>NC_092771.1:16823828-18175495 GCF_047496795.1 Chiloscyllium punctatum | reverse complement strand
GTTTTGTTTCCTGCTGGATGTTTAAATCAGAGACCCCAACACCCCTCACTGCTGCAAAAGGGAGTTGGGACAGTTTTGATGATGTTCCCCTCCTCTTGCTGGCTGTGAGACAGGCCCCCCACTCTTTCATAATAGAGGGCACTCCTTCAGACATTTGCAGAGTAAAAATGCAGTCTACTTGGGTGTGAGTTGGCGGGGTGATGAAAATGTGTGTTTCCCGATTGCTTGCTGCCCTTGTGCTCCCAGTTTGTGGCTGTCAAAGTGGGATGATTAGCTAAAGCACACTCTGTGGATAAGATGCCTGAGAGACAATACAGCTTACAGATAGCACACCTTGTAGACAGTTACAGATATTACAAACTGTAGCCACAGTGTGTTGGAGGTGCAGCAAGTGTTGAACGTTGATGGATTTATGGAGATTAAACTTGACATTCAGTCCAATTATGATCCTAATGTTCAAAATCAATATAAAATTTTGCAGGCATTTTCTATTTGATCAGTTGCTAAGCAGTTAACAGAGACTAATGAAGCATTCCTCTTTTCTCCCACACACAAATTATTCAGCAGCCAGTAGCTGCATCTTGCCTTGAGATAGAAGTTGTCAGATTCTATACAATCTCTAAAGCTGGGGTGAATGAATTAGGTCTTGGGTTGTTCCTGGGCAACAATGTTCTTAAATTTCAGCTGAAGAAACTAAAAGTAATTCAGGCAGAGAAACATTAATGTTCAACTGAAAGCAAACAGACCTAAGAGGAGTAAGACCAATAGTGGTGCTGAAAGTATAAGACAATTCGAATCTGATAAAACAAATACTGTTGCAATGTAATCCATTTACTACCACTCAGTCAACTCTGTTGACATAGACAATAGCTTTGAGTGGTAGACATATAGACAATCAAATACCATTAACCTTTTAACCTGAGTTGAAATACAGCCGATGTCAATCTTTCAATCCTGACTTTCTCTATAAATTGTTAAGGAGTACTCAAAATCTTTATAATAGAGGCATCATCATGCATCATGAAGCCACAGAGTTATAGAGCACAGAAACAGACCCTACGGTCCAACCAGTCCATACCGAACTAATCCCACCTGCCTGCTCCTGGCAGATTTCCTTCCAAACTTTCCTATTCATTTCTTTATCTAAATGTCTTTTAAACAGTGTAACTGTGTCCGCATCCCACCATTTCCTCAGGAAGTTCATTCGTTCCACACACGAACCACCCTCTGTGTAAAATATTTGTCCCCGTCTTTTTTAAATGGAATGTTCTTCGGACCGTCAGTGTGAACATGATGGGCTGAATGGCCTGCTTCCATACTGTCGGGATTCTATGATTGACTCAGAGCCAAGGGTACCACAACTGAGCCCCAGCACAATCTACTGTCACCAATGGTTAATGCCTATGTGGATGACGGGTGGAAGTGAGAGTATGATTCATGTAAGAAGTCCTGAATCAGGGGTTACAGTTGAAGAGGATGAGGTAAGCTCTTTAGGACTGAGATGAGGAGAAATGTCTTCACCTAGAGAGTGGGGAGCCTGTGGAATTCTCTGCCATGGAAAGGGGTCGAGGTCAAAGCATTGAATGTTTTGGACAAAGTTAGTTATAGTCCTTAGGGCTAAAACAATCAAAGGGTATGGAGAAGAAGCAGGAGAAGGGGACTGATTTGCATGATCAGCCATGCATGTACTGAATGGGGAAGCAGGCCTGAAGGGCTGAATGGTCTACTGGAGCTTCCATTTTCCATGTTTCTACGTAGCCACATCCCTAATCCGGAGCGGGCACTCCTGGCTTTTGACGTCCAATGGGTGGACTCTTGGGAATGGCAGTGAGGCATCGGCTGCAACAATAGAGGAGTGGGGACTCCTAGTTTCCTATGCCCAATGCATGGATTCTTGGACTTTTGGTGGGGCCTTCGGCTGTGTTGGAGTTGGGATTCCTGGCTGCAGTAGGCCCAAAGCAGCGACCTTGTAGATGTCCTGGACCTGTGTTTGCGACCCCGGCCAATGTAAGTGAAGTCTATTTAAATACTTTTGTTTTATTCTTTTTCCCCTCAAAATGGTGCTGTTTGGTGGCAACTAAACAGAGGTTGCTGGAAAAGCTCAGCAGGTCCGGTAACATCAGTAAAGAGAAATCAGAATTTAAATTCTGAAGAAGGGTCACTTGACCCGAAACATTAACTCTGATTTCTCTGCACAGATGCTGCCTGACCTGCTGAGTTTTTCCAGCAACCTGTTTTTGTTTCTGATTTACAGCTCCCGCAGTTCTTCCAGTTTTTATTTACTTTTTTACTGCGTCTACCGAGATATATATGACAATAATAAAAAAAAACTAAAAGAGTGCAAAGCCTTCGGTAAAACACAGAGAAGAAAAGAGCATTTGGAGCATTTAAAGGGATGCTAAGAAGAAACAATCTGTAACAAAATCATCAAGGACTCCTTCATACATATAAAAGCCTAGACATAATTCCATAGACGCGTGGAATGCTAATAAGACCATTTTGTTGGAAACTAGTGGATTTTGGCTGGCATTGTCTAAAATCAGACAGCATGGAAATCTATTTTCTTCCACACTGCACTACCTCAACACTGCACTAGAGCGTTGATTCACTTTCTGCTTGAGTCTTTGTACTCAGACTTGAATTCATAGAAAGAGAGCTACCAGAGTTGATTGTGTGGTGCTGGAAAAGCACAGCAGGTCAGGCAGCATCCGAGGAGCAGGATAATCGATGCTTTGAGCCGGAGTCCTTCGAGTATCTGCAGACCTCACTTTCTTCAAAGAGACCTGCCAGTTGGGTTGTGGCTATCATTGTCAGATACGTCGAAGAATGTAACTTTTTTGAGATTTACCTTACAGTGTCAGACTTTCCTCGGCCAATAACACATGATTTGGGGCCATTTTGGAACGGCCAATGGAGTTTCATGGGGTGTGGAATCGTCTCCCACTGGATACCACAGTCAGAATTGTATCCTGTGTCAGGGTCTCCATACTGGGAGCGGATGTCAGACATGAACCCTCCACTGTGGGTTTATCTTGTTAGGGCATTAATTGGCTCAGAATGAGATATCTCAGGATGAAACCCCACCTCCAAGAACTGCAGGTCAATCAGCCCTCTAGCACCACATGTGGTCACTGTTGGGACTGCACCCTGTCTCCAATGGTGAAAAGCCATGGAGTTTGATGGGAAGATAAACTGGGTTCATTTGTGGTGAGGGCAGATTAGGAAGGCCTGGTAAAGGGGGGCATGAGGGATGGACACAGACGTTGAAGGTGGGGGTCACCAATCAGCTTAAGGACTTTTAAAAGTTGGAATTTCCCACTTTATCACCAACAGCTTGAGGAATGAGGCCTAGTGAGATTAGATTAGATTACTTACAGTGTGGAAACAGGCCCTTCGGCCCAACAAGTCCACACCGCCCCGCCGAAGCGTAACCCACCCATACCCCTACTTCTACATTTACCCCTTACCTAACACTATGGGCAATTTAGCATGGCCAATTCACCTGGCCTGCACATCTTTGGACTGTGGGAGGAAACCGGAGCACCCGGAGGAAACCCACGCAGACACGGGGAGAACGTGCAAACTCCACACAGTCAGTCACCTGAGGCGGGAATTGAACCCGGGTCTCAGGCGCTGTGAGGCAGCAGTGCTAACCACTGTGCCACCGTGCCGCCCACAAACTCTGTTCTGACCTCCACAGGCATGGGAAGAAAACTGGCAGGACGGGAAGACGGACTTAATTGTTCACATCAGAACCACAATCGGTCCAAGAGCAGGTGGGTAAATTGCACTGGGGGCACTACAGGAGGTTGTCCTCATGGGATTACACCTAATGTATTCACCCCTGCTTACCACTGACCTGCTCTCAGAGGGAGATAACATTCTGTTCATGGGAAGAGTCACCTGACCAGAAACGTTAACTCTAATTTCTCTCTGCAGATGTTGCCAGACCTGCTGAGTTTTTCCAGCAATTTCTGTTTGTGTTTCTGGTTTCTAGCATCTGCAGTTCTTTTGATTTTTATTGAACGTAAAATTTTATCCCTGTTGTTATTGCAAAATGACTATCAGCTACAATAGTTAATGCATGCTAAACTGAATAGGATGTGTTAGCTTTATATATATTTGCATATGTATTAACACAGATGAATTTTGGAACTGATACTGGTGAATAGACATTCAGTGCATTCAAATAATGTCATCACTTTCTCAGCTCATGCATTCACTGAATGTTCCAGTGTTGGCACTAGTGATTGGAACGGCTATAGTGTACCTGCTGAAGGTCAGTGGAATACGTTGCCCAGAATTCAAAGTGAAATCACCTCTGTAATCTGCTAGTAAAAACAGCTGCTTGCCAATCAATTGCGATGATACTG
The DNA here is from genome assembly GCF_047496795.1 of Chiloscyllium punctatum. Taxonomy (NCBI): domain Eukaryota; kingdom Metazoa; phylum Chordata; class Chondrichthyes; order Orectolobiformes; family Hemiscylliidae; genus Chiloscyllium; species Chiloscyllium punctatum. Next base: position 18,171,122 of record NC_092771.1, on the reverse strand, counting down.
TGGCTTTAAGGGGTGTAATTTCTCCTGATATTTTAAAAGAAAGGTTTTAAGGCAGAGATACTGAGCAGTCTACTGGAAAAAACAGCTTGTGAGGCCTTTTTAAAAAAAAAATTGGAACAATAGAAGCAGCCTGAATGGGTGTGGTCAAGGTCTCACAGAACCAGGGTTTAGTTTTAGTTTTCAGCTGTTGTTGCTGGGTCTCACCAGGGTTTGGAAGCTGCATCAAATCTCTCCCAGCTGCTAAACTCGCTCAGAGTTTTCTCTTGATGTTCTTTTCCCTCCTGGCCCGATAGAGCTCCATGTGAGACTATCTGTTTTCTGTATTTGACTGTTGCCAAGGAGTGTGTTTATGTTATGATACAGGTACACAATCCTTTATTGACATCCGAAAAACTCCGAAATCTGAAGATTTTCTCATGAAGTTTTTTTCTCCAGAACAAGGTTGTTTGGCGTGTGAACAGGCGACCCAACTCCACACTCACTCGACTCACATCACTCAGATGCGATGTGATGGTGTGGCCCAGCACTGACAGGCGTCAATTCTGTCTCGGCGCTTGTCGTACTCACAGGTGCATCTGCTGTTCGATAAGAAGTTTTTTTCACCGTTACACTGTCACTTACTCCAAAATCCGAAAAATTCCGAATTCTGAAAATCTGCTGGCCCCGAGTTTCTCGGATAAAGGATTGTGTATCTGTACTATATTGGAACAGTTAATTAGATATTAGATTCCCCACAGTATGGAATGGCATGGGACCATTCGCCGCTGTCGATTCGCCACCACTGATTATAGCCACTGCCGAGGATGCTTAGCCACTGCCCATTGGCCATAGAGGACGATTTGCCATCGCAATGTGTTTGTAACTCACTTTTATGTATAAACCAATAAAATGATATTTATTTTACCTTTTTTTTATCAATATGTGGTATGTAGTTGTATAAATAAAGGGGACTGAGAAGTATGAAAGAACAGGCGGGAGAGAAAACAATCAGTACATATATATATTTCCGGTGGCGAATAGTCTCCCAGAGGTCAAACGACCCCAGTGGAGAAACGCTGGTGGCGAATCATCACCAACCCAGTATGGAAACAGTCCCTTCGGCCCAACAAGTCCACACCGACCCTCCAAAGGGTAACCCACCCAGACCCACTCCACTACCTCACATTTATCCTTGACACTATGGGCAATTTAGTACGTCCAATTCGCCTGACCTGCACATCTTTGGACTGTGGGAGGAAACTGGAGCACCCGGAGGAAACCCACGCAGACACTGGGAGAATGTGCAAACACCACACAGACAGTTGCCCGAGGCTGGGATCGAGCCTGGTGCTGTGAGGCAGCAGTGCTAACCACCGAGCCACCATGCCGCCCCAAAATAGTAATAGTTACTGTATCTATTATCCTGTTACGTGTTTCAACAGAGTTAAGTTTATTCCAATTCCTTCTTTCTTTTGTTGTATTTACACTATGATGGATGCACAAAGTGTGTTTTGCTTTAAATCTGGTAGTCTGACCAATTGAATTACATCTCGAATACAACATCTTACACTTAGCTTTAAAATAGGAAAAAGTTAGGGTCTAAACTACCTTCTGAAGATTTTGAGGAGGTTTGGTCTGGACCATAACACAATAATTTGCCTCTTTACCCATTGCACATGTATAGGAACTGATGAGTTAGAAATGCAATGGTTTATTTCCTTCTCCCAGTATTAGATTATACAATGGTGACATTGTTGAACCATCATTAAAATTATTCATTATTAATTGGCGCACTATAATCCAGGCATAATATAAAGAAACCCAGCAAGGGGAAAGTTCTTGAAACCATTGGCTCCAAAGAACTCTGTTCTTCTCAAGGATATTACACTGACTATATATTTTTTCGCATCTCAAATTGCTCAAACAGTGCTCCTCACAGTTGCCTTATGAAAGAAACCTAAATTGCATTTGAAAGACACTGATCAGTTAGCATGTAGGAGGAGCAAGTCTTTAGGAAGACAAATGGTATGTTAACCTTTTTTACAAAAAGTTGGAATACAAGAGGAAGGAAATCTTGCTGCTATTGTACAGAGATGTGGTGAAACCGTATCTACAGTGCTAGACAGAGTGCTAGTCTCTGGGTGTCGAGAATTTACATGTTTTATAAGGGTTGCAATAAAAATTCAATATGATTCAAGATTTGTCCGATGAGGAGACATTGAGTTAGAATGGGCTTGTAGAATAGTGATCAGTAGTTTCATTGAAATATATAGAACTTGACAAGGTGAATGCTGAAAAATATCATTTTTTATCCCTCTCAATAATTCTAGAACTAGTCATTACTAGAACAGCTTTGGTTAATAAGGGATGGACATGAATGGTGGCCTAGATGTGGAGGTGCTGGTGTTGGATTGGTGTGGGCAAAGTCAGAAGTCACATAATACCAGGTTATAGTCTAACAGGTTTATTTGAAATCACAAGCTTTCGCAGTGCTGTTTCTTCATCAGGTAAAGTCTTCACTTGATGAAGGGGCTGCACTCCAAAAGCTTGTGACTTCAAATAAACTTGTTGGATTATAACCTGACCTAGTCGGTGATGCACTCATCCTGTGAATGAATTTTTAAAAGTGAGTATCATTACTTAACACAATCTCCTGCTTTCCTCCCAGACTCTTGAACATCGTTTCTTTTCAAATAAACATCCAGTGCCCCTTTTGAATATCTCCATTGAAGCTGCCTGCACCACATTTTCAGATGGCGCATTCCAGACCCAATCTACTCCCTGTTATTTTCTCGTTTAACCCTTCTGCTTATGCAGAGCACTTGAAAACTGTACCCTCTTGTTCTTTATAAGAGTGGGAACAATCTCTTCGTATCTATTGTGTCCAGCCTGCTCATGACTTTGAAAATCTCTCTCAGATCACCTCTTAATTTTTTTCTCTAAGGACAATAACCCCCGCTTCTTTATTCTTTCCTCATAACTGAAGTGCCTCATCCCCACACATTCTTGTAAGCTGTTTCTGCACTCTCTCCAATTTGTTTCTATTTTCCTTTATTTATTCATAAAATAAAGGCATCACTAGGTAGGCAGCATTTATTACCCATCCCTAATTGCCCAGAGGGCAGTTAAGCATCAACCACATTGCTGTGGGTCTGGAGTCACATGTAGGCCAGAGCAGGTAAGGATGGCAGTGTCCTTCCCTCAAGGGCATTAATGAACCAGATGGGTTTTTCCAACAATGGAAGTCACCATTAGACTGCTTAATTCTAAATATTTATTGAATTCAAATTGCACCATCTGCCATGGCAGGATTCAAACCCAGGTCCTCAGAACGTTATCTGAGTCAACAGTCCAGGGATAATACCAACAGGCCATGATCTTCACTGGGTGGTGTGCAGAACTGTACACGGTACTCCAGCTGAGACCTGACAAGTGTCTTATGCAAGTTCGACATCACCTCTTTGTTCTTGCACTCAATCTACCCATTAATAAGGCTGAGAATATTGTGAGCTTTACTTACTGCTCTCTCCACGAGCCTTGCCACCTTCAATGGTCTGGGAACGTTTTCACCTCGGTCCCTCTGCTCTTGCACCCAGACTTAGAATTGAAGAGATGTAAGTCTGCTACCTTTGCCTGAGTTGATCTGTATGTGTTTCCAGGGCAACAGCAATCAGCTGCTTTCTGATGAGTAAACAAAACACTTATATCAAACCAGGGATATGCCCGAACCCCTGCACTGTCTACATCTTCAGAAGAAAAATATTCTACTCTCTCCTCTCAGCACAGTTCACCAGCTGTGGAAGTGTAGGCCCAGTGCAGAGCTACCAGAGTCTGAAGAAATCTAATTGTCCAAGATCCCTGCGAAACAGTCTAAAATTCTTTTCTTTTCCTAAAGCAACTACACTCTGATTGTGCACATCTAAAGGATATTCAGTTCAGAGCCTCCCCCGCAACACCAGATCCCTGTGAGTCACAGGCATATGGAGGCATCATCCTCCAGATGTGGGATTCATTAACTTCTCACATTTTGCTGATTTTCTCATCTTTCACACTGTCATGCAATTATTCTTCAGAATTTAATCTTTCAACATCCTTAACAAATGCTAAGAAATATTGGGCAGCTTGACAGATGTTGTCGACACAGCTGGTTAACTTGTTCCCCACGCAGATATATCCGACAGGCTGAGGCCTACTATCTGCCATGCACTTTCATCATTGAAGCAGTTTACAGATGTTGGTCACATAAAAACATTGATTCCACTGCAGCACCCCCATTTTAGGCTAATCATAAATTGAAGCTGGCTGGGTGGGATAAAGCTACTGCATCCTGAATTAGCAGTAAACAATTAGTGTGTCTTGTGAATCAAGGACTCAGACACATACACCAAGGCGCATGTATGTACACTCACACATGCAAACACATGCTCACATACAAACCAACAGATTCACACACGAATATACCCACGCTCACGCACACCAACAGATACATGCAGTAACACACACACGTACCCACACACACATGCTCACACACACATATACCAAAGCACACCTATGCACACATACACGTGCTCATACACACATACCAAAACACAGTATGTACACACACACAAACAAACACACACATGCATACACCCACATGCTCACACACATTCTCACACATCACACACACATACCTATACACACATGCTCGCACACACACATATACCAAAGCACATATATATACACTCACACAAACACACACGTATACACACCAACAAGTGCACATTCTTGCTCACACACATACGCACACACACTAATGCACATATATGTAAACACACACATGACAAATACACACATGTATACACCCACATGCTTACACACACGTTTATACACACAAACAGACACACTAACAGATACACACAGTCACATACTAACATGCACATCACATCACACACAACCACATACATAAACTCTCTCTTGCACACATACTCTGTAAGCATTCTTTGCTTTTTACTACAGATACCTGCTGTGTTTCTCCAGCACTTTCTGCTTATGCATCATCCTTTACAATTACAATTGTGGTCCCCTAACTGGAGGAGGGATGTAGTTGTATTGGAGGCAGCTCAGAAAAGGTCCACCAGATTGATTCCAGAGTTCAGTGGTTTCTCTTATGAGGACAGAGTGAGCAGTTTATGCTCTCTGGAGTTCTGAAAAAAAAAGAGGCGATCTAATTGAGGTATATAAAATGGTAAAGAAATTTAACAAACTTAAGTTTGAGAGGATGTTTCCTTATATGGGCAATCTAGAGTGAGAGGTCATAGTTTTAGGGTAGACGGGGAGCAGATTTAAAACAGAGATGGGGAGGGATGACTTCTCTCAAAGGGCAGTGAATCTGTGGAATTCACTTCTCTAGAGTCTGGTGGATGCTGTGACATTGTGTAAATGTGAGGCGGAGATAGACAGGTTTTTAATTAGTAATGGGGTGAAGGGCTATGGAGATTAGGCAGGAAAGTGGAGTTCAGGCCGAGATGAGATCAGCCATGATTGTATTAAATGACAGACCAGGCTCGATGGGCTGACTGGCTTCCTCCTGCTCCTGGTTTTTAAGTTCTTATGTTTATTTTTGTATTATTCACATTGAATCACACCAATATTTCATTTCATTCTCTTGTGGGACTGGGGTATCGCTGACTGGCCAACATTTATTGCCTGTCCCTAGTTGCTCCTATTTTTAGTCCCTATTAATGAATGTAAGCTGGTTGTGGTGGAGTCCTGTGTCTTGAGCTTGTCCAGCAGTGGTGGAATGGTATATTGGAGGAGATATTGAGGTCCTGACCAAAGAACTGCGTTGTAGTTTTGAGAATAGATAGACAGAATCAGAAAATATTGGCCAAGATAGAGATTTGCTAAAACCTGCAATGGAATTTCTTTTTAATCTATGCTGGAGCTGTGAGAAAACAATGGCCTCACTGTTGCTGGGAGCATAAAAATGCCTCCTTCGCTCTAGAATTGGAGATTGATGGAGGTATTATTCAAATGCAACCTTGAAAAGAGTACAGAGAATATACATCTAGCGATAGTTGCGAACAGGGCAGTGATATAATTTATTAAAAAAACAGTGAAATCGGCCAAGACCTTAAGTGGCACATACTATTTGCAAGTAAGACTTTGGAAGCGATCTGTACAGCAGTTTGGTCATAGAGTCAGAATTGTACAGCATGGAAACAGACCCCTTGGTCCTCAACAACTCCATCCAGATATCCTTCGTTAGTGCTAGCATTTGGGGTGGCACGGTGACTCAGTGGTTAGCACTGCTGCCTCACAGCACCAGGGTCCCAGGTTTGTTCCAATCTCAGGCGACTATCTGTGGAGTTTACACATTCTCCCCGTGTCTGCGTGGGTTTGCTCTGGTTTCCTTCCACAGTCCAAAGGTGTGCAGGTCAGGGTGAATTGACCATGCTAAATTGTCCATAGTGCTAGGTGCATTAGTCAGAGGGAAATTGATCTGGGTGGGTTACTCTTCGGAGAGTCGGTGTGGACTGGTTGGGCCGAAGGGCCCGTTTCCACACTGTAGAGAGTCTAAAAATATCCCTCTCAACCCTTCCCATCCAGATGCCTTTCAAATATTGCAATTGTACCAGCCTCTACCAATCCTCTGGCAGCTCATTCCATACATGCATCACCCTCTGTGTAAAAGTGTTGCCCGTTAGGTCCTTTTCACTCTCACCTTAAACCTATGCCCTCAAGTTTGGACTCCCCTACCCTGAGGCAAAGACCGTGACGTTTCACCCTATCCATGCCCCTTGGGATTTTATAAACTTCTAAAAGGTCACGCCTCAGCTTCCAGCACTGGGGAATCTGCTCATCTGCTAAGCAGATCTACCAAGAGATCAGTCAGTGAGTTGACCACCTGAACCACACCTGAACTCACTGGAGTTCTAAGTAGCCAGCGTCATTGTGAGTCTATAAAGGTAAAAGTTACCACAGTCCAACCAGAGCACAGGGCCAGTCCCTTATGAGAGAGAGGGAGAACTGCTCACAGCTTAACCTGAGGGTCACCCCGTCTCAGGTGAAAGGAGAGGTTGAGGGAGAGTGTCCCCCATGGTATCCTCAGTCAGTGCAGAAATTGAACCCAATTTATTAGTTCCGAACAAGGGTCACCGGACCCGAAACGATAATTCTGATTTCTCTTCACAGATGTGGCCAGACCTGCTGAGCTTTACCAGCTACTTCTGTTTTTGTTTCCACTTTATTAAGTGTTGCTCTGCATTGCAAATAGGCAACTCGGCCACCTGAGCTAACCAGCCTCCTGCAAGTGTGCAGCATTGCTCAGTAGTTTAATAAGGGTGAACCACATTCGGTAGAATATTAACCGAGGTGTTACCTGCCATTGATACCTGAGTTAGTTCCTTGAGGCCAAATAAGGGAGTCTCACAGATTCCCCACTGTGGGACAGTACAAAAATAAGGAGGCATTCAAAGCATTTTTGAAAAAAAAATCAATAAAATGAAAAATAGAACAAACATTTTAGCAACTATTTTTGCAAAAATATGAATTGCATGATATGAGCAAATGTGTTTTGCTTTTGTTTTTAGAACTAAATTAATTATTCAGTTAACTTCAAACTAGGTTTGATTAATTAAGCTTGGGGCCGAACATTGTTCCTTAAGGAATCATAGAATTCCTACACTGTAGATAGAGGCTATTCATCCCATTGATTCTGCCCTGATTCTGCAAAAAGTATCCCACCTTATCCCCATGGCTAATCCACCGAGCCTGCACAGCCCCTAGACACTACGGGGCAATTTAGCATGGCCAATCCACTTAGCCTCTACGTCTATGGACTGTGGGAGGAAACCGGAGCATCTAGAGGAAATCCACACAGACACGGGGAGAACATTCAAACTCCACCTAGACAGTTGCCCAAGGCTGGAATCAAACCCGGGTCTTTGGTGGTAGAAGGCAGTAATGCTAACTGCTGTGCCACCCATCTGCGTTTGTAGACCCCTGGGCTGCTGCCAGGAGATATAATCCAAAGCTCCATATCTTCATCACGGTTCTACAATAGTTAGAATAAATTCTGTGTGCAGCAGTCAAAGGATGTGACAGAAGATAAGTAAGAAAGGGTTAATAGCCTTGGGGGTGTGGTGAGGTAGAAACTTGGAGTTTTTAACATTAATGTACAAATTGCACATGTCAGAAAGAATTTCCGCTTCGTCTGTTTAGTCATCACAAAAGGCTTCAAGCTAAGACCTCCCCAGAAAATAAATCCTGTGCATGTTTATGTGCCAGCCAATACTGCCACAGAAACACTTAAAAGACATTTGGTCAGGTGCATGGATAGGAAAGGGTTAGGGAAAAACCGGTCTGACGCAGGCAAATGGGACTAGTGCAGTTTAGGTCATCTGGTTGGCATGGACGAGTCAGGCCGAAGGGTCTGTTTCCGTGCTGTACTTTATTGTCACTTCAAATTGAAACTTTGGTTAAAACATTAACTGCGAGGTAAGCCTTCAAAGCAAGTTTATAACACAACTGAAAATGTGTTGCTGAAAAAGCGCAGCAGGTCAGGCAGTATCCAAGGAGCAGGAGAATCAACGTTTCGGGCATGAGCCCTTCTTCAGGATTCCTGAAGAAGGGCGCATGCCAGAAACGTCGATTCTCCTGCTCCTTGGATGCTGCCTGACCTGCTGCACTTTTCCAGCAACGCATTTTCAGCTCTGATCTCCAGCATCTGCAGTCCTCACTTTCTCTTACAACACAACTGACCCGCATATCATATAATCACATGTAAATTGTAATCATTCCTTCCAACTCCATTTTGATTTTGCTCCCTCCCCCTTCCCCTCACCTTTTTTTCAGGTGAGAAAAAAGAAGATTTAAAAATACATCAGAGACAATTTTTTTTAGCACAGAGAGTGGTTTGTGTGTGGAATGAACTTCCAGAGGAAGCGATGGATGTGTCTTCAGTTCCAACATTTAAAAGACATTTGGATAAGAAATGGTTGGATTGGTACAAGCCAAGCGCAGGCAGGTGGGACTAGTTCAGTTTGGGATTTTGGTTGGCATGGACTGGTTGAAGCAAAGAGGTGAAAGTGAGGACTGCAGATGCTGGAGATTAGAGTCAAGAATGTGGTGCTGGAAAAGCACAGCAGGTCAGGCAGCATCCGAGGAGCAGGAGAATCAACGTTTTGGGCAGATGGCCTTCATCAGGAATCCATGGTTTCAACCAAAATGGTTGAAGCGAAGAGTCTGTTTCTGTGCTGTATGATTCTATGATTTTTGATGGTCTGCTTGCCTTTGAAGGTCTTTGCACATAAATAATCAACCAGAAAACATGAGTGATTTACTGATGATGGTCAATAGATGGAGAAAATAAAAGGATGGTTTGGTTATTGGGAAAAAGAAATGTTCAGTTGTGTGTAAGAGTACTTCTGGTTATAAGAGAGAAAACTAAGTTATAATTCAGACTGGAAACATTGAATGCCGCTCATTAAATAAAAGCATACGGCACAGGAGACTATTGAGTAATTTGTGCCTCTTTGAAAGAGCTATTCAATTAATCCCACAGTTTCTATTCTCTCCCCATAGCTCTGCAAATCTCCCCCTTCCCAAAGAGGTATCCAATTGTCTGTTTGAATGCGAGTATAGAGTCTGCCCACACCATCACTTATGACAGCAGATTCCAGCTGGCTTGGTGAAACCTTTATTCCACATGCCCTTCAAAGTGAGTAAGCAAACTGGAAATTATCGCTTTATTTAATCCCAAAGTCTGCTGCACCAATGAAATTGGTCTCCCTTTGAAAAATAACCCAAAACTGAGGAAGCAAAATTGATTATGTATAAGTGTTCTTTACACAGTGAATGTTTCAGATCTGGAAGTCACTGCCTGAGACTATGGTGGAGGCAGATTCGATTGGAGCATTCAAAGGGGAACATGACCATTAGCTGAAGAGGAATAATGAAAAGGCTTTGGGAGAAGGTAGGCAAATGGCACCAGGCATATTGCTCATTTGGGGAGAGCAGTGCAGATACCATGAGCTAAATGGCCTCCATCTGTGCAATAGCAATTCTACCGTTTTATGAACGTCCCCATGGCCCTAAGATAAGCCCAAGTGAAATTGGTCACGTTCCTTGGGGATAAATGCATTTTTAAAAAGATATCAGGCAGTAACATCTGGAATGATTTCCAATGCATTACATTCAAAACAATATTTTAATACAGTAATTCTCATATTTTACAAGTTATTGCATTGTTGTCTGTGTGTGAGCAGTTTAAGATAGTTAAAAAGCCAGCTCAAAGATCACTTGTAGAAAACAAACAGTGGCAAACCATCAATTTCCCAGTCCCCAACACGCCATCTCTCGCTCGTCCTAACTGGGAAACTGCCATCATTTATCCCAGAAGCAATGCATGCTGGGAAAAAAAAACTGGCACTGCCTTATCATTCTCTGCCCCTCCTTTTCTGTATTAGCCTTTCCTCCAGCCACCAGGAGGTAGTGAGGACTGCAGATGCTGGAGAAGTAAGAGTGGATAAAGGGCGGTGTTGGAAGAAGCACAGCAGGTCAGGTAGCATCTGAGAAGCAGGAGAGTTGATGTTTCAGGCTTAACCCCTCATCACCTCAGATATTGCCTGGCCTGCTGTGTTTTTTCCAGCATCACGCTTTAACAACACTAGCCATCCAGGCCCTATTGTTTTATGAACCAGACCCAACCCCCTCAAAATACAATAAGAAGATAGCCAAGACACTGATGATTTCTTATTTTTAACATAAGTGCGAGGTGCTGCGTTTGGGATGTAATTCAGTTTTTCAAACCACTCGACATTAAGAAAAAAGACTTTTTTCAAACATTGTTGTTAAAATACAAAAGAAAGAAGAATTTGGAATAACAACTCTACTGGAAAACTTAACAAAATAATAGATTACTTTACTACTAAACAGTAATATGTCCCATCCACACACCCTTGACAAAGGCCAGTTTAGTAAAATAGATTGTCTCACAGGTAATTCTCCAATCAATCAAAAGAAAACTCTGCGAGAGAGACAGAGTATAGTAAGGAGAGATGCACTGCAGCTTCCATCCAGCTTCAAGTCTTCGGTAACTGCTACTGAAAAACTAAAACTAAAAATCCTGGTTCTGTGGGAGCTTGACCCCACCCATTCAGGCTGCCTCTTTTGTTTCAGCGTTTAACAATAAACCAAGGCCTCACAAGCTGTTACTTTATAGACTTTCAACAGACAGCTTGGAACCTTTGACTTAAAATCTGCCTTCAAAAATACCCAGGACAAAATACATCTCTTGAAGCCATAGAATCGTCCCAATTGTCCCTACCTCAAGAATTTAAGCAATGAAAGCAGGTTTAGGGTATAAGAACTGGAAACATCCATGATGGCAAACATCCAATATTCAAGTAAAACCAGAACTTCTATCACAAACATGCTGAATAGATTTGACCAGCTTGTTCGGAATACGATAGAAACTCAAACAGCTTTGGTGGGACTCAGTGAGGACTAGGGTCATGTGAACACATGAGTGTAATCAAATGAAAAATCTGTCTGCATTTGCAGAACACGTGAGACAGATTCTGGGAACGGTTTGGTCTTGCTGCTATGGTTGGCGGGAGGTGTACAGAATGTGCAAATCATTGAATCCTCGAACTCCTGATCCCATGAACCCTTTCATCTTTCCTCCTCTTGCTGCCAATGATTTTGATAAAACCTTGGACCTAAAAATATTTTTAAAAAAACAAAGACCTATCAATGCTGGAAATCTGATACAGAAATGGAATTAGCTGGAGGAACTCAATAGGTCTGGCAACATCTGTGGAGAGAAAGCAGAGTTAATGTTTCCGGTCCAGTGACCATTCTTCGGAACCTCAGAGGTTCCTCAGAACTTGATACATCACTCAGTGTTCATTTTGGTTTTATTACAGCCCTGCAAAGCATTTTGATACAATTCTCCACGTCAATGCATTATCTTAAAATCTGGAGAACCAGGTAAAACTCTGCTCTGAGACAGATTGTCAATATGTGGATGGTAATTTTTAATTCTGTGGGGAATTTCTGGGCAGCACAGTGACTCAGTGGTTAGCACTGCAGCCTCACAGTGCCAGGGACTCAGTTCAATTCCAGCCTCAGGCGACTGACTGTGTGGAGTTTGCACATTCTCCCCGTGTCTGCGTGGGTTTCCTCCGGGTGACCCGGTTTCCTCCCACAGTCCAAAGATGTGCACACTATATGGATTGTCCATGGGAAATTGTCCTGTAAAGTCCAAGGGTGTCCAGACTAAATGGATTATGAATGTGGTGTTAAGGGGATAAGGGTGGTGGTCCGGGTGGGATGCCCTTTGAAGGGTTGGTACAGACTCAATAGACTTGAATGTCTCTTTCTACACTGTAGAGATTCTTATGAATAACATGCTGAATAGATTTGACCAGCTTGTTCGGAATACGATAGAAACTCAAACAGCTTTGGTGGGGTTCAGTGAGGACTATGGTCATGTGAACACATGAGTGTAATCAAATGAAAAATCTGTCTGCATTTGCGGAACACATGAGACAGATTCTGGGAAGGGTTTGGTCTTGCTGCTATGGTTGGTGGGAGGTGAACAGAATGTGCAAATCATTGACATGTACCTTTCTGAAAGCCATAGTGTGAATCTGCAGTGTTTACCTGGACCAGTGCCAGAGTCCAGGAGATGGATGGTGAAAGCCCCCTGGGTGTGTGTCACCGAATTTGTTAAACTTTTACCTCAACAAGCATTTTTATCATCCACCAAGAACAAGAGGTCTGAGTATCCCTGGAGGAACATGGTGGAGCATGTAGGCTTGAGGGGGAAAGGGTAATGTAGCATTCACCAAAATATACAGTAACAGGAAGACAGAGCAACAATCACGATCTCAAGCTATGATGACATAAGCAAATGGATCTACTCTAGGAACCTAAGAAATTCTATTAAAATTTGTGAGCAGCAGACTGAATGTAATCTGGAATGCACTGCCTGAAAGCATGTTGGAAACAAATGTAATCATAACCTTCTAAAGCAAATTGTTTAAGTACTTGAAAGGTTTCTCCACTGGTCAAAATCCTAGAATTCTTTCCCTGAGTTAAAAAATCACACAACACTAGGTTATAGTCCAACAGGTTTATTTGGAAGCACTAGCTTTCGGAGCGCTGCTCCTTCATCAAGTAGTTGTGAAGCAGGATCATAAGACACAGAATTTATAGTGAAAGGTTACAGTCTCATGCAGCTGAAATTATACATTGAACAAACCTAGATCGTTAAGTCTTTCATCTTTTATAATGGGTTTGCTGGTTTCGCTTCTTCCATATGTAAACCTCAGAACTGCTTTTAAGTCACATTATCAAGTTAACTTAAGGTTTTATAACAAAATGTGACATCTCAGCTCAGACAATACATTAAAGGTGAGGTTAGAGTCTGTCTGTATCCCAAACCTCAGTCAGACTGGTTCTATTTCCAAAGTGGATCCTCCCATGGTTATATGCAACCAAAATTAGGGCAGCTCAGTGGCTCAGTGGTTAGCACTGCTGCTGCACAGCGCCAGGGATCTGGGTTCGATTCCAGCCTCGGGCGACTATCTGTGTGGAGCTTGCGCGTTCTCCCTGTATCTGCGTGGGTTTTCTCCAGGTGCTCTGGTTTCCTCCCACAGACCAAAGATTATTAGATTCCCTAGAGTGTGGAAACAGGTCCTTCAGCCCAACAAGTCCACACCAAACCTCCAAAGAGCAACCCACCCAGATCCATTCCCTTACATTTACCCCTGCACATAACACTACGGGCAATTTAACACGGCCAATTCACCTAACCTGCACATCTTTGGATTTGCAGGTTAGGTGAATTGGCCATTCTAAATTGCCCATAGTGTTCAGAGATGCGTAGGTTAGGTGCATCAGGGGTAAATGTAGGGGAATGTATCTGGGTGGATTACTCTTCGGACGGTTGGTATGGACTTGTTGGGCTGAAGGGCCTATTTCCACACTGTAGAGACTCTATTCTAATTGGCAACAGTGCAAACAGCATCTGAAGTGAGTGCACAAAGTGAATTTCACTATAGTCTCTTTCTTTCAGACTGTCAGGTACACTGCAGATCAAGCCCCACCAATCCAGGAGTCACCACAAAGATGAAAAGATTGAGGTAAACTATCCCAAAGCTCCAATTTACCTGACTGATGAACTCAGGGTAGAAAAAAGTATTTTCTCGGCACTGCACAATTGTTTCACAGTCTTTGGACTGAACGAATTTTTATTGTCCACCTTTTATATGTATTCCACATTTGTCTACTCGGGGTTTCCTGTTTCTCTCTCAAAAGGTGTGGTGCTGGAAAAGCACAGCCAGTCAGGCAGCATCCGAGGAGCAGGAGAGTCGATGTTTAGAGCACAACCTCTTCATGTGGAATGTGATGACCTGGGGGTGGGGGGGAGGGATGCAGTGAGAGAGAGAAACTCACTGAGATCCTTGGAGAGGGAGGAGGAGAACTTCTTCAAGGTGAGCATCCTTGGAAGAGGCTTCACTGTGAGGTTACAATCAACGAGGAGAACGTGAGGACTGCAGATGCTGGAGATCAGAGTCAAAAAGTGTGATGCTGGAAAAGCGCAGCCGGTCAGGCAGCATCCGAGGAGCAGGAGAATCAACGTTTCGAGCTTAAGCTCTTCATCAGCTCTTCATTATTCATAAGCTCTTCAGTACTCCTGATGAAGAGCTTATGTTCGAAACATCGACTCTCCTGCTCCTCAGATGCTGCCTGACTGGCTGTGCTTTCCCAGCGCTACACTCTTTGACTCCGATCTCCAGCATCTGCAGTCCTCACTTTCCCTTTTCATGTTTCGCTCCCTACTTTCACATAAAATGGCGATTTTGAGATCACAATTACAGTTTTATTTTGAATTGACTCACACCCTCTATTGAATAGTTCTTCAAATACTGCTTTTCAAAAAAAAAAATTTACAGCATGAGGGCATTACTGGCTCGGCCAGCATTTACTGCCCACCTCCCATTGGCCAGACAGTAATTAATTGTCAAACACATTGCTGTGAGTCTGGAGTCACATATAGGCTAGACCAGGTAAGAAAGGCAATTTCCTTCCCACAAGGACTTCACTAAACCAGATAGGTTTTCCTCTAATAATTAACAACAGACTCCTGGTCACCATAATGCTCTTAATTCCAGACTTTTATTGTATTCAAAATCCATCATCTGCTATGGTGGTATTTGGACCAAGGTCCCCAGAACATTACCTGCATTTCTGGATTAATAATCCAGTGATAGTACCACAAGGATGTCACCTCTCCATATAGATATTAATGATGTTAATTCGATTGTATATTGAGGTTTCCCAAATGCCTGACCTGTGTGGTACATTTTACAGCATTGCCTGACATCCCAATGAAGTCTTGGCCAGGTCAAATGCCGATTTAGCAATGCTTGAATTTCCGACATGTCCTGCCAGAGGAATTTCATGCATAAGACGCAAATTCTCATTATGATATCAGAGCGATGCCACGATCTGATCAATAACCATCCATTCTCAGGTCTGTGAGGATGTCTCTAACTTCTCATTCTAATTCAAATCCTAACACACCAGCGCTGTGGAATTCCTTTAGCCTCAGCTTCAGTATGAGCTGCCTATGATAACTTATTTGGATAAGAAGACATGCCAAATGTTCCTATTAATTATCCTACCATTGAGGAAGATTTTGGCTACTCTAGCATCTGCCTGTGGTATTACTTTGACGTCAGCTGATGGACTTTGTTTAACCATTGCCCTGATCACCAGATACAGTGGAAACATACCTGGAATTTGTTCCTGTGTCAATTCAGTCTCTTTAACCTCCCTTGGACTTTCTGTGATTATGGATGAAACTATAAAATTCTGTCCATCCAAATCCTTACCCAGGAGTAAATCCACTCCATCCACAAGTAATTTATTATTGATCCCACTATCACTAGTGTGGATAACAACTGATATTCCAGTTGCACTTTGTGCAATAGAACTGGGATATACTCTTTGCTTATTATATCCAATAACACTTTCACTTCCATTGAACTCTGTGGAGGAAAAATTATATCCGTCTGCAGCAAAATAATTTGAGTAGCTGTTACATAATATAATTACAGGTTCAGTGACATTATGGGAAGAGAAAAAAGTTATCTTTTCTTTTGACAAAAACACTTCATATCTTTGTTTTATTCACCTCACCTGCAATCAGATTAGTTTTTACCTCTGCTCCTTTAGGTCTACAAAACTTCAAGCTCCAATTGGATCCCTGGTAATCTTTTAAGTTCCCTGTCTTACATTTGTGTCAATGGGAAGGGTGGGACACACTCTCCTCTGCTTTTGAAACTGGGATGATGTGGTGGAGCCATGAAAATGCCCTTTAATTTTACTGGTCCCTACAAAATGGGACTGCACCCTCTGGTACCATTAGACTCCTGTCACTGATAACTCTACTCACTTTTCCATTTCCAATGAAAACATGCACAGTTTTTCAACTTGCTCCTCATAACTTGATCCCCTCCATTTGTATCCTTTCAATAGCAACAAGCTAACCGCCACTCCTACTGGCCACCAATCACCACTCACCTCTGCCACCAGCCACCAATGGCCGCTCACTTCTGCCACCAGCCACCAATCACCACTCCTCTCTGCCACCAGCCACCAATCACCACTCCTCTCTGCCACAGGCCACCAATCACCGCTCACCTCTGCCACAGGTCACCAATCGCTGCTCCCCTCTGCCGCCAGCCACCAATCACTGTTCACCTCTGCCACAGGCCACCAATCGCCGCTCCCCTCTGCCACGAGCCACCAATCGCTGCTCCCCTCTGCCACCAGCCACCAACCACCAATCGCTGCTCCCCTCTGCCACGAGCCACCAATCACTGTTCACCTCTGCCACAAGCCACCAATCGCCGCTCCCTTCTGCCATGAGCCACCAATCACTGCTCCCCTCTGCCATAGGTCACCAATCGCTGCTCCTCTCTGCCACAGGTCACCAATTGCCACTCCCATCTGCCACCAGCCACCAATTGCCACTCCCATCTGCCACTAGCCACTGCTCACCTCTGCCACAAGCCACCAATCGCCACTTCCCTCTGCTACTGGCCATGAATCGCTGCTCCCCTCTGCCAAAGGTCACCAATCACTGCTCCCCTCCGCCAAAGGTCACCAATTGCCACTCACCCCTGCCACCAGCCACCAATCACCGATGACCGCTCCATCATCTGGACTCATGCTGGGCTCCAGCCTCTGCCACCACCACAACATCCATGGCTCCCTGCATCTGGCCTATTCTCCTCCACTCAGGACTTGCTGAAGGTCCATCCCCTGATGCCAGCCAAGCTCGAGAGGTCAGTGAGATAGAGTAAAAAACAAGAAAAGCAAGAAGAGAAAAGTTGTTGGAGCAGATGAGGTACAGCTCAGGGGCCCTACTCTACCACCAGAGTATTTTAAGCAGTGTCACACCAGTGACTGACAGAGTGGTTGGATTAATTTGTTCAGGGAATATCTGAAATAAATACGATTGAAATCTAGCGCTGCTCTCCTTTTTGGGTTGAATTGTTGTTGACATAAAGGGTAGATTCTCCTACGCTCATCAAGCACAAATAAAACTGTAGGCATGTGGTAATCAGATGAGTGAAACCTGGAAAATGGAAAAAGATTTGTAAGCATTGCTCTGTGTCTTGTTTTCACTGTGAAAGGACTGACAGGCAATCCTACTTTATTTTTTTTTAAAAATGACAGCTTGCAGAGGTGCATTGAAGGCCTTGTTAAAGTTTAAAAACATACAGGCAAGATGGAGGAAAAGCAAAATAACGTGGATGCTGGAGATCGAAAATAAAGGAATGCTGAAAAAACTCAGAGGGTCTGGTGAGAGAAATAAAGTTACTGTTTTGAGTCTGGTCTCTTTCTTTTTCAGAGCTGGGTTTGTTTCACGTGAGAGAGACGTCATCTGAGATCTCATTGAAATGCAGAACTGACTCAAAGGGCTGAGTGGCCTCCTCCTGTTCCTGCCTAAGCTGGGGATTGTTCATGCTGCAGCCTTTACAGTATCAGGAATCTTAAGTCACTGCTTATCCTCAGTGTAAGGAGGAGGTGTTGGTGTCCATCTGACTTGGAAGGCCCCACGGTTGCCATGGTGAGTCTTGGGGTCTCTGGGATAGTAGGGGATGGGGAAGTTCTTTGCCCTAAACTCTAACCCCCAATACAAGCCCTTTT
The DNA here is from genome assembly GCF_047496795.1 of Chiloscyllium punctatum. NCBI lineage: Eukaryota > Metazoa > Chordata > Chondrichthyes > Orectolobiformes > Hemiscylliidae > Chiloscyllium > Chiloscyllium punctatum. The sequence continues at coordinate 18,152,927 of NC_092771.1, read as the reverse complement.
GTAGTGGTGGGGTGGTGGGGTGGTGGGGTGGTGGGGTGGGGGGTGGGTGGCATAGGAGTGATGTCCATGGCAGGTACACAGTGGTGCGTTTGTCGGGGTGGAAAGTTGGAGGGCTGAGAACAGTGGACTAAATGTTAGGCCAGAGCCGATGGTGCATCCAAGAAAGCTGGAGTGGGCCGATAAGAAAGCAGCGGCTGTGTAGGCCGAGGGCTGGATTGCCGAGCTGGAGGCTGCAGGAGTTGATTTCTTGAAGCCATGGAGAGCAGTGAGACCTGAACCAGCATGAGCTAGAAGCTTCTCACTCTTGTTTCCGAAATACTGTCAACGTTCTGAACAAGGAGGCATTCTCCTCCATCAATACATTTCTGGTTGTGTCACTCAGCTGAGATCACTGTTTGAGTAGATTTTTGTAAACCTTCTGTTGCTGTCTTGCTTTTAGCCTCCAAGCTTTGGCTGTGTTGCTTGATTGCTAACTTTCAGTTCAATAGTTTCACTGAGGAGGTTAGAATGCACCAATTCTTGTGCTCTGAGCTGCTCAGGCTTGTAACAATGTTCAACTTTAACCTTCATCAAGACATTTTGTGTCCTATGACCTTAAGAAGCTGATTGGGTAAGCTTTGGCTGAGACAGAATCTCACAAGTGCTTCTGTAGCTTGCTAAAGGGTTTCTCTGACAGTGTCTAGCTGTTGAGTATTAATGTGATCCTCTCTGGACTTAAGGATTTCTTTTTTGCTGGTTAGTTTTTTTTTTGTTGGCTGCTTAAAGTTGTTGCACCGCTGAGTGGTAGGCCTTTGCTCAGAATTGAAGCTTTTCTCCTGATACATCAGACACATCACAGTGATGTTCTCTCTTTGTGTCTGCAGCAATGTAATGCAGACAATGGGACTAAATTAATTTGGGATTTCTGGTCAGCATGGATGAGTTGGACTGAAAGATCTGTTTCCATACTGTAAAACCTCATAACACCGTGACTGTAAAATGGCGGCACAGTGGCTGAGTGGTCAGCACAGCTGCATCATAGCACCAGGGGTCCAGGTTTGATCCCAACATTGGGTGACATTCTCCCCACATCTGTGTAGGTTTCAACTGGTTATTCTGGTTTCCTCCCAAAGTCCAAAGATGTACAGGTTAGGTGGATTGGCCATGCTAAACTGCCCATAGTGTCCAGGAAATGTACAGGCTAGATGGATAGCCATGGGAAATGCAGGGCTACAGGAATGGGGGTGGATCTGGGTGAAATTACTCTTTGTAAGGCCTCTGTGGACTCAATGGGCTGAATGGCCTGCTTCCACACGTAGGGGTTTTATCAACCACTTGCGTAGATCTGCACTATCCATTGTGCTTGAAACTTCAGCAGTCTTGAACTTGGTTTGCCCCCAAATGTGACAGGGTAGTGGAGTTTGGTGTCATGGTTGGGGTGAGAGTCCAGTTTGGGTTAAGGGTAGGGTCAGCCAGAAACTGATCTTGACATGTATAACTCTTGGCGGTCTATCCGTGTGGGAAGATGCTGAGGAAGGCCCCGAACTACCAGAGGGGGAGTTAATATTGGCAGCCGAGCCTGCAGCTATCCCATGAATCAGTACCGTCTCAGCCATGTAGAGGATTGTCTGGCACTGCGGGAAGGTCAATGACCTTTTTTGGAACCTCCAGGGTAGGTGCCACCACCTTCTCTTTACTACCTCAGACCCTACCTCTGCATGTGCACCAGCTCCCACCAAGCCTCATGCTCTACCACTCTCATTTTTGCCTGCAACAACTTCCCTCATTCCATCTCACCCATACCAGCACCCAAAGATTCAGCAGGTGGTTGGGTAGGAGGTTCCACATTAATGAGGTAAAATGTGCAGCTAATGAGGGAGATAACAAACAATAATTCCCCTTAATAGACACCTCGCCATTGCAATAGGATTAGGGTTAGGGTTAGCATTAAGTTTAAGGTCATGGTTAGGGTTACGGTTAGGGTTAGCATTAGGGTTAGGGTTAAAGATTTTTTTAGGGTTAGGGTCAGTAGCAAACTGGTCTTGACATCCATAATTGTTGGAAAATACAGCTTATTGCTCCTAATGTTGAGATTGACCTACAATAAGGTCAGGGCTTGGGTTAGGGTTAGGTTTATGGTTAGGGTTAGGGGTTAAAGTTAGGGGTTAGGGCTATGCTAGGTGCTATGTTTAGGGTTAGGGTTATGGTTATGGGTTAGGGTTCGGGTTAGTGGTTAGGTTTCAGTTAGGGTTAGATTTTGGGTTTGGGTGAGGGGTTAGGATTCAGATTAGGGGTTAGGGTTCAGTTCAGGTTAAGTTTAGGTTTAGGGTTAAGATTCAGGTTCCGGTTAAGGTTACACTTAGGTTTAGGAGTTAGGGTTAGAGTTCAGTTCGGATTAAGGTAAAGGTTAGGGTTAGGGACAGGGGTTAGATGTAAGGGTTGGCGAGAAACTGATCTTGACTTCCACAACTCTTGGAAAATACAGTTTGTTGTTCCTAATATCGATACTGACCTTGCTCAGCTTTCATGATTCGCCTGGATTTCTCACCAAATCAACATTGTTCAGGCCCCTGTCAGATTCTGCACGATATATTGGCTCTGGTATCCAACTTAAATCATGCTTCCCCTCCTTTTACCTTCATCTGGGAAATATCAGAATTCATCCTTCAGGTCTGTACCATCACAGAATTTGGATTCTGACTGTCAGCCTGTCTCATCTGCAGGAACAGCTTCTTGTGCCTGTGTGAGTTAGCGCTGCAGCCTTATCCTCAACTCTCCCTTCACACACACAGCTCTTGATAACCCTGCCCAACTTAGATTACAGCTGGTGGAGAACCTTCATAGCCTGGATCACACGGTGTGCTTTGTTCTCTGGTCATCCATGTACTCAATGAGCCCTCATTTCTCCTCCATTTCTGTCAATAATATTGATTTTCATAATACTGTATTGATGACCAATTGATTTCTTCCTATTTCTTAGCCCTGGACCTTTCCCAGCACATTATTCAGGTTTTGTGCAGTGTTTCCTATTCTCATTTATGATTGCCTGGATATGCCTCAAAATTAAAAGCTGTTCCCTTCCATCGCTGAGCTTCACTTTGCTTTGGGCATCTCCTCCATCTCTGACTGTGGATCACTGAGACTTGCCTCACTATGTACAGTCACTTCAATCTTGGCTCTTACCTCTTGCCTTGGTTCTATGGGTATGATCACTGCTTCCACCATGTAGTAAGTTGAGATCCATCTGCACTTGAGTCAACATTAACACGTTTCATTGAATGCAATTGTACACAGAAGATGTCTTATCTGGAGTTTGACTTACTCTGACTCCTGCTCCTGATTATCTGGAACATGGCTCCCACTCTCCATGTTCAGTAACTGTGCTTAGGGGTAAAAGTACAATTCCCTTCCCTTTAGAATCACCACAACTACAGCAGCAGCTCTGGAAGACAACTCCCTGGCACTGCCTTCACCACTCAGACAACAGATTGGTGAAAATTCTGAGTCCAACAGAAAAGAGCATTTCAGCAACTCCTGCATGCTGAGAACATGTATAGATGAAACAGAAACTGATATCACCTGCTAAATAAATTTTCTTAGTAGAAAGCCAATGGCATTTTGAAAGCCATTTTTGTCTGATTTACCAGTACAACTTACAAAGGATTTAATTTGACAGCTTATAAAGTTGATTTGATTTTAACAATCCTGTAAACCTTGATATTAATTGAGAGCTGAACAGACAGTATCTCTTCACAATGAGTGTCAGGTGTCTTTCTTGCATTGAAAATCTTGCTTGCATCCCTACGTTTCTTCCATTCGTGATTGCGAATTATTTGGTTTATGCTCGATTGTTGCAGTTGTGCACAGTTTACTTCTTGAATGTCATCCATTAATGGTTAAGCAGCAAATATTACAGTAAGCTCAGATCTTTGTCTAAAAAAATAAGCTGCTGCAAGTGTTTTATTTGTACCACTCTGGTTTATTTCTGGATTTTGTTTAAACTAAATTCTTGCTGACGTCAGTGGGTATTTCAGAAGCTAATGAGCCTGAGAACAGGAGAAAGCTAAGTTAACATCAATCATTAGCCTAGGGTAGCTCAGCTTCAATGCAGCCTCTGTGCGCCAGGTATAGAATATTCCAATTAATTATAGCTTGTACTTCGCTTCCACCAATTTGTCCTATTAAGTGGCTGACAAGTGTATGCATGAATATAAGGTTAAAATTAAAAGCAATCAGTCAGTGATTTCACTCTCATTTAGGTCCACACTCAAGATCACGACAAATTACGATCATCTGCTTCCTGATTTGCTACCTAGGCTACACCTCGCCACTCTCTGACCCATAGGAATTTTTAAAGAGGTGAAGGTAAAGAAGAGTTTTGATGGAGGAATTCAAAATCACCATGAGGCTGGACAGAGAGGATGGGCAGGAACCAGTTTCATTGTCAGAAGGCTGGAGAACCAGACGGGCCCAGATCTAACGGCATTGGCTGAAGGATGACATGCTGAAAATGCTTTTAGGGCAGTGAGTGGTCAGGAGCTGAACTCTCCTGCCTGAGAGCACAGTGAAGGTTGTGCGTCAGGGTCAATGGTTGTTGTCTTTTCCCAAGGATGAGGAAGTTCAAGACTGCGGGGCACATTTCTAAGGTGAGAGGAGAGAGATTTAGGATGAGGGGCAAACCTTAAATTAGATGTTGGTTCGCATGTGGAATGAACTTCCTAAGGAAGTGGTGGATGCTGTACATGTTTAATGTTTAAAAGACATTTGGGTAAGTACATGAATGGGAAATGTTTGGAGGGATATGGGTAGGAATAGGCAGGTGGGACTAGTTTAGTTTGGGATTATGGTCAGCACGGACTGACAATAGACAATAGGTGCAGGAGGAGGCCATTCTGCCCTTCGAGCCTGCACCACCATTCAATATGATCATGGCTGATCATCCTTAATCAGTATCCTGTTCCTGCCTTATCTCCATAACCCTTTATTCCACAATCCTTGAGAAGTCTATCCAACTTTTTCTTAAATGAATCCAGAGATTGGGCCTCCACTGCCCTCTGGGGCAGAGCATTCCACACAGCCCCCACTCTCTGGGTGAAGAAGTTTCTCCTCATCTCTGTCCTAAATGGTCTACCCTGTATTTTTAAGCTGTGTCGTCTGGTTCGGCACTCACCCATCAACAGAAACATGTTTCCTGCCTCCAGAGTGTCCAATCCTTTAATAATCTTATATGTCTCAATCAGATCCCCTCTCAGTCTTCTAAACTCAAGGGTATACAAGCCCAGTCGCTCCAGTCTTTCAGCGTAAGGTAATGCTGCCATTCCAGGAATTGACCTCGTGAACCTACGCTGCACTCCCTCAATAGCCAGAATGCCTTTCCTCAAATTTAGAGACCAGAACTGCACACAGTACTCCAGGTGTGGTCTCACCAGGGCCCTGTACAGCTGCACAAGCACGTCTTTGCTTCTATACTCAATCCCTCTTGTTATGAAGGCCAGCATGCTATTAGCCTTCTTCACTACCTGCTGTACCTGCATGCTTACCTTCATTGACGGGTGTACAAGAACACCCAGATCTCTCTGTACTGCCCCTTTACCTAAATTGATTCCATTTAGGTAGTAATCTGCCTTCCTGTTCTTGCCACCAAAGTGGATAACCATACATTTATCCACATTAAACTGCATCTGCCATGCATCTGACCACTCACCTACCTTGTCCAGGTCACCCTGTAATCTCCTAACATCCTCATCACATTTCACCCTGCCACCCAGCTTAGTATCATTAGCAAATTTGCTAATGTTATTACTAATACCTTCTTCTATATCATTAACATATATTGTAAAAAGCTGCGGTTCTAGTACTGATCCCTGCGGTACCCCACCTGCCATTCCAAAATGGAGCCATTTATCACTACTCTTTGTTTCCTATCAGCCAACCAATTTTCAATCCAAGTAAGTACTTTGCCCCAATACCATGCGCCCTAATTTTGCTCACTAACCTCCTATGTTGGACTTTATCGAAAGCTTTCTGAGAGTCCAGGTACACTACATCTACTGGATCTCCCTCGTCCATCTTCAGAGTTACATCCTCAAAAAATTCCAGAAGATTAGTCAAGCAAGATTTCCCCTTCATAAATCCAGGTTGACTCTGACCAATCCTGTTACTACAATCCAGATGTGTCATAATTTCATCCTTTATAATAGACTCCAGCATCTTTTCCACCATTGAGGTCAGACTAACTGGTCTATAATTTCCTGCTTTCTCTTTCCCACCTTTCTTAAAAAGTGGTACAACATTAACCACCCTCCAATCTGCAGGAACTGATCCCGAATCTATTGAACTCTGGAAAATAATCACCAACACATTCACGATTTCTCGAGTCACCTCCTTCAGTACCCTGGGATGTAGACCATCAGGCCCTGGGGACTTATCAACCTTCAGACCTAACAGTCTCTCCAACACCAATTCCTGGCAAATATAAATTCCCTTCAGTTCAGGTCCTTCAGCCACTGTTACCTCAGGGAGATTGCTTGTGTCTTCCCTAGTGAACACAGATCTGAAGTACCAATTCAATTCTTCTGCCATTTCTTTGTTCCCCGTAATATATTCCCCTGTTTCTGTCTTCAAGGGCACAATTTTACTCGTAACGATTTTTTTGCCTTTCACATACCTAAAAAATCTTTTACTATCCTCCTTTATATTATTGGCCAGCTTGCCTTCGTGCCTCATTTTTTCTCTGCGTATTTCCTTCTTAGTAATCCTCTGTTGTTCTTTAAAAGCTTCCCAGTCCTCCATTTTCCCACTTACCTTTGCTATGTTATACTTTTTCTCTTTTAACTTTATATGTTTCTAAACTTCCCTCATCAGCCACAGCCACCCATGCCTCCTCCTAGGATCTTTCTTCCTCTTTGGAATGAACTGATCCTGCAACTTCTGCATTATACACAGAAATTAACGCCATTGTTCCTCCACTCTTATCCCTGCTAAGGTACTGCACCATTGAACTCTGGCCAGCTCCTCCCTCATAGCTTCATAGTTCCCTTTATTCAACAGAAATATTGTCACTTCCGATTGTACCCTCTCCCTCTCAAATTGCAGATTGAAGCTTATTGTATTATGGTCACTACTTCCCAATGGCTCCTTCACTTCGAGGTCCCTGACCAATTCTAGTTCATTGCACAATACCAGATCCAGAATTGCCTTCTCCCTGGTAGGCTCCAGCACCAGCTGTTCTAAGAATCCATCTCTGAGGCACTCCACAAAGTCTCTTTCTTGAGGTCCAAAACCATCCTGATTCTACCAGTCTACCTGCATGTTGAAATCCCCCATAACAACTGTAGTAACATCTTTGCTTACTACAGTTGGATTGAAGGGTTCAACTGGTTGGATTGAAGGGTCCGTTTCAGCCAAGGGTATGACTCTGCATACTGGGCTTAATTCACAATGCTTTAAGATGTCTGCTACATGATCAGTTCAGGTTTCCAGCTCTTTGGACAGCTTTTTCAACTTTTCTCAGTGACCACACCCAGACTTAACTAATCAAACACAGAGAGCATGGATCAGTTGCCAGACTCACATAACAAAACAGAGAATAATTTAACACAGTAACAGAGGCAGATGCATGGGTTGTTTCCAAGAGCAAATTGAAAAATCATCTGAGGGGATAAGGATGGTAGTGCCTTGATAATCCAGAGATGTCTTTCAGTGCTCAGCAGGCAGCGTCTTCCACAGGGTTGTGAGGTGCTGCACTCTGCACTCTGGGGATTGAATCTGCAAGACTAATTATAATTGCTGGTATGGTGGCTCAGTGGTTAGCACCACTGCCTCACAGCCCCAGGGATCTGGGTTTGATTCCAACCTTGGGTGACTGTCTGTGTGGAGTTTGCACATTCTCCCAAATGTCTACATGGATATCCTCTGGGTGCTCCGGTTTCCTCCTATAGTCCAAAGATGTGTAAGTTGGCCATGGGAAAGGCAGGATTACTGGGGTGGTTGGTCTGCTCTTTGGAGGGTTGGTATGGACTCAATGGACCAAGTATTGGGACTCTATGATTCATGGAAGCCCCAGCCTTTCAAACAAAATATGAAGGGTTTATTTTGAAAGGTACATTGCAAAATTTTAACTGGAGCATTCAGCGGTGCAGTGAAGGCATTGGAGGAAGTGCACAGACCTCCAATTATCCCATCTACCAACCTTTCAATCTCTTCCTGCCCCATACATTTGCAGATCAGGCACAGGAACTTAGCTGCCACCTCTGGATTGGAAGCCAGTTATCCCAGGTCACCCATAAAGAAGAAGGCAAGGAGGTTATCATGAAGATCTCTTTGATCACACAGTTGCAAATGTCGCTGTCCGGCCAGCACCCCTGAATAAGCCATAAAGAAAAGCATTGGAATAGAATCATAAGTCTGTTAGTACAAAATATGTATCTCAACCATTTGCATAACCTCCTGCAAGTATAAATCTTTGCTCTTTACTTTGACAGTAGAGACAGACAGCTTGGATCCCTGTTCTGACAGCCAAGGTGCTCTTACACAACATCTGTTGGATTTTGAAGATTGTCAGATTTGCTGATGACATGCAGATAGGTAGGAGAGTAAATGGTGAGGAAGAGATACAAAGTCTGTAATGGTGTACCGATTGGTTAAGAGAGTGAGCAAAAACATTAGCAGATGGACTATAACATCGGAAAGTGAGAATTTGCCCATTTTGGCAGGAAGATTTAAAAAGCAACATGTTACTTAGACAGAAACAAGCTGTGGACCACTGAGGCACAAAGGGATCCAGGTAGTAAGGTAAATGAGTCACAGTAAGTTAGTTTGCAAGTAATAATTAGGAAGGAAAATGGAATGTTATTATGTATTGCAAGGGAAATAGACTACAAAAGTAGGGGCAGCATCTGTGGAGAGGAATAAAATTAACATTTCAAATCTGAAATGACTTCTTCAGAACTGAAGAACTCCAGTTCTGTAGAAAAGTCGTACTGGACTCAAAACGTTAACAGTGTTTTTCTCTCTCCACAGATGCTGCCAGACCTATTGAGTTGCTCCAGTTTTCTCTGTGTTTATTTTAAATTTCCAGCACCTGCAGTATTTTGCTTTGATGAAAGTAGGGGTGGTTTGTGTAGCGGATTGGGGTTGAGACCACATCTAGGGTATTGCATACAGTTTCCATATTTCAGAAGGAAGATCATTGTATTGGGAGGCAATCAGAGAAGGTTCCCTGGGCTGATTCCTATGATCGGGTTTCCTTCTCGGGAATATTTGGGACGAGTTGGGCTTGTATCCACCGGAAATTTGAAGACTGAGAGGTGATCATGTTGAGACATACCATACCTTGAGAGGAGTTCATAGGGTGAACACTGAGAGGATATTGCCTCTTCTATCAGAGACAAGAACGAGACAACCCAGTCTAGGTCATAGAGTCAGACAGCACGGAAACAGACTCTTGGGTCCAACCAGTCCATGCCAACAATATTTCCAAACTAAACTAGTGCCACCTTCCTGTGCTTGGCCCATATCCCTCTAAAACTTTGCAACTCATGAATTTACCAAATGTCTTTTAAACGTTATAACTGTATCTGAGTCTACCACTTTTGCTAACTGTTTATTCCACACACAAACGACTCTTTGTGTAAAAACATTGCCCATTGGGTCCTTTTAAAAACTTCTTTTAACCTTAAAAATATGCCCCCTAGTTTTGAACTCCCCCAACCTTGGAAAAAAAAGCACCTGCTATTCTTCTTATCGATTGCCCACATGATTTTATATAAGGTCACCTCTCAACCTCTTACACTCTGGTGAAAGAAATCCCAGTCTTTCCAGTTTATTTTTATATTCAGACCCTCCACATCCTGGTAAATCTTTCCAGAACCCTCTTCAGTTTAATAATGTCCTTCCAATTACAGGGTGACCAGAACTGGACACAGTACTCCAGAAGAGGCCTCACCAATGTCCTGAAGTGGTGGTCAACTGCAGCTTGGCCTGTGGTATCACAACACCCACAGGGATGTTGGGAAGGGAACTCTAGGGAAGTTAACTTCTTGACAGTGAAGGAACAATGATATAATTCCCGTGCAGATTGAGGCTACTCGTGGCTGACGGTGCTCCCACGCATTTGTTGTCCACATCCATCCAGGTGGTGGCAGTAGTGTGTTTATAAGGTGCTGCTGAAGTTGGATTTGCTCTATGGAAGATCCTCTTAATTGTATTGAAGGTACTAATGAGGAAACAGCAATTCTTACAGAGTCAATTTGGAAATGTAAACAGAAGTAGCAAATTGGACATCTTCTGAATTAGCATCCTTATTACAATAAAAGGCTGAAATAAAAATGAACAACAGAATGGATTTTGCCCCATCTCAGGTGAAGTTTTTGTCTCTGATATCTTCATGGAGCACTTGGTAGCTGGTGGATTGACCGTAGAGACTCAGAACTGCTCTCAGTTATTGTCATTCATTGCCCATAAATGGAGTTCAAGAATGTGGAGACGGTGCTGGTGCCATCACTAGGCTAGTAAACCAAAGGCCTGGGTTAATGTCGGGAAACATGTGGCTCGATCCCATGGAATTTAAATTAAGTGTATAAATCTGAAATATAGAGTTAGTTTTAGTAATGGTGACCATAGTATAATTACCAATTATTGTAAAAACCTATTTAATTCACCAATGTCCTTTTGAAAAGGAATGGCCTATACAGAATTCCTAAAGTATAGAAGCAGCCCATTGAGTCTACACCAACCTGCTGAAGAGCATCCCACCCAGAGACACCTCCCCTACCCCTATTCCAACAACTCTGCATTTATCCATGGTTAACCCACCTAGCTGCACATCGCTGGGTACTATGGGTAACTTAGCAAGGCCAATCCACCCTAACCTGCACATCTTTGCACTGTGGGTGGAAACAAGAGCACCTGGAGTAAATCCACACAGACACAGGGAGAACATGCAATCTCCACACAGACACTGGGGGAACATGCAAACTCTACACAGACATGGGGGGGAAACATGCAATCTCCACACAGACATGAGGGGGTACATGCAATTTCCACACAGACACAGGGGGGAACATGCTACCACCACACAGACACAGGGGGGAACATGCTACCACCACACAGACACAGGGGGGAACATGCAATCTCCACACAGACACATGGAAAATGCAATCTCCACACAATAACCCAAGGGTACAACCAAACTAAGGACCATGGTGCTGTGTGGTAACAGTGCTAACCACTCAGCGACCCTAATCTGCCCTAGAAACACAGCAATACACAGCAATTCAAGGGCAATTAGGAATGGATATAAATGCCAATAAAGCCCACATCCCCCTAAATAATAAATTAAAAACAAAACATATTTTGGAAGTTCAGATAATCAAAACACATTTTACACTAGACAAGCAATCTGCCCCTACCTTAATCACTAAGAACATTCACTCTACGATGAGTTTCCCACTTTCTGTGATAAATGGGGGAAAGTAATGGGGAAAAATTTAGGAAAGTGGGAGATTTGTTTGTGTGGTTTGGGAGGGTTTAAACAAGTTTGGCAAGGGGTTGGAAACCAGAGCAACATATCTGAGAGGGGGGCAGTTGTAGATGGGGCGGTGACAGGATGTAGTGAATCTATCAAGAAGATTTTTCACGTGATGAAACAAAAGGATTGGTTAATGTGTGCTTTAACGCAAGGAGTTTCAGGAGTAAGAGCGATGAACTTAGAGCATGGATCAGTACTTGGGACTATGATGTTATGGCCATAAAAGAGACGTGGGTTTCACAGGGGCAGGAATGGTTGCCCGATGTTCCAGGGTTTAGAACGTTTAAAAAGAACAGGGAGGGTGGAAAAAGAGGAGGGGGTGTAGCGTTGCTAATCAGAGAGTGCATCACAGCTACAGAAACAAAAGTTGCTGAGGAAGGTTTATCTACTGAGTCAGTATGGGTGGAAGTTAGGAACAGCAAGGGAACAGCCATCGCATTGGGGGTTTTCTACAGACCACCTAATACCAGTAGAGAGATTGAAGGACTCATAGGCTGGCGGATTTTGGAAAAATGCAAATGTAACAGTGTTGCTGTTGTTGGTGACTTCAACTTTATCAATATTGATTGGAATCTCTTAGTGCAGATGGTTTGGATGGAGCTGTTTTTGTCAGGTGTGTTCAGGAGAGTTTCTTTACTCAGTATGTAGACAGGCCGATGAGGGAAGAGGCCATTTTGGATTTGGTGCTCGGCAATGAGCCAGGACAGGTGTCAGATCTCACGGTGGGAGAACACTTTGATGACAGTGACCACAACTGTCTCACATTTACCATAGCCTTGGAGAGGGAAAGGAGCAATTATCAATGGAAGATTACTTGGGGGAAAAGGAAATGATGACGCCATCAGACAGGAGTTGGAAAGTACAGACTGGGAGCAATTGTTTCATGGAAAGGGCATAGCAGACATGTGGAGACTGTTTAAGGAGCAATTGTTGCGAGTGATGCATAAATTTGTTCCTCTGAGACAGGCATGAAGGGGTAAGATTAAAGAACCTTCGATGACAAGAACAGAGGAGCTTCTCATCAAAAGGAAGAAGGCAGCTTACATAAGGTGGAGGTAGCAAATATCTCGTACAGCTTCAGAGGATTATAGGCTTATTAGAATGAAACTCAGAAATGGACTGAGGAGATCCAGGAAGGGGCACGACAAAGGCTTGGCAGGAAGGATTAGAGAGAACCCAAAGGCATTTTACTCATGTGTGAGGAATAAGAGAATGATCAGGGAGAAGGTAGGGCTGGTCAGAGATAGCAAAGGGAACTTGTGCGTGGAGTCTGAGCAGATACGGGAAGCCCTAAATGAGTTTTTTGCTTTGGTTTTCACGAAGGAAAAGGACCTTATTGTGAATGAGAACTTTGAGAAAGGTGGGAAACAGGCTTGAACAGATCAAGATTGATGAAGTTGATGTGCTGGAAACTTTGGCAAACATTAAGGTTGATAAGTCCCCAGGGCCAGACCAGATTTATCCTAGGTTGCTCCAGGAGCGGAAAAGGAGGTTGCTAAGTCGCTGGCGAAGATCTTTGCAAATGTTGTTCCTCTTTTCAAGAAGGGGAATAGGGAAGTCTCTGGCAATTACAGATCAGTCAGTCTTGCTTCTATGGTCAGCAAGGTTTTGGAAAGAATTTTGGGGGATAGGATTTATGACTGTTTGGAAAAACATAGCGTGATTAAAGGCAGTCAGCATGGCTTTGTGAGGGGGCATGTCATGCCTCACAAATCTTCTTGAGTTCTTTGAGGAGGTGATGAGACAGGTTGATGAAGGTTGAGCAGTGGATATTGTGTATATGGACTTCAGCAAGGCATTTATTAAGGTTCCCCATGGTAGGCTCATTCATAAAGTCAGGAAGTCTGGGATACAGGGAGATTTGACTGGATTCAGAATGAGTTGGCTGACAGAAGCAGAGAGTGGTTGTGAATGGAAAGTATTCTGCCTGTAGGTCAGTGGTGAGTGGTGTCCCACAGGGCTCTGTTCTTGGGCCTCTGCTGTTTGTAATTTTTATAAATGACTTGGATGAGGAGGTTGAGGGGTGGGTTAGTAAATTTGCCGATGACACAAAGGTTGGAGGTGTCATCGATAGTGTAGAGAGCTACTGTAGGCTGCAGCGTGACATAGCCAGGATGCAGAGCTGGGCTGAGAAATGGCAGATAGAGTTCAACCTGGATAAATGCAAAGTGATGCATTTTGGAAGGTTGAACTCGAATGCTGAATATAGGATTAAAGACAGGATTCTTGGCATTGTGAAGGAACAGAGGGATCTTGGTGTTCATTTGCATAGATCCCTTAAAGTTGCCACCCAAGTGAATAGGGTGGTTAAGAAAGCATATGGTTTTTTGGCTTTCATTAACAGGGGATCGAGTTTAAGAGTCAGGAGGTTTTGCTGCAGCTCTACAAGTCCCTGGTGAGACCACACTTGGAATATTGTGCCCAATTCTGGTCGCCCTATTATAGGAAAGATACGGAGGCTTTGGAGAGGGTGCAAAGAAGGTTTACCAGGATACTGTCTGGACTGGAGGGCTTGTCTTATGAAGAGAGGTTGACTAAGCTCAGACTTTTCTCTCTGGAGAGAAGGAGGAAGAGAGGTGACCTGATTGAGGTATACAAGGTCATAAGAGGCATTGACTCTTATAATAACCAGAGACTTTTCCCAGGGCAGGATTGACTGGTACAAGGAGTCATAGTTTTACGATATTAGGGGGAAGGTATAGAGGAGACGTCAGAGGTAGGTTCTTTACCAGAGAGTTGTGAATGCATGGAATGCCAGTGGTGGTGATAGAAACAGAATCCTTAAGGACATTTGAGCGACTGTTGGACATGCACATAGACAGCAGTGAATTGAGGGGTGCATATGTTAGGTTATTTTGTTTTGGATTAGGAATAGTCTTCGGCACACTTGGACCGAAGGGCCTATTCTGCGCTGTACTTTTCTATGTTCTATGTAATGCAATGGTTCAAGAAGGCAGCTTGCTTTCTCAAATTAACATAAACAGTGCCCACATCCACTGCTTAGGATTTCTATTTTACTTTGTGCACTTCACAACATAAATTTCCATCCATTATTATCCACAACTCTGTCTCGTAAAGGGTTCATAAATTTACATTGTCCCATGTCGAATGATTGTGAATAAACTGTTGGCATTAAGCTGCTTAGAATGGAAATATGCAATAGTTAAAAGCTATTACCATATTTTACAAGGGACTAATCCACCTTTTACATAACCCGAACTAGTCAATAAATGCCCCGTATAACGGCCGTTGATACGTTTTCGTGTGTTCTGCAGCTGTTAAGTAGCTGGTAAGCACTAGTAAGTTCATAATACTGCTCACCCATTCGGCATGGTAAAAATGACAGAAAGCTTGACTCCCTACACCCCACTTTGCTCAATTCGGCACCAAATGTATTCCCAATGTGTGTTCTGTTCTGTGCAGCATGAATCATCTGTCACAAGAGAAGTATTTGCTGTACAAGCAAATTTTAGTTCAAGCATGATAGTACTTTGAAGCAACAACACCTGAGGGAGGGTTCTGGACGGAAATACAGTTAGAATAACACAGGGAAAGCAACAGCATGTTAATGCAATCAAACAAGATCTGGCCACCAAGGGATATTGTAGCCATTGAAATCTTAAATGTTAATAAAATCCCATCAGTGACAAGTAAACTGAGATCTAATAGCATTGTCCATAATTCGGAGAATTTTAATTGAGAAAATATTGACAAATGATTGTGTTCTACTGAGCCTTTGCAGGAAGCTTGGAAAGTTGTGCAAGAAATTGCTATGGATGTGGGAAAGATGCCAACATCTTACCAGTCTGCCATTTTGCCACTGGCTGGAAACTTAGCACCAAGTCTGTTATAATCTCAGACTAGACTGACAACTTTATTTTGTGACTCCAAACACAACTCACCAAATTATGCAATGATCTGGTTAGCGACCTTTATTTTGAAAGTAAGCAAAGGGTGAGCTCTGGGGACTTGCTAAAGGAATAAAGCAACAGGATTCCACAGATTTGAACAAAAGCAGAAACTGCTAACAAGTAGTTAATCAACAACACATATACCGACTACTTTTCACACCCTGGATTGACGTGTGGTAAACCTGGGTATTAAGTGTGATTGAATGCCCCAAGACACACATCAAATGGTACCTGTAAGCAGGCTACATCCTCTGGATTTCTCAGTAAATCCCCAGATATTAATGACATGATGGGTCGACAAAACTCATTAAGCCTCATAAGGGATTACAATTTTTCACTTTTGCTAATGTTGCCTTATAACTCCCTTTCAAAATAGACTGCCTCACTGTCCTTGTCAGCGGGAAATCGTCAAACATCAGACAGTTAGCCATGGGCAACCACCTGGTCCATAGACGGGCACACTAGGGGCAATGATTGCCAACATAATAGCACCACCATTTGTGCTGCCCTTAATCCATCTTATCTCTGTCAGAATTTTTCCTTTTTATTCTTTCATGGGATATAGCCAGCATTTTTTAGTAAGATTATGGATGACATCAAAATTAGTGGTATAGTGGAGAGTGAAGAAGGATTTCGAATAGTAAATGGATCTTGAGCGACTGGGCCAATGGGCAGAGGAATGGAAAATGGAGTTTAGAGTCATAGAGATGCACAGCACGGAAACAGACATTTCGGTCCAACTCGTCCAAGCCACTGTATGAAAAAGTTGCCCCTTGGGTCCCTTTTATATCTTTCCCGTCTCACCCTAAACCTATGCCCACTAGTTCTGGACTCCTCCCACCCCAGGGAAAAGACCTTGTCTATTTATCCTATCCATGCCCCTCATGATTTTATAAACCCCTATGAGGTCACACCTCAGCCTTTGACACTCCAAGGAAAACAGCCCCAGCCTATTCAGCCTCTCCCTATAGCTCAAATCCTTCAACCCTGGCAACATCCTTGTAAATTTTTTCTGAATCCTTTCAAGTTTCACAATATCCTACCAATAGGAAGGAGACCAGAATTGCACGCAATATTCCAAAAGTGGCCTACCATCGTCCTGTACAGCTGCAACATGACTCTCCAACTCCTGTACTCAATGCTCCGACCAATGAGGAAAGTATACCAAATGCCTTTTTCATTATCCTATCTAGCCGTGACTCCACTTTCAAGGAGCTATGAACCTGCACTCTAAGGTCTCTTTGTTCAGCAATACTCCTTAGGACCTTATCATTAAGTGTATAAGTCCTGCTAAGATTTGCTTTCCCAAAATGCAGCACCTCGCATTTATCTAAATTAAATGCCATCTACCACTCCTCAGCCCATTGGCCCATCTGATTAAGATCCCGCTGTAATCTGAGGTCACCTTCTTCGCTGTCCACTACACCTCCAATTTTGGTGTCATCTGCAAACTTACTAACCATACCTCTTATGCTCACATCCAAATCATTTATATAAATGACAAAAAGTAGAGGATCTAGCACCGATCCTTGTGGCACTCCACTGGTCACAGACCTCCAGTCTGAAAAACAACCCTCCACCACCACCCTCTGTCTTCTACAACTTGCCCACCACTGGCGTCAGGCTCACTGGTCTATAGTTCCCTGGCTTGTCCTTACCATCTTTCTTAAATAATCGCACCACTTTAGCCAATCTCCAGTCTTCCGGCTCCTCACCTGTGACTATCAATGATACAAATATCTCAGCAAGGGACTCAGCAATCACTTCCCCAGCTTCCTGTAGAGTTCTAGGATTCACCTGATCAGGTCCTGGGGATTTATCCACCTTTATGTGTTTCAAGACATCCAGCACTTTTAAAAGATTTTGATAAATGCAAGGTGTCGCATTTTGGTAAGGCAAACCAGGGCAGGACTTACACAGGTAATGGTCGGGCCCTGGGGGGTGTTGTCAACAGATAGACCAAGGGATACGGTACATAGTTCCTTGAAAGTGGCATTACAGGTAAAAAGGTTGGTGAAGAAGGCATTTCACATACACGCCTTCTTTGGTCATAGCATTGAGTATAAGAGTTGGGACATCATGTTGTGGCTGTACAAGACAATGGTAAGGTCACATTTTAAGTAATGCATACAGTTGTAGTCACCCTGCTCTAGGAAGGATGTTATTAAGCTGGAAAGGATGCAATAAAAATTTACAAACATGTTACCTGACTGGAGGGTTTGAGTTACAGGAAGAGGTTGGGTAGACTGGGACTTTGTTTTTCTCTGGAGCATCGGAGGCTGAGGGCTGACCTATTCGAGGTATATAAAATCATGAGTGGATTGGATAAGGTTGAAAGTCTTTTCCCCAGAGGTGGGGGAATCCAAAACTAGAGGGTATAGATTCAAGGTGAGAGGGGAAAGATTTAAAAAGGACATTGAGGGTGGTGCATATATGGAATGAGCTGCCAGAGGAAGTAGGGGAGGCTGGTACAACTGATTGGATTCCCTACAGTGTCCAACAAGTCCACATCAACCCTCTGAAGTGAAGCCCACCCAGACCCAATCCCCTACCCCATATTTACCCCTGACTAATGCATCTAACATTATGGGCAGTTTAGCATGGCCAATTCACCTGGCTTGCACATCTTTGGATTGTGGGAGGAAACCCACACAGACATGGGGAGAACGTGCAAACACAGTCACCCAAGATGGAAATCAAACTTGGGTCCCTGGCACTGTGAGGCAGCAGTGCTAACCACTGAGCCACCATGCCACCTTAGATGTTTGGACAGGTTTTGAGGGCTATGACCAAATGCTGGAAAATAGTTCAGTTTAGGAAACCTGGTCAACATGGACAGGATTTGCTGAAGGTTCTGTTTCTGTGCTGTCTGACTCGGTTTGCCCAGAGGCCTGTTAAGGGTCAGCCACTTTACCGTGTGTCAAGAGTCACATATAGGCTCAACTGGGAACAGATAGCAGTTTCCCATTCCCAAAAGGACATTACTGAACCAGATGGGCTTTCCTCCCAAAATATTCTGCGATAATTTCATGGTCATTATTCGACTCTAGACGTGTTTTGGAATTCAAATACTTGCTATGGCAGGATTTGAACTCAGGCCCCTAGAGCATTACCTGAGTCTCTGGATTAACAGACAAGCAAGCGTACCACTGGGCCATCACCTTCCCACTGACACAGGTCAACAATGTGCCATCATCACACTGTCCCTTGTAAAATGGGTTGCCCAGCCTTGCTGCCTTACTCCTGCTATCTTCACAGAAACTCCACTCCAGCTGCTTCCTTCAGTCGGAGGAAGGTCAGCAGATGACACATATTCTAGTTAAATGTTAAAGGAAGTTGAGAGATGATGAACTGAAATTTGTATGTGCATTGTGGTGTGATGCACATCCTGAAAGTGTGATTATAGCAGATACAAAAGTAACTTTCAAAAGGGAACTAGATGACTATTTGAAGGCTCAAATTTTTAGTCTGACCATTGTCGCACAGACAGCCTCACACAAGGAAGCTCACACCTTCAATACACTATCTGCCAACATGGCAGAATTGCTAAAGTTCACTTGAGAATGTTACCTTTGAAAAGGTTCTGTGATTTACATATGAAAGAACTGAAACCAACATGCTCATTCTAACAGATGAGAGACTTAACAAACAATCCAGGTCTTTTTCAATATATAATTTCAGTTACATCACACTGTAAACTTTTGCTATAAATTCTGTGTCTTACAATCTTATTCTCCACAACCACCTGATGAAGGAGCAGCGCTTCAAAAGCTAGTGCTTCCAAATAAACCTATTGGGCTGTAACCTGGTGTTGTGTGATTTTTAACTCAAATTTTTCGGATTGTGAAGAAAGAATGTGGGAATTGAGATGGGTTAGAAAGTTCTTTGGAAAGCTCGGTATATGCATTGGCCTCAGCTTGTACTTTACCATTTTAGGAAGTATATTCATGAGCTTAAGGAAGACAGTCATATCCTTTGTCTTGGTTACTCAGCAATAAAGACCAGATACTCAAATGCAAAAATTGCACTATTGTCCAGCTCATGGTGAACACCATGGATCGGGTGAGGCGACAAGCTGCAAAATGGTTAATTTGAGGTCGACACCTGACAGTCTACTTCCAGGTGAGTGTGAGACGGACTTCTGTGGAATTGTCCAAGAAATAAAACCAAACGGGGGTGTCGAGATCTAGAGACCACCAATATCATGAATCCATTAGTAAGTTCTAGAGAAACAGCTTCACTCAGGAAATGTGGAGCTTGTTACTCTGAAGAACAGTTCAGGCCAATAGCACAGCAGCCTTTAAAAGGAAGCTTGATGCACACACAAGGCAGAAAGTTAAAAAAACATTATGCTGATGGAATGAGATAACGCAAAGTCAGAGGAGACTCATGTGGACCATAAACATTGGTCCTGATGGATTCTTTCTGTGCTGCATGCCTCTCAGACTTGTTGGGCCGAAGGGCCTGTTTCCACACTGTAGTGATACTATGATTCTATGAAAGCTGCAACAGATGGTGAGATCGATGCAGTGGGGGAGCTGAATGGCTTTCTCCACTTCTATTTTTGTAATATAAAGTCCCAAGATGTGACCATTGAGAGTGAGTTAAAACTGTTGAACAATGTGGTTCCCATTTAATTGCAATATGTGCATGTATTAGCTTTCTGATTGCATCCTGGATGCACAGAACCTTTCCACCTTATCTTTATTCTAAGTAAACTAACCATTTGCAAACATTTCCGACAGGCTTGAGGAAGTGGAGTTTTAATTCATAATGGAAGAGTCGTCAGTGAAGTCTAAATATGACACGGTAAATCAAACTTGTTTTCTACATCTTTTAAAGTCCTTCAGTTATTTCCAGTAGAAGAATGTTCAGGATGCATTAAAAATTATGCACATAATCCACTGTACAAAGAGTAAGTCTAACAACTTTTACACTGTCATTAAATTGCTGATTGTATTAATGTTCTGGGTACTCAAGCTCAGCTGGATTTTTAAAAAAAAGACACCATTAAACACAATTGACAGCGCCTTGTAAATATTCACAGATATTACCAAATGACGCAATTACCAACCTCAATTCAGAAAAGTTGCAAATTCCAAGGCTGGAAACCAGATGAAAACCAAAAGAACTGCGGGTGCTTTAAATCAGAAGCAAAAACAGGAATTGCTGGAAAAGCTCAGCAGGTCTGGCAGCATCAGTGGAGAGAAATCAGAGTTAATGCTTCAGGTCCAGTGACCCTTCCTCCGAACTCTGATTTCTCCCCACAGATGCTGCCAGACCTGCTGAGCTTTTCCAGCAATTTCTGATTTTGTTTCCGAGGCTAGAAACCGGGGTCTGTTTCTTGTCATAGGTATCATGGATCAAATGACATCATCTTTTGTATTAAATTCCTATGTTTCTATATCTCTGAAACCATTATATTCACATGTATGTATGCATGTCTCTGTGCCTGTGCATGTGTGTGTGAGCATGTGTGTATGTGTGCAAGAACATGTGTCAGAAGGTATATGTGTGTATGTGAACATGTGAGAGAGAGAGGGAGACTGTGTGCATGAGAATATGTGGGAGCGATGCATAAGTGTGTGAATGAGTGTGAAAGTGAGTGAGAGCACGTGCGTGTGAATGTATGTCTGTGTGTCTACATGTAAGAGCGTGAAAACATATCTGTGTGTGGGCATGTGCGACAGTGATTGTGTTTGTGTGTGTGAGAACATATCTGTGCATGTGTGCATATGTGTGAACATGTGTCTGTGTATGAATGTGTGTATGAGAGCATAAGAGTGTGAGACTGTGTGACAGCTTGTGTGTGTGAATGTGTGTCTGAATTTGTGTGTGTGACAGAAAGTGTGCGTGAGATTGTGTGAGAGGATTTGTATGCGTATGAATGTGTGTCTGTGTAAATGAATGTGTGTGAGAGCTGTGTGTGTGTGTGAGAGAGAGAGCGAAGCAGTTTGTATGTGTGTGTGAGAGAGCCTATGTGTCTGACTGCATGTAAATTTTGCAAGTGTATATTTTCTTCCACTGTCCTGGCCAATATCAATTCCTCAGCCAACATCTTGTCTAGTAATTATTACAATTACAGTTTGTAGGATATTGCTGTATATAAATTGTTGTTCTGTTTCCTACATTGCAGTATAGGAATAGGTGAAAAGCTTTGGCTCTGAAGCACTTTGCAAAGTCCTGAGGTAGTGAAAGGTGCTATGAACGTGCCTCATGTAAAAGGACACCCTCTCTGCCCTCTTTTGTCACCTCCATAAAAAACAACCCAGAAAATGCCACAACGAACCAGGTTAAATAGAAATGCATGTTTCATGTGGTAGATGGGGTGCCAACCAAGTGAGTAGCCTTGTCTTTTGATGCGGTTGAGTGTTAGAGCTATACTTGTGTCCCTGTCTCCACATCAGGAGCTCTGGGTTCAAATCCTACTTGAGGACTTGATGGCGTGGGAGCGGGTGTTCATAAGTGACCCAACAGATTGTTTATCAACCTGTGAATTCTGCGGGTAAAGACGATGATAGACAGTAAGTGAGGGTCTTATGCAGTCAGAATCATGTGGTAACTGTAGCACAACAGGCTTCCCATGTTCAAAAGACTCTGCATGTTGATTCTGTGTAAGCGTGTGTGAGAGTATGCGTGTGAGTCATAGAGTCACACAGGGTGGAAGTAGACCCGCTGGTCTAACTCCTCCACACCAATCAAACTCCCAATCTGAAATAATCCCATTTCCCAGCACTTGTCTCATATCCCTCTAAACCCTTCCTATTCATACACCCATCCAGATGCCTTTTAAATGTTGTAATTGTACCAGCCTCCACCACTTCCTCTTGCAGCTCATTCCATACACACACCACCCTCTGTGTGAAAAGGTTATCCCTTAGGTCCCTTTAAATCTTTCCCCTCTCACCTTAAGCTTATTCCCTCTTGTTTTGGAACTCCCCAGTCCTGGGGAAAATACCCTGGCTACTCATCCTATGCATTATTTTCATGATTTTATAAACCTCTATAAAGTCACCCCTCAGCCTCTGACACTCCAGCCTCTCCCTCAAACATTCCAACCCGGGAAAAATCCTTGTAAATCATTTTTTATCCCATTCAAGTTTAACCACATCCTTCCTTTAGTAGGGAGATTAGAATTGAATGCAATATTCTAAAAGTGGCCTCACCAATGTCCTGAACAGCTGCAACATGACCTCTCGACTCCTATACTCAATGCACTGACCAATAAACACATGCGTGGCAAACACCTTCTTCACTGCCCTGTTTACCTGCGACTACACTTTCAAGGAACTATGCATCTGCAACCCTAGGCCTTTCTTCGGCAACACTCTACGAGGTCCTATCAGTGTTGCCCTGGTTTGCCTTACCAAAATACAAAACTTGGCATATATCTAAATTATACCCCAACTCCTCAGCCCATTAGACTATCTGATCCAGGTCCCATTGTACTCTGGATAATCTTCTTCACATACAACGAGTTTTGGTATCATCTGCAAACTCACTAAGTTGTGTGTCTGTGTGTGTATTGTATGTGTGTGTATGTTTCTATGTATGTATATGAATGTGTGTGTATGTTTGTGCATGTGTGTGTGTGTGTCTATATTTGTGTGTTGTGTGTGTGTGTGCATGTGTGTCTATATTTGTGTGTTGTATGTGTGTGTGTGTGTGTCTATATTTGTGTGTGTTGTGTGTGTGTGCATGTGTGTCTATATTTGTGTGTTGTATGTGTGTGTGCATGTGTGTCTATATTTGTGTGTTGTATGTGTGTGTGCATGTGTGTCTATACTTGTGTGTTGTATGTGTGTGTGCATGTGTGTCTATATTTGTGTGTTGTATGTGTGTGTGCATGTGTGTCTATATTTGTGTGTTGTATGTGTGTGCATGTGTGTCTATATTTGTGTGTTGTATGTGTGTGTGCATGTGTGTCTATATTTGTGTGTTGTATATGTGTGTGCATGTGTGTCTATATTTGTGTGTTGTATGTGTGTGTGCATGTGTGTCTATATTTGTGTGTTGTATGTGTGTATGTGTGTGTATATTTGTGTGTTGTATGTGTGTGTGCATGTGTGTCTATATTTGTGTGTTGTGTGTGTGTGTGCATGTGTGTCTATATTTGTGTGTTGTGTGTGTGTGCATGTGTGTCTATATTTGTGTGTTGTATGTGTGTGTGCATGTGTGTCTATATTTGTGTGTTGTGTGTGTGTGCATGTGTGTCTATATTTGTGTGTTGTGTGTGTGTGTGCATGTGTGTCTATATTTGTGTGTTGTATGTGTGCGTGCATGTGTGTCTATATTTGTGTGTTGTATGTGTGTGTATGTTTGTGTGTTGTATGTGTGTGTGCATGTGTGTCTATATTTGTGTGTTGTGTGTGTGTGTGCATGTGTGTCTATATTTGTGTGTTGTATGTGTGTGTGCATGTGTGTGTATGTTTGTGTGTTGTATGTGTGTGTGCATGTGTGTCTATATTTGTGTGTTGTATGTGTGTGTGCATGTGTGTGTATGTTTGTGTGTGTGTGTGTCCAGGCAAGTATTCCAACACTGCCATCCAGTGCCTTGTTGATTATTAACATACATTATTTGCATGAATGTACATCCTTTAGCTTTCTGGGAATTTTATGGCAAGTTCTCAGAATGGACACCCTTCTTTTCAGCTCTTAATTCAACCTGGCAATCATTATCTCCATCCAGTTTTCTCTGCTTTCCCTTGTGCTGGTTAATTTGTCTTCCTCTTTCTTCACTTTAACTCCCCTCAGTCTGCATTAACGATGTTCTCACCTGTTCCCCTTCAATTCAAATGGGAATTCAATGGCCCCCCTCAACCATTCCCCACTCCACACAGGTTGGCACTCTCTGGGTTTAATGCCTGAGGGCTGGCACCAGCATCTGACATGGGGTATCAATGATCCAGGTAGGCCCTTCCCGCTTCCTGTGTAGGGATATAGCTGAAGACCAGTCTATCAAGAGTTCCCTTACCACAACAATGCCCCATCAAGCTTCTGGCATTTAATAAATTTATAAAGTGGGTGAAAGGCAACTTTCTTTACCCAGTCATTCTCCTTTCACTGTGGTCATGCTCTACCCTGAAGCCATTGACCTTTCAGCTTGGAAACCTCACCAACTGCCTGTCATCAGACACGGAACTGGTCTCCATGTTAACCCAGCGAATGAAATTCCCAACCAGGATAGCTTCCATCCTGGGAGTGGAGTTGGGACAGCAGTAATCCTGGTTCTTGCCTCATCGAAATATGGAAAATGGAAGCAGGAGTAGGCCTACTCCACCATTCAACTTGCTCATGGCTGATCATCCAACTCAAAACCCTGTACCCACAATGACATGAGATGTTCTGCCCCAAAGTCAAAATTCAGCAGGCAAATCCTTCTTCCCCTCAAGTCTTTTGGATGTGGTTACCCTTGCATTTGGTTTGAAATGGTGGTGGATCGAGAGCACCCAGTGAAGATTCAGCCCGAAGACATTCTTCAACCGATACAACAATGAAGTCATTTTGGTCCCATTTAGTCAACCAGCCAGGTGTCTCCTGATGTCAAAGCACCACTTGATACAACTCTTCCTCTGCCAAATTCAAGAATATTGCATTAAAAATAAATTTGTCAAGAAATATATCAAAATGCATGAGCATGAGAAATGGGAGCTGGAGGTTCGCGTTTGATCCCTTGAGCCTGCTCTCTACTTGGGTGATATCCCCCACTGCACCTTCTCACATTATCCCCATATCCCTGAATTCCTTGGTATCCAAATCTCTATCAGTCTAAGTATTCCTGTTGCAAGGAGTACACAGCTCACTCATGTTAAACAGCAATGGCTGTGCCAATACGATAATTTGATTTTGTGGGTTCTTGGGATTTTTCGAAACTGCCTGAGCTTAGTTGGCCCAGTCCTTGATAGAATATAAGAACATAAGAAATTAGAGCAGGAGTTGGCCATCTGGCTGATCTTTTTCATGGACTCAGCTCCACTTACCCGCCCGCTCACCATAATCCTTAATTCCTTTACTGTTCAAAAATCCACCTTTGCCTTAAAAACATTCAATAAGGTGGCCTTATGGTCTTATGGCCTCAACTGCTTCTTGGCAGGGAATTCCAGAGATTCACAACCTTTTGGTAGAAGAAGTTCCTCCTTAACTCAGTCCTAAATCTGCTCCCCTCATTTTGAAGCCATGCCCCCCAGATCTAGTTTCGCTCACCAGTGGAAACAGCCTCCACCTAGTGAACCTCCTCTACATCCCCTCCAATGCCAGTACATTCTTTCTCAAGTAAGGAGACCAAAATTGCACGCAGTACTCCAGGTGTGGCCTCACCAACACCCTATGCAGCTGCAGCATCATCTCTCTATTTTTAAACTCTATCCCTATCGCAATGAAGGATAATATTCAATTTGCCTTCTTAATTACCTGCTGCACCTGAAAAGCAATTCTGTTTGTGATTCATGCGCAAGGACACCTCTGCACAGCAACATGTTGCAATTTTTCACCATTTAAATAATAATCCATTTTGCTGCTATTCTTACCAAAATGAATGACCTCACATTTATCAACATTGTACTCCATCTGCCAGACTCTTGCCCACTCACTTAATCTATCTGTGTTCCTCTGCAGCCTTTCAGTGTCCTCTGCAGACCTTGCTCTCCCACTTATCTTAGTGTCATCTGTGAACTTTGACACACTTCCATCAGCTGCCCGACCTGCAGAGTATTCTTGGCTCACATTGATTTTCATTTCATTTCTTGAGGGTTCAAACTGAATCCTTGCCTTGCAATTGCTCCCAGAATCAATTGTAAAATGGTCTAAACCAAGAGTCTTGAACTTACCTTCATGACTATATGAGACATTAAAATGTGAGAGCAAGTTACTGCAGGTGCTGAAGTCTCTATAGAAAACAAAAAAAATTATGGAAATGACAGCGGGTCAGGCAGCATGCGTGGAGAGAGAGCAAGCTAATGTTTTGGGTCTAGATGACTCTTCATCAGAGCTGATGTGAAGTGTGGTGGGGGCAGCATTTATAAATAGTAGGGAGGGGTGGAGGTGGTGGAGTGCTGGGAGAGAAAGGACATTGATAGAGTAGATTAAGTGATTGGAACGTGAGAATGGCAGAACAAAGATGTGTGGAAAGAACAGACAGTCCCACTGGCGTTGGGAAAGGAGAGGGAGGACATGGTGATGGAGAATGTAACAAATAAAACTAAAAGAAAGGTAAAGAATGGGGTGGGTTCACAATCTGAAGGTGTTGAACTCAGAGGAGGGGTGGCGTTGGTGGTTGTGGAATGGACTAGGGTGTCCTGAAGGGAATGACCCCTATGAAATGCAGATGGGGGAGTGAGGGGAAGATGTTGTGGTGTTCAGCTGGAGATGTCTGAAATGACGGAGAATGATCCGTTGAATGCAGGGGCTGGTGGGATGAAAAGTGAGGATGAGGGGAATGGGATCACGCTGTTGTGAGTGATGGGAAGGGGCAAGAACGGAAGCATGGATGATAGGTCGGATGAGGTTGAGGGCCCTATGGATGGGAAACCACAGTCATGGAAGAAGTGAGCCATGTTTTGGAAGGTGGCATTATCTGAACAGATATGATGTAGATGAAAGAACTTGGAAAATGGAATGGAATCCTTACAGGACATGGGATGTTACAAACTGCAATGAAGGTAGCTGTGGGAGTCAGTGGATTTGTAATTGATGGCAATGGACAGGTTATTTCCTGAAATAGAGACAGCGAGGTCAAGGAAATGAAGGGAAGTGTTGAGGATGGACCATGTGAAGGTTATATACAGGTAGAAATTGGTGGCAAAATGAACAAATTTTGCGACATCCAGATGAGGACCAGTGAGATGTATTCTGGAAAAAGTCAAAGGACTGCCTATGGGTACCCGCATGGGTCTTAGTTATACCTGGGTCTCTATGGGACAATGTTTGTTCCAGTCCTTCACTGAACCACGTTTCACAACTCTTTTCTCAGCACGTCAATGATTGTTTTAGTGCCCCTCACTCCTCCATCTACATTTCACAGAACCAATCTCTCTGGGTCACCCTAGTCCAGTCCTCGACCACCGATATCAACCCTGTTTCCATGGTACCTTCCCACATAACCGCAGAAGGTACAACACCTGCCCCTTCCCTTCCTCCCTACTCCCCACTCAAGGGCCTAAGCAGTCTTTCCAGCTGAAGCAGCATTTCACCTGTACCTCCTCCAATCCTGTGTATTGTATTTGCTGCACCCAAGGTGGCCTACTGTACATTGGAGAAACCAAATGCAGACTGGGTGACTGCTTTGTGGAACATCTCTGGTCTGTGTGCAAGCATGATCTTGACCTTCCCATTGCAGGTCATTTTAACCCAGCATCCTGCTCACATGCCCACATGTCTGTCCTTGGCATGCTGCAGTGTTCCAGTGAATCTGGAGCACAGCATCTCATCTTCAGACTAGGCTCTTTGCAATCTTCTCATTGTAGACAGTTATGAAGGAAGCAGAAGAGAAAAGTCCCTGACCAGCAGAGGAATGGGAAGTTTGCAAAGGCCCATTAGCAAGTAGAGAACTCAGATTGATCTTTGCTTCAGTATTTGGGCAACCAGTGAGGGATTTAAATGCACATTGGCTGAGTGAAGCAAGAGAAGCCTGTTATGGCATAAAGATGACCAGTGTGGATCTAAATTCATGAACATTCTCCGTTTGTTCATCGACCAAAAATGAATCACAGGTCTCTTCTCTCACAGAGTTGTGGGTCTTTGGAACCCCTTTCCACTGAGAGCTGTCGGGGCAGAGTCCATGATAATGGGCTTTCATAAAGACAAGGTGTCTAATCTCTCAGATGTTAAATGTGCAAAAGTGAGGGAAAATATATACAAACCAAATGCTTCTTTGGTTCAGCTGTCAGGACTGGGAATGGGAGCTTGCACTCAGATCTGTAAGATCAGATTCATGTGAGATTAAACTGAGGTTGGAGGATTTGCCTAACTTTGTTCAGAAATAGAAATCTCCACACAAGATAGTTCTGTGTTAAAACCTTCCAGACATAGAAAGGAAAAGTATTCGACTGATGTCATTAGCAGTAACACAACCTTCAGTGATGTCAGAGATTAAAAGGGGAGCTAAAATTCATGTTGAACTAGAGCTAGGAGAATCAGATATATATTTTTTGAAACTGCTGGGTTTTCTTAGTCTTGTAAAAAGTCCTGTTCTGTCATTTAAAATATAACTTGTCAATAAAAGTATTGTTCCAAAAATAGTGTTTATAGTCTGAAACATAAACAGAGGTTGCTGGAGAAACTCAACAGGTCTGGCAGCACCTGTAGAAAGACAAACAGAATTAACATTTTGAGTATGGTACCCCTTCAGTCTCAAAACATTAACTCTGTCTCTCTTTGACAAATGCTGTCAGACCTGCTGAGTTTCTCCAGCAATTTCAGATCTCCAGCATTGGCAGTCTTTTGTGCTTTTAGTCTGTCTGTTAAAATTAATGGCTTAAAATGTTCAGCACTGACCTCGAAATTTGAATTTCTGCTTTAAAAATTATTAGTCAATATAGGGATCATATCACTGTGGTAACTCAACAGTATGTGCTGAGGGTCCCTGTAAGACCTTCTTGAATTTTCAGACTAAAATGTTATTTGTCTAATCAGTATCCTGCTAGTTGGGACATGGAAGGGCAGCTGTTAGCATAGTCTGTCCGACCATCAACCATTGTGCAGAATCATCCCTTACATCCAGACCATTATCTCTAGAGGAAGTTTGTGAAGATATGCAAGTTGCAACACTCATGGTATGACTAATAAAAATAGGTAACAGTCAGAGAAACATGAGAAATGGGGTAGCACAACCTGAAATAGGAAGGAGTTTCCACCATTTGTGACAATGCAATGGATTTAAGAGATGTGTTTTGTTCTGGTTTCTTTAAGAGGGAGATTGGGGACAGGTACAGAGCAGTCTATGAGAAGATAAACAACTTGTGAGGCCTTGGCTTTTTTTTAAAAGTGGGAACAATAAGAACAGCCTGAATGGGCGTTGTCAAGCTCTCACAGATCCTGGACTTTTATTTTTAGTTTTCAGCAGCAGTTGCTGTTGGTGTGTTGAAGAAATGGAAGCTCTTTCTACCCACTCTCGATTACAGTCAAAAACAGGGGCTCACTTCCTGGGCTGCTAGATTGAATGTGAGACTAAATATGGCCTTCTGAATTTGCTTGTATTTATGAGATGTTACTTTATTTGAACAGTTAATTAATAATAGTTACTGTATCGATTATTCTATAAAGTTTCCCAATAGAGTTAAGATATTCCAAGTTCTTCTTTCTTTTGTCATATTTTAACTATAGAGTTGAAAAAATTGTGTTTTGCTTAATGTCAACCAATTGAATTGCATCTGCAATACATTATGCCTTTAAAATAAAGAGAAAGTTAAGGACTAGGCTACCTTCTTAAAATATTTTGAGGGGGTTTGATCTGGTTCACAACACATTTTTGAGGCTTGTGTTACTGTTAATGATATCTACCAAATGCTACAGTGGCAGAAGTATATAACATCGGTTTTTAGTTGAGTGTAAAAGTTAATGAGAAATCTTGTGGTGCAATAAGTAACACCTTGTGTTTAAGCTCCACCCCAGGGGTGATGATGCCTAAGGCAGGTGCATTATTAATTGATTGTCAACCTGAAACTCTTTCCACATGCCTTCAAGGTATCGCAGTGATATGATCCCTTTATTGATGAAAAATGTTTAAAATCGAAATTCAAACTTTAAGATAAGTGCTGAACAAGATTTTACGTTTTGAGACATTTATTGTAACAAACAGACTAAAAGCACAAAGAATAGCAGATGATGGAATTCTAAAATTACTGGAGAGCAGGAGTGATCCACAGTCGCAAAACACGATGAAGCCTTTAATCTAAGAGACAACACGCATGTACAAAAAAGTGCATGTTGCCACAGCAACCCATACTCTGTGAACTGCAGCAGGAAAACCACGCTCAGTCAGTGACAAATCAATACAATCAATGCATGCTTCTTTCATCTTAGCAACTGTGATGCCTTTTTAGTCTGTTTGGGTTTTGAGCATAGCCAACATTACTGCAAAATCTGTATATGTCGTTTCAGATTATGCTTGACCCATTATATCACACTTCCGTAAAGAATTTCAATTTAAAGGCATAAGGCACAGCTGGAGGTAAACCCATTGAAATCTCAGTGTAATGAGTAGTTCAGCTTCCCAATGCTGTTCCAATTAGGACTACTCCATTGTTCTTGGTTCTAGGATACTTTTGTATGAAGTGCTAATGGTATGATTGTGTTGGGATTTTGTAGTAGGAGCACTAAGCATTGACCCCAAACTCTCTGGTCTGGCATGTTCTTCAACAATAAAAGAAATTTGGCTCTTGGGTATGCAATGTAAAACCAATCAGGTGGCGATGTTGGGTACAATGGTGGTGGAAGCACAGGAATTTGTTTGTGTTTCACATTTTGATGCAAATAGAAGTATGATGTCGTGGACTGCCCTTTCCGAATTTTTTTACAGGATCACTCCAAGTGCCTGTTACCCAGATCCTGAGGTATGTTCACCATTGAAGGTAAGGGTGAGTCCAGCAGTTATGAGCAACAGAACTCTGTCATTCTCAGGCTTTAGTGACTCGTTTTTGTATGCTTGAAATCAACAAGAGTTAGATTTTTAAGCCATATAAATTTCCTTCAGTGAGTGCTTTCTTTTTCCATATGTTAATGGAGCATCTATTAATTAATCAGCTGTAGCAAGATGAGGAAAATGCTATGTTTCAGAGTTCAGAAGCCAATGGTCTGCAAGATGGCCTTTGTTAAGCCAGGATGGACAGTTAAAATGCTGATCTAAATTGCTTTAAAACTTAATGAACCTAGTTGTGATTCATTTCGCATCTAAGGTTAGATCTTATTAAGCCCTAAAAGTGGTTTGGAATATAAAAAAAGGAACTCCTGCACAGTACAGTTCAGCACTGCGGCATTTCAGATTCCCTCTCACTGATAGGAAGGTTGGGGAAGGCTGGGGAATGTTGATGAGATAAAGGAACTCCTTTTAAAGGCTGCAAACTCGATAAAAGGAGCAACACAGAAATTGGTCATTTGTTAATGCTCCATCTGAGCCACCATTGACCCCACATTATTTAACACTGTCTGAAAATTCTCATTCCTTTATTAACACATTTTCACAAATGCGTTATCCACAAGCTCCATAATTGTAGCCTCTATTTGGTTAAAGATGGTTGTCTTGAATTTCTTATTAAATCTATTAATGATTCTCTTATTAGTGCCTGTCTTTATGATACTAGTTTCAGTCTACGCACAAGTAGAGGGAAACCTTCTCCCCATCTGCCCACGTTATAATTTAGAATATCCCTGAACCTTTATCAGCGGAAGGAGCCTCAATTTGTTTAGTCCCATCTGACAGTTCTAGCCTCTCAGCTCGAGAAACACATGGAAATCTGGGAAGAGAGGAGAATATCTGGTATCTTGAATTTGCACCTTTGTTTTTTGTCAGCCCTCCAGCTTAATTGAGTTAGCTGCAAAAGCAGGAAATGCTAGAAACACTCTGTCAGACTAGCAGGGCAGTCCCTTTACCAACTAAAGGTAGGGTGGCCATATTTTACCAGACCACAGAGCTGCTTTCTCCGAGAGAAAGAGAGAGAGAGAGAGATAGCTAGTGGTGGTTTAACCTGAGGGTCATTGTTGAAGTTAAGGGTCACAAGTGATGGGCACTATTGTTTTGGGCACACATAAATAGGGCTCAGCTGTGACACTGGGCATGCAATGGGAGCTGAGAGAGTGAGCAAGTTGATAAACTGGCTCCAACAAAGAAAAGCTAAGTCTCTTTGAATATACCTCTCCAGCTGGCTTGAAATTGATTAAAAGTGGAGTGTTGAGTGTGGAGTGGAATCACATCAAGTGCTGAGTTGAGTCTACTGATGATATAAGAGTTGCCCCTCTACTCTATGGCCAAAGTTTACCACTGCTACTGCACTCAGGCAGGTCAGGAGGGCCTCCAGTTCTGTGTAGAATGGCTTCCATCTGGCCTTCCTGTGAGAGGAAACTAGAGCATCCAGAGAAAACCCACACAGACACAGGGAGAATGTGCAAACTCCACACAGACAGTCGCCCGAGGCTGGAATCAAACACAGGTCCCTGACACTGTGAGGCAGCAGTGTTAACCAGTGAGCCACCTTGCTGCCCTGCTGAGATTTTCCAGCAACTTCTGTTTTTGTGCAGATTTCCAGCATCTGCCATACTTTCAGTTTTTCTTTAGCCCATTCAGCCAAATCCTCTCTCCAAAGATGTTGCCAGAACTGTTGACTATTTCCAATAAATGTTCTGTTTATTTTTCTTTCTAGTAATCGGTTGCTCAGATTTGTCAAGTTACAATGGATCTTCAGCGACTGTATTGCAGCTTCAACACAGGCTCCATGCTGTTAGCATGTTGGGCCTTTTCCAGACATTATTCCAGTTCACAATCACTCACCCGCACGTCCTAGACTTTTGGGAGGCATTTTTGATCTGATTTTCAGAAGTGGATGTTCAAACCAGGATTTGTACTCTTTTGATCTGATCTGAGATAATTTAAAACACCATTTTAAATATGTTCTCTAGGGAGATCATCTACCCTTCTGGAGTGGAAAGGTGCCTTTGGAATTGCTGAAATGGATATGAACGTACACTAAAGAAGGCATGTAGCTATCGAGGCATTTAAAACACCTGTTTAAATATTTGAAAAAAGTCTCCTTTTGTTTGTTTTATCAACGACAAAATCAATGCTTGATAGTCCATTCTTTGTATTGACATAACTGTGAGGATTATTGTTACAGGATTAATGTTACACAATTAACTTCACAACCTTTTCTTATCCTAGTGGGTTGTCTGTCAGTTCACAGTTTGATTGTTTCAAAACTTTTCCACTTTTTGAAGTGATACTCTGAAACCCCATGCTTGTGTTTATAAGGCATCACAGAAGGTTAAACTTAATGTTTCTTTCATCAGTGAGGATGCTCTTTTGAAATAATTCATTAATGGACACAAAAAAACGACATTTAATCTCAGTATGAGATCTGTCCATGGTGAGACTAGGTGCATTGGCACGGTAAATGTAAGAGTAAATGGTGGTGGGCTGAGGGTTATGGGTTGGCATTAGTTGGCACTAAGTTCACAGGGTAAAAAAAGGGCCATAGTTGATATAAGTTGGCATGGAGGTTATAAGAGGCCAGGGGATAATAAAGGGGAATTGATTCACATGGAGGGTATTAGGGTCCACTGGGATGGGTTGGTTGTCATGAGAGATAATGAAAAGGCATGGATGGGATTACAGGAATGTATGGGGGTGGGAGGGTTGAGGGGGTTGTGATGGATGAGGGCTGGGCAAGAAGAAGTTTGCTTCCTTTTATGTTGTTTGGACAAAGTGCCAGTGCACAATATTCTGCTCCATTCTGTGAGCAGGAGCCTCTGCCCTGATTCCAGAGTCCCCCACCACAACTTCTATAAAACCTCCTGCAGCCTGGACGGCAACTCCACAAGTTCCTGGGCACTTTTTCCTGAGTCAGGTTTCCAGAGGGAGAAAGTGAGGACTGCAGATGCTGGAGATCAGAGTCGAAAAGTGTGGTGCTGGAAAAGCACAGCCGGT
This sequence comes from Chiloscyllium punctatum, assembly GCF_047496795.1. Classification (NCBI taxonomy): domain Eukaryota; kingdom Metazoa; phylum Chordata; class Chondrichthyes; order Orectolobiformes; family Hemiscylliidae; genus Chiloscyllium; species Chiloscyllium punctatum. Next base: position 18,118,876 of record NC_092771.1, on the reverse strand, counting down.
CAGGCAGCATCCAAGGAGCAGGAGAGTTGACGTTTCGACCATAAGCTCTTCATCAACTCTCCTGCTTCTCGGATGCTGCCTGTCTGGCTGCACATTTCCAGCACCACACTTTTTGAGTCAGTTTTCCAGAGCCAGGAACTATCCAACTGTTCTCCTGATGTGTGATCAAAAATTCATGCTATAGTCTGCTGACTTTCCATTGCCCAAAAGAAGCACTCTGAAGTGTTCTCTATTGAACAGAATAGAAGGAGTCCGTTCACCCCATCTAGCCCCTGCTCGCACGTTACAAAAACTTCTCTCACAGCCTTGTAATTATTCCTCTGTTTCAAAGCTTATTTGATTCCCATTCGAAAGTGAAGATTGAACCTTGACTGTGAGATCCAAATTCAATTATTGGGCCTAATATCACAATTCACATGTCATTTCTTCACAGGCAAAGAAGGCATTTAGTATACTAGCGTTCATTGAGCAGACCTTTTGAATATAGGAGTTGGGACATTATGTTGGGATTTTATAAAACATTGGTGAGCCCTCTTCTGGAACATTGTGTCCAGGTCTGGTCACCCTGAGAGAGGAAAGATATTATTAAGCCAGAGAGGGTTCATTGGAGATTTACGAGGATTTTGCTGGAAATGAAGGGTTTGAGTTACAAGGAGAGGCTGGGACTTTTTTCCACTGGAGAATAGGAGGTTGAGAGGTGACATTAAAAGGTTTATAAAATAATAAAGGGTATAGATGTGATGAATAACAGGCGGTGTTTCTCTAGGATGGGGGATTTCAAGACTAGGCAGCATATTTTTATGATAAGCAAAGAAAGACTTGAGAAGCATTTTTTTTACATGCAGAATAGTTTGCGCGTGGAATGAACTTGACTGATTTTGATTAATTTGATTTATTATCGCGTGTGCCAAAGTACAGTGAAACGCTTTGTTTGTGAGCAGTACAGTCAGGTCATAGTAAGCAAGGACATACAGATCACAGATTAGATTCCCTACAGTGTGGAAACAGGCCCTTCAGCCCAACCAGTCCACAGCGATCCTCCGAAGAGTAACCCACCCAGACACGGGGAAAATGTGCAAACTCCACGCAGACAGTCCCCCGAGGCTGGATTTGAACCTGGGACCCTGGTGCTGTGAGACAGCAGTGCTAACCACTGAGCCACAGGGTGAAAAACATTTGGACAGAGTGAGACATAAGAGGAGGTGCACGAGGCAAGATCAACATTAATTAGATTAACATTATCTGAAGTTAGAGAGTCCATTCATCAGCCTAGTACCGACAGGGGAGAAGCTGTTCTTGAACCTGTCGGTACATGTGGTCAAGCCTCTGTACCTTCTGCCTGAAGGGTGAAGTGGTGGATGTGGCTACAGTAACAATATTTGAGAGGCATTTAGATGAGTACATGAGTAGGAAATATTTGGAGGGATATGGGCCAAGTGGAGGCAGGTGGAACTAGTTTAGTTTAGGAACATGCTCTGCACAGATTGTTTGGACCAAAGGATCTGTTTCCGTGCTGTATGACTCTATGAAGGCTAACAGTTGTATCTGTAGCTGATCATTTCTGAAGCAGCTCACTCTCCTGTTGCCAGAGGAGTAGAATACTCGCGGGGCATCTCGCCACACCAGTTTCTGCTGACCCGGAACTGCTAATTCTCTTCCGTCCAAGTTGAACTTTACTGGAGAGATTTGCAGTTTGATAATCAGCCATTGAGGCTGCATTCCTGATGAAGGGCTTATGCTCGTAACGTCGACTCTCCTGCTCCTCGGATGCTGCCTGACCGGCTGTGCTTTTCCAGCAACACACTCTTTGACTCTGCAATACAAAACCACCATCCTTGAGCAACAAGGAGTGGGAGTGGGATTCAAATCAGGACCTCCTGGTCCAAAGACAGGGCTGCCACACACTGTAAAACAGGGCTTCGTTCAGAATCACCATTGACAATTTATTTTGAAGGCAGAAGAATCAATCCCTTCTATCCCCAGCCTCTAAAAGGATTAGAACACCAAATTAGACATCAACCTCAATTTGAAATATTAGACACAGTTATTAAATAAACAATAGAGAGCAAGCAATGGAACAGTAACTTGTATAATTATACATTTACAGTTGGGAGCCTATTACCTCAAGTGGAAAAACAATAAGTTCCAATCCAAGGTGAAGTAGTAATTTTTGACAGATAACTGTTCTAGATGCACCACCCTCTTCTCATGGTTTCTTGACCGCAGGACTCAGCTTGTCTACCTTATCTTCGCTGTTGAATATTCCAGTACCTTCAGCAAGCATCTCTTCATAAACAGATCCAGCTGCTTCACAATCATCTCAGCAGTTGCCATGGTTTGCTTGTATTTTTTTAAAATAAACTATCTGACAAACAGATAAAAGACTAATTGGTTGTCATACACTTACTTGAGCGAGTCACACATTCGCCACCTCCAGTTTATAGTTTTAAAGACCTTCGCTCAACACTCATCTCCAATTAGGGTGGGATATCTGTTATTTTTTTTACTGCAGTTGTCTTTAAACCTCCCTCTGTGTTGAGAATGGAGTTAAAGGGACTGCTAACACATCAAATTTATACATTAAGAAAATTTCCACAAGATTGGCACAGGCAGGTGAGGCTGAAGGGCCTGTTTCCATGCTATATACCTCTAAGACTCTAAGATCGTCATATTGCCTCTTGTTTCACAGAATCGCTACAATGTGGAAGCAGACCATTTGGCCCATCGAGTCCACACCACTCAGACCCAACCCTATCACCCTGCATTTCCCTTGGCTAATTCACCTAGCTTGCACATCCCTAATTACTATGGGTAATTTCCCATGGCTAATCCATCTAACCTGCACATCTTTGGACTGCGGGAGGAAACCAGAGCACCCCAAGGAAACCCACGCAGACACAGGGAGAATGTGCAAAATCCACGCAGACAGTCGCCGAGCATGGAACTGAACCCAGGTCTCCGATGCTGTGAGGTAGCAATGCTAACCACTGAGCCTTTCAATGTCACAGAGTCATAGAGATGTACAGCACAGAGACAGACCGTTCAGTCCAACTAGTTCATGCTGACAAGATATTCCAAATTAATCTAGTTTCATTTACCAGCACTTGGCCCATATCCCTCTAAACCCTTCCTATTCATATACCCATCCAGATGCCACCTTAAATGCTGTATTTGTACCACCCTCCACCCATTCCTCTGCCAGTTTATTCCGTACACTCACCACCCTCTGCGTGAAAAAGTTGCCTGGCATGTCCCTTTTGAATCTTTCCCCTCTCACCTTAAACTGATGCCCTCTAGCTTTGGACTCCCCCACCCTGGGGAAAAGACCTTGACTATTCACCCAATGCATGGCCATCTTGATTTTATAAACCTCTATAAGGTCACCCCTCAGCCTCTGACACTCCGGGGAAAATAGCTCCAGCATATTCAGCCTCTCCCTATAGCTCAAAACCTCCATCTCTGTAAACCATTTCTGAACCCTTTCAAGTTTATCAATATCCTTCCCCTGGAAACAAATTCTATAGCGTCCTTGATGTTTTCCTGATGCAAAAGGGCTTTTAAATGACTACAAGATATTGTTTTTGCTATCCAGCAAAGCAGACATATTTCCCTCATGATGGCCCCACAATGATTTGGTGTATTTATTGATACAGGTTGGAGGGAAAACATTAACCCATATACTCAGAACATTGATGCTCTTTTTCAGATAGTGTCATGGCAGCTTTTATCTAAGAGAATTGGCTTTAAATATTAATAAATCTTGCAATAATATGGCTGATTTCTCTCCTACATTTCATATTTCCAGTCACTGCTGTTGCCACCATGTGGCATTCTGGTTTGGGTGCTTTCAAAGATCCTCAGGCAGCACCTCCCAAATTCACGATCACTTCCATCTAGAAGGACAAGCACAGCAGACACAGGGGAACACCACCCGCTTCAAGTTCCCCTCTAAACCACTCACCATCCTGATGGAAATATACCTGATGAAGAGCTTATGCCCAAAACGTCGACTCTCCTGCTCTTCGGATGCTGCTGTGCTTTTTCCACACTTTTTGGCTCCTACTTGGAAGTTTATCACCATTCCTTCACCGTCACTGGGTCAAAATCTTGGAATTCTCTCGCTAGTGGCATTGTGGGTCAACCATAACAGTGGACGTCAGCTGTTCAAGGTGACAGCTCACCACCACCCTCTGAAGGGTAACTAGGGACTGGCAATAAATGCTGGCTAACCAGTGATGTCCACATCCCAGAAGTGAATAAAAGGAGACCAAGGTGGTGTTTTGGTTTGGGTAGCTTGCTGCCACCAATTCTTCTTTTGTCTGTGCTGGGTCTAGGGCCTGTTGAATTAACTGTTGTTGCAGAGAGATGCTGGTGATCTCTCCAAATGGGGGAGCTTTAGCATATTAAGTGGATTAATGCACAGCAGAAACTTGCTGATGTTGGTGAATCTAAACTGAAGAGTCATTTGTCATATATAGCAAGGTAGTTTATTGCATGATTCTAATAGGTACAATTTACATTATTAGTGAGATATTATTGCTTTGGACTCTCTGGGTATATGCAGAACTCAACTCTCTACACCCAAAGATGGTGTGATTCTAATTGACTGGGTGGAACTCATTGTGAAATGAACATGAACATTTGACTTGTTCAGAACCATTACTTTCTAACTTTTTAACTTTGTCCACCCCAGTCCAATACTGGCACCTCCACATCATCATTACCTTATACAACAGTGCAGTACTGCCTACTCATGTAATTTAGTCACTGTTCTAATGTCAGCGAATGTAGCAATCTATTCGAGCTCCCAAAGTATATAGTGGATAACCAATTACACTGTTAAAGTGATGATGATCGAGGGAGATATTTTAAGCAGGACTTTGGGAGAACTTCCAACTTCCTCTTCAAAGTAGTGTCTGAGGAAGGTTAAGATCCAAGTGTGAGGCATGGGTTGATGTCTCCTTCGAAAGATGCATCTGGATAGAGACATGGTGTTGGAGAGGAAAATGTCACTGGACTAACAATCCAAAAGCATAAACTAATGGTCTAATGACAGAGGTTAAAACCTTACGTGATGGCAGCTGATGGAATTTTAAGTTTAATTGATTGTCAACAAAGGCAACCATAAAACTATCATTGATTTGGGTGGCATGATGGCTTAGTGGATAGCATTGCTGTCTTACAGAACCATGGACCTGGGTTTGATTCCAGCCTTGGGTCAAGAATTAGTCATTTGGAGATAGATGGTGGAACTTTGTGATTCGAGTCTTGGGTGACTGTGGAGTTTGCACGTTCTCGTTGTGTCTGTGTAGGTTTGAGTGCTTCAGTTTCCTCCCACAGTCCAAAGATGCGCAGGTTAGGTGGATTGGCTATGGGAAATTGACCAGTCGTGTCAGGGGATATGCATGCTAGTTCAGTTAGCCATGGTAAATGTGGGGTTGCAGGGATATGGTAGGGTCTGGGTTTGAGTGATGTGCTCTTCGAAGGGTCGGTGCAGAATTGATGGGCTGAACGGTGTCTTTCTGCACTTCAGAGATTCTACAATTAAAAAAAAACTCATCTGGTTTTCTAATGTTCTTTAGGAAAGGAAATCCACCATCCTTATCTGGTTTGACCTATAGCTGACACCAGACTCTCAGTATTGTGGTTGATTATTGGGTACCCTCTGAAATGACCTCGCAAACCACTCAGTTCCAGAGCAATTAAGGATGGGCAACAAATACTGTCCTGCCAGCAATACCCACATTGGGAGGGGGGCCTGGGTCTGGGTGGGATGCACTTCGGAGGGTCAGTGTTACTCGGTGGGCTGAATGGCTTCCTTCTACACTGTAGAGATTCTATGATTCCATGAAACTTTGAAAAATCTGACTGTACCAAAGTCAAACTATTGAGTGTTAGCAAATATGTACGTCGGCTCGTAAATGCTATTACAAGTAGCTATCCAATTGCCAAAGTCACAGGGAATCCTTTCAGTGTCACTGTCAATTGCTTTGTGTGGAATGGTGTAGTGAGGGGAAAAGATGAGGAGAATTTTTACATTGCAAATTACTGTGATCTGAGCAGCAAATATTGTTGTGTCTGTCAGAAGCATGCTTGAAGAGGAGAAAAAAATTTGAAGGGGAGAAATTCTGCAACGTGTATGGAAGTAGCAGGGGTTTAAGACTAATTCCTCGGTCCAGTTCATGTGCAGTGGGTCAAATGGCCTCTTTGTTCTTCATTGGAAGAGGTTGCCTGTCATTTGAGGAACCAGGAACTAATGCAAATATATCTGGAATCTTCCTGCAAGGCAGTCGTGGGTTTTGAGTTAACCACTGCACCATGCCAGCTCTGCACACGTTCAGATGGATGTTTTTGTGTCTATATTAGAAGCTAATTGGAAATGAGGATAGAAAGCAAAGCACCTTATTAATTTTACCTCGCTACCCTGCAGCTTTCAATCTATAATTAAAGCTGACATGTTGAGCATTATGTCTAATTAACAAAAGCAAACTTTCTCCAGTTCTATGGCCACAGAATTAAGGTGCTGCAGTGACTTTTTAAACTGAAAGTGCTTATGGAATGCATATGCTTTTGGAAATTTGAGTTATCAAGGAAATTTCTAAAATCCACTCTTCCGGGACTGGCTACAGCCATGACATTAAGTCGAAGAAAGGTTGTTCCATGGACCAGCAACCATGTAGCAAATATAATTATCTTCTGATTAGATTAGCAAGTTTGCTGTAATTAGAAATTGCTAAAGTAGTATTAATAAGGGATGGAAGACTTACTGATTCTTAATTCATGCATGCTGCTGATATCTCTCATTATATTGAACGTACACAAAAAGCTAATAGCAAACAACATTTGAATCTCTATTGATTCAGTGGTGTTAAAGGTATCCCCTTTCTGCATTAACATCACAATGGGGAGAATATGAGTTATTAAGATTATCTTGCAGATCTACACCAGTGATTAATGGAAATCTAGTGTGGCAATTAGACATCAACAAAGAGAGGAAGTATATTGTATACTTCGATAATAGTCCGCTCTCTATTCAGATCAAGGCAGTTGTGGTCATACCATCATGGTAAAAACAAGGACTGCAGATGCTGGAAACCAGAGTCTAGATTAAAATGCTGCTGTAAAGGCACAGCAGGTCAGGCAGCATCTGAGGAGCAGGAAAATCGACGTTTCGGGCAAGAGCCCTTCATCAGGAAGAGAGGTCATATCATCGTGATGAAGGATTGGGAAGAATTTTCTTGGACATCAAATCTCTGGAAAACAATCCATAAAGCCTAGTGATTTACTGACCCAAATGCATTGGTCAGGTCGATGAATGAAATTAAAAGCTCTCTTTTCTTTGGCGTTTCCTTGGATTTGTTTGGTAACAAAGGTTCTGTCATACATTCCTCCTGATAAAATCACCTGCAAATGGACTGGACACTCTCTAGTCGACCGAAAAGCATTGCCTCCTCTAGGTCTTGGTTTCTCAACTCTCAAATGGCCAGCATTTAAGAGGAGGACAAAGAGAAACATTTCAAAGATGGCTCTGGAACTCTGCTTGAAGTGGGACAAGCTGTTTTGAATCGCAAAACATTTCAATGATGAGGCAGAGCCACACTCCAGATCCAACTGCCTCATTGGGACATCCTGCTGTACCCTTAAAGATCAAAGGGTCAAGAATCAGTTGTATAGAGATAGATAGTGGAAATTTGTGATTCTGAGTGAACATTGACTTCAAATCGAGAGACGTCTGACCCTGTATTTAAGCCTAACTCCAGTACGTGGATACCTAATTTAAGCTCATAGCTCTGAAAATATATGTGCCAATTATGATTGTCAAATTAGATTACAGTGTGGAAACAGGCCCTTCAGCCCAACAAGTCCACACCGACCCACACATTTACCCCTTACCTAACACTAGGGGCAATTTAGCATGGCCAATTCACCTAACCTGCACATCTTTGGACTGTGGGAGGAAACCCATGCAGACACAGGGAGAATGTGCAAACTCCATACAGTCAGTCACCTGAGGCGGGAATTGAACCCAGGTCTCCGGCACTGTGAGGCAGCAGTGCTAACCACTGAGCCACCGTGCCACCCAATATCTGTTTGCAGAAAATGTGGTGCTCCTCATAAATCTTTGCAGCCTTTCATCTGATGCCACCAACACAAAAACAGCAGTAAGTGTCATTTAGTTTATCTATGCCCAAATTGATTGTCATGTTAATTTAACCACAGTCCCATTCACTGTGGAAGAATTTGGGGTGTTGAGAGATGTTGTTTAAGCAGAAATATTGGCTGCTTTTTTGAAAACGTACTTTTGTGAATGAAGAAAAGGAATCATGTGCTTACACTCATTTGTTTATGGGAATTTTATTTGAAGTTGTTCTGTATGATTGATAGGCTTAGCAATTGAAGAAAGTTGTGAATAATGTAGAAGATTTAATAAGGCTTATAAGGAAATCAAAACCTTCCTTTATCTCAGTGCCTAATAGAATTATGAGCAATCAGTCAAGAGTTCCTGTGGACCTTTGAGGATTTGCCAATTCAGTGATTTGTAAATCTGTCACTTCTCCAAACCTGTTACCCACTTACGTCGCTGAATTCATCCTCTACTCTGCGAATACAATTTAGTAACTGCTTTAAAATAAAATGAAATTAAGACTGTTTAGACCCTTGGCTGCAGAGCTGAACAGTCCTCAGACATAGTTGAAACTTGGAATGCCAATGAGTCTCTTCAGCCCTGGACAGAATCTTAATGCTGAAGTAGATGGAAGTCACAATTTAAAGTAAACATTCAGATGAGCTAACTGATTCTCAGAGTCTATGTACATTCTACAGTAATCTAATTGCATGGTTATTCTTCTTCTGTCACAGTAGCACGACACTATGGATTTTGTCAAACTTTGTATTTGACATTTATCAGGATCATTTGCAAGAATGCCAATTTAAAGAGAAGACCAACATTTGTACTGTAAGCAAAGAGAATGCTGATTGGGTGGCAGCTGGAGGCCAACCAAGTAGCACTCTTTATATGGTATAAATATTGTTTTCTCTTTACTTTGGTATTTCCTGTGAATCGCCCAGATGAGTGCAAGATGAAAAGTTTCAACAAAATGGATTTTTCTTTCAGCAACACGCATGCTGCATACAACCAAACAAATAAAACTGTGCAATTTCATCAATAATATAAATGGGCCATTTATTTAATAAAACAAGATATAGATTTTATTGTCTTATACAATTATTCATAAACTATGATCATAAAGTTTTCTAAGTTTTACTTTGTTTGTATATCTGATATGGCTACATTGTAACAATAAATGGCTGGCGTTGTTAGCTTAGCTATGACTGGCACTTCCAGTAGCATCTGTGTCAAGTCTCTGCTCAAGAAGTGAGGTGGGAATATTTTAGAGAAATAGTCTGGTTGGATTGACATTGGCAGCTTGGTGGAGTGAGATGCAGACTAAGGAAGGACCAGGAGTATGCAATATCATGATCTGAGCTTGAACTGGACAGACAAGCATTGAATCACATGCAGAATTCATAGTGGGGGGGGTGGGGTGGGGGAGGGTAGGGACTTCTGAGACAATAGGCATATTAGATCATATTATCTAAATGCTGAGATGTTGCAGATCTTGAGATACAGAGAGTTCTGGGTGTGCCACTGAATCACAAAATATTTAGTAAATAATTAAGAAAGCTAATAGAATATTATCAATTGAGAGCAATTGAATGCAAAAGTATTGTAAGGAGGTTATGCTTCAGTTATACAGGGCTTGACTGAGATCCCAAATTGTGCACAGTGAGATCCCATTACAATAACGAGGACATAACCAGATAATTTATTTTAGTGATACATATCAACCAGAATCCCATAAAAATGAAAGACTCGTCCTGTTCCTCTTCCAAATAAGGGCCTGTGGAATTGATTGCATGCATCACCTGACTTGACAGACAGAGCCTCAATTTATCTTTTCTCCCAAAGCTAAACAGCAGCTCAAAGAGTGCAGCACTCCCTCAGTACTGCATGGAACTGCTGGCTTAGTTTGAGTACATGCCCCTATTTTGGGAACTGAACCTGTCTGACTCCCAGCCAAATGAACAGTAAACTAGAAGTGAAAACAAGTCTGATGAAGAGTTGTCCAGACTCGAAACGTTAGCTTGCTCTCTCCCCCTGGATGCTGCCTGACCTGCTATGATTTCCAGTCCTTTCTTGTTTCAATAGACAATAGACAGACAATAGACAATAGATGCAGGAGTAGGCCATTCAGCCCTTCGAGCCTGCACCGCCATTCAATATGATCATGGCTGATCATTCCCAATCAGTATCCTGTTCCAGCCTTATCTCCATAACCCTTGACTCCACTATCTTTAAGAGCTCTATCCAATTCTTTCTTAAATGAATCCAGAGACTGGGCCTCCACTGCCCTCTGGGGCTGTGCAGTATGGATTCCAGTATGGATTCCAGTATCTGCAGCGATCTGCTCCTTGTAATCTAGAAGTGGAAAGTGTCATGAAAATGCTTCATATTTATTTGTTTTGGTGGACTTGAGCTTGAATGTGATGGAGATACCTTATTTTTAAAGAAGTTAATAAAAAGGATGTTTTTCTTTTAAAAAAACTAGAGATTTCCTGAAGGTCTTGTGATAACTGTGTGTTTAGTGCAATTCCCTGCCAGGGTTGAAGACTATCAGTTTGTATCGTCTGCTTTGGAAATTGTTCAGATTTTTAAGTTAATGATCGGCCTGGGTAAAGAGAAAAAGACCTTCCCAGCTCATCTCTCCAGTTTCCAAAAAGTCTCTTCTTGTTGGGTCTAGCTGGAGCCCTGCCCCAGTCAGAACCTTCAGTGTTCTCCTGAGGAACATTGAGAATAATCCATGATAGAGTCAAAGAGATCAACCGCACAGGAAAAGGCCCTTCGGCCCAGCATTGCCTGTCAAAACAAACCACTTAACTATTCCATATCTGTTTTCCAGCACTGGGTCCAAAACCTTGCATTCTTTGGCATCACAACTGCACATCTAATTACTCCCCTAAGTGTTATGAGGGTTTCAGCTTCTACTACACTGAGAGATAGTGAGTTCCAGCCACTGTATTTCCTGATCAAGCCACATTGACCAAGCTCCCTGAGATATCTGCCTATGATTGATGAAATTGGTCTTTGTACGTCATCAGAGGCAACCAACTAAGCATCTCAAGTCTCATATTTTATTTCTTCAGGAACGAAATTGGCCGAAATTGTTGTCTTTCCCAAAATGGCACCTTGTCGAGAAAAGTATTTTTCTCTTTATCCATTGTATATGTCAATGTTTGTCCATCTACGCTGAGTTATTTCAAGGGGAGGCATTTATAATTTCACTTTACGAATTACATTTGTTAACTAGTTCTGCATTTTTATTGTTCCATTGAAAGAAACAATACTTTTATCTTTATTAAAGAAACCCAATTGAAGGATGTTTTTTATTTTAAGTCTAACATAGCAAATGGGTCGTACTGGGAACTGGATAAAACAATCAAATTTATATGGAGGCCTGTGGCTTAGTGAGACTTGAGAAAGATTGCACAGTCTTCCTATCTTGATTTCAGCAAAGGCAAATTGCACATGCAAGCTTTGTTGTTCTAACTTTTCTGAAGACGATCCAGGTGATTGTTTAGCTCCTTCTAAGGAAGAAAATTGTTAAAGATTAACACTGAACTATCACTCGATGATTGTCTTTTTTTTTTGCTTTCCCTCCAATCAAAATTGCAATAATGCGTCCCATTTTCACAAAAGTTGTTCTACAGCAATCCTCTCCTCTACGCTCAGGAGACAATTCTTATATGGCAACAGTTCTTTTGTTTTATTTAATGCTTATTGCAACTATCACATTAAAGTGGAGAAAATCCTATTTGTTTCGACTCAAATGGACTTTACATGAGAGGTGGAGATGAGATCCATCGTTGCAAATCATGAGAGAAAATGATTTTGCTTTTACGCCTCTTCCTCTTCATTTGCTGAGTGGACAGAAACTTAGAAACGCAGAAATTAGGAGCACCAGTAACCATTTAGTTCTTCAGGTTCCCTCTCCCATTCAAACCTACCTCACCTGATCCTCTAGCTCAATGCCATTTCCTGCTTTCTCTTCATCCTTCCTTAATGTCTTTAATAATTAGGTTAGATTAGATTCCCTACAGTGTGGAAACAGGCCTTTTGGCCCAATAATTCCACACCGAGCCTCCGAAGAATAACCCACCCAGACCCATTCCCCCACCTGACTAATGCACCTAATACCATGGCCAATTCACCTGACCTGCATATCTTTAAATTGTGGCGCCAAACCAGTGCACCCAGGGCGTGCCCACGCAGACAAATGGAGATTGTGCAAACTCCACGCAGACAGTTACCTGAGGCAGGAATCAAACCCAGGTCCCTGGGACTGTGAGGCTGTAGTGCTAACCACTGAGCCACTTTTTTTTAACTCCCTTCACACTAACCCTCACACCCCCCGCTCTCAATCCCTCACACTAACCCTCACTCCCCCCCGACCTCACTCACTTCACACTTTCACACTAACCTCTTTCTTGAATATGCTCAGTGATCCAGCCTCCAGTGATTTGCAAACGTTCTACGTTTGCGGATTCCATCCTTGAGAGAACAAGTGTTTCGTTAGCTCTCTCCTAATTGATCTTTCCATATCCTGAGACTGTGACTCTTGTTCTAGACTTCCCCAGCCAGGGGAACCAACTTCCCTGCATCCAGAATGTCTAGCCCCTGTTAGAATTTGGAATGTTGGTGTAGACCCAATGGGCCAAATGGCCTGCTTCCACACTTTAGGGATTCTGATTTCCAAAGCTTGGACATGTATCAGCCCATTGAACCATCGAAGTGCATCAGTTGGATTTGAGAAGAGTTGGTCACATCTGACTAATCAGTTGCAGGTTTTGGAGAGGTCACTAGCAGAGACAATCAGGAAATGGCTATGCTTGTAGATTACCAATAGTCTTTGTAGCAGAGAAGGTTGAGGGAAGGCCTTATAGAGATGTTTAAGCTTATGGGCGGCGTGGGAAGTGTGGATGCAAAGTAGCAGTTCCCCTTCGTTGAGAGGTCAATAATGAGGAGGCATAATATTATGTTGAAAGGTAGGTGGATAAGAGGAATATTGAGGAAAATGTTTTCACCTGCAGAATGATGGGGGTTGGTAAAGCACTGCCTGGGAGAGTAGTTGAGATGGGTAACCTCACAACTTTTAAAAGTGCTTGGATGAGCATTTGTCATATCATACCATTCAAGGCTATGGGCCTTGTGTTGGAAAGTGGGACTACATTTAGTATAGTTTTAACAGCACAGACTTGATGGGCCAAAAGGCCTCTCCTAACCTGTATGATCTGTGATTCAGACAACCTCTGAGTCTTCACTCACTGTGGGTGTAGGGGTTTGAACCTAGATCGTCAGGTCCAGAGGTTGGACAATACTGACATGCCACAAAAAATCCATTGCATGGAGATCTAGATGTTTTCTATTAACCTGTTCAATGATGGCATTCTGGAATAAGTGGGACTTGAAACTGGGCCTCCTGACTTGGAGCAGGGATATTATCACTGCACCATAAAAGCCCTTCTACTACGCTGAGTGTCGCCATGCCCAAAATTGACTCTCCATCCAATTGGTGACGGTCTTATGTTAATGTCCATTGTTTGCTAATTGATTGCAATTTGTGTCACGTGAACTACCTCAGATGATCATGAGTCTCTCAAATTCTCTTCCCCACTATCCTGGAAAGACGTTGAATATTTCGGAGACAGGTTCCAGACTAACAAGGACATCAAAGGTTATCGAGGGAGTACGCAAAAATGTGAAGCAATCAAGTCAGCCATGTTTCTATTGAATGGTGAAGCAGGCTGGAGGGGTTTACTAGTCTATATGCTCATACAACCCTGGAACCCCCTTCTTGACAACACAATGGGTGTAGTTGCACCAAGTGGACTTCTGTAGCTCAAGAGAAGAGCTCACCTTCTCGGGGGAAATTAGGGATCAGCAACAAAAGTGGCCTTGACAGTGATATTCACAAATTGTGAGAAAATTAAATAAAATCAGAAACAAAGAAAAGAGTGGAGAGGGTTTCCTACATGGGAATCAGAAGTGAGGATAAAGATGACTGTGTGGAAAATGTTCATTATTCAGCTACTTGGATCACTGAGATCTCATGAAGGAAAGGAATTTGTTAAAAGCTAAATCAAATAAGGTAGATAGCCTGAAGCTTCCTTCTATTTATCCATGTGTGGGGGTGGGGGAAGGGCTAATCTTTGTTCAATCTTTCACCAAGCAAATAAATGGCATGCCAAGAATCCATGGCAGCTCCAACTGAATCCAATTTGAAATGAGCCTGATGGGATTCATGGCCAATTCCATTTAGCACTCTCTTCTTCTTCTGAATTCCCAGTTGATAAATTTGTCTTCCCTCGCTAAATGACAGTTCATCCAGCAATTTGAACAACAGCTGCACTGCCTGGTTGGCCAGACAGGCCGCATTTAAATCATGAAGGTAAATGTGGGAGGGAACAGTCTCATGGTATTACTGCTGGACTGGTAATCTAGACTGGTAATTCAGGTAATGTTCAGGAAATCCAGGTTTGAATCTTGCCATGGCAGATGATGGCATTTGAATTCGACGAAAGTCTGGAATTAAGAACAAAGAACAAAGAAAATTACAGCACAGGAACAGGCCCTTCATCCCTCCAATCCTGCCTCGATCCAGATCTTTTATCTAAACCTGTCGCCTATTTTCCAAAGATCTGTATCCCTCTGCACCCTGCCCATTCATGTATCTGTCTAGATACACCTTAAATGACAGTATTGTGCCCACCTCTACCACCTCCACTGGCAACACGGTCCAGGCACCCATCACCTTCTGCATAAAGAACATTCCACGCATATCTCCCTTAAGGTTTTCCGCTCTCATCTTGAAATCATGATCCCTAATAATTGAGTCCCCCAATTAAAGAAAAAGCTTTTGCTATCCATCTTGTCTATACCTCTCATGATTTTGTATACTTCAATCAGGTTCCCCCATCAACCTCTGTCTTTCTAATGAAAATAATCCTAACCTACTCAACCTTTCCTCATAGCTAACGTCCTCTATTCCAGGCAACATCCTGGTGAATCTCCTCTGCACCCTTTTCAAAGCATTCACATCCTTTTGGTAATGTGGTGACTAGAATTGTACGCAGTATTCCAAATGTGGCCAAACCAAAGATTATACAACTGTAACATGACCTGTTAACCTTTGTATTCAATACCATGTCCAATGAAGAAAAGCATGTTGTATGCCTTTTTGAACACTCTATTGACCTGCGTTGCTACCTTTAGAGTACAATGGACCTGAACACCCAGATCTCTCAGCACATCAATTTTCCCGAGAACTTTTCCATTTACTGTATAGTTTGTTCTTGAATTGGACCTTCTGAAATGCATTACCTCACATTTTCCCTGATTGAACTCCATCTGCCATCTCTCCGCCCAACTCTCCAATCTATCTATAATCCGCTGCATTCTCTGACAGTCCCCTTTACTATCTGCTACTCCACTAATCTTAGTATCATCTGCAAACTTGCTAATCAGACCACCTATAACTTCTTCTAGATAATTTATGTATATCACATACAACAGTGATCCCAGTACAGATCTCTGTGGAACACCGCTAGTCACAGTGCTCCATTTTGGGAAATTCCCTTCCACTCTTACTTCCTTTGTCTCCTGTTGTCCAGCCAGTTCTCTACCAATCCAGCTAGTATATCCTGGACCCCATGTGACTTTACTTTCTCCATCAACCTACCATGGGGAACCTTATCAAAAGCCTTAGTGAAGTCCATGTATATGACATCTACAGCTCTTCCCTCATCAATCAACTTTGTCACTTCCTCAAAGAATTCTATTAAGTGGGTAAGACGTAACCTTCCCTACACAAAACCATGTTGCCTATCACTGAAAAACCTATTTTCCTCCAAATGGGAAGAGATCCTATCCCTCAGTGTATCATCCAGCAGCTTCCCTACCTCTGACGTCAGGCTCACCTATCTATAATTACTTGGATTATCCCTGCTGCCCATTATAAACAAGGGAACATTAGTAATTCTCCAGTCCTCTGGGACTTACCCCGTGTTCAAGGATGCTGCAAAGATATCTGTTAAAGCCCCAGCTATTTCCTCTCTCACTTCCCTCATAACCTTGATAGATCCCATCCGGTCCTGGGGACTTGTCCATCTTAATGCCTTTTCTAACATCCAACACTTCCTCCCTCCTTATGACGACTTGACCAAGAGTATTCAAACATCTATCCTGAAACTCAACATCCATCACATCCCTCTCCACAGTGAATAACAATGCAAAGAACTCATGAAGAATCTCACCCATTTTCTCTGACTCCAGGCACAAATTTCCTCCTTTGTCTTTGAGTGGGCCAAACCTTTCTCTCATTACCCTCTTGCTCCTTATATATAAATAAAAGGCTTTAGATTTTTCTTAACCCTGTTTGCAAAAGATATTTCATGACCCCTTTTAGCCCTCTCAGTTCCTTGTTTCAGATTGGTCCCACACTCCCGATATTCTTCCAAAGCGTTGTGTCTTTAGTCGCCTTGACCTTATGTACGCTTCCTTTTTCCTCTTAGCTTGTCTCACAGTTTCATCTGTCATCTATGGTTCCCTAATCTTGCCATTTCTATCCCTTATTTTCACAGGAACATATCTCTCCTGCACTCTAATCAACGTCTCTTTAAAAGCCTCCCACATATCAAATGTGGATTTACCTTCAAGCAGCTGCTCCCAATCTACATTCCCCAGCTCCTGCTGACTTTTGGTATAGTCGGCCTTCCCCCAATTTCACACTCTTCCTTTAGGACCACTCTCATCTTTGTCCATGAGTATTCTAAAACTTATGGAATTTAGATCACTATTCCCAAAATAATCCCCTACTGATACTTCAACCACCTGACTGGGCTCATTCCCCAACACCAGGCCAGTATGGCCCCTTCCTGAGTTTAACTATTTACGTACTGCTCTAGAAAACCCTACTGGGTGCTCATTGGAAATTCTGCTCCATCTAGACCTCTAACACTAAGTGAATACCAGTCAATGTTGGGAAAATTAAAATCTCCTATTAGCACCACCCTGTTGCTCTACATATTGCCTCACTGCTCGAGTCCTCCATAGTGCCTTCCTTCAGCACAGCTGTGATATCCTCTCTGACCAGTAATCCAACTCCTCCACCCCTTTTACCTCCCTCTCTCTCCCACCTGAAACATTGATATCCTGGGATATTTAGTTGCCAATCATGCCCTTCCCTCAAATAAGTCTCAGCAATAGCAATAACATCATACTCCCAGATAGTAATCCAAAACCCTAAGGTTGTCTGTCTTACCTTCTATACCTCTTGCATTTAAGAGACTAATGATGAATGTGAATCCATTGCTGATTGTCAGAAAAACCTATCTGATTCACTAATATAATTTAGGGAAGGAAACCGTCCCCTTTGCCTACATGTGACTCCAGACCCACAAAATGTGGTTGAATCTTAACTGCCCACTGGGCAATTAGGGATGGGCAATAAATGCTGGCTTAGCCAGTGATGTCCTCATCCAATGAATGAGTGTTCAAAAAAATTTAGTGAGGCTTCAATCACAGCACTCGGCCTCCCCTGAGAGATGAGAGTGTAAAAGCTGGCACTGCTGCTGTTAGTTTTGCTAATAATTTATTGGGGTCATTCGGAACTTTGTCGCACCTAGAAAGCAATCAAATTGATCTCCATATCCTGTTCCTGGTTTGACGTTTCACATTATGGTGAGGGAAGCCTTGTGAATCTATATCTGAAAAGTATTGAGTGAATCAAAGTTCAGCTACTGGGTTTGATGAGTGTGAAATCAAATCAACAAACCAACGATCTGTCCTGGTCCATTCATGTCGATGTTATAGTCAAGAAAGCACAACAACACCTCTAGTTCCTCAGAAGGCTAAGGAAATTCAGCATGCCCATAATGACTCTTATCAATCTTTATAGATGCACCATTGAAAGCATCCTATTTGGATGCATCACAGCTTGGTATGGCAACTGCTCTGCCCAAGACCACAAGAAATTGAAAACCAGCCTTCCTTCCATTGACTCCATCTATACTTCCCACTACCTCGGGAAAGCAGCCCACATCATCAAAGACCCCTCCCACCCCAGTTATACTCTCTTCCAACCTCTTCCATTGGGCAGAAGATACAAAAGTTTGGAAACATGTACCAACAGATTTAAGAACAGCTGCCTCCCTGCTGTTATCAGACTTATGAATAGACCTCTTTTATATTAGGGTTTCTCTGCACCTTCTCTGTAACTGTAAAACCAATTTCTGCATTCTGTTCTATTACCCTGACGTACTTCTGTAAGTTATAATGTGTCTGGTTAGCAGACAAAACAATGTTTTTCACTGTATCTCAGTAAAGTGACAATAATCAATTAAATCAAAACAATCCTACGTATTCATCTCGAAGGCTAACCGATCTTCATTCTAAATTATCATCCCACCCAGTTTTGCTTCTGAAAAAAGATATTTAAAATTGCAGATAGCAACAAATAGCTTCCATCACAGGACAATAGTCATCTTTAGTATGCGAAAGAAATCTTCTTGTTTTATCATCTGCTTCTATGATGTATGGTTGCGGCTGTGGGAGTATAAGCAAATGGAAGTCAAACTTCAGTGCCATAAATCTTTGAATATTAGCTGTTCTTCCCACCTCCCAGACTTGTTACGTTGTCTAAAAATAGACAGTGCACATTGTAGATTGATGCCAAGATGTAAATCAGTTGAAAATGATGCAGTAAGTGTGGCATTATCTTTTTATTAAGCTAAGCATGAAGCACTTGCTCAAGTTGGAATTATAGAGTCCCTACAGTGCAGAAACAGGCCCTTCAGCCCAGCAAGTTCACACCAACCGTCTGAAGAGTATCCCACCCAGACCCATTCCCCTACCATATTACTCTACATTTACCCCTGACTAATGCACCTAACCTACATATCCCTGAACACTACATTAAAAATCACACAACAACAGGTTAGAGTCTAAAGGTTTAATTAGAAGCACTAGCTTACGGAACGCTGCTCCTCCATCAGATGGTTGAAGGTGCAATTCTCCGAAAGCTACTGTTTCTAATTAAACCTGTTGGACCATAACCTGGTGTTGTGTGATTTTTAAGTTGGTACACACTAGTCCAACACCGGCATCTCCAGACCCTGAACACTATGGGCAATTTCCCATGGCCAATTCACCTAACCTGCACATCTTTGGACTGTGGGAGGAAACTGGAGCACCCGGAGGAGACCCACGCAGACACAGGGAGAATGTGCAAACTCCACACAGACAATTGTCTGAGGCAGGAATCAAACCTGGGTCCCTGGTGCTGTGAGGCAGCAGTGCAGTTTAAAGAAAAAAAGAGTTGAAAATGAAATGTTGATGATGATGTTGTCTCTCATTTTCTTCAGCTCCATTTCCACCTTTTGATAAATAAAGCCTTCATTCCTATTGCACCTTTACCACCAAATTACTTTGTACACAAGCAATTACTTTTGCTGTCATTGCTGTTTGCAGAAAAGTGAGTTGTAATTATTACACAAGCAGGTTACAAAGAGACAGAGATAGGTTAAGTGAGTGAGCAAAGACGTGGCCATTGACATCTGATCTGGGAAAGTGTTAAAAATCACACAACACCAGGTTATAGTCCGACAGGTTTATTTGGAAGTAGCAGCCTTCGGAGCGCTGCTCCATCATCAGGTGGCTAGTGGGGCAGGATCATAGGATTTTTAACTTTGTCCACCCCAGTCCAACACTGGCACCTCTACATCATGGGAAAATGTGAAATGGTCTGTTTCGTCAGGAAGAATAAAAAAGAAGCAGATTGCCTCAATGGTTAGACTACAGAGCTTTGAGATGCAGAGGTATCTAACTGTCCCCTGCAAGCATCACGCAAAGTTAATCTGCAGGTACTGCAAGTAATTAAGAAAGTTAATAGAATGTCACAGTTTATCATGAGAGGAATTGAATGCAAACGTATTGTAAGGAGTTAATGCTTGTGCAGCATGTATGGAATGAGCCAACAGGGGAGGTGGTGGAGACTGGTACAATGACAGCATTTGAAAGGCATCTGGATGGATATACAAATAAGAAAGGTTTAGAGGGATATGGGCTTCAGCTTCAGAGAGAGGCTGAATAGGCTGGTTTTTTCCCTGGAGTATTGGAAGTGAGGGGATGACATCATGGAGTTTCATAAAATAATGAGGGGCATGGATAGGGTGAATAGCCAAAGTCTTTCTCCTCGTGTAGGGGAGTCCAAAACTAGAGGGCATGGGTTTAAGGAGGGAGGGGCAAGATTTAAAGGTGACCTAAGGGGCAACTTTTTCACGCAGAGGGTGGTGCATGTATGGAATTAACTGGCAGAAGAGGTGGTGGAGGCTGGTACAACTGCAATATTTGAAAAACATCTAATAGGTATATGAATAGGAAGATTTAGAGGGATATGGGCCAAATGCTGGTAAATGGACTAGGTTAATCAAGGATATCTGGCTGGCGTGGATAAGTTGGACTGAAAGGACGGTTTCTGTCCTGTACAACTCTTTGACTGTACAGAACACTATTGAGGTCAAAAGTCTTTAAGAAGCAAGAATGCAATGGATTGCAAGAACATGCTAATACTTTTTTGAAATTTGATTTGATAATCTACATTGCTTTTTTCAACACCTAAATCAAACAGAATGCAATGTTTTGGAAAAGAAGAGCAAAGGGGATTATTTATCCTGCTTAAGCTCTCTGTAAAGCTGCCCTGAAGTGATCAATGGACAGCGGTAAATGGTTGTCACTGCCTCCTTAAGCCTGTTAAACTTTAACTTGCACGGCATTTGTTAGCTAGTAATCAAATTAAACAGAGATTTATTTATTTTTCTCTCTCTGTTAAGACCTGAAGTTAGTAGGAGGTGGCATGGTGTCTCAGCGGTTAGCACTGCCGCCTCACAGCCCCAAGGATCTGGGATTGATTCCTGCCTTGGGTGACTGTCTGTGTGGAGTTTGCATGTTCTCCCCGTGTCTCCGTGAGTTTCCTCCAGGTGCAGGTTCGGTGAACTGGCCATGCTAAATTGTCCATAGTGTTCATGAATGTGTAGGTTGAGTGCATTAGTCAGGGGTAAATGTAGGAAAATAGGGTAGGGAATGATTTGGGTGGGCTACTCTTCGGAGAGTTGGAACGGCATGAATAGTGTGTGTGTGTGTGTGTGTGTGTGTGGTTTAACAGTGTTGAGGGTGTGTGTGTTGTCAGTATGAGTGGTGAGGGAAGTGATTTAGCAGTGTTGAGTGTGTGTCTGTGGAGGAGGTGGTTTAGCAGCATTCAGGGTTTGCGTGTATGTGTGTGTTTGTCAGCACATGTGTGTGTGATGGGGAGGTGGCTTAGCAGTGTTGGGGGTTTGTGTCTGCAGCATCCCTTCAGTACAGCACTGAAGTGTCAGCATCTGTAAACGCAGTTACCTTACAGTATCGAACTGTACTATAAGCAAACCTCCAGTGTACTTCAACCTGTTGACTTGGCAGGTGCCCTTGAACATTTGAGTTCACATCATGGACTGTGACCCGACAGCAGTAACTTCTGTGTTAGCAGCAAGAGGGCCCCAAACTGTCCCACAGACAACACCAAAACACATGGAACACTGAGAAAATGCCAAGGAACCACATTAAAGTGAAAAGAATTCTCCCCGGTCTTCTGGTCAACATTAATCCTCAGCAAAATGACAGTTTCAGAAGAAAGGTTCAGTGGCTATTCAACTCATTGCAATTTCTGGGATCTTACTGTGCACAAGTTGGCTGCCCTACTTTACAACAGTGACTACATTCCAATTCTAATCCATTGGTGGTGAGGTCATAGAGATGTCAGCACAAAACAAACCCTTCAGACCAACTTGTCCGCGCTGACCAGATGTCCTAAATTAATCTAGTCCCATTTCCAACATTTGGTCCATATTCCTCTAAACCCTTCCTATCCAGATGCCTTTTAAATGTTGTAATTGTACCAGACTCCATCACTTCCTCTGGCAGCTCATTCCAAACATGCACCAGCCTCTGTTTGAAAAAGTTGTCCCTTAGGTCCTTTTTACTTTTTACAGGGGCTAAATCCCCTATTTATATTGACCAGCCTGGGTTTCCTGATTGGCCCAGAGTAACAACGTCAATTTAGGATCTTGTAGTCAATATAGATTCACCTGGTTCCAATCACTATGATGCCCAAATTTAGCCATGATCACCCACAATGCAGTGCAGGCTTGATGGGCAATACTGCCTTCTCTCGCTCCTGTTTCTTGTCTGTCTGTTAGGGAGGAAGTTCTAGGACTTTGATTCAGTGACACTGAAGAATAGGTGAGGTAGTTCTAAATCAGGCCAGTGAGTGGTTTGGAGGGGAACTTGTTCGCGGTAGAATTCATTTGCTGCTCTTGCCCCTCCAAGTGTTAGAGGTTCATAAGACGATAAGACATATTATGGACCAGACCAAACCGCCTCAAAATATATTAAGAAGATGGCCTGAATGCTCACTTTTTCTTATTTGTAAAAGCAAGTCTAAGGCATTGTGTTCCATCTGTAATTCAGTTGGTCAAATAGGCTTGAAGTGAAGCACATTTTATTCTTATACTACAGTTAAAATATAACAAAAGAAATAAGAATTAGAATAATAGCCCTATCGAGAAAACACTTCACAGAATAATAGACTAGTTAACTATGAAACAGCAACTGTTCCAATACCATAAAAGCCCAGAAACACAGCCTTGGCAAAAAGTAAATTCAGTAAAACCGACTGTCTCACAGGCAATTCTAGCAGCAGGAAGAGAACCCCAGCTTTTAGCTGGAACAGAGAGGGGACTAAGAGCTTCCACAGCTAGCTTCAAAACCCCAGCAATTGCTGGAAACTAAACTAAAACTCCTGGTTCCGTGGGAGCTTGATCCCACCCATCCAGACTGCTTCTATTGTTCCAACTTAAAAAAAACTGAAGGCTCACAAGCTGTTTAATTAGTTGGCTTGGAACTGAGCACTCATTGCCAAGTTTACAACCCTTTGCTTCAAAAGAAACATGAACGAACAGATCCTTCTTTAAAGCACATCTCCTAACAGACATTGAAACAGAAGTGGGCCATTCAGCCCATCAAGTCTGCTTTGTCATTCAGTGATCTGATCATCCCTAACCTTTTCCCAAGAACTCTTGATTCACTTACTGATTAAAAATCTATCTATCTCAGCCTTGCACAACCCAATCTTGACAACCCTCTGCAGGAAAGAATTCCACAAATTCTCTATTCTTTGAGAGTAGCAATTCCTCCTCATCTCTTCTTAAATATCCATTCCCCTTATTCTGCAATTACACCTTCTGATCCTAGATTCTCCCATAGGGGAAACAACCTCTCCACATTTATCCTGCCAAGCCTCCTATGAATCTTGACTGTTTTAATAAGGGTGCTTCTCCTTCATCTAAATTTCTATAGGTATTGGCCCAACCTTCACAACTACTCATACAGCAGTCACTCCATCAGCCTTGTGAAGCTTCTCTGGTCTACCTCCAACACCACTGTATCTTACCTTAGGTAAGGGGAACAAAACTGTTCATAACTTTCCAGCCACAGGAAGAAAGATTCAAAACAGACATTCCAACTCCAAGTTGTATCGTATTTAGGCCCACACCAACCCTCATGTGAAGCCACTTTATTATCTAGTTAGGAAATTCTCCTCCCACACCACATCAAGCCGAAATGCACAAACTCAAAGGAATTCCCTGTACACTTCCCGCTTCCCCAACCCCAACCTCACACACACATCCCAATGATACGCCATTTCAGTCCACACCCGGCTTTGAACCTTCCTGGGTTGTAACTCCAAGCTCGGAGAAAGCGAGACCTGCAGATGCTGGAGGCCAGAGTTGAGTGTGTGGTGCTGGAAAAGCACAGCAGTTCAGGCAGCATCCAAGGAGAAGGAGAATTGACGTTTCGGGCAAATCTCTTCATCAGGAATCATCAGGAATCAGGGCTTTCCTGATGAAGGGCTTATGCCCGAAACGTCGACTCTCCTCCTCGGATGCTACCTGACCGCTGTGCTTTTCCAGCACCACACTTTTGACTGTAAGTCCAACCTACACTGATCCTCCTGCAGTCATTCGGGGTCTTGTGCATTTGTGTCCTGACTTCTCATCACTGTTTGAAGAAATTTGTTTGTCACCCACTTTGAGAGTTAGTCTTTGAAATTTAAAACAAAAATCTGGAATACTTCAAATAATGAATTTTAATATCCCATCCTCCCACTGGAGGGCATTCCACAATTTAGTGCATTCAGCACTTGCAGATCAGTGTTGGATTAAAGGATTTCCAATGATCGATGCGAGATCAGTCTGACTGGTTGATTATTCTGCAATTATTTAAAAAATGTAACATTCAATATGACACAATTGCAGACATCAAGCAAGTTGCTGACACTGCATGGTTAAAAAGAAATTGCATTTTGTAAAGGTATTTTGTAACTTTTAATTCAGCAGAATTGGAGTTAAAGAGATTGTAAAGATACTGCAATGAGGGATGGTAGACCAGATGTTCCTTTATCAGTATTAATTTCTGTTCATTTTAATGGAACCTACTGCCAGGTATTTAAAGAACTGTCCTGTTTTAATCTGGAGGACCCTTTTTTAGATAATAGAAGTCCTGTGCTATACAACACAATGTCCCAACAAATCAAATCAAACATTATGTTCATTCAGTTATTCACAATTCTTTTATCATATTGTTTGATGCTTCACTACGTGTTTGGGCTCTTTCCAGTATTTATACTAATTACTGGGATACGTGGTAATTAAAGGCATACCAGGTTCTGACAGATGCTTATATTGGCTAATGATTAATCTATCTTCTTTGCATGTTCATGTACTCTCAGTGTGTCTTTCTGAGAGTAGAGGGTTCTGGTGTCTTGCAGAATATGTTAGCTCCACCCATGCTGTGATATTTATATTCAGTGATATGCTGCTCTCTGACATCTTTGCCTTTATGCAACACTCCTTCCCAAGTATTTTTCCACTAAACATAAAAATTACTTAATAGTTTTATATATTGTAATATGCAAATAAGTGATTCAGGTTAATTTGTTTTCTCTATGTTTTGTCCTTTTCTTGCCCACTCTTCCCCAAGGCTTTGAGGTAAGGTGGTAGGGAGGTCTATGTAAGATACAGAAGCACTTGATCTAACGTTGATACTCTTGCTGTTTCTCTGCTGACTTACATTATAAGGGATTAAATCAATAGGGAGGGATTTCGCTGCAGGAGTGTATGAGAATTATAGGGTCGTAATGCATCTTCTGCTTCATTATTGGCATCAGATGTTCATCCATTGCTAGTTATCCTCAGAAGCAACAAAATAGTCTGTCTATGCATTGTCATTTTCCTTGTGAAGTTTGCTCTCTTTCAATAATAACATGGTCCTCAAGGTTCTATTCCAAGGCATGAATGTACATATTGTGTTAAGAATTATTGAAATTGTTTCTTGGCTATCTTTCAGGCTGTAGCTCATTGTCAAGAAGTGACCTTTTTCGCTATGAGTACATTGTTGATCACATGCTGAAATGTACCTCCTTTGCTGATATGAGATTTTAGAACCACACCTGTGAAAAGACAGGTGTTTGTTTCAGATTTTGTTTTGGTGTTGTCACATGTAGCATATTGTTCCGTTGAAAGATCTGTCTCCTCTGGTCTGATGGTTTATTGTTCCATAGAATTTTTCAAGTACTACAACTTTTTCATTCTACAACTTTTGTTGTAGAATGCATCTTGAACATACTTCTAGACTATATATCCAATGCTATTTTATGATTTTGATCTTCTTGTACCACACTCGTTTTGTTACCTTATTGTCTTGTTTATTGATTAAAGTTGTCACTGAACCATTGTTGTTGCAAAAATTGATGTTGCAGTACTAAAATTGAAGGTGGTTAAAATATCTGCTGTCTTAAGTGCTATTGTTAATGTAGAATGTGATTTTCCATTGCCAATATGGTGTTTTCATAAAGCTGGAGAAAGATATTCCTTTTCTAAGATGGCTGGAAGATTTCCAAAGATCTGTGGGTAGACCTTTTCTCAAAATGACTTCAGTCAATAAGGTGCAATGATCTCTTGATTGTATCAAAGATGGCTACCATGAAACTGTTTACTTGTTAAATAAAACTTTGAGTTTATCATTCAAGGCATCAAAATACTAAAAATATCATTAAATCTATTCTGAGGGATTTGATACTTGGAATTATAAGAACAGTTTAATACTTGACTGGTTTTAAATCAATATTCTCCAAGCCTGCACCTGAAGAATGATATTTAACTTGCTATTTGTAACTTCTTTTAATCAAGGAACTGATTAGGAAATTTGTTAAGTCACTGTTAGAAGTCTTAACTGTGGTCCGCCACTTAGTTTTTCAGGTAAAAGCAAAACTTTATACATTCCATCTCTCAAGGAATCAATGTAGGTTAGTGTCTGACAGACAGCTTCTCCACTTGTGTATCCAATCCGTTTTTTTCCTTTGACAAATAGTGGGCTTTTATTGCTCACACTGTTTTTTTTTAGAGGTTTGTTTCCCCGACTGCTTGTGCAAAAGGCTTTTTTGAAACTTAAAGTTTCTTCTTAGTGACGTTTCCTTCAGAGCTGCCGTTCTGCCTTATGGTGTTCTTTTTTCCCCCCCCCGGCTGTTGGGTGGTCCTAAAGCTGTACTGATTTTTTTTAACATGTCTTTACCAGCAATTCTTCTCTTCTCCATATTACTTCAGATCCCCTTCTTCATCTTCACTATTCCCACCATTTTCTGCACAGTGAATTCTGCGCTGTCACCATAATTTATCAAAGACTGTTTTCAGGCTTAGACTCCAACGTAATAGTATTTATTTAAATATTAGGGTGGCACGGTGGCTCAGTGGTTAGCACTGTTGCCTCACAGCACCAGTAAACTGCACAAGGTGCTGTGAGGGTCCCGGGTTCGATTCCAGCCTCGGGTGACTGTCTATGTGGAGTTTGCACATTCTCCCCGTGTCTGCGTGGGTTTCCTCCGGGTGCTCCGGTTTCCTCCCACAGTCCAGAGATGTGCAGGTCAGGTGAATTGGCCATGCTAAATTGTCCATTGTGTTTGGTGCAGGAGTGAGAGGGAAATGGGACTGGGTGGTTAACTCTTCGGAGGGTCGGTGTGGACTTGTTGGGCCGAAGGGACTGTTTCCACACTGTAGGGAATCGAATCTATACTGATATATACGTTAATCATAGACATACCCTTCGGGTAGCATGGTGACTTGGTGGTTAGCATTGCTGCCTCACATGGACCCAGGTTCAATTCCAGCCTTGGGAGACAGTCTGTGTGGAGTTTGCACATTCTCACTGTATTTCCTTGGGTTTCCTCCCACAGTCCAAAGGTTTGCAGCTTATGTGGATTGGCCATGGGAAACTGTCTGCAGTATCCAGGGACAGGCAGGTTAGGTGGATTAGCCATAGGAAATGCAGGATTACAGGGATAGGGTCGCGGGTGGGTCTGAGTGAGTTGCTCTTGAGAAGGTCAGTGTGGACTTGATGGACCAAATGGCTTGCTTCCATACTGTAGGGATTCTATAATTCTATGATACTAGGCTCTGACTTATAGAACAAAAACATTGAGTAATCTTGTTTGTTAACTGTTCAAGACATTGTGGACTGCCTTCCTGAGAGTGGGTGGTCCTGGTGTAGTGTTCTTCTAACATGTCTGAACCCTACCCACTCTTTTGTAATTATACCCACTGATGTGCAGCTTCATGGCATGATCACAAGTTTACTTCAGAGTCTTATTGTCCTCCACACAGTAATGGGCAGAATAAAAACTGTACTTAATCAGTCGACTCTTGCAAAAGCTATCACAAAATATGTGCGATTAAATGTGACTTCAGAAGTGGATAGCCCTTGCTGAATGATCCTGAATGTGCCACAAAAAACAAAATTTAAGATAATTAGTCATGCTTGTAACATGACTCATTTATGCGACTGGAATTGACGTACAGAGGGACCTATACTCTGAAAGTGAAAGGAGTATGTTCAAGCCTTGCACCATTTTAAAAATACTCTGGAAGCTTATTACTATTCCAAATCCTGTTGCTTTCTCCATGACAACAACTCAGCCAATCACAAGTGATTGTCAAACAATCTTTTCTCGAGTACTAAAGTTATTGTGGCCTTTGAAATTTGGTTTCCTTGCACTTGTCCTTGCGAGTGCAAGGGAAAAGCCTTCGTCAACAAATCCAACTTTGCAGCATCAGTGAGGTTCTGTACTTCTAAGTGATTGATTTAAAAGATTGTTGAGAGACTGAGATGAGGAGATGTAGTGACAGAACGGCAATGAAATCATGAATAGAAACCAGGGTTCAATTAGGTATCGGTTACTGGCGCTGCCATCTCTGGGTCAGAAAGTTGTGAATTCAAATCCGAGCCTGGAGATCTGAGTGCACTAACAAGGCTAATAGTCACAGTGCAGTAAGGAGGGACTGTTACATTGTAAGAAAATGCTCCATTTTGATTAAATCAAGATCTTCTACGGCATCTCAGGTGGACGAGAACATTATTTTGACCATCTGAAATTTTCTCTGGTTTTTTAGCCTCAATCTAAAATGATCTTTTCATTGATGACATCTTGATATAACCAGGCCTAGCAGCCACATTTCTAAGTGGCAACAGTTCTGAATACTCTGAGGACTTTGGGACTCCCCATAGTCCTATCAGATCACAGGATTGATCTCTTATTAGAGAGAGAGAGAGATGACTGGTGGTGGTTTGACCTGAGGATTACCATGCCTCAGGTGAGGGGAGAGTTTGAGAAGGAGAGTCCTTCATGGTAACCTCAGCTGGTGTGGGAATTGAACCCATGCTGTTGGCATTAACTAACCAGCGATGCTAACTAACCCTCAGGAAAAAACTACAGAGGGTTATGTCACTCATGAATAAAAAGAAGGAAAGGGTTGTCATGCATCAACAAACCCAGGCAGTTTTTCTATTTGCAAAAATGGAGCAATAGGCAGTCATTTGAAACATAAAGCTGGAGAAAAGACTTGTATTTTTATAGTATGTAAGAACCTACGAAGTAGCAGCAGGAATAGGTCATCTGGTCCCTTGAGCCTGCTCCACCATTTAATATTTTGTGCGATCTTGGGAGTTTTTGAAACTGCCTAAAATTAGTTGTCCCAGTTCTTGATGAAACGTAAGAACATAAGAAGTAAGAGCAGGAGTTGGCCATCTGGCTGATCTTTTTTGTGGACTCAGTTCCACATACCCACCTGCTCACCATCCTTTGCCTTAAAAACATTCAGTGAGGTAACCTCAGCTGCTTCATTGGACGAGGAATTCCACAGATTCACAACCCTCTGCGTGAAGACGTTCCACCTCAACCCAGTCCTAAATCTGCTCCCCCCCCTTATTTTGAAGCTATGCCCCCTGCCAGTGGAAACAATCTCCCTGCTTCTGTCTTATTTATTCCCTTCATAATTATATACGTTTCTGTAAGATACTGCCCACATTCTTCTAAATTCCAATGAGTAAAGTCCAATCTACTCAATCTATCTTCATCAACCAACCCTCTCAACCCTGGAATCAACCTAGTGAACCTTCTCTGCACCCCTTCAGTGCCAGTTCATCATTTATCAAGCATGGAGACCAAAGCTATATACAGTAATCCAGGTGTGGCCTCACCAGCACCCTATATTGCTGCAGTGTAACCTCCCTGTTTTTAAACTTCATCCCTCGAGCAATGAAGGACTTCCACAGCTTTGTGCATGGGAGGTTAATTAACTCTTTCTTAACCTCTCCCCTCACCTGTGGTGCGGTGACTCTCAAATTAACCAATCAACAGTTGTCTGTCTCACCAACCCCCACTCCCTTGATGAGAGAGCAGCCCTATTGGTCCTCTGGGACGATGGCAACATTACCCCTTTTCTACTTTATTGTAAAATGTGCTCATCTTGTCTTACTTCCACAGTGAAGTGTACCTAGCATTAAACAACATTAATCATGCTATTCAAGCATTGTTTTTATATTGTCATTGGGTTAAGTTCTTTACGTTGACACAGATGTTTACTTGCATTGTATCTTCATCTAGCTTCAGCCAGCATTTCCTCTGTTGGTGTTACCTCTATTTGTTCCACAGATTAAAGCAAAAATGATACTGCTGTTCCTATCTCTTGCTGTTTGATCTATTTATTCTGAAGCTTTTGTGTCAAAACCTCTCCCTGGGCATGAAATCTCTCTGTTAATTAAACTCGACTCAGCTGTCAGTCGGTTATCTCACTCATGAATTTACTTTGTTTATGCTCCTGAGAGTCAAAACTGTTTCCCAAAGTTCGAATTTGGAGCATGCAGGTAAAATAAAGCATTAGCTTGACCTCAAATTCAAATTAAATGCACACATTTTATTGAACTTAACTTCAGGCACTGTGATAAAAGGACCACGTTCCAAGCTCTCATTCTCCAATGTAATTATGCTGTGATGTCAAATGATTCCAGACTTAAGAATTTATGAAATTCTTTGATTAATCTGAATCAAGAGGTGACATAGGGCTAACGTCACTGGACTAGTAATCCAGATGAATATTCTGGGGATAGTGGGTTCAAGTATTGAATGGTGACACAGAATCAATTTGGCCAGTGACCTAATTATTCTCCTGTCTGATTGTTATCTTCACTCAATCATTTTTTTGGATATTAGAAGGAGGCAATGGGATAATGTCTTAAGACTAATAATCCAGAACCTCAGGCTAATGTTGTGGGCATGTGGGTTCAAGTCCCATCATAACTAACGGTGATATTTGTATTCAATGAAAATCTGCAATTTACAATGCTGACCCATGGAACCGTTGATGTTTCCCATAAGAACCTATCTGTTTCACTAACCCAGTGCACTTTAGGGAGGGAAATCTGCCGTCCTAACCTGGTCTGTCCTGCAAGTGACTTGCACGATGGTTTAGTGGATAGCACTGCTGTCTCAAAGTGCTGAGACCTGAGTTCGATTCCAGCCTTGGGCGGTGATTGTCCGTGTGGAGTTTGATTGTTCTCCCTGTGTCTGTGTGAATTTTCTCCCACATTCCAAAGATGTGCAGGTTAGACAGGTTAGTCACGTTAAATTGCTCATAGTGTTCTGGGATGTGTCGATATTGGGGATTGGATAGGGGAGCGGATCTCGGGTCGGATGCTGTTTGGATGGTTGGTATGGATGTGATGGGCCGAATGGCCTGCTTCCACACTGTAGGGGTTCTGTGACTCCAAACTTGGAGAAATGTGGCTGATTCTGAAGTAACCTAACAAACAATACTTAGTTAAATGGCAATTAGGGCTTGGACAAATGGCAGCCCAGCCAGCGATACCCATATTCGATGAGCCAGTAAAACAAACAGTCCTGACTAATGGTTGCTTTAAGACGATCACTTCCATTTTGTGTTTAAATGTAGTCCAATGACAGAATTAAAAACTGCTTCATTTATATACACAGTTTTCATGATCCTCGGGGACCCACAAGATTTTATCACCAACCTTTGGAATCTTGTCAACAGTGTGTTAGATGAAATACATGGGAGGTGATGGCCCAGTGGTATTATTACTGGACTGTTTATCCAGAAACCCAGGTAATGGTCTGGTGGCCTGGGTTTGAGTCCTGAGATGGCATTTAGTAACATTTGAATTCAATAAAAGAAAATCTGGAATTAAGAATCTAATGATAACCATGCCAACTGTCAGGGAAAACCCATTTTTTAAAATTCATTCATGGGATGATGATGTCACTGGCTAGAGCAGGACTTACTGCTCATCCTAATTACCCAGAGGGCAGTTAAGATGTTGCTGTGGGTCTGAAATCACATGTAGGGCAAGGATGGCAGATTTCCTCTCCTAAAGGACCAGATGGGTTTTTCCTGATAATCAAGAGTGGATTCATAGTCATCATAAAACTCTTATTCCCAGATTATTATTGAATTCAAATGCCACCATCTGCCCCATGGTAGGATTCAAACCCAGGTTCCCCAGAACATTACCTGGGTTGCTGGATTAATAGTCCCGCAATAATACCACTAGGCCATTGCCTCCCCTAATGGATGTCTCCTCCCATCTGGTTCAGTAATGTCCTTCAGGGAAGAACACTACCATCCTTACTTGGTCTGGCCTACACGTGACTCCGGGCCCACAGCAATGTGGTTGACTCTTGGCCCAGCCAGCGACTCCCTCGTCCTCTGAATGAATCAAAACAAAAAGGCAGCAGTCACTTTGCACTTAACAGAAGAGCAATATGTTCATGACCAAATGATCTGTTTTTCTGATGTTGATTGAGAGGGAGACCAAATGTTTATGTTCAGATAGTGCCAAGGGTTCTCTGACACTCTCCGAAGTAAACA
The DNA here is from genome assembly GCF_047496795.1 of Chiloscyllium punctatum. Classification (NCBI taxonomy): domain Eukaryota; kingdom Metazoa; phylum Chordata; class Chondrichthyes; order Orectolobiformes; family Hemiscylliidae; genus Chiloscyllium; species Chiloscyllium punctatum. Next base: position 18,086,452 of record NC_092771.1, on the reverse strand, counting down.
GATGGAACATTAGTTTCATCTTTCATCCAAAAGGTTGCCCCTGGACAATCAGCTGTGAGTACTAAACTCTAGCCCGAGAGTGGCACGTAATCCCAGAACTTTACAACGTAAAGGCAACTACAAGCTGACTCACAACCAATGCATCAAAATGAGGAAGATATCTGCCTGGCTACTTTTCAGCATTGGCGAAATCAGCCTAATTACATTATGCAGATCCATTTCAATGAGGGAACCTAAAGCCAGTCTCTTAGCAGTCTTTAATCTGCACATCCTACACCATCAGCATGACGCATTGAGCTGAAGTGCATTTCTTGGTGCATAATCAGAACTGATGCCCGTATTTACAGGCACTTTATTCAGCAGCAAATTCAGCTGGCAGAACCCAACGTGGATGGATGTGTGACACTCAAATGCAGTGACATAAAAGTTGCTAATAATTAAGCTCCCAGCTGTTGTTCTGTATCTAGGAAGTGCCATCGTTTTGGCTGCATGTTTTTTGTGGAGCTGACTGCTGTGTTGCTAGACTGACTGTAATGTGTTACATATTGGGCCGATTTACTGTATATCTTATTTATCTGATTTTTCTCAGGGCATTGTAGAAATGACTCTGGTTCTAAATTCTGACAGCATACTGCTAGAAATGTAATAACATCTCAAAACTTACAGAAGTCTTAATATGGCTGCTATCTGCTAAATCCCAGACCATCTAGAATCATAGAATCTCCACTGTGCTGAAAGAGGTGGCTCAGCCCATTGAGTCTGCAATGACCTTTCAAATGGCGTCCCGTCCAGACCCAGTCCCCTACCGTAATCCCGTGTTTAACATAGCACATCCATTCAGGTGACACATCCCTGCAGACTGCAGACAAGTTTAGCATGGCCAATCTAACTAAAATGCACACCTTTGAACTTCTACATGTAATTTTGCTCGCTGAGCTGAAAGGTTTGTTTTCAGAAGTTTCGTCACCCTCACTGGGTAATATCATCAGTGAGAGTCTCCGGTGAAGCACTGGTGCTATGTCCCGCCTCTCTATTTATAGGTCTTGGTTTTTTGAGGTGGGTGATGTCATTTCTGGTTTTGTTTCATAGGAAGGTAGATGGGATCTAAATCTATGCGTTTTTTGATGGAGTTATGGTTAGAATGCCATCCATCTAAAAATTCTCATGCATGTCTTTGTTTCGTCTGTCCTAGGATGTGTATGTTGTCCCAGTCAAAGTGGTGTCCTTCTTTGTCTGTATGTATAGAAACTAGTGATAGTGGGTTGTGGCTTTTGGTGGCTAGTTGGTGTATATGTATCCTGGTGACAAGTTTCCTGCTAGTTTGTCCAATGTTAGTGTTTTTTTTACGGTTCTTGCACGGTATCTTGTAAATGACATTAGTTTTGCCCTCTTGACATGTCGATCTTCCTTCCCACCTATCCACTCCACCCTCCCCTCTGACCTATTGCTATCACCCCCACCTTCATCTACCAATCACATTCTCAGTCACCTTCCTCCCTCAGCCCCACTCCCTCCTATTTATCTCCCAGCCCCCCGGCCCCGGCCAACAAGCCTCATTCCTGATGACAGGATTACGCCAGAAATGTCGATTCTCCTGCTCCTCGGATAATGCCTGACCTGCTGTGCTTTTCCAGCACCACACTCTCGACTCTGATCTCCAGCATCTGCAGTCCTCACTTTCTCCTCTCTGATTTATCAGTCCAGCGATTATACTACTAGGCCATCGCCTCTCCATTTACTGCTGTTTTAAATATAACTAGTAACAGAAGCCACTATTGAAAGTTTATTATTTCAAGGTTTTCGTATAATTCAAATACTGGAGCAACCAATGACCATACAAACCCTTACGATAATATGTCACTGAGTTGGGTGGGCTAAGACTTTAATTCTTGGATAAACACCAAGAACATGTGGATATAAACATAGACATTGTGAGAGAAACTCAGCAGGTTTGACAGCATTTGAAGAGAAAAAGCAGAGTTCGTGTTTCAAGTCCTTCAGAATTGTAGAGCATGCAGATATTACATGGTAAGGTGTTCCCAAGCCCTTCCTGTGAGTCTTATCAGACAAAAAAAACCCTATAAGAACTTATTAAGATCAAAAGTGGGCGGCACGGTGGCACAGTGGTTAGCACTGCTGCCTCACAGTGCCAGAGACCTGGGTTCAATTCCTGCCTCAGGCGACTGACTGTGTGGAGTTTGCACGTTCTCCCCGTGTCTGTGTGGGTTTCCTCCGGGTGCTCTGGTTTCCTCCCACAGTCCAAAGATGTGCAGGTCAGGTGAATTGGCCATCATAAATTGCCCTTAGTGTAGGTAAGGGGTAGTTGTAGGGGTATGGGTGGGTTGCGCTTCGGCGGGGCGGTGTGGACTTGTTGGGCCGAAGGGCCTGTTTCCACACTGTAAGTAATCTAATCTAAAAAAAAATCTCAGCCAACGTGATAGCTTTGAGGGTTGGACACCTCAAAGAAGGAAAGAGAGGTAGAGTGCGAAACGTCAGCGGGTGTAGCTGCTTCTAGTGTGTGCAGGAAGTCAGGTGTACACAATCTTTATATTCAAATTTCTGCCTTGCCCCTCCTTATCTCTGCAACTCGCAGTAGCCTTAAAACCCGTCCAAAATTCTGCATTCCTCCAATACCACCATTGTACATGGCAAGTCCATGCGATACCTAATAAAGAGAGTAGTCTCCTTTATGAAATCTTGGGCAAGATATGGACTGCCCAGTAATTCAGACCATGTCAACTAGTGCATGGAGTGACACATTTATTTATGAATGAATTACTTCTGTGATGTGGAATTGCTGCCCCCTTGTACCCATGAGATGTTTCTCACATCCAGATTTTCATGAATCATCTTAGTAGCAGTCACTCTATCAGAAATACCAATGTTGGAGTGACTGAGACAGTCAACCTGATTGGCCAGAATCTATAAGAAGGGAATATCACCTTGATATTAAATATCTCAACTCAAACCTGACAGAATGCATAGTCTTGCTTTATATATTTGAAAACTGAAAGATGTTCTTTAGCATGTTCAGAAGAGTGATTGGAGTAAGATTCGATATTGTGCATCTTAACTGTTTTTAGACAGTGTTTCTAATTTTACGTTGTCATGCCAAGTTATAAAGCAGCATGTCCCTAGCCCTTTTCATCTGATGTTCCCCAACTTAACCTTGATTCCGCTTTGTACAGAATTCACCCTTACCTCCTGGGAAGTTGCAATGGATTCAAAATAGAACTTAAAGAGCACATCAAATAAATACATTTAAAGTTGATTGAAGCTTCATTCAAAGCATTTAAAATCTGATCCAACTATCAGTTGATAAATCTATTACATTATTAAAAAGCTATGCTTTCAAAGATGAATTGCTTCTCACAATCCTGTTAATGTGCATTGTTGAGGCTCCGTAGGTAGCATTCTCATTGTGAATCCCAAGCTTGAGGGTTCAGGCACTATACTGGAGACTGGACTATAAGAAACTATTCGTTCAAGTACTGAGGGAGTGCTGCACTGTCTGAGATCCTGTCTTTTTTGCGAAATGTTAAAGGGACCTTCATTGCCTTTTCGGGTTGGTATAAAAGAATCTTATGTTGCAATATTTAAGAAGAACAGATCGAGTTGAAATGTCATAAGATTCAAAACTGTAGGCCAAGTGCTGGAAAGTGGGTCTACTTTAGATTTAGATTAATTCTTTTTGTCAGTACAGATGTGATAGACTGAAGAGCCTTTGCCAAGCTGTATGATTCTGAGTTCCATCAGGCATCCTGGACAATATCAAATCTCCCTGATCGATATTATTGGATTACTGGGTGTGATCACCCTGCTAAAGGGCTTGCCAATTGGCTGCTGTGTTATTACTTTAAAGCAATGACAATGCTTTAGTTATCATTGGCTGCAAGGTTTCAGAATGTGCTAAGATCGTGAAACGTACTTTGTTACTTCAAGTCTTTTTATCACCTTAAACCTCAGAATTAGAACTAGAATATCCTTTATTGTCACATGTTTCTCAAGTCCAGACGTACAGGAGAAATTTTACAACGGAAGCGTCTTAGATACAAGTACCTCGGTACAAATCTTAGATGCAAAAAGAGGAATAAGAAAGAAAAATAGTTTAATTACTTTACAGATATATGACATTGTTAAAATGGTAGATATTGCAGTCATTTAAACAAATTCACAGAAACATTACATTGCAGTAACTGTGTGCAGGGGCCTCCGCACGTGGTCTGACTGCCCTCGCCAGACCCTTGCTCCATCCCTGCTCCAGTCCTCTCTGCACCAGCTCTCAGCTACTGCAAGTTAGGATTTCTCTGAGACTGCTTCCCTGCACCGGCCTCCATTCCGGGACTCAATTCCCCTCACTGGCCTCTGCTCCGGGACTCAATTCCCCCCACTGGCCTCTGCTCCGAGACTCAATTCCCCTCACTGGCCTCTGCTCCGAGACTCAATTCCCCTCACTGGCCTCTGCTCTGGGACTCAATTCCTCTCACTGGCCTCTGCTCTGGGACTCAATTCCTCTCACTGGCCTCCGCTCCAGGACTCAAGCAGTTTCAGGTAGTTAACATTTCTATTGAAGGTGATGGCTGGACTCAGACACTTTGGCGGGCAGTAGATGTTACTGATGTGTACTCTCTCCCTCACCTGCCTTAAACTAATCATATATACTGTGTGTCTACTGGCTACTGTGCTGGTGTCTTGTTAGCCTCAGGCAGTATCTGTGCATGTTTGCTATATTTTTCCATGTAATGGCTCAGTGGCCATTTTGTGTGCTAAGTGACCAATTTTTATGGCTCAGCGGCCATCTTCTATCTGCATCATGTGTATCAACTTTCACATCACCTGTAACTTTACATTTCCCTTGGCTAACCTACCCAGCCTGCACATCTCTGGACATTTTGGGTAATTTAGCATGACCAATCCACCTAACCCGCACATCTTTGGACTGTGGGAGGAAACTGGGACACCCAAGCAGACATGGGGAGAATGAACAAATTTATTACTGTTATGTGTACTAAAGCACAGTAAAAATTTTGTTTTACCTGCTTTATGGACTTGTTACCACAGAGTGTTAGTTAGTGGGAGGTGGACACTGGAAAACTTTTGGGGTGAAAATGGTAAAGACTTACCTTCCATGTAATGTCAGACTATTAAAAGGGAATTGGTTTAGCTCAGTTGGCTGGTTTGTGAGTTTGTAGGGTAGGCTGATGCCAATAGCATGGGTTCAATTCCCATCACTAGCTTAAAGTTATCATGAAGGACTCTCCTTCTCAACTTCTTCCCTTGCTGGAGGTCTGGTGGCCCTCAGGTTAAATCACCATCAGTTGCTTCTCTCTAATTAGACAACAGCACCTATGGTCTTCAAAGTTTGTGAGAAGATTTGTAGCTCGGGTGCTCGTTGTTGTGGTTCTGTTCGCCGAGCTGGGAATTTCTGATGCAGACATTTTGTCCCCTGTCTAGGTGACATCTTCAGTGCTTGGGAGCCTCCTGTGAAGTGCTTCTGTGATCTTTCCTCCGGTATTTGTAGTGGTTTGAATCTGCCGCTTCCGGTTGTCAGTTCCAGCTGTCCGTTGCAGTGGTCGGTATATTGGGTCCAGGTCGATGTGCTTATTGATTGAATCTGTGGATGAGTGCCATGCCTCTCGGAATTCCCTGGCTGTTCTCAGCCAGAGAACAGATCCACAGATTCAATCAATAAGCACATCAACCTGAACCCAATGTACTGACCACTATAACGGACAGCTGGAACTGACAACCGGAAGCGGCAGATTCAAACCACTACAAATGCCGGAGGAAAGATCACAGAAGCACTTCACAGGAGGCTCCCAAGCACTGAGGATGTCACCTAGACAGGGGACGAAACATCTGCAACACAAATTCCCAGCTCGGCAAACAGAACCACAACAGCACCTATGGTCTGGTAAGGCTATGGCGACATGATAATAGAATATTGGAATCTACATGATTTGGGTTTGCCCACTTGTTGTAAGACTCTGTAATAACAAAGTTTAAGATTAATCATCACCGATTCAGACTACTAATAGAGAACAAGCCTTTTTAATATTCTATATAGATATTAGATTCGGCAGAAAGCACATCTGCTTCCCCATTCGAAACAAAGTTCAAGGTTGTGAGTGTTCTTGTTTTGTTGCAAACTTCATAATCACACTTGAGTGGAATTGTGGAAGAACATAATTTCTTCGGATGTAATAGGCTCCTGTGGGATTGTTTCTTCCTTTTATTATTCTACATCCATATTTACTGAAGCCTTGTTTGGGAAGTTTTGTCTTAACGTCTGATTTTGAGGCTCAATCAGTGATTCAAGATCAGGTTTTGACCTTGCAGCAATACATCGATCCCAATCGCATTCCTGCTCCTTCCCACATTCCCTCAGACCTCCTCAGTTGTACAGTCGTCTCCTGAAATCCTGGATAGTAAACCAGGAATGAGAATGATGAACATTCATTATCAATGTATTCAAAGGTTATGAAGTGTAGCTTTTCATAATATAAAGACTGGAATTATTCTGCGCTAAGGAAGACGGAAGTAATGAAGTGTAAGATATTGAGGAAATTTTGCACTTTTATCATATGATTCTTTCATAGGTTAGAGGTATCACTGGCAAACCCACAATTGTTGCCCAAAACTAATTGCCTTTGAACTGATGGGCTTGCTATGGAATTTCAGAGGGCTGAAGAGTGAAGGTACATTGCTGTGGGTATGAAGTCACATGTAAGCCAGACTGGGTAAGGATGGGCAAGCTTCCTTCCCTAAAAAACATCAGTGAACCAGATGGATTTTTAACAACAATCAGTCATAATTCTGTGGCACTGTTATTGGGACTAGAGTTCGATTCCAGATTTTATTAATTAAACTTATATTCCAAGAATTTAGGGTGTAGGTTTGCTCGCTGAGCTGTAGGTTTGATATCCAGCCGTTTCATTACCTGGCTAGGTAACATCATCAGTGGCGACCTCCAAGTGAAGCGAAGCTGTTGTCTCCTGCTTTCTATTTATATCTTTCTCCTGGATGGGGTTCCTGGGGTTTGTGGTGATGTCATTTCCTGTTCGTTTTCTGAGGGGTTGATAGATGGTATCTAGATCTATGTGTTTGTTTATGGCGTTGTGGTTGGAGTGCCAGGCCTCTAGGAATTCTCTGGCATGTCTTTGCTTAGACTGCCACAAATACTACGTAGGACAAACAGGAAGAAAGTTAGCCACCAGAATACATGAACACCAGCTAGCCACAAAAAGACATGACTCTCTCTCCCTCATAGCCCTACACACGGATGAAAAAAACACCATTTCGACTGGGGCAACACATCTATCCTGGGACAGGCTAAGCAAAGACATGCCAGAGAATTCCTAGAGGCCTGGCACTCCAACCACAACGCCATAAACAAACACATAGATCTTGATACCATCTATCAACCTCTCAGAAAATGAACAGGAAATGACATCACCACAAACCCCAGGAACCCCATCCAGGACAAACATATAAATAGAAAGCAGGAGACAACAGCTTCGCTTCACTTGGAGGTCGCCACTGATGATGTTACCTAGCCAGGTAATGAAACGTCTGGATATCAAACCTACAGCTCAGTGAACAAACCTACACCCTAAACCTCAACCTGAGCTACAACCCTTCACAAATGTTGCAAATTCCAAGAGTTGCTAGGATAGGATTTAACCTTCATTCCCGTAGCACTAGCTGGAATCGCTGGACAGTTACACCCATTGTGCTGCCATTTTCTCAATGGAGCATTATATTCAATGGTACAAAATTCAACTTCTGGAAATAATTCCGAGCAGCCTAATGTTCATTGACAGTCGTGGATCTATTAATTTCAGTTTTACAAATGTGATGCTGATCCTAGTCCATTAAAAACCCTGAAAGAACAAAGCCGTAAAATTTATGAATGACATGTACCACTTTGACTCATCTCATACACTTCAAAATGGAACTCCAGGTGGAACAATCTGTTCTTTTACAAGTTACTTTCCCCACTAGATAATGAATCAGAAAACTTACAAAGTTATTGCTCGGAAACCCTATCATTTGGTCCACTCTCTTCCTCATCACTTGACTGGTTAATGCATGCATGAGCCCATGACTATACTTAAAAGTCTGCAAAACCAAGCTACTGTGTTCTTCTTCAATGAAGTTTTATCAGACAGTAATGTGCAACTACAAAGGGCTGGTTTGTACTTGTTCCAGAACATAGATCATAGAACAATACAATGCAGAACAGGCCTTTCAGCCCTCGATGTTACACCGATCTGTGAACTAATCTAAGCCCACCCCCCTACACTATCCCATCATCATCCATGTGCTTATCCAAGGATTGTTTAAATCTCCCTAATTGGCAGGCAGGTATTCCACACCCTTACCACTCTCTGGGTAAAGAACCTGCCTCTGACGTCTGTCTTAAATCCATCACCCCTCAATGTGAAGCTATGCCCCCTTGTATAAGCATTGTCATCATCCTAGGGAAAAGACTCTCACTGTCTACCTTACCCCCTAATCCTCTGATCATCTTGTATGTCTCTAAGAAATCCCCTCTTAGCCTTCTTCTCTCCAATGAGAACAGACCCAAGTCCCTCAGCTTTTCCTAAGACCTTCCCTCCAGACCAGGCAATATCCTGGTAAATCTCTTCTGCACCTTTTCCAATGCTTCCACATCCTTCCTGTAACAGGACGACCAGAACAGTACACAATATTCCAAGTGAGGCCGCACTAGTGTTTTGTAAAGTTGCAGCATGACATCATGGCTTCGGAATCCAATCCCTTTACTAATGAAACCTAACATACCATATGCCTTCTTAATAGCACAATCAACCTGGGTGGCTACTTACAAGGATCTATGTGAATGGACACCAAGATCTCTCTGCACATCTACATTACCAAGAATCTTTCCATTGACCCAGTATTCTGCCTTCATGGTATTCTTCCCAAAGTGAATCACCTCACATTACATCTGCTTTGAACTCCATTTGTAACTTTTCAGCCCAGTTTTGCAGTTTATCCAAGTCCACCTGCAACATACAACTTTCTTCCACACTGTCCACTACTCCACCGACTTTAGTGTCATCAGCAACTTACATAACCTATCCACCTATGCCTGCATCCAAGTCATGTATTAAAATGACAAACAGCAGTGGTCCCAAAACAGACCCTTGTGGCACACCAATAACTGGACTCCAGGCTGAATATTTTCCATCAACCACCACTCGCTACCTTCTTACAGAAAGCCAGTTTCTAATCCAAACTGCTAAATCACCCTCAATCCCATGCTTCCACATTTTCTCCAAAAGCCCACCATGCGAAACCTTATCAAAGGCCTTACTGAAGTCCATGTACACTATGTAAACTGCCCTACCCTCATCCACATGCTTGGTCACCTTCTCAAAAAACTCAATGAGTTTTGTGAGATACGTCCTGCCCTTGATGAAACCATGTTGACTATCTCCAATCAAATTGTTGCTTGCTCGATGATCTCTTATCTATCTCTTATAATCCTTTCCAAAACTTTTCCTACAACAGACATAAGACTCACTGGTGTATAATTACTTAGGTCATCTCTACTGCCATTCTTCAACAAGGGCACAACATTTGCAATCCTCCAGTTCTCTTGTACTAAACCTGTAGACAATGATGACTCAAAGATCAAGGCTAAAGGCTCCACCATCTCCTCCCTAGCTTCCCAGAAAATCCGTGGATAAATCCTATTTGGCCTAGGAGACTTACCTACTATCATAACTTCTAGAATTGATAACACCTCCTCCTTACTAACCTCAATCCTTTCTAGTCTAATAGCCCATATCTCATTCTTCTCCTTTACAATAATATCCTTGCCCTGACTGAAAACAGATGAGAAATATTCATTTAGCACATCTCTGATCTGCACATGGTCCACACATAACTTCCCACTTCTGTCTTTGACTGGCCCTATTCCTACCCTAGTCATCCTTTTATTCCTCACATACCTGTAGAAAACTTCAGGGTTCTCCTTTATTCTACCTGCTAAAGACTGCTCATGTCCCCTCCTTACTTTTTTAAAATCTCTCTTTAAATCTTTATTAGCTAATCTGTAACTCTTCATCACCTCATCTGAACCATCTCATCTCAACGTCACATAAACCTCCTTCTTCTGTTTAACGAGAGATACAATTGCTTTAGTAAACCACGGTTCCCTCATCTTATCACTTCCTCCCTGCCTGACAGGGACATACCTATCAAAGACATGCAATATTGTTCCTTAAATCAGCTCCACATTTCGATTGTCCCCATCCCCTGCACTTTGCTGCCCCATTCTCTGCCTCTTAAGTCTTGCCTAATCGCATTATAATTACCCTTTCCCCATTTATAACTGTTGCCCTGTGGCATGTACTTATCCCTTTCCATCGCTAAACTAAACATAACCGAATTATGGTCACTCTCTCCAAAGTGCTCACCTATCTCTAAATCAAACACCTGGCCTGGCTCATTACCAAGCACCAGATCCAGTGTGACCTCCACTCTTGTCAGCCCTTTGACATACTGTGTCAGAGAACACTCCTGCACACGCTGGACAAAATCTGATCCACCCAATGTATTAGAGTTATAGCATTTCAAGTCAATGTTGGGGAAGTTAATGACCATCCTGTTCCTTTCACTCCTACCCAGAATTGTTTTGTCAATCCTCTCCTCCACCTCTCTGGAACTTTGTGGAGACCTAGAAAAAGCTGCCAGCAGTGTGACCTCTCCTCTCCAGTTTCTAACCTCAGCCCATACCACCTCAGTAGACAAGCCCTCCTCAAAAGTTCTTTCAGCCACCGTTATACTGTCCTTGACTAACAAAGCCACACCTCCCCCTCTTTTACCACCTTCCCTGATCTTAATGAAAGATCTAAACCCTGGAACCTGCAGCATCCATTCCCCACCCTGCTCTATCCATGTCTCTGAAATGGCCACAACATCGATGTCCCAGATATCTACCCATGCTGCAAGCTCACCTACCTTATTTTGGATACTTCTGGCGTTGAAGTAGACACACTTCAAACCAGCTTTCTGTCTGCCAGCACACTCCTGTGACCATAAAAGCCTGTCCCTGTCCTCACCTACTCACATCCTCCTTTGCACTGCAACTACACCTTAGGTTCCCATCCCCCTGGTGAGCTAGTTAAACCCACCCAAATAGCGCTAGCATATTTTCCACCCAGGATATTAGTATCCCTCTGGTTCAAGTGAAGACCATCCTTTTTTTGAGGTCCCACCTTCCCCAGAATGAGCCCCAATTATCCATATACCCGAAACCTTCCTTCCTGTACCAATCCTGCAGCCATGTGTTCAATTGTTATCTCTCCTTATTCCCTACCTCGCTATCATGTGGCACGGGTAACAAACCAACGATAACAACTCTGTTTGTTTTAGATCTCAGCTTCCACCCTAGCTCCCTGAAATCCTGCCTTTATTTCCTATCGTTCTTTCAATATAGACCATGACTTGGGGCTTGTCATCGTCTCCCTTCAGGACCTCAAAGACACGATCCGAGACATCACAGACCCTGGCACCTGGGAGGCAACACACCAACGGTGAGTCTCTTTTGTTCCCAACAAACCTTCTATCTGACCCTCTGACTATTGAGTCTCCAATGACTAACACTCTCCTCCTTTCACCCCTTCCTGTCTGTGCAACAGGAACAGACTCTGTGCCAGAGACCTGCACCCCAATGCATGCTCCTGGTAAGTCGCTTCCCCCCCAACAGTATACAAAAGAGTATACTTGTTTTTCAGGGGAATGACCACAGGGGATCCCTGCACTGACTGTTTTTTCTCCTTCGAGCAGTTACCCAGTTTTCTTCATGCCTCAGAGTAATTACTTCCCTGTAACTCTTATCTATTACACACTCTGCCTCCCGGATGATCCAAAGTTCATCCAGCTCCCGCTCCAGTTCCCTAATACGGCCTTGGAGGGGCGAGAGTTGGGTGCACTTCCTGCAGATTTACCTGGATGGGACACTAATGGCGTCCCTCACCTCAAACATCGTGCAGGAGGAACATTCCTCTCCCTGCACTGCCATCCCTGCCAGTTCCCTGATCAGAAAGTGAAAAAGAGAAGCTTACCTGATGTGTTACTGGTGTTTAAGATTAGAGCAGCTGGATGTGTGGGAGAAAACACTCACTTATATAGCTGAGGGGGAAAAAAAGTCCCTCCTTTCCCAGAAACCTCTGCTCTCTGATGTCAAATGTAAAGATTTAAATTAGTGACTCACCTTTCCCAGAAGGCCCCTGGTCCAAGCTCCCGTTCTTCCTGCTGCTGAAAACAGAGATGTTTGTATGGGGAGGGGGGGGGGGGCGGGGGAGGTGAAACAACTGCACAGAGGTTGGTACCCATTACCAAGTCACCTTTATTTACACATGCCCAGTACATGGGCTTGAGGGACTGACTCTGAGCTGGCTGGTCAGAGTCCATGTACTGTAGGCGCATGTGAAATAAAGGGTGACTTGGTGACAGGATACCGGCCTCGGTGCAGAGTGGGTATAGATTTAAGGGAAGGGGGAGGAAGTTTAGAGGGGATGTGAGGAAACACTTTTTCACTCAGAAGGAAACTAGAACTCACTGCCTGGGAAGGATGGTCAGGGCAGAAACCCTGTAACGTTTAAGAAGTATTAAGATATGCACTTGTGATGCCAAGGCCTACAAGGCTATGGGCAAATACTGGAAAATGCAATTACAATAGTTAGGCATTGGATTTTGACCAGCATGGATGTGGTGAGCTAAAGGGCCTCTTTTAGTTTGCATTTGAGCACTGTGATCATGGTGGTCAGTGGTTAGCATTGCTGCCTCAAATTGCCCAGTATCCAGGTTCAATGCCACTCTCAGGCGACTGTGTGAAGTTGCACATTCTCTTCATATCTGTGTGGGTTTTCTCTGAGTTTCCTCCTGTAGTCTAAAGGTGAGCAGGTTAGGTGGACTGGCTATGCTAAATTGTCTAAGGATGTGCAGACTTGGTGGATTTTCCATGAGGGATACAGGGATGGGGTGGTGCTGTGAGTTTGGGTGGAATGCTGTTTGGAGGGCTGGTATGGGCTGAATGGCCTGCTTCTGCACTGGGAGGACCTCTATGATCTGAATGCTGATTCCTGGCCTTGAGATAATATCTTTCAGTAGCTCCAGTACTGTCTTCAGTTTCCATGATAGCGTTTGGACCAATATCTGCATTTAGCGGGACAGGGACACTTTTGGTGAATTAGCTATCTCAATGTTCGACCTGTTAAAGCCTCGCATTGTGTCCCAGATATATTGGGAAGTAGTTACTTAATCCATGCCTTATAGAGTTCTGAACTAGGAAAGAGTATTGTTTGTGTTTATGTTTTATAAGTCAATACCTGTAGCTGAATTAAAGATTAGATTTAATTGAAGAAAGATCATGTTCTAACACCTTTCAGGTTTGAAGAAGAATCATACCAGACTTGAAACATTAACTATGTTTCCCTCTCTGTGCAGATTCTCCAGCATTCTTTATGATTGTTTTGTGATTTCCAGCAGCCATGGTATTTTGACTTTATTACAGTAAGGAGGTTTGCTTCAATTACACAGGGCACTCAGGAGACCACATCTGTGTGCACTTTTGATCTCTTTATTTAAGGAAGGATGTAAGTGTATTGGAAGTGGTTCAGTGGAGGTTTACCAGATAATAGCTGGAATAAGCTGGTTGTCGCCAGAGCAAAGATTGTTTAGACTGGACTCATTTTCACTGGTCATCTGATTGGAGTTGATATCTCCTGAATGTTTTTTTGATTTGATTTATTATTTCACATGCACCTAGGAACAATGGAGAGTTTTGTTTTGCATGCAATACAGGCAGATCATACCGTACAAAGCACATTAGTGTAATAGAACAGAGCGAGTGTGTGTGTGTGTGTGTGTGTAAGAGTGAGTGGGTGTGAGTGTGTGTGTGAGTGAGTGTGAGTGTGTGAGTGAGTGTGAGCGTGTGTTTGCATGTGTGTGTATGTGTATGAGTGTGTGTATGAATGTGTGAGTGTGTGTGTGTGAGTGAGTGAGTATGTGTATGTGTATGTGTGTGAGTGAGTATCTGTATGGGTGTGTCTATGTGTTTGTGTCTGTGTGACTGAGTATCTGTATGAGTGTGTCTGTGTGTGTGCGAGTGAGTATGTGTATGAGTGTGTGTGAGTGAGTGAGTAGCTGTATGGGTGTGTCTGTGTGTGTGTGAGTGTGTATGTGTATGAGTGTGTGTGTGTGTGTGTGTGTGTGTGTGGATGAAGGGATATTTTTCTTTCAGAAGGTTATGTGACTTTGGAACTCTCTGCCTCAGAAGGCAATGGAGGTGAGGTTGTTAAATGTTTTTAAGGCAGAAATGGAGCAATTCTTGTTTCGCAACTAATTCAGAGATAAATGAGAATGTGGAGATCAGAGCACAAACAGAATGGCATAATCTTACTGAAAGGTAGAGCAGCCTTCTCTAATTTGTAACTCGGAAATTCCCACGTAAATTAACATTTAGAACAGTCAACTCAAATTTGGCTTCTTTGTTCAATCCTTTTCAATTCCAGCTCAGAGCTCTACAAGGCCACAAGGCCATTGTTAGGGATGGTGAGCAGAGCATTCCAAGTTCCCAGTGACCTTGGCAAAACAAACCATGCAAAAGAGCACTTTGCAATTCATGTAGAAACACCTCCGAAAACCCATTGAATACATTGTCAATGGAGACATGGAATAGACGATGATGCTTTATACATCACATCTTTTAAAGTGGATTGTCATTTGTGTCTCAGAGCTTCTGTTTACAATTTAATCCAAGACTGTCTAATCCAAGCTGTGGGTGATGTTGTGGTTCCGTAGTTAGCACTGCTGCCTCACAGTGCCAGGGATCTGGGTTCAATCCCAGCCTTGAATGACTGTCTATGTGGAGTTTGCTCCTTCTCCCTGTCTCTGTGTGGGTTTTCTCCCACAGCCCAAAAATGTACAGGTTCAGGGGATTGGCCATGCTGAATTGCCTCATAGTGTGCAGACTGGGTGGGTTAGCCATGGGAAGTGCTGGGTTTGGGTGGGATGGTCTTTGGGGGCAAGGTGTGGATTGAAGGGCCAAATGGCCTGCTTCTACACTGTAGGGAGTCGATGAATTGATTCTGTATGCGACACTGAGTCAAAGCCATTGTGAAAGTTAATGAAAATAAGAAGGAGCTTATTCAATTTTGATGACATTCAGTAGTTTCATATGAACTTATGAACTGTGGTCTGTTGTCAGTTGGAATGTTTCTTTCTGAATACAGATCGGCCCCAATGGTTTTCATAATTTGGGCCATGAAGGCTTAAGGAAAGCACTCAGACTTTGCATGGGCTTTGGAATTTATTGTTGCTTCTTTTTAAATAGTACCTTCTCAGGAGACATCTTTTTTGCAACTCATTCATGAGATGTGAGTGATCCTGCCAGAATGTAGGAACCAGGAGCAGGAGTAGGCCATTCAGCCCCTCGAGCCTGCTCTGGCATATGACATGATCATGGCTGATCTCATCATGGCCTCAACTTCACTCTCTTGGCTGTTCTCCATAACTCTTCAACCCATGACTACTTTTAAATCTATCTATCTCTTCCTTAAATGTACTCAATGCCTTGCATCCACTGCGCTCTGAGATAATGAATTCCACAGGTTCACAGCCTTTGAGAGAAGTAATTTCTCCACGTCTCTGTTTTAAATCTCCTGCCCTTTTATCCTTAAACCATGGTCACTCAATCTAGATTTGTGTACACGAGGAAACATCCTTTCTACATCTACATTGTCAATCACCTTTAGCATCTTATATACCTCAGTTAGAACTCTCATGCTTCTAAACTCCAAACAATGTAGGCCTAAACTGCTCAATCTCTCTTCATGAGACAAACCCTTCATCTCTAGCAATCTGTCCAGTTCACCTGGAACCTAAACGGTGCTCAGTCCAAAGACAGAGCTTTTTTTAGTATCTAAGATAGCTCGCTGAGCTTAAAGATTTGTTTTCAGATGTTTCGTCACCATACTAGGTAACATAGTTAGATTAGATTAGATTCCTGACAGCATGGGAACAGGCTATTCGGCCCATTAAGCCCATACCGGCCCTCTGAAGAACAACTCACCTAGACCCACCCCCCTACATTTACCCCTGACTAATTGCACCTAACACTATGGGCAATTTAGTATGGCCAATCCACCTGACCTGCACATCTTTGGACTGTGGGAGGACACTAGCGTACTCAAAGGAAACCCACGCAGACACGGGGAGAGTATGCAAACTCCACACAGACAGTTGCCCAAGGCTGGAATTGAACCCAGGTCCCCGGCGCTGTGAGGCAGCAGTGCTAACTGCTAAGCCACTGCGCTATCCCCTAACCACTGAGGTACCATCTGCCCCTGGTTAGGATGGGCAAAACAAAGACATGCAAGAGAATTCTTAGAGGCATAGCATTCCAACCAGAACTCCATCAACAAACACATCGATTTAGATCCCATCTACTTTCCCTTAAAAAGAAGAACCGGAAATGACATCGCCCACCTTAAGAAACCAAGGCCTATAAATAGAGAGGTGGGACATAGCACCAGCGCTTCACCAGAGACTCTCACTAATGATGTTACCCAGTCAGGGTGATGAAACATCTGAAAACAAACATCCCGGCCCAGCGAGCTAACTTACATACTTATCATTAACCTGAGCTACAAATCTTCTCAAAAATCGCTAACAAGGCTTTTTGTATTATAAAATCTGTTAACTTAATCTGTCAGTTTACTTTATTCTTTCATTCATTCACAAGATATGGGCTGGGTAAGCCAGCATTTATTCCCTAATGGGAATGGAGTGGTGAGCGGTCTTCATGAGCTGCTGAAGTCCATATGGTCCATACACAGTGAAGGAGGAAGTTCGAAGACTGTGAAGGAATGGCGATTGATGACCAAGCAAGGAAGGTGTGTGACTAGAAGGGGATCTGAGAGATGACAGTGTTCCCATGTGTCTGCTGTCCTTCGAGATGGTACAGATTACAGGCTTGAAAGTTGCTGACTAAGGATACTTGTTGAGTTTCTGCACTGCATCCCTGTAGATGGTACACACTGCTGCTATAGCATGTCAGTAGTAAAGGCAGATGGGGTGCCAATCACACAGACCGCTTTGTCTTGCATTGTGTCTAGCTTCTTGAGTATAGTTGGAACTGCAGTCTTCCAGCCAAGTAGCACGTATTCCATCACACTCCTGATGGAATGTAGATGGTTTACAGGCCATCAAAAGACAAAGAGGTGAGTTACTCACCACAAATTGCTCACCTCTGACTTACTATTAGAGCCACTGTACAGGTAGACAATCCTTTATCCAAAATGCTCGGGACGAGCTGTTTTTCGGAATTTGGAATTTTTCAGTTTTCAGAATAGGTGACAGCTTAATAGTGAAATTTTTAAAAAACTTACAGGAGGAGCAGACTTCTAAGTAAAAACAGGATGGTTAGTGCTTGGCCATGCTCCCACTCGTTGCATCTGAGTGACATGCATTGAGTGGGTGGCGACTTGGTTAACTGTTTGCACGCCAAACAACCTTGTTAATGAGAAAAAAACTTCACAAAATCATCTTTAGGATTTCAGAGCTTTTTGGTTTTTGGGCAAGGGATCTTCTACCTGTATTTATATACCTTGTCTAGCTAATTATAGTAACCCCCCCTCCCCCCCCCCCCCACACCACCACCACCAGCAACTAGATATGGGGCATTCAGTGATGGAATGTCAATGGGCAACGGCTAGACCTTTTCTTCTTGAAGATGGTCATTGCTTGGCACTAATATTACTTGCCCACCGCCAATCCAACCATAGATATTGTCCAGGTTTTGCTGTAATGTGGACATGACTGCTCCAATATTTGACGAATTGCAATTGCTGCTGAACATTGTGCAATCATCAGCGAACATCCCACTTCTGATCTTTCAATGAAGAGAAGGTCAATCATAAAGCAAATGAAGATAGTTGAGCTGACGACACTAAGTTGAGAAACTCCTGCTCAGATGTCCTGAAGCTGAGATGAGTAATCTCCAACAATCACAACTCTTTTCCTTTGTGCCAATTATGATTCCAACAAGTACATCAATTTCTCTCTGATTCTCATGGAGTTTAGTTTTGCCCAGCTCCTTAATGCCGCACTTGATCAAATGCTGCCTTGATGGGAGGCCATGATGTGGATGTGGAGTGGACAAAGCCAGAAGTCACATGACACCAAGTTATAGTAAAACAGGTTTATTTGAAATCACAAGCTTTCGGAGCGCTGCTCCTTCGTCACAAAGGGGCAATGCTCCGAAAACGTGTGATTTCAAATAAACCTGTTGGACTCTAACCTGATGTTGGGTGACTTCTGACCTTTTTGGGAGGGAGTCATTCACACCTTACCTTTGAACTTCAGTTCTTTTGCCCATGTTTTGTCCGAGGCTGTTGTGTGTTTCAAGTTGAATGAGTCCAAACTGTGCTCAGCCTGAAAACAGAGCTTTGGGAATGTGTTGAATGAATGCATCAGCAATGTATTCTTAATCATTTTGATCCAAAGAGGGTAACAGATTTGGTTTGTGATCATGAACTTCTGTTCAGAAAAGCAAAATCAGTCGCAGTCAGTTTATTAAATTGACACTACAGACTGGGATATGTTTTTAGCTCGCTGCCATGACAAGACTAGGGTTATTGATGAGCCACTCATTACAGAACCAACCCGATTATCATTTTTATTGATTTCAATAGAATGCCCTAACATTTTTCTCTGAGCTATTTTCTTGCTAGGCAGAGTATTTTCATTGAGCAGCTTAATTGAAGCTTTGGAGGAGAAATGCAGGACCACAATAGATATCGTTTTTCGTTCAATCAATGTAGGTACTAACATCTCCACCCAGTCATCATTTGGCTCAGGTAATTTGACAAGTGTTTAAAGATGGGGGGAGCAACACACCATTTGTTCCTCTTGCTGGTCGCCAATTTATTCTCTGTCTGTAAAGTGAGTAATTAATTTGTTTCAACTTCAGGGGCCTGGTCTCTGTGATTATCCACTTTATTTTTGAACCAGATTTTCACACCTTTGGTTTGAAATCATAACTGTGAGACATCAGTGCCAAAACACATTGGATGCTTTACGCAAAATTTCTGTTGGCTATTTTAGCCAGGCTCCTGTGCGACTCTCCACAAATAACAACATGCCAGTGTTCAGAGGAAAGTCAATCCCAGTCGTGGAAGACAGAGATTCTGCAAAGCAAAGTATTCTTCTTATATAGAATCACCGAGTCATACAGCATGGAAACAGTCCCTTCGGCCCTACTCGTACATGCTCACCAGATTTCCCAAATGAAACTAGTTCCATTTACCAGCATTTGTCCCATATCTTTCCTATTCATGTATCTGTCCAAATGATTTTGAAATGTTGTAACTGTACCTGCATCTACCTCAAACAGGTCCAACTTGGAGCGGCCATGATCAGCAGTATAGTAAGTAAGCAGGTCGCAAAATAGAACATTGAACCCTGTGCTATTGGCACCAAATTGATCCACACCCATTATCTAATCAACTCCATACTGAGACCCTGCCAAGGAGCCTGAATTGTCGTACCAACATATTCCTTCACATGGGTGGCAATGGTGGCTCAGTGGTTATCACAGCTGTCTCACAGTGTCAGGGATCCAGGTTCGATTCCACTCTTGGGCAACTGTGTGTAGAGTTTGCAGGTTCTTCCCATGTCTGTGTGGGCTTCCTCTGGGTGCTCTGGCTTACTCCCACATTCCAAAGATATTCCGGTGAGGTGGATTAGCCATGGGAAATGCAGGGTTACAGGATAGGTGGGTGGGTGTGGACTCGGTGGGCTGAATGGCCTATTTCCACGCTGTAGGGATTCTATTCATGTTTGGAGGTATGAATAGTGCAGGGAAAGGCTCTGATTTCTTTTCTTTTATGACTGACCAGGAACCCATCACATCCTTTTTGCCTGTCATTAGTGTGCATTGGAAGGGTTCGCGGGTTTGATTGTAGCCCTGTTTTGGTCACATTATGAATGCCTGTTCTTTGGTCATCAAGTTCCTGAGTGGGACTTGAACCCAGAGCTTGTCATCCAGAGGCAGGGATGTTACCCACTGTATCATAAAATCTCCTATAGAGAATGAGATCTGGCCATGTTAACCACGCAATGTGTTCTCATTAAATATTGACTCCAACTATTGCAAGCGAGTTTACAATAAAGATCAGGAATTTCACGCACAACACCATTTTGAAACCTTTGTTCTTTTGGTGGGAGGTGGAATAATGAAGAATCAAGACCTCTGTATCCTGGTTGACATTGCATGCTGTCGATGCAAAGGCACTTGGACATGAACGTTGCTGTCTGAGCTGGAAGGCAGTGGGCAAAAGGACTTCCTCAACCACCCACTGGCTGTTAGTCTTTTCTTACATTTGGTCAAGATAGTAAATCATTAATACTCTCCACCTGTCTGTCCTTAACATTCACATTACAATTGGAATAGCTTGAACATCAATTCTTTACAAAATCCTAAAACCTTCAACATAATCCTCTGTTTACATCCTAGAGAATGCAAGTCTAGTTTGCACAATCTCTCTTCATATTTTAACACTCAGAGACCCCATTACACTCCAGTGAAACAGTGTGGCACTGCTTTCAGAGTTAATGTATCATTTCCTCAATGCAGACTCCGGATTGTCAAGAGAATGGGTGAATGTTGCCTCATCTTCATACAGAATCACGATCTATACCCTGTTAATTCCTGACATAAGACAAGAAAAGAAAACAGGCAGGAGGCTGGAAGAACACAGCAAGCCAGGCCGCATCTGGAGGTGAAGGAGTTGATGTTTTGGGTATAACCCTTCCTTGACTTCTCCAGCTCCTGATGCTGCCTGGCTCGCTGTGTTCTTCCAGCCTCCTGCCTGTCTACTTTGGATTCCAGCATCTACAGTTTTTCTGTCTTGTAAAACAAGAAAAGACAGTAGTTGTGACTCACGTCAAGATTTTTGCAATGAGAACAACCAGTTGCATCTGACTGACAAGATAAAGCGACTGACAAGCCTCAGATTTTATGTGAACCATATTTTAGTTCATCCTGGTTGTCACACTGGAGTGTTCAGATGTCTGTTAATAATATCACAATGCAAAAGAAAACGCAAACTGTCCAGACAAAATATCTTGGCCTTGAGATTCTTCTACTTTTACAGTCAATCATAGAATCATTACAGTCTGGAAACAGGTCATATCGACCTTCAGAAAAGGGTCTCATTCAGATTCATCCCCCTACCCTATAGTCTGTATTTCCTATGGCTAACCCACCTAGCCTGCGAACCCTTGGACACTATGGGGCAATTTAGCATGGGCAATCCAACTAACCTGCACATCTTTGGACTGTGGGAAGAAACCCACACAGACAATGGGAGAACGTGCAAACTCTACACAGACAGTCGCCCGAGGGTAGAATCGAACCTAAGATCCTGGTGCTGGGAGGCAGCAGTGCTAACCACTGAGCCACTGTGCCACCAAATGGCGACGGCATACACGCTCTTCACAAAGATCCATTATATGGTTTAAAAGCTCAGTGAATTTCAAACTTGAAATAGTTAGGGAAGCACAACAGCTAACTCCTTCACACAAAGCCCCAATAATCAACAATGTAATCATGACCAAATAGTTTGTCTTCTTTCACGATGTTAGCCAAGATGTGGAGGTGCCAGTGTTGGACTGGGGTGGACAAAGTTAGAAATCACACAACCCAGGTTATAGTCCAACAGGTTTATTTGAAAGCACTAGCTTTTGGAGTACTACTCCTTCATAAGGTGGCTGGCAAAGCCTATACATGTTGGACGATCACCTAGTGTTGTGTGATTTTTAATTTTAATGATATTGAATGAGGGAGAAATAATGACCAGAATGGGTAACCTTTTCCTTCTCTTCCTTGAAGTTGAGCCAAAGAACTTTTTAACCTGCATATGTGGGAGAAGATAAGGCCATAAGGTTTAATGCCTTACCTCAAATACAGTACCTCCAATAGTTCAGCATTCCCTCAGCCTCCTGTCATGGAGTTTCTGTCATGGTTTTCGTGTGTACCAGTCTCCAGTAGGTATCAAATGCAAAAGCTACCAGCCTCCAAGCACATCCAAACCTGAAAGCAACTGCTATTGAATGAAATGAAAGATCGTGAGATTAAATAGACAATCGATAAGCACGCCACGATTTTGAAAATCAGGTAACTTCTAATGAGAGCTGGAAAGCACAGAGTGAGCTGGGAAGGCAGCATCAATGTTCTTACAACGCTATCAATTTCACAATGTGATTTCAAGTGACATGAAATTATGTTATGTCATCACCTTTTTCATTTACTTTGTCATTATGAATTTCTATCTATTTTCCGTCACTGTCCGTTTTTTGACATTTACAAATCTGCTGATGACACCACTGTAGTCGGTCAGATCTCAAACAACAACGAGACAGAGTACAGGAAGGAGATAGACAGCTCAGTGGCATGGTGTAAACACAACAATCTCTCCCTCAATGTCGGCAAAACAGAGGAGCAGGTCATCAACTTCAGGAAGTGGAATGGAGGACATGCCTCTGTCTGAATCAACGGTGCTGAGATGGAGGTAGTCGAGAGCATCAAGTTCCTGGGAGTAACTATCACCAACAATCTGTCCTGGCCCATCCACATCAACACTATGGTCAAGAAAGCACGACGACACCTGTACTTCTGCAGAAGGCTAAGGACATTCAGTATGTTCACAATGACCCTTACCAATTTTTACAGATGCACCATAGACAGTATCCAATCCAGGTGTATTACAGCTTGATATAGCAACTGCTCTACCCAAGACTGCAAGAGATTGCAGAAAATTGTGAATCTAGCTCAGTCCATCAACAAACCAGCCTTCCTTCCATTGACTCTGTCTATATTTCCCACTGGATGCTGCCTGAACTGCTGTGCTCTTCCAGCACCACTAATCCAGAATCTGGTTTCCAGCATCTGCAGTCATTGTTTTTACCTCTATATTTCCCACTGCCTTGGGAAGGCAGCCAACATAATCAAAGACCCCTCCCACCCTGATTATACTCTCTTCCATCCTCTTCCATCAAACAGATGATACAAAAGTTTAAAAACACATACCAGAACAGCTTCTTCCCTGCTGTTATCAGTTTTGTGAACGGATCTTTCATATATTAGAGTTGCTCTTTCCCTGCACTTTCTCTGTAGCTGGAACACCATATTTTGCATTCTGTTCTCTTATCCTGATATATTACTGTGAAATATGATTTTTTCTGATTAGCATGAAAAACAATATTTTTCACTGTATCTCAGTACATGTGACAATAAGGAATCAAATCAAATTTTGGAAAGGAACTCTCAAACATTTTTATATCTGAATAATGTCATTCAGACATCCAACCTTCTCAATATTCTTCAAGCTCTACATTTTCTCTTAAAACAACCCAGACAGTAAATCAGTTCCCTATTCTGAAACATTTGCTTCCCTGTGAAGGATTCCACAGGATCTGGTTCCCATCCAGTGACATCAGCCACATTGTTCTTCTTCTTGAGAATTGATGGAACTTGTTAGCAGTCATAGCCAGACCTAAAAATCACACAACACCAGCTTATAGTCCAACAGGTTTAATTGGAAGCAGACTAGCTTTTGGAGTGCCGTTCCTTCATCAGGTGGTTGAAGGAGCGTCGCTCCGAAAGCTAGTGTGCTTCCAATTAAACCTGTTGGACTATAACCTGGTGTTGTGCGATTTTTAAGTTTGAATACCCAAGTCCAACACCGGCATCTCCAAATCATAGACCAATCTAATCTTGTCCTCCCTTGATCCTCATTCATATGCATTTTGGCCAAGGCTCATTGACTCTTGATAGCTATTCCATGTATTCTGTGGAGTGTCACCTTGCTGTGGTGGGGACGCTGTGAGTGACCCCATTACGAATTCTCAGCTTCTGACTGGGCCATCCATGACAGGAAGGTCACAGGGGATCACCAGTCAAAGCATGATCCAAACCAAGTCCTGAACAGCAATTCAGGCAGAAGATAATTGTGTGAAATCAGCATGATGGATCAAGGCTGAAACAATGGGCTGACATACAGTCACTAATGGTTCCTTACCACTGGTATGGGATGCCAGTGCCAGTGCCAGTTTCGCAACAGTTTATACCCTACTATTGTTAGAATACTGAGTGGACTTACAAACTCTTAATGTTCGCCTGTACCTGTGTTTTTGTTTTTGCCTATTATTTACTATCTATGCTACCTAACTCTGTGATCTGCCTGTATTGCTCACAAGACAAAGCTTTTCACTGTGCCCAGGTATACATGACAATAAATTCAATTCAATTCAATCTACCTTCTTTAGAATTAGAAATGGAATTAGAATTAGCTTTATTGTCTCAGGTGAGTACAGTGAAAAGTTTACAAGTCGCCACTCACTCTGGTACAAAGGTAGCTGGACACAGGATCATGAGGTGAAAGTGAGGACTGCAGATGCTGGGGATCACAGTCAAAAAGTGTGGCGCTGGGAAAGCACAACTGGTCAGGCAGCGTCCGAGGATCAGGAGAGACAACGTTTCGAGCATGACACATTTCTGATGAAGAGCTCATGCCCGAATCATTGACTCTCCTGCTCCTCAGATGCTGCCTGACTGGCTGTGCTTTTCCAGCACCAAACGTTTTGACCACAGATTCACGAGTACAAACTCTTAGGGAAGAAAGGTTTGAAAAATGTGATTCTATGATTCGAAGAAAAAGAAATGCCTCTAATCTCAAATCCAAGGACTAATTCCACCTCCCGGAAACACCTGCCAAATATACGGGCAGAAAGACAGTACTTGGCCGCACAAGGACTCACAAAATCTCCGTGTCAGACGAACATATGAGTGACTGCTGTCACCTGCCAACATTTACACCCAGGGAGCTGTTCTCTGGAAACAAAAGGAACATGTTCACATCATGCATCTTTGTTTGAATTACAGGGGAGATGGGGGAACATCTAGTTCCCCATTACTTTCTCGGTGGCAATGTCTCGATAGGCCAAAAGCAACATGACAATTAATCGGAGCCATTTTTATTTCTTGCTGTGATCATTTGAAATTTGGCATTCTTGCATTTGTCCTGATGAACACGAGACAGGAAGCTTCAACCAGCGCTTTTCTTTCTTCAAAGATTTTCTTCTCCACCCTTGGATGTCAAAGCAGCAGTGTGACCAATCAGAGGCAGTTGATGAGTCCAGTTAGGTGGTGATGATTTCAAACTGGCTGTTGCCAATTCTCCTTCTAATTAAGACTTACTGAGAGTTACATTAAATTTAATTTTGAGATTGCTGATGTACTGCCTGGAGACTCTGTTCTGAGCACGATGAACCCCTGACGGAGCTCAGTGAGTGAAACCTGACACACAGTCGCACTTTTGTTTTGGTCAAAGCTTTCTTTTAATGAACTGGAAAATTTCAATCTTGTCACATTTAGTGGTTGAATGCAGAAATTGCTCAGAGTGTGAAGTTACATTTAAATATGCTCCTAACATTAAAAAAAGGGACGATTTCCTGGTGTGTGATTGACAACCAAGGTTCTTCTGGTGTGGTCGTTATGAACAATGCTACAGGACTTCTGTCAAAACCTCCCATTTGAGCGACATCTATGCTGAAAGCAATTATCTGCTTTGGGGATTCGAAAAATTGCTCACTAAATTTTCTCAAGAGCAATCCTTATTATATACAATAAACAATTCATTCTGCATTATGATCGGCTGCAGATTACTGAGCTGGGCCATCTCAGCACCAATAACATATTTGTTAAATACCCTAAAGGTATTTGTATGGACTAGGAGTACACTCCTGATACCATCAATAATATGAACACATTGGTTTTCATCTCAAATCACTCTGATTCAAGGTTGCCCCATTTCACAGATTCCAAGCCACATGTCATCAGAATTTCACAGCATTGGCACCATGACCAAGTATCCCAGTGGGTGAAGCAACGCATCAGGTTTGAGTCATAGAGTCATACAGCACGGAGT
Source organism: Chiloscyllium punctatum (assembly GCF_047496795.1). NCBI lineage: Eukaryota > Metazoa > Chordata > Chondrichthyes > Orectolobiformes > Hemiscylliidae > Chiloscyllium > Chiloscyllium punctatum. Next base: position 18,060,425 of record NC_092771.1, on the reverse strand, counting down.
CCTAGGAGCAGGAAAATTGACTTTTGCCCTTCAGCAGGAATGACTTTTGCCCGAAATGTTGATTCTCCTGCTCCTCGGTTGTTGCCTGAACTGCTGTGCTTTTCCAGCACCGCTCTAACATTGGCTCTGATCTCCAGCATCTGCAGTCCTCACTTTCACCTGAACAGCATGGCAGGCAGTTGTAGGGAACACTGGATGACTAGAGCTATTGAGGATCTGCTCAAGAAAAAGAAGGATGCACATGTCAGGTATGGGCAGATGGGATCAAGTGCATCCCTTGAGTGGTTTGAGGGTGTAGGAGTACACTTGTTAGGGAATCAGTAGAGCAAAAAGGGGACATGATATAGCTTTGGCAGATGAGGATAAGGACAATCCAAAGAGATTCTACAAGTATGTTAAGGCAACAGAATAACTGGGGAGAGAATAGGGTTCCTTAAAGATCAACGAGGTTGTCTATGTGAGGAGCCACAAGAGATAGATGAGATCCTAAATGAATATTTCTCATCGGTATATACCATGTAGAAGAAAATGGAAGCAAGGGAAATAGATCGCAATGTCTTGAAGAGTCCACATTACAGAAGAGGAGGTATCGGAGGTCTTAAAACACATAAAGGTAGATATATCCCCAGAATCTGATCAAGTGTATCCAGGACATTGTTGGAAACTAGAGAAAACATTGTGCAGCCACTAGCAGAGATATTTGTATCACTGACAGCCACAGGTGAGGTGTTGGAGGGCTAGAGGATGGCTAATGTTGTGTCACTATTTAGGAAAGGCGAGGGAGCTACAGACCGGTCAGCCTGACATCAATGGAGGGTACGTTGTTGGAGGAGATTTGTTTTAGATTAGATTCCCTACAGTATGAAACAGGCCATTTGGCCCAACAAGTCCACACTGACCCAGGCCCATTCCCCTGCCTTATATTTACCCCTGACTGATTCACCTAACACTATGGGCAATTTACCTGACCTGCACATCTTTGGATTGTGGGAGGAAACCCATGCAGACACTTGGAGAATGTGGAAACTCCACACAGCCAGTTGACCAAGGCTGGGATTGAACCCACGTTCCTGGCGCTGTGAGGCAGCAGTGCTTACTACTGGGTCACCATGCCACACTCATTTTGAGAGATGAGATCTACCTGTATTTGGAAAGCCAAGGACTGATTACGGATAGTCAGCATGGCTTTGTGAGTTGGAAGTTGTGTCTCACAAATTTGATTGAGTTTTTGAAGAGGTGACGAAGAAGATAGATAAAGGCAAATAGTAGGTGACCTTGCTAAATGGATTTTAGCAAGGCCTTCAACAAGGTTCTACATGGTAGACCGATTAGTAAGGTTAGGACACATGGAATCCAGGGAGAGCTAGCCAATTAGATACAAATTTAGCTTGACGTAGGAGACAGAGGGTGGTGGTAGAGGGTTGTTGTTCAGACTGGAGACCTGCGACCAGCGGTGTGCCACAAGGATTGATGCTGGGTCCACTGCTGTTCATCATTTATAGAAACGATTTGAGTGAGAATACAGGAGCCATGATTAGTAAGTTTGCGAATGACACCAAAATGGATAGCATAGTGGTCAGTGAAGAAGGTTATCGAACAGTACAACAGGATCTTGATCAACTGGGCCAGTGGGCCAAGGAATGGCAGATGGAGTTTAATTTAGATACATGCAAGGTGTTACATTTTGGTAAGACATACCAGAACAGGACTTATACAATAAGTGGTAGGGCCCCAGAGGGTATGTCAAAAAGAGAGACCAAGGGGTATAGGTACCTAGTTCCTTTTATTTCCTGTCCCTAGCTGCCCTTGAGTAGGAGCTGTTGAGCTGTCTTTTTGAACCACTGCAGTCAACCTTCTGTGGGTTGACCCACAATGCCATGAGGAAGGGAATTCCTAGATTTTGACGCAATGACAGTGAAGGAACACAGATATATTTCCTTATCAGGAGGGTGACTGACTTGGAGGGAAACTTGAATATGGCAGTGTTCCCATGTATCTGCTGTCCTTGTCCTTCTGGTCATGGGTTTAGAAGGTGTTGTCTGAGGATCTTTGGTGAACTGCTGCAGCGTCTCTTGTAGACAATACACATTACTTCGTGTAGGGAGTGGTACAGGGAGTGGATGCTTGTGGATGTAATGCCAATCAAGCAGGCTGCATTGTCCTGGATGGTGTCGAGTTTCTTAAGTGTTGTTGGAGCTGCACACGTCCAGGCAAGTGGGGAGTATTCCATCACACTGCTGACTTGTGCCTTGTAGATGGTGGATAGGCTTTGGGGAGTCAGGGAATAAGTTACTCACTGCAGTATTCCTGGGCTCTGACTTGCTCTTGTAGCCATTGTGTTTATGTGGTGAGTCCAATTGAGTTTCTGTTCAATGGTAACCCCCAGGATGTCGATAGTAGGGGATTCAGTGATGATAATACCATTGAACGTCAAGGGGCGGCTATTAGATTGTCTCTTATTGGTGATGGTCATAACTTGGTATATGTGTGGCATGAATGTTACTTGACACTTGTCAGCCTAAGCCTGGATATTGTCCAGATCTTCTTGCATTTGAACATGGACTGCTTCTGTACCTGATGATTCGTGAATGGTGCTGACCATTGTGCAATCATTGGCAAACATTTCTACCTCTGTGTCAAAGGTGTAGCACTGGAAAAGCACAGCAGGGCATGCAGCATGTAGCAGGAGAGTTGACGTTTCGAGTATAAGCTCTTCATCAGGAATGTGGAGGCGCCCAAGGAGGCTGAGAGATAAAAGGGGGTGGGGTAGGGCTGGCGGGAAGGTAGCTAGGAATGTGATAGGTAGATGAAGGTGGGGGATAATGGTGATAGGTCAGGATGGAGGGTGGAGTGGATAGGTGGGAAGGAATGTGGACAGATAGGACACTTCAAGAGGACAGTGCCCAATTTCATGGTTGGAAATGGGATAAGGTGGGGGGAGGGGAAATGAGGAAACTGGTGAAATCCGCATTGGTTCTGTGTGGTTGGAGGATCCCAAGGAGAGTGTTCTTCCTCCAGTCATCGAGTGGCTAGCATTTGGCAGTGGAGAAGGCCCAGGACTAAGATGTCCTTGGTGGATTGGGAGGGGGAGTTAAAGTGGTTGGCCACAGGACAGTGGGATTGTTTAGCGCGTGTGTCCTGGAAGAAGAATACCACATCTTCCATCTTGGGATCCTACAACTCGTATTTATTTACTCCAGGCAATATTTATATTAATGATGACGGGTGGTAGTGGGAGTAGGTGGGTAGGTGGAGAGAGAGTCCAGAGGGTGAAAAAGAGGGATAGACAGACAAAGGAACTGTTAATAGTAAACCAACGAAAAAAAGGAAGTTATGTGGATGATATTGGGGATTATAAATAGTTGAAAATGGGGCTGGCTGTACTGAAAGCATCCCATTTTGTGACAGGACCTGGGATTGTGGATATGGGTAATAGACATGGAAAGAGTCTTTGACACATAATCAATTAGTGTATTCGACAGATGCTGAGTGTTTTTATTCAACCAGCCCAGATACATTATTATACCTCTCTAGTGCATGGAGTCCCTCCAGTGTAGAATCAGGCCATTCAGCCCATTGAGTCCTCCAAAGAGTATCCAAGCCAAATCCACCCCATCCCTGTAACCCTACATTTCCCATGGTTAATCCACCGAGCCCGCACATCTTTGGACACTATGGGTAATTTAACACAGCCAATCCACTTCACGTTGTTCTATATTAGGACTGAAGGAGGAAACCCACACTGGAATGGGGAGCATAAGCAAACAGGCAGTCACCTGAGGCGGGAATTGAACCCAGGTCCATGGCTCTGTGATGCAGCAGTGCTAACACTGATCCACTGTGCCATTCAGGCTGTCAAGCTAGGACCCACTGTGCCACAAGATCTGAAAATGTTTATAAATGTGCATTGCAATTGCTGTAGGTTTGCAAAAGAAAGACCAAAAGGAATGTACAAGCATTTCAGAGCCTCACTCAAGCCTGTGTGTTGGAAGATTCTTGGATTCAGTTCCATCCCAGTACACTGAGTACAGACCCCAGACTTCACTGCTAAAAGTGCTGTCTCGATTTTAAACTAAAACCTAGCCTTCCCTCTCAGACAAAGACAGCAGATCCAAAAGCACAATCCAAAAGGGCAGGTTCAGTTGTCTGGTGTGCTGCTCAATATTTATTCTTCAATCAATGCCATTAAAAGTCAAGTAAAACAAAAAAAAAATTGTGTCTGCTGCAGATCTGAAACAAAAACAGGAACAAAGGCAGAAACAGAAAATGGTGCAGCATCTGTGGAGAGAAAGCAGAGCTAACATTTTGAGTCCAGCGATCCTTCTTGAGAATGAGATTTTTCTGAAGAAGGGTCACTGATCTCAAAACGCTGCCTCTGCTTTCTGTCCGCAGATGTTCAGCCAACTGAGCTAACTGACACCCCCCCACCAACCCCTCCTTTCCCTTACAGCGAGTATGTGATGATGAGGAAAGCAGCATGTTTTGTAAACACAGCAAGCTCCTCAGACAGCTGTGGAATAACAACTGGACAATGTGTTTATAATGAGACACAAACAGAAATTGCTGGAGAAAGTCGGCGCGGCCAGCAGCATCAGTGAAGCTTGCTGTGTTCCACTCGCTGTTTTCCCTGCAGAACAACAGTGGCTGCATTTCAGAAGTATGTCATTGGCTGCAAAGAGCTTCGGGGCATTTTTCAGGTTGCATAAGGTGCTATATAAATGTAAGTCTTTCTTCAAAGGTACAGCAGTCACTAATCCCTGTATATTTAGGGTCTTGTATGAAACATTTTGCTTTCTTCACCATCATGTACTTGCTGTAACAGGTTGTCGGATAGCTCAGTTGGCGTGCAATGCCACGATGCCAAACATGGTGGGTTCAATTCCTGCACCAGCTGAGGACCCTCCTCCCCTCCTGTGGCCTGATAACCCTCAGGTTAAACCACCACCGGTCATCTCTGATGAGTGAGTGAGACTGTGGTGACTTTACCAATTGCTCCCTGTCGAAGTGAAACTGCTTTCACAGGGGCCTTGGAAGCTCAGCCGTGAGTATAGGGTTAAAGACACAGACAGCAACTCTCTGCGGAGCTGACAAAGTTTACAGTCATGACGGTGAGAATATGCTTCAATAAACTGTGCATTTTCTTTTGCTGGGAGGGCACTCGGCACGGGATTTTGATCCGCATGACAGGATTCCTGCTTCGCTGTGATCTGATCCACTAAGATTCAAGAAATGAATGAATAAATAAATGAAGGACCCCTGATGTGCCATTCCTGAAGCATGGATTCAACAGCCACTTGCACCTTCTCTTTAAATTACTTCAATTTCCAAGCTCCAGCTTTACAGCTCTGTTCTGGAAGTGTGGCCAGTGGTAAGTGGGACAAAGGTGAGCCAGTGTCAGATATATCTCTTGCGAAAGATCTTTGTATGCTTCATCATGTCTCAAGCTTCGCAGCCTAACATGATCTCAACATCTGTCACATAGAGTCAGACAGTATGGAACCAGGCCCTTCAGCCCATCTCATCAATGCATGATGCTCAGCAAAGTTGGTGAATCCTCAGGCACTAAAGCAGTAATGATGCTAAGTTCCATGCATTGAGAAAATTCAGCATGACACACACTATGAATAAACCCTTTGAATATCCTTGAAGAGATCAAGCATGCCATAGAATGCTACAATTTAACCTTACTTAATCTGACAGAGGGGAAAAATGTGATGAAGGAGGGAAAATTTGGATTAGTTAATTTTGATACACTGCTGAAGCAATTATTTCCTCCTTCGACAAGTGAAAACAGAATTTGCTGGAGAAACACAGCCCATCTGTAAAGAGAGAGAGAAACGGTTAACACAGTTCTGAAGAGGGGTCACTGGATGTGAAAAGTTAAAACTGTTTTCTCTCCAGACTTACCAAGTTTCTCCTGCAATTTCTGTTTTAGTTTGTTCCAGATCTCCAACCCCCACCATTCCTTGCTTTATTCCTGCCTTCTATGAGTATGGTGCCCAATCAATCCAAACTAAAATGTTTGCACAATTAATTTATAAAATTTATGAAAACACCATGGTGTTCAATTTGTGTGTATTTGTTAGATTTTGTTTACTATTCATGCTCACTGTGCTTGAATAGTTAATCCTGGCTGTGGACTCAGGGAAAAGTACCAGACTGTCGAGTGAACTGTAAGACAGAGTTCAAGCATGTAAATATACATTTGAACATTATAAATAAAAGCCATTGTACACATAGGAACTGATGGCATCTCTGTATTTTAGATTAGATTTCCTACAGTGTGGAAACAGGCCCTTCGGCCCAACAAGTCCACACCAACCCTCCAAAGAATAACCCACCCAGTCCCATTTCCCTCTGACTAATGCACCTAACACTATAGGCAATTTAGCATGGCCAATTCACCTGACCCGCACACCTTTAGACTGTGGGAGGAAACCCACGTAAACACGGGGAGAAGGTGCAAACTCCACACAGTCACCTGAGGCTGGAAATTGAACCTGGGACCCTAGTGCTGTGAGGTAGCAGTGCTAACCACTGAGCCATACTGGTCCAAGAGATGAAGTATACAGCAAATGGGCAATAAGGACACTTCAGAAACATTAAGATTAGATTCCCTCCAGTGTGGAAATAGGCCCTCCCGGCCCAACAAGTCCACACCGACCCTTCGAAGAGCAACCCACCCAGACCCATTCCCCTACATTCAATCCTGACTAATGCGGGCAATTTAGCATGGCCAATTCACCTAACCTGCACATCTTTGGACTGTGGGAGGAAACCGGAGCACCCGGAGGGGACCCACGCAGACACGGGGAGAATGTGCAAACTCCACACAGATGGTTGCCCCAGGCTGGAATTGAACCCGGATCCCTGGCACTGTGAGACAGCAGTACTAACCACTGAGCCACCAACCCTTTTTTCAAACATTGTTGACCCTGAAACCATTACGATTTTAACAAAACAAAAAACTGCAGATGCTGGAGATCTACAAGAAACAAAAATAGAAACTCAGCCAGTCTGGCAGCATCTGTAGGGAGAGACCAAAGTTATTTTGAGCCCGGTCACCCTTCTTCAGAACTAGAAACAGAATTTGGACCATTATATGTAGAACACGAACTTTCCTTCCGTGTATTGGCTGTAAAGTGATTCTGGCCCAGTTAGTTTAAATGGCTTGGCGATTTCACGATTTTCTTATACTGCGGGATTGCACGAGAATGGAACCATCTTGTCAGAATCGACAGTACATGGATAGGAAAGGCTTTGAGCGAAATGGGCCAAATGCAGGCAAATGAGGTGGTTCAGTTTAGGAAACCTGGTTGGCATGGATGAGTTGGGCCGAAGGGCCTGTTTCCATACTGTCTGACTCTATGTGTCAGTGATTGAAGACCATGTTAAACTGCAAAGCATGACTCAGCCTGGGACACAATGAAGCATACAAAGATCTTTCGCAAGAGATATATCTGACACTGGCTCACCTTTGTCCCACTTACCACTGGCCACACTTCCAGAACAGAGCTGTAAAGCTGAAGCTTGGAAATTGAAGTAATTTAAAGAGAAGGTGCAAGTGGCTGTTGAATCCATGCTTCAGGAATGGCACATCAGGGGTCCTTCATTTATTTATTCATTCATTTCTTGAATCTTAATGGATCAGGTCACAGTGAAGCAGGAATCCTGTCATGTGGACTGAAATCCCGTACCGAGTACCCTCCCAGCAAAAGAAAATGCACAGTTTATTGAAGCATATTCTCACCGTCATGACTGTAAACTTTGTCAGCTCCGCAGGGAGTTGCTGTCTGTGTCTTTAACCCTATACTCACAGCTGAGCTTCCAAGGCCCCTGTGAAAGCAGTTTCACTTCGACAGGGAGCAATTGGTAAAGTCACCACAGTCTCACTCACTCATCAGAGATGACCGGTGGTGGTTTAACCTGAGGGTTATCAGGCCACAGGAGGGGAGGAGGGTCCTCAGCTGGTGCAGGAATTGAACCCACCATGTTTGGCATCGTGGCATTGCACGCCAACTGAGCTATCCGACAACCTGTTACAGCAAGTACATGATGGTGAAGAAAGCAAAATGTTTCATACAAGACCCTAAATATACAGGGATTAGTGACTGCTGTACCTTTGAAGAAAGACTTACATTTATATAGCACCTTATGCAACCTGAAAAATGCCCCAAAGCTCTTTGCAGCCAATGACATACTTTTGAAATGCAGCCACTGTTGTGCTGCAGGGAAAACAGCGAGTGGAACACAGCAAGCTTCACTGATGCTGCTGGCCGCGCCGACTTTCTCCAGCAATTTCTGTTTGTGTCTCATTATAAACACATTGTCCAGTTGTTATTCCACAGCTGTCTGAGGAGCTTGCTGTGTTTACAAAACATGCTGCTTTCCTCATCATCACATACTCGCTGTAAGGGAAAGGAGGGGTTGGTGGGGGGTGTCAGTTAGCTCAGTTGGCTGAACATCTGCGGACAGAAAGCAGAGGCAGAGTTTTGAGATCAGTGACCCTTCTTCAGAAAAATCTCATTCTCAAGAAGTATTGCTGGACTCAAAATGTTAGCTCTGCTTTCTCTCCACAGATGCTGCACCATTTTCTGTTTCTGCCTTTGTTCCTGTTTTTGTTTCAGATCTGCAGCAGACACAATTTTTTTTGTTTTACTTGACTTTTAATGGCATTGATTGAAGAATAAATATTGAGCAGCACACCAGACAACTGAACCTGCCCTTTTGGATTGTGCTTTTGGATCTGCTGTCTTTGTCTGAGAGGGAAGGCTAGGTTTTAGTTTAAAATCGAGACAGCACTTTTAGCAGTGAAGTCTGGGGTCTGTACTCAGTGTACTGGGATGGAACTGAATCCAAGAATCTTCTAACACACAGGCTTGAGTGAGGCTCTGAAATGCTTGTACATTCCTTTTGGTATTTCTTTTGCCAACCTACAACAATTGCAATGCACATTTATAAACATTTTCAGATCTTGTGGCACAGTGGGTCCTAGCTTGACAGCCTGAATGGCACAGTGGATCAGTGTTAGCACTGCTGCATCACAGAGCCATGGACCTGGGTTCAATTCCAACTCAGGTGACTGTCTGTTTGCATGTGCTCCCCATGCCAGTGTGGGTTTCCATCCACAGTCCTAATATTGAATAGGGTGAAGTGGATTGGCTATTTTAAATTATCCATAGTGTCAAAGATGTGCGGGCCCGGTGGATTAACCATAGGAAATGTAGGGCTACAGGGATGGGGTTGGTTTGGGTTGGATACTCTTTGGGGGACTCAATGGGCTGAATGGCCTGATTCTACACTGGAGGGACTCTATGCACTAGAGAGGTATAATAATGTATCTGGGCTGGTTGAATAAAAACACTCAGCATCTGTTGAATGCACTAATTGATTATGTGTCAAAGACTCTTTCCACGTCTACTCCCATATCCACAATCCCAGGTCCTGTCACAAAATGGGATGCTTTCAGTACAGCCAGCCCATTTTCAACTATTTATCATCCCCAGTATCATCCACATAACCTCCCTTTTTCATTGGTTTACTATCAACAGTTCCTTTGTCTGTCTATCCCTCTTTTTCTCCCTCTGGAATCTGTCTCCACTTAGCCACCTACTCCTTCTCCTCCCCGTGCCACCCGTCATCATCAAAATAAATGCTGCCTTTTCCTAGATGTTTCTAGTGCCGAAGAAGGGTTACTGGCCTCAAAATAACACTGTCTCTCACCACGGATGCTGCCAGACCTGCTGAGTTTCTCCAAATCTTTCTAATTTTGTTTCTTGCCGGTCTCCAGCATCTGCAGTTCTTTGTTTTGTTAAAATAATAATGGTGTCAGGGCTGTTTCTGAAGTGTCCTCATTGCCATGTTTTTGATTCGATTCCTTACAGTGTGGAAACAGGCCCTTTGGCCCAACAAGTCCACAACGGCCATCTGAAGAGTAACCCACCCAGACCCATTTCCCTCTGACTAATGCACCTAACACTATGGGCAATTTAGCATAGCGAATTCACCTGACCAACACATCTTTGGACTGTGGGAGGAAACCCACGCAGACACGGGGAGAATGTACGAACTCCACGCAGACAGTCGCCAGAGGCTAGAATTGAACCTGTGTCCCTGGCACTGTGAAGAACTGAGCCACCGGGCCACCCCAAATTTGCTGTATACTTCAACTCTTGGACCAATACAGAGATGTCATCAGTTTCTATGCGTACAACGGGTTTTATTTTTAATGTCCAAATATCTATTTACATACTTAATTCTGTCTTACAGTTCACTCGACAATCTGGTACCTTTCCCTGAGTCCACAGCCAGGATGAATAGTAAACAGAATCTCACAAATACACACAAATTGAACACCATGGTGTTTTCGTAAATTTTATAAATTAATTGTGCAAACATTTTAGTTTGGATTGATTGGGCACCATACTCATAGAAGGCAGAAATAAAGCAAGGAATGGTGGGGGTTGGAGATCTGGAACAAACTAAAACAGAAATTGCAGGAGAAACTTGGTAAGTCTGGAGAGAAAACAGTTTTAACTTTTCACATCCAGTGACCCCTCTTCAGAACTGTGTTAACCGTTTCTCTCTCTGCAGATGGGCTGCATTTCTCCAGCAAATTCTGTTTTTGCTTGGCGAAGGAAGAAATAATTGTTTCAGTAGAGTATCAAGTTACAATCTGTCAAGTGCCATTGGCAGAGTAAAGTTAACTAATCCAAATTTTCCCTCCTTCTCAGTGCCTTTGGTTGCCCTCTGTCAGATCAACTAAGATTAAATTGTAACCTTCTTTGGCATTCTCGGTCTCTTCAAGGATATTCAAGGGGGTTTCTTCACGGTATATGTCATGCTGAATTTTCTTAATGCACTGCATATAACATCTTCACGTCAAATGCTACTCGGCATTGTTAGTGGTAATTCAAATTTGGTACTGAATCATTGATAATGGACAGAAAGGATTTCGAAAATGGAAGGAACTTTTTGATGGGTGGGCCAGAACAGTTTCGATCTCTAGTCAGGCACTCAAATATATAACCCATTATCAAGTATCTCCAAAGTCCAGTGCTATTTGTCTCTTAGAGGCATACAGCCAAGAGTGAGAAGTACTTAAGACACCACATGAGCAGTTATTCACCAGCTGAACAGAGCACTAGGAGAATTCTACATGGTCTGAGATACGCACTTGGCCATTTCAAACTGAGAGGAGGAGTGAAGCGTAAGAGGTTGAAGGGTGACCTTATAGAGGTTTATAAAATCATGAGGAGCATGGATAGGGTGAAAGGCAGGTGTCTTTCCCCTAAGCTGGGGGTTTTTAAGACTCGGGAGTATGTTTTTAAGGTAAGAGGAGAAAGCTTTAAAAAAGACATGAGTGGCAAATGTTTTACACAGAGGGTGGCTCGTGTGTGGACTGAAGGCCAGAGGAAGTTTTGAATGCAGATACAGTTGTAACGTTTAAAAGACATTTGGCTAAGTTCATGAGTAGTAAGGACTTGGAGGCATACAGGCCAGGAGCAGGCTGGGAAGGCTAGTCTAGTTTGAGACTATGTTTGACATGGACTGGTTGGATCATAGGGTCTGCCCCCATGCTGGATGACCCTGTGATATAAGGGGATTTTTGTTTATGCAGAGGGTGGTTCATGTGTGGAATGAGCTTCCAGAGGAAATGATGGATGTAGGTCCAGTTGAAACGCTTAAAAGACATTTACATAAGTACACGAATAGGAAAGGTTTGGAGGGATATGGGTTAGGAACAGGGCAGGTGGAACTGGTTTAGTTTGGGATTATGGTCAGCATGGACTGGTTGGGCCGAAGGGTCTGTTTCCATACTGTATGACTCTAAATTCCTTAACTTCGAGATTGGTGAACTGTGGAATTCTTTACCCCAGGAGCCAATCACTGAACATATTTAAGAAAGAAATAGGTGGACTTCTAGTATGTAAAGGTCTCCGGGGTATGGGGAGAAATCAGGACTATGGAATTGAGACAGACGATCAACTATGATCATGTTGATCGGCAGAATGGGCTCAATGGCCAACTCCTGCTCCTGTTTTTCTCCATGTTTCTATATCTAGCCAGAAGCAGCCTTCAGAGGATTTATTCCTCTCTGTACTCGATTGGTTAATTCTGGCTGTGGACTCAGGGAAAGGTAAACGAATTGTAGAATGAGCTGTAAGACAGACCTGAAGCATGTACATTGAACATCGTACATATATAAACTGGTGACACCTCTGCATCAGTCCAACGGGTAAAGTATATGACAAATTGGCAATGAGGAGAGTTGAGAAGCATTAAATTTTAACAAGGAATTGCCAGTCCCGGAGATCTGAAAAATAGAAACTGCTGGGTAAACTCAGCACGTTTGGCGGCATCTGTGGAGAGGGAAAACAGTGTTAATATGTTGAGCCCAGTGACCCTTCTTCAGAAGTAGAAACATAGAACACAGAATATTACGATGCAGTGCAGGATCTTCGGCGACCTATGAAACAAATCTAGAGCCCATCTAACCTACACTATTCCATTATCATCCATATGTTTATCCAATGAGCATTTAAATGCTTTTAAAATTGGCAAGTCTACTAGTGTTGAAGGCAGTGTATTCCACACCCTTACTACTCTGAATAAAGAACGTACCTCTGACATCTGTCCTATATCTATCACCCCTCAATTTAAAGCTATGTCCCCTTGTACTAGCCATCACCATCTGAGGAAAAAACCTCTCACTGTCCACCCCATCAAATCCTCTTATCATCTTGTATGTCCCTATTAAGTCACCTCTTAAGCTTCTTCTCTCTAACAAAAGCTGCCTCAAGGCACCCGCCTTTCCAATGCTTCCATATCCTTCCTGTAATGCTGTGACCAGAACTGTACGCAATACTTCAAGTGCGGCCACACCAGAGTTTCGTACAGCTGCAACATGACCTCATGGCTCGGAAACTCAATCCCTCTACCAATAAAAATTAACACACCGTATACCTTCTTCACAACCCTATCAACCTGGGCAACTTTTAGGGATCTATGTGCGTGGACACTGAGATCTCTCTGCTCATCAAGAATCTTACCATTAACCCAGTGTTCTGTATTCCTGTTATTCCTTCCAAAGTGAATCACCTCACATTTTTCCACATTAAACTCCATCCTCACCTCTTGGCCCAGCACTGTAGCTTATCTATAATGTGCAACATCCTTCCGCAACAACTCTACCAACCTCAGTGTCATCAGCAAATTTACTAACCCATCCTTCTGCGCCCTCATGCAGGTTATTTATAAAAATAACAAACAGCAGTGGCCCCAAAACAGATCCCTGCGGTAGACCACTAGTAGCTGAACTCCAGGATAAACATTTCCCATCAACCACCACCCTCTGTCTTCTAACAGCTAGCCAGTTTCTGATCCTAACTGATAAATCACTCTCAATCCCATGTCTCCATATTTTCTGCAATAGCCTACCATGGGGAACCTTATCAAATGCCTCACTGAAATCCATATACACCACATCAACCACTTTATCCTCATCCACCTGTTTGGTCACTTTCTCAAAGAACTCAGTAAGGTTTGTGAGGCATGACCTACCTTTCACAAATACATGTTGACTATCCCTAATCAAATTATTCCTTTCTAGATGGTTATAAATTCTATCTCTTATAATCTTCTTCAACTTTACCCACAACCGAGTAATGCTCTCGGAGAAGGTGCAGGAAGAGGTGGCGTTTATGTTAATGATAGTGGATAGGGAGAAGGGCGATTGGATAGGCGGGGAAACAGAGCTTCAGAAAGGAAAAAGAGGGATAGCCAGAAAAAGGGATTGTTGACGGAAAGCCTGCTAGCTCATGGATTTCCTGGGGGAAAACCCCATTCTCCTCTCGGTGTGACTTCTAATGAAATACCACAGATCTATTCTTCTTTTCATCTGCTCTCCACAGATCCTTCTCAGGCTGACCGCGGTGTGACTCCAGACTGAGCACCTCTTTCTTCAATGCTTCAATTGCAAATTTGCATCTCTCCGTCGGCCCCCACACCCACTGCTGCCTGAAGACAGCTGATGTGAGTCTTGTCCACATCCAACCATAGCCTCATGAAGTGGATGCCTACTTGCCGTCTTCTCCGACCAGCCTGGGAGTCTTGAAAGAGCTTGGCTGTTTGGCAGCAGGTTGTTAAATTGCCCATAATGTTAGGTACATTAGTCAGAGGTAAATGTAGGGGAATGGGCCTGGGTGGGTTGCTCTTCAGAGAGGCGGTGTTGACTTGTTGGATCGAAGGCCCTGTTTCCATATTGTAGGGAATCTAATCTTATCTAATCTATATAAAGTGCCAGTATACTAACCTTGCTCAAGCATGGAACTGAGTAAGTCCCAGCCACACCAAGATTTGATCCATACACTGTGTCTGCTGAATAGAGGCTGTAAAACACAAGTGATTGTCCAAACCCTTGACTCTAATCGCCAACATCTGCAGCCCTCACTTCCTCCTAGAGCTAGTCAATCCTGGATGCTCTGGCTCCAGGCCTCACAAAGCTGAAGATATTCGAGTCAAGGTGGAGATTCTGCCAGACATCTGCCAAGACAAAGGACTTCACCAAGTGCCTCAACTTCCCACTGATGCTGTCTTCATCTGGGTGCCTTTGTGGTCTCTCCCCTCAAGGGGACAAACTGCAACTCTGGTGTCAATTTGTTGAGTTTGTTATTGAGTTTTCCCTGGTTCCATTGCGAAAAGATGTTTGTATCTAATTCTGTAATGGTCAGTACTAAACTATTAAAGTTAACAAGACATACACATGATCAGTCGATGTTTTCTAATCAAGCTGTACAAAGACATGAAGTTACTCTGTGCTGATTAGAACGAAGAATGAATTTTAAAAGAGTTCTCCCTGTTTTTGCCTTCTGTCTCTCTTTACCTCTTACTATTGTCCTTTTTTTTTCTCAATCCAAACTTTAAACTGCACTCTTAACATTTCTGAAGTTGTGCTTTGTTAGGATTTCATGAAATCTGTGCTTCAATGATATAACTTTAAAGGGACACCAAACAGAGATCTGAGGGTTTGTGTACAATGGAGGGTATCTCAAATCTATGTGAAATATATGATGTGGAGGTGCCGGTATTAGACTGGGATGAATAAAGGTAAAGTCACACGACACCAGGTTGTAGTCTAGTAGGTTTATTTGAAATCACAAGGTTTCAGAGCGTTGCTCCTTTATCAGGTGAAGTTTTTAAAAAGCACACAGGCACAGGATTTAAAGGCAGAGAGATCAAAAGATCATACAACTGGTGTGAGTAGAGTGTCAACCAACTGAATAATAAGTCTCTGCAGGTGATCAAGAGCATCAGATGGTGTGAGTAAAGTGTCAACAGCTGAATAGTAAGTGAAGGAATGACCTACAATCTGATTAATTGATGCAGACAGATAATTGCAAAAAAAATTAAAATTAAGAAGGTGCTGCAGACAAACCAAATGATTGGAATTACATGATAGGTGTAAGTGTCACATGCCAAGGGTCTAACCAAAGTAACAAGTAATCCAAAACTATACAAACTAATTAAGGTCGAGAGAGATCATAACAAGTTATCAAGGTGATGGTGTCAAGACAAGACAGTAAGGAAGATTTTACAGATGCACAAAAATATGGTGGGTTACATGAAGCACGACACGAAACCCAAGATTGTGGTTGAGGCCATCTTCATGGTTATGAAACTTGGCTATCAGTTTCTGCTCAGCAATTCTGCATTGTTATGTATCTCAAAGGCTGGCTTAGAGGATGCTTACCTGTTGATGCGTTCCCTGACTGGGAGGGAACATCCCTGTCTGGTGATTATCGCGTGGTGTCCACTCATCTGTTGTCATAGTTTCTGCATGTTCTCACCAAAATACCATGCCCTGGCGCACGCTTGCCTGCAGCGTGAGAGACAACATTGACCGAGTCACAACAGTATCTGCCGTGTACGTGGCAGGTGGCATTCCCATGTGTGATGGTGGCATTCATGTTGATGAGCTGACATGTCTTGCAGAGGTTGCCATGGCAGGGTTGTATGGTGTTGTTGTCCTGAAGGCTGGGTAATTTGGTGTGAACAATGGTCTCTTTAAGGTTTGGCGGTTGTTTGAAGGTGAGAAGTGAAGGCGTAGGGATGATCTTGGCAAGATGTTCGTCGTCATCGATGACATGTTGAAGGCTGCAAGGAACATAGCATAGTCTCTCTAGTTCGAGGCATTACTGGATGATGAAGGGTACTTTATCAGTCGAGGACCAAGTGGATGAGTTGTAGGATGGTTACTGGTCATTGGCAGTTGTTGGTATTGAGTGCTGAGGCTGTTGCAGCGATCCTGTCGTGATGGGGATGCTGGTGCAGAGTGCTGAAGCATCCATTGGGACAAGGAATGTTCTTGCTTTGAATGGTCCTTGGGTGCTGAGTTTCTGTAAGAAATCTGTATTGTCGTGACAGAAGCTTGGGGGAGTGGGGAGTGTCCTTATACAATGGGTTTCAAAACATAGGGAGGTGATGACCTTGTGGGGTTATCATCAGCCTTATTGATGCAGGTAATGTCATGGGAGCCTAGGTTCAAA
Source organism: Chiloscyllium punctatum (assembly GCF_047496795.1). NCBI lineage: Eukaryota > Metazoa > Chordata > Chondrichthyes > Orectolobiformes > Hemiscylliidae > Chiloscyllium > Chiloscyllium punctatum. Next base: position 18,043,878 of record NC_092771.1, on the reverse strand, counting down.
TCTCACTAGGGTAGAAAGTGGAATTGAAATTCTATAAAAATCAGAATTAAGGGTCTAATGATGACTGTCAAACATTTTGATAATTTGGGCTAGGGGACAGGAGACACCTGGTGGACTAATGTCCTTTAGGACACAACTTCCTTTAAGGAAAGAATCTGTCATCCTTACCTGACCTGGCCTACATCTGACTCCTAATCCACAGCAATGTGTTGACTCTGGGCAACTAGTGATGGGCAGTAAGTATTGGCCTAACCTCATATGAACTTAAAAATAAAATCCAGGTGGGTCATAGCTAGTGCTCAGTTTGAGGCATCATACTTTTAAAAAAATGTGAGAGAGTTGCAGCCAGGTAGAGATGTTTATTAAAATACTTCTGGGGAGCAAGGTGTTATAGTTAATTGGATAGACTAGGGAAGCTGAGTTTGTCTACCTTCAAGCAGAAGGTTTAAGTCGAGATTTGATATAAGCATTTTAAAGCTTGAAGGGTTTAGACAGAGTCAATAAGAAAGACTGAAGGGTCAGTAACAGGAACACACACATTTAAAGAGAAATTAAAAAGGAAATAGGGATGAGGTGAGGAGAAACCATTTCATACAATAAACAGTGAGGATTTGAAATGCACCCCAGAGAGGATGGTGCTCACAGATTCAGTAGTGAATTTGTAAAAGAAATACACAAAGGAAAAAGGGATATTGAGAAAGTGCCAGGGAGTGGGACTAGCTAGATTGCTTATTGAAAGAGCTAGAGCAGAGTTGACGGGCTGAATGGCCTCTTTCTAAGATTTTATAATCAGTGCGTGGAGCTGTCTACTTTCCGTGTGTCACATTAATACAGTTCACTCCATGTTTTATCTTGGCAAACAGAGGTGTTTTCGACTTGTTCACTCATAAATTATTTTTGTGGCATGAGTCATAAGTATTTGAGTATCAAATAAGATTCCAGACTGTTTCCCATTCAAAGGCAGGGTGCAGACTGGGCTGTGACCCTGTTTAAATGGGTTCCCACTGAGGCATGTGTCCCAGATTTGCTTGGGACAGAGTTCAGGTTGTGTTCGGTTCAGACAAGGTACTTCGTGGATTGGAGACAATTATTGACTGTCGACGATGGGACAAGATGGATGAAGTAAGGGATAGCTACTCCACTACTCATTCCACAGCTCCCTCACATTTCACTTTCACTTTGATAAAACCATGATCAGTTTGGAGCCAATAAATTTCTTGCTGCTCACATGCTCATATCTCGCTTTCTACTACATCAAGAACTTTCTTGATTGGTACTCAATTAACCTGGCATCATTACCATCAAGACAAAATCTTCATGATCTTCGTTCATGTCAATTCTTGAGGATAGAGTGTACCACTTGGTTGGTTGGTTGGCAAAGCAGACTGATACCAACAGCATAAGTTTAATTCTTGCACTCACATACAGAAGGGTGCATGGTGATTACAACTGGTGTCCCAAACATTTGAAATGCTATATTAATAATTATTTTATTTTTAAAAATCAATTTCTAGAGGAATGATGTGCTGTTGCCACATTCATAAATGCAAATATATTGGTAAACCTTAATTCAGTCCATGAAAAGTTAACATTGAGCATATTTTCAAATTACAAGAATGGGGAAGGGCAGCATGTGGAGGGCTTTATGTGTTTGTCTGAGGTGCTGATAGAGTAGACAGTATTATGGCAGTCAGTTATCCTGGAGGGCTGGACAGTAACGCAGAGTAATGGCAACACTGTGCATTTAATTCCTGTACTAGATGAGGTCACCATGAAGGACTCTCTTCCTCGATCTCTCCCCTTGCCCGAGGTATCTTGACCCTCAGGTTAAATCACCACCAGTTGTCTCTCTCTTAATAAAGAGAAAAACCCAATGCTTTGGTTGGACAATGGTGACTTTACCTTTACAAGGTCATGTTAACTCGCTGCCTAATCAATGTGTACACTGCATGCTGAATAGTGATGCTGTTGGCACACCGAAGCGAATTAATTGTGTTTACCACTTGCTGGATGACAAGGCAGTGCAATTTCCCAGCCCATCTTATGTATCTCATCTGAAAGTTGTCATGTTGCATTTGGTTATTTGGTTCAGTGAGCACTTAGTACAGTCAATGTAAAATAACAACATTAGCATTCTATAGCTAAACCTAATTAGTTCAACACAACGTGTTTATCAACATTGCAGCATCAATGCAGTTTGACCAGGAGCTTTCCTAACTGAGACTCAAGATCCCCCATGTGGTCAGAAATGAGATTTTGGAATCGCATGTGTAGTGATTGTAACGAGGTCAGTCAGCTGGACCTAATAAAATATGTGTTCCCTAACTGGGGCCATTCCAACCAGGCAGCCATTGAGTCATATAATTGTACAGCACAGAAAACAGACACCTCGGTCCAATTCGTCCATGCCGATCAGATATCCTGAATTAATCTAGTCCCATTTGACAGCATTTGGTCCACATCCCTCTACACTCTTCCTATTCATATACCCATCCAGATGCTTGTGAAATGTTGCAATTGTACCAGCTTCCACCACTTCCTCTAAAAGCTCATTCCATACACACACCACACTCTTGTGTGAAAAAGTTGCCCCTTAGGTCCCTTTTATATCTTTCTCCTCTCACCTTAAACCTATGCCCTCTAGCTTTGGACTCCCCTACCCTATCCATGCCCCTCATGATTTTAGAAATCTCTATAAGGTCACCCTCAGCCTCCAACACTCCAGGGAAAATGGCCCAAAGGGTCTGTTTCTATGCTGTACACCTTTATGAGACAACTATCAGTTCTGAAGAAGGATTCAAAACATTAACGCACATTTAAAGTGCAAATGAAGCAAGGCCAGTGTGAAAGAAAAAACATTTTCACACAACAAATACTTAGGAAGGAACTGCCTGCTAATGAGGTGGATCAAGCTGACTTGAAGCTTTTTGAGGGCATTGGGTAATTTTTTTGAAGAGAAATGGTGAGCACTGAGGTGAGAAAACATATCTTCACCACGAGGGCTGTCAACCTTCATAACATCCCTACAGTTTGGAAACAGGCCATTTGGCCCAACAAGTCCACACCAATCCTCTGAAGAGTAATGCATCCTTCTACCCTATTACCATAACTAATACACCCAATCTACTCTCCCTGAATACTACGGGCAATTTATCCTGGCCAGTTCACCTAACTTACACATCTTTGGATTGTGGGAGGAAACCAGAGCACCTGGAGGAAAACCATGCAGACTCAGGGAGAATGTGCAAATTCCACACTGGCAGTCAGCCATGGCTGGAATCAAACCCAAGTCCCGGGCGCTGTGAGGCAGCAGTACCAACCACTGAGCCACCATGCCACCCTACAAAAGGTAAGTTGCAGTGCCCATATGGCAGTGCTCCTGACCAGAATCGAATGTCACTACGTACTACGGAGTCAGTTATCCCAGGTAACAGAAGCCTATGGAAGCCAGGCTACTGAAGAGATTCAAGAAAGAGATTGATACATTTTTAGAGATTCAAGGCATCAAAGTGAATGGAGAGAAAGCAGAAATATGACATTGAGCTCGAGGATTACCCATGATCACATGTTGAAACAGGCTCAAAGGGTCGAAAGGTCTACTCCTGCTCCTATATTTCAATATTGGCAAATCATATTCTAGTGCATCTTTATTCACAGGAAGTAATTGGGTCATCAAGGGGTTAATGAATTGTAGAATGGCTACAACACAAAGGGACGCATTGGCCTGGTATATCACACCAAAGGAAATGAGCATACACAACAAGAAATTGGAACAGAAGTATACCATTTAGCCCCGAACCTACTCCAACATTCAATTAAAATATAACTGAATGTTGTGGTTTGAATTCCACATTTCCATTCACCCTTGATTCTTCTACCTAACATGAATCTGTCCACATCAGTCTTAAAAGCATTTAATGACTCCATCTCCATTGCCTTCTGAGAAAGAGAGTTTAGAAGTTGCAAAGTGAAACACCTCTCTTCATTGTCTACCCTGAAAGATGTCCAAGTATGCCCCCTAGTTCTGGACTGACCACCAAGAGGGGACATCCTTTCCATGTCTATCTTGCCAAAACTGTTCTTGAACACTTCAATGAACTCATCCCTCACTCTGCTAAACTCCAGTGGAAATAAGCCCTATCTCCTTAAGACAACTCATACCATCCAGGTATCAATCTAGCTAAACCTCCTCTGAATCACCTCAACGCATTTACATCCTTTTTTTAAATAAGGAGAACAAAACTGCGCATAGTAAGCGAGATGTGATCTCACCAGCAACCTGTACAACTGACTCATGACATGTTTTCTTCAATGTTATATTCCTGTTGTTATAACAGGTAGCATCCCATTAAATTTTTTGATTATATCTGCATACAACTCAGGTGTGACTCATACAGCAGAAATCCCAAAACACTGTGCACCTCAGAAACCTGCAGTGATTGACGTAATACTCTTCTTTCTCATTTTTCCTGCCAAGGTGACAAACTTCATATTCTCCCATATTATACTCCATCTGCCAGAATTTGCCCACTCACTCAACCTATCTATATCCACCTGCAACTTCCTTATGCCTGCTTCACAAGACACTTTCCTACCCATTTTGATGTCATCTGCCAACTTAGAGATCATGCAATCACTCCTCTCATCTTTGACATAAATTGGAAAAAAAAGTTGAGGCTGCAGCAGAAAACCCAGAGGGAGGGATTGTACAGGACTTTAGTGAAGCTCTTCTGGAGTACACTGTCCAGTTCTGGTCACCCTGTTGTAGGAAGGGTATCACTAAGCTGAAGAGGGCTCAAAAGAGATTCACTAGCTTGTTACCAGGAATGGAGGGTTTGACTTATAAGGAGAGGCTGAATAGGCTGGGACTTGTTTTCACTGGAGTGTAGGAGGTTAAAGGGTGACCTTATAAAGGTTTATAAAATCATGAGGGGTATAGTTAAGGTGAATGACAGGTGTATTTTCCTTAGGATGGGGGATTTCATAACTAGGGGGCATATTTTTGAATTTTATCATCTCCTATGAGACCACTCCCCTCATTCTTCTACACTCCAATGAATATATCCCTAACTGATCCAGTCTCTCTTCATACCCCGGCCCTACCTTCCCCAAGCTGTGCCGTATTCAATTAATCCACTTGATTGGCACTCCATCCACAAACATTCACTCCCTCCATCTCTCAGGAACAGTAGTGTGTACCATTTACAAGATGCACTGCACTCGCTAGGGCTTCTTAGACAACATTTCCCAAACCCAGACCGACTTCCATCAAGAAGGACAAGGGAAACAGATACATGGAAACACCACAAGTTCCTCTCTGAATCACTCACCGTCCTGACTTGGAAATATGTTGCTGTTCCTTCACTGTCGCTGGGTCGCAATCCTGGAACTTCCTCCCCAATAGCTTTGTGGATCGACCTCCAACAAATGGACTGCATTGGCTCAAGAAGGCAGCTCGTCCCCACCTTCTCATGGGAACCTATGGATCAGTAATAAATGCCAGCCCAGTCAATGATGGTCACATCCCATGAAGGAATAACAAAGTTCCCTATTGTAATCCTTCCATCATTTACACAGACAGAAGGGAATTTGGTCAGAGCTGTTCGAGGATAGGAACACTTGTTTTAATGGAGCCCTTGCTACCATTTCCAAAATATTAGGACATGAAGTGAAAGCTGAGCATCTAGCTTTGCAGAACTGCTTTCCTGTTTGCCAGTCTAATTAAAAAAAAGTTAGAACATTTGGCTCTGAATTGGACTCACATCCGTGCCTGTTTGATGAAATATTAGGCCTGGCATTGGGATAGGATTTAATGATCACTGAGCCTGCTGTCTATTCAGTGATAAAGTTCCTCTGTGCACATTATTAGGTCCATCTGCTTGATTTGTGTAATCTTGCTGTAAATGCTGTCAAAAGACTTTGTTAGCTGAAGAAAGCGGGATTGGCCTGGACTGAGTTGTCAATTGTCTATAAAAGCAATAGTGCGGAGTCTTTGTCCTTTTCTGATGTTCATATCGACTTAGTCAATAACAAATGGATAATCCATATTGCCAGCCATCTTCTTCTTTCGACTTACCTTATCTGGTAATTTAAGATCATCCAAAACTCTGCTGCCCACGGCATAACTCATATTATGTTCAATTCACTCATCACCCTGTGCCAACTCATTTACATCGGTTCCTAATTAAGCAATGCTTTGATCTTCAAATTATCATCACCACTTTCAAATCCTACTACAGGTTTGACCCTCCCTTTCACTGCAATCTCTTCCAACCCCATATCCCTCTGACAGATGCCTCTAATTCTGAAATCTTGAATGCCCTCTATTTTAATAATTTCAGCACTGGTGGCTGTACCTTTAGTTCCTGAGCTCCAGAATCATAGAGTGATACAAATCCTTCAGTCCAACTAGTTTATGCCAAACAAACATCCCAATCTGACCTACGCCCATTTGCTAGTATTGGGCCCATATCCCTCTAAACTTTTCAGATTCATCTACCCATTTGATGACTTTTCCATGTTGTAATTGTACCAGCCTCCACCACTTCCTCTGGCAGCTCATTCCACACAGGCACCACCCTCTGTGTGAACAAAGAACCCCTCACGTCCCTTTTAAATTTTTCCCCTTTTGCCTTAAACCTATGCCCTCCAGTTTTGCACAGCCCTTCGCTGGGTAAAAAAAACCTTGTTAATTTATCCTATCTATGCCCTTCCTGATTTTATTAACCTCTATAAGGTCACCCCTCAGCCTATGGCACTCCGAGGAAAAAGAGCCGTAATTATTTAGCCTCTCCCTATAACTCAAATTTTCCAGTCCCAGCAACACTCTTGCAAATCTCATTCTTAGGAATTCTGTCTGAAAACATTTCTACCTCTCTGCAATGCCTTCTGGTACTCTTTCAAAACTCTCTGAGTGAGTTATTGATCATCTGCCTTGATATCTCCACCAGTGTCAATACTTGTTTTGCAACATTCTCACGAAGGACTTTTTCTTTCACATGGAAGGCACTACATGAATGTAAGTTGCTGTTTGACCACTGTTAATTGCTGAAATCTTCTCTCTAAGTCGATATGTCTGCAATGTATAGCTCTGTAAACTGTTCTATTATATGCCCTCCAACTACATTACTTTCCATGATATCTATTCATTGATCTCTGCAGCTACTTTGGTAACCATTCACTTGGCTACACCGCTCAACAGAACCAAAGGCCGTGGTGTTCCTCTTCGGACACGGTTTGATGTTCCAAAGCTTTGGGTCTCTTGTGTTGTTAATGCTTCTTCACTTTCTTCATTTCTTCACTGCTCCTTCTCCAAGCCACACTAAAGCCAGTATTAGCTCCTAGTCAAACATTTAGGCATTGACATAAGGATTTGTGAACAAAGAGGAGAGATAAAAAGAAGTTTGGTTTACTTTTGAGAACTTGTCCTGGTCACCCTAATTGTTAGGCCCCCATCCAGCACATCCTCTCTGAAGCTATAGACTCTTTAGCATGGACTTACTTTGGATCTGCAACAAAACAGGGGAAAATTAGCAGCTCATTGCACTTTGCTCAATTCCACTGGAAAAAAAAATCAGGTGAAGTGTCAAAACAGTAAATGATGAACAAACAATTCTTGAGAAGATTTGTAGCTCAGGTTGATGACAAATATGTAAGTTAGCTCACTGAGCTAGAAGCTCTGGAGACTCTCACTGATGATGTTACCTCGTTATGGTGATGAAACATCTGAAAACAAACCTTCCAGCTCAGCAAGCTAACTTATATACTTAAATGATGAACTACTGAGCTGTACCCTGAATCCCTGGTTGATTGTCTTCTTCCTCATTTAGTCATATGCAAGGAAACCTTGAAGATTATGTACATGTGGCACTCTGACTCTTATTAACTTCAATATCCTGTTCAACACAGCCCTGCAATCTTGTAATCAACCTCAACAGCTACACGGAGAAAGTGAGGACTGCAGATGCTGGAGATCAGAGCTGAAAATGTGTTGCTGGAAAAGCGCAGCAGGTCAGGCAGCATCCAAGGAACAGGAGAATCGACGTTCCGGGCATAAGAAGGGCTTATGCCCGAAACGGCGATTCTCCTGTTCCTTGGATGCTGCCTGACCTGCTGCGCTTTTCCAGCAACACATTTTCAGCTCAACAGCTTCATGCCAAGTCAGTAATATTCAGGTACTGGGGCCCTCCATACCCTTATATACCGTCTCCAAAGCCAGGGGTAATAACCATTTCACTCAGCCTTTATAATTAATGTATGGAACTAGTCTGTCTCCCATCTGCACGCAGAGCCTATTTATTTATTTATATTGAAGACCATTTGTCACTCTTCCCTCTGCGACATCTTCAGATTTTTTTGACTAATTATTGTCTATGTAGCTTGCCATTCAATTTGGTGCCATCTGCACATTTAGATGCTCGATTTAATATCCTCCTATAAATAAATATTTCCAAGTCATTAAAAGGGTGAGATACAGCAGTGGGGTTGCAATTGAATCCCTGTCAAATTTCTCTGACGTTTGCTTCCAGACAAAAGATTTTTCACATACATCCCTTCTATTTATCCAGCTGTCTTCTGTGTCATTTGTCAAATCCTGACCGAATGCATTAGTCTTCATACTGCTTGTGCGCCTTTATCCGAGGACCATTTTCTGGATGTATACCAATCAGAAATCTGTCATTATGATGTGTTCCCAACATCTAATAAATCTAACAAGCATTGTAGATCCAAGCTGGCTATCATCGGCATGTAAACAGTCCGCAATGCGATGGGTATGTGTTACTGGGGTAAAAACCCAAGGGCTGTAGTAATGGTCCAGAGCTTCAAATCATCACAAGCTATTTTGAAAGTTTGAATTCAGCTTGGGAAATTTCCTGATGGTGAAATTTGCCAGGTGGTAGGTAAAGAGGAAGGGATTATGACTGCTTCACTAGATCTTTCAGATAGGAGAAAGCGAGGACTGCAGATGCTGGAGATCAGAGTTGAGAGTGTGGTGCTGCGAAACATCAGCAAGTCAGGCAGCAGCCGAAGAGCAGGAGAATCGATGTTTTGGGCATAAACCCTTCATCAGGAATGAAGCTTGTGGGTCGGGGCTGAAAGACAAATGGGATGGAGATGGGATAGGGGGGCAGGTGGCTGAGAACGCGATAGATGGATGAAGGTGAGGGAGAAGATGATAGGTCAGAGGGGGTAGTGATGGACAAGTCTGGGGGGCAGTGTCAAGTTAGAGGCTTGGGACTGGGATAATATGGGGGGAGGGAAAATGAGGGAGCTGTTGAAATCCACATTGATTCCATGTGGTTGCAGGGTCCCAAGGCAGAATATGAGGTGTTCCTCCTCCAGGCGTTGCGTGGTAACGGTTTGGTGGTGGAAGAGGCCCAGGACTTGCATATACTTGACTGAGTGGGAGGGGGAGTTGAGCTGTTCAGCCACGGGGTGGTGAGGTTGGTGGGTGCGGGTGTCCCAGAGATGTTCTCTGAAACAATCTGCAAGGAGGCATCCTGTCTCCCCGATGTAGAGGAGACCATGTTGGGTGCAAAGGATACAGTAGACAACATTGGTAAAGGTTCAGGTAAATTTCTGACAGATGTGTGAAGGATCCCTTGGGGCCTTGGACGGAGATGAGGGGAGTGGTGTGGGCGCAGGTTTTGCACTTCCTGCAGTGGCAGTGGCAGGAGTGGGGTGTGGGCTGATAGGGGGGCATGAACCTGATGAAGGAGTCGCGGAGGGAATGGTCTCTCTGGAAAGCTGATAGGAGTAGGGAGGGAAATATATTTTTAGTGGTGGGGTCCGTTTGGAGATGGCGGAAGTGGCAGAGGATGAGGCGCTGTATGCGGAGGTTGTTGGGGTAGGGTGGAAGGGGGACCAGGGGAGTTCTGTCTTTGTTGTGTTGGGAGGGGTGGGAATCAAGGACGATGGTGTGTGAAGCAGATGAGATGCGCTGGAGGGCATCGTCAACCACATTGGAAGGGAAGTTGCAATCATGGAAAAAGGAGGCCATCTGGGACTTTCTGAGGTGGAATTGGTTATCCTGGGAACAGATGTGGTGGAGGCAAAGGAATAGGGAATAAGGGATGGCATTTCTACAGGAGTTAGGGTGGGAGGAGGTGTAGTCTAGGTAGCTGTGGGAGTTGGTGGGCTTGTAGTAGATGTCTGTGGTTAGTCGGTCGCCGGAGCCAGTGATGGAGAAGTCCAGGAAGGAGAGGGAGGTTTCCGAGATGGTCCAGGTGAATTTGAGGTCGGGCTGAACAGTATTGGTAAAGTTGATGAACTGTTCAACCTCATCATGAGAGCATGAGTCAACGCCAATACAGTCATCGATGGAGCGGAGGAACAAGTGGGAGGGTGGTGCCGATGTAACTGCGGAAGATGGACTGTTCCATATATCCAAGAAACAGGCAGGCATAGCTGGGTCCCATGCGGGTTCCCATGGCTACCCTTTGAGTTTGAAAGAAGTGAAGGAAGAATGCCTCATATTCCACCTTGGGACCCTGCAACCACACACGGGATAAATTGGATCTTAACAGCTTCCTCATTTCCCCTCCCCTCCAAATTATCCCAGTCCCAAGCCTCCACTCGACACTGCACTCCAGATGTCTCCAACACTGCCCCCTCTGACCTATCACCTTCTCTCTCACCTTCATCCACCTACTGCTTTCTGAGCTGCCTTCCCCTCAACCCCACCCCCTCCCATTTATCTCTCAGGCCCCCAGGCCCACAAGCCTCATTCCTGATGAAGGGCTTTAGCCCAAAACATGGATTCTCCTGATCCTTGGATGCTGCCTGACTGGCTGTGCTTTTCCAGCACCACACTCTCGACCTGAATGATTCGGATAGTTGCCTCAATCCCAATGGACCCAGACGTTCTCCATCTATACCGTGTGACTCTTCTTTGGTTTGATTAATCTTCATTTTCTGAACGTCTTTCAGTTGTGTTCAATAATGCCACTGTGAAACAAGTAATAATGGATTTTTGACAGGTACATTTTCCAGTCTTATGATGTTCATGCATTCCCAAAGGAAGGTCCTTCACAGTATTCATCCTGTCACTTTATTTTAGTTTGTAGACTTGTGATACTTTAGAACTGTGCATCCCGTGGAGCAACTCTGTGGGAGATCAGCTAGTCATGTTCTAGTCACGGCCAGACCACAGTTGACTCATTGCTGCATGCTGGTGTCATGCATGTGAACACTTTGGAGAGGGTGCAGCAGAGATTTACGAGGTTGTTGCCTGGTATGGAAGGTGCTAACTATGAAGAGACGTTGAGTGGGTTAGGATTGTTTTCATTAGAAAAAAGGAGATTGAGGGGGGACCTGATTGAGGTCTACAAAGTCATGAAGGGTATACGCAGGGTAGATAGAGAAAACTTTTTCCCAGGATGAGGGATTCAGTGACAAGAGGTCACGCATTCAAGGTAAGGGATGAAAAATTTAAGAGGGATATATGTGGCAAGTACTTTGCACAGAGGGTGGTAGATGTCTAGAACACGTTGCCAGCAGAGGTGGTAGAGGCAGGCATGGTAGATTCATTTAAGATACATCTGGACAGATGCATGAGTAGGTGGGGAGCAGAGGGATACAGATGCTTAGGAATTGGGCGATAGCTTTAGACAGTGGATTTGGATTGACTCAGGCTTGGAGGGCCGAAGGGCCTGTTCCTGAGCTGTAAATTTTCTTTGCTCTTCTTTGTTCTTTGGTGTTGTTTATTCACATGCGGGACGTGGGTGCAGCTGGCTGAGCCAATTTTATTGCCCAACCCTAGTTGCTCTTGAGAAGGTGGTGAGCTGCTTTCTTGAGCCACTTCTGTGGTTTGACCCACAGTTTCCTCATAGGGAGGGAATTCCAGGATTTTGACCCAGCGTCAGTGAAGGCACAGCGATATATTTCCAAATCAGGATGGTGAGTGGCTTGGAGGGGGTCTTGCAGTGGGTGGTGTACCCGAGCCCTTGGCCTTCGAGATGGAAGTGGTCATGGGTTTGTAAGGTGCTGTCTGAGGACCTTCTGAATCGGGTTAGAGCAGAATGGGCTTAGGAGTCAACTAAACTGTTAACACTTAACTGTCTACTGGGCAATTTGGCAATAAATCTGGCCTGACCAGCAATGGTCACACCCCATGAATGAATAAACAATATAAATGTAAGTAGAGATCATTTCTTTAAGAGGAATTCATGAGGCAGATTGGTTAGTAACCATGGCTCAAACATTTTTCAAGTAGAATTTCTGACAGAAGGTGATTTCAAACTGAAGATTCAGCAATAATTGCTAAGAATAAGATTGACGTAAAAACAGCTGGCAAACAGTTCAGGACAATGATAAGGAAGTAGCAGCTGGTTGACTCGAGTGCAGAGGGAAATGTTGAAGAATTAACACTGAACTCTCTTCAAGTCTCTCTCTCGAGCTCTTAAAACAAACAAAAACAGAGAAACTCAGCAGGTCGGGTAGCATCTGTGGAGAGGGAAACAGAGTTAATGTTTCAAATCCTTCTCCCTGTTGTTTTTATTCAGTGATCTGTTCACAAAAAAAAAATTAGTTCCTTTATTTTCCAAATACAAACCAAAAGAACTGCAGATGCTGCAAATCAGAAACAAGAACAGAACTTGCTGGAGTGGGTTTTGGAGTCAGTGAGCTCTCGATCCCTCTGTTAAAGCTAATCAAAGCAAGTCATTATTCATAAGTCCTTTAATTGGAACATGAGTAAAGGGGAAATTAAAAGGAATAAAAATAGAAATTGCTGGAAAAGCTGAGTGACCCTTCCTCAGAACCAACCTGAAATGTTAACTCTGATCTCTCACCACAGATGATGCCAAGTCTACTGAGCTTTTCCAGCAATTTCTGTGTTTGTTTCCAATTAACAGGCTCATGTATTGTGACTTAGAACATAGAACATAGAACAATACAGCGCAGAACAGGTCCTTTGGCCCTCGATGTTGCGCCGACCTGTGAACTATTCTCAGCTCATTCCCCTACACTATCCCAAAATCATCCATGTGTTTACCTAGGGATTGTTTAAATCTCCCTAATGTGGCTGAGTTGACTACATTAGCAGGTAGGGCATTCCACGCCCTTACCACTCTCTGCGTAAAGAACCTGCCTCTGATATCGGTCTTAAATCTATCACCCTCAATTTGTAGTTATGCCCCCTCGTACAAGCTGACATCATCATCCTAGGAAAAAGACTTTCACTGTCTACCCTATCTAATCCTCTGATCATCTTGTATGTCTCTTGTAAATCTCCTTTTAGCGTTCTTCTTGCCAATGAGAACAGGTTCAAGTCTCTCAGACTTTCCTCATAAGACCTTCCCTCCAGACCAGGCAACATCCTGGTATATCTCCTCTGCACCTTTACCAATGCTTCCACATCCTTCCCGAAATATGGGGACCAGAACTGTACACAATATTCCAAGTATAGAGTTGCAGCATGATATTACGGTTCCGGAACTCAATTCCTCTACCAATGAAACCTACACACTGTTTGCCTTCTTAACAACCTGGGTGGCAACTTTTAAGGATCTATGCGCATGGACTCCAAGATCTCTCTGCACATCCACACTACCAAAACTCTTTCCATCGACTCAGTACTCTGCCATCCTGTTATTCTTCCCAAAGTGCATCACCTCACATTTAGCTGTGTTGAACTCCATTTGCCACCTCTCAGCCCACTTCTGCAGTTTATCCAAGCCCCCCTGCAACCTTCTTCCACACTGTCCCCCACTCCACTGACCTTAGTGTCATCGGCAAATTTACTAATCCATCCCCCAAGCCTGCGTCTAAGTCATTTATAAAAATGACAAATAGCAGTGGTCCTAAAACAGACCTCTGTGGCACGCCACTAGTAACTTTCAGAAAGTCAGTTTCTAATCCAAACTGCTAAATCACCCTCAATTCCATGCCTCTGCATTTTCTCCAACAGCCTACCATGTGGAATCTTATCAAAGGCTTTACTGAAGTCCATGTATACCACGTCAACTGCCCTACCCTCACCTACATGCTTCGTCACCTTCTCAAAAATCTCAGTGAGGTTTGTGAGACATGACCTGCCCTTGACGAAACCATGTTGACTATCTGAAATCAAATTGCCGTTTGCCAGATGATTATAAATCTTATCTCTTATAATCCTTTCCAAAACCTTTCCTACAATAGAAGTAAGGCTCACTGGTCTATAATTACCTGGGTCATCTCTACTGCCCTTCTTGAACATGGGCACAACATTTTTGCAATCCTCCAGTCCTCTGGTACCAAACCTGTAGACAATGACGACTCAAATATCAAAGCCAAAGTCTCTACTATCTCCTCCCTAGCTTCCCAGAGAATCCTCGGATAAATCCCTTCTGGCCCAGGGGACTAGTCTACTTTCACTCCTTCTAGAATTGATAATACCTGTTCGTAACTAACCTCGATCCTTTCTAGTCTAATATCTGATACCTCATTCTTCTCCTCTACAATATTCTCCCTTTCCTGAGTGAAAACCGATGAGAAATGTTTATTTAGCACCTCTCTGATCTCCACAGGGTCCACACCCAACTTCCTACTTCTGTCTTTGATTGGCCCTATTCCTACCCTAATCATCCTTTTATTCCTCACATACCTATAGGAAGCTTTAGGGTTCTTTATTCTATTTATTAAAGACTGCTCGTGTCTTCTCTTTGCTCTTCTTAACTTTCTCTTTAAATCCTTCCTAGCTGATCTGTAACTCTCCATCGCCTCATCTGAACCATCTTGCCTCATCAACACATAAGACTCCTTCTGCTTCGTAACAAAGGATGCAATTTCTTTATCACTTCCTCCCTGCCTCACAGGGATATACCTATCAAGGACACACAATATCTGTTCTTTAAACCAGCTCCACATTTCCATTGTCTGCATCCCTTGCATTTTGCTATCTCATTCTATGCATCCTAATTCCTGCCTAATCGCATTATAATTGCCCTTGCCCCATCGATAACTCTTGACCTGTGGCATGTACCTATCCCTTTCCATCGCTAAACTAAACATAACTGAATAATGGTCACTCTCTCCAAAGTGCTCACCGACAAGTAAATCAAACACTTGGCCTGGTTCATTACCAAGCACCAGATCCAATGTGGCTTCCCCTCTTATCAGCCTTTCGACCTACTGTGTCAGGAAACCCTCCTGTACACATTGGACAAAAACTGATCCATCTGACGTACTGGAGTTATAGCGTTTCCAGTCAATGTTGGGGAAGTTAAAATCCCCCATAATGACCTCCTGTTCCTTTCACTCCTACCCAGAATAATTTTGCTAATCCTCTCTTCCACCTCCCTGAAACTCTGCGGGGGCCAATAAAAAGCTCCAAGCAGTGTGACCCCTCCTCTCCTGTTTCTAACCTCAGCCCACACAATGCGAGTCCTCATCAAAAGTTCTCTCAGCCACCGTTATACTATCCTTGACTAACAAGACCACACCTCCCCCTCTTTTACCGCCTTGCCTGTTCTTAATGACTTACGGTGATTAGATTTGACAGATAGATCAACAGCTTACTGACTCCAAACCCCATTCCACTGTAACCCGTCAGAAGCTTGCATAGGAATCGGCTTAAGTCTTTGGGAACTCTAACTACAATTCCACACCATCTTCCCAAAAGACTTAAAAGCGGTGAGACAATCCTCTCTTTTATAATTTTCAACAGAAAAATGAATATGTGCAGAGGTCTGCCATTTTAGAGAACTCTCCCTGTTTGATGATTTAAGGTTATTTAATTGTCAGCTGGTCATTCCATATGATGCCATTGTCATTCCCACATTTGGGAGAGGGAGGCCTTGAGCTGGGGAAAGGATGAGGAGAGGGATTGGAAGTGCCTCCGCGTAGCTGAGAGGGTAGAGCAGAGAATCCAGAGAGAGAATTGTTTGTGGAGGCGTTGGTGGTATTGCAAAGCATGGAGCATCAAAGGTGGGTCCAAATTTGAAGGGACTAAAATGTACCTGAAGGTCTTGAGGGATGAGATGGTTGCGAAGACAGGAGCTAAGAAACGTCATGTAGCTATAGTAGTGAGTCTGTTTCATGGTGGGGTCAAAGAGCTGGAAGGCTGAAGAGGTCACGACATTGTGGCAGTGAGAGACGGACTGGCTGAGTGCACGTCTCAGGGAAACAGAGAACGCCTTCAAAGTCGGCATCCTTTGAAGGGATTTTCCAGTGGTACAGACTTAGCTAGAGACAAAGCAAACTGCAGTTGCTGGAATCCAAGGTAGACAAGCAGGAGGGTGGAAGAACACAGCAAGCCAGGCAGCACCAGGAGGTGGAGAAGTCAACATTTCGGGTGTAACCCTTTAACTCAAGCATACTCATGAGTAGTCATGATTTGGAGATGCCGGCGTTGGACTGGGGTGTACAAAGTTAAAAATCACACAACACCAGGTTATAGTCCAACAGGTTTAATTGGAAGCACTAGCTTTAGGAGCAACGTTCCTTCAACAGGTGGTTGTGGTGATGAAAGAGCGTCGCTCCGAAAGCTAGTGTGCTTCCAATTAAACCTGTTGGACTATAACCTGGTGTTGTGTGATTTTTAACTTTATACTCATGAGTATGTATTGTCAATTTGTGGACTACTGTAGTAGGTAGAGGGGATAAAATATTATTGGGATGAGTCCTGTTACTCAAGCCTGAAAATTATGTAGTTCAAGTGAGGCATCATGTGAAACCAAACCAACCAACCAACCTAACTCTAATGGGTTGTTCACTGTTCCTCTAATTAGATAGCCAAAACTCTTTGGAAACATAATGTATGATGGTGTGGCTTTCAGAAGTCTATTTTGTCATTGTTGTTTGAGGAGATTTTTTTTTAAGGCAGAGACGCAGAGCAGTCCACCAGAGTCACTAGAGTAAGCAGTTGTGAAGCCTTGTGGCTTTTTAAAGTTGGGAACAATAGAAGCAACCTGAACAGGTATGGTCAAATTCCCACAGAACCAGGATTTTCAGTTTAATTTATTAGTTTCTCAGTACCAGCATTTGTTGCTCGGGTCTCAGCAGGATTTGGAAGCTGCAGTAAATATATCTCCTGGCTGCTACACTCTCAGCATTTTCTTTAGACATTTTTTTCCCCCTCCTGGGCTCCTGGAGTTGCATGTGAGACAATCGGTTGTCTGAATTTGCCTTTCACCAAGGATGTGTTGATGATGTTACTATATTGGAACAGTTACTGTATCTATTGTTTTGTTAAGTTTTCCAATACAGTCAACTTATTCCAATTCCTCCTTTCTTTTGTTGTTTGTGAACTATAGTGGATGAATAAAGTGTGTTTTGCT
Organism: Chiloscyllium punctatum; assembly: GCF_047496795.1. Lineage (NCBI taxonomy): Eukaryota > Metazoa > Chordata > Chondrichthyes > Orectolobiformes > Hemiscylliidae > Chiloscyllium > Chiloscyllium punctatum. The sequence goes on along the minus strand of NC_092771.1, from coordinate 18,026,620 downwards.
TTAAATCTGGTAGTTTGATCAATCGAATTGCATCTGGAATACAACACCTTCTGTTTACCTTTAAAATAAGAAAACATTAGGGTCTGAATATTTTGAGGGGGTTTGGTTTGGTCCACACACTCTATTGCTTAATATCATCCTTCGTGTAACAGGGAGGCCAGAACTGGACACAATATTTCAGAAGAGGCCTTGCCAATGTCCTGTACAACTTCAACATGACTTCCTAACTCTTATACTCGAAGGAATGAGCAATAACTGATTATCAAACTCAGCACCCTGCTCCCCGTCTCTCCTCCACACACTTAGATCCATTTCGCCTGTGTCTTCTTGAACAATATTCAATGTTTTGGCTTCATTTGCGGCAAAATATTCGACAGGCTCACTATTCTCTGGGTGAAGAAATTTCTCCTCTTCTCAGTCCTGAATGATTTACTTGCATCTTTAGACTGTAATGCAGTCAAAGTGAAAGAAGAGACTGGGTGAGCAGGGGAACATGACATGCAGAAGAAAGATGCTGACAGTCCGGTACTCCCTCAGCACTGCACTGGAGTTCCAACCTTAAAGCCTTGAACCCATAACCTTCAAAGTCTGAAGCAGGGGCAAATTCTCCACTGTATGGAATCATACCCAACATATAGGAGGATGGTTGTGGTTGTTGGAGGTCAGTCATCTCAGCTCCAGGACATCTCTGCAGGAGTTCCTCAGGACCTAACCATTTTCAGCTGCTTCATCAATGACCTTCCCTCCATCCTAAGGTCAGAAATGGGGATGTTCGCTGATGATAGCACAATGTTCGCGCCATTTGTGACTGTCCTGATATTGAAGCAGTCTATGTTTAAATGCAACAAAATCCGGACAATATCCAGGTTTGGGCTGATAAGCGGAAAGTAACACTCGTGCCACATAAATGCCAGGTTATGACCATCTCTAGTAAGACAATCTAACTAAGGCCCCTTGACATTCAACATTGTCACCATCACTGAATCCCGCACTATCAACATCCTAGGGGTCACCATTGGTCAGACACTCAACTGGACTCGGCACATAAACACAGTGGCTAAGAGAGCAGGTCAGAGACTAGGAATACTGCGGTGAATAACTCACCTCCTGACTCCCCAGAGACTGTCCATCATTGACAAGGCATGAGTCAGGAATGTGATTGAATACTCCCCACTTGCCTGGATGGGTGCAGCTCCAACAACACTCAATAAACATGACATTTTTCATCATCCAGGACAAAGCAGTCTGCTTGATTGGCACCACACCCACAAATATCCACTCCCTTCACTGCCGACATCCAGTAGCAGCAGTGTATACTGTCTACAAGATGCACTGCAGAAATTCACCAAGTCTATGACAACCTCCATCTGGAAGGACAAGGGCAGCAGATATATGAACCCCTCTGCTGCAAGCTCACCATCCTGACTTGGAAACATATCGCTGTTCCTTCGTTGTTGCTGGGTCAAAGTCCTTGAATTCACTCCCTAAGGGCATCGTAGGGTCAACCTGCAGCACGTGGACTGCAGCTGTTCAAGAAAACAGCTCACACCCCACCTTTTCAAGGGCAGCTGGCGATGGGCAATAATTGTTGACCCAGCCAGAGCCATCTAAGCTCAAAAGAGAATAAATACATAGAGAGTAGTACCCGCATTATCTGTTGCTTAGTAACATGGCCACATCATGCTTATATCAGGATCAAAGTTGTAGTTGACTCTGGTGCCAGTGAAAACATATTGATTCTTATTTGTATGGCAGAGAACCACTTGCTATGGTCTTGCCTTTGACCACTTTCATGTGTATCCTGTTTTACTGTATTCATTGCAAGGGCTGCTTGTATATGGCACAGTTTACGGATTAGCCTCTGGAGATGATAGCAGAATACACCATTGCTCTTGTCACTGACTTCAGCAGGTCTGCTTGTCACTGGTTAAGGAAAGCTCTGAACTGGATTTCCTTTCACTGTAGAATGAAAGACAATAAGAAGAAACACACCATTCAGAAATTCCGAATGGGTTAGGAAGCTTGCGAAAGGTCAACTCATGCCCTCCAACTTTTGCCCTGTCACCATATACCCTCCATGCCAACTTATCCCCTGCTGAGATGAGAAATAAAAACATTTTAAGTACCTATTGCAGGCTTAAGAAGAATATTTATTCATGAAAGCCCTCTCCTGTTTTTTCAACAATTGACCTGACATCAAACTGACATTTTAGGGCTGGATTTTCATCTTGGATTTGGATTTCTGACAATGGAAAGTTTTCCAGCTCACTGCTACCACCTTGGGAACAAGACCCAAGTGGCACAATTTATTTTGGGATGTTGGGGGGTGGGGGGAGTAGGGGATGTTGCTGGTGTCAGGTGAAGTTGCCCCCCCCCCCCACCCAACTTCAGACCCAGATTGGAGGTGGCCATGAGGGGTATGGAGTATTCAGAGATGGTAGTTGAAAGGTTTCCCACACGTCATCCCAATTTAAAAAAAATATTAGGCCCTCTAGTCTTCACACTTCACTCCCCCCACCTACACTCATGCCCCAAACATGTCACTAAATGCTGAAACATGACTCTCCACTGATGCCCATATGATCCATTATAGGCCCTCTCCCCATTCATTGCAATGTTGTTTTACAGTCACTTTTAGTGTTAACTTGTGCCAATCCACAGTTCCCACTCATCCCTACCTGCCACTTTACTGCATGTTCATGTCAACACATGCTCTCCACCTTGTGCCCCTTCACCCTCCATGCCAACTCACCAAGCTGTACCCATGCTGAGATGAGGAAGAAAATAACACTCTCAGTACCTACTGCAGGCTTCATTGTATTAAGAATAACATTTATTTATGAAGGCCCACTCAAAATCTTCTGAGGTACAGCACTTCATTTCTTATAAAAACAAACATTTGCACTCATAAACCACATCAAAGAAAGCTAATCCTAAACAACCTCTCTAAGCTGCCAATCAAGCTGTGAATTTACAGCATCCCAACCTGTGGATGTAGTCAAGCAGTGATAATTCTGTACTGATAGTACTTAGAGTTATATCAACAAACACCTACTCTACAGCACCAATTTATTTACTCTCATAGACACAAGCAGGCAGTGGTTGCTTCACATTTTAAACGTTGTATGTACTTTGATACCTGCTTGTTCTACATCCCTTTAACAGCACTTACTTTTTGCCCATAAAGTGGTGAAGTGCACACTGTGGCTTGAGTCTTCCTCGAATTAGAACCAATTCTGCTTGTCCTGTGCACTAATGGCCTAACTGATCGGTAATTTGGTAAAACCAATGACTGCAGATGCTGAAAACCAGATTCTAGATTAGAGTGGTGCTGGAGAAGCACAGCAGCTCAGGCAGCATCCAAGGAGCAGTAAAATCGACGTTTCGGGCAAAAGCCTTTCATCAGGAATAGAGGGAGAGTGCCTGAAGAGTGGAGAGATAAATGAGAGGAGGGTGGGGGTGGGGAGAGAGTAGCATAGAGGAAATGACCTCGGAGTTGCAGTGGGAGAGGGACTCCCTGAGATTCTTGTAGAGAGAGGAGGAAAACTTCTTCAAGGCAGGCATCCTTGCAAGAGGATTCGCAGTAGGGTTAAAATCAACGAGGTAAAAACAATGACTTCAGATGCTGGAAACCAGATTCTGATTGGTAATTTGTCCTGGTGTGGTTCAACCTCCCCACACCATTTTGTAGCGATTGTAACGAGGTCAGTCAGGTGAATCTCATAGAATATGAGGTCCGTGATTGGGGTTGTTAATCTGGTCCCATCAGGGAGCCCAGGCTGACAGATATAAACTGGCGGGCTGACTGCCTACCCCTCTTCCGTGGTTATGTTCGAGCTCGAGTATATCTGGAGAAGGAGCACGCGGTGTCCACCAACACCCTGGAGTTGTTCAGGGAGAGGTGGGCGCCGCAGGGAGGGGAATGTATTATTTCCCCGTCCAAAACTATTTTGATTTAACCCCTGCCTTCCCCTTCACTGTTTGATCACACAGCATTGCCCTTCGATGTGAAGGGCACTGCTTGTCACTGGCCCCTCGGGTGTTTCCTCTCTTCCTGGTGGTGGAAATTTGAATAAAGATTCATGCACCTTGTGTCTTTCACACCTGCACACACACAACATGGGTGCTGGGGAAAAACAAGCACTAATAAAACAGAAAATCAAAGAACAAGAATGTCAGACATCCTGTTCACTCTGGGAGCTGGCTCTGAGAGAGCTGGATCAGTATCAAGGTCTCTCCACGTGTAAATAAATGATGACTTAGTGACAAGATACCAGCCTCTGTGGAATTATTTCAGGAAAAAAAATAAACAGGAGAGCCAACTGCCTGCCCCTCTTCCACGGTTATGTTAGATCCTGGGTATCTCTGGAGAAGGAGCACGCGGTGTCCACCAATACCCTTGAGTTGTTCAGGGTGAGGTGGGCACCGCAGGGTGTGGAGTGCATTATTCCCCCCTCCAACTCTATTTTAACTTAATCCCTGACCTCCCCTGCACTGTTTGATCACGCAGCATTGCCCTTTGATGTGAAGGGCACTGCTTGTCACTGGTCACTTGGGTGTTTCTTTTCTACCTGGTGGTGTCTCACACCAGCACACACACAACATGGATGCTGGGGAAAAATAAGCAGTTAGGCGGTAGTGTGGGGGTAATGCAAAAAAAAATAAACAGGAGTATCAGAGTTTCTTCTCACTCTGAGAGCTGGTTTTGAGGAAGCCAGAACAGTGTCAGGTACTATGTCCGTGTAAATAAAGAGTGACTTTGTGACGGGATACCAGCATCTGTGGAGTTATTTCAACTGAAAGTGAAACTTGTTGGAAATGGAGGCAGAACTTCAGCGGCTGTTTCACATTTTCAAATGCACAAGGAATCTCCGCAATTCAGCGAAAATCCAGCCCTTGATTTTAATTCAGAGCAACACTTCTTTTTCAATTCTTTCATTGGATGTGGGAATGACAGGCCAGACCAATATTTATTTCCCAACCCCAACTGCCCAGATGTTTACTCTCAGTGATACATGTCAAAACATCAACAGTGTTGAATCAAACAATTCCCAAGGTTTATCCAAATCAAAAACAAACGATGGTCAGAATTGCACTTCCTTTCTCGAAGTGGGATAAAAACAAATGTTTTTCCCAGTTGATGGATGTTGAATGAACTCAAAGCCACTGAATTTCATAGTAGATATCGGTCCCTCTCCTACCTTTATAGGTAATGTAAATAGACTGTACAGCCCCTTGAACCTGCTCTGTGATTCAATAACTTTATAGTTGATTAGATTATTCCACATTCCATCCTATATAAGACCATAAGATATCAGAGTAGAAGTGAGACCACCCTTCAATCATGGCTAATAAGTTTCTCAACCCCATTCTTCCACTTTCTCTCCATAACCCTTGATCCTCTTGATACTCAAGAACATATCTATCTCCATCTTAATTGTACTCAATGACTTAGCCTGCACTGCCTTCTGTGGCCGTGAATTCCATAGATTCACCACTCTCTGGCTGAAGAAGTTTCTCCTTATCTCCATTCTAAAAGGTCTTCCCTTTACTCTAAGGCTGTGCCCTCGGGTTCTCATCTCTCCTACCAATGGAAACATCTTCCCAACATCCACTCTGTCCAGGCCATTCAGTAATCTGTTCGTTTCAATTAGATCCCCCCTCATCCATCTAAACTCCATCGAGTATTAACCCAGAGTCTTCAAACATTCCTCAAATGTTAAGCTTTTCATTCCTGGGACCATTCTTATGAACCTCCTCTGAACACTCTCCAGTAGAGAAGAGGATGGAATGTGAAGTTGCTGCAGAGAATCAGTCATGAGTGCATTGAGCAATGAGCAGTCAACTCTGGATCCAATTGACTACAATAGTCCCTCAACTGTATGCCCCCAGAGAAAGTAGCTGAGGGTCTATTCATTCCAATGAGTCACATTGGCCATCGGCACATTGCATTTGCGTCAGCTTTGCGAGTATGCAACTAACGTAATGCCATTGTCATACCATCTCCCTGTAACCCCGTTTATTCTCCCTCTGTTGGTCATGACCTACTGATTGCTTCGATTGGTCATGCACTGGCCACGCTTTCAGGTGATGTTTTCCACACCTTAACCCCTCACTAAACCCAGCGGTAACACTCTCACATTCAAGGCAGAAGACCAATAGGTCCACCTTGGGATTATCCTTGATTGATACTTTGCCCGGGTGTTGCATATTTGGTTGCACTGCCTGCCAAAGCAAATGTTATATTATGACTCGATCTGCTTCTGAATGTTGGAGGTCCCGAGACATTACTGAGGGCAAGATGAGGGAGATCCGACAACTTGATCTGTGCATATCCCACCATTGAAACAAATCTTGGATTTCCTTCCCCAGTTCTGAGGAAGGGTCACTTGACCCAAAACGTTAACTCTGATTTCTCTCCACGGGTGATATCAGACCTGCTGAGCTTTTCCAGCAACTTCTGGGTTTTTTTTGTCTTTGATTTTGCTCGAGAAGCAAAAAAAATCTAACATTATACCACAAACTGATTCCGACAGTGATGATTAACAGATTAAAACCAGTTCCAGGAACGCTAAAACTGGAGGCCATTCAGCTCTATCAAGCCTGTCCTGTCATTCAATTATATCTATATTTAACTGTATTATCCTTGGCTTTGTAATATTAACTCCCCGCCTAATAAAAATCTCTTAGCCTCCATCTTGAAATATTCAATCGATCCCTCAAAAATTTGTAAAGAGAGAGATTTCCAGATTTCCATGATCCATTGTTGAAGGACACAATCCTGATGGTGCCTGTGTGGTCTACCTTTAATTTTAAAGGCACAACAGGATAAATAGTTTCTCTCTATGTGCCCTATCAAGTCCATTAATCACTTGAAATAGCTCATTTAGACCCTGAATGCTGAGATTCAATTTAATAATCTCTTAGAACCCCTCACAGCTTTACTTCAAGTAAAAATATTGCAGTTGGCACTAACTCTGATCTTACCAATAAAGTGCAACATATGGGATTCGGTGCTGAAAGTGATAAATCAAAGAAAACATGTTAAATTAAATGACGTACAGTAATTGACATTGTCACTGCTTCACCCAGTTACTAACTAATTGAGACAACCTAATGCATACCAGGCAGTTCTGAGGGCTTTTTAAAATAAAGGTCTGAACGCTTATCAAATGGTGGTGATTACATCTTGCCTGAAGGCACTTTTGTAATGGTTTAAACAAAGTTTAAATCAGGTGTGACTGGCGAGCAAATGTCAGAGCAATGGTTTGGCTTTACTTAGATTTGAGGAAGTATAGTTCATTGGAAGTCACATACAGTTGAGGTGAAGTGCAAAAACAGAGTGTGCTGGAGAAACTTAGCAGATCTGGCAACATCCTTGGAGAAAGAAATGTTTTGAATTAACGAGTTAATGTTTTGAATCCAGTGGCAGGACATTGGTTAGAACATTTTTGGAATATTGCATGCAATTCTAGTTTCCTTCCTATCAAAGGATGTTGTGAAACCTGAAAAGATTTGCAAGAATGTTACCAGGCTTGGAGGATTTGAGCTACAGAGAGGCTGAATAGGTGAGGGCTGTTTTCCCTGGAGCATCAGAGGCTGAGGGGTGAGATAATAGAGGTTTATTAAATCATGAGGGGCATGGATAGGGTAAATAAACAAGGTCTTTTCCCTGGGGTGGGGGAGTCCAGAACCAGAGGGCATAGGTTTGGTGTGAGAGGGGAAAGATATAAAAGGGACCTAAGGGGCAACTTTTTCATGCAGAGGGTGGTACGTGTATGGAATGAGCTGCCAGAGAAAGAGGTGGAGGCTGGTACAGTTACAGCATTTAAAAGGCATCTGGATCGGCTCATAACAAGAAACTTACTGGCTCCAAAGAATACAATAACAGAACCCACACAGTGCAGAAGCAGGCCATTCAGCCCATGCCATCCCTCTGAAGGGCATCCTACCACATCCCTGTAACTCTGATGGCCAATCCACCCTAACCTAGGCATCTTTGGGCCTTGGTGGGAAAAAAAACTGAAGCACCCAGAAGAAACCCATGCAGACACAGGGAGGACATGGAAATCTGCATAGACAGTCACCCAAGGCTGGAATTGAACCTGTATCTCTGGCACTGTGAAGCAGCAGCACTAAGCCACCATGCCACCAGACACCAGCCTTCAGCCTAGGGATGGGTGTTGTGGACTGCAGTCACCTCAGTTGGTTCGTTTTCATTTTCCAATACCAATCTTTTATTATCCGGCACCTATTGGACCAGTGCTGAGTGATCAAATATTCCAATTGATCAAGAGGTCCACATAATCAATGTAAAACTGCACACTAAGTAACAGAAACTTAATGCAGGGGGTATACACGTCACTGTTACAAATAAATCACCTGTATAATAATGCAGCTTTGCCTTAAGTTAAACCTATTGGCAGAGAACCTTCTCACTTGCACCACCAACTGACTACTCAACCCCACAATAATACAGTAAACCTCACGATACTTGAGGTATGTAATTTTTCCCGATTTATCGAGAGTGCTGGTTTGCTTTGACAAATTGAAAAACGGAATGAACATGGCCATTTCCCGCACACTCCGATATGGAAGATACTTGGCTTTATGGTATGAGCTTCTTCAGATTTTAGCAGCATCAGTCAGGGACTGGCCATGCTTGGATTCCGTCTCGGTTGATACTTTCCTGTGTCATTTACGACAAAATAATCATTGATCGCAGCAGGCTAAGAAAGCAAAGATTCACACTGATTGAAGAATTTTACTCCATGCCATCACAAAACAAAAAGACCTTTCTGCAGATGTAACCTCAAAGCGTGGTGACTGCTAACAATACAGCAATAAAAGCAAAACCGTCTATGACAAATCTTTTGGAAAAGACATGCCAGTCCTAGTCTGCTTTGAAATGAAGTCACCAGACTCTGCATTGGCACTGGGGTCCTTCTTCCACACAGTAAAGCGATGTGCAATGCAGTACAAGAAGGATGTGATAGCACTGGAGGGGCTACAGAAGAGGTTCACCAGGATGTTCCCTGGGATGGAGAAACTGAGCTACAAGGAAAAACTAGACAGGCTAGTTTTCTTTAGAGCAGGGAAGACTGCACGGGGACATGATTGAGGTGTATATGATTACGAGGGATATGGACAGGGTGAATAGAGAGCAGTTGTTCTTCTTGTTTGAGTGGGTCAATCTTGAGAGGGCATAGTTTTAGGGTCAGGGGCAGGAGACTCAGAGGGGGTTTGGGAAAAAGTCAGCGGGTGGTGAGAATCTGGAATGCATTGCCTGGGAAGATAGTGGAGGCTGGAATCCTCACAACCTTTAAAAAATATTTGGATGAGGACTTCAAATATCATAACATTCAAGAATATGGGACAGGTGCGGGAAATTGGGATTAGCGCACTTTCAGTGGTAGTTCTGTCAGTGCAGACTTGATGGACCGAAGAGTCCTTTTCTGCCTTGTATTGCTGCATCCATTACTTTCACTGGAAGTTCATTCCACACACGAGCCACCCTCTGCGTAAAAACATCGCCCCACATGCTTTTTAAATCTTTCTCCTCTCACCTTCAAAATATGCACCCTAGTTTTTAACTCCCCCAACCTGGGGAAAGAACCTTATCATTCATTCACCTCGTCTCTCGGGGTGGCATAGTGGCTCAGTGGTTGATGCTGTTGCCTCATAGCACCAGGTTCAATTCCAGCCTCGGGTGACCGTCGGTGTGTAGATTGCATGTTCTCCCTGTGTCTATGTAGGTTTGCTCTGGTTTCCTCCTGCTGTCCAAAGTTATGCAGGTTAAGGTGAATTGGCTATGCTAAATTGCCCATAGTGTTAGGTGCATTAAACAGAGGGAAATGGGTCTGGGTAGATTATCCTTCAGAGGGTTGGTGTGGGCTTGTTGGGCTGAAGGCCTGTTTCCACACTGTAGGTAATCCAATCTATGCCCCTCGTAACTTTATAAACCTCTACCAGGTCGCCCCTCAATCTCCTACACTCCAGTGGAAAGAGTCCAAGTCTATTTTTGTATCTCAAACCCTCCATTCCCGGCAACATCTTGGTAAATCTTTTCTGAACCCTCTCCAGTTTACCAGTTTGACACTAAATTGAGTGGAAAGGCAAACTGTGCAGAGGATGTGAGACAGGTTACGTGAGTTGGTAAAGGTCTGGCAGATGAAGTACAATGTTGATAAATGTGAAGTAGTCCACTTTGAAAGTAAAAATAGTAGCTCAGAGTATTATTTAGATGGCGAAAGATTACAGCATGCAGAGGGACTTAGGAGTGATCGTACACGAATGGCTAAAAGTTGATTTGCAGATGCAACAGGTAATCAGGAAGACAAATGGAATATTGGCTTTCATTGCTAGAGGGATTGAACTTAAGAGCAGGGAGGTTCTGCTGCAATTGTACAAGGTGTTGCTGAGGCCGCACCTGGAGTATTGTGCGCTGTTCTGGTCTCCTTACTTGAGGAAGGGCACACTGGTTTTGAAGGTGGTGCAGAGGAGGTTCACCAGGTTGATTCCAGAGATGAGGGGGTTACCCCATGAGGAGAAGCTGAGCTGCCTGGGATGGTACTCATTAGAATTTAGAAGAATGAGAGGGGATCTTGTAGAAACATATAGAATTATGAAAGGGATAGATAAGACAGAGGCAGACAAGTTGTTTCCACTGGTGGGTGAGACCAGGACTCGGGGGGAGTAGATTTAGGATAGAGATGAGGAGGAACTACTTTTCCCAGACAATAGAGAACCTATGGAATTGTGTGCCGAAGGAAGCAGTAGAGGCAGCTTCATTAAATATATTCAAGACACAGTGGGATGGGTTTTTGCGTGGTAAGGGAATGAAGGATTATGGGTATAATGCAGGTAAGAGGAGCTGAGACAGTGGATAGAGCAGCCATGATCTTAATGAATGGTGGATCAGGCTTGATGGACCAAATGGCCGACTCCAGCTTCTATTACTGTGAAACAATGAAACTATTATCTTTCCTCTAACAGGACAAACAGCACTGCACACAGTAGTCCAGAAAAGGCCTCACCAAAGTCCTTACAACCTCAATGTGACGTCTCAACTCCATTACTCAAAGCTCCTTGAGCAATCTGTATGGAGCCCCTAGAGAGCCATCAAACCAAATTACAAAAGACCAGCGTCCCCCACACTCAACATCACACCCACTGGCACATCAAGGCAGTGCCCTGTTTGGCCTGCTTTGTCTTAATTTTTTTAGTTTGTCTACCTTTCTGCCTCCTGGGTTGAAATCTTAATGGTTTAGCAAATAACCTTGACAATGCACATGTAATAAGTTCGACCAGATAATTATATAATTGCCCCATTCAGTAGACAACCAAACAGTTGTTGGTGCTTACTAAGCAGACCTGTCCTTTGTAACTCCAACACAAAAGCCCTCCTTTTCTAATGTGGTCCGATCTCGGACTGGTAATTATAAGCAGTCGCTGCGGTGTAATTAAATAGTCTCACAGCCTCCTCGCAGTGAGAACATTTCAAATTAAATGTTGCACAAGGTAAACCTGATGTCACGTTTGTACTGTATATGGAACAATGAGCACAATTACAGCTTTTTTTTTATTGAATGCAGAAGATTACACTGTAAAGTTGGGTTTTACAAGGGCTGTTTCATTTTTTTTACTCTAGATTGGCCATTATCTTTTCCTTCTTGAGATGCAGTTACCACAAACTGTTTGTCCCTCAAGACGGTGGAGGCCAGCTGGCCATTTGGGAAAATAGCTGTCCGTGTTAGTATCACATGTTCACAATCTTGATGCCCTCCAATTGCTCTGTTCAACTAAGTGGTGAATGCAGAAGTGAAGGTAAAATCACCATAGTTTTACCAGATCTCTCATTGGAGAGACAAAAGACAGTAATGGTTTAACCTGAGGATCGGCATGAGAGGAGAGATTGAGAAGGATAAATCTTCATGATAATCTCAGCCAGTGCTAGAATGGAACCATGCTGTTGGCATCACTCTATATCACAATCCATTCAGCAAGCCAACTGAGCAACACCAACCCAATGGCACAGAACGGTTAAGTCCATATGATCATATGGAGCGGACACAGGCTATTTAGACCCTTGAGTCAACACTGCCATTCAACAAAACCATGGCTGATCAGATCATCCTCAGATCATGGTACAACACATCCACCCTCGGACAAGCCAAGCAGAAGCACGCATGAGAATTCCAAGAAGCATGGCATTCCAACCAGAACTCTGTCAACAAACTCATCGAGTTAGACCCCATCTACCACCCCCTGAGAAAAGGAACCGGAAATGATATCGCCACAGGAAATGACATCACCACCCAAAGAAACCCAAACATAGAAATAGATAGCAGGAATTATCAGCAGTGCTTCGCCCACGTTACCTAATAGAGTGAGAAAACATCTGGAAATGACCTTTCCAGCTCAGCCAACAAACGTACATCCAGAACCTTAACCTGAGTCACAAATCTTCTCAAAACTTGCTATCATCCTCAACTCCACTTTCCTCCCTTCTTCCCAGAAGCCTCAATTCCCTTACTGATCAAAACTCTCAGCCTTGAGTCACCCTCATTGTTAAGGGTCTCGAGTTACTTCAAACCAAAGAATGGTAAATTTAATCTCCTGAAGGACGTTAGCGAATCAGAATGCCAGCTCTGTAAGAAATGTTGACATCTCATGAAAGAATAAAGGCCAAAATGAGCCACGTCTGGGGCAGATTTCTCATCGTGGCTCGAGACAAATTGGAGGTCCACAAGGCGGCATGGTGGCCCAGTGGTTAGCACTGCTGCCTCACAGCGCCAGAGACCCGGGTTCAATTCCTGCCTCAGGCGACTGACTGTGTGGAGTTTGCACGTTCTCCCCGTGTCTGCGTGGGTTTCCTCGGGGTGCTCCAGTTTCCTCCCACAATCCAAAGATGTGCAGGTCAGGTGAATTGGCCATGCTAAATCGCCCGTAGTGTTAGGGTAGGGGTATGGGTGGGTTGCGCTTCGGCGGGGCGGTGTGGACTTGTTGGGCCGAAGGGCCTGTTTCCACACTGTAAGTAATCTAACCTAAGGATAAGTTATGTCCGACAGCATAAAGCATATGATGTAGAGGTGGCTCTTTTTATTTGCAACAATCCAAGTTTCATGATTATTATCAATGAGGTTCATGTTTTATTTCTCAATCAGATTTATTAAGTCAATTGAATTTAAATTTAAATTCGATAGAAGTCTGAAATTAAGAATCCATTGATGACCATTGCTATAAAACCCAACTGGTTCACTGTGATGTCCTTTAGAGAGGAAAATTTGCCATCCTTTCTTGGTCTGGCCTACATGTGACTCCAGACTCAAAGCAATCTGGTTAACTCTTAACTGGCTCAGTCAGCATTACCCACATCCTATGAACTAATACATAAAAAATAATCAGCCCATTGTCAATGATGAACTTCAATTTGTGATACTGAAACATTCCCTGTGGACTGCCAGACAACCATAGGCACAATTGCAAATGATTATAGTGTTATATATTAACTCACAACGGTGCCACCTTGAAAACGACGTGTCTTCTGAGTCAGTTAATGGAGCTTTTGCCTTTGATCATGGTCCAAGCCCCTTGTGCAAATATTTGCAAAGTAGGTGGATGTTGCAGGGCCGTGCTAGTGGGATATGACCCGACAGATGTAACTCCTTAGTGTGCAGCTGTCCCCTGCATACTTGTTTGAATAGAATGGGCAAGACCCAATGACAGAGGGAGTTCTATTGACATTCGAGCACTGGTACAGGCAGATTGAGTGGTGTTTCAATGTGGGTTGCCATTAGAGAGACTCACAACTGCCTCAGTGACTACACTTTGGGATAATTCATTGCAAAGGTGGTAAGAAGTTACAAGGGCGACTTTTACAAGAGTTTGAAAATAAACAAGTTGCTGATTCCCACATGTCTCCCACCAACCTCAATGGAAGTAAAGTTGGAGAGAGATGTTAACCAAGCAGCCGCCTCTACAACATGTGTTGTACACTGTCACACATGACTTATGCTTGTGGGTCTCCCTCCGATTGGTCTAGAGCCATGGATGATGAGAAATCAGATATGGTTTATTTTCTCCCCTATTCTTTCTTGTGATGTGGGCATTTCTGGCAAAACCAGCATTTTGTTGCCCTCCAGTAGCTGTCCTTGAAACAGTATTGCACGCTTGACCGTTTTAGAGGGCAGTTAAGCGATAACCACATTTTGTTGTGGGTCTGGAGTTAGATGTCAGCCAGACCCTCGGGGAGACCAAACATAAACTGAAGGAATGGTTTGCTGAGCATCTCAGCCAGGCCCACAGGGACTGATCCGACCTCCCAGTCACCACCTATTTTAATTCCCCTTCCCACTCCCTTTCCAACATGACCATCCTTCGCCTCCTCCATTGCCACAACAAACCAAACCACATATTGGAGGAACAACACCTCATCTTCCACCCGGGCAGCCTACAGCCTGGAGGACTCAACATTTGAGTTCTCCGATTTTGAATAACCTCCCTTCCCATCCCTCAACTCCCTTCCCAGCCCCTCCCTCTCCCTTCCACTCCTTCCTGCCACCAACCGGATCCATTCCTCCCATTGACCAACCAGGTCGTACCCTGTCTTCACCTATCCCCACCTCACCACCCTGCTCTTCCGCCACCCCCTATACCTGCAGCTCCCCTTACAACTACCCCCGCTCCTGAAAAAGGGTTACACCCGAAATGTTGATTTCTCCATTTCCTCATGCTGCCTGGCTTGCTGTGTCCTTCCAGTATTCTGCTTGTCTACTCTTCAGGTAAGGACAGCTCATCTCCCTCCCTGAAGGTCATTGGCAACCAGAGTCTCTGGATGACTGGTATAGCAACCTTCCCAATGTTACACCATGTCCTTCCAATTTCTGGGGCCATGTCAGGTGGAAAACACTAGTGCACAGCAGGGCTGCCCCCCCCCCCCCCCCCTCCCAAAACCCCCTTTCTTAAACTCACTAGAGAAAGAGAGCTCTTTGGCAGGAGGGGGCTTCAATGGGCTCTGGAGAGACAGTGGGGTTTCAGAGACAGCATGGCTGCTGTGTTGGTCAGTAGGCCTGTGAAGCCTAGAGCAGGACTCTTGCTTCCACATGGAGAAGGCCCCTGTATGGCATGGGCTAGGAAGCCTGGAGACGGACTGTCTCTGCGACATGGTATGAGTTGGTATAGCCAGAGAGGGACCCTCTCTGTGGCATGACATGAGCTGGTACAGCCAGATTGGGACACTGTGTTAGTGGAATGGCATGGGCTGGTGTAGCCCAGAGTGGGACTCTGGCAGTGGCACGCTGTAGTAGCAGAGAAAGAAAAGTTGGACTCTCTCTAAGATTTTTAGAAAATTTAATCTGTGAATGGTGTTTATGTCTGAGTGGCGATACACAATTTACACTGGACACAATTGTTCTGTTCCTATGCGACCCCACACTATACAAAAGTTGCACAATCCAAATAACACTTAAAGTGTTAGCAATCTAATTGCGTTAAAGCCAACGCACGTTTTATAAGTTTGCATTTTAGGAACAGCGTTCCCAAATCACTAATCACATTACAGCCAATTTGTGTTACAGCAGAACTGACTGTATTCTATATGAATGCACGTGACAATAAAGGATATTCATTCATATTCAAGCCAGTTAGTCTCTGCCCCCATCTTATTCCATCATTAATCTCAGTTCAAAGTTTGGGAGAAGATTTGTAGCTCGGGTGCTCATTGTTGTGGTTCTGTTTGCCGAGCTGGGAATTTGTCTTGGAAACGTTTCGTCCCCTGTCTAGATGACATCCTCAGTGCTTGGGAGCCTCCTGTGAAGCGCTTCTGTGCTGTTTCCTCCGGCATTTATAGTGGCCTGTCTCTGCCGCTTCCGGTTGTAACCACAAGCAGCAGAGAGAGGCCACTACAAATGCCGGAGGAAACAGCACAGAAGCGCTTCACAGGAGGCTCCCAAGCACTGAGGATGTCACCTAGACAGGGGATGAAACGTTTGCAAGACAAATTCCCAGCTCGGCGAACAGAACCACAACATTAATCTCAGTCTTTTCCTACTTGCTTCGTATTTTGAACATTAGTGGTTCTGAAGTCAATCTGGAGTACAGGCAATTCCAGACAATATAACAGCATCTTGCCTACATATAGCACTTGCATAGTAGTAAAACATCAAGATGCTTCACAATACAAGGGGTTCCTGATTTACAAACATCTGATGTATGATCACTTGGAGTCATGCAGCACAGAAACAGACCCTTTGGTCCACTCATCCATGCCAACCAAGTTTCCCAAACTAAACTCGTCCCATTTGCCTGCATTTGGCCCATAACCCTCTAAATGTTTCCTATTCATGCACCTGTTCAAAAATCTTTTAAATATTCTAACTATACCTGCATCTACCGCTTCCTCTGGCAGTTCATTCCTCAGTTGGATCACCCTCTGAGTGAAAACGTTGCCCCTCAGGTCCCTTTTAAATCATTATCATCTCACCTTAAATCTATGCCCTCTAGTTTTGGACTCACCTACCCTTGGGAAAAAGACCTTTGTTATTCACCTTACCTATGACCCTCGTGATTTTATAAACCTCCATAAGGTCTGAATACCATCCTGTTTAGATTGTGATTTTAACTATCCAACAAAAAGACATTTCCTAACCTTACAAGGATCTCCTTTGCACATTCTTGCATTGTGTTTCAATTTGTGTAAAAATAGACTTGCGAATGAACTCCATAATAGAACCCATTCACAACCCAGGGACTGCCTGTAGTGTGAGAAATAAGTTCATTGGTTCATAAGATAGAGGAGTAGAATTAGGCCATTTGGCCCTTCAAGTCTGTTCCATCATTTGATCATAGCTGTTTTGCTCCTCACCCCCATTCTCCTGTCTTCTCTCCATTTCCCTTCAACCCTTTACCAATTAAAAATCTGTCCAACTCCTCCTTAAATTCACAATACAAGGGGTTCCTGATTTACAAACGTCTGACGTATGATCACTTGGAGTCATTCAGCACAGAAACAGACCCTTCGGTCCACTCATCCATGCTTTCATTAAGGTGATATTCCTTAATTAAGGTGATATAATACTGATATTCCTTAATACCCAAGCTTAATGAAAGCAATCATGCTTTCTAAACAGGATGGTATTCAGACCTTATGGAGGTTTATAAAATCACGAGGGTCATAGGTAAGGTGAATAACAAAGGTCTTTTTCCCAAGGGTAGGTGAGTCCAAAACTAGAGGGCATAGATTTAAGGTGAGATGATCACTGTGCCAGCATCCACCAAACTTTGGGGTCGGGAATTCCACAGATTCCCAACTGTTTGGGAGAAATAGTTTCTCCTCAACTCTCGTTTAAATTTGCTGCTTGAATCAGCAGAAGATACTGGGAAAGGTGACCGGAAGTGGCAAATGTCTTAAAGAATTAGGTGCAGAGTTTTGAAGAGTGAGTTTCCGAGTTTAGGGTATGGCCAGCTCTAGATATGGTCACCAAACAGTGTCAAAGTCGACTGTAGCAATTTATGTTACCTTCTTGTGATTAACACCAAAGATAACCAGATTCCATTTGGTTTAAGGATGGCAGTTAATAGCTGCACAGTTACAGTGACTTTGAACATAGAAACATAAGAACAGGAGGAGGCCATTTGGTCTCCCAAGCCTGCTCCATCTTTCAATTAGATCATAGCTGATCTGCGACCTAACTCCATATACCAGCTTTGGCTGATATCCCTTAATAGGAGAAAGTGAGGACTACAGATGCTGGAGAGTTGGAGTTGAAAAGTGTCTGGCTGGAAAAGCACAGCAGGTCAGGCAGCTTCTGAGGCGCAGGAGAATTGGCATTTTGGGCACAAGCCCTTCATTGGGAATTCTGATGAAGGGTTTACGCCCAAAATACTGATTCTCCTGCTCCTCAGATGCTGCCTGACCCACTGTGCTTTTCGAGTGCCACACTTTTCAACACTGACATTCCTTAATACCTAAGCTTAATGAAAGCAATTATCTATCTCAGATATAAAATTACCAACTGATCAAGCATGAACTGCTATTTGTGGAAGAGATTTCCAAACTTCTATCACCCTTGTGTGTAGAAGTGCTTCCTAACATCTCTCAGTGGTCTGACCCTAATTTTTCTCTGCCCCCCCCCCCGGTTCTGAAACAGTGGAAGTAATTTATCTTCAGCTACCCTGTCTTTTTCTGTTAATATTTTGAAGACTTTGATCAGATCAACTCTTAACCATCTAACTTCTAGAGAAAACAAGCCCAACTTGTATAATGTCTCCTCATAACTTAACACCTGAAGTCCAGGTATCATTTTTATAAGCCTACGGTGTACTCTCTCCAAAGTCAATAAACCTTTCCTAAGGTGTGTTGCCCAGATCTGCTCACAGTCCCCATGCAGAGTCTAACCAATGTTTCAAGTATAACTTCTGCAAACTTGTACTCCAGTCCAACAGATATAGAGGCCAGGGAAACCATGACTAATCACTCAAGCATAACCCTTATTAAAATTGCAACAGATGGATCTCAAAGTCTAGCGAACATATAACTGGGAGAAATAAATGTCACTGGTGATGTTACTGTGACAACAAGAGTTCAAATATGAATATGCATCTGCCTGATGAAATAGTCAAAAGGAAAAGTCTGCTAAATTAAAATGTAAGGAACTTACATTAAAATTTAATTTCCTTTTAATATCAGATTCTGTTACGTGTTTGGTATTTGTTAGATTTGAGGATGGCTTCACTGCCTCAGTGTGAAATGAGAAATGATCAAAACCTGGCTGTTTGAGTTTTTATCAATCAGTTTCCCTGACACATCCACTTCTTAACCAGTCTGCTGGAGATATTGTCGATTCAAAGAAAGCTGATGCTGCTGAAGCAGTGGTTACTCTAGCTGATCCAATAGTTATGTGATGATCGATTGACAAAACAGCCATGAAATCACAGAATGCTTACAGGATAGTAGGTGGCCATTTGGCCCATCGTCTCTATGCTGCCTCTGCAAAGTTACAATTCATCGTGTGGGAGTTTTGTGCTTTCTCTTTGTGGCTGTGCATACTTCTCCTTTTCTGCCAATAATCCCATTCCCCCTTGAATGCCTCACATGTAAACCAGACTAGGTAAAGGGAGGGGCTCAGATGTTATAACACACTCCTGTAGCAGGTGGGACTTGAACCCAGGCCTCTTACTGCACAGACAGGAGCACTACCACTGCACCACGGTGCAAGCTATCATTTTAAAAATGACTTTTCCAATCAACCTGTTCAAAGATGTTATGACATACCTCCAGAGCAGGTGGGACTTCAACCCAAACATCTCAGCTCAGAGATTGAGATACTACCATCCCACCATAATAGGACTCCCATGAGTTAATTTTTTTAAATTAAACCTATTTTCTAAGCAACCTGTTCAGAGATATTACTACGCACCTGTGGTGCAGGTGAGACTGGCAACCAGTCCTCCAGGTTCAGGGGTAAGGACACTATCTCTGTGCCAAAAGAGAGTCCCTGGGTCAACTTTATATTTTTTTAACCAATAAAGTAAAATGGGTCACAATAATCAGAAAATACTCAACTTGTGCTACCATTTTGCAAAATAAAATGCATTATAATATTAAAGTGTACGTATGAGTACCATGCAAAAACAAAACAATGAACAATACCCCCTCCCCATAAGTACTTTTTGTTAATCTCTTTTCCTTTCCATTTCTATTTTTAAAAAAGAACTGTTTTCTTTATCACCTGTGACTGTATGTATGTATATTATAATATAATAGTCACACCATAAAAACTGAATCTGTTTTACAAAGGGCTCAGGTGATGAGTTCCAGCTCAACAGGCTATTGCTTGTTGACAAGGAAACTCATATTCACCAAGCTCCACAGGGAGATAGTTAGTGATTCCCCATTGGGCTTAAAGAGGTTATCACAATTTCAAAGATTACTTCTTTTCCACCTTTGCTGGGAATGAAAATAAATCACTAAATAATATTAAAGTTGCTTGTTTGTGACTTGCTGCCTTTCTGAATCTATCAATGACACATATGCAAAAAAAAGTTCCTTTTTTGCTCCATCACCCCCAGCATTTCTTGTATGTTTGAAGTGGCCAATTTGTGACCAAATCTGGTGCACATTTTAGAAATAATAGCATTGAGAAACACTAAGCAGTCACAACTCCGTGATTCCCCCGCGCCCCCCACCCGCCATTCCTCACATTGAACAAGGTCAGCCCCAGTCATTCATTTGTGAAGTTTGCCTGTTCAAGGAGAAAATCATCAATGGACATGAAGCATTTCATCATGTTCTGTCTCAACAGTCTTCAACTTTGGGTGGCACGGTGGCACAGTGGTTAGCACTGCTGCCTCACAGCACCAGAGACCCGGGTTCAATTCCTGCCTCAGGCGACTGACTGTGTGGAGTTTGCACGTTCTCCCTGTGTCTGCGTGGGTTTCCTCCGGGTGCTCCGGTTTCCTCCCACAGTCCAAAGATGTGCAGGTCAGGTGAATTGGCCATCCTAAATTGCCCATAGTGTAGGTAAGGGGGAGATGTAGGGGTATGGGTGGGTTGCGCTTCGGCGGGGCGGTGTGGACTTGTTGGGCCGAAGGGCCTGTTTCCACACTGTAAGTAATCTAATCTAATCTAAACTACTACGGTCAACTATGGGCTTAGATTGTCCCAGTGTTGACTGACCACTTGCCTTTCCTTAACATCATCACAATGCTCCAGAAAAGTTCCTCATCTTGTTGGTCTTCATTTTCTGAGCCATTGCCCTACCAACATATTGGACCTTCTGTCTTTCCCACTATTGACAGACTTTGCAGAAGAAGAGTCAAAAATCACATAGCACGAGGTTATCGTCCAAAAGGTTTAATTTAAATTATAAGTTTTCAGAGCGCTGCTCCTTCATCAGGTAGCTCGTGGGGAAGGTTACATAGGACACCAAATTTATAAGTCAAAGATCAAAGTGCCAGACAATTGATGCAATGTATTAGACTAACCTAGATTGCTATTAAGTCCAAAATCACTTACAATGGGGATGCAGGTTTTGATTGATTAATATGTAAATCACATGGTTTCTTTCCAGTCACTGCCCCGAGATAACTTAACATTTTATTAGTATATAAAAAAGGTGACTTCTCAGCTCAGAAAATGCATTACTGGGATACAGACAGACTCTAACCTCACACCTTTAATGCATTGTCTGCGCTGAGATGGGATTTTCACTGGCATTTCTGACCATTTGGCCCCTTGAGTTGGTTCTGCCATTACATTTGATTTCGTTGTGTCCTGAACCCAGTTTCTGGGGTTTTCCCATCCTTTGACTGTCTTGTCAGTCAAGGGTCTGTCTACTTCTGCCTCAAATATTCAACGCCCCTGCCTTCACTGCTTTCTGCAAAAGGAATTCCACAGATATGTGACATCTTGAGAGAAAGAATTGCTCCCATATTTAAAGTGAAACCATGCATTTTAAATTATAATCCCTGGGTCTAGTCTCTCCCATAATGGGAAACACCCTGTTGTAGAATAGAATAGAATCCTTACAGTGTGGAAATAGACCACTTGGTCCAACAAGTCCAAGTTGAACAGTAACCCACCCAGACCCATTCCCCTATTCTATTACTTTACATTTACCCCTGACTAAGGCACTTAACCTACATATCCCAGAACACTATGGGGCAATTTAGCTATGAGCCAATTCATCCTAACCTGCACATCTCTGGATTGTGGGAGGAAACCCATACTGACACGGGGAGAACATGCAAACTCCACGCAATCACCAGGGTGTGAAATCGAACCTGGGTCACTGGCACTGTGAGGCAGCAGTGCTAACCACTGAACAAGCATAGGGACACGAGAAGACAATTCATCCCCTCCAATGTGCCCTGTTATTC
The DNA here is from genome assembly GCF_047496795.1 of Chiloscyllium punctatum. Taxonomy (NCBI): domain Eukaryota; kingdom Metazoa; phylum Chordata; class Chondrichthyes; order Orectolobiformes; family Hemiscylliidae; genus Chiloscyllium; species Chiloscyllium punctatum. Next base: position 18,004,741 of record NC_092771.1, on the reverse strand, counting down.
AATTAGACCATAAAAACAGAGCGACTTATATTATCTCTGCCAGTATTGCTGATTTTAATGACATTGGTTAACACTGTCTCCATTACCAGCAGGAGGTTCCTGTTACCCTTTAATGCATCAGTATTTAGTACAGGCCCTTTACTGATTCTATAATACTTATTAAAATGTAAGATGTGGAGGTGCCAGTGTTGAACAAGGTCAAAAGACGTACAACACTAGGTTAAAGTCCAACAGGTTTATTTAGAATCATAAGCTATATGGCACCACTCCTTGGTCAGGTGAAGTGAGGACAGCATCCAGGCACAGGCTTCATAGACAGAGAGATCAAATGTTGGCATGAATGGAGTGTTGACAGGCTAAATAATAGGTCTCTACAGGTGATCAAGAGTGTCAGATGGTGTGAGTAAAGTTTCAACATCTGGAATAAAAAGCGAAGGGTTGTCCTGAAATCCAATTAATTGAGGCAGAGAGATAATTACAAAAGTGCTGGAGATAAACCATGCTGGAATAACATGCTAGGTGTAAGAGTCGTGTGTGTGGTTCTAACCAAAGTAACAAGTTGCTTATATATACTATCCAAGTAAACATGATTGCTAATATGCAGTGACACACTTCCTTGCTTTGGACCCATTGCTTCCTCAGCATGCATGCCAGATTAGAATTAGAATTTATTCCAATGATGCCCTTGAAATACCTACTGATCTTAAAGGTAATAATAGTCTGTGAAATCATGCAAAATGGACACCTACCTGATTTCTGATGATGATTCAGCCTACACCTGAATTATCAAATCACACACTACCTCCGATATCTTGTTACAACAGACATTTCAGCTCCTTCCAGCTCATTCGCCTCTTATTCAAAATATTTTGCACTGAAGTCAATGGAAAGCAAAACTTGGTGAGCTACAAACCTAAATTTCGAGGGGCAGAAGGTTTCTAATGCAGGGTGGTGAAATGTGTTTGGGATTGTGGTTGGGAATGGGGGCCAAAAGTGGCTAGTGCCCATGTATTTCACTCTCTGTTTATTTTCTAATGACTTCCAACATGTTAAAGTTTCACATCCACTTTCTAGGTTGAAATCAATGAGGAACAGTACATAGCAATGTTGATGTTTCCATCAGGTGATCTGAAATTTGACCTCAATCCTATTTATGGTACAGCTAAAAACCTGCAGGAATGATTTCTGAAGCAATATCTATTATTCCAGAGAGCAGGATATGTGCATGTGAATGACAGGTGTAGATATGCTCACTACTGTTAGCTCATGTGCCCTCACCGCTCGAGAGACATTTGACAAAATTTAATTAACAGCCACCAGAGAGAGTGGCACATCATGCAGTCTGAACAAGATTGGGACTCAGGGCTAGATGTAGTTTATTTTCTATTAAGGATCACTTTCAAACTTCATGCAAATGATGTGTTGGCTGTTTCTTCAAGGTCACCTTCCAGGAAGGAGTGAGGATTTACCCAATTCTGAGAGTGCGCTGTAATGGAATTCAGGTTTATTTTACAAAGTGATTTCATAACAACATCACCTATATATAGCTAGGCCATGCTTCGAAAGCTGCCTGGTGATATTGCTGAAATTATCTGGTAGGGAAACATCTACCTTGATCTCTTGTGGGTTAGTGTGGAACCAGGGTATGGGGCACTATTATAGAGTTAGGACTGAGATGAGGTGAATTGTTTTTATCTCTGCCTTGGAAGACAGTGGAAGCAGAAGCACTGAATATTTTTAGGGCAGTGATAGGTAGACTCTTAAACAATAACAGATGTTGCAGGAAAAACTCAGCAGGTCTGGCAGCATCTGTGAAAAGAAATCAAAGTTAATGTTTCGGAGTTCGGTGAACCTTCCTCAAAATTATAGACAGACTCCTGTTGGGCACGGGGTTCAAAGGGTATCAGGGTGGGAGGGTAAATGAGAATGATATGCATATCAATAGATGTGGAATTTGGAACACAAACCAATCGGCTACCATCTTACTGAATGGTGGGGTGGGCTCAAAGGGCCAAATGGCCTACTCTTGCAACATAAAAACCGAAAGAACTGCTGATGCTGTAAATCAGAAACAAAAACAGAAATTGCTGCAAAAGCTCAGTAGCTCTGGCAGCATCTGTGGATAAAAATCAGAGTTAACATTTTGGGTTGAGGGACCCTTCTGCAGAACTGATGGTAGCCAGAAAAATAGTGGCTTACATGCAGAAGATAGAGTGGGGGGATGGGGCAACGAGTGAATAACAGATAGCGAGCGAGAGAGAGAAGAACAGAAGAACAGACAAAGGAGTAGATAACGATCTGGCTGGGAGAGTGAATAGCTAGGACTGTTACTGGCTGAACTCGTCTATTCTAGATTCTATTACGTATGTTTTTATTCACGTAGTTGAAGTCATTTTGGGGGCAAACTAGACATTTTTTCTTATTTTTAAATCTATTTTTCTGTTTGGTGATGTTATCTTCTGGAGCAGGAAGGACTGAAACATAATCCCCCTCCCCCCTCTCCCCCTCCCCCTCCTCCCTCCCCCCTCTCCCCCTCCCCCCTCCCCCATCTCCCCCTCCCCCCTCCCCCCTCTCTCCCTCCCCCCTCTCTCCCTCCCCCCTCTCCCCCTCCCCCCCCCCCTCTCCCGCCCCCCTCCCCCCTCTCCCCTCTCAGAGGCATGGAAGCAACCATTGTGCCACAAGAGGACCCCCAAAACAGTTTTTTTCCTTCAAATTCTTGTCGATTAAAAGAACCTAGACAATTTTCTGCAAGGACGTTAGTTTTTAAAATCATGTTCCTTATGCCAGTAAGGAATTAAAATCATGGATAAAATACATCACTACTGACAATAAGAGTCAGATGGTGTGCATGTTTGGGAGTAGGTGTGTGCAGACTATTAATCACATTCTATATCGTTCTTCCAAACTACGATTGCCCATATTGCTCAAGCCACTTTGTAAATCTTTGCAACCAAAACGTCTGAGGGTATCGAAACAAAATACTGTGGATGCTGAAAATGTGAAACGATCACAGAGGGAGTGTCGAGAAACTCAGCTGGTCTGGCAGCATCCATGGAGAGAAAACCGAATTAACACTTTGAGCCTTCAGAACTGAGGAAGGGGTGCTTGACTCAAAATGTTAACTCTTTTTCTCTCTCCACAGATGCTGTCAAACCTGCTGAGTTTCTTCAGCATTTTCTGTGTTTGTGTCTTAATATATGCTCTGCCCAGATCACTCACACAGCAACATTCCTGCACTGAGCATAGACAGTGGAAGAGCGTGTAGGAACAAGTTGACTTGAAATTGGAAGTCAAACATCTATTCTTGCTTCCATGTTACCTTGAGAAAACCATTGTGAAATGTAACAAGCCTACTGCATGTTGTTTCTGTTCTTCCTAGACAGGGTCTTACTGATGTCAATCACAAGCATTTATCTTCAATAAAGTCCAGCAGAACATCAATGTGAGGAGAGGGAATTGCTCAATAAGTACAATAGGCTCATTAGGGTCTTTCTAAAATTTTGGAGAAACTGCAGATGCTGGAGATCAGCATTGAGAGTGTGGTGCTGGAAAAGCACAGCCAGTCAGGTAGCATCCGAGAAGCAGGAGAATTGACATTTCAGGCATTAGCCCTTCATCATTCCTGATGAAGGGCTTATGCCTGAAACTTCAATTCTCCAGCTCCTCGGATGCTGCTTGATCTGCTGTGTGCTTCCTGAGATGTTCTCTCACTTGGATTTCATTTTAAACATTGGCATGAGGGCAAGTGATGACCTAGTGGCATGATTCCTAGATTATTAATCCAGAGACCAGGTAACGTTCTGGGGACTTTGCTATGGCAAAAGGTGGAATTTAAATTGAATAATAATCTGGAATTAAGCCATAACCAATTGTCAGCAAAAGCCCATGGTTTCTAATATCCTTCAGGCAAGCCATGATGTGGAGGAACTGTAGTGAACAAAGTCACGTGACACCAAGTTATAGTCTCACCTGATGAAGGAGCAGTGCTCTGAAAGAGTGTGATTTCAAATAAACCTGTTGGACTATAATCCAGTGTTCTGTGACTTCTGCCATTAGGGAAGGAAACTGCCATCCTTACCTGGTCTGGTCTACATGTGACTCCAGGCCCACAGCGATGCGGTTGACTCTTTACTACCCTCTGGGTACTTAGGGGTGGGCAATAAATGCTGGCCTAGCCAGTGACGCCATCATCTTGTGAATGAATAAAATAAATTATGAATTTATTATAAATATGGTCCACAGGATATATACATGAAGGTATTAGTGACATTGCAGAGTTGGGAGTTAATACATTTTTAAAAATTCACTCACGGGATGTGGGCGCCTCTGGCATTTTTGATGATCATTAATTGCCCAGAGAGCAGTTACGAGTCAACTACATTGCTGTGGGTCTGGAGTCACATGGAGGCCAAATCAAATTACCTTCCCTGAAGGACATTAGTGAACCAGTATACATTTTATGGGAGCAATTTTTCCTTTGCTGAAAGTTGTGAGCAGGGCAAATAATTGGACAAGTTAACCCCGTGGAAATACCCACCCACTTCTCACCACCTCACCAACTAAATGCTGAAGGAGAAGGTCCACGCGCAGCCTTCTTGAATCACCAACGGTTACGTCCTTTAAGTTGTCAATTGATGGCCATTTAAGGGTCTCAACTCTCCACCTCGCCAATCATCTGCACCACCCTCCACACACTGACACACACTCCTCACTGCAGGAGGTCGGCTCAGTTCCCAACTGGGAAAGCAGCGTGACCTGCCTGTCAAGTTTCTGGTAAAGAGCAAAGCCAACAGAAAAACTTTTTAAACACTTACATTGGCACCTCACTGCCCCACCCACCCCCACCCCAGTGTTGGCCATGATGGGTGAACTTCAAGACCTGATGAAGGGGTCCTGCCCGAATCTTCAATTCTCCTGCTCCTTGGATGCTGGCTGACCTGTTGTGCTTTTCCAGCACCGCGCAAATCTTGACTCGAATCTCCAGCATCTGCAGTACCCACTTTCGCCTTGAGGAAAGTATCAGCCATGATTGAATGGTGGAACAGACTCGATGGACTAATTTCTGCTCCTATGTCTTATGGTCTTATACACAGACAAGTTTGGATGAAGGTGGGTGATAGGACATTGGTGTGGAGCAAGAATGCAAATACAGACTCGTTTGGCCAAATGGTCCTTTTCTCGGTTGCGTTCAGAAGTTCTCCAGATTTTGCCCTTGGGGCATGCCTGCAGGAGGTGGATGCAGGTATCCACTTGAGGTTCATGCATTTAACAACAAACATGTATTCTGATTGACATTCAATTCTGCATCCACGCCCCAAACATAGGAAAATGGAAGGAAAAGATTGGGCTTGTTGTTGGTCAAAGCCAATAGTCCTTCTCTCTCAGGTCACTATGATGTGCTGAGTGATGGGCTGTTTGAAGGTGGTTACTCCAACTTGTCTGTGATCAATGTATCACAAGTGGGTGTGTGTATTTCCTACTCCTGGAGTGAGTGAGTCTATTTTAAATAACCCAGCCTGAAGTCATTTGTACTGAAAAGTAAAGGTTAGTTTATTTTTATTTGCTTGTTCTGGAGGTTATTAAAGAAAATACAAACAGGCACACATACACGCACAGATGAACAGTGCACACATGCATAATGCACACGTGCACAAAAGCGCATACACACCCACGCACACATGCGCATGCACACTAATTACAGATTAACATTAATAATATAGTATTATGTTTCTTGTAATATTTATAAAAGTGTATTAAGTTCCCTCACTCCGATTTTGAAGTAAGCCTGTTGTCTCAGGTTTGAGGTGTCAGACATGAAGACTTTTGGGATTGCAGAAGTACCTCAGCAGCTGTGATGGCTTCTACAGCTGAAGGATGTTTTCACAGGAAGCTTGTGGATGGAATGAAAGGGCTCTTATGATGCAGAGGTAGTGTCCTTTCCTCTGGCCCAAAAGGCTTGGATTCAAGTCCCACCAGTTCCAGACGTGTGTAATAATATCTCTGAACAAGCAGATTAGAAAATATCTACAGTTGGAGATGGGTGTAAGAGTCAATGTCTCCTTCCAGGAAACTCTGAGCACTCTGGTGAACAATTGGCTTCCATTTCTAGTGTTATGGACCCGGATAGACCCCCTCAAAACATTTTGAGAAAGTAGCCCAGACTCTAACTTTGCTAGTTGTTTTAAGCAGGTGTACAGTGGATATTTCAGGAGCAATGCAGCTGGCCCAACCACTTAGTTTTAACCAAAACAGAATTTATTTGCGAGGTTACCGAATGAACACAAATGAAAGGGAACAAAATACAGAAGAACTTAACCTATCCGAAAACCCAACAGATTATCCCAATTTAATGATGCTGTTCCAAATACTTTCAACAATCCCCATAAACACCCATTTGTAAAAAAGGCAAAAATCCAACACAGGATCTTATAGGAGAGTTGTCAGACAAAGGGAGGATCAGCATGCACTTGCTTCGTTGGGTCAAGAAGCTTCACAACTGACTGCTTGGAAATCCAAACCAAACCAGAGAAAAGCTGAGCTGGGAGAACTGACCACTCCCCTTTCATTGTACAAGTGTTTTTATTAAACTTGAAAACCTTTTGCCTGGGGCAGTATCTGTTAGCTATAATCAAATTGGCCCCAAAACCCTTCAAAGCCAGACCACTCGGCAACTCTGTGTTTATGATCCCTCTGACAGAAAAAAACCAAGGACAGCATAGCCTTGATAAAGAAGCAGCATAATCACATTAATAGCCACTGATGGACAGAGGCCTCAGAGGACTGAATAGTGGAAAACAAAACTGGAGCGAACTTTGTTGACAGTTGTTCCTAGTTTTTCTTCCATGGTAATGCAGTGTAACCCTCTCAGAGCTTCTTTATTCATAGCTGACTGATAGCTCCCTTCTTGCTCTCCCTTATTAATATAAGCATTTCCTCTCCACAGACACCTCTCTCGTGATGTTTCTCTGCCTTTTGATGGTTGAAGATATTGTCCTGCCTTTTTTTGATATTCTTGGCAGGCAAGCAAGGATGGCCCCTGTGACATGGGACCTGGACAAACTGTTCTAAATAAGGCAAATGGTGACACAGGGCTAATGACATTGGGTTAGTAATCCAGAGGCCTAGACTACAGCTCTGGGTCTGAATTTGAGCACAATTCAATGAATCTAAAATTTCAAGCTACTCTCAGTGACGGCCACCATAGGAGAAGACGTACGCCATTCAGCCCTTCCCTGATTCTGATTGATCATCCAACTCAGTTCCCTGTTTCTGCTTTCTCCCCATGCCCTTTGATCTATTTAATCCTAAGAACTACATCAAAATCCTTCTTGGAAACATTCTTTCCGTGGCAGGGAATTCCGCAGGCTCCACATTCTCTTTCTCCTCATCTCAGTCTGACATGGCCTCCTCCATATCCTTAGACGGTGACCTCTGGCTCTGGACTCTTCCAGCATTGACTGCTGTTGAAAAAAAAAAGTCATCTGTATCAGAAATGTTCTGCAGGGCAAGAAATCTGCTCTCCTTAGCAGGTCTCGTCTACATGTGATTCAAGCTCACTCTTAACTACCTTCTGGAATTTCTCCACAAGCCATTTAGTTCAAGGGCAATAATTAATGGACCATAAAGAATCTTACCGTCATGGAGTAATGGAGATTTACAGCACAAAAACAGCCTTTTAGCCCATCATGTCCATGTCAGTGTTGTCAGTGAGCTCTGAGGAAGTGGATGTGGATACAATTACAACATTTAAAAGGTATTTGGATAAGTACATGACTAGGAAAGGTTTGAAGGGATGTAAGATCATAAGACTGAGGAGCAGAAATTAGGCCATTCAGCCCATTGAGCCTACTCCGCCATTCAGCCCATTGAGCCTACTCCACCATTCAATCATGGCTGATAACCTTCTCAACACTATTCTCCCGCTTTCTCCTGGTAACCCTTGATACTCAAAACCTTTCGATCTCAGTCTTAAATATATTGAATGACCTGACCTCCACAGCCTCATGTGGCCCCAGGAGCAGACAGGTTGGGACGAGTTGAGTTTGGGATTATGATCGACATGGACTGGTTGGACCGAAGGGTCTGTTTCCATGCTGTATGACTCAATGACTCTAAGTAGCTTTTATTGGTTCAATGCAGTAGCTCCAGCTCAGTACTCAATGAGAGTGAATGTAGTGAGAGCTGAATGCTTGGGTGAAATCAGACAGGGTGTAGGAAAGGGTCTTGATCAGTGATTTTGCAGTCCATGAACCCAAACTAATTTAGTTAAGTACAGTGTTGCATTGTAGCCTTACTGCTAATTGATTATAAAATCTCTCCCATTTTTCTGTATTTCATTCCTTATTATGCATCAGCACAAACTGGATTTTGACTGGACTCTCTGGGGTGACAGGATAATCTACATGAAAAACACACAGTTCACCTTTCTCCCTTTGCCAGATATCTATCAGCTTCTGTAATTCAAAATCAATCAGGAAATGATTGCTCTGCATATTGGATCTGTTAGCGATGGTCTGATCAATAAATATATCATTCGCAAATATGGCTTTAAGTGACTGCAGTCAAAGAACAGCAGTAACTGAGATATCCCAATGGGCTAGAAGGGATTCCTTAATGCTTAGTAAAGCAATATTACAAATTCGGTAAATCCTCATAGAATAATAAGCTTGGAAGTCTAATTGGTTCCTTTCCTATAAACTACATCAAAATGATTGTGAATGCTCTGTCAGTTGTCGCCTGGTTTGTTCGGCATTTCTCTATGACCCAGAAGGTTGTAGCTTCAGATGTTACTCCAGAGACTGAGCATAGAAATCTGAGCTGACACCTTGAGAGAGTGCTGCACTGTCAGTCGGTGACAGCTTTCAAATGAGACAGCTTTCAAACAAAAACCTTTTCTTACCCTGCTGGTTGTGTATAAGAGAACCTGTGACACCACTGAAGAAAAAACTGCAGAGTTGCCCCCGTGTCCCAGCTGATATTTCTTCTTCAACATTACAACATTACAACAAAATGTTGTAATGATTTGTTTATCATCACAGCATTGATTCCAGGACCTGTGTGCAAATTGGCTGTCAAGTCTTTACTTGATAAAAGTGGCTACACTTCATTGGACGCAGATTGCCTTGGGACTTCCCAAGCGACAAAAAAGGCAAGTCTTTCTTTTTGATCAGTGGTCTACTTTAAAAAAAGCTGTGATACGATTTATGGAATGGAAGCGTAGAGGGTGTTGTCATAATGGTGCCACCCAGAATCAATGAGGTACAGTACCATCTGCTTAGGAGATTGTTACAAGAAAGGAATTGGATTGTATCCCTACACTAACACTCCCCTGTCAAATTACAAAAAGGACACACAATGATGTGTGTACTTTTATGGCCAGTGGGCACTGCAGGGCCAGAGTTTATGGCCAGAGGGCACTGCAGGGGCCAGAGTTTATGACCAGTGGGCACTGCAGGGGCCAGAGTTTATGGCCAGCGGGCACTGCAGGGGCCAGAGTTTATGGTTCACATCCAAAATGAACTTGGCTAATTTAAATTTTGCTTGCTTTAGTTATAATGCCCCTTTAAAGAGCTAGCATCTGATTTAATTTGGTTTCCTTTGGTTTATTTGATTTAAAAAACTTTAAGTGGCTTAAAAGAGGTATATGATGCGTATGATTTCATTTCAGTTTTATTGGTAGTTGGAGATAACACAGAGATTTTAGCATTTGTGGAAATCAAGAAGATTTATCTAATCACAATTTAACTAGCTCCAACAGATAATTTCACAGAATCATAGAATCGCTACATAGTGGAACCAGGCCATTTGGCCCAGACTGACCCTCTGAACCACTTCCCACCCAGACCCACAGACCACCCCCAACCTTATTTCTGTAACCCTGCACTACCCTGGACATTATGGGCAATTTAATCCACCCAACCTGCACATCTTTGGATTGTGGGAGAAAACTAGAGCGGCTGGAGGAAACCCAGTTATGCGAGGTTGGAATCGAACCCTGTTCCTTGATGCCGTGTGACAGCAGTGACAGCCACTGAACCACTGTGCTGGAAATTAACATCCTAATTTTCTTAGACATCCCAGGAAAGTTAAACAAGGGTGGCATTTCTCATATGGGAAACTAATGGTGATACTAGCAATGATAGAGTGTTCCAATTTGGTGGGAATGATGCAGGCAGAGATTCAAAATATTTTCCTGTAATTTGTCCCATCTTATGCTCTTCAAAGACTTTCTATCTGATATTACTTACACATTCAGTTTGTTGGATACTGCAAAGAATAGGGTGCTGACACTGTCTCAGCGATACATTAGAAGAAGGATCCCTATGTGCGGAAACAGGCCCTTCAGCCCAACAAGTTCACACTGACCCTCTGAAGAGTAACCCACCCAAACCTACTCCCCTACATTGACCCCTGACTAATGCACCTACCCTGCCCATCCCTGAACACTATGGGCAATTTAGCGTGGCCAATTCACCTAACCTGCATATCTTTGGACTGTGGGAGGAAACTGGAGCACCCAGAGGAGTGAACAATCTCTAGAACAAGTTCTAGAAAAGAACTCTGAGAAATGAGAACATTATTCAGAGTTCTCTTCTAGAATGTCAAGCTCGAACCTTTTTCTTTAATGTGTAGGAGAATGAGTGGGGATCTTATAGAAGTGTTTAAGATCATGAGAGGCATAGATAGGGTGAATGCACTCAGTCTTTTTCCCAGGGTTGGAGAATCAAGAACTAGAGGGTATTTGCTTAGGGTTAGAGGGGAAAGAATAAATGGGAGCCTGAGGGGCAACTTTTTTCACAGAGGGTGGTACACATACGGAATGAGGTGCCAGTGGAAGTGATTGAGGAGGGTATATTAACAACATTTAAAATGCATTTGGACAAATGCATGGATAGGAAAGGATTAGAAGGATAAGGGCCAATGCAGGGAAATGGGGTTAGCGAGGTTGGACATTTTGCCTCCATGCTGTAGGACTCTATGATTCTATAACCAGCTACGCCATTTTACAACCTATTCCAGTACAGCTACAATGTTGATATCTATCTGACAATATGGACATTTACCCAGGTACGCCTGATCTACAAAACCAGAGCAAATCCAACCCAGTCAATTCTAACAATATCAGTCTGTTCTTAAACATTCGAAAAGTTATGGGAAGGGACATTGGTAGTCACTACCTGAATGAGAGCAACATTCAAGAAATACAATACCATCCAGGACAAAGCAGCCTCCTTGATTCATCCCATCCATGATCTTCAGTGTTCATTCCACTGGTTAGTGTCATAATTGGCAACAGAAAGATGGTTGTTGTAGGTCAATGATCTCAGTTCCGGGTCATCTCTGCAGGAGTTCCTTAGGCTAGTGCCCTAGGTCCAATCATATTCAGCTGCTTCATCAACAACCTTCCCTCCGTCATAACGTGAGCGTGTTTGCTGATGATTACACAATATTCAGCACAGTTCACGGCTCCTCGGATATTGAAGCAGTCCATGCCTAAATGCAGCAGGACCTGGACAATATCCAGACTAGTACTGAAAAGTGACAAGTAATATTCATGCCACACAAATACCAGGCAATGACCATAAGACATAGGAGCAGAAATTAGGCCATTTGGCCCATCGAGTCTGCTCCACCATTCATTTGTGGCTGATAAGTTTCTCAACCCCATTTTCCTGCTAATAAGAGACCATCTCCAATAATAGACGATCTAACCATCACCCCTTTACATTCAATGTTGTTACTAGCAGTGAACTCCCCATTATCAATAACCTGGGATTTATCATTGACCAGAAAAGGAACTAAACTCGCCAAATAAACACAGAGCAGGTCAGAGGCTAGGAATAACTCCAAATAATTGACCTCCTGATGCCCCCACCATCTACAAGGTAAAAGTCAGGCGTGTGATCAAATACTCCCCTCTTGCCTTGATTGGTGCACCTCCAAGAACACTGAAGAAGCTTGACACCATCCAGGACAAAGCAGTCTGCTTGATTGATAACACATTCACACAAAACCAGTCCCTCCAATACCAAAGCTTCATAGCTGCAGTGTGTACTATCGACAAGATAGAAATTCATGAAGGGTCCTCAGAAAGCACTATCCAAACCCACAACCACTATCACCCTGAAAGGCAAAGGTAGCAGTTAGATGGGAAATTTTCCTCAAAACCACTCACCATCCTGGTTTGGAGACATATCACCATTAACGCTGGATTGAAATCCTGGAGTTCACTCCCTAAGGGCATTGTGGGTCTAGCTACAGTACTTGGACTGCAACAGTTCAAGAAGGCAGCTCACCTTCTCAGGATCAACTAAGATAAAAATACTGGCAGTCAGAAACACTCTCATATGAATAAATAGGAAAACCCATCAGAGCATAGAAGCAGCTGCGTGTGCCATCTGCAAGATGCAATGTCATAATTTGCTAAAGTTCTTTCAAAATCAACTTCTTTTTCTGCAATGATGATCAAGAGAAATAACTACATGATAGGGAACACCACCATCTGCAAGTTCTCCTCCAAACCACACACAACCCAACCAGAAATTATATCACTGTTCCTTCATTGTTGTTGGGATCTTGAACTTGCTGCAATTTAGCGCTGAGGGTGTACGTATCCTCCATGGATCGCAATCGATCGTGTACTCTGCTCACCTTCACCTTCTCAGGTGAAATCATGGAAGGACAACAATACCTGTTCAAGGTATGACAGCACCAAGTGCAGTCATACAACACAGAAACAGACCCTTCCGTCCAACCAGTCCATGCTGAACGTAATCCCAAACTAAAGCAACCCCACCTGCCCGCTCCTCTCTCTTAACCCTCCAAACATTTCTTATTCATGTACATATCCAGATGACTTTTAAATGTTGTAACTGTGCCCACATCCACCACTTCCTCAGGAAGTTAATTCCACAAGCCAACTACCTTCTGTGTTAAAAAAAATGCCCCTCATGGCTTTGTTAAATCTCTCTCCTCTCACCTTAAAAAATGTGCCCCCTATTTTTGGAATTCCCCCACCCTAGGGAAAAAAAGCACCTATTATTAAGCCTGTCTATGCCCCTCTTGATTGCATAACCACTATAAGATTACCTCTCAACCTCCTACGCTCGAGTGAAAGAAGTTTGAGTCTATCCAGCCTTTCTTTAGAATTCAAACCTTCGATCTGATTTTTGTTTTGAAAAAATGTCAGGTGGGTGTGATAAATTGTTGAGGACAAAAGTGAGGGTGAGTTACATCAGAAGACCAACTCATCCTTTGAAATGGTTTTCCGGTTATACAATGAGATGTAACCAGTCATACACTATCTGTCTTATCAGTGACCAAGAGTGATGTAATTGTAAAATACAACTTCTGCAGCCCTAGTGGACACAATCAATCTTAATGACAAGGCTCTGCTAAAAAAGCTTGAAACCAATTTTGTGAGGTGTCATTGCCTTCACCTGTTCCCATGGAAAAGGCTGACATCATCAGAATCAATGTCAACCTCGAGCTAAATTGCATGATTTCAACAACTTCCTCAAAATACCTCTTTACGAGGCTAAACAAGATCATGGATTGTTTTCAGTGAAAAGCAGCGTTGAAAAGCTTACGCATCAGGTGACAGAAATGTAACTTTTGACAAAGTGAAACTCTTTCTCCAGTCTCATCCTGGGTCTTTGCAGCCTAAACCAAGCTTCATGCCGATCTCCATCTCTGTCAGAACCCAGCTGAACCCAATCGCTTGGATCTGACAAACCTGAGACATGGAGCAGGAGTATGGAACATAGTCCCTTCCATCTGCTCCACCATTCAATAATGTCATGGTTTATTCTCCACACTACTCCATTTGCCTAACTTAAAATTCCATTTTACTCAATGCCTGAGTATTACTTTTGTGTTTTATTATTTTGTAACAAGTCCAGCATTTGTTGCCCATCCCTAACTGCCCTTTTACTAGCTAAGAGTCAACCACATCATTATGGGTCTGGAGTCATATGTAATCCAGACCTGATATGCATGGTATACTTCCTTCCTCCAATGAACAATCATGACTGAGCTGACATTTTACAAGATTCACATATTGTTTCATGTCCACCATTGTTGCCACTAGCAGGAATTCAATTCCAGATTGTATTAATTAAAGTCAAATTCCACCAGCTATCATGGTGATATTATATTCCAAGCTCCCTGAGTAGATATCTAGTTCAGTGACAATTGTTATGAAGATGTGGGTGTACTGTACTTTTAAGAGAGTTAAAATCTAGCAGTGACAGCACCAAGTGTTCTCAATAAGATACAAAATAAACATGTGGTCCAGCTACTGGGGTAGCTAGGGTAGTTGGTTACCTGGAAACAAAAACAGATTTGAATTAAACCAATTAGTTTAAATATACCGCAAAACAAACACCAAACTCCAATCCAGTTTGCATTTCGTATATTGGCAATCTTAAAAGCCAATGGCACAATCTGATGCTTTGGGGGTATAAGACTGGGGAAATTGAACAGTTGAGAGGAGAACTGCCAAACCAATGACATTTGCACACTGCCCAGAAAAATAGATCTCTTAAAGGTACCTTTATTGATCAATAACGTGTGAAGCAGAATTACCAAGAAGAAGAAAAGAAGACAGTGACACAGAGAAAATAGAAAGCTGCCTGGTTTTGAGATAAGAAGTTTTGTTTCATAAATCTTAATTGGGAGTTTTATTGGACTAGTATCGTTGAAGGAGAAGGTAAAAGTTAGGTTAGAGGAAGGAGTTGTAAATTGGTGTTAGTTAATTATTCTCTGTTATACTTTAAGAAATAAAGTTGTTAATTTTTACTTTAAATAGTTCTTGACCTCTCAAATTTTCGCAGATTACTGCATGGGATAAATCTTTCCCACGTTGTTGCTTTAAATTAAGCAAGAGGGTTTACCCCGTATCGTAAGACAATAGCACCACGTTACCATTTCCTGACTGGGATAGGGATTTCTAAAGATTCACAACTCTCTGAATACAGACTCTCTTCATCTCAGTCCACAAATTGTTGCCTCCTTATCCTGGTCCCTTGTCCCTTTGTTCGGCAAAGCCCAATTGAAGGTCAAGAAACCATCCTGTCAGAATCTTTGAATTGGTTATTATTGTCACATGTACATATGTACAGTGAAAAGTTTTGTTATGTGTACAGTGCAGGCAGATCATACCATAAAAAGTGCATGAGGGTAATAGAACAGAGCGAGGAGTACAATGTTACAGCTACAGAGAAGGTGCACAGAAAGCAGGATCATTGTTTAATTAAAAATTTGAGAGGTCCACTCAAAAGCCTATTGCCAGCAGGGAAGAAGCAGTTCTTGAATTGGCATTGTGTTTAAGCTTTTGTATCTTCTGCCTGATGGATGAGGTTGGAAGAGATTATAACTGGGAATGGGGGTGTCTTTGATGATGTCGCCTGCTTTCCCGAGGCAGCGAGAAGCGTTGTTGGAGTCAATGGATGGAAGGTTGTGCGATGCATTGGGCTGTGTGCACAACTCTCTGTAGTTTCCCACAATGCTGGGCACAGCAGTTGCTGTACCGAGCCATGATACATCCAGACGGAATGCTTTCTACGATGCATCCGTAAAAGTTGTTAAGTGTCTTTACAGACATGCCAAATTTCCTTAGCCTCCCCTGGAAGTAGAGGCGTTGTTTTGCTTTGTTGACCATTGCACCACACAACGTGGATGGTCCAGCACAGATTGTTGGGGATCCTCACTCCGAGGAACTTGATGCTCTCGACCATCTCCATCTTAGCTCCATTGGTGTAGACAGGGGCTTGCCCTCCACTTTGAATTTAATGACCAGCTCTTTTGTTCTGCTGATGTTGAGGGAGAGATTGTTATCTTTACATCACAACACAAAGCACTCTATCCTTTCCATCTATTCTATCTTGTCATTGTTTGAGGTCCAACCTAAACAAACAACTTGTAGATGGAGCTGGGATGAAATTTGGCCACACCATCATGACTGTATGCTGAGTATAGTAAGGGGCCGAGTATGCAGCTATGCAGGGATCTGGTGTTGAGCATTATCATAAAGAAGGTGCTGTTGCCTATTCTCATTGATTGCAGTCTGTGAGTCAGGAAGTTAAGGATCGAGTTGCAGGGGGTGGACCAGACATCTGGGTCAAGGAGGTTAGAGATTACTTTGGTTGGAATTATGGTATTGAAGGTGGAGCTATAGTCAATACGTAGGAGCATGACATCTGTATCCTTGTTATCCAGATGTTCCAGAGTTGAGTGTAGGGTCAGCGAAATGGCGTCTGTCTGTTGCGACGGTATGCGAATTGTGAATCTTATACATCCATCACAGAATCTTACACATCGCAATGGGATCACCATACAATCTTCTAAACTTCAGTGAGTATAGGTACATGCAACTCAATCGTTCCTCACCCTACCAATCAAACATAGGACCTTGCTCTGTCCCACAGTCAGGATAAAAATTATTAATTTTATTTTATATATAAGAGTGTCTTCCTGTTTACCTGGTTTATGTTGAGGAGGTTTATTTCTTTAGAATTATAGAAAAAGTGGAAACTATGATTTTATGTTTACGCTCAGTTTCAGTAATAAGCTGATTGGCTACAAACACAGACAAGTGTCTCTGGTAAGATACAGTAACACAGAAATGTCACCATTGAATGTGTTAGAGACAGAAGGTCTTGCCAGTCTCTAATTTCTTCTTTAGGTGCAATAGAAATTGTCCTTTTGGAGGTTGGCAAGATTTCCAGTTTGGTTCTGGAGTGAGCTTTTATCCATGTTTTGAGTCGGCTGGTCCCTGAAGGTGAGCTAAATTGGGTCATCTTAGTCTTCTCATCTATACTCACATTTCCTCCTGTAATCGGTTTGGATTGGCTCTTTTCCTGTGAGGTCTTAACCCAAATGCTTTCATTGCATGAGGGCATCTAGCAAGCCCTGCATTTTTGTTGCCCAGCCCTAACTGCCCTTAAATACAATTGTTTCGTTGGTCATTTCAGGGGGTTTTTAAGAGTCAATCACTTTGGACTCATATGTAGGCCAGACTAGGCAAAGACAGTAGACTTCCATTCCCAACTGAGGATTTTAGTGAGCCACATGAATAAGAGTTTTAATGGTCACCTTTATTGAGGCTCACTTTATAATGAAAGATTTGGTAAATTGCAATTAAATCCACCAACCACCATGGTGGAACCTGTAGGATTAATCCAGAGCCTAGGTTACTAATTCAGTCAGAACATCTGAACATCACCTCTCTCCAGTAATATTGAATCAATTATAGTAATATTGGAGAAACTCAGCAGGTATGGCAGCATCTGAGAAGAGAGAAATGGAGTTAATGTTTTCTGTCTGGTTCTTGGAAAACTCAGATATTTTATTTCAGATTTCCAGCATCTATAATATGTTGCTATTATTTATTCCCTAATCAATGTATTACTTTCATCATGTGTGGTATAATGGGGGGAACAGTAGCTCAGTGGTTAACACTACTGCCTTGCAATGCCAGGGACGCAAGTTTGTTTCCAGCCTTAGGAAACTGTCTATGTGGAGTTTGCACATTCTCCCAGGGTGAGTTTCTGCATGGGGTTCCTTTGGGTGCTCTGGTCTCCTCCCACAGTCCAAAGACGTGCAGGTTAGGGTGGATTTGGCCATGTTAAAGTGCCCATAGTGTTCGGGGGTGTGCAGGTTAGGTGGATTAACCATAAGGAATGCAAAGTAATAGGGTCGGGGGGAGTGTGTGTGTGTGTGTGTGTGGAGGGTGGGGGGGGTGGGGGATGGCGGGGAGGTCATTGGTGGATCCGGGTGGGATGCTCTTTGGAGAGGTGGTGTGGACTCAAAGAGCCAAATGGCCTGCTGTAGGGATTCTATGTATTTAAAATGATTGCTTACCAAGGCCTTATATGTTTTTTTATTGGTGCTCAGGGAACTGTGGTAACATTACCTTCACTTTAACATTGGAATTAATGCATTCTCTTGTAGTGTTCCCCTTGTGAGACCATAAGACCATGACCATTTGACCCCTCGAGCCTGCTATGCCATTCAGTAGGATTATGGCTGATCTGACATTCCTCATGGCCGATTTCCTGCCCTTTCCCTGTAACCCTTGATTCCTCATCCTCTGCCTGAAACACACGCAACAATTAACTGAGAATTTTACATAACCAAGAATAGACACCCACCTCAGGTGGAAGAAGTCACGCACTGACCTCTTTAGGAACTTGCATTCATTTGAAAAATCAATCTTTCAGCAGTGCCACTGTCAGTACATGTACCAAAATCCTTGCAATTGATGTGTTCTGTTGCCTGGCTGACAGGAATTGTATCTCCACAAAAGTCCCACCTGAGGCTCTGGAGAAGCCACCAATAGGATGAGCTGTTGCTTGGCAATTTGCCTCGGAGAATTGCTGGGAGAGAAACAAAATGGATGAACCTGTCATCTTCTGGGAACCAGCTCATCAGTCACCTTCTGAATTTGGATTGACAAGGTGCGCTCATGAATGTCAGGGACATTACCCACTAGCGCCTGAAGACATGAGCATTAATTAAGAAAAAACAGAACCAAGAGGCAGATTCTCTCCTCTGGTGGATCCCCTGTTGCTCCCACAGCACCACACACCACGATCTTCCTTCCCGTCTATCTGCTCCACCCTCCTCTCTGACCTATCACCATTACCGCCACCTTCATCTACCTATTGCACTCTCAGCTATCTTTCCCCCAGCCCCACCCCCTCCCATTTATCTCTCTACCTCCCCTTGGCTCACAGCCTCATTCCTGATGGAGGGCTTTTGCCTGAAATGTTGAATCTCCTGCTCCTCGGATGCTGCCTGATCTTCTGTGCTTTGCCAGCACCACACTCTCGGCTCTGATCTCCAGCATCTGCAGTCCTCACTTTCTCCCACAATATTCACAGGAGCCCTTCTCCATGAACAAATATTCCTCAAGCCCGTGTAACATTAGGCCCGCAGCTGAGGCTCAGTCTACACAGGGAGACGATCCCGCGGCACAAATTAAGGGAGAGCAGGGGATTTCCCCCGGTTAGCAGCCATCCTTCTCACAGCACCATTGAAACAGGGTCCTCGCGCCGCGTTTATGATGGCTGATTTGGGATCTTGCTGTGCGCAAGGTAGCTACTGAGTGTTCCCTGTTGCAACAATGATGGTACTCAAAAATATTTCCTTAGCTCGAAAGTGCTTTGAAATGACATGCATATGCGAGTTCTCCTCTCAAATTACACTTGCAGTTCAATTCCCTTTCATAGTAATGTTTCCCTCACCATTAATTTAGCCTTTGCACCACACAGTACCACTTGATTTTCAAATGACTATTCTCATTCCTCACTTTTATTTAAACTCTTTTTCTCTGATGAAGAATTAAACTGATCAACTATAATATATCACTTTTCCTAACTTTAAAACATTAATGATTCAGCTAACAGATCGAATTTGGAAGGGGATTGTTCAGAGTCCTGGAGCACAGGGAACCAGTGTAAAAGCATAAGAAATAGGAGCAGGAGTAGGTCATCTGACCTCTTGAGCCTGCTCCGCCATTCAATAAGATCATGGCTGATCTTTTTGAGGCCTCAGCTCCACTTACCCGCCCGCTCATCGTAATCCTTAATTCCTTTACTGTTCAAAAAAAATCTACCTATCTTTGCCTTAAAAAGCATTTAACGAGGTAGCCTCAACTGCTTCAGTGGGCAGGAAATTCGACAGATTTACACCCCTTTGGGTGAAAAAGTTCCTCCTCAACTCAGTCCTTAATCTGCTCCCCCTTATCTTGAGTCTATTCCCCCCAGTTCTAGTTTCACCCACCATTGGAAACAACCTCCCTTCTTCTATATTATCTATTCCCTTCATCGTTTTATACATTTCTATAAGATTCCCCTCTCATTCTTCTAAATTCCAATGGGAATAGTCCCAGTCTACTCAATCTCTCCTCATCAGCCAACCCTCTCAAGTCCAGAATAGTGAACTCCCTCTGCATCCCCTCTAGTGCCACTACATCCTTTCTCAAGCAAGGAGACCTGTACACAGTATTCTAGGTGTGACCTCACCAGCACCCTATACAGCTGCAGCATAACCTCCCTGTTTTTCAACTCCATCCCTCAAGCAATGAAGGACATGATTGTACAATCTCAGGTCTCCTCCAGGTTTCCAAACAATTAGATTTAGAGCCTTAATTCTCCAATAATCACTTGTAATTAGATAACACCTTTGATATTGCCAAGTATTTGATTGCAGTA
This sequence comes from Chiloscyllium punctatum, assembly GCF_047496795.1. Classification (NCBI taxonomy): domain Eukaryota; kingdom Metazoa; phylum Chordata; class Chondrichthyes; order Orectolobiformes; family Hemiscylliidae; genus Chiloscyllium; species Chiloscyllium punctatum. The sequence goes on along the minus strand of NC_092771.1, from coordinate 17,984,525 downwards.
TTATCAAAGAAAACCTGACACCAAGATGGTTCAAACAGGAAGCATCTTTCAAGTATTGCCTTAAAGGAGGAACAGCACAGAGATGGAGATATTTAGGGATGCAACTTTAGAACTTCAGACTCAGAGAGATGTAAATTTATCTCTGAGATCTATGCAACAATGTCTTTAGTTTTGATGTGTATACAAGTCTGATTCACAGAGCTTTAAAATGTCTGCTCCATGATTTTAGCTCCGTCTTCTGACTGTTCCTATTACTGACCTGTGAGCCTCCAACCAGATCTAACTAACCATGCACAGTGAGCACCAATTGTCAACAGACTCACATAATCAAACACAATAATTGAGCCCCTTTGGAGTGATTGAAATAAAGGGTCAAAATTCAAAAAGCACAGAGCTATCAAAGGGTTGTAACGCTAAAGTTGGTTTCAGAAGTAAGCAGCAACGTGATTGTGGAAGGATTTGAAAGCAAGGATGAGAATTTTGTCATGAAGTCATTGCCAAATTCTGATGAAATGGGAAATTGAAATTTTGCACAAACAGCAACATGTAAACAGCTCCTTGTAAAATCTGACCAAAAACCAGAGATTGGCAAATCTTTGGTAGAGATTATCAGATTTTTAAAATTACATTCAATTTTGATGTGCAATAACTGATTCTTTCTCATGCCAACCCCAAAACAAATCATAAACTGTCAGATAACAAGATGCGTCATGAGTACAAGACACACATTACAATGAATCACTACAACTATAATAAATAAAAAAAATTGTCATTGCTTTTTATGTTTCCTCTTCCAAACTTTTGATGAATCTGACATCTGTGGATAGTACAAAGAGAAAGAACAAAATATCAATTAGCAGGAGCTGTACCTTTTCCAAAGCAAATTCAGCAGTAACTTGTACCAAGGAAGTTTAGGTGGTATGGTGGCTCAATGGCTACCATTGCTGCCTTACAGCACCAGGGACCCAGAGTTTGATCCCACCCTTGGGCAACTGGCTGTGGATTTTGCACTTTCTCCCTGGGTCTGCATGGGTTTCCTCCGAGTGCTCCAGTTTCCTCTCCCAGTCCAAAGATGTACAGGTTAGGGTGGATTGGCCATGCCTAATGATCAATAGTATCCAGGGTTTTGCGGGTTAGGTGGATTGGCCATGTTAAATTGCCCGTGGTGTTCAGGGATGTGCAGGTTAGGTTGATTGGCTATGTTAAATTGTCCATAGTGTCCAGAAATGTGCAGCTTAGGTGGATTGGCCATGTTAAATTGGCCGTCGTGTTCAGGGATGTGCAGGTTAGGTCAATTGGCCATGTTAAATTGCCCTGGGATATGCAGACTAGGTGGATTGGCCATGGGAGGTGCAGGGTTACATGAATAAGATCATGGAGTGGGTCTGGCTAGGACACACTTCCGAGGGTCAGTGTACACTCAATGAGCTAAATGGCCTGCATCCACACTGTAGAAATTTTACATCTGCCCATAGATTATACATTTTCCTTTTGCAACCTAACAACATAACCAGATAAAAGAACATTCATAGTTTTGTTTTATTTTTAGTAACACTGGAAGTTTGTTATCCTTTCAAAGATGCATCGCAGATACTGTGATCTGACTAGCAAAAAAACATTTAGGTATTACATTTCATACAGATGTACAATTTAATAATTATAGGAAAAGATTAGACACAGAATGATGAGTGTTACCTTGGCTATTATTGTTACTTAACAAAAGGTTCTTATTTCCATTATTTCAACAAATATCAGCTTAATCCTTAGTACTGACAAGCCAACAATGAAATGATGGAAGAAAGAATTTAGCACAAGCTCATTAACCTTTCTGCACAACTTCATCACTCACAGAATTCTTGAAGTCTTCTGTACATTGAACAGAAAGAAACATCTAAAAGCCAAGGGAGTGAATACTAAACTTTGACCCATTCAAGCAGTGAATAGAACACTAATATCCTGACCCTTACAAATAGGTCATAGACCATAGAAATACAAACAGGAGTTAGTCATTTGGCCCCTAAGACCCGCTATCCCATTCAATAGGAGCGAGTCTGATCCCTTCTGATTTTTGATTTTTCTTCCCTTCCCCTTGATTCTTCTATTGAACTCATTCGTAAGCATATGCAAAGACTCTGCCTCCCACAACTCTCTGCAATAAGGAGTTCCAAAGACTCACAACACTCTGAGAGAAGAAATTGGAGCCCCTTTATTCTAAGTCTATCCCCTTTGGTCCTAGACTCCTGAAGCCTCTTAAGAATCCTGTATGTTTCAATGAGATCACCACTCATTCTTCTGAACCTCAGCGAATAGATTCCCAACCTGTTTAACCTTTGCTCATAAGACAAGCCCAGCACACCAGGGAACACACTGCACAATGTTGATACCCTGCCCCTAAAACAATTTGGCAAGATAAGTTGATGGACCAAAACGGCGTGCCCAGTTGAAGATGTAGTTGTAAGCAGGAGGTTGAGGATGGATTAGGAGGGATAGAGATATCAGTAGTAGAGCTCACGGCAGAATGGTGACAATTTGGTGAGTCAATGGGGCAGCATTATTGTAAGGAACAGGCAGGAAAATGAAGTTGACAATTATCAGATCAGCCATGATTTCATTGAATGGTGAAGCAGACTTGTAGAGTCTTAGAGTCACAGAGATATACAGCATTAGCAACGTGTACTAAGAAAACTCTACAGACATAAATACATGCTTTATCCACCTCCTGCATCCAAAGAAGTAGAGTCATAGAGTTGTTCAGCATGGAAACAAACCCTTCGGTCTAAATGGGCTATGCCGACCAGATACCCTAAATTAGTCTAGTTCCATTTGCCAGCATTTGGATCATATTCAAGGTTTGTCTAAATATCCCTCTATATGCATCCTATTCATGTACCCGTGCAGATTCCTTTTAAAAGTTGTCATTGTACCAGTCTCCACCACTTTCCCTGGCAGGTTGATGGGCCAAATGATTTATTTCTGCTCATATAGCTTATGATGTTATTCATGGCCTACCATTGGCTAAGACCTTTGGATTTCATCAATCACAGGAATGATCAGGTTGTAGGTGATGCATGCAATATAAAATTTAAAAAAAAACAATTACTTTTAGGGCGTGGAAATCTGATTTTCATTTTAAAAGCAGCTGGATAGTGTTGTGTTACATCTCATGGATAGTATGTCAGTATACCATTAAGAGGCATAGCCATGATATCATCAAATCATACAATAAGACTGGAGGGAAAAGAGTTCTCATACTCCATCTTACCTCAGTTTACCTGAAGCATTACACGGGGCATCTTCCTCTGTTATATCTAAAAGTTTTAATATTAGCCTGGACACTTATATACCTGAGGAATGTAAATGCTTATACATGGTATTTTTAATAAATGTCTGTTGAGTTCTTGAAAATCAGGATATCATTGTCCAGTTTCTTATGTGTAGTGGCAGGATTAAAAGTGATGGCTTCAAACCAGATTATTAAGGGTTAATTGTGAAGGGTTAATTGGACATGACAATGAGCAGTTGAAGTCAAGAGTGTGGTGCTTTGGATGTGAAGGGCGCTGCTTGTCACTGGCCACTTGGGTGTTTCCTTTCTTCCTGGTGGTGGAAACGGAATAAAGATTTGTGCACCTTGTGTCACTCACTGTGTCTCACACCTGCACACACCCAACATGGGTGCTGGGAGAAAAATAAGCACTACCACAGTTAGACAGTGGTGTGGGGGTAATAGAAAAAAGAGGGAAAAAAATCAACAGGACTGTTAGAAAAAAAAAGAAAGAAAAGTGTGGTGCTGGAAAAGCACAGCAGGTCAGGCAGCATCCGAGGAGGAAGAGAGGCAACATATCGGGCAACAGCCCTTCATCAGGAATGAAGCTGTGAGCTGAGGGGTGGAGAGATAAACAGGAGGGGGGTGGGGCTGGAGGGGGTAAGGCAGCTGAGAATGTGATAGGTGGATGAAGGTGGGGGTAATGGTGATAGGTCAGAGAGGAGGGTGGAGTGGATAGGTGAGAAAGAAGATGGACAGGTAGGACTGGTCGTGTGGGCAGTGCCGAGTTAGAAAGTTGGATCTGGGATAAGGTGGGAGGAGGGGAAATGAGGAAGCTGGTGAAATCCACATTGATGCCATGAGGTTGGAGGGTCCTGAGGCAGAAGATGAGGCACCCTTCCTCCAGGCGTTGGGTCATAAGGGAGTGGCGATGGAACAGGCTTAGGACCTGCATGGTCTTGGTGGAGTGGGAGGGGAAGTTGAAGTGTGCCACCACAGGGCAGTGGGGTCGACTGGTGCAGGTGTCCCAGAGATATTCTCTGAAGTACTCTGTGAGTAGACGTCCTGTCTCCCCAATGTCGAGGAGACCACAACAGGAGCAACGGATACAGTAAATGACATGTGTGGAAGTGCAGGTAAAACTCTGATGGATGTGGAAAGCTCCTTTGGGGCCTTGGACGGAGGTGAAGGGTGAGATATAGGCACAATTTGCAATTCCTGCAGTGGCAGGGGAAGGTGCTGGGAGGGGAGGATGGTTTGGTGGGGATGTGGACCTGACAAGGGAGGGGGATGTCTTTATGAAAAATGGGTGGGGAGGGAAATATATCTCTGGTGGTGGGATCTATTTGTAGGGGCAGAAATGGCAGAGGGTGATGCGATGTATATGGAGGTTGGTGGGGTAGAAGGTGAGGTCCGGCGGGTTCTGCCCTTGTTGCGGTTGGACGGGGTGGGGTTCGAAGGCAGAGTTGTGGGAAGTGGATGAGATGCGTTGGAGGACATCCTCACCCACATGGGAGGGGAAATTGTGGTCTTTAAAGAAGGAGGCCATCTGGTATGTTCTGTGGTGGAACTGGCCTTCCTGGGAGCAGATGCGGTGGAGGTGGAGGAATTGGGAACAGCGGATAGCATTTTTGCAGGAGGCAGGGTGGGAAGAGGTGTGATCCAGGTAGCTTTGGGAGTTGGTGAGTTTGTAGAAAAAGTCAGTGTTGAGTCAGTCACTGTTGATGGAGGTGGAATGATCCAGGAAGACAAGTGGAAAATTATCGATTTAGTGCATGACATTGTTTTGGCTGTTGAAGAAGCATGTGACACAACTTTGAGGATGGTTTTGTGCACCGTGGAATGTTAAGGAAAGTACTGAAAGGACCTAGAAAAATATTAATATATTTTACTGCACTCATTGAACTCCACCTCAGACTGAGATCATGACCAGTGCCAGAAAGCTTGAGTTCTCCAGACCAGCCGTCATTAAAGCAGGGTCCCCCACTGGGCAGAGGGCAATAAGATTCATTGTAAGACACGTTGAACATGCCTAAAATAGTTTAAGCTATATGATTCACTCATTAGTTTGCATATATTTCTAATTATGTACTGGCACTGGAGGGGATGCAGAGGAGGTTCACTATTCTGGAGTTGAGAGGGCCAGCTTATGAGGAGAGATTGAGTAAACTAGGACTATGCTCAGTGGAATTTAGAGGAATGAGGGGAATCTTATAGATTCATACAAACCTACGATGGGAATAGATAAGATTGAAGCAGGGAGGTTGTTTCCAATGGCGGGTGAACCTAGAACTAGGAGGGCATGGCTTCAAATTAAGGGGGAGCAGATTTAGGATTGAGTTGAGGAGGAACTTCTTCACCCAAAGGGTTGTGAATCTGTGGAATTCCCTGCCCAGTGAAGGAGTTGAGGCTTCCTCATTGAATGTTTTCAAGGCAAAGGTAGATAGAATTTAAACAATAAAGGAATTAAGGGCTATGGTGAGCGGGCGGGTAAGTGGAGCTGAGTCCATGATAAAGATCAGCCATGATCTTATTGAATGGTGGAGCAGGATCGAGAGGCCAAATTGCCTACTCCTGCTCCTAGTCCTTATGTTCTTAAATCTAAAGTAGATTGTAGATGATATTATGTTGTATCAGTAAATAGATCCACTCATTCATTTGCATATGTTTCTAATATATCTGAAGTAGTTTATAGATTGTTATTATATAATTACTGCTCAGTCTATATTTATGCTATATATATTTACCCCTTTATATATACATATTCACTGATTAACATATATGTAGATATATATATATCAATTCATAAACATTTTAATTTCGATCACTTAACCATTGAGTTATTTTTTTGTGACAAGTTCCTGAATCAACTATCACACCATCACATTATGTTACGGGAGATAAAGATTGCCACAGTTGGTAGATCACCCCATTGAAGGCATACACTCACCAGGGAAAGGAAGCAAACAGTGGAAGGAAGGTTTCTCCTGGAGTGAAATTGCACAATAGATAGACCAGCTCGGCAAGCATCAGTACAGGCCAACGTCTGGGACAAATGGTTGCTGAGCCCGATCCACAGGCTCCCTGGTGATTCATGCAGAGGTGAAGTGAAGGTCACTCTGAACCACACTCAAACTTTCAATTTACAGATTGAAATTTACCAAAGCAGAAACAATCCCAACTGGAAAAATCAGAGCTTTTACCACTCATTAGCAAAATTACTCATATGCGTGGATCTGGGAGAAAATGAGGACTGCATAGTCCCATGGCTAATAGTAACAGGCTATTCTGTGGCTGTTACTACATCACTAACACCAGGGAAAGGAGTGGATCTATTTGCTTAAATCACATACGATAATCTGTAATCTATTTTAGATATATTGGAAACACATATAAACAAAGGAGTGGATCGACTAGCTTAAATTACATAATATAACTATTTAGATTAGATTAGATTACTTACAGAGTGGAAACAGGCCCTTCGGCCCAACAAGTCCACACCGCCCCGCCGAAGCGCAACCCACCCATACCCCTACATTTACCCCTTACCTAACACTACGGGCAATTTAGATTGGCCAATTCACCTGACCTGCACGTCTTTGTGACTGTGGGAGGAAACCGGAGCACCCGGAGGAAACCCACGCAGACACGGGGAGAATGTGCAAACTCCACACAGTCAGTCGCCTGAGGTGGGAATTGAACCCGGGTCTCTAGCACTGTGAGGTAGCAGTGCTAACCACTGTGCCACCGTGCCACCCAATGTCGGTTGCGAATTCATTCAATGTATTTCACCAAACCTTTTATTGTCCAGCACCTATGGGACCAGAAGCGTGCTGGTTGATTAAGTATTCCAGTTAACCAAGAGGTCCACATAGTGTGATAAAGCTCACTAAATAAAGGAACCAAATGGAGGTTCTACACAATCACAGTTATATATAAATCACTGAAATAATGATGCAACATAGCCTGAAATAAAACCTGCCGGCAGACAGCATTCTCACTTGTATCCGCAACTGACTAAAAACCGAAAGAACTGCGATGCTGTAAATCAAAAACAAAAACAGGATTTGCTGGAAAAGCTCAGCAGGTCTGGCAGTGTCTGCGGAGAGAAATCAAAGTTAATGTTTCGGATCCAGTGACCCATCCTCAGTTCTTTGTTAGCTATCTGCAGAAACCTCCTCCCACCAACAGCTAAGCTGAGGGAGTGCTGCACTGTCAGAGGTGCCATCTTTTGGGTAAGATGTCAACATACATGGTGCGAGATCAGGCCATGAAACGATTGGTGAGAATGCACAGAACCCACCACTCCTCAAGTGGTTGGAGTGAATAGAATGGATACAGGCGGGAAGTTGGAAAAGTTGATGAGTGAGAAAGGAAATGCAAACTGTATTAATAAGATGAGAACAGGGAATACTCCAACACCTTGTCTATTCTCTCAGGTGGATGTAAAAGATCCCAAAGCACCATTTTGAAGGAGACTAGGTGAGTGCCCACCAGTGTCCTGGCTAATATTTATCCTTCCACCCACAACACCGAAGAACAGTGTTCCAGTAAGCCTCAGCAGAAACTCAAAGAACGGCATCTCACTTTCCACTTGGGGACCCTGCAGCCTCGAGGAGCCAGCAACAAGTTCAATAACTTCAGAGCCTGGTTCCATCGCTCCCTGTGTTTTACCCAGCCCATACCTGATGCTTTTCTTTCATTCATCTGTGGGATGTGGGCGTCGCTGGCTGGCCCAGCATTGATTGCCCTTCCCTGGTTGCCCCTTGCGAAAGTGATGGTTAGCTGCCTTCCTGTACCGCGTTAACACCCCAGATTATAGTCCAACAGGTTTAATTGGTAGCACTAGCTTTCGGAGTGCCACTCCTTCATCAGGTGGTTGTGGAGGACACAATTGTAAGACACAGAATTTATAGCAAAAGTTTACAGTGTGATGTAACTGAAATTATACATTGAAAAATACCTTGATTGTCTGTTGAGTCTTTCATCTGTTAGAATACCATGATAGTTTCACTTCTTTCATATGTAAATCACATCTGCAGTCCACCTGTTATGGGTTGACCCACAATGCCTTTAGGGAGGCACTGTTATGACATGGGTTTAGCACATACTCCTCAGCCCATTATCACACAATATAGAGTCATAGAGTCATATAAATGTACAGCACGGAAACAGATGCTTCCGTCCAACTCACCCATGTCAAACAGATGCCCCAACCCAATCTGCACAGTAGCTCAGTGGTTAGCACTACTACCTCACAGCACCAGGGTCCTGGGTTCCATTCCTGTCTCAGGCAACTGTCTGTGTGGAGTTTGCACATTCTCCCTGTGTCCGCAAGGGTTTCCTCCGGATGCTTTGGTTTCCTTCCACAGTCACAAAGATGTGCAGTTTAGGTGAATTAGCCACACAAAGTGTTAGGTGCATTAATCAGGGGTAAATGTAGGGGAATGGGTCTGAGTTGGACTTATTGAGCTGAAGGGCCTGTTTCCACACTGTAGGGAATCTAATCTAATCTAGTCCCACCTGCTCCATATCCCCCCAAACCCTTCCTATTCATATACCCATCCAGATGCCTGTTAAATGTTGCAATTGTACCAGCCTCCACCACTTCCTCTGGCAGCTCATTCCATACATGCACCACCCTCTACATGAAAAAGTTGCCCCTTAGGTCTCTTTTATATCTTTCCCCTCTCACCCTAAATCTATGCCATCTAGTTCCGGACTCCCCGACCCCAGGGAAAAATACCTTGTCTATTTACCCTATCTATGCCCCTCATGATTTTATAAACCTCTATAAGATAATCTCTCAGCCTCCGATGCTCCAGGGAAAACAGCCCTAGCTTATTCAGCCTCTCCCTATAGCTCAAATCCTCCAACCCTGGCAATATCCTTGTAAATCTTTTCTGAAACCTTTCAAGTTTCACAACATATTTCTGATAGGAAGGAGACCAGAATTGCAAGCAATATTCCAACAGTGGCCTAACCAATGTTCAGTACAGCCGCAACATCACCTCCCAATTCCTGTACTCAATACTCTGACCAATAACGGGCTGCATTCAGCACAATTCACCCATTCTCACCTACTCTTAGCTCTTTTTATCACTGATTCAGCTTTTCTTCTGTCTTGAACTTATCTCTCTCAGACCTCCATTTCTACCTATCCCCTCACCTTTCCCCTTGCTCCTCCCTCCCACCTTCGGCTTTAACTCAAATATCACTTTTTCCTAATTACTAACAGTTCTGATGAAGAGTCACCAGATTTGAAATGTGAACTGTTTTCTTCCTGCAGATGCTGCCTGCCCTGTTGAGTTCCTCTAGCTATTTCTGTGTTTTTGTTGCAGATTTGCAGCATTTGCAATTCTTCATTTTATATTATTGAAGAACATCATTTGGTCATTATCACATTGTTGCTGGGGGAAACCCACTGAGCAGAAAATGGCTACCTTGTTTCTTTCAATACAGATTAAACTTCAAAAGTACTTCTTGTGCACCCGTGTTCAGGAATGTTACATAGGTATGAAAGATGCCACACAGGTGCAAGTCTTTTTTATTACCTCTTCTCACCTTAGAGTCATAGAATCCTGAAAGTGTAGAAGTAGACTATTCAGAGCTGAAAAATATGTTGCTGGGAAAGCGCAGCAGGTCAGGCAGCATCCAAGGAGCATCCTGACCTGCTGCGCTTTTCCAGCAACACATTTTTCAGCTCTGATCTCCAACATCTGCAGTCCTCACTTTCTCCAAGCCAACCCAAAGGACTAGCCACACTACCCTACATCAAGAGCATTTCCGAACTGACAGCCAGACTACTGTGACCACTAGGACTCATAACAGCACACAAACCAACAGCCACTCTCAGACAACAACTCACCAGAACGAAGGACCCGATACCCAGCATGAGCAAAACCAATGTAGTGTACAAAATCCCATGCAAGGACTGTACAAAACACTACATAGGACAAACAGGAAGACAGCTAACAGTCCGCATCCATGAACACCAACTAGCCATGAAACGACATGACCAGCTATCCTTAGTAGCCACACACGCAGATCACAAGCAACATGAATTCGACTGGGACAACACTACTATTATAGGACAAGCCAAACAGAGAACAGCCAGGGAATTCCTAGAGGCATGGCATTCATCCACAGATTCAATCAATAAGCATATCAATCTGGACCCAATATACCGACCACTGCAACGGACAGCTGGAACTGACAACCAGAAGCGGCAGATTCAAACCACTACAAATGCCGGAGGAAAGATCACAGAAGCGCTTCACAGGAGGCTCCCAAGCACTGAGGATGTCACCCAGACAGGGGACGAAACGTCTGCAACACAAATTCCCAGCTCGGCGAACAGAACCACAACAACGAGCACCCGAGCTACAAATCTTCTCACAAACTTTGAACTCCAAGTAGACTATTCAGCCCATCAAGTCCTGTAACGACCCTCCCACTCAGACCCACTTCATCCTGTAACCCTGCATTTCCCATGGCTAATTCACCTAGCTCACACATCGCTGAGCACTATGGGCAGTTTAGCAAGGCCAATCCACACTAACCTACACATATTTGGACTGTGGGAGGAAACCAGAGCACCCAGAGGAAACCCACACAGACATGGGGTGAATGCGCAAACTCCACACAGCCAGTCACCCAAAGCTGGATTTGAACCCATGTTCCTAGCGCTGTGAGGCAGCAACGCTAACCACTGAGCCACCGTTATTCATATCGCTTTGACTTCCTTTCTCCCTTACCTACTTTTACAACATCCCCTCATCTCCCCATTCTAATTGCTTTAATTACTTGGAGATGTGATGAGTTCTGGATATTCTCATCACTGTTTACTTTTTGTGGTTAGCCTGAGCGTTGTGTCTGTTGATGTCTCCCTTGTCCTTTCCACCAGGTTGCACTGTAGACAAAATAAATCAATCGTTTCAGATCATGCATCAGAGATAGCATCTTTCTCCACAGGCAAACTTGGCTAAGATCAACTCTCTGAATGGCATTAGGTGGAATTTTATCCTAAAAGCTGGTGCAGTGTATGTTTTCCATCTTGTGCAAATGTAGAAGTCACAATATTTGCACTGGATGGATTGTAATCTATTTACGAGGGAATGGGAGAACCATCTGTCACTAGATGCAACTATGAAAGGCTATTCTTGAGATAGCCACAAGGAATGCAGGTCATGCTTGACTGATCACAGCCAGAGCATGGATGGATAGTCAAATCTCTGCAACATCAGAACTGTTGAACAGTTCCAGGAATGATTTTGTAACCCCTTAAGATTTGGCTGATCTCATTTCTCCATAGAATGAACTTCAACAATAAAAAAAAAGGTTCACAACTTGAACTGTAATTTTTCAAGCTTTTGTCTATTGTATACACACTGGGCTGCACACAAATTCAAACAAGTTCTATATTTCAAATAAAACAGGACGTGGTGGAAAAGCACAATAGTTCAGAAAACATCAGTAGAGAGAGAAACAGAGTTAACATTCTGAGTTGGGGATCACTCTTCAGAGAAAGGCAGATCTTCTGACGAAGTCATATTCAACTCAGAATGTTGCTTTCACCATAAAAGCTGTCAGATCAGCTGATTCTTTCCAGAACTTTCCATTTCAGATTGTCTGCTGATTAGGCTGTTCACTAAGTCTTTCATTTGCACAGTAACCCGAGTGTCGCTCTTTGAGCAGGAATAGATATGGAAGTGAAACACTGGGAGAGGTCAGCAGAGGCACAGTCATCAAAACTGATTTTGGGGAGGGTTTTGGATCGGAAGAGAATGGTTGTGTGGTCAAAATTTTTACGTTCCTGAGTGCTGCACCAATCTCCCTGAAAACTCAATGGGTGATAATGGCGCAATGGCAAAAGGCTTCAACATAAGCTCAGAATGACTGGGACATATATCTGGAGGAGGATTTGACAACAGGGAGAGATTAGGCTGTGGAAGCACATTGCCTTCATATAGTTATTATTAGCTGAATGTATGGTGTCTACTTGAGATTTCACAGCTAGTAAGCAGCTCAGTTGGTTCTCATTAGTGAAGGGCCTTAGGGACCCCAGAGGAACATTGTGGCATATCACAGAATCACTCCTCACTGGGCTTAAATAGCGCAGTGTGGTACGGGTTAGTTAGAATGGTTAGGATTGGATAGTAAGAAGCACACAGCGTCCAATGATTGTCTCAGGCAGTTTAGAATCATTACAGTGTGGAAGCAAGCTATTCAGCCCATCAAGTCCACCCCAATCCTCTAATTGATTCACAACTGACCTATCCCTTTAACTCTGCATGGCCAATCCACCTACTCCGTACATCTTTGGACTGTGGAAGAAAGTCAGAGCACCTGAAGGAAGCCTACACAGACATAGGGAGAACATACAAACTCCACACAGACAGTTGTCCAAGACCAGGATTAAACCTGAGTCCCTAGCACTGTTAGGCAGCAATGCTAACCACTGAGACACCATGCCGAATGTAGCATTCGGAGGCTTTAGCAGTATCATTAAGAAGCCATACGAGAAGACAGTTTTTGTCTTTGCCTTCTCTTGATCTGTCTGTTTGGAGGCCAAACTCATTCAGGAAAATGTAAGCCCACACGATGAAAGAGATGTGGTTAATTTTTCTGTTTATCATTCTGATGGCAACAAGTAGAAGAGACTTGGAAAGGAGTAGAGGAGGGAGGGAATCGAGTCAAGTTCAAAACCAGAAAGGGTTTCATTTTACAGTGTGGATGGTAAACAGATTTCATTTTAGTGTTTCTTTAAATCTATATGATGGGAGATCTTGTGGTGCGATGGGTAATGTCCATGCCTCTGAACCAGAAGCTCTCATTTCAAGTCCCAGTCCAGGACTTGCCAGCCAAGGAAAACACATTCACAATGCAACCACATTCATCAATTAGCAACCTGTAAATGCATCCTTTATCAATGGAAGGTACTAAGAACAGTAGACTCTCCTGGTCAGCCATGCTTAATACAGAGTGGTACTCCTCGAGTTTCATCCTCTGTTGACAATCTAGCAACCCGTACTTGGAAACTTCTCGCAGACTTCAGTGCATGTCTTGTCCACCTCCTGTGTCAATAGATATAGAGCCAGAGAGTTGCACAGCATGGAAACAGACCCTTCAGTCCAACCTGTACATGCTGACCAGATATTCTAAATTAATTGGGTCCCCTTTGACAGCATTTGGCCCATATCCCTCTGAACCCTTTTTGATTCATGTACCCAACCAGATGCCTTTTAATTGTTGTCATTGTACCAGCCTCCACCACTCCCTCCAGCAGCTCATTCCATACACACACCACCCTCTGCATGAAAAAGTTGCCTCTCAGGATGCGATGCATCTAAGTCTACGTAAGTTAGTCAGTGTAACTCTTACCCAAACACACTGACGTTGGGAAATAACAGACAGAGACAGTGAGGCCCTTCTGCCTCCATTGATTGGTCGCGTTGTCAGTGTTTTTTGAGTCATCCACTGCACCCACTTGAAACTGAAGCTTAAGTCAAACACACACACACACACACACACACACACACACACACACACACACACACACCTCCTCCATGTTAGGCTGAACAGAACTAAGAAACACTGACTAGATGCATGAGCCTCAGTGGTTCTGTATGCTCCTGAAGAGCATTCATTAAAAACATAGGGCCAATCATTCCAGATGCCTCTCATGGAGTAGAACTCTCATGGTTGAAGTGTGCCTCATACAACTGAGAAGTCACTCGACACAAGGTTATAATCTAACAGCTTTATTTAAAATCACAAGCTTTCAGAACGCTGCTCCTTCATCAGGTGCAGTGAAGTTTACCCGATGAAGGAGCAGCCTTACAAAAGTTTGGGGTTTTAAATAAAGCTGTCGGACTATAAGCTGGTGACATGTGACTTGTGAGTTTGTCCACCCCAGTCCAACACCAGCACCTCCACGTCATTGTACAAGTGAATTAGTGCAGAAAAAACACAAAGAGATAGATGAGAATGGCAGAGCAAAGATCCTAACTTTCAACACCGACTCCATATTTACAGGTCCAACTATGTCATAATAAGCAAGGAGAGAGTCAAAGGTGAACAGCGCCTCTTTCAGTTTGGCTCTATCCCCTTATCATTTTGACACCACTGTATGTTGAGTGCCAGTGCAATGTTAGAAGATTAAAGATCTCACAGATGATTGACAGCCAAGTGGCTGATCCATATCCAAGCTTATAATCAAGTAAATGATAAATGGATTGCTCACAATAAATAGGTGTCAAGCTATTTCCTGGGTCACTTTTCAAATAGTCACTATATCTAGATTGAAGTGGCAATGATAAAGTGCCGTGATACCGTGGTTATGAGTTAGAATATAGAACAGTGCGGCACAGGAACAGATCCTTTACCCTACCATGTCTGTGGTGACCATGATGCCACTCACTACTCCAATCTGCCGGCACATGTTCCATATCCCTCTGTTTTCTGCCTGGTCATGTGTCTGTCTAAATGCCATTTAAAGTTGGCCACCTTTTCTGATTCTACCACCTCCCTGGCAATGGTGCACCAGGTACCTACCGCCATCTGTAAAAAAATCATTTCACGGCACAGTGGCTCAGCAGTTAGCACTGTTGCCTCGCAGCGCCAGGGACTAGGGTTCGATTCTGCCCTTGGGCAACTGTCTGTGTGGAGTTTGCATGTTCGCCCTGTGCCTTAATGGGTTTCCACTGGGTGTCCTGGTTTCCTCCCACTGTTCAAAAATGTGCAGATTAGGTGGATTGGCCATGCTAAAATTGTCTGTAGTGCGCAGGCTAGGTGGGTTAGCCATGGGAAGTAAAGGGTGGGGGAATGAGTCTGGTTGGAATGCTCTTCAGAGGGTGGGTGTGGACCAGTTGGGCTGAATGGCCTGTTGGGATTCTGTGATCCTTTTTAAACTTTTCCCCTCTCACTTATGACCTCAGTATCTGACACTTTCATTCTGAGAAAGAGACTCCAACTACCCACCCTACCCGTGCCACTCATATTGCCACCTACAAAGATCCGTTTTCTGAGTCCTTAAGTCCTTATGTACTTTAACTGAAGCGATGTGCTCAGCGGAACTTGTTTGCAAATGATGTAATTTATCCATTGCCTCGATAAAGTGAGTGTTAGCTGGCTGGCAAAAAGTTCCCAGGAGTAACCTGGTTCCTCCAAAAGACTGGCATTCTTCTACACAGCTCCAACTCATTTAGGGCGGCACAGTGGCTCAGTAGTTAGCACTGCTGCCTCATAGTGCTAGGGATCTGGGTTCGATCCCAGCCTTGGGCGACCGTCTGTTTTCACATTCCCCCTGTATCTGTGTGGGTTTGCTCTGGTTTCCTCCCACGTTCCAAGAATGATGTACCGGTCAGGTGAATTGGCCATGCTAAATTGCCCGTTGTGTTAGGTGCATTAGTCAGGGGTAGATGTAGGGGAATGAATCTGGGTGGGTTACTCTGTGGAGGGTTGGTACGGACTTGTTGGGCCAAAGGCCACACTGTAGCGAATCTAATCTCCTGGACAGAAAACTCTGGGTCATTGGGATAGCAAACTCTCTTTTACTGTTCCTGTCTACTTTGAACAATAAAACCAAAGCTCGTTACGGCTGGGCACAGAGCAGAAAGCTTGCCTCCAGGTTAACAACGCTCGCTTTCAAGAAAAACAGGACAGAACAATTCCCTCCGAAAGGCCCATTTTGTCACATCTAACCCTTTCATAGCTCTGGGATCCATCTGCACCAAACACTCACATCTCTCCACCCTCCCCACCTTCCCCCCCCCCCTCCCTTCCCCCCTCCCCCGCCCCCGCACCCCCACCCCCACTCCTTTCCCCACTCACCTGACTCATTTCTGCTCAAGTGGTCCATTCAGAAAGAAAACAAAGCAGCCCTTTTAAACTGTAGCCAGTCTTAGAGATGTGGCAGTGAGCTCTTTCCCAGGGTTGGCAATGAACTGCTGCAAGCAAGTCCAATCCCAGCTTTCAGCTCTCTATGAGCAGCTAATAAGACTGACCTGAAGTTAAACCCTCGAGACTGACCCAGCACCACTTTTGCAAGCATTGCGTCAATTACTTCTGTAGGCTTGACATTAAAATACTGCTCCGAAGACTCTTGAGGGGAAGGAATGATGTAAATGAACTAATTAGCTTGATCAGGCTGTGAGCACAGAAATGGAGAATGCAAGTGTGAAATGAACAGACATCAAGTCGGGCTTGAAATCAGAATCGTTTCTTACCCAGAGCTGTGCCTATGTAATGTCAATTCTCAGACCAAATCATTAATGCTGTTCCAATGCACCAGTCAAAGATGACAAGATTAGTGTGTATGAGAAAGGTCATCCCAGCTCCTCCTGTTAGATAAACCCTACAATGCCCCTGTAATAGCATCCAATTACGCGTTAAAATGATTGCAGTTCACACTTGCTGTACTCTTAAGCAGCATATGTTTATTCTACAGGTTTAATCTGTAAATCAAAGAACCTCCTTATCAAAATGTTTGCCTCAACAGAAGTGAATTATAAGGAAACTAAATTAAAGAACATCTTTCAAACATCTCAAAGCACTTTATGGCCAATATATCCTTTCATATTACTGTCGCAATGTAGGGAAATAAATGGAACAAAGAAGTGGTGAGATCTGAAACAAGAAAAACAGAAATTGCCTGGAGAAACTGGGCAGGTCTGGCAGCATCTGTGAAGAGAAAGCACAGTTAACGTTTTGAGTCCAGCGACTCTTCATCAGAGCTGTCACTAGCTCAGAAAAGGATTTGGAGACGCCGGTGTTGGACTGGAGTGTACAAAGTTAAAAATCACACAACACCAGGTTATAGTCCAAAAGGTTTATTTGGAAGCACTAGCTTTCAAAGCACCACTCCTTAATCAGGCGATTGTAACCACCTGATGAAGGAGCGGCACTCCGAAAGCTAGTGCTTCCAAATAAATCTGTTGGACTATAACCTTATGTTGTTTGATTTTTAAACTAGCTCAGAAAAACTGGTGAAGCGGTGGAGTGGAGAAGGGGGGAGAAGAGATCTGAGTGGCACGGTGGAGATGGATTCCAGAGAGAGAGACAGAGGTATGAAAGGGTTAGGGGTGATTAGATGGGCCCTTCAGAGGGAATGGTTCTGTCCTGTTTTTCTTGAAAGCGTGTGTTGTAAACTTGGAGGAGAGCTTTCTGCTCTGCACCCAGCAGTGTAACAAGCTTTGGTTTTTAGATTAGATTAGATTACTTACAGAGTGGGAACAGGCCCTTCGGCCCAACAAGTCCACACTGACCCTCCGAAGAGCAACCCACACATACCCATTCCCCTACACCTAACACTACAGGCAATTTAGAATGGCCAATTCACTAAACCTGCACATTTTTGTTTGGACTGTGGAAGGAAACCGGAGCACCCAGAGGAAACCCACTCAGACAATGTGTAAACTCCACACAGACAGTTGCCTGAGGTGGCAATTGAACCCAGGTCTCTGGCACTGTGAGGTAGCAGTGCGAACCACTGTGCCGCCCAAATTTATTTTTCAATGTAGACAAAAGCAGTATGAGTGGGTGAAGTCAAGCTCATACAGAGCTAGGGTTTGTGGGTTTTGTTATCTTGGAAGAAGTCACAGCCCTCTATCTCTGCAAAAGCCCCTGTTCTCCCCTTACTGCTGGGTTCATGTTTTTCAGTTTTCTTTTCCATTTGTGTTTGCCCAGGGTGTTTATGGGAGACTGCTGTATTGGAACAGCTAACCATATATATGTTAATACATATTATTTTGTTAAACATTTTGATAGTAACAGTTACGCCTTTTTAAAAAATGTCATCTGTATTTTAACTGAAGTGTAAGAATAAAGTTGTTTTGCTTAAAGTCTCTCAGTTTGATGAATCAAATTGCATCTGGAATGCAACGCCTTACACTTACCCTTTAATAAGAAAAAGTTACAGTCTAGACAATCTCCTTGACTTATTTTGAGGGGATTTAGCCTTGTCCATACACAGAGAAAGAGGGAAATAATACATAGCATGTCAAGACAGAAGAAAATAAAAGGACTGCAGATTCTGGAAATAAGCAATAAAATCAGAAATTGCTGGAAAAACTCAGCAGGTCTGAGTGGCACGGTGGAGATGGATTCCAGAGAGAGAGAGAGAGGTATGAAAGGGTTAGGGGTGATTAGATGGGCCTTTCAGAGGGAATGGTTCTGTCCTGTTTTTCTTGAAAGCGTGTGTTGTAAACTTGGAGGAGAGCTTTCTGCTCTGCACCCAGCAGTGTAACGAGCTTTGGTTTTTAGATTAGATTAGATTACTTACAGAGTGGGAACAGGCCCTTCGGCCCAACAAGTCCACACCGGCCCTCTGAAGAGCAACCCACACATACCCATTCCCCTACACCTAACACTACAGGCAATTTACAATGGCCAATTCACCAAACCTGCACATTTTTGTTTGGACTGTGGAAGGAAACAGGTCTGGCAGCATCTGTGGAGAGAAGGCAGAGTTAATGTTTTGAATCCAGTGTTTTGAAAAAGGGTCACTGAACTCAAAGCGTTAACTCGGTTTCTCTCTCCACAGATGCTGCCAGACCTGCTCAGCTTTTCCAGAAATTTTTGAGAGTGTTCAGGAAAATAAATAGTCCGACCACTAAGAATGGAGTTTGCTGGAAATCTGAAAATGATTCAATTGTCTGTGTTAATGGAATTGATTGAAGGTTAACTATTGCCCAAAACACAGAGGGTGTGGGGTAAAACAGAGGTGCAGGGAGTTTGAGGGTAATGGTGAGGGGAGATCATTCCTTCAACTAATGCTAGGATATTTTATGATCACAGGAGAAAGAAAATGGGCTTCAGATGTCATCTGAACAGTGCAGCACTCCCTCAATACCTCACGGAAATGTCTGACACAGACTACATGCTCAAGTGTCAAGAGTGGGTCTGAAACCCACAACCTCTGCAACAGAAGCAAGAACACCATCATCCGAGCCACAACCAGCAATACTTTACCATTTCCCCAATTTTTGTTTTCAATTCTCTCCCCCACTACCTTGACTTGTCTAGTCTCTCTCTTAATTAACTAAGAAACTAGGCTTGCTGGACATGTGGGCGGCATGGTGGCACAGTGGTTAGCACTGCTGCCTCACAGCGCCAGAGACCCGGGTTCAATTCCCGCCTCAAGCGACTAACTATGTGGAGTTTGCACATTCTCCCTGTGTCTGTGTGGATTTCCTCCGGGTGCTCCGGTTTCCTCCCACAGTCCAAAGATGTGCAGGTTAGGTGAATTGGCCATGCTAAATTGCCCATAGTGTTAGGTGTAGGGGTATGGGTGGGTCATGCTTCAGCGGGTCGGTGTGGACTTGTTGGGCCGAAGGGCCAGTTTCCACACTGTAATTAATCTAATCTAAAACAAAGACAGAATTTGTTGGAGAAAGTCATCAGGTCTGGTAGCATCTGTGGAGTTAATATTTCAGGTCCGATGATCCAATTCTGAAGACCTGAAATGTTAACTCTGCTT
This sequence comes from Chiloscyllium punctatum, assembly GCF_047496795.1. Classification (NCBI taxonomy): domain Eukaryota; kingdom Metazoa; phylum Chordata; class Chondrichthyes; order Orectolobiformes; family Hemiscylliidae; genus Chiloscyllium; species Chiloscyllium punctatum. Next base: position 17,964,783 of record NC_092771.1, on the reverse strand, counting down.
TCTTCCCACAGATGCTGCCAGACCTACTGAGTTTCTCCAACAATTCTTGTTTGCGTCTCAGTAACTTCGCTCTTAGTAGAGAAGACCGGCTCTCTCCTTCTCATACCTTAACTTCCACCCATTTTAAATCTCTTTCATCACCATGAAGAATCCTTTTGCCTTTTGCACTGGGTCTCTGTACGATCTGCCATCCTGATCCTCCTCTGCTTCTGTCATAAGTATAACAGAAAAATGTCAACGCTTTTCAGTTTTGAAGAAGAGTCATATTGGCCTTGAAATATTCACTCGCTTTTTCTCTTCACAGGTGCTACCAGACCAGCTGAGTTTCTCCAGCACTTTGTGTTTTTGTTTGCGATTTCCAGCATCTGCAGCATTTTGCTTTTATTTGCAAGCACTGCTTTAGGAATAGGTTCAAAGTCTATTAGAACTGGAGTTGACAGGAATCCTAGAACTGTTAGAAATTTCATGTCAAAGTAATTGTTACATATGGTCAACACCATACAGAAAACTGCTGAAAATGTGTTGCTGGAAAAGCGCAGCAGGTCAGCCAGCATCCAATGGATGCTGCCTGACCTGCTGCGCTTTTCCAGCAACACATTTTCAGCTCTGATCTCCAGCATCTGCAGTCCTCACTTTCTCCTCCAACATACAGAAAACTGGCAAGGCCAATGAATCTGTGGAGGTGTTTCTTAGGTTAGTACAGCTTTGAGTAGTCCATGCTGGATTGTCTAATCTATGGAAGACATAGACAACCTTTTGACTCACTTCTCATTCTGAACCCTCTTGTCTTCGTGACGACCAACATAGAGTCAGAGATTCATACAACACAGAAACAGACCCTTCGGCCATGCAGATCATAATTCCAAACTGAACTAGCCCCACCTGCCTGCACTTGGCCCATATCGCTCTAAAACTTTCCTATTCATGAACTTATGCAAATTTTTTAATGTTGTAACTGTACCTCCATCCACCACTTCTTCAGGAAGTTCATTCCATACACAAACCACTCTCTGTCTAAAAACATTGCCCCTCATGTTTATTTTTTAATTTTTCTCCTCTTACCTTAAAAATATACCTCCTAGTTTTGAACTCTCCCACCCTGGGGAAAAGACTCTTGTCACTCACCTTATCTATGCCTCTCATGATTTTGTAAAGCTTTTGACCTGGGTTCAAATCCTGCCATGGCAGACGGTGGAACTTGAATTCAATAAAAATCTGGAATTAAGAGTCTGATGATGACCATTGTTGATTGTGGGGAAAAGTCCGTCTGGTTAACTAATGTCCTTTAGGGAAGGAAATACCATCCGCTCCTGGTCTGGAGTACATGTGACTCTAGACCCAGAGGGAGAAAGTGAGGACTGCAGATACTGGAGATCAGAGCCGAGAGCGTGGTGCTGGAAAAGCACAGCAGGTCAGGCAGCATCCGAGGAGCAGGAGAATTGAAGTTTCAGGCAAAAGCCCTTCATCAGGAATGAGGGACATGGCTATGGTAGTGAGTCTGCTTGAGGACGTGGTTGAAGAGCTTCAGGGCAGAGGAGAGGACTTGGGGAGCACAGTGTGAGAGGGACTCACTGAGATCTTTGTAGAGAGAGAAGGAGAACTTCTTCAAGGTAGGCATCCTTGGAAGAGGCTTCGCAGTAAGGTTGATGTCAACAAGGAGAAAGTGAGGACTGCAGACGCTGGAGATCACCGTCGACAGTGTGGTGCTGGAAAAAAACAACCGGTCAGGCAGCATCTGAGGAGCAGGAGAATTGATGTTTTGGGCAAAAGCCCCTCATCACTCTAGACTCACAGCAATGAGGATGAATCCCAACTGCCTTCTGGGCAATTAGGGATGGGCAATAAATGCTGGCCTGACCAGTGACGCCTACGTCCCAAGAATTAATTTTAAAAAGTTACCCCTCAATCTCCTACACTCCAATGAAAATGTCTTTCCAATCTATTTTTATATCTAAAACCCTCCATACCCAGTCGCATCCTGGTTAATCTTTTCCAAACCCCCTCCAGCTTAATAATATTCTTCCAACAACTGGCGATCAGAACTGCACACAGTACATTCCACACAACTGACATGTGCTTATTCACAGAGTTCCACTCAATCTGAAATTCCTTTCAAGTGACTATTAACTATTACAGGACTCCTCCAAAGGCACTTGTACAGCAATAGCCTATTGAGCGATCTGCTGAGTAGCATCAAGATCTCCCTCAGTGCAAGTCCTCTCCAGTACTGGAATCCCCATCTGTGGATCTCATTAAAAATTATCATGACTTTGACTTCCTTCAAGTCTTTGTCTTTGCCCTGTTCTATAAATTAGCTGCTGATAGCCAGTCTTTGTCACTCAATCAGCTTAATAGGTGCAGCAACACGTAGAGTCAGAGTTCTCAGTGAGTGAGCTATAAACAATATCAAGCAAAGGAAGGCTGGATAATGGGCATAATAAAAAAAAGCGATAGCATGATTTGAAGAGCAGGGGTTGATCTCCACAGGATCAATATTTATCCTTCAAACAACATTATGAAACCAGATTAAAATAAAAAAAACACAGAAATTACTGGAAAAACTCTGCTAGCCTGGCAACATGGGCGGCACAGTGGCTCAGTGGTTAGCACTGCTGCCTCACAGCGCCAGGGTCCCGGGTTCGATTCCAGCCTCGGGTGACTGCCTGTGTCTGTGTGGGTTTCCTCCCACAATCCATAATGTGCAGGCCAGGTGAATTGGCCATGCTAATTGTTCCTAGTTATTAGGTGCATTAGTCAGAAGGGGGGGTGGGTTACTCTTCGGGAGGGTCGTTGTGGACTTGTTGGGCCATAGGGCCTGTTTCCACACTGTAGGGAATCTATTCTAACGTGTGTGTAGAGAGAAATGGAACAGAGGTTTCATACCTGAAAGAATTCCACAGAGGCTAGTATCCTGTCACCAAGTCACCCTTTATTTCCACATGCACAGTATATGGACTCTGACCACCTAGCTCAGAATGGGTCCCTAAAATGAGGAGAGTCCTGTTTATATCTGTCTGCAAGGACTCCCTAATTGGCCTGGGTTAACAGCCCCAATCAGGGGACTCATACTTACGAAGATCCAAATTGTTCCAATCACTACAAAAGCAAGTAGGACTCCTCTTAGGAACATGAAAGAAGACTTTCTGTTTTTATTTCAGATTTCCAGCATCTGTAGCAATTTGCTTTACGAAGTCAGATTATTTGGTCACTTGGTTAGGTTATCATTTAGGAAACTTTGCTGCATGTAAAGAGAGCAGCGACTAGGTTTCAAAGAGTAGCCAATATGCTGTCTGTCTATAGGCACTCCAAAGTCCTTGACAGCAGCTACATGAATGAAAGCCTTTCAAGGGCATTCAAGTTGCAACATCTAACAGAAGGCCTGTGGGACTGTGCAAAAATGTTTCATGCAACCTTGTGGGACAGAGAATTCCAAAGATTCACCAGCTTTCTAAGTGAAGAAATTACTCCTCAGCTCAATCTTTGTTGACCTGCCCTTTATTCCGAGACAGTGTGCCCTAGATCTCGATTCACCAGCGGGAGACAATCTATCCATACTGTCAGAACCTTGTAAGTTTACTTAGTAGGTCAAATTGCTGCAGGCCCATTCTCTCATTAGAGAGAAATGGCTGGTGCTGAGCTTAATCTGAGTGTCACCACTCCACATGCACTGGGCAAGCTTAAGAAGGCAGGACCTTCCTGGTGACCTCAGGCAGCATGGGAATTGAATTAACACTGTTGACGTCACCCTGCATCCCCAATCAGACATCCAGCCAACTGAGCTAACCAAGACCAATGAGTTTAGTTCGTATCAAGGAATAAGCCATGCATGAGGGCTTACGAAGGAGAAAGAAAATGTGTAGGTTCATTGAATTGAGGTGTTGGAGCAGCATTACTACAGTTTGAGGGCACTTACTGAGAGCAGTAGTAAGCTATTTGGTCCCTCGAGTCTGTCCCACCCTTCAATAGGATCATGGCTGATCCAACGCTCCTCACATCTGCATTTTCCTGCATTTTCCCTGTAATCCTTGATTCTCCTACTGATCTATCTTAGGCTTAAATACTCACAGGGACTCTACCCCCACAGGGGGTTTCAAAGACTCACAACGCTTTGAGAGAAAAAAAAAAATCCTCCTCACCTCAGTCTTAAATTGGCGCCCCTTTATTCTGAGATTATGCCCTCTGGTCCTTGACCCTCCCGTAAGGGGAACCATCCTCTCAGTACTTACCCTGTCACCCCCTTTAAGAACCCTACATATTTCGATGAAATTACTTTTCATTCTTCTAAACACCAATGAGTGGAGTCCCAACCTGTTTAGCCTTTACGCATAAGGCACTCCCTCTATACCAGGGACCATCCTAGTGAACCATCTCCGAACTGCCTCCAACGAAATGATATCCTTCCCTACATAAAAGGACCAAAAGCTGCTCACAGTGCTCCTGATGTGGTCTCACCAGCACCTTGTACAGTTGCAGCAAGACTTCCCTACTCTATACTCCAACCTTTGCGAAATAAGAGCCAACATTCCTTTAGCCTCCCTGATAACCTGCTGCCCCTGTGTGCTAGCTTTCTGTGTTTCATGTACAACTAACTCCTCTTCCCTTTGTGTTGCAGTTTTCTGCAATTTTTTCTCCATTTACATAATATCCTGTCCCTTTGTTCACCCTTACAAAATGAACAACTTCGGATTGTGCTACATTTGACAACTTATTGCCCACTTACTTAACCTGGTAATATCTTCTGTAAACTGCTTGCATTCCTCTTGCAAAGTACCTTTCCACCTATTTCAATATACATTTTTTGAACACACTTATACACATGACTCAATTGATAGTTTCTTTAGAACACCCTGAGCTTGAATCACATGATATATTGTTTCATTCTCCCCCATTTCCCCTAGTACTGTCTATAGTATATGCAACTCCTGCATGCATTTAAAGGTGTCTAACATCACAGACAACATTGTTCATTGACTCACGTATGGAGAGAGACTGGATTGGTTAGGACTGGAGTTTCAAAGAATAACGGGGAATCTCTTAGAAACCTATAAAGTCCTGAGAGATCTAGACAGGGTAAATGCAGGAAGGCTGTTCCCAATGGCTGGGAAGGCGATGGCCTACTGGTATTATCGCTGGACTGTTAATTTAGAGACCTAGATAATGTTCGGGGGACCCAGGCTCAAATCCCACAATGGCATATAGTGGAATTTGAATTCAATAAGACATCTAGAACTAAGAGTCTAATGATGATCATGAATCCATTGTCGATTGTAGGAAAAAGACATCTGGTTCACTAATGTCCATCAGGAAGGGAACTGCCATTCTTATCTGGTCTGGCCTACATGTGACTCTAGACCCACAGCAATGTGGTTGACTCTTAACTGCCTGATGGGCAATTAGGGATGGGCAATAAATGCTGGCCTAGCCAGCAACACCCTTATCCCGTAAATGAATGAAGGAAAAAAATGTCCACAGAATCCAGAATCAGTAGTCACAATCTAAGGCTACAGGCCATTTAGGACTGAGATCAGGAGAAGTTTCTTCACCCAAGGGATGGTGAGCCTGTGGAATTCTCTGCCACAGGTTGAGGGCACAATATTGAATACATTCACAAAGGAATCAGCTGAAGGATTAAAGGGGGCGTGTAACAACAGGGTACCAAGTTGGATGAGCAGCTATGGTCATGTTGAATGGTCTACCATGTTACATGCTTCCTAAGCAATTGCTTGCTCCCAGGTGACTCCTGTGCTCCCTGCTTGATGATCCTACATGATTGTTCAGTCAGCTTTTTAATTTTGTTTTATATATATAAGTGGATCAGCTGATGATATCTTCAGGCCATTCCTGCCTACTCAGACCACATGATTACACATGGACGAAAGTGAGGACTGCAAATGCTGGAGATCAGAGTCGAGAGTGTGGCACTGGAAAAGCACAGCAGGTCAGGCAGCATCCAAGGAGCAGGAGAATTGCCATTTCGAACATACGTTCTTCATCAGGAATGGGTTCTAAACGTTGACTGTCCTGCTCCTCGGATGCTGCCTGACCTGCTGTGCTTTTCCAGCATCACACTCTCGACATATGATCACACATACCCCACCAGGCCTCTCTTCAGCATTGATGTTGTGTGAAAAAGGTCCCACTGTCAGGACCCCTGCACCTAGAAGTAAATTCTACCCAAAATCATGGATCCCATGTACGTTTCAAGGACATTTGGGCTGAAGGTTTTGAAATTTTGAGCAAAAGAAAGCATCATTGATGTACCAGAAAAAGAGAAGGTTGATGGCTGATCCAACAGAGGTCTGGAAAGGATATGATATGGAGAAGATGTTTCCACTTAGGAAAGAGAAGGATTTCATAAACTTTCATGAATAAATTCAATCAGAAATTCAGCGGACTTCTTTTATTAGAAAATAGTGAGAACATGGAGCTCACTAAACAAGAGATAATTAAACACAACAGGTCAGGCAGCATCCGAGGAGCAGGAGAATCAATGTTTCAGGCATAAGCCCTTCATCAGAAATGAATGAATGAATCAGGAACCCTTCTTGATGAAGGGCTCTTGCCCGAAACATCTATTCTATTGCTCCTCAGACACTGCCTAACCGGCTATGCTTTTCCAGCACCACACTCTCAACGCTGATCTGCAGCATCTGCAGTCCCCACTTTCTCCTAAGAGGTAATTAAGACAATTAAAGAAAGACGTGCAGATTAAAGAGTTAAATTAGAGGATTTACGATTAAAGTATTAACTGAGATTAGGTTCAAGGAGGTTCCTGTGCAGCATGAGGCCTAACCACACCCTATAGCCTGTTTCTGGCTGTAAATCTAACTTGATCATTTCAATATTCTTATCTGCTAACTCTTTCTTGTCATTCTTCCCCATCAACTTGTATTTTTGGAAATGTTTTTCATCTTATCCATCACTTCCTTTGTGTAAACTTGCCTAAATGCTGCTTTATTATTGTTCGATCTTGAGACATGGGTGTGGCTGACCAGGCCAATGTTTATTCCCCATCCTCAATTGTCCAGAAGGCAGTTTAGAGTCAACCACACTGCTGATCAGACAAGGATGGCTCAATCCGTCCTGAAAGGACATTCAGTGAACCAGGTGGCCCTATCCGACAACCGTCAATGGAGTCATAGTCATCATTAGACTTTTAATTCCAAATTTATACTGAATTCAAATTCCACCATCTGCCAAAAGCAAGATTCAAGCCTGGGTTAACAGTCCCGTTCAGATAATATCGCGAGACCATCATCTCCCTAAACTGAAGCACAATGACTTTGTGCAAAATTTACTCTTTTGTAGCCAAACTTTAGTACTGGCAGCTTAACATAACAGATAGATGACAAGCCCTCCTAGCATTGGCTATCAGTCTGTGCTAGTAACTTGAAAAGTGTAGTCAACAATTGCAGAAGGAGCCCCCAAGGGTGACATTTGATATCAAATGAGATGGTAATGCATGACACGGACTTGGAGGTGGATGGATAAGTCATTTCTGTTATGCAAAGCACTATCAAGGGCACATGCTGATTTTGTAACAGAGTGCTTCTTTAAAAACTCATACTAATAACTTGCACCACAATAGTTGTATTAGAATAAGAACTTTCCCTGACAGAAAATACTACTCATGCATAAAAGTTAAGACACTTGGCTTTATTCCGGGAGAGATATGAGTTTGTTGGTGGCTACCAGTGTGGAAGTTTGATTGGTTCATATTGACAGATTGGTTTAGAGACAGACAGCAACATTGACATCATTGTTTAAGACATTATGCACGCGGAAACAGAATTCTACTTCCTGCCTATTTCACTACCAGGGAGAAATTTAAATTAAATTCTGTCAAGTATTTAAGCGTGATTTTTTTTCCCAAAATGCACTCTGTCTTTGACTCACCCATTCAGGACAACATTGGATCATTCACTTTTTTTTCCGTCCCCTTTTTTAAAGATTTAGTTTTGTCTTAAGTCATGACTAGGATATGAGAGTTGGTAACATGCCAACCTTAACTGTCTCTCTCTCTCTCTCTCTCTAGATAGACATGGGAAGACAGTTAAGAGGAGTTGGGAGGTCATGTTGTGGCTGCAAAGGACATTAGTTAGGTTTCTTTTGGAACACTGTGTGCAATTCTAGTCTTGCTGCTATACTACTGGAGGCTGAGGGGTGACCTCATAGAGATTTATAAAATCATGAATGGCATGGATATGGTGAATAGACAAGGTATTTTCCGTAGGATGGGGGAGTCCAAAACTAGAGGGCATAGATTTAAATTGAGAGGGGAAAGATTTAAACAGGACCTTTTTGCGCAGAGGGTGGTACGTGGATGGAATGAGCTGCCAGAGGAAGTGGTGGAAGCTGGTGCAATTGCAACATTTAAAAGGCATCTGGATGGATAAATGAATAGGAAGGGTTTAGAGGGAGATGGACCAAAAGCTGGCAAATGGGACTAGATTAATTTAGGATATCATGGACAAGTTGGACCAAAAGGTCTGTTTCCATACTAGACACTCCATGACTTTAAGAGTCCACCAGCTTGCTATGTCACTAGAAGCATGTGCAAACCAGGTCAGCTAAGGAACAGATGGTTCTTTCTCTGAGGACATTGGAAAATCAGCTCGATGTTTTTTATGTCACAATGACATCGTGCTGCTCCTTGACTCTATTTCTCCAGGAGATTTGTCATCATGGTGTGCCATGCTTATTCATCTGGCACCATTTTCAAACACCCACTATAGCTCTTCTCTCATCCATCTATATCCAGGTTGATCCCTCTTTTCATTGCTCACTGCTTTGACCTCTGGAAGAGATCTCTGCGGCTTTTCAACTCTGATTAACATCCAAAATACCGACACTTTCTTTTCTCATCATCACGCTTCAGAAATATTTGTTGTTGCGATTTCAAGCACCCCTTTGTTTGTCTTGTTGTCTACGTCTGCAATCTTTAGCATCCATCTTACTATTCACGTTCCCAAGGCTTTTACATTCTTTGATCGGTCCTTACTTGCTCCCCAGGTTTCTGAAGCAGACAAGAAAAAGGTTACAAAGTAACAATATTATTAAGCTAGAGAAGGTTGAGAAGGGCTTCACCAGTGTTGTGGAGAAAATCGTCAGAGCCAGAGTCAGGGTTTAACAACAGAGTTTATTGCGCAAGGAAATACCGGAGCTCCAGGGAGAGAAAGACACCAACAGCACCGTGCTCAGTTGCGAGTCTTCTCTCGACCCGGAGCACATGTCAGGATAGTTTTATACATCTTGAGATACAATAGGTCAGTGATGAGATTATTGTCTGTGTAACATGGCTTGTTTATGGTAATCATTGCAGAATCATTGATAGTTTTGGTGCAGTCATTGTCAGTTCCAGCACAGCCTTTGTTAATTTCAGCACGGGCTGAAATTGTTAGTTTCAGCGCAGACATTGTCAGTTTCATTGTCTGTGTGGAGGTGCATTGCTGTAGTAATGGGCGCGAATCGCTCTTCCTGTGAAGGATGATTACTGCAGCCCTGGCTATTAGCATTTCATATTGAGTCTGTATCAAGCTGTTAGTATTTCTATCAAATGCATTGGCTAGACTCAGACACTTGGGTGGGCAGTGTACGCTACTCATGTGTATTCTCTCCCCCACCCACCTGAAACTAATCAACTAGGTTGTGAGTGCATTATGCTGGCAACCTAGTGGCCCCAAGGAGTGTCTGTATTTGCTCTGCTGTCTCTCTCCATTTTGTGGTCTGGCAGCCATCTTATGTGTCAAGTGTGCAGAAACGGGTACTGCAGATGCTGGAGATTAGAGTCAAGATTAGAGTGGTGCTGAAAAAACACAGCAGGTCAGGCAGCATCCGCTGAGCAGGAAAATCGACGCTTTGGGCAAAAGCCTTTCATCAGGAATAGGTCAGGTGGCCAACTGATGGCTGAGCAGCCATCTTGTGAATCCGTGTGTCTAGTGTCACACTGCCCTGTGTCATCTCCCACTTCACCAGAATGTTGCCAGGTACGGAAGGTTTGAGCTATAAAGGAAGGCTGGATATGCTGGGACGTTTTTTCACCGGAGCGTAAGAGGTTGAGAGGCCACCTTATAGGAGTTTATAAAATAATGAGGGGAATAGATAGGGTTAATGTTGATTGTCTTTTCTCAAGATGGGGGATTTCAAGACTAGTGGCCACATAGGGGGCCAAGGTGAGAGGAGAAAGATTTCAGAAAAGACATAAGGAGAACTTTTTTTTAAAATAGAAGGTGGTTTGTGTGTGGAATGATCTTGCTGAGGAAGTGGTGGATGTGGGTACAGTTACAACCTTTAAAAGACATTTGGATAAGGACATGGATAGGAAAGATTTGGACGGATATTGGGCAGGACGACTAGTTTAGTTTGGGATTACGTTCAGCACAGACCAGTTGGACCGAAGGGTCTGCTCCTGTGCTAGGTAAAAACAAAGACTGCAGATGCTGGAAGCCAGATTCTGGAGTAGAGTGGCGCTGGAAAAGCACAGCAGTTCAGGCAGCATCCGAGGAGCAGTAAAATTGACGTTTCGGGCAAAAGCCTTTCATCAGGAATACAGGCAGAGAGCCTGAAGGGTGGAGAGATAAGTGAGAGGAGGGTGGGGGTGGGGAGAAAGTAGCATAGAGTACAATAGGTGAGTGGAGGTGGGGATGAAGGTGATAGGTCAGGGAAGAGGGACCAGATTGTGATGGAGAGAGATATCAACAACGTGGATTCAATTTCAGTGCTGACTGAGATTACCATGAAGGACTCTCTCAATCTCTCACTGTACCTGGGGCATCTTTAAAAATTGCCTTCAGGTGGTATAGTTGTAAATGGCTGTACAAGGACAAAATGGCGGAGACAATCAGAAATGTCTTCATTGAATGATCCAACTTAGGTGGAGGCTATTCAGCCCATTTGTGCAAACCCATTTAAGCCAAAGACAGAAAAGAATCTTAAATGGCTCTTAGACCTCAAAATGGAAATTAAACCCCAAGAAAATGTACTTGATTGGGAATTTCTACTTCCCTTCATTTCAGATGCCATGATGGCTCAATGGTTAGCACTGCTGCCTCACAGCACTGGGGACCCAGGTATAATCCCAGCCCTCAGGTGGCTTTCAATGTGGAGTTTGCAAATTCTCCCTGGGTTTGCTCCAGTTTCCTCCCACAGTCCAAAGATGTGCAGGCTAGGTGGATTGCCCATGCTAACTTGTCCAGGGATGTGTACTTTAGGTGGATTGGCCTTGGAAAATCTGAAGTAGGAGTGTGAATCTGGGTGGGACACTCTCCAGAGGGTTGGTGTGGACTCGATGGGCTGAATGATCTGCTTCTACACTGTAGGGATTCTAAAGGGCAGCTATAATCAACTGAAAAATTTTAAGTGTTTCTTTCTAAACAGTTACAGCCAGAACTGCTGAGTACCGAGGAGCCTCAATTATCTTGCATTCGATTGACTGATCTTTGGATTAGCCAAACAGTGTCACAAGGTCCCGATGCATGGCTAACTATGCTACCCGGCATTGATTAACCAGCATTCAATTAACCAAAGGAAATACTCCCCATTCTACTGTCATGCTTGGGTAATCTGCCATCGATTATCAGGCATTCGATTAACTGATTTTCAGATTATCCAAACAGTGTCACAAGGTCGTAATGCTTGGCTAACCATGATACCCGGCATCAATTATCCAGCATTCAATTAACCAAAGGAAATACTCCCCACTCCATTATCATGCTGGCTGATTTTGCGTAGAGGTCTAGAGAGACTATTGAGCTTAAGCTGCTGGTTTGACATTCTGTGAACAATTTACATTCTTAAACTTAACACAAGGCTGGATACAGAGTCTACCGTCATGTAATTCCTTACATTATTACTCATGTAGGCCACTTACAATACAGTTGAGTATTAACCCTTTATTCGACAATTGTCAGTACATTCTGTTTTTACTTTTAGGTGAGATGAGAAAGGTTAGTTTGAGGAGGGCTGATTGACTTCATCCATTTTAAAACCTTTGAAAATATAAATAAGGAATGTGGAAAAGCCAAACAAGTCTGTGTGGAGTTTGCACATTCTCCCCGTGTCTGCGTGGGTTTCCTCCGGGTGCTCCGGTTTCCTCCCACAGTCCAAAGATGTGCAGGTCAGGTGAATTGACCACGCTAAATTGTCCATAGTGTTAAGTGCATTAGTCAGAGGGATAGGAGTCTGGGTAGGTTACTCTTCGGAGGGTCGGTGTGGACTGGTTGGGCCGAAGGACCTGTTTCCACACTATAGGTAATCTACTCTAATCATCTAAATCTTCAGTGTTAAATCAAGGAAAAGTTGGAATTTGAATGGTGTATTTCTAGTCTTCAAGCTGAAAACTATTCCATTGTAATTTTCTCTCCTTTCCATTGAGCATACCACTATCTACCACTTTCCATGTTCTGGCACTGATTATCTAGTTTTGACCATAAGAAACTATCGCAGTAATGCAGTTATTGATTCCCAATCACCTGTGCTTTTCCACATTCAGAGTAGAATCTTATTTGCTGTATTGATGAAATAATTTGGATTTGAATAATTAGGAATTCAGCACATGATCTTAGCTGTAATGGCCTAAATGACGTGCTCCTGAGCAAGAAGAGGAGTTGTGACTAAGATAAGATCGGCCTTGATCATTATAAATAGTAGAGTGGGCTTGAAGGGAGGAATTGCCTACTGCCACTCTTAATTTCCATGTTGTTAAGTTACAACAAAATTGGTGACCCAAAGGAGGAACCAGAGAAAGTGGCTGGGAGAGTGTTGGAATAATCAATTCTGGAGGTAATGAAAGCAGGGATGCAGATTTCACCAGGGGATGGACTGAGTCAAGTGAGCAATGTTAGAGACATGGTTATTAGATTCCCTACAGTGTGAAAACAGGCCCTTCAACCCAACCAGTCCGCACTGACCCTCTGAAGAGTAACCCACCCAGACCCATTTCCCTCTGAGTAATGTACCTAACACTATGGGCAATTTAGCATCGCCAATTCACCCAACCTGCACATCTTTGGACTGTGGGAGGAAAACCACACAGACATGGGGGGGGGGGAACATGCAAACTCCACACAGACAGTCGCCCCAGGCTGGAATTGAACCTGGGACCCTGGTGCTGTGAGGCAGCAGTGCTAACCACTGAGCCACCATACCATTATGGGGGTTGGAAGATCAGCTCAGGGTCAGTTAGGACTGCAAGGTTCAAAACACTCTTGTTCAGCTTTAGACAGTGGCCAGTGAGAGCAATGGAACTGCTGGTTCAGGCATAAGAGTGAGCCCTGGTTAGTTAGCTGGCATTGTGCAGACAATTGAGGTCCTTTATATATAAGTGGTCCAGAAGATGATTGTGCTATTGCTTTGGGCGATCAGAAATATCTTAAATTAACTTCAGCATGTACTTTACCAATCACCTGAGGTCTCCATCAAACATTGATGCAGCTCTTTAACATGTCTTCATTTGAAAGCTGGATCTTTATCAGTTAATTAATAGCTGATTGAAGCTGTATTTCCACCAGAACTACGTCTTTCAAATAACTTTATACTCGTAATAAGTTTAAATTACTGAAGTAATGACTAATAATATACTTGGCAAATCTAGTTGACATCTATGAAATGCAGTTGTAAAATAGAATTGATGAAGATAGCCTTTCCTGTTTATTGTTTATCATGGTCATTGAATGGGAAACAGATCATTGTTATCATCTACCTTTGTGCCTTCTAACAGTCATTATAAGTGAGGCATACCTTATATATTCTCTTAACAGTAATTCAGTGTATCATCGTGACAAAGACCATTGTATGCAGACTCCAGGCTGTGCTGTCTCAGTGGGACAAAGATATGGGCAAAATGTCTTTTAAGTTGCCTAGCCACCTTTATGCAAAGGAACTCTGATAGTCAGCACTTGGCAGTTGGCATCCTAATGCTGATCAACTGTTGGTTCTGAAAGTCACTCCCACCTATGTACCTCAGTGGACTGCAATAAGAAATAAAAATTGCAGGAACACTGGATTTGGGAATCGTTAATCCTATCTACAGCTTCTCACTGTTCCCTTCTCCTGCCAAATTCCACTTAGCCCATTGCATCTGACAATAGGTGCAGGCCCATCAATTCAGGACTGTAAGCTAGTGTAATCCTGTTACAGAAATTGATGAGTTGATAGAAAAGTTGGAAAATACAGGATTGAAAAAGGCCATGTCAAAGAAATAGAAGATCCCACAATAACTCTCACAAACTCCATTGAGTTTTTCTCAAGGCATTTATCCAACTCCTTCTTTATTTGTAATAATCACATTACCATTTTACCTGAGTGAGGTGCATGGATTCTGTTTACTTGAAAATCTCCAGTAAGTTAATTATTGTGTACAGTCCAGAGTAATCTCCAGACACAGTCTATGCCCTGAGTGATACAGCGCTGACAACCTGTGGTCAAGTGACAACATCCAGGTACTTGGCTGACTTGCTTATCAATCTTTTAAAGGGACATCTCTCCAAATGTGATAACACACACCACCCCCCTCACCGTCTCCCCATGGCAGTCCAATCCTTTCAAACATCGCCTTCAACATAAAATTGTTAACGTTCACCCTCGTGCTTCTAATTTTACAATTGCCCCTCTCAAAGTACACTTTCTGCAATATTTCAGGGGGTAAATATGCTCCAGCTAGTACTTGATGAGTGCTTAATACTTTTGCTGAACAAATAAAAAGCATTTCACCATTAGGAGAATTAGCTTGTCAAGAATTTAGTGACCTATTCACCAAATAATTATTTGACGCAACAATTAGCTTGCTGTTCATTCTAATGAGGATGACAAACTGCTAAATCTGTTTTGTTAGAACAGAAACATGTAGAAGAACAGATCACAGATGGACTGTACATTTTTGGTGCCACAAAAAGTGCCAACTGCCCCATCAGGTAAAGGAGCCATGACAGAAAGGTAGGAATCTGGGCATCATTATGGTGACGGGCTTCCTTTGGCAATCCAATGGGGTGGATTTGGTCCATTGTCACCTGATGTTACTCACCATGAACCCAAACCATTTTCACAGTCAGGCTTTGTTCAAATGAAAATTTTGAAATCTTGCAATGTTAGTAAGATACTCCTCCATGGGGGAGTGCTGGGTGAATAAAGAGGAAAGAATATCATTAAGGGTGAGGACTGTGCCAATCGAGAATTGAGTGGTATGGTTACTCAGTATAAGGTTGATAGAAGTAAGAGTAGGCTTGTCAGAGGAAATAGGTTCCCCTTGTTCAGGGAAACTGACTCCATTCAGAATCCTGTCATTTCCTTTGCAATGTAAATTATCTTGCAAACTTACCTGTAATACTAGATTATACACAGATTTTAGTATACAGTATCTCACATTACATTGCAATTACAATGTTATCTTTGTTGTCTCAACCAGTTCCATCTCCGTGCATAAATCCTTCTGTGTTTCCATTCCCATGCAAATGTCAAGAATATTAGGGGTTTAGAATGGTTCCAATATGGTCATTCGCATCACATACAGCATTATTATCGTGTCCAATATACCTTTCAGATGAGACATTAATCTGAGATGCCATCTGCACTATCAGATGAATCGAGAAAATCCCATTACATTATATTGAAGAAGATCTGGAGAGTTCTCCCCTGTCTCCTGACTAATAATTATCCCTGAACCAACATCACGAAAAACAGATTCTCTGGTCATGCATCTCATTTTTGTTTGTGGGATCCTGCAATTTTTCTACGTGGCAGCAAGTGCGCTTCTAAATGACTACTTCACTGCAAAGTGTTCTGTGAAATTCTGAAGGGCATTAAATGTAAGGCCTTCTTTACTTTCGCTCCCACCTCTTTGTCAGGAGCATTGGAAAGGTTTTTAGATGTCCTGCTGACCCAGAGACAACAAATGCTATAATCACCCACTTCAACAGGATTTAATGCAGCTGTGTTGACAAATGAACCTGTCACAGAACGATGTGTCAGAACAAGGCAAGGCCCCCGTGGAGCTGGAAAACCTACACTGCTGGGGATATTGTAACATGATAAGCCTACAGACTGCAAAGCCACTCACGATGTAAGGTAAAGGCTGCGTAAAAGGCACACACAACACTTCCCAAACGCCGTACAATACTATCTTTATCCTGACAAGCAAACATCAGAGGAATCAATAAACTTTAACTCCACACAAGCAAGAGGGGATCTAAATGGAATGCCTTATTATTGCATGTAAGATATATGCTATAGCAAGTGGTAATTCCCTAATATTCGAGAAGGTATGTTCACACGATTGAATATAAAGGAGCCTTTCTCGATGAGGTTTTCAAACAAAGAGAAATAAGTGTTCAGATAGAGGTGTTGCACAGTGAATTGGTGACCGAGACATTTTGGAAAATTAAGAAACCATCCCTTTTATTTGTTTGTGGGATGGGAGTGTTGCTGTCAGTTATTGTCCATTTCTAATTGTTGTTGAGAAGATGGTGAAAACCGCATTTTTGCATTGCTCCACTCGGAGTGAAATAGTTACTTACATCGAGTAGTTAGGAAGGGAATCTCGGGATGTTGACCAAGAGAAGAGAAGATTCCAGGGTGACATGGTTCCAATTCAGGATTGCGAGTAGCTCAGTACTTGCAGTTTTCACTGTTCCCAAGTGGCTGCTGCCATTGTCCTTCTAAACGGTAGAGATTGTGGGTTTGGAAGGTGCTGCCAGAGGAACACTGGTGAGTTGTTGCAGTGGATTCTGCACATATTGCTCCCAATTTGTGTTAGTACTGAGGGAAGTGAATGTTTAAGGTAGTCAATGAGTTGCTTTGTGCTGAGCAGTATTGAGATTCTTAAGTGTCTCTGGAGTTGATCTTATCGAGGCAAATAGAGAACACTCCATCATTATCCTGTCTTGTGTCTTAGACATTGTGGTCTGGCTTTGGGATTCAGGTGTGCACGGCAGAATTCTCACTTTCTGAATTGCTTTTGTAACTCATGACTCATCTAGTATGTTTCTGGTCAATGCTGATGTCAATAAGGATGTTGATGATGGAAGACTCGGAAGTGGTGATGAAATGGGTACTGCTAGGTTCGTTTTTGTTTGGGATGTCATTGTCTGGCACTTATGAGGCATGGCTCTAACTTCCCACTTATCATTGATGCCTAACCATTATTCACATATCACTCTGGAAAGGTGCAGACTGCTTCATTACCTGAAGGGTTGCAACTGGACCTGAAGACTGCGTAACCCTCTTGAATTCCGACCTTATGACAGAAGGAATGTCTTTTATGTTGCAGTTGGCTGAGCTGAGGACACTACCCTGAGGAACTATAGCAGAGATGACCTGGAACTAGGGTGTTTGGTTTCCAACTATCACTTTGCGCCAGCTATGACTGCAACCAACAAAGACGTTTCCCCTGGTGATTTTCATCAGTGCCCCTCAATGTCACATTCGGACAAATGCTGCCTGTGTAAGAAAGCCACTCCTGTGCAGACCAGCTCTGGGGGGGTCTGCATTTGGATGAAGGATGTAATGAAGTGAGAAGCCAAGTGACTTGCGACACCCTACCCTTTAGAAAGGAAGTGTTAGAACGATTGGAGTAATTGGTCAGTCAAAGATCTTTTTTGCTGTCATGGAATGTTTTCCTGGTGTTGTTTTCCAATTCCCATCTAAGATCACAAGAATGATTGTCCACTCGATGACGGACATGCACAGCATCAAACCTAACCCTTGGCCTTGCTTTGTAAGCTTGCAAGCCAAGTAATCAGAGTGAGCATGTTGAGTTGGGGGCAGCATGGTGGCTCAGTGATTTGCACTGCTGCCTCAGGAGTCTAATGATGACCATGAAACCAAGGTCAAGGGAAAAAAATCAATCTGGTTCAATTCCCTACAGGGAAGGAAACTGCCATCCTTACATGGTCTGGCCCACACGTGACTCCAACCCACAGTGATCTAGCTGACACTTAATGAGGCATGATAGTGGCTCAGTGGTTAGTACTGCTGCCCCACAGAGCCTAGGACATGGGTTTAATTCCAGCCTCGGGCGACTCCCTGTGTGGAGTTTGCATGTTCTCCCCGTGTCTGCACGGATTTCCTCCACATGCTCCGGTTTCCTCCCACTGGAGGAGAGATATGGGTGAATTGGCCACGCTAAATTACCCATTGTGTTCAGGGATGTGAAGGTTAGGTGCTTTAGTCAGGGGTAAGTATAGGATAATATTGTAGAGGAATAAGTCTAGGTGGGCTACTATTCAAAGGGTCACTATGGACTTGTTGGGCCAAAGGGCCTGTTTCCACACTGTAGGGATTCTATGAGTTGTGAGCTGAACTGTCCCTAGAGTAGATGAATTGGGGCAAGCACACTGCACTGGGCCATAGTCAGCTGGCAGGAACCTGGATGCCTGGAGAGGCTCAGAATGAACAACACTGATTGACCTCGGCAGTTATAGCTTTCTTAGTGTAGTAACCCTGTGATGTTTAACAGCCCGTGATTTGCCTTTAAAAAATGTCTAATAAAATAGACATGGATTTAGTGAGATTGCAAAGCAGGAACATGAGAAAAATGATAATATGAGTATGATCCCTCTTTATATCCCTTAAGAAAGATGTTGGTAAACTTGAAAGGGTTCAGAAAAGATTTACAAGGATGTTGCCAGGGTTGGAGAGTTTGAGCTACAGGGAGAAGCTGAATAGTCTGGGGCTGTTTTCCCTGGAGTGTCGGAGGTTGAGGGGTGACCTTATAGAGGTTTATAAAACCACGAGGGAATGCCAAGGACTTTTTCCCAGGGTAAGAGAGTCCAAAGGTAGAGAGCATAGGTTTAAGGTGAGAGGGGAAAGATCTGAAAGGGACCTAAGGGGCCATGCAGTGGATGGTGCGTGTACAGAATGTGTTGCCAGAGGAACTGGTGGAGGCTGGTACAATTACAACATTTAAAAGGCATTTGGATGGGTACGTGGATAGGAAGGGTTTAGAGGAGTATGGGCCAAATGCTCGCAAATGGGACCAGCTTGATTTAGGATATCTGGTCGGCATGGGCTAGTTGGACCAAAGGATCTGTTTCTGAGTTGTACAGCTTTATTACTCTTTGATTTCATTGTGTCTCTTGGTGAGATAGTCAACATCCCAAGGTCTTTCCCAAGAGCAGGTATCATTCATGATTTGACATCCAGCTACTGAAGGAGTTATTTGGACTGGTGGTCTTCAATTTGGCCAAAAGGTAGATTTAAAATTCATCTTGAAGGAGTAGAGAGAGAGGAGTAGTAAAATAGGAAGCTATAGTGAAGGTAGTCCACTCCAAATGAGTGCCGTGAAGTAATGGTTAAACTTGAATCATAAAAGAGCTGTCACAAAAGATGACCAAAAGGTCAGTGTATGAGGAGTAGGTTTGAATGTGCATCTTTAAAGGAGGAGGGAAAGACAGAGGGAGGGAGCAAAATCAGAAGGGAATTCTAGGGCTTGGTAGGTGCAGACATAGCCATTACTGGTGAACCAATGGAAAGAAAGGAGCACATTCGCCCTTGGCACAAGGCATTATGTGGAAAGGAGACCCAAAACTGATGGGAGAAGGGAGAGAAATAAATATATTGCCCTGCATGTTTGCCTAAAGTTTAAGCAGAACTGTTGCCAATCCTGTTAATAGCTTCAGTACTAGCTGGTAAACCTACTTTCTATACAACTGCTGTTCTGATGGACTAAAATTGAGAGCATTATAGATTTTATGGACTTGCGTTATCGAGATGTGTTGTTGAAGAGCCTGTCTGATTTATTGGCCTTTCAGATATGCTGCTGACCTAGAGTTTGTGTTTGTGTGGTTGAAATCTTTAATTAACTGTCTGAGCCAGTCGATGTTTGTGGCATGTCTGAGCTATCAATGCATTTTCCAGCCAACTCAACTGTTAGCTTTACTTTTCACTGCAGATGGACAAGAGAAAGCGAAAACATTTATTATTTTTAGTAATAATGCTTGAACATCTGGAACAGGTGATATGGTATTATAAAATAAATAGGATTTGTCTATATTTGATGTTTTCATGACTTGTAAAAATGAAATGTATAAGTGCAGGCCTATAATTTTTAAAAGATCCACATTTGTAGCATTTGAGATTTGTACTTCAGATGTTAGTTGGCACAGTTGGCTGGACAGCTGGCTTGTAATGCTGATGACGTTGGTTCAGTTGTCACAGCAGCTGAGATTACCATAAAGTCTTTCCTTCTCAAGCTTTCCCCTTGCAGGAGCGTAGTGACCCTCAGTTTCAAACATTATCAGTTATATCTCTCGAATGTGAGAGTAGGACCGTGGTAACTTCTGCTCAAGGTTTCCTCAGTCAATACTTAATTCAAGCTCCAATGTCACTAACTTCGGAGATCTGGACGGTAGGTAACTGGGGAGAATAAATAAGGTAACAAAGTGTAGTAAAGGCATCGCTTTGGCACATGGGAGGGCAAACTCAACGTGAAAATGAAGGCAGATCTGACTTATATCCACGGCGTGAATTTTCTCAGCATAGTCTCCAGCCATTTCCATGATGAATGTTCGAGAAACAAACCAAATAGGAGCAGGAATAGGCCATTCGGCCCTTCGAGCTTGCTCTGACATTCAATATGACCATGGCTGATCATCCAACACAGTCAGCTGTTCCTGCTTTCTCCCCATAACCTTTGATTCCTTTCGCCCAAAGAACTGTATCTTGAAAAAACATTCCAGAGAAATGTAAAACAATGAAGTTTTGTATTTTTATAAGTACTTATATAACCATGGATTTGGTGGTGGAACAATAACAATGATTTGCATTGATATAGCACCTTTAATATAGTAATGTACCCTGTAGTATTTCACAAAAACCTCATCCAATACAGTTTTGCCACAGACCCACATGAAGCCGGATCCCTTTTGTGTGTTATAGATCAAAACATGGTGCTGAACCACAAATGGTGATGTGAAGCACAGGTGACTGAATGTTTTCTCAATATGGTAAATTTTTAGAAACATTTTAAAGAATTGCAGGGTGTTGTATGAAGTGATTAGTAACTCAAAGGGTTAAGGCCTGTGTTTTTTTTCCCTACAAGATCTACAGGCCATTACACCCCATGCCACAGTCAATATTAGTCATATTCCTGCTCAACTTGTGACATTATCCTGATCTGGAGGCATATATTTATGCTCATCCCCCTGTCCTTTTCTCACTGTTTCGATTCCTGACGTTCCTGTTCTGTAGGCAGAAGTGGATACTGCAGATGCTGGAGATTAGAGTCAAGATTAGAGTGGTGCTGGAAAAGAACAGCAGGTCAGGCAGCATCCGAGGAGTAGGAAAATCGACGTTTCGGGCAAAAGCCCTTCATCGGTTCGTGTTCTGTATCCTGAATCAGAAGGGGTCATTTCTTTTGCAACTAGATTGTCGAATCCATCCTGATCTGATTTCCCTCAATTGCTCATTGATTTAATGGTAAGGTTCTGGAGAATGTTGCTGAACAAAGAGAGTGCAGGTTCATAGTTCCTTGAAAGAGGAGTCCCAGGTAGACACGAGAGTAAAGAAGGCATTTGGTTTACTTGCCTTTGTTGGTCAGTGTGTTGAGTACAGGAGTTCAGCTGTACAGGACATTGGTTAGGCCACTTTTGGAACATTGTGTGTGGTCCCCCTGCTGTAGGAAAGATGTTGTGAAACTTAAAAGGGTTCAGAAAAGATTTACAAGGGTGTTTCTAGAGTTGGAAAGTTTGAGCTTTCGGAAGAGGCTGAATAGGCTGGGGTTGTTCTCCCTGGAGCATCAGAGGCTATGGGGTGATTTTATGGAGCTTTATAAAATCATGAGGGGCATTGGATAGATTAAATAGACAAGGTCTTTTTCCAGGGGTGGGGGAGTCCAAAACTAGAGGACACGGGTTTAAGGTGGGGCGTAAGGGGCAGCGTTTTCACACAGAGGGTGGTGCGTGTATGGAATGAGCTGCCAGAGGAAGTGGTGGAGGCTGGTACAATTACAGACATTTAAAAGACATCTGGATGGGTACATGAATAGGAAGGGTTTAGAGGGATATGGGCCAAATGGGACTAGATTAATTTAGGATATCTGATTGGCATGGACGAGTTAGACCGAAGGGTCTGTTTCTGTGCTGTACAACTCTGTAAACAAAAGATGCGATCTTCACACCAGCGTCATCAATACTTCTTTGATGTACCTGTACCTTGAGATCTTGTTCAGATAATCGAAATTCGGATAAGTGATGTTCGGATAACCGAAGTTGTTCTGTATTTAGGACATCTGGTCAACATGGATGAGTTAGACTGAATGGTCTGATTCTGTGCTGTACATCTCTATGACTCAATGAAGTGTTGGACGGGCAGCTGCTTCTACTTCCTTGTATTCCTTGAGGTTGTTGCAGAATGCGTTGGATACCTTGAGCACTTCCAGTCTTGTTGGAGGTGCACCGTGACTGTCTGATCGATAGTCACGGGCAGGTGAGAGTTGTGATGGAGCAGTATGAGCTTCCATATTTGTTGAAGTTTCTGTGGTTGGTACACTGTATTGTCCCTTCCCTACCCCATATGCTGATCGAGTGAAGTGTTGGGAGAGTGGGGTGCATGGATGATATTTCAGATAGGTCTCCCTAACCAGCCAGATGCAGACATATATTGATAGCTCCGTTTTGCCTGCACCCTCCAAGGGAGATTCCACATAAGGTATTACTCAATGTACTGTCATCCAGTGTCCCCTTAGTCTTCACTGGTTGAGCCAATTGTGTGCTATTAGGTTGAAGGGAGAACTGATAGAAGTTGAGAAGGTTATGATTGGCATAGATAGAGTGGAAAGTATGAGGCTTTTTCCCAGAGTGGAGGAGTCAATTACTAGGGGACACAGGTTCAAGGTGTTGAGGTGGATGTGGTGGGGAGGGTGGTGGTGTTGGGTGGGGGGGTGATGGAGGTAGGGGTCTGTGGTGAGTTGGAGGGTGGTGGAATTGAAGTGGAGGGGGTGTGGTGGGATGGAAGTTGTGGGGGGACGGAGGTAGGAGAGGGTGTGGTGGGGTAGATAGTGGCAGTTTAAAAGAGATGGGCAAGGCAAGTTTTTCATATGTGGGGGAGTGGTGAGTGCTTGGCACGCGTCCACTATTTTAAATTTGGGAAGCCTCATATCTCAGTGCTAACTGAATTGGTGAAGTTCCCATTAAATCAGACAACTCCTTATCATCAACAGCTTGTATTTTTTTTTTGTGGTTGTATTCTGCCAAGTAGTTTAAATTCCTGATAAACCTTATTACAGAAGATCAGAAAGGATGTTAGTTTTTACCAATTATTTTAGCATCTATAAAATCAACTCGAATATAAAGGTTACATTTAGTGCTATAATTCTCTGTTGAAGCTGACAAGCTTCTGAGCATCATCTCTCTTGTTTGAGCTTGGAAGGTCAAAGTCTCTCAGTCTTGAAGCTGTCATTACTGTTTCTTCTATTTGCATGCTCTAAATTGGATTCAAACAGAAATTTCGTTCCCCGATGTGTTTTACTGTGTTTAAACTACCTGTTGCATGACACTGACTCCAACCTCTCTCACGTTTTCTGTTCGATTAAAGTTGGAGGAATTGATGCAGAAGGGTTTATTCTGCTCCCACAGAATCTACCTTTAATACTTTTTTGTGCTAGTTCTCTTTGCTAAATAGGATAATACATATCCAAATTTCATTAGCAAGGATGAAATTCAATAATTTTTCACAGCTTGGACCAACTCATTAAAAGGAACTTCCTTGGAATGTTAAGATTTTCAGTACATGATCCTTTATTTTCACTCATATCTTATAATTTTTCTTTGAAATTCTTCTTTGTGACAATCTACTCAAATC
This sequence comes from Chiloscyllium punctatum, assembly GCF_047496795.1. Classification (NCBI taxonomy): domain Eukaryota; kingdom Metazoa; phylum Chordata; class Chondrichthyes; order Orectolobiformes; family Hemiscylliidae; genus Chiloscyllium; species Chiloscyllium punctatum. Next base: position 17,940,993 of record NC_092771.1, on the reverse strand, counting down.
ATCCATATTTGTATTTAATTTGGGTTAATCTGCTTCCACAATTTGTTCTAAATTATAAAAAAAATCTAAATTATATTCTATCATCCATACACTTTGCATATTATAAGCTCAGATTTATGCTCCTTAATCTGGTTTATTATCCTCCAGTTCCTTATCTGTAGATCACTTTGCTTAGTAATGGTAAAATAACATCATACAAGAACTTAAAATTCTCCACCTCTCTTTCATCTGTCTTGAGGATATTTCTGACAAAGTGTTCCAATTCCAAAGCCCTTGCTTGTTCAAATCTATATTTTTCCTCACAAACAGAAACAGAAATTGCTGGAAAAGCTCAGCAGGTCTGGAAGCATCAGCAGAGAGAAATCAGAGTTGACATTTCAGGTTGAGTGGCCCTTCCTCAGGAATGATGGTAGCTAGGAAAATAGTGACCTAATCAGAAGATTTACTCCTTACCGTCCCTCCACCCACCCTATCTTCTGCAAATAAACAGATATTTTCCTAGTGATCATCAGTTCTGAGAAAGGTTCACAAAAGCCGAAACGTTAACTCTGATTTCTCTCTGCAGATGCTTCCTGACCTGCTGAACTTTTCCAGCAATTTCTACTTGTGTTTCTGATTTACAGCCTCTGCAGTTTTTATTTCTATATTTCTTTATTCATTCCTTTTACCAATTTTGCTCACTTTATCAATTTGTTTGACTCCTTGACTTGTTCATTAAGATGTTCTGTCACTTTACTGGCCACATTAATCGTTTTAAGTCATATTGTTTGACAAGTAGGTACAAATGATTGAAACCTTACCTTCAGTGCTATATCTCCCATCCTTTGTACCAGTCTATTCGGACAAGTCTCAGAATATCCTCGCCCACTTATGCAGCGTCTCAATGTTGTGCCATTGTATGATCTTATCCAAACTTCTGTGACGTTTCAACTACCCGGAAGGGTGTTGTGAAACTTGAAAGGGTTCAGAAAAGATTTACAAGGATGTTGCCAGGGTTGGAGGGTTTGAGCTACAGGGAGAGGTTGAATAGGCTGGGGCATCGGAGGCTGAGGGGTGACCTTATAGAGGTTTATAAAATCATGAGGGCCATGGTCAGGATAAATAGACAAGGTCATTTGCCTGGGGTGGGGGAGTCCAGAACTAGACGGCATAGGATTAGGGTGAGAGGGGAAAGATATAAAAGAGACCTATGGGGCAACTTTTTCACACAGACGGTGGTATGTGTATGGAAAGAACTGCCAGAGGAAGTGGTGGAGGCTAGTACGATTGCAATATTTAATAGGCATCTGGATGGGTATCTGAATAGGAAAGGTTTGGAGGGAAATGGGCCGGGTGCTGGCAGGTGAGACTAGATTGGGTTGGGATATCTGGTCGGCATGGACGGGTTGGACCGAAGGGCCTATTTCCAAAAGACATGAGCTGCAATTGTTTTTACAGAGGTGGTTTGCGTGTGGAATTAACTTCTTGAGGAAATGATGAATGTGGGTACAATTACAATGTTCAAAAGACGTTAGATAATTACATGAATAGGAAAGGTTTGAAGGGATATGGCCAGCAACTGGCAGGTAGGGTCTCGTTTAGTTTGGGATATAAATTTGGCCAAATCCAATATTTCACTGACTTCTCCAAAAGACACTAACAATTTTCCTCCCATGCATTGAAACCTCTGAGCTTGTGTGCACACATTCAATTATTTCCCAGAATCCTTTTAAACTTCAGGTAACTGTTCCCTCTAAATGTTTTAGAATACCAAGCCATATGAGTCTTAACATTATTTGTTATTACTTCAAGTTTAAGTGTGTCCAGGCTTAGTGGTTTAGAAATGCCTACAATTTAGCCTACACTGTTCCATTCTCATCTATTTGTTTATCCAATGACCATTTAAATGCCTTTACAGTTGCAGGCAGGGCATTCCATGCCCTTACTACTCTCTGAGTAAAGAACCTAGCTCTGACATCTGTCCTATATCTATCACTCTTCAACTTAAAGCTAAATCCACTCGTGCTGGCCATCACCATCCAAGGAAAAAGGCTCTCACTGTCCACCCTATCTAATCCTCTGATCATCTTGTATGTCTCTATTGAGTAACCACTTAACCTTCTTCTCTCTAATGAAAACAGCCTCAAGTCTCTCAGCCTTTCCTCATAAGACCTTCCCTCTATACCAGGCAACATCCTGGTAAATCTCCTGTGCACCCTTTCCGATGCTTCCCCATCCTTCCTATAATGCAGTAACTGGAACTGTACACAATACTCTAAATGTGGCTGCACCAGAGCTTTGTACAGCTGCAACATGACCGCATAGCTCCAAAACTCAATCCCACTACTAATAAAAGCTAACACACCCTATGCCTTTTTAACACTCTATCAACTTGGGTGGCAACTTTCAGGGATCTATGTACTTGGACAACGAGATCTTGGACATGTGGGCGGAACGGTGGCACAGTGGTTAGCACTGCTGCCTCACAGCGCCAGAGACCCGGGTTCAATTCCTGCCTCAGGCGACTGACTGTGTGGAGTTTGCACGTTCTCCCTGTGTCTGCGTGGGTTTCCTCCCACAGTCCAAAGATGCGCAGGTTAGGTGAATTGGCCATGCTAAATTGCCTCATAGTGTGAGGTTAGGGGTATGGGTGGATTGCGCTTCGGTGGGTCGGTGTGGGCTTGTTGGGCCGAAGGGCCTGTTTCCACACTGTAATGTAACGTAATCTAATCTCACTACTCATCCACAATACCAAGAAACGTACTATTAGCCCGGTATTCCTGTTACTCCTTCCAAAGTGAATCCCCTCACACTTTTCTGCGTTAACCTCTATTTGCCTCCTCTCAGCCCAGCTCTGCAGCTTATCTATGTCCCTCTGTAACCTGCAACAGTCTTTCACACTGTCCTCAACTCCACCAAATTTAGTGTCATCTGCAAATTTACTAATCCATCCTTCTACGCCCTCATCTAGATCATTTATAAAAATGACAAACAGCAGTGGCCCCAAAACAGATCTTTTCGGTACACCATTAGTAACTGAACTCCCGGATGAACATTTCCCATCAACCACCATCCTCTGTCTTCTTTCAGCTAGCCAATTTCTGATCCAAACTGCTAAATCTCACTTGATCCCATGCTTCAGTATTTTATGCAATAGCCTACCATGGGGAACCTTATCAAATGCTTTACTGAAATCCGTATATATCAACTGCTTTACTCTCATCTGTTGGTCACCTACTCAAAGAACTCAATAAGGTTTTAGAGGCACAACCTATCCTTCACAAAACTGTGTTGACTATCGCTAATCAAATTATTCCTTTCTAGGTGATTATACATCCTATCTTGTATTCCTTTCCAAAATTTTGCCCAAAACCGAAGTAAGGCTCACTGGTCTATCATTATCAGGGTTGTCTCTACTCCCCTTCTTGAACAATAGGACAACAATTCCTATCCTGCAGTCTTCTGGCATTATTCTAGTAGACAATGATGACATAAATATCAAAAGCCAGAAGTTCTGCAGTCTCCTCCCTAACTTCCCAGAGAATCCTAGGATAAATCCCATTTGGCCCAGGGGACTTATCTATTTTCACACTTTCCAGAATTGCTAGCACTTCTTCCTTATGAACTTTAATCCTGTCTAGTCTAACAGCCTGTATCTTAGCATTCTCCTCAACAATATTATCTTTTTCCTGTGTGAATACTGACAAATAATATTCATTTAGTGTCTCTCCTATCTCTTCAGACTCCATGCACAACTTCCTACTACTGTCCTTGACTGGCCCGAAACTTATCCTAGTCATTCTTTTTTTTTCTTGACATACCTATAGAAAGCAATAGGGTTTTCCTTGATCCTACCTGCCAAAGACATTTCATATCCCCTCCTCGTTCTTCTTAGCTCTCTCTTTAGGTCCTTCCTGGCTAACTTGTAACTCACAAGTGCCCTAACTGAGCTTTCATATCTCACATAAGCCTCTTTCTTCCTCTTGACAGGAGATTCAACTTCTTTAGTAAACCACAGTTCCCTCTGCAGTTTCCTTCCCCATCCTATGCATCCTAGATCTTGCCTAATCGCATCATAGTTTCCTTTCCCTCAGTTATAACTCTTGGCCTGCAGTATATACCTATCCCTTTCTATCGCTAAAGTAAACGTAACCAAATTATGGGCGGAGGTGGGTACTGCAGATGCTGGGGGTTAAAGTCATTCCTGATGAAGGGCTTTCGGCTGAAACGTCGATTTTCCTGCTCCTCGGATATTGCCTGACTTGCTGTGCTTTTCCAGCACCACTCTAATCTTGACCATAACCAAATTGTGGTCTCTTTAACCAAAGTGCTCACTATCTCCAAATCTGACACCTAGCCTGGTTCATTACCCAGTATTAAATCCAATGTGGCCTTGCCTCTTGTTGACCCATCTACACTTTGTTAAATTTTACTTTTCTTCTCACATGCTTTAGTATCAATATTCACAAATTTTAGAACATATCACCAGATAATGCTGTTCATGGAAAATTACTCTTCCAATCTTTCAAAATTCCTATTTTCCTTTATTTTTCTCCAGAGCACTGATCCATGCCAATGAACATTTAAGATGAGCAAGTCTTACCATCCAGAACTAAAGATTCTGAGAGGGTTCAGAAGAGATTTACCAGGATGTTACCTGGGGGTGGAGGGTTTGAGTTACAGGAAGAGGCTGGTTAGGCAGGGACTTTTTTCACTGGAGTGTAGGAGGTTGAGAGGTGACCATATAGAGGTTTATAAAATCACGAGGGGCATGGAGAAGGTGAATGTCAGGTGTCTTTTCCCTAGGGTGGGGAATTTCAAGACTAAAGGGCACATTTTTTAAGGTGAGAGGGGGAAAGTTTTTTACACAGAGAGTGGTTCGTGTGTGGAATGAACGTCTAGAGGAAGTGATGGATGTTGGTACAGTTTCAATGTTTAAAAACCACTTAGGTAAGTTTATGAATAGGAAAGTTAGAAGGCACATGGGCCAGGAGCAGGCAGGTGGGACGAATTTAGTTTGGGATTATGGTTGACATGGACTGGTTGGAAGTGTCCATTTCTGTGCTGTGTGATTCTGTGACTTGATTCACACGTATGTGAAAATAACATTTGGAAGTTCACTCTGAAATCCCAAATATGATAATGCTGATGGAATTTCTCTAGTGATTTTATGTGTCATTGAAAAAGCCGTTATAAATGTGATGGGTGGCACAGTGGCTCAGTGGTTAGCACTGCTGCCTCATAGCGCCAGGGACCCAGATTTGATTCCATCCTGAGGCCACTGTTTGTGTGGAGTTTGCACATTCTCCCTGTTTCTGTGTGGCTTTCCTCCCACAGTCCAAAGGTATACAGGTTAGGTGAATTGGCAATGCTAAATTGCCTACAGTGTTTAGGGATGTCAAGGTAAGGTGCATTAGTCAGGGGTAAGTATAGGAGAATGGGACTGGGTGGGTTACACTTTGGAGGGTTGGTGTTAAAAGTTTGGGAGAAGATTTGTAGCTCGGGTGCTCGTTGTTGTGGTTCTGTTCGCCGAGCTGGGAATTTGTCTTGCAAACGTTTCGTCCCCTGTCTAGGTGACATCCTCAGTGCTTGGGAGCCTCCTGTGAAGGCTTCACAGGAGTCTCCCAAGCACTGAGGATGTCACCTAGACAGGGGACGAAACGTTTGCAAGACAAATTCCCAGCTCAGCGAACAGAACCATAACATGGTTTGTGTAGACTTATTGGGCCAGTTGGCCTGTTTCCATGCTGTAGGGATTCTAATGCTACTTTACAATTCTGTGTCATTGATATACAGTCCAGGTCTAGCTGCAGGATGACAGGGTGCAGTGATGTCAACTGGCCTGTACACCAAGATTTATGTCAACTTTCAAAGTATTTTGCTGTCAAGTACACACTGCCATATTTATAGAAGGTTGAGTTGGTGCCATGGATCCGGTGTTGGATTTTCTCATTAATGGTAAGAGAATTGTCTGCTGAGGTACAGGAATACCCCACTTATTCCAGAGTCTCTCCTTTAACAGAACTAGGAGGTGGAATATCTGGTTGGCATGGTGTAAGTTGATCTATGAGTGCTTTACTTCAGAGTCATATTCAGAGACCAGTCAAGATTCTTGTAAAATTGAAGAGATCAAGATGGTTTGCAATCCAGTAAAGTAGCCAGGAGAATGCTGTCCCATTCTTCACAGGGAGACGAATCATGGGAAACTTGCTGAGATCTGATGTAGTTGGCAGAGGTTAGCAGGAAACAGAAAAACTAATAGTCACTCCCAACACATCTAGAAAAAGCAGGGTTTGAGAGCTACAGTTGGTGGTGGATAGAGATGGGAATCTAAAAGCAGGAGCCAAAAGTGATAAGGTAACATTGCCAAAGCCCATTTTTAAAAGCCATGCTACAGTCCACAAGACCATAAGCAATAGCAATAGGAGTAGGCCATTTGGCCCCTCAAGCCTTCTCCACCGTTCAATCGTATCATGGCTGATATGACATTCCTCACGTCCACTTTCCTACCCTTTCCCCATAATCTTCGATTCACCGACTGATCAAGAATCGATCTATCTCAGCCTTAAATATATACAAGCACTCTGCCCTCACAACTCTCCGTGGCAATGACTCACATCCATCTGAGGGAAGAAATTCCTACTCACCTCAGTCTTAAGTAGGTGCCCCTTTATTCTGAGAAGATGCCGTCTTGTCCAAGAGTCTCCCCCGAAGAGAAAGAGTCTCTCTGCATTCACCCTGTCAAGCTACTTCAGAATCCTACATGTTCCAATGAAAAGTTCCACTTAAGAGTTTTATCTAAAAAAGAACCTTTGAACATTTGCAGCTTCCTGCAATTTAAAACGCCAACAACGTTGTTTCTCATGGAAAGCATGTTGTCACTTAAGCAAATTGACATTGCCACAATTAATTAGGATGCCATGAATTATTAATTGACAACTGCTTTCTGTAGCCTAGCTATGTCAGAATAAAAGTTGAGGAGAGAATTAATATTTGACAATAATTGGATGAAGACTTTAATTGTGACTTGTGAATAATTGATCAAACATGTTTTAGTTCTCTCCCTGCCACTGATTGTCCTTCATTAAGGCATCTGTAATTAGTAAAATGATTATTTTCATCTCTTATATAAGGAGCGCCACAATTATGGTGTTGTACAAAGCAATGTTAAATGAATTTCATCATAGATTATTTAATCCAGATTAACTGCCTCAGAGGCATTTAGGGTCTTGGTTTTAATGCCTCATCTAAAAGAACGCACCCCTGATATTGTTGCAGTCCTTCTGTTCTCCAGTAAAAGAAAAATACTGCAGATGTTGGAAAAGGTCTGAAGAAGAGGCCTACCATAGCGGCCTCCTGGATTGGGTTGTGGGGTAGTAGCCATCTAGCTTGGCATAGCGACTTCCCAAGATATCATGGTGGCCACCCCATGCAGCCTCCCGGCCTGGTATAGCAACCTCCTGGCCTACCACAGCGGCTTCCGCATGCAGCCTGACCGCCTAGCAGAGCAACCTCCCAGCCTAACAAAGCGGTTTTCCCATGCAGCCTCCTGGCCTGGTGTACCGACCTCCTAGCCTTCCACAGCGGCTTCCTCATGCAGCCTCACCGCCTGGCATAGCAACCTCTCGGCCTACTATAAAGGTTTCCACATGCAGCCTCCTGGACTGGCGTAGCGACCTCCCATCCTACCATAGCGGTTCTCCCCACGCAACCTCCCGGTGTGGCATTATCCTGGTCTGGCATGGCATCCTCTGCCCAGTGTGGTGGTGTGAAGTGATCACCCAGCCCCATGATCCTTGAGGTGCAACCAGTTGTGGTCTGAAGCCAGGGTCCAGAGACCCAGGACTGGAGACTCTGTGCCAGCGCAGTCTGGGTTGGCAGACCGTGCTTGTGAACTTTTATTTCTGCAATGCAGGACATTTTATTTCTCTATTTTCTAAGATCTTGTCAACTAAAGAAGCTGTACGTCAATACTTTTGTACCTAAAATGGTGCTATAATTGGCAATGTATAAACTTTTCATTGTACTCATTGAGTATATGGGACTATAAAGCTAATTCTATTTTTTTTTCTTTAACCATTAATGGGATAAGGACATTGCTGGGTAAACCAGCATTTATTTCCCATCCCTAATTGCCCACAGGGTAGTTAAGAGTCACCCACATTGCTGTGGGTCTGGAGTCACATGGAGGCCAGATCAGGTGAGGATGGTGGTTTCCTTCCTTAATGGATATTAGTGAGCCAGATTGATTTTTCTTGACAATTGACAATGGATTCATGGTCATCATTAGACTCTTAATTCCTAACTGAATTCAAATTGCCATGGCAGGATTTGAAGCCGGATCCCCAGAACATTATCTAGGTCTCTAACTTAACAGCCCAGTGATAATACAATTAGGCTCTCCCAATTCTAACTGTTAACTCTGTTTCTCTCCCCACGGATGCTGCCAGACCCGCTGAGTTTCTCCATCATTTGATATGTTTGGTTCAGTACTCCAGCCTTGCTTTGTCTGCCCAGTCTTGGAGTGGGACCTGAACACTCAACTTTCTAGCTCAGAGGTGATTACGCTGTTAAAGACGATAGTAAGGACAAGGAGAATGTGTCCACATGCAGATAAAAGCAAAATTCAAAGAAATGAACACAGGAAAATCACCAAAATATCCGAGAGGAAATTTGAATCTGAATCTGATTTAGCTTTATTGTCACATGTACTCAAAGGAGTGCAGTGGAAAGGTCGATAGTCATCACGCTCTGAACTTGTATGGCGAACCACAGTTCAAACCTGTATTCCTGATGAAGGGCTTTTGCCTGAACCGTCGATTTTACTGCTCCTCGGATGCTGCCTGATCTGCTGTGCTCTTCCAGCACCACTCTGATCCAGAACCACATTTCAAGGGCATTCAGGAATTGGCCAAAAATGCTGGTCTTGCCAATGAATCACAAGTCCCAAGACAGAATAAAAACAAATATGAGGTGGAATAGCAAAATGATTAACACTGATGAATGAAATCAAAAATTATCGATGCTTTTAGTGGCATTATTTCCACAATGATAACCTTAATCCCACAACTTGTTTCCTTATAGTAGAAGTCTCTCAAATCCTAATAGATCACCTCACTGAATCCTTTTAAAATATAACAGTTGAGCCATTGTATTAGTGCCTCATAATATAATGGACTGTGTCCCCTTAGTTTTCCTTTAGTGCTGCAGAAATTGCTAAATAAAATAAAGCTGTTCCACTGAGCCCAATAAAACATATTCCAGACAGTTTTAGTTAAGATGCACAATATTTCAGTAAACATTTCTGTGATGAATTATTAAAAAGAAACACTTTGGGCTGTTGCTTCATGAAATAATGTACTTAAAGAGCTTAATGAGTAACAGTCAGCATTATTTGGCAGCTAATGCTGTTAATCATCCCAGTTAATTATCTCTAACATGCAACCCAAGATTAAAGATATACCCTACCTGGTCAAATGATAGAGGCTTATCTGACCAATAGTCAGATAATTCTGCCTGACAAGTTCTGTAACTCAATGAAAATTCAGAGAGGACACATACCTAGCATGTGACCATTCAGAGAAAGTTCATTTGGCTGCTTACTCCTAGGTAAACCTATCCTCTGAGGTAGAATTTGACAGTTGGGACTATTTTCTTTCTAAATCTCCTGGTTATATATTTTTTTTCTCTCCTTTTTCTTTTGTTTAACCCCACACTGCCACCAAACAGGGGAAGTGCTTACTTATTCCCCAGCACCCATGTTGTGTGTGCGCAGGTGTAGGACACAGTGAAGGAACATCGAGTGCAGAAAGACTTTATTCATATTCCACCACCAGGAAGAAAGGAAACACCCGAGTGGTCAGTGACAAGCAGTGCCCCTCTCTTCAAAGGGCAATACCACATGAACGAAAAAGTGAAGGGGATTCAAATAAATTCAAATAAGAGTCGGAGGGGGAAATAAAACACTCCATGGTGTCCACCTTTCCCTGAAAAATCCAAGGGTGTTTGTAGGCACCACATGCTCCTTCTTCAGGAACACCCGGGGCTCGATGCTACCATGGAAGAAGGGCAGGCAGTTGCCCCCCCCCCTCTCCCCACCTGGATCTCTTTATGGTCAGTCTAGTCAGGAGCAGACCCAACTGGGGCTGTTTTGTTTGGAGCTAAGGAGAATGAATGGTGATCTTATGTAAAGACAAATGATCCTGAGGGGAGTAAACAAGGTAGATGCTTTGGATGTTTCCCCTTATAGAAAATATCAGGAAATGTCAAGGGGTGACCCGGTGGCTCAATGGTTAGTACTACCACCTTGTAGCACTTAGGACCTTTGTTCAATTCCCACCTTGGGCGACCATCTGCTTGGAGTTTGCACATTCTCCCATGTGTGGGTTTCCTCTGGGTGCTCTAGCATCCCCCACAGTCCAATGATGTCAACGAAGGTCGAGCAGTGGATGTGGTGTATATGGACTTCAGCAAAGCATTTGACTAGATTAGATTCCCGACAGTGCGGAAACAGGCTCTTCAGCCAAACAAGTCCACACCGACCCCTCCGAAGAGTAACCTACCCAGACCCATTTTCCCCTGACTAATGCACCTGAATGGCCAATTCACCTGACCTGCACATCTTTGGACTGTGGGAGGAAACTGGAGCTCCCAGAGGAAACTCACACAGACACAGGGAGAATGTGCAAATTCCATACAGACAATCACCCAAGGCTGGAGTTGAACCTGGGTCCCTGGTGCTGTGAGGTAACAGTGCTAACTACTGAGCCACCATGCATTTGATAAGGTTCCCCATGGTTGGCTCATTCATAAAGTCAGGAATTATGGGATACAGGGAGGTTTGGCTATCTGGATTCAGAATTGACTGGCTGACAGAAGGCAGAGAGTGGTTGTAGATGAAAAGTATTCTGCCTGGAGGTCAGTGTTGAGTGGTGTCCCATAGGGCTCTCTTCTTGGGCATCTGCTCTTTGTAGTTTTTATAAATGACTTGGGTGAGGAGTTTGAGGGGTGGGTTAGTAAATTTGCAGATGACGCAAAGGTTGGAGGTGTTGTCGATAGTATAGAGGGCTACTGCAGGCTACAGAGTGACATAGACAGGCTGCAAAGCTGGGCTGAGAAATGGCAGATGGAGTTCAACCTGGATAAATGCGAAGTGATGCATTTTGGAAGGTTGAACTCAAATGCTGAATATAGGATTAAAGACAGGATTCTTGGCAGTGTGGAGGAACAGAGGGATCTGGGTGTGCAAGTACATAGATCCCTCAAAGTTGCCACCCAAGTGGACAGAGTTTTTCAGAAAGCACATGGTGTTTTGGCTTTCATTAACAGGGGCTGTTGAGTTTAAGAGCCACAAGGTTTTGCTGCAGCTCTACAAGTCCCTGGTGAGACCACACTTGGAATATTGTGTCCAGTTCTGGCCGCCCTACTATAGGAAAGATACAGAGGCTTTGGAAAGGGTGCAAAGAAGGTTTACCAGGATGCTGCCTGGACTGGAGGGCTTGCCTTATGAAGAAAGTTGAATAAGCTCGGACTTTTCTCTCTGGATAGAAGGAGGAAGAGAGGTCTACAAAATAATGAGAGGAATAGATAGAGTCAATAGCCAGAGACTTTTCCCCAGGGCAGGATTGACTGGTACGAGGAGTCATAGTTTGAGGATATTAGGAGGAAGGTATAAAGGAGACATCTGAGGTAGGTTCTTTACGCAGAGAGTTGTGAATGCATGGAATACGTTGCCAGCTGTGGTGGTGGAAGCAGAGTCATTGGGGACATTTAAGTGACGGCTGGACATGCACATGGATAGCAGTGAGTTGAGGCATGCATAGGTTAAGTTATTATATTTTACATTGCGATTAAACCTCGGCACAACATCGTGGGCCAAAGGGCCTGTTCTGAGCTATAATTTTCTATGTTCTATGTGCAGATTAGGTGGATCAGCCATGTTAATTTGCCCATAGTGTCCAGGAATGTATAGGCTAGGTGGGTTAGCCATGGAAAACACAGAGTTATAGGATGGGCTGCCCTTTGAAGTGTCAGTCTGGGCTGAATGACCTGCCCCACACTGTAGGGATTCTACGATCCTAGAAGGCAAACTTTAAAAATAAGATGTCTCCTGTTTAAGACAGAAATAAGATTAGTTTTCTCACTCAAAGGGTCATGTATCTGTGAAACATTATTCCCACAGTGAATGGTGCTGGCAGGGTCATGAAATATGCTTAAAACAGAAACCGATTGTTGATTTTCAAATCCCACTGCTGTCAATTATGCTAGAAGTTTACCATTCAGATGTTTTGGCAGGATGTGGTGGGAAGGTTATGGCGTAGTAGTAATATCACTAGTGTTAATAGACCAGAACGCCAGGCTAATATTTTGGACACCTGGGTTCAAATCACACCGTGGGGCAAACTGGGAAGTTTAAATTCAATAACAATAACAATCTAGCCTAATGGTTGCCATTAACCATCATTAATTGTTGTTTGAAACACCCATCTGGTTCTCTAATGCCATTTAAGGAAGTAAATGTGCCAACCTTAAATTAAGAAAAAGAGTTTGGCAGGAAAATGGATTCAGGCAGTCATCAGATCAGCCATGATCGTATTGAATAGTAGGCAGGTTTGAGGGCCAAATGGCCTCATGAAAAAGAAATGAAAGTAGACCACTCAGCCCTTCAAGCCTGTGTCACCATTCAATAAGGTCATGGCTACTCAACTCCAACTCAACTCTACATTCCTACGTAACCCCAATAATCCTACGTCCCCTTGGTAGTTGAGAATCTATATACCTCTGCCTTAAAAATATTTAAATATTTTGTGTTTTGAGGAAGGGAGTTTCAAAGACTCACAGCCCTCTCAGAGAAGAAATGTTTTCTCATCTCTGTTTTAAATGGACACCCCCTAATTTTTAAACAATTCACCTCAGTTTGAGATTCTCCCATGAAGGGAGCCATCCTTTCCACATCCACCTCAGTCAAGATCCCTCAGCGTCTTATATGTTCAATTAAGTCACCTCTGACTCTTCTAACCTCCAGAAGGTACAGGCCCAATCTCTCTAGCCCTTCCTCATGAAGCAATCCACTTAGTCCTGATATTAGTCTGGTAAACCTTCTCTGAACTGCATCCAATACATTAGCATCCTTTCAAAAATGCATGACCAGTAGTTATACAATATTCTAGATGTGGTCTCACCACTGCCCTGTAAAAGTAAAGCATAACCTCCTACTCTTGAATTCAGTTCTCTTCGCAATACACCAGAACATTCTACTAGCTTTCTTGTTTACTTATTATAACCTACATACTGATCATCCATGACTCATGCATTAGGGCACTCAAATCTCTCACCATTTAGATAATGTGCTTCTTTTTTTTATTATTTACAACAAAAGAGATGATTTTAATGCTTTTTCAGATTGTAATCGATTTGCCAGATCCTCTTGCAGTCACTGAACTTATCTATTTTCCTTTGCAGGTTAGTTCTTTCATCTTCACAACTCACTTTCCTCTATATCATTGTAACATCAGCAAATGTAGTGATCATACCTTCTGTCCCTCTCTATCCAAATTGTTTATAGACATTGTAAAGAGTTGAGGCCCCAGCACTGATCCCTGAGGTACACCTCTTGTGACATCCTGCCGTCAAATACCATAGATCTGCTAGTTCCTCTTTATCTACAGCACAAGTTACTTCTTCAAAACACGTCAATAAATGAGTTGAACATAATTTCTCATCAGCAAAACCATGTTGGCTTTGCCTGACTATTTTGAACTTATCCAAGTGCCCTGTTATAATGTCTTTATTCATCTGTTTCCAACATTTCTCCCGTATCTATGCGAACACTATGGATCAACTTGCTTTTACAGTGGGGGTTGGAATCGTGGAACAATACATCAAAAAGGAGGCCTTTTAGCCCAGTGCAGCTTCGCTATCTCTTTCAAAGGCCATTCAAGTTCCACCTCCTTATACTCCCAGCAATGTTTGCTCTTCCACCATTTATCAAATTCCCTCACTACATTTTCTTCTATCTGTTAGTTATGTAGATATTATTGTCTAGCCAGCAATTATTACCCTTTGCTAATTCCCCTGGTGAACATGTTCATCATATCCTTTTTTGAAACACTGCATTCCTTCGTGGTAGAAACACCCTCAGTGCTGTCTAGAAGAGAGAGAGTAAGTGTGTGTGTGTGTGTGTCAATGTGTGTGTGTGTCAGTGTGTGTGTGTATGTATGTGCATGTGTGTGTGTCTGTGTGTGTGTATGTGCATGTGTGTGCCTGTGTCTGGGTGTGTGTGTGCGTGTGTGTGCGTGTGTGTATGTGCATGTGTGTCAGTGTCTGGGTGTGTGTGTGTATGTGTGTGTGTGTGTGTGTCTGTGTCTGTCTCTGGGTGTGTGTGTGCGTGTGTGTATGTGTGTATGTGTAAGAAGAGTGCAGAATACTAGTTGAGGCCTGGCTTAAGGACAGTTGACTTCCTTTTCAGCTGTCCGCTCTACCCTCCTCTCTAATCGATCACCTACACCCCCAATTTCATCTACCTATCACATTCTTAGCTTACCCCCAGCCCCACCCATTTATCTCTCAGCCCCCTTTGGCCACCCCCTCATTCCTGAGGAAGAGCTTATGCTTGAAACGTCGATTCTCCTGCTCCTCAGATGTTGCCTGACCAGCTGTTTTTCCAGCACCGCACTCTCGACTCTGATCTCCAGCATCTGCAGTGCTCAATTTCTTCCTGTGTCAGTATGAACTCCCATTTCTACCCTCTCAGACTGATGCATTCACTGCCTGTGTCTCTATTGTTCGCCCTACATTATTAACCATTTCCCAATGTCTTCATGTGTGCCAGGAGCACAGAACAGCCTTGTAAAAACATTGGTATTCTGCAGGTTAGGAGATATATTTCTTTTAGCTTAGAGGGAAGAAAGTAGGCATCCAATACTAAATTATTTATGTTTTGTTTGAGCACAGAGGTCAAGAATTTCACACATCAGATGTGAATGCATCTGTCTTGATCATCACAAACTAATTGATCTTTGTTGTGGGTAATTATTGTAATGTTGCTATATTGACCTGACCTTTGCTACACTGATCAACATGACAGTAATTCTTACTCATCCTCTTTAACATTGGCATAACTGACAAACACTTCAGAGAAGATATATTCATCTCTGATGGAGGGCACTGTTGATATTAAGAGTGTCAGTTCTCTGAGTCATAATGTTCTATGCTCATGTCCCATCCCAGAGCTTGAGTACACAAAATCAAGTATGATACACCAATTCTACACTGAGGTCGTCCTGTTGGAGGAGCAGAGGAGCTAAACCTAGATAGGATAATCTCAGAATGAAATGCTTAATATATGATGAACGTTTGAGGACTATGGGTCTGTACTCAATGGAATTTAGAAGGATGAGGAGAGATCTAATTGAAACTTACAGAATACTGAACACCCTGGACAGAGTGGACATTGGGAAGATGTTTCTATTAGCGGGGGGACTAGGAACCTAGGGCATAGCTTTGGAGTAAAGGGAAGACCCTTCAGAACTAAGATGAGGAGTAACTTCTTCAGCCAGAGAGTGGTGAATCTATGGAATTCATTGCCTCGTAAGGCCATGGAGGCCAGGTCAATGAGTATATTTAAGATAGAGATGGACAGGTTGATTGTCAAGGGGATCAAGGGTTATGGGGAGAAAACAAGAGAATTGGGTTGAGAAAGATATCAGCTATGATTGTATGGTGGAGTAAACTCAATGGGCTGAATGGCCTAATTTCTGTTCCTACGTCTTATGGTCTTGTGGTCTAATCCAGAGAATTGTCTAATTGCAGAATAAAAAGGTCACACATTTAAGACGGAGATGAAGAGGAATTTCTTGTCTAGTGGTAGGATTGATTGGGGATTCTTTACCACAGAAGGCTGTCGAGGCTGGGGTATTAAATTTATTAAGGTCTGAGATTTTTTTATCAGTGAGGGAATCAAGGGTTAGAGCAAAGTGGAGTTGAGGATTATCAGATCAGCCATGATCTCATTGAATGGTGGAGCAGACACAACAGGCTGAATGCCCTATTTTTGCTCTTACCTCTTACAGTCAGTGGTGAAGTGTTGGTTTTGAAAGGTCCTAGAGCAGAAAATGGTTGTCCGTCCAGGAGACCAGCATGGGATGGAATCCAGTTAGGGAGTTAGACAGGAATTGTATGATCTAGCAGGGTCTGCTAAGGTATAATTGAAACATAGAATCCTTACAGCATGGAAGAACTCTATTTGGCCCATTGAATCCACACCAATCCCTCTGAACAGCATCCCACTCAGACCTGTAACCCTGCATTTCCCATGGCTAATCCACCTAACCTGCAAATCCAAGGACTGTGGGAGGAAACCGGAGCACCCAGGGGAAAGCCTTGCAGACACAAGGACAATGTGCAAACTCTGAGCCACCATTATAATCATGGGACTGCCAATGTACAGCACGGTGGCTCAGTGGTTACCACTGCTGTCTCACAGCGCTTGGCATCCTGGTTCGATTCCAGCCTTCGGTGACTGTCTGTGTAGAGCTTGCACATTGTCCCTGTGTCTGCATGGGTTTCCTCCCACAGTCCAAAGATCTGCAGGTTAGGTGAATTGGCTATGCTAATTTGAAGAAGCAGAAGTTATTTTCTCCTCGCTTGGTGACAGCTGAATACTGTACCGCTGGAGTCAGATGTGAGACAATTTACTTTCTGAATTTGCCTTTTACTGTACTAGTTACTGAAACTATTATTCTGTTACATTTGCCAATAGAGTTGTTATTCCAATCCCACTGTTGTATTTTAACCATAGTGGATCAATAAAGTGTGTTTTGCTTTTAATCCGATAGTTTGTCCAATCGAATTGCATTTGGAATGACATTTACCTTGAAAATAATAAAAAAGGTCCAGACTATCTTCTGAATATTTTGAGATGGTTTGGTCTGGTCCATAACAACAGAATGTAATAAGGGCTTTTTAAATAGAGAGGCCACTAGGAGTCCTGTGTAGGATTAGAATGGACTTGCTTATTACTAGCTGTGGTCTTTCATTAGATGCCCAGATGAAAACAGAAATCCCTTGCTGGAGAAGAATTGGAAGGATCAATATAGATGAAGGATATGGTCTACAAGAGGGTTTATCAGCTGGAGCAAAGCAGCTGGATCTGCTCATGAGACAATGGTCCACTTTTGTGTTCCCATAAACAATTTGGATATGAGAAGTGACTATATAAGAAGAGGGCTATCACCATAGTAATCTAAAATAGGTTAGAAAGAGCAGAAATGCAAAAATACCCATGTTGTGTTGTGAAGTTGTGTGGTTTGGATTCCAGATCATGACTGCAGGATATCAACCAAGCTCCACTGTCATATCACCCTCAGTCACAATTCCTGCTTAAAGGTTGCAGTTGCTTATAGCTGAGCTTGGTTTGTAGAATGTTTGTTTGGATTTCAGTAAGATGAAAAAAAAAATCCAATGTTGGCCATTTTAATCTTTCAAGAGCTGAACATTATACATCTATGGGGAGAAATATCTGAAAGAAACTCAAATCAAAGCAAAATACTGGAAATCTTAAACAAATGCAGAAAAAGCTGGAGAAACTCAACAGGTCTGGCTGCATTTTGAGTCCAATATGACTCTGAGAGTCATAGTCATACAGCACAGAAACAGACCCTTTGCTTCAACTTGTCCAAGGAACAATTTTCCTAAACTAGACAAGTCTCATTTGCCTGCATTTGGCACATATCCCTCTGAAACTTTCCTATTCATGTACCTGTCCAAATGTCTTTTAATTGTTGCATCTACCACTTCCTCTGGCAGCTCATTCCACACACGAACCACCTTCTGTGTGAAAATGTTACCCCTCAGGTCTCTTTTAAATCTTTCTCCTCTCACTTTAAAATTATGGCATTTAGTTTTGAATTCGCCAACTCCCATAAAAAGACCTTTGCTATTCACATTATCAATGCCTCACATGATTTTATAAAGCTTTATAAAGTCACCCTCTCAAACTCCAGTGAAAAATTTCCCAGCTGATGCTACCTTTCCTCATAACGCAAATCGTCCAGTCCTAGTAACATTCTAGTAAATCCTTTCTACGCCCTCTCCAATTTAATCATATCCTTCCGATAGTAGAGTGACCAGAACTGGCCTCACCAACATCCTGTACAAGTGCAACAGCATGTCCCAACTCCTACCCTCAATGGTCTGAATCAATGAAGGCAAGCATGCTAAGCACTTCCTTAACCACCCTGACCACCCTGTGGTGTAACTTGCAATGAACATGTATCTGAACTCCTAGATCACTCTATTCAACAACACTCTCCAGGGCCCCACCAATAACAGTGTACGTCCTGCCTTTGTTCATGTTACCAAAATGTAACATCTTGCATTATCTAAATTAAATCCCGTCTACCACTCCTCAGTCCGTTGACCCTTTGTAATCTGAAAAAGCCTTCCTCACTGTCTACTGTACCACCAACTTTGATGTAATCCACAAACTTCTAACCATGCTTCCTACATTCTCATCCAAATCATTTATATAAATGACAAACAACAACGGACCTGGCACCAATCCCTGTACTGGAGCTTGGCTAACGGTGTGCCTTTATTTAAGAAGGGCTACAAGAAGAAGCATAGACCAGTGAGTCTGATGTCAGCGTTTGAGGGGATTCTGAGAGATAGGACTTACATGTTTTTGGAAAGGCAAGGACTGATTAAGGATAGTTAACATGGCTTTGTCAGTGGAAAATCATGTCTCACTGACATGATCGAGTTTTTTGAGAATGTGACCAGGAAGATCGATGAGGGCAGAGCGATAGACATTGTTTACATGGACTTCAGTAAGGCCTTTGATAAGGTTCACATGGTGGACTGCTTGGCAAGGTTAGATCACACGAGATCCAGGGAGAGCTTGCCAATTGGAAGACTCGACTTTAGAACTGAAGATTTCTGAAGAAGAGTCGTACTGGAATGGAAACATTAACTCAGTTTCTTGCTTCTCACTCCACAGATGATGCCAGACCTGCTGAGTTTTCCCAGCGTTTGCTTCTGAAAGAAACTGTGTCACACCATCATTTAGAATGTGTGTGTGTGTGTTGCTACTCCGACATTAACAGCTAAAGATTGACATTTTACAGATCCTTCAAGACCAAATCTTAACCTAAAATCTCAACTGATCCTAGCATCTGCCTTAAATCGACATATTCTACGGCTTGCAACATGTCTGGCCACTTTAGGCTTGTCTTTTCTGAAGACACAAATACAAATTGGAAATCATTTTTAACGTTATGTCAGAAAGATTTCCACAAATAGAAGGCTTGTTGGCAAAAGTTCCAGTCAGGGTAGTTAATGAAAACGTTACCAGGATCTGGAATGCAGTGGCTGAAAGGGCATTGGAAGCAGATTCAATCATGACTTTCAAAAGGGAATTGGATGAATACTTCGCTGAAAATTTTCAAGGCTGTCAGGAAAGAGCGGAGAAGTAGGCCACAGTCAATACCTGCTTCAAAGAAAAACCAAAAGAACTGCTGATGTTGGAAATCAGAAACAAAAACAGGAATTGCTGGAAAAGTACTGCAGGTCTGGTAGCATCTGTGGAGAGAAGTTGACCCTTCCTGAGAAGTTCCTCAGAGTTCTGAGGAAGGGTCATTCAATTCGAAGCGTTGTCTCTGATTTCTCCCTCCCGATGCTACCAGACCTGCTGAGCATTCCCAGCAAGTTCTGCTTTGTGTAGATCTTTCGAAGAGATGGCTCCAATACAATGATCTGAATAGCATCCTTCTGCACTAATAGATTCTGGCATTCTATTATCTCGGACACAGTAACCAAAATGGTGACCGGGGAGGCGGCGGGGGGGAGCTGAATCCATTGCAAATTTTGTTGTATGTTAAACAATTTACAATTCATGATCACCACCTGAGGTGAAATAGTCTGTGCTTTTCTCGTGCGTAAGTGTTGATTGTGCAGTCATACAAATACTTACTATTGAACACCACTCATGAGTGTCATCCACAATGATAAATAATGACAGTTAGTCAATTATGCATACTGACTGTTTCAAATCCAGCGTGATGCTGATCTCTCTGAGTGTCTCATTCTGCATTAGTTTGTATTTGTTTCATTTGAAAGAAGATTGACAGCTGCGTGTATGTATTGAAGACGATATGACGGTCTAAGTATACAAGATGTGATAATTAGATGAATCACTACACCACATCAGCTCTGAAGTGCTGAGATCATTATTTTCAGTTCTCTTCCTCTGTACAGGGCATTTGTCATGTTTAAGCTTACAGTCTCAGAGATCAATGATAATTTACAGTCCCAAAATTTGATTCTTCTCCAAATTACTCCATTTTCTGTTTTGGAAATGACACCATCCAAAAGCTCCCCCAATAGGAAAGCTTTGGGATCCATGCACTGAATGCACAATTCATCCTTGCTGATAGCATAGGCATCCCACAGTCTATACCAAAAAGTATATCCAGAGGTTAAATAATGCATTATTCACGCTACTGATTTCCATATCAATGTATGTTGGAAACCTAAGAGGCATAAATAATGAAGAGAGACCATCCAAAATCTCTGATAAGATTAAACACAGAAAATGCAAGTGATACTCAACAGGGCAGGAGGCACCTATGAAAGGAAACCTGCCATTATCATTTCAACTCAAAAACTGAAATTGCTGGAGAAACTCAGCAGGTCTGTGCAGCGTCTGTGGAGAGAAAGCAGAGTTAATGTTTTTGAAGAAGGGTCACTGAACTGAAACATTAACACTGGAATGACTTTCAAGTTGCCTGATTAGCAGCTCTGACCATTATGCTCAAGTCAGTCGTAGTTCAACAGTTCAGTGGTTGTAATGTGTACATGTCCTCGAGTAGTAGGAAAAAAACTAGAAGTTGCTGTTACAACAAGAATTAGAATTAAGATTAGCCTTTATTGTCACATGCACTCAATAAGTACAATGAAAAGTTTGTAAGTCCCCACCATCTTAGGTACACAAGTACCTAGGTACAGATTCTGTAGCGACAATATCATAGTCAGTAGAGAAATAAAACATCCAGCATTACAGAAATAAAAAATACATCAATATCAATTTAACATTCACATACCTTGGGACAATTTGATTGAACCTTCCCTCATGGTCTTGCCCTTATTGCAATCCCAGGGTACTTCCAATTGTGTTCCACATCACATTTTGCATGCTACCTCTCCTCTCTGGTACTTTCCAAAAAGTGCTCCTTTCATGTCACTCATCTCTTTACTCGATGCTGTAACATCAATCCACATATATCGCAATGCATCAGGTTTGCAGCACAGAAAGCTGGTTCATATCACTGTCAGTGTTACCTTAATTCCTTCCCTCACACCTCTTCATATTAGCACATCCTTCTGTTTCTTTCCTCCTCAGCTGTTTAGCTTTCCCCGAGTGTGGTAGCTCAGTGGTTAGCACTGCTGTCTCATAGCACCAGGGACCTGAGCTTGATTCCAAACTTGTCTGTGTAGAGTTTGCACATTCCCCCTGTGTCTGTGTGGGTTTCCTTCAGGTGCTCTGGTTTCCTCCCACAGCCCAAAGATGTGCAGGTTAGGTGGATTGGCCATGCTAAATTGTCATGTGGTGTCCAAGGCCCTGTAGGTTAGGGGGATTAGCCACAGCTTGCTGGGTCAAAATCCTGAAAATCCCTCCCTAATGGCATTGTGGGTCAACCCACAGCAGATGGACTGCAGCGATTCAAGAAGGCAGATCACCCCGACCTCCTCAAGGGCAACTAGGGATGGGCAATAAATGCCAGTGATGCCCACATCCCACAAAATAAATGCATTTTTAAAAAGTTAAAGACCCATGGGGTTGTGGGTGGGATTCATCTTCCAAGGGTCAGTGAGCCGAATGGCCTCTTTCTGCATTGAGTTAAGGAGAAATATAATGGTATATTGAGTCATGCTGACCAAGCAAGAGGTAACATTAATATTAAAGTTGGATTGGATGAGTGATTGAAGGATAAGAGGATTCATGAGAACGCGAGAAAAACATGATGGTAAAATATTAATCATTTCACTCTTTTCTGTATTAAATATCACCTTCCACTTGTCCGCCCATTCCGCCAAACTGTCTATGTCCTCTAGGTTCTGCACTCCCTGTGATGTTCCATAGAGGTTTCAGGTGACCTATCGTGTGCAAATTTTGAAATTGTGCACCCCATCCCCTCCCATTTATCTCTCAGCCCCGACCCACAACCCTCATTCCTGATGAAGGGCTTATGCCTGAAACGCTGCTTCTCCTGCTCCTCGGATACTGCCCGACCTGCTGTGCTTTTCCAGCACTACACTCTTGACCCTGATCTCCGGCGTCTGCAATCCTCCGCCATGCCTAATTGTATTGCGAAATGCAGAGCCGACATCGAAGGCTGAGATGCTGTTGACGTAACCTCAAAATAAAATCTGTATTCAACTCACGCAAGTATAACTCGTCTGACATTACTTACTCCTCTGAAAATGTTTTTTCAGGTCCAGCCGAGATAGTTTCTCATCACATCCTTTAATATTGACTTTGATCTGCTTAATATTTTTCAAATCACTGAATGATTGTAGGTGCAAAAGCATTTTGTGGCTGGGATACCATTTATATCGCCTGACAGTTATAAATGTAAGATTTTATTGTTTCTGTCAGTTATTTCAGCCTCTCGATCCATGTGTATCTGAATTTTGCCGCTTTCCCTTCTGAGTATAATTTCAGAATAGGTCAATTCCATCATCGATTCAGAAAGTGCCTATTACTTGTTTATTTCTTTTACTGAGGTGAAATAGGTTTTAGGAATCATCTATAGGCCTCTATTACATCTATGAGAAATAGTGAAAAATAGAAAAAAAACACAACAGGACGTGTTCCAAATTTAAAGGAGCCAGCTTTTTTGGTCAGTGCATTGAGTATAGGAGTTCAGAGGTCACCTTGCAGCTGTACAGGACATTGGTTAGGCTTCCTTTGGAATACTGCATTCAGTTCTGGTCTTTCTGCTACAGGAAAGATGTTGTGAAATTGAAAGGGTTCAGATAAGATTTACAAGAATGTTGCCGGGGTTGGAAGGTTTGAGTTATAGGGAGATGCTGAATCGGTTGGGGCTGTTTTCCCTGGACCATTGGAGTCTGAGGGGTGACCTTATAGAGGTTTATAAAATCATGAGGGGTATGGATCGGGTGAATAGAAAAGGTCTTTTCCCTGCAGAGGGGGAGTTCAAAACTAGAGGGTATAGGTTTAGGGTGAGAGGCGAAAGATTTAAAAGGGACCTATGGGGCAACCTTTTCTTGCACAGAGTGGTGCATGTATGGAGTGAGCTGCCAGAGGATGTGGGGGAGGCTGGTACAATTACAACATTTAAAAGGCATCTGGTTGGGTATATGAATAGGAAGGGGTATGGACCAAATGCTGGCAAATGGGACTAGATTTATTTAGGATATCAGGTCAGCATGGATGAGTTGGATCCAAGGGTCTGTTTCCCCATTGGACATCTCTATGACTCAATGATTCTCAGTCTTAATCTGCCAGCTTCATTCTACTGGTAGTGTAGCACAGAATAAAGCCACTGGCCAATGGAATGCTCCAGATTAAAAGTATGAGATGTGCAGATAGGGTTGACAGTCAGAACCTTTTTCCCAGAATTGAAATGTCTAAAATTAGAGGGCATGCATTTAAGGTGAGAGGGGGAAAGTTCAAAGGTGATGTGAGGGGCAGGATTTTAGACAGAGACTGGTAGGAGTCTGGAACACACTGCCAGGGGTGGTGATGGAGGCAGATACCATAGGGGTATTTAAGGGGCTTTTAGATAAGCACATGAATATGCAAGGAATAGAGGGATATTGCCACCAAGGGCAGGCAAAAGGGATTTAATTTGGCATCATGTTCAGAACAACATCATCAGCCAAAGGGCTCATTTCTGTACTGTACTGTTCTATGATTAATAACCACCTTTATGGTTTTGTGACTGACTTCGAAGTAAATTCCTCCTTAACTCTATGTTGAACTTTATGCTCATTAGCTAAAATAAGAATGAAGAGAGATGAAAATAGCTGTGTTGACTCTGTCCCCCACTGTTCCTTTATCCCTGCATTGGTAGCCATGTCTTCAGTCATCAAGAACTCACTCCAGAAAATTCCACATCTGTTCATTCTTTCCTTCTATTAAAACCATCCTTAAAAATCTTCCAAAACAAAAACAGAAATTGCTGGAAAAAGCTGAGCAGTTCTGGCAGCATCTGTGGACAGAGATCAGATTTAAAATATTGGGTCCAATTCTGAAGAAAACTCAAGGGACCCAAAATGATAACTCTGATTTCCCTCCACCTTTGCTGTCAAACCCGCTGATCTTTATTGGCAATTGCATTTTTGTTTCTGATTTCCAGCACCTTTCAATTTTTTACTTGAAATCTCCCTCGTTGTTCATGCTATAAATCCCCGACATTAATGTCACCCCTTCAGGTTCTGTGTCTTAACTTATTTGATGTTGCTCCTTTGAAACACCTTGGGACAATTTACTTCATTAAGGGCACTACATAAAAGCAACTGGTTGTTGCCAACAATCTTGGAGCCAATCTTCTGGTCTCCTGTGGAAGCGCTGTCACATGGGAAACTTCTCAGACCTTTCATCTGCTGATGGGTAATCCTGTGCAATGTAAGCCTCCAATGCTGACCTCTTTCTCACTTACCAATTGTGTCCCACAGACCTCTTGTCACATCATTCTCTCTGTGGACATATTTTGCAGCAACTGTTTAACTGTTATAGCTTTGAGCTGCCTGGGGCCAACCATGGTGCAGAATAGAGTTAGATCATAGAACACGGAACATTACAGCGCGGTGCAGGCCGTTAGGCCCTCGATGTTGCGCTGACCTGTGGAACCAATCTGAAGCCTATCTAACCTACACTATTCAATTTTCATCCATAAGCCTATCCAATGACCATTTAAGTGCCCTTAACGTTGGCGAGTCCACTAATGTTGCAGGCAGGGCATTCCACACCCCTACTGTTCTCTAAGTAAAGAAACTACCTCTGACATCTGTCCTATATCTATCACCCCTCAGTTTAAAGATATATCCCCTTGTGCTAGCCATCACCATCCAAGGGAAAAGGCTGTCACTGTCCACCCTATCTAACCCTCTGCCTGTCTTAATTAAGTCACCTCTCAATCTTCTGCTCTCTAATGAAAACAGCCTCAAGTCCCTCAGCCTTTCCTCATAAGATCTTCCCTCCATACCAGGCAACATCCTAGTAAATCTCCTCTAAATCTTTTCCAATGCTTCCACATCCTCCTTGTCATGCATTGACAAGAACAGTACGCAATACTCCAAGTGCAGCTGCACTAGAGTTTTGTACAGCTGCAGCATGACCTTGTGGCTCTGAAACTCAATCCCTCTAAATAAAAGCTAACACACTGTAAACCTTCTAAACAAAGGCTTTACGTTACCAAGAATGAAAGGTCTGAGTTATGAGGAGAGGTTGGATGGGCTGGGACCTTTTTTGCCCTGGAGCATCGAAGTCTGAGCGGTGACATTACAGAGGTTTATAAAATCATGAGGGGAGTGAATAGGGTGAGTAGCCAAGGACTTTTCCCCAGGGCAGGGGAATCCAAAACTAGAGGGTGTAGGTTTCATATGTATGGAACAGACTGTCAGAGCAAGGGGGATAGAGGTGAGTACAATTATAACATTCAAAAGATATTTGGACAGGTACGTGCTTGGGAAAGGGTTAGAAGGATATGGGCCAAGTGCAGGCAAATGGGATGAGTTCAGTTTGGCAATGGATGAGTTGGACCAAAGGGTCTGTGCCCGTGTTCTCTGATTATGACAGCAGATGTCTGCAGCTTGCTGGGCTGGGAGCAAAGCGACCCAATATTGAACTTGACCAGTTCAGGCATAGGCTGTGATTTCTGGGCCATTGCCTTTTCAAGCCATTTTTGACCAGGACCTTCTGTGCCACAGGGACAGATGGATGGTTTGGAGAATAATTTGACATTAGTCCCTCAGAGCCCCAAGATCAAAGATGTTTTGGCTCAGCATTTGTATCCTAGAAGCAGAAATGAAGAACTTTGTATAACACACTGCATCCACCAGGCTGCAATTGCACTTTTGCAGATTTCTTTTGATGTCTTTCAGAATGCGTCAGACATCCCAATTGCAAGCTGAAGGGATTATTATTCATAACATATCGCAGTCTGCACTGATATACACAAATAATCAAACTGATGGATGGCAGATAATGCACATCTTACACTTTTTGATTTTCAAGGGGGAATACAGGAATGACAGTGTCTTTGTTGATGTGACTTTGTACAACCAGAGGTGTCTCTTTAAAGCCACCGTGTCATGTTTCATGAAACATTTATGCTGCGAGGTCAGTTGGAGACTATCTTTTCCATTCAGGATCCAAAAGATCAAAAATGGTACAATGATGGATCTACATGGATTTTGAAATCACATCAAGTTATGTTAACGAGGCAGCTATTTAGGATAACTATGAAATGCCAAGCAGAAACAAAATCACACTGCTTTTGGAGCAGGCAGTGACACTGTAATATTAATATTCTCCATCCCATTAAGTCTAAATTGCTCCATTGGGAGCAATTCCATCCATAAAAAGAGCCACCATTGGCGCGACAGTTCATTTGGGATTGAGAGGTATGTCTGCTTAATTGGGTGAACTGTTGACTATCATTTATGAACTGCCACTATATATGGGCTTTGCTTCCAAGTTTTTCTACTTGATGCTACAGTGCTGGTGTTTGTTGCAGAAACCCATCAGAGATCATTAAACAGCACCTTTTAAAACCACAACCACTTCCATCGAGAAGGGTAAGGGCAGCCAAGACAGGGCAACATCATCATCTGTAAGTTCCCCTTGAAGAGGGTAGCACAATGGCCAGCACTGTTGCCTCACAGTGCCAGGGATTCAAGTTCGATCCCACCCTTGGGCCGTGTGGTCTGTACATTCTTCCCATATCTGCATGGTTTTTCCTCCCTCAGTCCAAGGATGTGCAGGTTAGGTGGATTGGCCATGCTAAATTGCCCTGTAATGTCCAGAATGTGCAGGTTTGTTGGATTAGCCACGGAAATGCAAGGTCACAAGGATAGAGTCAGACAGTGAATCTGGGTGGGATGTTCTTTGGAGGGCTGGATGATCTGCTTCCACACTGCAGGAATTCTTTGATTCTAAATAATCTACCATCCTGAATTGGAAACACATCATTGTTGCTGTCTCAAAATCCTGGAATTCCCTCCTGAACGACATTGTAGGTCTACCTACAGCACCATAAACTCCAGCAGTTCAAGGAGGGAGCTAACCACCACCTTCTCAAGGGCAACTAAAGATGGCCAGTAAACACTGGCCCAGCTGGGGACCTCCATGTCCCACAAGTGAATAAAACCAAAGCTCCCTTGACATAAGAACTAGACGTGGGTAACATGGTATTGAATGATTCAACAGGCACTTATCACAGCAGGTGATATATAAATGCATTACAGTCACAGCAGTTCAACCTCTGAGTTAATATCAAGCTATTTGGTAAAAGCATCGATGAGGAGTTTATTTTTCTCTCAAAGGGTAGTGAAACTGTAGAACTATTTACTGCAGAGGGCTATCAAGGCTGGATCATTAATTCTTTCAAGGCTGAAATAGATGCTTAATCAGTAAGTGAATCAAGGGCTATGGGTAAAAGGATAAAAATTGCTGTTGAGGATAATCAGATCAGCTATGATCCCATTAATTGTCATAGCAGACCAGATAGACTAAATGGCCTACTTTTGATCCTACAACTTATGGTCTTAGACTCACTTTCATTAGTGTGTCATCCGTTAAATATTAGACGCAGGAGGTGGAATATTGACATTAGTTGAATAACATTGGATCCAGAAGCCCGGGTTAACGTCCTGGCGAAAAGTAGGCACAGAAATTGCTGGAGAAACTCAGCAGGTCTGGCAGCATCCGTGGAGAGAGAAACAGCTAATGTTTCGAGTCCAGTAGCTTTCAGTTCTGAGGAACAGCTCACTGGACTCGAAATGTTAACTCTGCTTTCTACCCACAGATGCTGCCAGGCCTGCTGAGTTTCCCCAACAATTTGAGTTTTTGTTCATCCGCAGTGCTTTGTTCTGGGGAATGTGGGTTTCAATCCCACCATGGAGGGTGGCGCAAATTGAAGTCAATAAAAATCTGAACTTGAACGCTAGCTAACGGCGACCAGGTAAATGCTGTCAGTTGTTGTAAAAATCCACCTGGCTCACAAATGTCCTTTAGCAAAAGAAATCTGCCGTACTTACCTGGTCTGACTACAAATGATTCCAAACGCACAGACAATGTGTTTGACTCTTAACTGCCCTCTGGGAAAGTGGAGATGGTCAATTTTGACCCAGTCCACTTCTCATGAAATAAACTTTTTTCAAAGCAGCTCCAGTTAAGATGGCATCTGAGACCTTTGTACTCTCAGGCTACGTACCCCAATATAGTGACAATGTCATGAGTGTACAGCATAGTGCAACTGCTCAGAACATGAACAGCTGTCTAGGACTGTATTGTTCCACTGCAATGCATATCCTTCCAGATTGCTGTTGTGAAGGAATATCCAGGAATTTTTGACCCCTTGACAGTGAAGGAGTGGGAAACATACTTCCATGTCAAGATGGTTTCTGATATGGAGGGAATCTTGCACGTGGTGGTGTTCCAAATAGAAAGGGAGAAAGCAAAAGAAAGAATTAGAAAAAGAGAATGACGGTTTTTATTTCCGTAGCGGAGTGAGTCTCATTTTTGGTTTTAGCAATAGCTCAGGTCTTGAAACCTGATTCACATGTCAACTTTAATTGCTGTGTAATGTCTCCCAAGCCTACATCAACCGCCACTTGGTGAGGACAGGGATAACAAAAGGCAGATGGACAGCATCCCCTCCCAGCTCAGTTCTGAATCAAAACCCAAATATCATGAACATCTCTCTTCCTTCATTCCCTGTGTATCAAAATCCTGGAACCCACAATAACACCGAGAAGGCACACTTTCATCATTGGCCTTTCACCACCCCGAGGGCAATGATAGATTGTCAGTAAATGCCAACCTTGCAACAACACTCACATCCCAAAAACAAAAAAAAACTAAACGTACTGACACATGGAATGCAGTGAGTCTTGGTGGTCAGCGGATGAACAGAGCCCATTTAACTTCCACCCTGACAAACAGAGAAACCAGTCAGATAATTTATCACCCTCTATTCCGGCTGTTTTGTTCATTTATAAGGGAACTTAAATGTTAGAAGATGTATGTTTTCGGAAAAATCCTCAATGACATTAAAATGTTATAAATATGCCAAATATGTGACAGCATTGTTAACATTAATAATTTAACAAGAGTAATTAACTATTAATAATTCACATTTACACTATGTACTGATCCATTATTTACATGAACAAATATAAATTGATGCACCTATATGCCATGTATTACCACGAAATGGAAAGAAATCTGAACTCTCAGAAAGCCTAACCGGGAGCTTGGATGTGTTCTTTTTGACTAAGTATGTGTCTGTTTTTATTACTTAACATAAGCCAATCTTGCCGCATCCAACATTGAGTTCACCCAGTGAATAACAAAGCAATACAGACCAATAAAAAAAAGTGAGGCATGCATTTCTACAGTAACTTTTGTGACCTTGGGAAATACTGAATTGTTTTACAGACGGTGAAGTTTGTTTTTGAATTGTTGGGAATGAGGCAGCCAATTCACGTTCAACATAGGTGCACAACTAACAATGAGTTAATGACCAGATAATCTGGTTTCCGTGTCATTCTTGAACACCCGGAACAAGGCTGCTGTTCATTACTCATCCTAGTGCCCGAGAATCTTTCACATCCACTTGAGAGTGCAGAGAAGGCCCTGTCAGAAGCTCATTTAAGAAACCACATGCCCACTACTCTGAATATTGCATTGGACTGTCAGCCAGGACTGTTCTGCCTCAATCCTGCACTGGGACTTGAACCCATGACCTAACAACTCAAAGGGGTGAGCGTATGAAATAAGCCTCAGAAGGAATCGTTTGGGTCAGTGATAGTGCACTTACCTTTGAGCCAGGAGACCCAGGTTCAAATCCATCCCCCTTCTTCTCCATAGGTGTGTAAAAACATCACTGAGCAAGTTGATTAGAAAATACACTCTAGCTTCTACATTAGTGCAATCTTACTGCATGGAATACGAGATTAGACTAGATTCCCTACAGTGTGGAAACAGATCCTTTGGCCCAACAAGTCCATCCCGGCCGTCCGAAGAGTAAGTCCCATTTTGCACTGACCAATGCACCTAACACTACGGGCAATTTCACATGGCCAATTCACCTAACCTGCAAATCTTTGGACTGTGGGAGGAAACCAGAGCACCCGGAGGAAACCCACACAGACACAGGGAGAATGTGCAAACTCCACACAGACACAAGCCTGAGGCTCGAATCGAACCTGAGACCCTGCTGCTGTGAGACAGCAGTGCTAACCACTGAGCCACCTATTCTTTTCTTTACTTACTCACAATATGTGGACACCTCTGGTCAGGCAGCATTTATTGCCCATCCCTAATTGCCCAGAGGGCAGTAAAGAGTCAACCCTATTGCTGTAGGTCTGGAGTCACATGTAGGTCAGACCAGGGAAGGATGGCAGTTTACTTCCCTCAAGGATAATAATGAACCAGATGGCGTTTTCCCAACAACTGGCAATGGATTCATGGTTATCATTCGTCTATTAATTCTCCATAGTGTTTGAATTCAAACTCCACTACGACTCGAATCTGGATCCCCAGGACATTAGCTGGGTTAATGGTCCAGCGATAATACCACTAGGCCATTGCCTCTTCATTGGAATGTCAATATTGATTGCTTTTTGAGTATCAGTTCCTGGAGTAGAACTTGAACCCACACTCTTCATAACTCATTGACAAAATAAATGGTGCTCAGTGAATCTTGGATGGATGTATAATACAAGGCAGCAGCTAGCAGGAGGAGAACTGGTGCCATCACAGGAATTGGCATCAGGTAATGTGGCACTCAGTGCATGGAAGGAGTCATTCCAAGACAGTTGGGCAAACCTTTCCCTTTCCTCTGTGTATAATGTACACAGCAAGGGTTCTTGTAGTGCAATGATATTGTCTCTACTTCTGAACTAGGTTCAAGTTCCCACCTGTTGCAGACGTATATTATAATAGTTCTGAACAGGTTAATTAAAAAATATCTATGATATATACAGTGATGGGTTCTTGTAGTGAAGATGTAGTGTCCTTATTTCTCAGCCAGGAGGCCCAGGATCAAGCCCCCCTTGCTCCAGAGGTGCATCATAACATCCTTGGACAGATTGACTGAATTTACACAGTTCAGTAAATAGTTCCAGTAAGCTAAAACCTGATCTATCCTCCCCACCTCTAAACGCAATTACAACTGACACTGAGTAAAATCCAAAAAACTGCAGTTGCTGTAAATCAAAGGCAAAAATAGAAATTGCTGGAAAAGTTCAGCAGGTCTGAGGAAAGGTCTTTCAATCCGAAACATTTCTCTCCACAGATGTTGCCTGAGCTTTTCCAGTGATTTCTGTTTTTGTCTCCAACTGATACTAGACTGGTCTAGTTAAGTTGACCATTGATTTGAGCTAATGGGGAGGTCTCCACAATCAGCTACAGAGTCCCTTGAGGCTTCCTTTTAATGATCATTATCTAAACCTTTCCAACTTTTGACACTGCCAAGTATTGGATATCAGATGAAAATAGTGTGCGGACTGTCTCTCTTGAGATTCCAATAGTTAAATTCCCTGCTGACTATTATTTTTTTCTGGATAAGACACCAGAGAACATCCAGCGGGAGATCGCTGTTCCTGGTAGAGAATTAGAAGATTAAAAATGATACAGAGGAAATAAATACAAATACTGGGAAGAGAGGAATTGAACTCATGCCCATGAAATGAGCCAGGTGTACTCAAAACTACTTATTTCTTAATTCTTTATCAAGTTTCAAACTAATTTAATGTAGAAATGTTTGAAAAACCCACACAAATAAGACTTTTAATGTTTACCACTTCCACTAAGTAAAAACCGAGCCAAACTGATGGTTTGTAACTGTACATTAATGTGTAAGGGAAGGATCATAGTTCGCTGGTATATTCTGCACAACAATGACCAATCAGAATTGAACAACCAGTCAGCACGCTTTCTCTCTCACTATATAAATAGCTGCTCACTTTGTGTCTTTCACTGTGTCTCACATCTACACACACACACACCATGGGTGCTGGGGAAAAAATAAGCACTACCGCACTTAGGCGGTAGTGTGGGGGTGTAAAAATAAAAATTAAAAAAAAAGAATAAAAAAAAGGAAAAAAGAAAAAAAAAATAAAAAGCTTCATTTGATGTGAAGAGCAGTGTTTGTAAAAAAAAATAAACAGGACATTTGATTTAATCCCTATCCAAAAAAAAATATAAATAGCTGCTCCCTTTGAAATTTGGCATTCATGCATTCTGTCCTGATGAGGGCACTATGAAAATGTTCAACAGCATGGCTCCATCTTTCAACAATGACCTGGTTTTAGTTAGTTGAAGCTGAGCAATCTTTGGCTATTTTCTCGGTTTGATGTGGTACAGAGACGCATAACATAATTTCTTTGACTTTGAGATTGTCAATTCTTGGGAAAGTAGAAATAACAATCAATTGTGCATTCCATCAGCCAAAGACTTTCTGGGGACCAGTGATTTTAGAGTGAAAACAAGGACTGCCTGACTCACTACAATGTTTCTGGTAGATCATTAGGAGGTTAGAAATGACACACAAAATGAATACAAAAATGAGTAAGAGAGGAATTGAATTCATGCCAACTTGAAATAAGTCAGGGTGACAATCTGAGCTTATGTATTCATTTTACTGGTTTACGTAGATGAACTACAAACACTGTTACTTTCTAGATGGGCAGCACATTGTAAAATTGACTCCTTTAGTGGTATTTTTTAATTTGATTTTTTATTGTCACATGCACCGAGGTACAGTGAAAAATTTTGTTTTGCATGCAGTACAGACAGATCCTACCATACAAAGTGCATGGGGTAATAGAACAGAGTGAGGAATACAATGTTACAGCTGCAGAGAAGGTGCACAAAGAGTGAGATCAATATTAAATTTCAAATTTGCAAGGCCCATTCAGAAGATTAATAACAGCAGGGAAGAAGCTGTTCTTGAACTTGTTGGTCCATCTGTTTAAGATTTTGTGTTTTCTTCCCAATGGAAGAGGTGGAAGAGATTTTAACTGGGGTGGGAGAGGTCTTTGATTATATTAGCTGCCTTTCCAAGGCATGAGAAGTATTGATGAAGCCAATGGATGGAAGGTTGGCTTGTATGATGGACTGGGCTATGTTTACAACTCTCTGTAGTTTCTTCTGCTCCTGGACAGAGCAGTTGCCATACCAAACTGTGAGGCATCTGAATATAATGCTTTTTTATAGTGCGTCTAAAGAATTGGAAAGAATCTTAGTGGACAAGCTAAATTTTGATAGCCTCCTGAGGAAATAGAACCCACATCCACTCAGGTTTATGAATCCAGTAAAGTTACCATGATGTCACATGCTTCATATATTTGTGTTTCTGGTTTTCAATGTAAAGTTTTGGTTATGCTGACTCAGAATGTTGGCTCAAGAGTTCAAGCAGTACCGTTCTATGTTTCTGAGTCAATGAGGTGTCATTCTCACCCTGCTTAGCAATCTGTCTAAGTGTGAAATTGAGAGGGTTTTGTATTTTAAAGCA
Source organism: Chiloscyllium punctatum (assembly GCF_047496795.1). Classification (NCBI taxonomy): domain Eukaryota; kingdom Metazoa; phylum Chordata; class Chondrichthyes; order Orectolobiformes; family Hemiscylliidae; genus Chiloscyllium; species Chiloscyllium punctatum. The sequence goes on along the minus strand of NC_092771.1, from coordinate 17,907,247 downwards.
ACAATTGATTTCTGAGCGCGGATCAAGAGACAGAATTAAGGAATTTGAGTTCCAGATGGAGGTGGAAGCTGTACTACATCTCTAACATGTGTTGCAAAAATATCTCACACACGTGAAAGGTTAAAGATTAGCTTCAGAATAGACTCTGGGCTCAATATTACATTTTTCCAGTCTTTTGCACGGATTTATCTAGCCTTTATGCCACAACCAGCATTAACTATTGACTGTATCTGTAATCAGCGACTTGTTGGACTACAATGTCGAAGCCAATTGGTTTTCCTTTAACCTGGTTCTTTAATAGAGCCATCCAGTTGCTATGAAAGACAGGGTCAACAGAGCCATTAGGTCACAGAATATCATTTGCCCCATAAAGCCCATGAAGACTCTCTCTAAAGAATCCAATCATCCTTGTAGTCCTGTAGGGTTTCAGTTTTGTTTCTTTTATGTGCTCATCCAAATGTCGTCTGTAATAATTTATTGTCTCTGTTTCTACCCCTTCCCCTCATGGGCAGTGAGTTCCATGTCATTACCGTTCTTTTAATTGCTACTCTGTTTCACATCTCTCCTGGTATCTCTCGCCCCCAATCTTACATTTGTGTTCCACTGGCATTATACCATCGGCTGATGGAAGCAATTTCCCTTTGGCTACTTTTTCTCACCCTTCAGTAGCCTTGTTCACCTCTCTCAAATCTCCCCTCAACTGTCTTTTCTCCAAGGGGTATAATGCAGCTCCTCCAACCCAACATTGCAGATAAACTGTTTCATGTAAGAGTCAGATTTTCTCAAAACACAGCAGGTCAGATGGAGAGTGTGGAGAGAAAGAGTGACAAATAATTATTAAACTAAAGCTTTAATTCTCCACAGACTCTGCTGAGAAATTCAAGCATTTAAAATTTTAATTTCAGAATTGCAGCATTCTGCTTTTTCACCAGGAGTTGAAATTCCTCCTTTCATTATTCTGTAAATCTTCTTCATGCATCTATCCCACGCTCTTGTGAAAATTGCTTCATGCTTCTGCTTTCACTATTCCTTCAGAGAATACAGAGCAGATTTTAATAAAACACAGTGTGAAAATACATGTCTCTTGAGATCATTTCTGACACTTTTCCCTTAACCTTCCAACCAATCCTTCAGTCGACAGAAATCTTTCCCTATCCTCTGCTCCATCAATAAGTAGTTATTTTCCCATGACTTTGTTTCTTACTACCTCATATATTGTAAAGCTGAATTTCCATCTGGTCATTCAACTCGCATTGTCAGGCAAAGGAAGGAATTCTGGATTTGATCTTGTTGAAGGGCAGAGCGAGGGGTCAAGCGGGGCAAAAGTAAGGACTGCAGATGCTCGAAACCAGACTTTAGATCACAGTGGTGCTGGAAAAGCAAAGCAGGTCAGGCAGCATCCAAGGGACAGGAAAATCGATGTTTTGGGCAAAAGCCCTTCATCACGAATAGAGGCAGGAAGCCTCCAGGGTGGAGAGATAAATGGGGGGGGGGGGGGGGGGGCATTGGGGCTGGGGAGATGGTAGCAAAGAGTACAATAGGTGAATGGGGGTGGGGATGGAGCTGATAGGTCAGAAAGGAGGGTGGAGCGGATAAGTGGGAAGGGAGAAGGACAGGTAGGACAGGTCATGGGGATAGTGCTGAGCTGGAAGGTTGGAACTGGGGTAAGGTGGGGAGAAGGGAAATGAGGAAACTGTTGAAGTCCACATTGATGCCCTGGGGTTGAAGTGTTCCGAGGCAGAAGATGAGGCGTCCTTCCTCCAGGCGTCGGGTGGTGAGGGAGCGGCGGTGGAGGAGGCTCAGGACCTTCAAGTCCTCGGCAGAGTGGGAGGGGGAATTGAAATGTTGGGTCACCGTGCGGTGGGACTGATTGGTGCGGTGTCCCGGAGATGTTCCCTGAAGCGCTCTGCGCGGAGGCGTCCAGTCTCCTCAATGTAGAGGAGACCGCATCAGGAGCAATGGATACAATAAATGACATTGTTGGATGCGCAGGTAAAACTTTGATGGATGTGGAAGGCTCCTTTGGGGCCTTGGATGGAGGTGAGGGAGCAGGTGCGGGCGCAGGTTTTGCAATTCCTGCGGGGGCAGGGGAAGGTGCCAGGATGGGAGGGTGGGTTGTTGGGGGGTGTGGACCTGACCAGGTAGTCACGGAGGGAATGGTTTTTGAGGAAAGCAGAAAGGGGTGGAGAGGGAAATATATCCCTGGTGGTTGGGTCCACTTGGAGCTGGCAGAAATGTCGGCAGATGATGCAGTTAATGCGAAGGTTGGTAGTGTGGAAAGTGGCCTATTTGCACTCTTTGTTCATCAACAAATGGTTTGCCAATGTCACTATGCCACCATTGTACCATTGGCCATTAGAATCGCCAATTGTGCCAGTGTTTTTACCCTCCTTTCTCATTTTCATAATGGATTTACCCAGTAGTGTTATTCTTCTGTAAATGTATGAAGGTCCCTTATACCTTGCCATTCTTCAGGTTTGAGTTGAAGCATTTTGGTTTGGAAGATTTTCAGACACTGTTATATCCAATTTGAGCCTTAAAGCTCAGCCTACCTTTCATAACTGGATACAGGAATCGAGAATGACCCTCCCTGAGCTTCCCAGCCAAGGGAGCAGGAAGAGATTTATAGCAACTCAAAGTATTGCAAGCTCAAAGGACCATAGCAATCCTGACCCAGGTAAGGTATTCAGCTCCTCAAACCTCCTCCACCATTTGCAAAGAACGCAACTGCTCTGACTGTGTCTCTAATTCCACTTTCTCATCTGCCCACCCAATAGTCCTTGATTCCCTTGTCACAGCACGGTGGCTCAGTGGTTAGCACTGCTGCCTCACAGCACCAGGGACCTGGGTTCAATTCCTGCATTGGGCAACTGTCTGTGTGGAGTTTGCACATTCTCTCTGTGTCTGCGTGGGTTTCTTCCGGGTCCTCTGGCTTCCTCCCACAATCCATAGGTGAATTGGCCATGCTAAATTGCCCATAGTAACAGGTGCATTAGTCAGGGGTAAATGTAGGGGAATGGGTCTGGGTGGGTTGCTCTTCGGAGGGTCGGTGTGGACTTGTTGGACTGAAGGGCCTGTTTCCACACTGCAGGAAATTTAATCTAAACAATGATCCCTCATTACTTAGACCTTGAATATAAGGGCTATGACATCATGATGACGTTATTCAGGAATTTTTTAAATTATTCATTCATGGGATGTGGGTGTCTTTGGTATGACCAGCATTTATTGCCCATTCTAAATTGCCCAGAGGGCAGTTGAGAGTCACACACAAACCAGACCAAGTAAGGATGGCAGTTTCCTTCCCTAAAGGAACCAGATGGGTTTTCCCAACAATTGACAGTGGATTTGTGGTCATCATTAGACTCTTAATTCCGGATTTTTTTCTCTTTAATTCAAATTCCACTGTCTACCATGGTGGGATTCCAACCCAGGTCCTCAGGATGTTACCTGGGTGTCTAGATTAACATTCCAGCAATAATATCACTGGACCATTGGACTCCCTGTGGGGTCTCTTCTGCAGAACTGTGCGCAGTTCTGGTCAACATACTATACAAAGGTATTAGTAAGCTGGAGAGGGTTCAGAAAAGATTTAACAGGATGTTGCAGAGAATAGAGGATTTGAGTCATAGGAAGAGGTTGGATAGTCTGGGACCTTTTTCACTGGAGCATAGGTGGTTGAGGGGTGCCGTATAGAGGTTTATAAAATCATGAGGGGCATAGTTAAGGTGAATAGCAAGTCTTTTTCATAGGGTGAGAGAGTTTAAAACAAGGGGGCATATTTTTAAGGTGAGAGGAGAAACCTTTAAAAAGGACATGAAGGCAACTTTTTTGACACAGAGAGTGTTTCGTGAGTGGAATGCACTTCCTGAGGAAGTGGTGGATGTGGGTATAGTTACAATGTTTAAAAGACATTTGGATAAGTTCATGGAGAGGAAAGGTTTGGAGAGATATGGGACAAGCACGGACAGGTGGGACTAGTTTAGTTTGGGAACATGGTTGTCATGGACTGGTCGGGCCAAAGGGTCTGTTTTCATGCTGTATGGCTCCGTCTAACTCAGCTTTTGACAATATTCAACGTTTCAATCTCCTTCGCTTTCTCCAAAATATGGCATTGTCAGAGAAAGAAAAAAAAGCTCCTCCACTTAATCATGAATGGAAGATCCCTAATTTTTAAACAAAATCTCCCTGGAATATTTAACTCAGTGCATTTTAGGAATTTATTTTACGACCCAAATGGCATATCCTACCAGGTAGTGGACTTCCCCCATTGAAGATTTCGATAAATTATGTCAAACTGAACAATGATGTGATTATCGAGGGATTTAAAATGAAAGGTTAAGAGGTTTAAATTTTACGATTTGCAGAGATTACTTGCTTGGCCTAATCTCCTCATTGCCTGTAGAATGCTCCGAGAGTGTTTTGCACCATCCCATTATACAGCTGGCAGTTGAATTGTCTGGAGCTCAGATAGCTGCCAAGAAACTCAGTAATGCTCACTCCCCACCTGCAGCACATTTGAAAGAAGCCAGCAGACACCTGTCGGGACACAAAACAAGAAAAGGTGACTTTGCACGTTCTGTGCCTAAATTGCATGTGAATAAAATAGAACAGGAATCGGTATTCGCCTTCTGTCATTGCTCCGGGACACGGGTTTCCCCATATACACTTAATGGTAAGGTCCGAGGGAGTGTTGCTGAACAAAGAGACCTTGGAGTGCAGGTTCACAGCTCCTTGAAAGTGGAGTCGCAGGTAGATAGGATAGTGAAGAAGGTGTTTGGTATGCTTTCCTTTATTGGTCAGAGTGTTGAGTTGGGAGGTCATGTTGCGGCTGTACAGGACATTGGTTAGGCCACTGTTGGAATATTGCATGCAATTCTGGTCTCCTTCCTATTGGAAAGATGTTATGAAACTTGACAGGGTTCAGAAAAGATTTACAAGGATGTTGCCAGGGTTGGAGGATTTGAGCTACAGGGAGAGGCCAAACAGGCTGGGGCTGTTTTCCCTGGAGTGTCAGAGGTTGAGAGGTGACCTTATAGAGGTTTACAAAATTATGAGGGGCATGGATAGGATAAATAGACAAAGTCTTTTCCCTGGGGTTGGGGAGTCCAGAACTAGAGGGCATAGATTTAGGGTGAGAGGTGAAAGATATAAAAGAGACCTAAGGGGCAACTTTTTCACGCAGAGGGTGATACGTGTATGGAATGAGCTGCCAGAGGAAGTGCTGGAGGCTGGTGCAATTGCAACAGTTAAGAGGCATTTGGATGGGTATATGAATAGGAAGGGTTTGGAGGGATATGGGCCGGGTGCTGGCAGGTGGGACTAGATTGGGTTGGGATATCTGGTCGGCATGGATGGGTTGGACCCAAGGATCTGTTTCCATGCTGTACATCTCTATGACTCTATGTGCTGCTCCGGGACTCAGGATTCCCCATGTGCCCCTCCAGGACTCAGGATTCCCCTGTAGTCATCGCTCCAGGTTGCTGGATTGCCCAGTTGCCGCTTCAGGAGTTGGAATTCCCCTGCTGCTGTCGTTCTGGGACACGGGATTCCCCATGTGCCACTCTGGAACTCGGGACTCCCTTTCAGCCGTCACTCTGATATTCAGCCTGGCCCGTGCTCACTCTGCTGCTGCTGCGGGGCATGCATGCGTCTCCTGCCCAGTCTCCAATCGCGACTCGTCTCCCTTGACACCTTCCTCCAGGTAGGAGTGGTTAAAAATCGTGGGTGGAGAGGTTAGGGATGTGGGTTGGGTTGGAGGGTGGTGTGGTGGTTGGGGGGAGCGGACCGGAATACAAAAAGCACTGCAAAGAGGAAAAGGATCTGGCGAGCAGAGGAGCCATCTTACTTGCCGCCATCTTGGGCTAAACTTGTACAATGACACTAAATAAGTGAACAACCTCACACTCTCGTTGGGATATACATTGTACATATACATCCCAATGTACAAATTGCTGCAACAACAGCCAATTTCAGATAAACAGTCAAAATCACAGCACAACTGATTAAAGTTTGATAACATCATGCATTCGAAAGCAGGGAGCCACTCCCTGCAAACAAACAGAACATCTCCAAGCTTGGCAACTTTCCGGAACCACTCGCAGGTCTTTTGCTTTCTCCAATGTCAGGCTTCACCATACGAGGACAAGTAACTGAGCAATTTCTCCTGGGATTTTTGTTTGTTTAACAGAATTGAATTGAATTGATTGTCACATGTACTGAGGCACAGTGAAAAGCTTTGTCTTGCAAGCAATACAGGCAGATCACAGAGTTAATTAGCATAGATAGTAAATAATAGGTAAGCAGTGGCAAAAACAAAAACACAGGTACAGGCGAATGTTAAGAGTTTGTGATTCCATTCAGTATTCCAACAACAGTCGGGTAGAAACTGTTTCATAACCAGCTGGTGTGTGTGTTCAGGCTTCTGTACCTTCTCCCCGATGGTAGAGATTGTAGAGAAAACATTGCCAGGGTGGGATGAATCTTTGAGAATGCTGGCGGTCTTTCCTTGACAGCGGGCCTGGTAGATGGATTCTACAGATGAAACTATTGTAATTGTTTGATACTTGACACCCTTGTGTTTGGTCTAACGAGTAAGAGATGAAATGTGTGGTCAACATGGCTATCTTTTCAACAATATTCACGTTGCATTAATTTAAGACCTCTTTGAAATTACTCTTCAAACTGATATAATTCAGTGTTATAGCTTAATAGTGGAAATACTCCAGTTCCTAAAATATGGATGAATGTGAAAAGATTGCTAAGGTCCTGCCAGTTACTCTCTTGTTCTCAGAATGGGGGATAATTTTACTCTCACCTCTAAGATTGAAGTCCCAATCCTGAACACTGGCACAAAATCCATGCCAACAGTCTAATGAAGTTCTGAGGGAATCTGCTCCCCTAGATGGGTGCAACAGATCTTAAGGCACCATGTGACCATTCTCCATGTGTCGTGACCAGGATTTTTACTCTCAAACTTAGAATAGAACGTAGAATCCATACAATGCAGAAACAAGCCATTCAGCCCAAGAGGTCCATACCGAACCTCTGAAGAGCATTCCAACCAGATCCACCCCCATAACCCTGCCATTCCCATGGCTGGCACACCTAACCTACACATCCCTGAACACTTGGGAACAATTTAGCATGGCCAGTCCACCTAACCTGCACACCTTTGGATTGTGGGAGGAAACTGGAACACCCACGGGAAACCCAGGCGGACATGGGGAGAATGTGCAAACTCCACACAGATAGTCGCCCGAGGCTGGATTTGCACATGGGTCCTTGGTGTTGTGAAGCAGCAGTGCTAACTACTGAGCCATTGTGCCACCCTGACTTAATTAAAATATGCAGTGTACAAAATCCCATGCAAGGACTGCACAAAACACTACATAGGACAAACAGGAAGACAGCTAACGATCCGTATCCATGAGAACCAACTAGCCACAAAACGACACGACCAGCTATCCTTAGTAGCCACACACGCAGATGACAAGCAACATGAGTTCGACTGGGACAACACTACTATTATAGGGCAAGCCAAACAGAGAACAGCCAGGGAATTCCTAGAGGCATGGCACTCATCCACAGATTCTATCAACAAACACATCGACCTGGACCCAATATACCAACCACTGCAGCTGACAGCTGGAACTGACAACCGGAAGCGGCAGAGACAAACCACTATAAATGCCAGAGGAAACAACACAGAAGCGCTTCACAGGAGGCTCCCAAGCACTGAGGATGTCACCTAGACAGGGGACGAAACGTCTGCAACACAAATGCCCAGCTCGGCGAACAGAACCACAACATTTTCCTACATTGTAAATCTAACTTTATTTCAAAGATACTTCATTGATGAAAAGCCCTATAACATGTACGTCTTCCATTCACTTGCATGCGATTTGTCAAGTACTATGGATGTATCTTGTCTTCAGCACTTGGAGGAGAGAGCTTCTTTTTGCTCTTCCCTCGTAGATCACCCCAGTGATTAACATGGTTTCAGAATTTGCTTAGAATTGGAACATCATTGCTCTGTTGTTTGACAAACAATTTTGGCATATCGGAGTGTAAAGGAGGGAAACATTGATCTCTGACACTTGCCTCAAATATATATTAGTGGGAAATTTGTCCATTTGAATTATTGATGTGAGCAATTCAATGACAGCATTAAATAGCCCATGGAAACGAAAATGGTTTAAAAACCACCTTAGTGCAAAGACTGGTGAGAAACGTAAGCCACCAAAACTACAAGAGAACATTTTTCAGAGCAGTCACCTGCATTTACAAGGATGTTATCATGAAATATTTGGTATACAGGTCAGGCAACAATTGACACCCTCTCAAACAAAAAAAGTTGAGGAGTGGCTTAATAATTCTGAGAAGTTCTGTTTGAGTGGATATAAAGAGAATACTTCTTTGTGTGGTGAAGTGCATAACTAGTGGCTGTGATTATAAGACACTCGCCAAGAAATTCAGTTGGGATTTAAAGGAAGCATTTTAATCTACTGTGTCCAGAATGTGATATTCGTGACCGTGAGAAGTCGTTCAAGTTAGTGGTACCAATGAATATAAGGGGAAACTTGGCATGGGTATAAAGAAGAAGGGATATGTAGAAACATAGATGGTAGACTGAATTGGGAAAATATTTGATGCAGCACAAGGTAGTGGCATGGTGCCTCGGTTCAATTCTGGCTCAGACAATTGTCTGTGTGGAGTTTGCACATTCTCCCATGCCTGTGTGGGTTTCCTTCGGGTGCTCCAGTTTCCTCCCACAGTCTAAAGATGTGCAGGAGAGAGTGGATTGGCCAAGTTAAGTTACGCATAGAGTCCTGATGCTAAATGGATTAGCCATAAGAAATGAAGGGTCAAAAGAATGGGCCGGGTCTGGGTGGGATACTCTTCAGAGAGTTGGTGTGGACTTGATGGGCCGAATGACCTCCTTCCACACTGTAGGGGTTCTGTGTTTAAAAAAATGGAATATGTATGGTTGGGTTTTTGGGTCATATATCCAATATAACCCTAATTAACCTTGAGTGATATTTATCTACATATAATCTGGAGCGATCAGATTGGCAGTAAATAGGTCTGGATGAGGAATTTAGATAATGTTTTTTGAGTTAGTTCTTTACAGGAACACTGAAACCAGTCTCAATATTTGGTATTGTGTGAAGTGACAGGATTAATTTATGAGCACAGAATGAAAGTCCCCTTAAGTCGCAGTAATCAGAACTGATTGAGTTTTATATCGAGCTTGGAAGGGAGAAGATTGGGTCTAAGACTAGTATGATAAACTTAAAAACTGGGAACTTTGCAAGTAAGAAAGCTGAGCTAGTTGAAATGAAGTGACAATCCAGTTCAGGAAATAGATCAATAGTCACATGATGGTGGGTTATTTTAAAATTAGCAGAATAAATAGTGCTTGTATTATTAAGGAAGTTTTAAAGGGTGAGCCCATCACTTGTGGTTAACTGAAGAAAGCAGGAAAATCATCAGTCTTGTCAAACAAGCATATAAGGGCACAGTAGAAGAGTAGCAAGTCAGATGTTTAGATTAGATTTCCTACAGTGTGGAAACAGGCCCTTCAGCCCAACAAGTCCACACCGACCCGCCGAAGAGTAACCCACCCCCCTCTGACTAATGCACCTAACAACTATGGACAATTTAGTATGGCCAATTCACCTGACCAGCACATCTTTGAAATGTGGGAGGAAACTGGAGTACCCGAACGAAACCCACACAGACACGGGGAGAATGTGCAAACTCCACACAGACAGTCGCCTGAGGCTGGAATCGAACCTGGGACCCTGGTGCTGTGAGGCAGCAGTGCTAACCACTGAGCCACCGTGTTGCCAAGATTTTGGCTAATGACCACAAATGACTGAAAGCTGAACCAGCTTGAAGAAATTAGAGAATGAGAGAAAGCAAGCTAGGAATGTAAAACAAAAAGCAAGAAAATTTCTCCAGATATTTAAAAGTGAAGAGAGTAAGTATAGTGAGGGTTAATCCTCTAAAGGGTGAACACAGGAAGCTAGTAATAGATAATGAGGAAACGGCAGGGGAAGTGCACAAATATTTTGCTTTTGTCTTCTTTGTAGAAGATACAAGAAGTATTCCAGAAATCAGGATATTGAAGAGAGAGAAGCTTAGTCAAATTACAATCATGAGATATATAGAACTAAGATAACTGATGGAGCTGCAGGCTGACAAGTCTCCAAGTCCAGATAGAGTCCATCCTAAGGTCTTACAGATGTTGCTAATGAAGTAGAAGGTGCATTTGTATTAATTTTGCAAACTCCTCGTGATTCAGGAACGATTAATGTTAAAGAGTCATACAGCACGGAAACAGACTGTACGGTCCATCATCCGTACGAACCAGATATTCCAATCTGACCTAATGCCACTTGCCAGCATTGGCCCATATCTCTCTAAACCCTTCCTATTCATGTATCCATCCAGATGCCTTTTAAATGTTGTAATCACATCAGTCTCTACCACTTCTTCTGGCAGCAAGTTCCTTACACACACCACCCTCTGCATGAAAAGGTTATCCCTCAGGTCCTTTTTAAATCTTTCCCATCTCACCTTAAACCTAGCTTTGGACTCCCCCACCCCAGGAAAAAGACCTTATCTATTTGCCCTTACCATGCACCTCATGATTTTATAAACATCTATAAGGTCATCTCTCAACCTCCAATGCTCTAGGGAAAAAAAGCCCCAGCCTATTTAGCCTTTCCCTATAACTTAATCTTCCAATCCTACTAACATCCTTATAAATCTTTTCTACACCATCTCAAGTTTAACACCAATCTCCCAAGGAAGAGCAAACAGAGTTGTACGCAATATTCTAAAAGTGGCCTAACCAATGTCTTGTTCTGGATTCAAACCCAACCAAGGCAGATGATGAAACTTGCAGCACGGTGACTCGGTTGTTAGCACTGCAGCCTCACAGCATCAGGGACCTGAGTTCAATTCCAGCCTTGGGTGACTGTCTGTGTGGAGTTTGCACATTCTCCCTGTGTCTGCGTGGGATTCTTTCAGGTACTCTGGTTTCCTCCCACAGCCCAAAGCTGTGCAGGTTAGGTGAATTGGCCATGCTAAATTGCCCATAGTGTTAGATGCATTAGTCAGAGGGAAATGTATCTCAGTGGGTCACTCTTCGGCGGGTCGGTGTGGACTTGTTGGGCCGAAGGGCCTGCTTCCACACTGTAGGTAATCGAAGCTAAAACTGCTCTGCCAAGGACTGTAAGAAACTACAGAGAGTTGTAAACACAGTTCACCACACAAGCCAACCTTTGACTCCATCTACACTTCTCACTATCTCAGGAAGACAGCCAACATCATCAAAGACTCCTCCCACCCCAGTTATAATCTCTTCCATCAGGCAGAAGATACAAAAGCTTAAAAACAGAGAGCAACGGATTCAACAATAGCTTCTTCCCTGCTGTTATTAGACTGCTGAATGGACCTCTCAAGTTTCAAGTCTAATATTGATCATTTTTTCTTGTACACCTTCTTTGCAGCTGTAACATTGTGTTCCTCGTTCTGTTCAATCACCCTATGATCTTTGTGTAGTATTAACCTGCCTGTACTGCACACAAAACAAAACTTTTCACTGTAGCTAGGTGCATATGACAATAATTGGTCAAATTAAACAGTGGACGTGATAGTGAGCATGTTAAAAAGAATGTTATGTGGAATTAATCTCCACAAATGTGTACATTTGGATCTCTCTTCTAGGTTTCCCCTCATTCTAGCGAGTTTGAGAAGACTTGTACTACACTGGACCAAAAGGCAAAAAACTAGCCATCAGGATACATGAACACCAACTAGCCCTCACTGGGAGTATTTGTTGGATGAGTTGGCCTCTCCTCATATTTGTCACACAATTACCAATGATGGTTTTCATTTCATTTTGCTCAATCCAATGTAAATATCAAATAAAATATTTAGACCATAAGATGTAGGAACAGAAGTAGGCCATTCTGCCTTTCCAATCAGCTCTGTTCATTCATTTGAAGAAGTGTCAGTATTGGATTTCAACCAGTTTTCATCCAGAGGGTGGTAGGAATATAGATCTCACTGCCTGTAAGGGTGTTAGGGGCAGAAACCCTCATAACACTTATAAAATAATTAGGTATGTGCACTTGCGATGCTAAGGCTATCAAGGTTACTGGAAAGGAGAAAGTGAGGACTGCAGATGCTGGAGATCAGAGCTGAAAATGTGTTCCTGAAAAGCGCAGCAGGTCAGGCAGCATCCAAGGAACAGGAGACTGGGGTGTGCAGTGAGAGAGGGACTCACTGAAATCCTTGTAGAGGGAGGAAGAGAGCTTCTTCAAGGAAGGCATCCTTGTAAGAGGATTCGCAGTAGGTTAAAATCTTCGAGGAGAAAGTGAGGACTCACTGAAATCCTTGTAGAGGGAGGAAGAGAGCTTCTTCAAGGAAGGCATCCTTGTAAGAGATTCCTGAAGAAGGGCTTATGCCTGAAACATCGATTCTCCTGTTCCTTGGATGCTGCCTGACCTGCTGCGCTTTTCCAGCAACACATTTTCAGCTATCAAGGTTACTGGCCAAGTGCTGGGAAATTGGAGTTAGGTGGTTGTTTTTGATCAGCCCAAATTTGATGAGCCAAAGGGCCTTTATCTGTGCTCTAGATTTCTGTGGGATTTTGTGACTCAATGAAGTATTTTGGGACTGCAGTCACTATGGTAACGTAGGAAACATTGCAATCAATTTACACACAGCAAACTCCTACAAACAGCATTTAATATTACATTGAGATGTTGGTCGATTTGATTTTGATTTGAGTTGATTTATTATTGTCACATGTAGGAGGAGAAAGTGAGGACTGCAGATGCTGGAGATCAGAGCTGAAAATGTGTTGCTGGAAAAGCGCAGCAGGTCAGGCAGCATCCAAGGAGCAGGAGAATCGACATTTCGGGCATGAGCCCTTCTTCAGGAATAAGCCCCATTCCTGAAGAAGGACTCATGCCAGAAACGTCGATTCTCCTGCTCCTTGGATGCTGCCTGACCTGCTGCGCTTTTCCAGCAACACATTTTCAGCTATTGTCACATGTACCAAAACATAATGAAAAGTATTGTTTTCTGTGCTAACCAGACAAAGCATACTTTACATAAGCACAGGAGGGTAATGGAACAGAATGCAGACTATAGTGTTACAGCTACAGAGGAGGTGCAGAGAAAGGTCAACTCCAATAAATAAGAAGTTCATTCATAAGTCTGATAACAGTGGGAAAGAAGCTGTTCTTAAATCTGTGTTTTCAAACTTTTGCATCTTCTGCGCAATGGAAGAGGCAAGAAGAGAGTATAACCGGAGTGGAAGGGGTCTTTGATGATGTTGGCTGCTTTCCAAAGGCTAGTGGGAAGTTTAAATGGAGTCAATGGAAGGAAGGCTGTTTTTTGTGACGGATTAATGTTGACCACAGCATTGGGAATAATACACATGCCCATCTTTGAATGGGACCACAAGATCTCTGACAGAGAGTCGAGAACAAGGATCTTTTCTGACAGCGCAGCACTCCCTCAGTCCTTGCACTGAGGTGTACTGGAGTGGGACTCAAACCCACAACCTTTTGGGCGAGAAGTGAATGCGTCATGAGTGGATTTTCTTTTCCCAGGACCTTTAGAAGCGTGACATTCTTTGGATGTGCAATCAACATGAAACATGAAAGTAGGTTGACAGTTTGGTAATCTATGTTCTTATTTTTGTTTTCCTACTGTTTTAGTTGATCATCTTCATCAGAATATGACAAACATGAATATGCCTGATTACAGCTGCCTTCACTGCAGTGTCATCTCTATCCATTTGGAAGCTATGATGGACTGATTATATGGCAGTGACCCCACTTTTGCTGTAATTACAAATAACACAAAGGTTGTCACACAATAACTAAGACATCAATTAAACTGTATTATTAATGGATGACTCCGAACAACATTAGCCAACATTTTTGTTGACACTTAATTTAACACCTTCTTTGAGGCAAATGGTGAGTAACAAGTCTGCCAGATGTAATTGGTGGACATGAAACTGATTATGATGCACGGAGATGTAGTTAGAGAGTTCAGGATTATTAAGAAAAGCAGTTTTGTTCACTAGCGGCAATGTACAGGACAAGGAATAGGCAATTCAGCCAGCCCAATCCTTTTCCAATATATAGGCTGGAGGAGGCAGTGATAAAGTCACTAGACACATGATCTTGAACCGAGTATGGAGGGTTTTAGATATAAAAATAGATCGGAAAGACTTTTTCACTGGAGTGTAGGAGATTGAGGGGTAACTTTTTAAAATTAATTCCTGGAATGTAGGCGTCACTGGTCAGGCCAGCATTTATTGCCCATCCCCAATTGCCCAGAGGGCAGCTGGGATTCATCCATATTGCTGTGGGTCGAGAGTGATGAGGGGCTTTTGCCCAAAACGTCAATTCTCCTGCTCCTCGGATGCTGCCTGACCTGCTGTGCTTTTCCAGCGCCACACTCTCGACTCTGATCTCCAGCATCTGCAGTCCTCACTTTCTCCCTGTTGTAAAAGCCCGTCTGGTTCATTAATCCCAGTTATGGATGCAATCCCTGTTGCTGGCTGACAATGTGTCTCCAGACCTCCCAGCAGCAGGTTTGATTCACAATTACCCTTGAGGCAATTAGGGACGGACAAGCAGAGGTTATCGGGGGGGTAGGTGGGAATGAGTAGTTGAGACAAAGCAATAATTTAATTGAATAGTAGAGCATATTTATGGGCCCTAATTTTGCTTCTAACTTGGATGTCACAAGAAGAATGAATTAATAACTGCCCCAGCAAATTTGATAGAATTGAAACTGAAATTGAAAAACGACTTTATTAACAATGGGTGAACAGCATTTTTTTTAAATGTAACAGCATAATTTCATAAAGATTAAAACTATCTTATTAATTAGAAGTAGGAAAAGGCCTTTCAGCCAGTTGATCCTGCTTCACCATTTGAGACATTGTTCTGATTGTCACTTTGCAATAGAATCTTTTTTGATTGTCTTCCAAAACTCTTGACTTCCTTGTTAATTGAAAACCTGTCTAATTCAGCCTTGAATATATCCCATACATTGCTTTTGTAGGTGTGGCTTTAACGTGAAAGCTACCGGTCAAAACCCAAGTGATGTGATGGGGCAATTTTAATCCTTTGGGCTATACAGTAACCAAACTCACCCAGGCAGGTAGTTAACCCCTAGTTGTGGTGAACTGACTGGACACAGAGGATCGTAAAATGAAGAGTATGTAGGTTAGTTGATCTTAGAGTAGGATAAACGGTCGGCACAACATCGAGAGCTGAAGAGTCTGTACTGTTCTATGTTCTATGTTCTATGTTCTTAGACAGCTGTCTGAAGTGAACAGGTACCTTCTTTCCTCACAGATATCAGATTGGGATGGCATCACTGAGAACCATGTGCAATTTTAACTGTTGGCTTCAACAGGTCACGCACTGCAGGGACAGTGGGTAGAGGAGTTATGGACAGAGGAGGTTCAACAGGTAAAGCTTTCCCTTTCTTTGGCCAGGAGCTCAAAGGTCACTATTACTTTTCAGGTTCCACCAACAATTTGATCATACCCAAGCGGGTCAACCCAGCAATAGCCTTAGCCTGCTGACTGCTGATCAGTATCAATGAGAGTGTTAGCTACTGTGAATCTCCTCTTCATCACTTTTTGTATTCTTGCCCTAGACTTTGCACAAGGAAATAGCCCCTTACCCAAGGAATCCTCTACAAATTAAAATGCACATAAATTAAACACAGCAGTTTATTTATGAACATATTACAGAGCAGCTCTGTGATATTTTTGAATGCCGGACAAGTTATACTTCTGTTTAAGATCTTGCAGGGAGTGTAGATATCACACGATAACTTACACAAACAGCAGGCCATTTGGTCCACCTGGGGGCTCCTGTCCGGTAAGTCCCACTCACTCATGTCTATCTGTAGTTCTGAAAAGTTTCACCATGTTTAAGCATATAAAGGTGAACTAATTGGAACGCCTCAGCTGAGCTCAACATGAGCAGAGGGTAGGAACATCTTGGTCCCCATCACTCACTGACTTAACCAGCTGAATCCTCACTTGAGCAACATACGTGCCTTTTATTAGTGACAATAGCATGTTTTTCATTTATTTGCTTTAAATTGTGGGTATTTCTGGTTGGACCAATGTTCATTGCTGTTGCAAACTGTCCTGAGGGCAATAATGAGTCAACCCCATTGCTGTGAGTCTGGAGTCAGATGCAGGCCAGGTCAGGTACGGATAACAGATTATTTTCTCTGAAGAACCTTAATGAACCAGATGATTCTTTCCCTGGCAATCCATATTGGGTTCCTCCTTGTCATAGATTAGCTATTTAATCTCTGATTTCCATTTATTTCAAATTGAGCAGCTCCATGGTCAGCACCGCTGTCGCACATCTTCAGGGACCCAGACTCAATTCTGCCCTCGGGAGTCTGTCTGTATGGAGTTTGTACATTCTCCCTGCATCTGTGTGGGTTTCCTCCCACAGCCCAAAGATGGGCTGGCTAGATGGATTGACCATGCTAAATTGTCCTGTAGTATGCAGGGATGTGAAGGCTAGGTGGATTACACACAATAACTGCAGGATTACAGGGATAGGACGGAGGGTGGGGGTCTGAGCCTGGGCGGGATGCTCTTCAGAGGATCAGCATGGTTCTGATGGGCCAATTGGCCTCTTCTGCACTATAATTCATCATTTGCCATGGTAGGATTTGAACCCACGATTCCGTCCTCCCCCAGATCATTAATCCAGTCTGCATTGCTAGTCCAATGACATTATCAGTATGGCACCACCTCAGATTTAATACTCAAATGCCCATTCCCAATTGATCTGATGTGTTGTCAGTTTAATCTGAAGACTCAAGGTAAATAACATCAATCCAACTGAGATTTTGTCCGTTCTAAGTGAAATAACTCTCTAGAGACTGGCATCCCATCACCAATCACCCTTTGTTTGCAAATGCATAGCCTTTGACAATAGCACTGCCTCTCCCTGAGTCGGACATTCAGGGGCTCAATATTCCTAACATTCAAAAATCAGAAAGAACTGCGGATGCTGGAAATCAGAAACCAAAGCAGAAATTGCTGGAAAAACTCAGCAGTTCTGGCAGCCTCCGTGGAAAGAAATCAGACAACTGTTCTGTGGAAGGGTCACTGGACTTGAAAAGTTAGTTTTGATTTCTCTCTACAGATGCTGCCAGACCTGCTGGGCTTTTTCCCAGAAATTCCTGCTTTTGTTTCTGATTTCCAGCATCCTCAGCTCTTCCGGTTTTTTTGAAAGTCAGGAATATTGAGCCCTTGAATGGCCGACTCAGGCATTTTCCCAACAATTTCTGTTTGCATCCATCCTCTTATGTCAGCCAGGGCTCCCTGATGGGACCAGATTAACAGCCCCAATCAGGGACCTCGTATTCTATGAAGATCAGCTGGCTGACCTTATTATAATCATTATGCTCAGCTGGATGTTACTTTGGGCCAGTTTCTGTGTTCCACTGTCGGTCCGAAGTCTTGTTTACTGGGTTTCCAAATCGTGGTTCACCTGTCCATGATCTTCCCACCCTCTCCATTAAATCTGTGATCTCATAACGTGCAAGGCCCATCCGGGATATCTTTATTTCGAGGCTTAAGCTCTGCCCAAATTCCTTTCATTAAACCAGGGAGGTTAACAGGGATCTGACTCACCTTAGTGTTCTTGCGTTTAGGTCAGATGATTGTGGGGTTCAAGTCCCACTCCAGAGAATTGAATGCAGACCCAAGACTATGACTCCAGTAGAATACTGGGAATGTGATACACTGTTGGTCAAGACCCTTGCTTTACCCATCAGGCATTGAAGCCAGTCCGTTCTCTCAAATGGATTCCATTGTAACTGTTAAGTACATTTCAAAAAGGTTTAATTAGCTGTAATCATTCTTTAAGAGAGATTTGATGTCGCCATATAACCAGACTCTGCATAGGGCTCATGTGGTGCAGTGGGAGTGTCCCTAACTCTGGGCCAAAGGGCCCTGGTTCAAGCCCCAACTGATCCAAACATGTGTCATGAGAAGAAAATATCTACAAACAGGCTGCATTTATTGGTAACGTCACCACTTGGGGGAACTGTCCATGAGTGTGAGAGGTGAGGAGCTTAGCAAAAAAAAAGGCTGTGCTGAAATTCACTCTGAACAAGTAACCAAGTTGTAACATGTCCTTACATCAAATTTTCAACTGGTCGTAAGATCAGGGAAAACATAGCAATGATTATAGCAGTCAAGGAATTTCTTTGCAAATCAGACCTTCTGGTGACTGTGAGATAGGCTCTAGTTGCAGTTTTAACATTATGCTGTACCTGTATACAGTCCAGGCCACTTGACATTTTCCAGATCTGCAAAGGATTCACAGGTTGATTATAATCAGGGCTGTGTTTACCTAGATCTCACAGCTAGTTAAAAATGTCATGGTGTGCTGATGAGACATCATGGCTACAGGGGCAGATGGTTGAGGGTGGCCATTTATTCCAATATAAACAGAACTGACTTTCTTTATCAAGTAGAGAGAGAGGCTTTTGAAGTAAGGTTGGCAATAGAATGTCAGGATGAGATTTAAAAATAACTGCAGTAGGATGTCTTTCAAGCTCTCAGTCTCACTGCTTTATGCACTGACATGCTTCCCATTAGGGACGTGGCAGCGCAAGGAGCAATATCTTACAAATGTGCTCTTATAGGCGCAAGGTTTTGTGTCAATGCAATGTCTGAAATATGGTGATTCGTGTTTACAATGGAAGCAAACACTCTCATCGTGTTCATTGATTTATCTGCAGGCCTCTGGGACTTTGCAAAGCTGGGCGTCCTGCAGGGGCTCTTGGGCTGTCATCTCATCACCCATGCACAACTTCAAAGAGGAGGTGGCGGTGCAGCTTCAAAGCTGGCTGAGGAACAGATTAAACTGATGGTGCGGCTTGAAGCTTGGTGCCAGGATGATGTTGAACGAAAGCCGTTGCCACACTCACAAGCTCTCAGGCTGCTGCCAGATGATGTAAGCCTTTATGAATATTTACAGGGCCAGGGAAGTAATGGGATGGCCGGGATGGAAAAGGAATACTCTTCCACTTTATAATGCATTAGATGATCAAGAATTCTTAGCGCAGTCAATGTTACATCTCCAGGGAAAATTAGAAACTCCCATTATGTTAAGCTGCTTTCTCCTCTGGAAGAATTAATGGCATCCAGACGCGAATATTGATGCACGACACAGAAAAGAAAGTGGGGCAGATTTATTGCAGAATTTAAAAGCGCTACTCTCACTATAGAAAGGGCTCTGTGGACCTAAAGCATATGATCCCAAATCAGTGGCCACATCATTCCAGCTAAGTATGCTGCTATCACCAGCTGACAGAACATGATGAGCTGACAGCCTCAATCTCCGTGTATCATTCTTAGCTCTGATTCAGATGGTTTCGTTTTCAAACCCAGAACAAGGCTGCTACAGTTTGGAATGTGCTACACGTTCACTGAACTCATGTGTGCTGCTTTCAGATGTTAAAAAGGAAAATCGTATGCCACAAATTGACAAATTAATTCTCTTTGTATCTTTTTCCCTCAAACAATGTCACGTCTGCATGATTTTCCTGTTAGTTTTCTTCTTGCCTTAAGTGTTTACTATGCTTTAATGTCAAAATAGCACATAAGTAATATTCAGATTTGTGCCTGGGGATGCTGAACTCCATCTGGGAGACTGTGACTGAGCAGTAACTTTAACAGAGGCCTCTGTCCTGTGAGCAGGATATGATATCACAAATCTTGATGCCTAAAGTTGTGATCCCAGCTGATGGGACAGGTCAGAGCCCAGAATGGTATTTGACTCGATTTCTAAAAAAAAATCTTAGTTAACGTGCTGGTCAGTTGCCAAAACAAAAAACAGCTGCCGAGTTTTTAACAAAAAGGACAGAAGCTTTTTTTGTACTCAAAAGACGAAGACAAGGAAAATAAAACAAACCAAGCTATTTAGATATAGAAACAAAAACGGAAATTGCTGGAAAAGCTCGGCAGATCTGGCAGCACCTGTGGAGGGAAATCAGAGTTAACATTTCGGGTCACTTGACTTGATTTTTCTCCACAGATGCTGCCAGACTGGCTGAGCTTTTCCAGCAATTTCTGCTTTTGTTCCTGATTTACAGCAACCGCTGTTTTCCTTTATCTTTAAATATAGAAGCCAGTTTGGAAACATTTTAAAACGCTTATCAATTTATTTCCCAACACCATCAATTTACAGAGCTCCAAGTGTGCAGAAATTACCTCTCAAAACCAAATCTTTAAGTCCTGCTGAACTGACTCTCCTCATTTTCCTCCTTGTGAACTGTCAAACCTTCTAAGGTGAAAACCGAAAGCTTAAACTTTCTCAGCTTCTAATAAACGGTAGAGTTGTAACCAAAATCATCTGATCTGCAAGCTGCACAAATGGTACTTCTTTTCTCTATTTAGCTAACTGTGTTTGCTGTAACCTGTCCTGTATACATTTAAGGACAGAAAATTTATTTGATAATTCCTAGAAGCATGGCATTCCAACCGGAACGCTATCAACAAACACATTGACTTGGATCCCATTTACCACCTGCTGAGGAAAAGAACCAGAAATGACATCACCACAGGAAATGGTGTCACCACCGGAAATGTCATCACCAGCCCATAGAAACTCAAACATAATAATAGAAAGCGGGCTACACCACCAGAGTTTCATTCGGAGGCTCACTGATGATATTACCTAGTATGGTGACAAATTGTCTGAAAATGTACCTTTCAGCTCAGCGAGCAAACCTACATCCAGAACCTCAACCTGAGCTACAAACCTTCTTGAAACTCACTAACAGGAAACTGTATGTACTACTGAATGTGCTCTGAGCTTCTCAAATTGTGGGTTTTCTAAAAATCGATCCTTGATTATTCTGAACTGAAAACACATTAATAACCTTCCATGTTCACTCTACCTGTTATAAATATAGAGTTAAAAATTACACAACACCAGGTTATAGTCCAACAGGTTTATTTGGAGGCACTAGCTTTCAGAGTGCTGCTCCTTCATCAGGTGGTTGCATCTCCAAATCATGTTTTTGGTGTCACAGTATGAATATCGCGATTCGTTAACACACCCTATGTGTGTGCAGCTGCTATTTTCTCAGCAATTAAACCTTAATATTAAGGGAGTCATCTCACCCTCTCGGAAATTCATCTTCTAAGTGTGTAGGAATTTTGTTTAGATTTTATGCCAACGTTTTAAAATATTTACACCATCCTGCCAGCTTAATTTTGATTGTAACTGATTACTTTGAGGTAAGTCAACACCCAGGCTTAATCAATAAAGCACAGTCAGCATTGATTATTAATAGACTCACATGATAAAACACAGTACAATCAAACACGATCAGCCTCCTGGCCAAAATGTATTTGTTAATCGACACTAGCTAAACAGATTATCTGGTCAGCCTTGCTCTCGCAGGAGCTGGCTGTGGGTAAATTGGCTACCATTTTCCTTCCACGGTGAACACATTTCAAAATTTTTGTGCTTGTTATGATTAGATTATATTCCCTACAGCGTGGTAACAGGCCCTTTGGCCCAACCAGTCCACACTGACCCTCCAAAGAGTAATCCATCCACACCCATTTTCCTCTGACTAATGCACCTAACACTATGGGCAATTTTAACATGACCAATTCACCTGGCCTGCACATTTTTAGACTGTGGGAGGAAACCGGAGCACCCAGAGGAAACCCAAGCAGACACAAGGAGAATGTGCAAACTCCGCACAGACAGTGTCCCGAGGCTGGAATTGAACCTGGGACCCTGGTGCTGTGTGGCTGCAGTGCTAACCACTGAGCCACTGTGCCGCCCTTATAAAGTGCTTCAGGATGCTCTGAGGTTTAGAAAGGGGTTATAGAAATGTAATTTTTTTTCTTGATTCCACAGCAGCTTTGCAAACTAAGCAGCAAGCCTTCTCTTCCCAATGGTTCCATTAGATGCTGTCCTAGCGTGCAGTATCCTTAAATATTTGCTAATCAACCTGTTCAGAGATATTATTCCATACCTCAGCAAAAGGTGGGACTTCAACCCAGACCT
Organism: Chiloscyllium punctatum; assembly: GCF_047496795.1. Lineage (NCBI taxonomy): Eukaryota > Metazoa > Chordata > Chondrichthyes > Orectolobiformes > Hemiscylliidae > Chiloscyllium > Chiloscyllium punctatum. The sequence continues at coordinate 17,885,117 of NC_092771.1, read as the reverse complement.
TCTGCTCAGAGGCAGGGATAATACCACTGGACCACAAGATCCCAAAAATCATTTGGCTCAGTGGTTAGTGGTGCTGCCTCACAGTGCCAGGGACCTGGATTCAATTCCATCCTTGGGTAATTGGCTGTGCGGCTTTCCTCCAGGTGTTCCAGTTTCCTCCCCCAGTCCAAAGATGTGTGGGTTAGGTGGATTGGCCATGCTAACTTGCCCCATAGTGACCAAGGATGTGCAGGCTAAGTGGGTTAGCCATTGGAAATGCAGAGCTACAGGGATAGGGTAAGGGGTGGGTCTAGGTCAGTGCAGATTTGGTGGGCTGAATGGCCTGTTTCTACTATGTAAAGATTCTATGATTCACAGGTTGTGGGTGTCACTAATGGGGCCAGCACTTATTACGCATTCCTAATTACACAGAGGGGAGTTAACTTAGAAACTTAGAATCCCTACAGTGTGGAAACACTGTGGCCCAACAAATCCACACCAATTCTCCAAAGAATAACCCACCCAGACCCATTCCCTTATGTGTACCCCTGACTAAAGCACCTAACCTACATATCCATGAACACTACGGGCAATTTAGCATCGTCATGCCATGCTAACCTGCACATCTTTGAACCGTGGGAGAAAATCAGAGCACCCATAGGAAACCCACGCAGACATGGGGAAAATTAGCATACTCCACACAGACAGTGTCCTGAAGCTGGAATCAAATCTGGTCCCTGGTGCCGTGGGACAGCAGTACTAACCACTGAGCTATCATCCTGCCCCATTAAGTGTCAACTAGATCACTGTGGGTCGGGAGCCACATGTAAGGATGGCAGTTTACTTCCCTATAGGGAAGTGAACCAGGTTGATTTTTTTTTTGGTCCCCTGACGATGGTTTTGTGGTCACCATTAGACTCCTGATTCCAGGTCTTCATTGAATTCCAATTCAACCATCTGCTGTGCCAGGATTTGAACCAAAACATTAGCTGGGTCTCTGGATTAACAATCCAGCAATAATACCACTCAGCTATCACCTCGTCATTGGAGTAGTGCGTTTATTGTAGGGTACTATGTTAAAGAGCTTGAATAAACCTATTTCTACTCATCTTTAATTTGCATTATAACCGATTTTGTTTACACCTTCCTAAGATAGCCACCCTACTGCTGGACGCAAGCTGATATCATCTACTCTGCTTCACCACAAAAAATTCAAAGCACTAACTCAGGCGTTAGCAGCTGGAACTAAATGTTGCAGCAGGCTGTTGCTAGTCATTTATCATAAAAATTACACTCAAGCCACAAAAGCATCAAATCAGTTTATGTGTATTTATGAGTAAGATCCATTCTTCAAAGAAAGGTGCTTATTAGCCAGAGCAATGTATTTCTTGCTTGTTGTGCACTTTGAAAGTGGGCCTGACTGACATCACCACAATATACTGAATATGTTTACAGGAGGCAATAGCCTATTGGCATTATCGATAGACGATCAATCCAGAGACCCACAGATTTCTTGCTGTGGAGGGAGTCCAGTGAAGGTTCACCAGGACTGATTCCTGGGATGGCAGGACTGACATGTGGAGAAAGACTGGATCAACTGGGCTTGTACTCACTGGAACTTAGAAGAATGAGGGGGAATCTCATAGGAACACTTAAATCTGGCAATAACACCACTCAGCTATCACCTTCCCGTTGGAGGGATATGTTTATTGTAACCAATTTTGTTTATACATTCATAAGATAGCCACCCTACTGCTGATACCATCTACTCTGCTTCACCACACAAAATTAGCAGCTGGGAATGGACAGGCTAGATGCAGGAAAAATGTTTCCAGTATTGGGGAAGTCCAAAGCTATAGTCTAAGAATAAGGGGTAAGCCAGAACTGAGATGAAGAAGAATTTCTTCACTCAGAGAGTTGCGAACCGGTGGAATTCTCTCCCACAGGAAGCTGTTGGGGCCAGTTCATTAGATATATCCAAGAGGGAACTGTATGACGTTTGTGGCTAAAGAGACTAAGGACTATAGAGAGGTAGCAGGAATGAGATACTGAGATTGCATGATCAGCCATGACCATATTGAATGGTAGTGGCTATCAAATGGTACAAAGGGCTGAATGGCCTACACCTGCACCTATTTCCTATGTTTCGACAATATTCTGGGGTGCTGGGGTTTAAAGCCTATCCCCAAAGCAGATTGTGGAATTGGAATCTGAAAAGGAATCTGGAACAACAAATCTCACAATGACAATGAAACCATTTTTGATTATTGGAAAAACCCAACTATTTCATTAATATCCTTTGGGGAGGAAACTGCCATCCTTACCGCGTCTGGAGTGCATGTGACTCCAGACCCACAGCAAGGTGAGTGACACTTAGCCATGCTCCCCCCTCCTCCTGGGCAATTAGAGATGGTCAATAAATGCTGGCCTAACCAGTGATGCCGACATCTTGTGAAAGAGAAATGAAAAAACAATAAAGTCCGACAGCACAGGAGGCGATTCAGTTCCATTGTGCCCATGTTAACTAGTTGGAAGAGTAATCTGTATAGTCCCAGTCTTTTGTCCTTCTTGCTGTGCAGTCCATCATATTTTGTTCTCTCTTCCGTTGTGGTGAGGTGAATTGGCCATGCTAAATTGCCCATAGTATTCTGGGATGTGTAGGCTAGGTTCATTAGTCAGAGGAAATGTAGAGCAATAGGATAGGGGAATGGGTCTGGGTGGGTTACTCCTTGGAGGGTTGATGTGGACTTGTTAGGCCAAAATGGCCTGTTTCCACATTGTAGGGATTCAATGATTCTGTGATATAGAGCCATAGAGATACACAGCATGGAAACAGACCTTTTGGTCCAACTCGTCCAAGCCGACCAGATATTCTAAATTAATCCAGTCTCATTTGCCAGCACTTGGCCCATATCCCACTAAACTTTCTTAATTATATACCCATCCAAATGGCTTTTAAATGCTGTAAACAATCTCCACCACTTCCTCTGGCAACTCATTCCATATACGCACCACTCTCTGCATGAAAAGGTTGCCCCTTGGGTTCATTTTAAATCTTTCCCTTCTCACCCTAAACTTATGCCCTCTAGTTTTGGACTCCCCCACCCTGGGGAAAAGACCTGACTATTTAACCTTCCATGCCCCTCATGATTTTATAGCCTTCTCTGAGATCACCCCTCAGCCTCCGACACTCCAGGGAAAACAGCCCTAGCCTATTCAGCCTCTCTCTATAGTTCAAACTCTCCAACCCTGGCAACATCCTTGTACATCTTTTCAGAACCCTTTCTAGTTTAACAACTGAGGCCACTTCCTTTGGAAAGTTGATTTCAATTTCCATTCATAGTCTTTGAGGCAACACACCTCAGATCTTAACTCACTAACTTAAAGGAAGAAAACCAACTCAACTCTTCCCTGGAGTTCTCACCCAATTATTTCAAATCCGTACTCGCTAGCCTATGGGAATAACTGCTCCCATTAAAACCGCCCTCATAATTTTGATTTCTGGAATCAAACAACTTTGAACTTTTCTGCACTTTGAGGAAAATGCAATCCTAGATTCACTCTCTCATCTTTAGTGCCAGTCTCAATTTTCCTTTTGATCCTTGTCACGCTACCCAAAAGGTTGTATTCAAATCAACAGATTTGTGGCATTGTTCTATGAGTAAATTATAAGAATAATAAAGGAGGCAGGAACCTGCATGTCTGTAGGGAATGCTAACATTGCAACTGTTTTGCCAGTTAACATTAGTACAACAGCATTCCAGGGGAGCCCAGTAGCCCTGCTTATTATAACTCTGGGAATAATTTTGATGTTTATGACCGTATGGAAATAATGATAACAATCTATCTGCCCACTCTATCTCTCTTTCATAGTTTTGTACCTCTACTGAAGTCAGAATTATCTACGACTAGCTAAATTGTAAGTTTTCCTTTGGCAGTCAATTTTTGAACTCATCTTGGGTGGGAATGGGGAGAGGGGAAGATGGAATGAGACACTATTCCAATGTCCTCAGTTGTGGTTAAATTACTGACAAGGGGTCATGAATTGAAGTCTCGCTCCTGAGGATTGTCTACACATGAGAAGCATCTGTGGAGACAAATCAGAGGTAACGGTTTAAATCTACTGATGCTTCTTCCGAACTGATGGCATCTGGGAAAATGAGGCATTTCTAGATATGCTGCCAGACCTGCTGAGTTTCTCCAGCAATTTCTATATTTGCTTGTCTGCACACTCTAAGCTGACATTCCCTGTGGTGCATTGAAAGAAATCTACATTGCCAGCATAGAGTCATAAAATCATAGAGTCACACCGCACAGAAACAGACCCTTTGGTCCAAACAGTTGCTACAACATGGGGTAGACCCTCCTGCTTAATTTAAAATCAGCAACACAGAAAAGATTTATCCCATGCAGCAATCTGAAAATTCGATAGGCCAAGAACTAGTTCAAGTTAAAATTAACAACTTTATTTCTTAAAGCATAACAGAGAATAATTAACTAACAACTACTTACAAGTGGTTTCACTAACCTACCTTTTACCTTCCCTTCTGCATCACTAGTCCAATAAAACTCCTGATTACAATTTACAAAGCAAAACTCCTTGCCTCAAAACCAGGCAGCTTTTGGTTGTTCTATTTGGATTTTCCTGCGTCTTCTTTTCTCCTTCTTGGGGTTTCTGTTTCACAGGTTACTGATCAATAAAGGTACTTTTAAGAGAGCTATTTTTCAGGCAGTATTTTTACATGCTGATAGATTGGCAGCCCTCCTTCTAACTGTTCAATTTTCCCCGGTCTTATATCCCCAAAGCATCAGATTGCGTCATTGGATTTTAGGATTGTCAATATACTCAATTCAAACTGGATTGGAGTTTGGTGTTTTTCAGGGTATAATTTAAACTGATTGGCCTAATTCAAATCTGTTTTGTCATTTCCAGGCAGCCAGCTACTGTAGCTACCTCAGTAGCTGGAGCACATGTTACATTGTAGTTTATTGAGAACACTTGGTGCTTTCACTACTAGCTTTTAACTCTCTTAAACATACAGTACAGCCACATCTTCATAATGCAGTCCATGACGAACATAATCCCAAACTTCATAGTCCCACCTGTCTGCTCCTCGCCCATATCCCTCAAAACTTTTCTTATTCATGTACTTATCCAAATGTCTAACTTCATTCCACAAACTAACCATCCTTCATAAAAACATTGCCCCCATGTCTTTTGATTAAATCTATCACCTTAAAAATATGGCCCCCAGTCTTGAAACCCCCCCACCCTAAGGAAAAGACTTCTGCCATCCACCTTATTGATATCCCTCATGATTTTCAAAACTTCTATAAGGTCACCCTTCGACCTCCTATGTTCCAGTGAAATAATTCCCAGCCTATCCAACCTCTCCCTGTAAATCAATCATTCCATTCCCAGCACAGTCCTGGTAAATCTTTTCTGAACCTTTTTGATAATATCCTTCCGATAACAGGGTCGAAAGAGCGGTGGTGGGTGGGCGGGGGGGAAGCAGATCTGCACACAGTACTCCAGAAGAGGCCTCACCAATGTCCTAGGGGGTGAGTCTGGGTAAGTTGCTCTTCAGAGTGTCAGGCTGAATGGCCTTTTCCAAACTGTAGGGATTCTATGGAACGTTTTGTACAATCTCAACCTGATGTCCCAACTTCTATAGCCAAAGGTCTAAGCAATGAAGGCAAGTGTGCTAAATGCCTTTTTAACCACCCTGTCTACATGTGAAGCAAACTTCAAAGAATAATGTACCAGAACGCTTAGCTCTCTCTGTTTGAAACACTACTCAGGGCCCTAGTTCTAATTGTATAAGCCCTGCCATCGTTTGTTTTATCAAAATGCAATATCTTTTGACTGAAGTGACAAACCAGGGCACAAGCTGTGGACACAGAACACCGCATAGCAAACTCGAAAGAGTGGGAGTTAGTCTCAGTGCCCTGATGATTTATCTTTCAACCAACATCAAAAAAGAGATGACTTGATCATTATTACATTACTGCTTGTCAGAACCTCCTGTGTGCAAATCGGCAGCAGTGCTTTGTGACAGTGACTGCATTTTAACAAGCATTGACTCACTTTGCAAAGTACTTCAGGACCATCAGGGTGGTGGAACCCATTGTGGACATAGTTTTTTTTCCCAAAAGAGAATAGAAGAATGCACCAACTCACGTCAACCTGAGTCAGAAATGATCCAAAGAGCTCTGAAAACCTATAGGAACAACCATAGCAAACAAATTAAACAAGACAATCAAGATGGGAAGCCATCAGAGCCTCCCATTATGAGAAATTCATCACAATTCAATAGATGTAATTGAGCAATGGAGTACTGCACTAGTTAACATTTCATTAATTTCAGTGTAAGAATTATCTGGCTGCTTTCCATAAGGACCAGCTAATCCTGTCCTCTCGATTTTTCACGGTCATGTGAAGGCACAAGTAGACCTTAATAAGTCACAAACTTCATTTGCTTCTTCCCTCTTGTGATTAATTTTAAATCGAATTTCCCTCAGATGAAGCTAACAGGTTCGGATGGATTTGGCTTCCCACAATTCCGAATCATTGGAGTCACAGAAAGTCAAAGAGATGATCAGTTGGTCCACCCATTATGCACTGATTTGGAGAGGGTGTCTATTCGGTTAAAACAAATCCTTCTGCATTAAATAATGACTCAAGTGCCCTTTACAATGAAGTCAGTCAAAAATGCTTCTTCCAACTTTCACCAAAGACCATAATACCTAAGGACAAAGGCGCAGACGTAGACCAAGGTAAGGAAGATTTCAATCTACATTACGCTGTGGGGAAGTAAATATGGGTTTAACCCATTTCTTTCTGCCATTGCCCCCTTTGAAATATTTGAAGGCAAGAATTGAAGGCAGTGTGGTAGTTCGATGGTTAGCACTGCTGCCTCACAGCACCGGGGACCACGGGTCGATTCTACCCTCAGGTGACTGCCTATGTGGAGTTTTCACGCTCTCCCTGTGTCCTCTGGGTGAGCCAGTTTGCCTCCCACAGTCTAAAGATCCACAGGTTAGGCGGATTGGCTGTGCTAAATTGTTCACAGTGTCCAGGGATGTGCAGGCTGGGTGCAATAGCCATGGGAAATATAGGGTGTGGATCTGGATAGGATGTTTTTCAGAGGGTTGATATGGGCTGAATGGCCTGCTTCTGCACTGTGGGGATTCGAAGAAAGAACATGTATGGGTTTTGCTAAAAGGAGGCGAGTGTAGATCCTAGACTGGCAGCATGTATGATAGCCTGTTTGTAAATAGAGGATGGCACATTATCAGAGAATGAGGTCCCGGTGTAGGCTCTCACTTGAGAGTGTGCCTTGGAAGCACAGAAGACTTTTACAAATTCTGCAGCCCAGGGCTCTGAATTTATCTGTGGGTGCCAAACATTGGTTGCGCTGACCTCAATGTAAACACCACACACTCTTTAGGGGCTCTGAGCTTCGTCATTTCTCACCTTCTCATCGGGGAAGGCAACTGGTGCAAATACAGTTTAAATCATACATTCACCCAAAATCCCGTCTGCCCTTTGACACTGTTAGAGTGTAAAAGATTACAAACCACTCTTGTGAGGAGTGCCAAAAGTAGATGAGAAGTCAAATCTTTTCATCTTGCAGTCATCAGGACCAGGTCACAAGAATGCACTTGAAGAGAGGGAAGTCTTGAATCAGTCTTTTCTCGCCTGGTCCAGAGTCCTCTGACGCTTTATGTCAGTTTTGGAATTTTGCCTCCTCTTTATCATGGATGTACAATCCCTTGACACATCCATCCACCATCAGGATGGTCTCAGGGCTCTCCACATCTTCCTGGACCAAAGGCTTGAACCGTGCCCACCCCCTCCCACTACCCTCCCCCACCCAGCCGAGCTCGTCCTCATGCTCAACAACTTCTCTTTAATTCCTCGCATTTCCTTCAGGTCAGAGGGGTGCCCATGGGTACCCACATGGGCCCCAGTTATACGTGTCTCTCTGAGGGTTATGTGGAACATTCCTTGTTCCAGTCTCCTGTTCTGGCCCCCACCCATGACTCTTCCTCTTTCGCTGATTCCCTCTCGTCAGGAATTGAAAATGTTCATTGTTTTTGCTACCCTGACTTTCACCTGATCTATCTCTGACTCCACCCTTCCGCGACATCTGTTTCCATTTCTGGGAATAGACTGGCCACTAATATCCACTGTATATTCACCGACTCCCACAGTTACCTGGACTATACATCCTCACACCCTGCTTCCTGTAAAGACTCCATTCCATTCTCCCAGTTCCTCCGTCTCTGTCACTGTTCCAATGAGGCGAACTTTGACAAGAAAACCTCCGAAATGTCCACCTTCCTCCTCAACTGAGGATTCCCCAGCACCATTGTAGACAGGGCCCTCAACTGAGTCTGAACCATCTCCCACACTTCACACACCCATCCTCTCCTCCCTCCCAAAACAACTATAGGGTTCTCCTTGTCCTTATCTAACATTCCCCCTGCAACTGCTGAAGGTATAGCATCTGCCCATTTCCTTCCTCCCTCCTCAGTATCCAGGGGCCCAAACATACCTTTCAGGTGAAGCTGCACACTTCTCACAATGTAAATGACTACATTCGCTGTTCACAACATGATCTCCTCTACATTGGGAGAACAAAGCATAGACTGGGTGACTGCTTTGCAGAGCACCAATGTCCTGCCCACAAAAAAAACCCCTGAGCTTCCAGTTGCCTGCCACTTTAAGACACCAACAATTCCCCAGCCAACATCTCTGTCTCAGACTTGCTGCAATGCTCCAGTGAAGCTCAGGACAAGCTGGAAGAACAGCATCTCATGTTCCATTTGGGGAGCCTGCAGCCTTCCAGCCTCAATATAGAGTTTAATAAGTTTAGGGCCTGAACTGTCCCGTGTCCTAGGCCCTTACCTGACACACCAGGCCTTGTTATTACAGATTAATTTTAGTCACAAACAGTCCCCATTAACAGCTATTCACCCTCCCAGCCAGATCATTACCCACACCTTTGTCTGTCCAACTGTTCTTCTCTCTCTTTGGGCTCTACTCCCACCTATTGTTCACTCCTTAACCCCTCCCCCACCCTATCTGCTGCATACAAACCAATATTTTCCTACCTACCATCAGTTTTGAAGAAGGGTCACCAAACCTGATTTCTCTTCACAGATACTGCCAGATCTGCTCAGCTTCTCCAGCGCCTTCTAGTTTTTAAAAAAGATGGATACCACTTTATACAGGTAGACAAGAGGGTGTTGATTGGCTGGGCTTTTGAGATGCAGATGTAGCAAGAATAATTAATGTTCGGACCAGGCAGGTAGATTCTGATTGGCTATGGAGCAGAGATTGGCTGCGTCCTTTCCTTCCTCTTGACTTCCCCGTTTCCTTCTCTCCCTCCTCCCATCTCTCCCGAAATGTTAGTGCACATTTTCTGCCAACCTCTTGAGAGTCTCTTGGTAATATAAAGCAATCCTTAGCCCCTTTCTCTGGATCTGAACAGAGTTTGTGTGTTGTCAGTGCAGGTACATGTCATGTTTGTCAGTTGATGAGCTGAAGATGATCTTTAATCCAAAGAGAAAGTATTTCAGCGATGAGGTAATGATGTGAAGACAAAGTGCGGAGGAGATTGAAAAGAAATGACTTTCATGTTTTAAATGCCATTTGGAGAAGCAATGGCCTGGTGGCATTATTGCTGGACTGTTAATCCAGCGACAAGATAATGTTCTGGAGGTCTGAGTTCAAATCCCGCTACAGAAGAGAGTGGAATTTGAATTCATTAAAAATCTGGAATTAAGAGTCTAACAATGACCATTAATCAAGTGCTGGAAAAACCCATCTTGTTCACTGATGTCCTTTAGAGAAGAAAACTGCCATCCTCACCTGGTCTGGCCTACGTGTGATTCTAGACCCACAGCAATACCGTTGACTCTTAACTGCTCTCAGGGCAATAAATTCTGACCTAGCCAGAGATGCTCTCATCCTGTCAATGAATATTAAAAAAAATGTGGCAGATAGTTATGACACCTTTCCATTTATAGATAAGAGTTTGACCAGGAATGGCTCAGACTGACTCACAATAATAAAATAACGTGGGGACTCCTCAATTTGATTACCAACTTGTAAGTCACTGAGTATACCGTCCAGCTACAGAATCAATGATAGATATGAAGCAAGTTTGATGTAAAGCCTGTTCTGTTGGATGATTGCACTAGTCTGTATCTTACCTACCTTTTGCTTTCTCCAGAAACACTATGAAAGTTCATGGTGACTTTGATATTGCTCACTAAATTAGCTTTGGGTTTTGAGAGTGATGCAGTGTTGACTTAATCAGTTGCTGTCACGTTTTGCAGAAATTATTTACAGAATAACATCTCAATCCAGCTGACATTTCAGTACAGACATATGAAGGGAGTACTCCCACTATCAGATGAGCTATCTGTCACTTAAGGGATTAAACTGAGGCTGTGTTTTCTGCCATTGCAATTCACTACCTCACTATGCCTGTGACACCAGTGCTTTGTAATGTTAGATTAGATTAGATTCCCTACAGTGTGGAAACAGACCCTTTGGTCCAACCAGTCCACACCGACCATCCGAAGAGTAACCCACCCAGACCCATTTCCCTCTGACTAATGCACCTAACACTACGGGCAATTTTAGCATGGCCAATTCACCTGACCTGCACATCTTTGGACTGTGGGAGGAAACCGGAGCACCTTGAGGAAACCCGCGCAGACACGGGGAGAATGTGCAAACACCACACAGTCACCCAAGGCTGGAATTGAACCTGGGACCCTGGTGCTGTGAGGCAGCATTGCTAACCACTGAGCCACCGTGCCACCCATAGACTAATTCACCCAATGTACACATCCCTGAACACTCTGTGCAATTTACCATGTTGTAGGTAGCTGCTTGCTTAAAGAACCAAGCCAATTGTTTATCTTCAAATGATTTTGAGAAATTCATTTCAAACTCTAGAATCAATAAATCAGCACCACTCCCAACAGGTGTCTGTCTCTCTGTCCAGTTATGGTCTCCCTGTTACAGAAATGATATTAGTAAGCAGGAGAGGGTTCCGAAGAGATTTATTAGGTTGTTGCTAGAAATGGAGGGTCTGAGTTGCAACGAGAAGCTGGAGAGGCAGAGACTTTTTTCACTGGAGCATAAGCGGTTGAGGGGTGACCTTATACAGGTTTATAAAATTATGAGGCACATGGAGATAGTGAAAAGTCGGGATTGTACAATCCAAAACACGAGGGCATAAGTTTAAGGTGAGGGGGGAAAAGAGTTAAAAGGGACCTACGGGGGAACCTGTTTACTCAAAATGTGGTGCACATATGGACTGAGCTGCCAGAGGAAGTGGTGGTGCCTGGTACAATTACAACCATTTAAAAGGCATCTGGATGGGTATATGAAGGGTTTAGAGGGATATGAGCCAAGTGCTGGAAGATGGGACTGGATTAATTTAGGATATCTGGTCGGCATGGACGAGTTGGACCAAAGGGTCTGCTTCTGTCCTGTCCAGCTCAGTGACTCGATAACTTGGGTCTGTATTTACTAGAGTTTAGAAGAATGAGAGGAAATCTGGTTGAAATATATGAAATTTGTACAGGGCTGGACAGACTAGGTGTAGGGAGGATATTTCCATGGGTTGTGGAGTCTGGAATTAGGAGTTACAATCTCAGGATCCAGAATAGGCCGTTTAAGAGTGACATGAGGAAACATTTCTTCACTCAGATTGGCTAGCCTGTGACATTGACTACCATAAAAGGCTGTGAAGCTTGGCTACCAAGTATATCCTAGAAGGGGGCTGATTTTTTGTTGGTATTAAAAGTATAAAGTAGTATTGAGAAAGTGGCTACATGGCATTGAGATAAAGGATTAACCATGATCTTGAATGACAGAGCAGGTTCAATGGGCTGAAAGGCCTATTCCTGTTCCTAGTTTTGATGACAATGCTGAAAATATCCACATCTGGAGGAAGGAAGGGAGTTTTGTTTGGTAGCTGATATAAAGTTGACATTTGAAGCTGGATTCAGATTCATTATTGCTGTGAACCCTTTTCTGGGGAACTCAGGCCTCACTCTATGATGTTGTTGTATATTGCTCCCCATACAATCAACAGGGCTACAAAATGGAGGGAGCTTTGGCCAGATAGTCAAGCCTGACATACATCACAGCTTGCCTTGCTCCAAATCAGTTGCTCTCTGGGTGATGAAGTTGTTCTTGTTACATTTATATTATTTGTGCAAACAAATCATAGATCAGATAGAAACTATTAGGCTTAAGTAATGGAGAGTTCTTTCTCTTAAGACAATCAGTCACACGTACAAAAGTAAGTATCAGGTTTTATGACGCTGTAGCCATTGCATTAAATTCCTGAAATAAAATTGGAGCCTCAGCTCTCAAGAGTTTGTATTTTTACTGCTATTTTCCATCAATCACATCTGCACTGCTGAAAAACACCGTAAGACATATATGCAGGCTGAATTCTTAAATATCGGAATCTCACTTTCTCACCCCCTGCAATTAACTGGCCATTTTAGCAGTTTTCCCACTTGCTAATACAATTGTTAACAGCATTTCATATACACAATGTCCATATTTTCACGCACTAACAACAACAGCTTTCATTGATATAGCACCTCCAATGTCTCAAACTTCACAGTAACATTCTCAAGCAGAATTGGACACTGACACGTGTGAACAGATGTTAGGGACCTTTGAATCTTGGACAAGGAAGCACAGGCAACCCCTGCTTTTTGAACATTCGCAGTTCACTTTTATGAAAGACCTTCATTAGCACCTGTTTTTGCGAATCCGAAAAAGATTTTTGCTTTTACGAAAAATAGCAACAGTTTTCCCATGTAAATCATGCACCTTCGCTTTGTGCCATTTTTGGCTTATGAAAGACTCCCTGTGAACGCTCTACTTTTGGATAACCTGTAATAGTTACAACCAGTGCTAGAGAGGCAAGGAATTTAGTGAGTGAATTTCATAGACTGTATTCTAAGCTGTTAATTACAACTCCCCATTGAGGTGGGAAAAGCAGTTTAGAAACTTCAAAGGTCAGAGGAGCACAGGAATCTCAGAATGTTTTCAACATTGTCCCCATCACAATGTGGCTGTGCGTGACCAGTTTTTTCACTGTGTGGCTCATATAATTTTTTTTTTGCGTAGCTATGCGTGAGTATTTTTAAAAATTCTTTCATCAAATGTGGGTGTTGATGGCAAGCCCAGCATTTCTTGCCCCCTCCTAATTGCAGCCTACGTGCTGTTGGTATTCTCACCAATGATGTTGGTGGAGGTGAGGGATTTCTAGGATTTTGATCCAGCGAGAGTGAAGGAATGGCACTTACAGATCCCAAGTCAGGAACTTGATCGTTTTCCCAACTGGCTGCCTCCCATGTCCTACCAGAGATTGCAGGTTTGGAGTGTGCTGTTCAAGGCTAGTGGCTGTAGAGCATCTTGTGCATAGTACTGCCTCCACTATGTATACCTGAAGGAGGAATGAAGTGGAGGTGCCCGCATTGGACTGTGTTAAAAGTCACACAACACCAGGTTAAAGTCCAACAGGTTTATTTGGAAGTGCAAGCTTTTGGAGCAGCTAACAATGATGCCAGTGTAGGACTGTTTTGACCAAGACAAGTAAACAGCATTCCATGACAACTCTGACTTCTGCCTTTTGAATGGTGGACAGGCTTTTGGAATTCATATTTAACTCAGAATTCCCAGTTTTTGACTTGTTCTTGAAGCCACCAAATTTATAAGGTTGGTCGAGCTCCGTTTCTGATTCCCAGATCAGGCAGGATAAAGTGATGGACACAATCACGGACACAACGCAGAAGAGAACAGCCTGTTTATTGGCACTCCACTTCCTCCATGATGCACAGTGTCAGCAGTGTGTACCAAGATGCACTGCAGCAAGTCACCCAAAGCGCCTTCCCGCCAGCACATTCTCAGCTTGTGATTTCTACTAGCTCGGAGGAAAAGGATAATAGAAACGTGGAAACACAATCACCTGCAAGTTTCCTCCGATTAATAAGGCACCCTGAATCGGAATTATATCATCAATTCTTCCCTGTTGTTGGGTCAAATCCTGGAATATGCATTAGTGCAGCACAACACCCCAAAAACTGCAGCAATTGAATACGGCAGCACACCACCTTGCCAAGGATTGGGCAATATTAGCCTGGACCATATTGCCTTCATCCTAAGTGGAGTGAAGCAAGTTCACTGAGGATTGGCATGTGTGATGCTGGGAACCTCAGGGGGTGGCTGAGATGGATCATCCACTCAGAAAAATTGCCCCTTCCTTTGTCTTTTCCTCTGATGTACTGCTGAGCTCCTTCATCATCGAGAACATTGGTGGAGTCTCCTCCTCCTGTGAGTTGTTGAGTTGTCCACCACCATTCGTCGGTGGAAATGGCGGAGTTTGGATCTGATCTGCTGACTATGGGGACTGCTTAACTGCTTCTGCTGTTTGCCAAGCAAGTAGTCTGAGTTAAAGATTGACACCTCGTTTTAAATATGCCTGGTGTAAGAGTTACATATGTTCTAACTGGAAACATAAACTGGAAAATGGCTTCTTGGATATTTTTTCAACTCTAAGGAAAGTTGGAACTGTATGATGTCCACTTAATGGTTACACAAGGGCATGTCACTTTGATGGAGAAGTTGCATTTAGTAAATTTGCGAAACTAGCTGGTGTGCTGCCTTTGGATTAAGAACAAAATCTGCCCAACAACAGCTTTTGGATTCGCTATAAGTTGTAGATCTGAGGGGGCAGTTGTATATACACTGGCAAAAGCCCTGCAAAAAAAGCTCAATTTCTCTCTTTGTCCTTCCTCAAGTGAAAGGTAACAGTAAAAGGCTCTTGAAAAAGCAAAGCACTAACTTGAGCGAGCAGCTTGGTCCAAATAACAGGCTGTAGAGTTGAGGATTAGTCAATAACAATGTGATATGATCACCAAAAATCTGACAGAAGCTCAATTCATTCCACCCCTTGTGGTTTGACCCACTCAATTTGTTCCTTTTTGCCTAATATTTCAATCCACAGTGTTCGTGCAAGACTGTCTGTCTTGTAAATTCTATTTGTGAATGATTGTGTGCATGTTTGGATTTCAAGGGATTGTCGTTTAAGTTTGCATGTTAATATTTAATAGTCCATTTTGCCACTTGTTAGAGGATATGTTTGTTGTAACAAATACATTTTTTGTTTATTTATATGAGTTTCTTTTAGATAGTGGTCACAGTCAGACAAAATTACCATCCTTATGATTAAATTGGTCATTTATTCATTTATGAGCACTTTTATATTACCAGTGCTTTGTTCCCAGTGCATTTTTCCCATCAGGCTCCTGAGACTGTTCCTCACATACCCTTTTGATTGAACTGCAGTTGAATCCTTGGTGTAATGGCAATAATACAATGGGCGATATGAGAGGCCATGAGGTGATAGACTATGGTTGAAATCTACTGCTATTGTTGACCCATACTGCCTGCAGATGCAGAGTTTTGAGCTGAGGTAAACGATCTCTTTAAAATCTATCATAGAATCCCTACAGTGTGGAAGCAGGCCACTTGGACCATTGAGCCCACATCAACCCTCAAAAGGGCATCCCACACCAGATCCACCCCAAACCTGTAACCCTGCATTGACCATGGCCAATTCACCAAACCTGCGCATCTTTGGGTTATGGCAGGCAGAGAACCCAGAGGAAACCTGCACAGATGATGGGCAAACTCCACACAGTCACCTGAGGGTGGAATTGAATGCAGGTTCCTGGCTCTATGAAGCAGCAGTGCTAACCACTGAGCCACCGGGCCAACTATTTAGAATAGCGGCAGCGCTTCACAGCTCAATGTTTCATTTAGTGGGAGGACTAGAAAAACGTCAGGGTTAATTCAGGGGCAAACTCTGTCACTGCCTGAATGCCACTGTGTCACCAACTCTGCTGGGTTCTTTCACGCCATGTCTAAGCCTGGTGATAAAGCATGAGCTGTCAGAATTACAAGCTATCCTGTGGGACATCAGTGCCAATTTTGGCACACGCCCCCACATGTTAGTGAGGAGCACTTGGCACACACACCCACATTAGTGAGTAGCACTTGGTAGGGTTAAGTGTACCAGTGCTGGTACCCATGTTGACGCCAGGTTTTCCATCCAGCTTCATCTCTTTTTGAGTTTTTTAAACTGATCTGGTGCAATTGGTCTGTTGCTCGGCCATTACAGACAGCAATTAAGGGTCAGACATGGAGAGAAAGATAGGGGTGGTCGGAATAGGGATCACTGGATGAATAAAAATATTGAGGATCTGATCAAGAAGGAGGCCTATGTTAGGTATAGACAAATGGGATCATGTGAATCACTTCAAGAGTGTAAGGGCATTCTTAAGATGGAAATTAGGAGGGCAAACTGGAGTGCAGGAGGTTGAGAAGTGACCTGATAGAAAGCTATAAAATAATGAGGGGTATAGATCGAGTTGGTGGTAGCTGTCTTTTCCCACAGATGAGGGATTTCAGGACTGGATGCACAGTTTTAAGGTGAGAGGAGAGAGATTTAAGAAAGACATGTGGCAATTTTTTTTTACCATGGAGGGTGGTTCACTTGTGGACTGAACTGCCTGAGAAAGTACTATATGCAGGTACAATTGCAATGTTTAAAAGATGCTTGGACAGATACATGAACTGAAAAGGTTTGGAGGGATATATGCCAAGAGGAGGCAGGTGGAGCTAGTTTAGTTTGAGATTATGTTCAGTGTGGACTGGTTAGACCGAAGGGTCTGTTTGCATGCTGTTGGACTCTAGATAAGGCATTAGCAAACCAGACAAGAGTTTTTCAACAATCAATGATATCAGGGTTAGCCATTGCTGATACTGACTTCAAATATGACTAACTCATGGGATGTGGGCATCGTTGCTTTGGCCATCATAATTCCCTATCTATCTCGAGAGGATGATGCTGAGCTGCTTTCTTGAACCTCTGTGGTACATTAACAGAATTTAAATTGCACCAGTGACTACACTGGGATTTGAACATCCACCCCCAGGGTGCTAGCCTTGGCCTGCAGGTTACTGGGCCAGAGATATTACCAGTCCTGCACTGTATCTAGGTCTTGAGGTAGGGACACTACCCACTGCACCACAAGAGTCTGCTACTGTAAACATTGTGACTGAGGATGCATAGGTTCATAGTAATGCAGAGATGTGGCTTTAGTCTTCTCACTATTTAGCTAATGAAAATGTCGAATTGTCCATGTAAGTTGAGGCAAAGTGACAAATCAGGTCAGTGCAGGGGTCAGGAGAGACATTGGTGATACAGAGGTGTCATTAAGGTCCATGCAATAAGACAACACTTAGAAGTGACTGCTTAGTGAAGAGTTTGTTGCCAACTCAGATATTCCTCTGTACTACAGGTAATCCCATTCCTGACCCCATTTAAATGCAACACAGAGCACAATGTGGACAATATAAAGCAGCCGTTCGTAAGTACAGGAAATGACCCTATGTCAAGATTTTTAACATTACATCCCTGCATGGGTTTGCATTCGTAAGTACAAGTCTTCTCAACATTCACAAACTGGCACCCCCTGTTTATATAAGCTGCCATTTGTCCAGTTCTCTCCTGCTTTTCTGTTCACTGACTCATGTTGGTCTTCTGAGTCGGCAGTCTGCAAGCACACAAGCAGAAAAGTCCCAGCTGTGAGAAGCGACTGCACAGATAACATGAAGCATTCTGCATGGCCACCAGAGATATCAGGACTGGGTTGAAGCACCGTTCACTGTAACCTCACAGTGGCTCTCTTTCTCTCTCTCTCTCTCTCTCTCTGCTTGTGAGAAGAATCGGAATAGGCAAGAAAATAATCATCATCCAAGGACATTTTAATCCTTTTCATTCTCCTCTTGCCTGTAGGTTCGTCCATGTCTTTAGACTTTTGACTTCCTTTATGATTGAGGTGACGTGATTTCAAATCGTTCCTCACGTGTACATGCTGCATCTGTAATTGTCAAAACAAAAGGATACCAGCACTACTGCACTCTGATTTTATGCAAACATACGATTTTAGTGCCAATATATCACAAACCCATGTTAACTGGCATTTTTTTTTAATTGTCACATTGCTGTTTGCAGAAGTTTGCTCTGAGCAAACTGGTTCCGATGTTTCATCTGTTACAGCAGTGACTGTCCTTCAAATGTAGTTCATTGGCTGTGAAGTGCTATGAGACACCTGGGAATCCTGAAAAGTGCTACACAAATGCAAAGTCTTTTTCCCTTCTATCTGCAGGAGAGGAGAGCTGGGGATGCTTTCTCTAACGGAGGGACCATAATGGTTCTCACAACTCAACTGGACTCACGACGTAAACATAGCGGCTACAAAAGCAGGTCAGAGGTTAGGAATACTACAGCGAGTAACATACCTCCTGACTCCCCAAAGTCTGTCCACCATCTGCAAGACACAATTCAGGAGTGTGATGGAATACTCCCCACTTGCCTGGATAGGTGCAGCCCCAAGTACACTCATGAAGCTTGACACCATCCAGGACAAAGATGTGCAGGTTAAGGTGAATAAGTCATGCTAAGATTGCCCTGTAGTGTCCAGGGCTGTGTAGGTTAGGTGTATTCGTCAGGGATAAATGTAGAGCAATAGGGAGTGGGTTACTCTTCGGAGGCTCGGTGTGAACTTGTTGGGCCGAATGGCCTGTTTCCACACTGTAGTGATTCCATGATTGGCACCACACCCTCCACCCCGACACTCAGTAGCAGCAGTGTGTACTATACACAAGATGCGCTGCAGAAATTCACCAAAGTTCCTCAGACCAAACCCTCGACCACTTGCATCAAGAAGGACAAGGGCAGCAGAGACATGGGAACACCACCCAAGTTCCCCTGCAAGTCACTCACCATCCTGAATGGAAATATATCACTGTCCCTTCACTGTTTGGGTGAAAATCCTGGAATTCCCTCCCTCTGTGCATTTGGATCCTCCTACAGCACATGGGCTGCTGTGATACAAGAAGGCAGCTCACCACCACCTTCTCAAGGGGCAGTTGGGATGGGAATAAATGCTGGGCCCAGCCAGCAACATCCACACTCCATGAACTAATAATAAAACGCTGTCTCCTGACCCTGACTGCGGCAACTCACAACCTGGGTTTTGCTGCCTCAGTAATCACCATGAGAACTATCATAGAATCCCTACAGCATGGAAACAGGCCATTTGATCCAGCAAGTCCACACACCGACCCTCCGGAGAATAACCCACTCCCTATCACTCTACATTTATCCCTGACAAACACACCTAACCTACACAGCCCTGGACACTACAGGGCATTTTTAACATGACTTATTCACCTTAACCTGCACATCTTTGGACTGTGGAGGAAACCAGAGGACCCAGAGGAAACCCATGCAGACATGAGGAGAACGTGCAAACGCCACGCGGACAGTCGCCCAAGGCTGGAATCGAACCTGGGTCCCTGGTGTTGGGAGGCAGCAGTGCTAACCACTTAGCCACCATGTTGCCCCCCCAGTAGTGTGGTGGGTGTTGAGCTGTCCACAAAGATGGCATCCTTGTAGTTAAGTCACCAGCCCTTGATAATGGGCTACAATCTTAAATGGATGGTAGCCCTGGAGGAGCACCTCAATTGAGTCAAAATCCTGGAATTCCGTCCCTCCATGCATTTGGATCCTCCTACAGCATGTGGGCTGCTGTGATACAAGATGGAGTAATAAGAGTATGGAATGCTTTGCCTGCAACGGTAGTAGAATCGCCAACTTTAAGTACATTTAAGTCGTCATTGGACAAGCATATGGACGTACATGGAATAGTGTAGTTTAGATGGACTTCAGATTGGTATGACAGGTCGGCGCAACATCGAGGGCCGAAGGGCCTGTACTGCGCTGTAATTTTCTATGTTCAATTGCCTGTTTAACTGATTGAAATAAGCAACCCTGAGTCCGACTGCCAGGCAGACTGGGTAGGAGGTGCTAACTGACCAACGTAAGCAAGGTAGGTAGCTCCGTGAGGTCAGCAAGTTCTTCTTTGGAACTGCTGAGTCCAGGGGGGAGTGGGAGCTCCTCATGTCATTGGCATCTGCCCCATGGATGCCTCAGATCACACTGTCTTTTACCATCTGCTGAGACTACTCCATCAGAGCTCTGACTTTAGCCCAATGCCACTCAGTCCTCAGTCCCACCCAAAATGGATTCAATCAACCCAGGTACATGAATGGGAGGGTCTGCAGATTTTTCTGCACCTTTGAAATCACCAGATTCCCCAGCCTTGCCAGAATCTGTGTGGAAAAGTGTGGCGCTGGAAAAGCACAGCAGGTCAGGCAGTGCCTGAGGAGCAGGAGAGTTGGCGTTTTGGGCATAAAAGGATTCTCCTCCTCCACGGATGCTGTGCTTTTCCAGCGCCACACTTTTCAATTCTGACTCTCCAGCATTAGCCGTCCTCATTTTCTTGTTGCCAGAATCTGTACCCATTACTGGGGCACCCCACCTCCACCCCGCAACTGGCAACTCGGCTTTCCTGTTAACAGAAAGAAAAAAGACTTTTCATTTGTGTTGTACTTATCATGACCACCTGCTGCCTCAAGGCATTTTTCAGTCAACGGACTTCATTTGGAGAACAGTAGTGGATGTAACCCCAGTACCAGTTTGCCCACAGCAAGACCTTGCAAACAGCAATGTGATATTGAGGAGATGATCTATTTTTGTGCTGCAGATTGTATGGCAGAATTCCCTCGCTCTTAATCACATGGAATCTTTCAGATCCACTCAAACAAGTGGAAAGGAACCTCATCCAACAGTCACCCTGTCAGTATTGTGCTACAATGTCAATTGTGATCTTTGAGCTCAATTCTTGTGGTGGGCCATGAATGTTGCAGCGTACAGGCAAAAGTACCAGCAACTGAATCACAGCTAACACCAAGGCCTCAACACGTACCATGGCCCGGTGAGATCCTAATTTATTCGCTTAAGCAAGAGATACAACCAGTGCACTGAAGGCTCCAGGCATGAGAAACTTAAATTCTGTGGGCAGATCGAAGAAGGTGGGACTGCTTTCCTTCGAGAGAAGGCTCAGGGAGTTGTTAGAAGTTTTCAGGATAATGGGGGGGCTGGAGAGTCGATAGGGAAATGCTACTCCCCTTCACAAAAAGGTCAAGAATGAGAGGGCACAGATATAGGGTAACCTACAGAAGAAGCAAAAACAATGGAAGTAACCTTTTTATGAAAATGGCAGGTAGTTAGGTTCTGAAACTGTGGAGGCAGGTTCAATCAAGGCATTCAAGAATACATTAGATGATCATTTAAACAGAAATAATGTTTAGGGTTATTGGAAAAGACAAGGGAGGGTGGTACTGAGTTATAATGCCCATTCAGAGAACCAAAGCAGACATGATGGGCTGAATGGCCTCCTTTCGCACAGTGACAATTCTGTAATGTGGTGCTAAAATATAAAGCTCACCCTATTTTTCTACTCAACCTGTCCAGAGATGTTAGTGCAGGTGGGCCTCTCAGTGGAGGGGCAGGGACACTACCACCGTGTCACAGGAGGGACCTTTCAGTCTACTTGGTTACGCTGTTTAAAACAACTGAATAGTTGCTGTGTTGATATAGTAGAGGGGAATTTTTGACGATTTTGTTAAGTGCCCATTTGGTAATCTGACACCAGTTGTTTCAGATCTTAATTTTCAGCAGAAAGGCTTCAGCTGGTATTTCAGTCTGGCAGGGGTTACTGACTGAAGTGGATGCTAAACTGTACAGCAAGATGTGATGAGGTATGTGTACTGTGGGCAAGACAGCGGTATGCTACAATAATTCTCAGTACCTTGTGGGTAATATAACAGAACCAAACACACAGGGGCAGACATTTGCTTTCATAGCAGCATTATTTGAGTCCAAACACATCAGTCACGTCTCATCCAGCCAGACAGACATTCAGTTTCATTAACTTCTCAATATTAGCTTTTGTATAACAGGCGGCTGATGTGATAATGTTCGTTTAGAGCTATGATTTTCTAACCCATGGTACTAGGCTGTCTCAATGAGTAACAGGAAAGTTAACAAGAGCTGATAGCCAGAAGGGTAAGAGTTGCATTAAGGCACTTTCATGCCTCGATCAGCTTTTAATAACCAGTTCGCTATGGATTCAATTTGATTAATAATATATTTGATCGGCAGATCATTTCTCGTTATCGTTCAACCATGTAAAATTCCATCAAAGTGCCATTTTAATTCCAGACTAATGACCATTCAGTTAGTAACCCCTCAACCTAAATGATTAAAGGTAAATATTTCATATAATGGCAAGCCGGTGAGGCCTTCTAAAGAACAGAATGCTTTATATTTCTTTGAAATCATGGAGAGGCTGGCAAAGCCAGAATAGAACAATGCCTTTCTTGACCTTTAAGAATGAACTATTGGCTTTCAGTTGTCTTACAATATACAGTAGAGACTGCTGATAAAATTAGCAGATTCTGAGCAGAGTAATCAAACCTGCAACAGCAGGGTAAATCAAGTATAACAGATAATTTCTGTTGTCAATTCAAGCTTCAATCTGGTCTCCTTATTACAGAAAAATATATAAATACCTAAGAGGCTGTTCGAAGATATATCATTTGATGCTTACATGGGACAAAGGGTTTTTCTTTTTAAGAAAGAGTGAACGGATTGGGCCTTAGATCCTGATAAAACATGACTGGATGGATTTTCAGGTGATGTTTTCTTTCATAGGAGAGGGGGGACATTGTTTGCTTGCTTTTGAAATGGAGGAGAATCTCTCTCTCTCTCTCAGAGGGATGTCAGTCTGTGCAATTCTCTTTGCCAGAAGACAGCGGTAACTGGATCTCTGAATTTATTCAAGGCTGGATGAAGTACGTTTCTGATGGACCTCAGGGAGTCAAGGATTATGGGACGGTGGGGGCGGAGGGGTAGAGGACAGACAGGAGACTGGATGATCAGATCAGCCATATTACTCAATTGCAGAACACGCCTGATGAACTGAATATCCGACTTTCTCCTCAGTCCTACGTTCTTCAAAGGGTAATATTCTTCTCTCCGAGTTAGAAATCTGGGCTAACACCATCAGAAGTATTGACTGTTGGATGAGCTGGGGGTCGAGAATGTGATGCTGGAAAAGCACAGCAGGTCAGGCAGCATCCGAGAGACAGGAGAATCGACATTTTGGGCACAAGCCCTTCATTCCTGATGAAGAGCTTATGCCCGAAATGTCGATTCTCCTGTCCCTCGGATGCTGCCTGACCTGCTGTGCTTTTCCAGCATCACACTCTCAATTCTGATTTCCAGCATCTGCAGTCCTCTCTTTCTCCTTTTAGATGAGGTGTTACATAAAGAGACCATCTAGCCTATAAAAAGATCCCATGATATTATTCAAAGAAAACCAGGGGTGTTCTGTCCAATTTCCTGATCAATATTTATCTAAAAAGATCACCACAGAAAATATCAAAATGTCTTGATAATTGTGGGAGCTTCCTATTTAAATACACATTGCCTCATATTGTTCGGACACTGACTACACTCTGAACATACATTATTAGCTTCCAAGTGCTTTGGGGTCTCCTGAAGGCGTGCAATATTTCCCACAGTGTTACCTTAGTGAAGAGGGTGCAAAGTTGCTTAAAATGTGTTAGTTCCTCACCTAAAACAGACAAGGAAACTGGAATGTACATATGTAATTTTCAGAGCTTCAAACCTTAATTATCTTTCTGTAGTGCGAAGCTGACAAGCAATTAAAGCACAATGACGTATAATTTCCTTTTGGGTCACATTTATCACAAACCCACTGCTCACATTATTACATCCACAGGCAACGTCATGGGATAGGCTACAGTCAAGCTCTGTGCATGATATGGTCAATATACCATAGTCACACAGATAGTCACACTCCCTGAGGTCCATCAGAAACGTATCTCATCCAGCCTTGAATAAATTCAGAGATCCAGTTACCGCTGTCTTCTGGTAAAGAGAATTGCACAGACTGACATCCCTCTGAGAGAGAGAGAGAGATTCTCCTCCATTTCAAAAGCAAGCAAACAATGTCGCCCCCTCTCCTATGAAAGAAAACATCACCTGAAAATCCATCCAGTCATGCTTTATTCTGTAAGGAAATATTTCAGTGGTGAGTCCTTTGATGGTACCTTCCAAACACACAAGGACTTTCACCTAAAAGCACACAGGCAGCAGATACCGCCACGTGATGTTTCCCTTCGTAGGAGATGCTGTAACAAGGGGCATGTTTCTCTCCAAGCCAATCACCATTGTGACTTGCAACTAAGTCACCATTCCGTCACGGTTGCTGGGTCAAAATCCTGGAACTTTCTTTTAATAGCAACGTTGATGCATCTCTTCAACACAGAGTCATAGAGATGTACAGCAGCCATCTTCCATCTGTTTTAGATTTAGGTCTAAATTGAGAAGGACCTTCTTCACCCAGAGGGTGGTAAATCTGTGGAATTCCCTGCCCAGTGAAGCGGTTGAGGCTGCTTCAGTAAATGCTTTTAAAGCTAAGGCAGATTTTTTTTTGAGCAGTAAAGGAATTAAGGGATATGGTGAGAGCATGGATAGGTGGAGCTGAGACCACAAAAAGGTAAAAACACGCCCGAAACGTTGATTTCGAAGCTCCTTGGATGCTGCCTGAACTGTTGTGCTCTTCCAGCACCACTAATCCTGAGACCACAAAAAGATCAGCAATGATCAGGCTCAAAAATCTAGATGGCCTACTCCTGGTTCTTATTATGTCCAACTCGTCCATGCTGGCCAGATATCCTAAGTTAATCTGGTCCCATTTTCCAGCACTTGGCCCATATCCCTCTAAACTCTTCCTGTTTTATATACCCATCCAGCTGCCTTTTAAATGCTGTCATTGTACCAGCCTCCACCACTTCCTCTGGCAGCTTACTCCATACCTCTACACTACCCTCTGCATGAAAAGGTTGCCCCTCAGGTTGGTCCCTTTTAAATATTTCCCCTCACACCTTAAACCTATGTCCTCTAATTCTGGACTACCCCACCGTGGGAAAAAGACCTTGGTTGTTCACCCTATCTGTGCCCTTCATGATTTTATGAACCTCTCTAAGGTCACCTTTCAGCCTCCGACACACCAGGGCAAATAGCCCCAGCCTATTCAACCTCTCTCTCAAACATTCCAACCCTGGCAACATCCTTGTACATCTTTTCTGAACCCTTTCAAGCTTCACAACATCTTTCCTATAGTATGGAGACCAGAATTGAAAACCGTATTCCAAAAGTGGCCTAATGAATGTCCTGAATAGCCAAAACATGACATCCCAACTCTTATGATTGTTTTGGCTTAAGAAAGTAGCTCACGCCACTTTCTCAAGGGCGAATAGAGATGGGTAATAAATATTGGTCCAATCAATGATGCCCATATTGCTTCAGGAAATGTGTGCTCGAGCATTACCAAATCAACTGTTGAAATTCCTATTTATATTCTTGTCAACTCTTCAAAAAATTTGATACTAATTCATGGCATAGATTTCATTGAGAGCATTTTGAGCCCAATACAATCATGAGTCTGAATTTCCAAACCATTAGATTAAAAAATAAATCATTTTTTTGCCAGAATTCTTAAAGGTATGTGGCATTAGTATTCGGGCATTAAGTTGCTTCAAAAGGGCTTAATATAGGAATGGATATTATAATTAGAAATTACTCACCTGCATAAACACATGTTTATTCAGTTGAATGGGTCTTTGGCTATGTTAAACACAATGCAAAACATAAGGTAATTACTTAATGTTTAATAACAGGCACTGTAGGTTTATCACAGTGATGTGTGCTGTATTAATTTTAAACATAAACCAGAATTAGGAAAAAAAATGAAATATGTCATTAGAATGGTTTTTAGTTCTCATCTGTAAATCTTTAGCCTGTGCTCAAATAGATAGTTGATTGGTCTGCAATTTAACAATATGTTAATCTGTGTCATTGGTAAGAGCATTGCCTTCTGATTAACCAGTGATAACAAAGTGCTTTCCACACATCAGAGATCTGGATGATGAAATGAGTCAGAACAAATTAAATTCACCTAAATCATTCCAGAAGGCATCTACTGAGCCAGTGCATGAGTTCAACTGGCCTCAACTTCCAGCTTGAGAATGTTTTGCCACATAATTTATAGAGAAAGCAAGCTGTTAAAAGTGTACCTCAATGAAAGGCAGAATCCAACATTATATTTCTGTACAGCCAATGAGATTGAAGGATTGAAAAAGGAAGAATTGGAGAAAGAGATAAATTGTGTATAGTTAGGAAATAAAAAGAGGGAATTAAGAGTTAAGACAAGGAACAAAAGGCAGGAAGGAAAATAAATAATTACATTTCTTTGTATTTTAAATCCTGCAGAGGAATTTATTTGAGGCTTAAATTGGGCATCAGAGATTGATTAGCATTTCCGTAACAATTATTGCTTTATCAAAAGGGTATTTAAACCGTTCCGTTATGAGTGCTAAAACTTTCTGCAGAAAGTTTCATGGTCAATTAATATGGAAATTCAGCAAAATTCTAATACATAATGAGGATATTGAGGGCAGGATGCCATTAATGAAAAGGAAATCGTTGAGTGGCATAAATCGGATGACAGGTTCTGGAGATTTATAACTCACAGCATTTCTTCTAACCTCCTGAACCTGTTGGACAATTTGCACATTAAATGAAGTATGCATCGTTATGCATATTTTTCCAAGAAGCTGTGGGTATATTGTCTGGCAGCAAACACCATGGAGTCATAGAGATGTACAGCACGGAAACAGACTCTTCAGTCCAACCCGTCCACGCCGTCCAGATATCCCAACCCAATCTAGTCCCACCTGCCAGCACCCGGCCCATATCCCTCCAAACCCTTCCTATTCATATACCCATCCAAATGCCGCTTAAATGTTGCAATTGTACCAGCCTCCACCACTTCCTCTGGCAGCTCATTCCATACATGTACCACCCTCTGCGTGAAAAGGTTGCCCCTTAGGTCTCTTTTATATCTTTCCCCTCTCACTCTAAACCTATGCCCTCTAGTTCTGGACTCCCTGACCCCAGGGAAAAGACTTTGCCTATTTACCCTATCCATGCCCCTCAATTTTGTAAACCTCTATACGGTCACCCCTCAGCCTCCGACGCTCCAGGGAAAACAGCCGCAGCCTGTTCAGCCTCTCCCTATAGCTCAAAATCCTCCAACCCTGGCAACATCCTTGTAAATCTTTTCTGAACCCTTTCAAGTTTCACAACATCCTTCCAATGGGAAGGAGACCAGAATTGCATGCAATATTCCAACAGTGGCCTAACCAATGTCCTGTACAGCTGCAACATGACCTCCCAACTCCTGTACTCAATACTCTGACCAATAAAAGAAAGCACACCAAATGCCTTCTTCACTATCCTATCTACCTGCGACTCCACTTTCAAGGAGCTATGAACCTGCACTCCAAGGTCTCTTTGCTCAGCAACACTCCCTCGGACCTTAAGGCTGATGATCTAACCTCCAGATGGATCGACCTATGTCATAATCGTGGGCCCCACACTCACTCCCTAAACAGTCTCTCTAAATTTTAAGATCACCAGTAAGATCACAGGAACAGAGGTAGGCCTGTCTTCCCATTAAACCTGCTCCGCCATTCAATGACATAGTGGTTGATTTGATAATCCTCAACTCCACATTACTGCTTTTTCCACAAAACCCATGACTCCACTGCTGCTTAAAAATGTCTGATAGGGTCTGAAGAAGACTTGTAAAGTACTTCTTAAATTTTAAATCCAGTAAAGTATAAACCCAGTACTATGTTCCCATGCAGTTCAACAAAGCATATACCGGGAACTTCATGTAATATTTTAAAAATTACATACCTGCAGGTGACTTGTTCCCCGGTACTTTACAGGAGCCAATGTAACATGATTTATATCCAGGCATCAATTGGAAATCAGTAAGAAAATGAATCAATAGTGCTATTAATTTTCATCCACTGAGTAAAGTTATTGTGAATCACTGTTGCTGAACCAGTTCAGAATTAGGATTGCTGATGATTTTGATGCACATTAATGACATGGATGTGAAGTTATGAGGCACAATGATTACATATGCACAAGTTACAAAACCTGTTGGGTGCAATAAACAGTAAGAAAGATGGTAATACACTTGAAGAGGACATTGACAGGATGCTGCAATAAGAATCCACTGCAATGGTGGTTCAAAATTAGCTCAGAAACCTGCGAAGCCATTTTGTTCAGAAAAATGAGGGGGCTAACCCATGCTGAATGATACAAAGTTAACAGGGGTGCAAGAACCCTTTGGGAGTTGGTGCTCAAATCTGTGAAGGGGCCTAAGCCGCTATTCATAGACTCCCTACAGTGTGGAAACAGGCCCTCATCCAATCCTCTGAACAGCATCTCACCCACAGCCACCTCCCTATCCTATCTCTGCACCTCCAATGGCTAACCCACCTATCTTTGGGTGGTGGGAGGAAGCCAGAGCACCCAGAGGGGAACACACACAGACACAGGGAGAATATGCAAACTCCACACAGACAGTCACCCGAGGGTGGAATCAAACCCAAGTCCCTCGTGCTGTGAGGCAGCGGTGCTAATCACTGAGCCACCATACCACCCTCTCTCTACATCGTATCAAGTTAGAATTCTTTCTGATTGGTGCCTGGATATAAATCATGTTACATTGGCTCCTGTAAAGTACTGGAGAACAAGTCACCTGCAGGTATGTAATTTTAAAAATATTATATTCAGTTCCCGGTATATGCTTTGTTGAACTGCATGGGAATATAATATTGGGTTCCTACTTTCCTGGATTTAAAGTTTACTAAGTACTTTAAAAGTGTTCTTCAGTCCCTATCAGACAGCCTGAGATAACAGACTTTTAAGCAGTAACATCAAGTTAGACACTACTATCACACTATTATGTATGTCTAAGGCAATACTCCAGTGTTTGGATTGCTTCAAATTTCCTTATTTCAAAATGGACCATGCTTCTAGTTAAATAAATGAAAGCTATTAGCAGGCAGATCAAGGGCGATTCTGGTTTTCTCACCCTATGGTTAATCAGAGTATGGAAAGTGTATCCAAGATCACACTGTGTGATAGGGTCTGAAGAAGACTTGTAAAGTACTTCCTAAACTTTAAATCCAGTAAAGTATAAACCCAATACTATGTTCCCATGCAGTTCAACAAAGCATATACCGGGAACTTCATGTAGTATTTTTTAAAATTACATACCTGCAGGTGACTTGTTCCCCGGTACTTTACAGGAGCCAATGTAACATGATTTATATCCAGGCATCAATTGGAAATCAATAAGAAAATGAATCAATAGTGCTATTAATTTTCATCCACTGAGTAAAGTTATTGTGAATCACTGTTGCTGAACCAGTTCAGAATTAGGATTGCTGATGATTTTGACACGCACTAATGACACGGATGTGAAGTTATGGGGCACAACGGGAAATACATGGGGTGGCACGGTGGCACAGTGGTTAGCACTGCTGCCTCACAGCGCCAGGGACCTGGGTTCAATTCCAGCGACTGCCTGTGTGGAATTTACACATTCTCCCCGTGCCTGTGTGGGTTTCCTCTGGGTGCTCCAATGATGTGCAGGTTAGGTGAATCGGCCATGCTAAATTGCCCACAGAGTTAGGTGTGTTAGTCAGGGGTAAATATGGGTGTGGGTGGGTTTTTCTTCAGAGGGTCGGTGTGGACTGGTTGGGCCAAAGGGCCTGTTTCCACCATGTAGGGAATCTAATCTAATCTAAAAAAAATCTAATCAGGTTTAGACTGACAAATAAAGCTTTAAATTCTATGTACTTGCTGGTATCCCTTTGTCGCTGCACTATATTTCATGACAGCTGGCTATAGGCAGCCCAGAGCAAGAATTTTATATAGAAACCCCACCTCAATGGTGTCACAGTGACATAAACTGGGCCAGCTGCCACACTGCCTGCAGAGTAAACTTGATTTTTGTAAATTGTCCACAAAATATTCCCCAATCAGCAGTTTTAAAAATCATAAAACACAGAGCAAGCAAGTGATGAGAGATATCAATAAGTGTACAGATGCCATGTAAATGCAGATCTGAATGAAACTCAAATTGAATTACATCCCATCTTTAAGAATGACTCGGCATTTTGTCAGATTCTTACGGAACAGTATACCTTACATCCGAAATACTTGCATATCTGATCACTGGCAGCATCTTATATTCTAAGATATTCAACTCAAGGTAATCCGAATACACAATCAGAAGGTTTCAGATTGCATAGGATATTAGTGTATACCCATTGGCCACAGCGGAAACCTTACTGAAGGAGAAATTCACCAACTTTACACTCAATGTTGCAAACCTCTAGCACTTTGTTCCAACATTAGCTGTTGGTATTATGCAAATCCTTTCATTGATAGATGCTCTAATTAATTTATAGTCAGCCATTATTTTCCATAATTAACTTCCCATTCTCTCATAACTGACAACACCGATTCTATTGTTTCGTTTGTTGATGCCTAAAAGATGTTGCTGAAGCTTTTTGTCTTTCACTCACTAATACAAACACAGGGACGCTTAATATATTTTCTTTCAATGAGTTAATTGCTGCTAAATCACACTGACATCTGTGCATTCAAAATATATATTTTTGAAACTCACCTGTCACACAGGCCATTTCTTTTCCACTCATTTAGCACAAAATATTATATCTTCCTGGTTTCTAAAAATATATAAATGTATACAACACAAATTGTGCTGATCAGACATTCTGGTATTAAAGAGATAGTTCTGATCATTATTCTCCCAACAGTATAATATTGTACATATCGGTGTCCATAAAAAATACATTGCCATGTCTGGCAGCATCTGTGGACAGAAAGCAGAGTCATCGTTTCAGGTAGTGGCCCTTCTTCAGAACTAATTGTAGCTAAGAGTTGGTTTATAAGCTTTTCCCAATTACAATCAGTTCTGAAGAAACACTGACTCTGCTCTCTCTCTCTCTGTCCTCAGATACTGTCAGGTCTTCTGAGTTCTCCAGTCATTTCTGTTCCTGTTTCAGATTTCTAGCATCTGCAATTCTTTTGTTTTTTAACTCCAGAAGTCATACTTTAGAGTCACAAAGCTGTACAGCACAAAAAAAACAGACCCTTCAGTCTAACTCGTCTATGCTGACCAGATAGCCTAAATTAATCTAGTTCCATTTACCAACATTTGGCCCATATTCCTTTAAACCCTTCCCTGTCATGTAACCATCCAGATGCCTTGTACCAGCCTCAGCTACCTCCTCTGGCAGCTCATTCCACACATGCACTCTGTTTGACAATGTTGTCCTTAGATCACTTTTAAATCTTTCCCCTCTCATCTTAAACCTATGCCCTCTAGCTTTGGACTCCTCGACCCTGGGGAAAAGACATTGGCTATTCATCGTATTCACGCCCCTCCATGTTACTATAAACCTCTATAAGGTTACTGCTCAGCCTCCGACACTCCAGCCTCTCCTTATAGCTCAAACTCTCCGAGCCCCCCCAAATCTTTTTACATCCCTGCAAATCTTTCAGAGCCCCCTCAAGTTTCACAACATCTTTTCTGTAGAGGAAGAGGAGAACTGAATGCAGTATTCCAAACGTAGGCTAGTCAATGTCCTGCACAGTCACAACACAGCCTTCCAACTCCCATATACAATGCACTGACCAATAAAAGAAAGCATACCAAATGCCTTCTTCACTATCCTGTGACTCCAACTTCAAGGAACCATGAATCCAATTTAGTGTAAATACATGTAATTGACACTAATCTAACAAAAAGATACATATCTCAGATGCTGGGTGATTATTATTTTCCAGCATCTATTCTTTCAGCTCTTATGTTAACCATCATTTGCTGTGTGACAATTTTTTCATGGTCAGCTGAGTTAGACATTACGTACAGTCTGCACTTTTTCTTTAAATTAACCTTGAAACTCAAGATATTTTAGATAAAGTAGACACTAATTTATTGCATCAAATGAGTCAATGTTCTGCATCAAACAAACCATACATATGACTTACAAATCAAACGTGTAAACTTTTTTTCCAAGCAGACTGCTTCACAGTGTCTTTCAAAGAAAGATCTTGTCGGAACAAAATGCTCTGTCTTGATTTAAAACACTGCTCTGTCCTTTGTCTGATTTCTAAAATGGTAACATTACAGACTGTACCCATTCAGGCAATCTCCAAACTAGACTTTGATAGCATTCGATGGGTTAAATCTCCTGCTGAAGATTATGGAAGCATTTTATGCATTTTTTTTTTAAAAAATCATAAAATTCAGATTTTTCAGTTCATTCAACTGATGGAATTGGCTTAAGGAACAGCACATAGGATTATATTTCCCCCATTCATTGTGGTTCCATCTAGTGTCACTTAATGTGGATGTTGGATCATCTGAAATGGGATAGTGGTTCAGCAAAAACACCTGCAAGGATGGCGAACAGGTATCAGCAGCTGGAACTCCTTTTTTTTAGAAAATAAAGAACGAACCAATTAAATTGGGACAGATTTAATTGCTTTAGAAATTAATATAGAATGGAGTGAAAACCATTATTAACTGTAGGACATTGCCAAGAAAGCAGAGCACAAAGACAGAAAGACTTGTTTGGAAGCACGCTCTATTTACAGGCACAGTACTCAGGCAAGATTAAATACTGCGAGTTAAGACAAAAATAAAAGCCTCCTACAATCTTGAGGGTACCAGGTAAAATAAAGCTAAAAAAAAGTAGATTCTTAAAGTGCATTTTTATGCAATTAGTCAATGGGTGCAAAATTTTGGAATCTACCTTTTCTGTAAAACAATTTTTTTTCTTAATATATTCTATTGAAAATCCCTGAGTCTCATGATGCCAATAGGTAGTCAAGCAGTATCCCATCTAGGGTTGGGTGGGGTGGGGGAGATGGGACAGAGGAATTGATGGCTACTTTGGCCCCTCTTTCTTTGAGTTCTGTTGTGTCTTAGAGGACCCATAGGACAGGAGCGTCTGAGTGCTTTTGTGGGACACGGTTTGTGTGCTGTTATTCCTCATGGTTACTTTCCTGGAGGAAGGGTTTCCTTTGGCTGGCACTGTGGACGGCGGGCCGTGATGATGGGGTTTGGAAGCGGATGGCGAGGACAATGCTTTGGGTGCCACACTGCCCGCCCCCTCGCGGATCTCACTGGGGCCTGCACCAGGGCTCGCTGCAGAGATTGCTGTTGCCTCCTCCTCGGGCTCCTCGTTCTCATCGTCATCGCAGCACAACGCGTGGTACAGAACTTTATCGCTGAATCGCACCCGCTCCCTGGTGCCAGAGGTCCTCAGGAGGGCCTTGTGACTAGGGGCACTGCTAATGGTGTCCTCGCTGGATGTGTCAGGGACACACCCCTCAGGCCCATTGGGGATCAATCCTCCGTTCATCATCCTGTAGTCCACCTCAGACGGGGTGTGGGGGAGCTCCTTGTCGTCACTGCCTGCCTCGGCCTTACTCGACTCTCCTGGAAGCTCCAAGAAGGAGCAGAACTCCCAGCTATCCGACAGGATGTCAGGAGTCAGGAACCCGAGCTGCCCGTAATCAGAAAAAGGCCCACATCTGTCGTGGTTTCTAGCTGTGTCACTGCTGGAGGTGCTACTCATTGTGGCAATTGTCCAGTCATCTGGCTCCATCTCAAAATCAAAATCAGATGTCAACTTGTCGATTTGTTTCACTACCTACAGTGGAGAGAGACAAGCAGCTCTGAAAATATTCAAGAAATCATACCTTAGGAATACTAATGATTTTAGGGGGAAGAAAATACTTACATGGATTGGACAGCATCAAATCTGTGCCAAAAATTAAACATCCCCACTGTTATAACAATCCCTCTCTGTCTCTCCCTCCATAAACCTGGCTGTGTTTCTCCCTATCACCCCTCTGTCTCTCCTTCTAATTTGGTCCTTATCTCCCTGTCTATTTTTCTCCCTGTCTATCTCCCCCTGTATATCACCCTCTATTTTTCTCCCCCTCTATTTGTCTTCCTCTCTATATCTCCCCCTCTATTTTTCTTCCTCTATTTTCTCCCTCTCTATCTCTCCCTCTATTTTTCTCCACCTCTATATCTCCCTCTGTTTCTCCCTCTCTATCTCTCCCTCTATTTTTCTCCCCATCTATATTTCTCCCTCTCTATCTTCCCTTTCTATTTGTCTCCAATTTTTCTCTCTATCTCCCCCTATATCTCTCTCCATTTGTCTCCCTCCCTATATCTCCCCCTCTATTTCTCTCTATATCTCCCCCCATATCTCCCTCGATTTTTCCCTATCTCCCCCTCTATTTTTGTCTTTCTCTCTCTCTCTATCTCCCCCTCTATTTTTCTCCCTCTCTATCATCCCCTCTATTTTTGTCTCCCTTTCTATCTCCCCCTCTATTTTCTCTCTATCTCCCCCTCTATATCTCCCTCTATTTTTCTCTCTATCTCCCCCTCTATATCTCCCTCTATCCCCCTCTATTTTTCTCCCTCTCTATCTCCCCCTATTTTTCTATCTCCCCCTCTATATCTCCCTCTATTTTTCTCTCTCTCTATCTCCCCCTGTATCTCTCCCTCTATTTTCCTCCCCTTCTTTGGCTCTCCCCACCACCGCCCTCCCCCCCCCCCCCCCCCCCCCAGCAATCTTAGTCACTAATGGCAACTGGCTCTTCACAAGAAGCTGTACAATATAGTAATCGTCAGGACTTCAACAAATAGATTTCAGTCAATCGGGATTAATTTAGGACCGGGGACATGTGGCAAATGCGTCCAGCATGATTAGGAAACTGGGGGGGGGGCAGAAATCCGCTTCCAGCCCGTGAATTTACTGAGACAGATCGTTGTAACAACAAACAATCGATTAAAGCAAAGGCAAGAGACTCGCTGCGAGACATACAGCAACAAAATAAAAGTAGCAATCACGAAGAGGTAGCAGATTGTCTCGTATTGCTAGAGCGAGGTGGTTTCAGATTAAATGTGCAATATTAGCCAAGACGTGGGGAGCAAGCGGCTCTGAAGGACAGATCGTAACTAGGACTGGTGTTTCTCTTCGAGACTTAGGTTGAAAATGTTTGGCCAATATTTGCAGGATGTTGTCAGAAGGTGCAACACTGGAGAGGTCTCCACAATTCAGACCATCTCTGCACAAAGCCTGCAGTGTCAAGGCAATTAGAGCTCAGCAACTTCACCCTCCCTGTCCTTCAGTAAGCAACAACACGAGGGGGACGGACAAAGTTTAAACTGTTAGAGGCGGGGGGGGGGGGGGGGGGTTTCTCTCGCCTTCCTCTGCAAATCTCAGCTCGGTCTACCCTCAAATCTTTATGGTGCACGTTTGCCATGTTAAAAAAATGCAACAAAAAATTAACAACAGCCTCTAAGAGAAAGCAAAGGATTAAAATAGATGCAAGGAAAGGGGGTGGGGGGCAAGGTTTTCTTGAATCCCAAACAGGGGGATGATCTGGGAGTTGGTCACAATAAATGTTTAAATTACATGGGACATATAAAATTAAAACTAACAACACCCTCTAGGAGAATGCAAAGGATTAAAATAGATGCAAGGAAAGTTGGGGGGGGGGGGGCACGATTTTCTTGAATAAGAAACAGGGGGACGGTATTGGAGTTGGTCACAATAAATGTTTAAATTGCAAGGCATATTTTAAAACTAAAAGCAGCCTGTGTGAGAATGCAAACGGTTAAAATAAGTGCAAGGGAGGGGAGGCAAATACAAAATTAAAACTAACAACAGCCTCCAGTAGAATGCAAAGGATTTAAATAGATGCGGGGGGGGGGGAGGATTCTCTTGAATACCAAACTGAGGACGGTCTG
This sequence comes from Chiloscyllium punctatum, assembly GCF_047496795.1. NCBI lineage: Eukaryota > Metazoa > Chordata > Chondrichthyes > Orectolobiformes > Hemiscylliidae > Chiloscyllium > Chiloscyllium punctatum. The sequence goes on along the minus strand of NC_092771.1, from coordinate 17,849,285 downwards.
GATATTAGTCACAGTAAATGTTTAAATTGCACGGCTTCATTAAAATTAACAGCGGCCTCTGTGAGAATGCAAACGATTCAAAGAAATGCAAGGAAGGCGGGGGGGGGGAACGACTCTCTTGAGGAGTCGGTCTGGGAGTTGTTCAAAACAGAGGTGGGTGAGAATAAGGGGGTATGGGAATAAATCAGCCTCACCTCCTTCAGCTCCTTCGCCACTTCTTTGAGCTCCTGCAGAATAACTTCGAGCTGGTCGATGACCATTTTCATGCGGTTCCGGATCACCTCCTTGACTGGGGTCTGCGCTGCTGCTGCCTTGTCACTGTTGTGCCTGGGAGAGATCTCTCTGGTTGACATTATTCAGAGAGCTAGCAAGAGGCGGCCCTCGCCACCCATGCTCCTGGCCGCTTCCCTGGTAGACCCTGCGTGGAACTGGCTGACACAGGGGAACAGGATCCACCATCTTCACACTAACACCAGGAGCAAAACCTTGCCCAGGGATCGATCTCTCTCTCTCTCTCTCTGGCTTTTGTTTTTTCACATGGCACAGCCTGGATGGTGGTGGTTGGATTGTGGGTTGGGAGTAGATTGTTTAGGAGAGAGGCAAAGGGTGGAGAGTCACAAGTTTGCACCAATCTTGTTCCCTTTCTCTGCAGTCACCCGAAGAGAACGGTCTTTATCTCCACACAGATGCACGCAGACTCTGCTGAATTTCTTCAGCGCCTCTCCTGTGCTTTCTGTAACGTTTCAGGTTTCCAGCATCCGCAGTTCTGTGTGGATATTTACTTTCTCTCTTGTCTCTGTTTATTTAAAAGGTGGCTCTGCTATTTAAAAGCTTGAAACTCGCTGTTCACCTGCAGGTCAGTCCTGAGAGACTCTGCTGTTCGCAATCAGTGCTGGGCAACTTCTCGAGGCTGGGGTCTGACATCCTGGCGTCTCTGTCTCTTGGCTGCCCTGAGACCAAGCAGAAAGCACAAACCCTTCCTTAATGTTAATCCTCCTCATATCCAGCCTCCCTACCACCTCCCTTTATCACCCCCAAGACTCATGTGGAGAGGGGAGGGCTTTTGGGGGGGGGGGGGAATACGCTCACCAAACAAGTATCAGAAATGTGCAAAGGTATGAAATACCAACTTTCCACCTGCAGACTGTAAGGTGGGGAAAGGAGGGGGCGAACTCACGCGGAATGCCAGCAGACAAGAGCAAACCGAATGAGCTAAGCCATCTGAAAGCAAGTCCTCCCCATCTCTCAATTCATGTTTATTTTTTTCTCTCTAAAGGGAGACATCAAGTTAATTGTCAAACATCTGCTTCTCCCAGCCAGAAGGATGAGCAGAGATGCTCATTTCTATTGGGGAGGGGTGTGCAATCGTTAGTAAATATTTGAATGCAATATTTAAAATGCACACACAGTACAAATCCCAGCAATCTGCAGTGATCTGCTCCTACATCTCTCTCCATCCCTACCTTTTTTAAAAAAAAATGCTTTATCTGAAGCGTGCTTACCTCAGTCCATCTTTTACCCAGCTCTTTGGAATTCCCGACCAGGAGCAGGAAAAACAGAGCTACTCATTGCGGATTTGGTGTGTTGCAGGCTGTCGCCAAGCACCTCAAAGAACGCCAGCGCTGTTCAACCGGCCTGGCTTCCCCGTTCCTCTCTGCGTCAGATTACTCACAGCAACCCGAGCTAATTCAGTCCGTTTGCAAGACACGACACTCCAGGAAGGAGAGAGAGAGAGAAAAAAAGCGACGCTTCCCCGTCGCCAAATTACGTTGCATTTGGAAAAATAAACTCCAATAATTTATATCTGCACCCAGTGCCTGCCTGACCCAGGACCGAACAGCAATATCGCGTGGACTGCTCTTAAAGGCAATCGCTCACATCGAGGAACTGACCAAATTAAACAACAAATATACAGTTTTTTTTTAAAAAAAAACGACGCGACAGATTTTCAAATTGTTCTCAGCGAACTTCACATCTACCCAATCGATTTGGGGTTTCAAGATGCAACTTTTATACGTTTTGCAAGACATTCACCTCCCCCCCCCCATCCCAAATAATTGACAAGTGTCCCAGTTTAATGAGTCTTTAATAAGCACTGAAACACTGGAGGTTATAATTGTTGCTGCTTCGTGTATTGACAGCGGGTTTTAGCAAATGCACTGAATCAATGGGAAACCTGCAATAATTTCCCTTTCCTCTCTGGGCGCCGTGTGTTTGGAATCGAAGCAAATTCGCTCTCACACCCACCACTAGAGGGACTGGCGCCTTGTCTTTTGGATAGGACTCAAAGCGACTTGTTCCTTGCATGATTTGGAGATGCCGGTGTTGGACTGGAGTGGACAAAGCTAAAACTCACACAACGCCAGGTTGTCAACCACCTGATGAAGGAGCAGTGCTCCGAAAACTAGTGCTTCCATAGTTGGACTATAACCTGGTGCGGTGTGATTGTTAACTTTGTTCCTGCATGGTTAGCTTCTAATGGGAGACAGGCTTTGGGTTCGAGTTTAACAAGAGACTGTTTATCCTGTCGCTGAGATCTGAGCTCCTTGACCCAACTGGAACTACATCAGCAAGGCAACAAAGAGCTTAAGATCGCTCCTACATCCTCAAAATAGACCTATTCAGAAAGCAGGCTACATGTACCCTCTCATCCCAAAGATGAGTATGGGAGTTGGATTATCTTGTTGAGTTTGGTGGGACCTCTTTTGGAATACTGTGTGCAGTTCTGGTCGACCAGTTATTGGAAGGGTATTATTAAGCTGGAGAGGATTCCAAAGAGATTTACCAGGATGTTGCCTGGTGTGGAAGGTTTGAGTTATAAGGAAAGGCTGTGACTTTTTTTTAACTGGAGCGTAGAAGGTTGTGTGCTTATAGAGATTAATAAAATCATGAGGGGTATAGATTAGGTTAATGGTAGTTGTCTCTTCCTTAGGATAGGAGATTTCAAGACTTGGGGGCATATTTTCAAGGTGAGAGGAGAGATATTTTGAAAAGACACAAGGGGCTTTTTTTTAACACAGAGGGTGGTTCATGTGTGGAATGAACTTACTGAGGAAGTGGTGGATGTGGGTACAGTTACAACATTTAAAAGACTTTAGGATAAATACGTAAATAGGAAAGGTTTGGAGGGAAATGGACCAGGGGGAAGCAGGAGGGATAGTTTAGTTTAGGCTAGGGTTACGCTCGGATTATGTTTGGACTGAAGAGTCTGTTTCCGTGCTGTATGACTCTATGAGATCCGACTGTGTTGCACTTCCTCAGTATTGACTTGGAGTGGCAGACCAAATGTGTCTTGTGGTGGGGCATTTGACTGCAGCTGTAGCTGATAAAGTTTCACTTTTGTACATAGTTGAAAAAGTGCTGGAGATTCCCAGCATTCTCTGGAGAGAAACAAAGTTAACTTTCTGGATCCGATGTGACTTTTTCAGGACTGTAGGGGGCGAGAAAGGTGATGGGTGTAATGCTGTTGAAAAACAATAGGAATGGACAAGTGGAACAGAAGGGAAGGTTAGGGGGCAGAAGGAGATGGAGACCGACCATAGAGCAAAAGTTGTGGAGTAAGAGGAAAGCATAGGTCCGGTGTAAATGTTAGTGCAAAATAAAGGTCAGCTGTGATAAAAGCAGAAATAATATCAACAAGATGAGGGGCATGGATAGGATAAATAGGCAAAGTCTTTTCCCTGGGGTCAGGGAGTCCAGAACTAGAGGGCATAGGTTTAGGGTGAGAGGAGAAAGATATAAAAGAGACCTAAGGGGCAACTTTTTCACACAGAGGGTGATATGTGTATGGAATGAGCTGCCAGAGGAAGTGGTGGAGGCTGGTACAATTGCAACATTTAAAAGGCATTTGGATGGATATATGAATAGGGAGAGTTTGGAGGGATATGGGCCGGGTGCTGGCAGGTGGGACTAGATTGGGTTGGGATATCTGGTCGGCATGGACGGGTTGGACCGAAGGATCTGTTTCCATGCTGTACATCTCTATGACTCTAAGATACAGTCACAAGGCTCAGGGCAGGTACAACTATCAAAGCAGAGGGCACAGTTCATGGTCTGAAATTGTTGAGCTTAATACAAACAGAAAGAACTGTGGATGCCGGAAATCAGAAACAAAAACAAAAATTGCTGGAAAAGCTCAGTAGGTCTGACGGCATCCATGCAGAGAAATCAGAGTTAACCTTTCGGGTGCAGTGACCCTTCCTCAGAACTGAGCTTTTCCAGCATGTTCTGTTTTGGTGTGTGAAACTTGGTGTTGAATCCTGAAGGCTGGAAGGTGCCTAATTGGAAAACGAGGTGTTGTTAACTCCACCTGGTGCTGCGTATCACTGCGTCTGCTGGAAGTCCCTCCCTAAGGGCACTGTGTGGTTCCACAGACAACAAGTAGACTGCAGCAGTTCAAGAAGGCAGCTCACCACCACTTTCTCAAGGGGCAATTAGGGACGGGCAATAAATGCTGACCCAGCCAGCATCCCATGAGCCAATAAAAAAATTGCACCTGAGGTTGAACAGAAATGTGTGCATCAGCACAAGATAGAATGCAAATAACCAGAAGATTATTGCTGACTGAGTGTGAGGATTCAGCTTAAATAGCCAAATTTGGGCTGACATCAAGGAATCTTTTGACTCAGAGGCAAACATTCGACAAACCCAGGCATACTTGAGTGAGAAGGAGAAAGTGAGGACTGCAGATGCTGGAGATCGGAGTCAAAAAGTGTGATGCTGGAAAAGCACAGCAGGTCAGGCAGCATCCGAGGAGCAGGAGAATCAACGTTTCAGTGTAAGCTCACAAGCCTCATTCCTGATGAAGGGCTTACGCCCTTCTGCTCCTGCTCCTCAGATGCTGCCTGACTGGCTGTACTTTTCCAACACCACACATACTTGGGTGACAAGTTGATCTGCGTTGCTCAAAGTAGTTACACAGAGTCATGGAGATGTACAGCATGGAAACAAACCCTTTGGTCCAACTCGTCCATGCTGACCAGATATCCTAACCTAATCTAGTCCCATTTGCCAGCACTTGGCCCATATCCCTCTAAACTCTTCCTATTCATATACCCATCCAATGCCTTTTAAATGCTGTAATTGTACCAGCATCCACCACTTCCTCTAGCAGCTCGTTGCATACGCGCACCACCCTCTATGTGAAAACGTTGCCCTCCCAGGTCCCTCCCACATCTTTCCCTGTCACCCCAGACGCCCCCACCCCAGGCCATTTGTCTATTCATTCCATCCATTCCCTCACGACTCCACAAGACTCCATGAGGCCAAACCCCAGGCCCCATGCCCCAGGGAAAACAGCTTCAGCCCACTCAGCCTCCCCCCACAGCCCAAACCCTCCAACCTTGGCAACATCCATGTAAATCCTTTCTGAACCTCCCAAGTCCCACAACATCCTTCTGATCGGTAGGACACCAGAATTGCACACAACACTCCAAAATTGGCCCAACCAGCATTCTGCACAGCGCAACACGACTCCCCAATTCCCGCACCCAGCGCTCTGACCAATAAGGGAAAGCATACCAAACGCCCCCCTCACTTTCCTATCGACCTGCGACTCCACCCTCAAGGAACCATGAACCCACACCCCAAGGTCTCCCCAACCAGCAACAGTCCCCAGGACACCGCCACCAAGTGTTCAAGTCCCCCTAAGACTTGCCTTCCCAAAATGCTGCACCTTGCACCTATCCAAACTAAACTCCATCAAACTGAAACCTAAATATAACAATGCCCTTAATATGGTTATCTGTCAGGGTACTGAAAGTGTTGAATATGATTGGCACTTGCTTTAAGTTTCACACTTCCTATAGTGCTCTCTACATCCATATTTTCACTTTTTCATTTTGTCGATAATCCTTTTATTGTTATAAAACCACATAATCCTTTACTTACTGAGCAAGGCTATGAGGGAGCTACCATAATGCTCTGATAAAGAATCATCTAGGCTCGGTATGCTAGCTTGCTCTCTCCCCATGAATGCTGCCTGACCCCCCTCCGTGATTTCCAGCATTTGTTGTTTACAGTACAGATCCCAGCATCTGCAGTAATCTGCTCCTACATTTTAAAAATCATTTTGGATATTGTGTGCACACTCTGTGCAGTATACATACTATTGAATGTACACTTCTGTGCCTTATTTATTTTAACACATGCAAAGATAACGGAATGATTCTGGATCGCAGGACTCCCAAGCCAGAATATCTGCAGCCTCTTAATTGACGTGACCCGATGTGAATAGCAGTTAGAGTTAGTAACATTAACAGGGCATATGCCTATAATTTTACTCAACAATAACAATTCATATAATGCAATGCACTCAGGGCTAGAAATCCTCATGGCACCACAAAATGAGCTGCTACAGTGGCTCAAACTTAATCCCATTAACCACCAAGTGAATTGACTATTGGAACCTGCGTACAATGCACAGTCATTCTGATTCAACTCCTTTCTCTACCATTATCCAGATGGATTTTCAAACCTGTGACGATTGGAAGATAAGATGATACATTTTATTCACTTTCCTGTATGCCGCAAAAAGCTGGACAATATGTAAAGGTCCTTGGAGAAACCTTAGACCATTGAAATGTTGCATATTCTAAAAATTCAATGGGCTAAATTTTACCAGAAAATGGCTCAGTGTCACTTCCTTTGAGTTTCGTTGAGCATTTCTCTCTGTGAGACTGAGAGGGCTTTCTCATGCTATTGTATCAACTCACCTCAGTAGCTGGATGTCACATACCTACAGTGCCCTAATCTTCTGATGCTAGCCGATCCTCCATCTTGCTGTGGGCAGAAGTTTCTATTTATTTCAAAAATATACTTTATTCATAAAAAATGTTTACACATATACACACATAGTCACAAAGGCAACAAACAAATATTGGAGTTTGATTCTATCCAACAAACTAAGGGCATTTCTTACATCAACCAGACTATATTTACATGCCTTTGATGCACCAGGATGGTTTGACAACTGAACAGACCCTCATTTACCTTCAGCAGAAAGACCTCAGACAGTGGCCTTTCCCCACTGGGCTTTAGTGTGCTCCTCAGCACGTACTCTCATGTGCCAGGACATTCCAGGATGGCATCCCATCTTAGAACAACAGATGCTTAGGATTGGTGGTCCCAAGTTGTCCTTCATGGTGGTCTAGAATTGTCCTTCATGGTGGTCTAGAATTGTCCTTCATGCGATCTAGAATTGTCCTTCATGGTGGTCTAGAATTGTCCCTCATGGCGATCTAGAATTGTCCTTCATGGCGATCTAGAATTGTCCTTCATGGTGGTCTAGAATTGTCCCTCATGGCGGTCTAGAATTGTCCTTCATGGTGATCTAGAATTGTTCTTCCTGGAGGTCTAGAATTGTCCTTCATGGCGATCTAGAATTGTCCTTCATGGTGATCTAGAATTGTCCTTCATGGTGGTCCAGAATTGTCCTTCATGGTGATCTGGAATTGTCCTTCATGGTGGTCTGGAATTGTCCTTCATGGTGGTCTAGAATTGTCCTTCATGGTGGTCTAGAATTGTCCTTCATGGCGATCTAGAATTATCCTTCATGATGGTCTAGAATTGTCCTTCATGGTGATCTGGAATTGTCGTTCATGGTGGTCTGGAATTGTCCTTCAGGTGGTCCAGAATTGTCCTTCATGGTGGTCTAGAATTGTCCTTCATGGTGGTCTAGAATTGTCCTTCCTGGCAATCTAAAATTGTCCTTCATGGCGGTCTAGAATTGTCCTTCATGGTGGTCTAGAATTGTCGTTCATGGCGATCTAGAATTGTCCTTCATGGTGGTCCAGAATTGTCCTTCATGGTGATCTGGAATTGTCCTTCAGGCGGTCCAGAATTGTCCTTCATGGTGGTCTAGAATTGTCTTTCATGGTGGTCTAGAATTGTCCTTCATGGCGGTCTAGAATTTTCCTTCATGGTGGTCTAGAATTGTCCTTCATGGTGGTCTAGAATTGTCCTTCATGGTGATCTAGAATTGTCCCTCATGGCGATCCAGAATTGTCCTTCATGGTGATCTAGAATTGTCCCTCATGGCGGTCTATAATTGTTCTTCATGGCGGTCTAGAATTGCCCTTCATGGTGGTCTAGAATTGTCCTTCATGGTGATCTAGAATTGTCCCTCATGACGGTCTAGAATTGTTCTTCATGGTGGTCTGGAATTGTCCTTCAGGTGGTCCAGAATTGTCCTTCATGGTGGTCTAGAATTGTCCTTCATGGTGGTCTAGAATTGTCCTTCCTGGAGGTCTAGAATTGTCCTTCATGGTGGTCTAGAATTGTCCTTCATGGTGGTCTAGAATTGTCGTTCATGGCGATCTAGAATTGTCCTTCATGGTGGTCCAGAATTGTCCTTAATGGTGATCTGGAATTGTCCTTCATGGTGGTCTGGAATTGTCCTTCAGGCGGTCCAGAATTGTCCTTCATGGTGGTCCAGAATTGTCCTTCATGGTGGTCTAGAATTTTCCTTCCTGGAGGTCTAGAATTGTCCTTCATGGCGATCTAGAATTGTACTTCATGGCAGTCTAGAATTGTCCTTCATGGTGGTCTAGAATTGTCCTTCATGGCGGTCTAGAATTGTCCTTCATGGTGATCTAGAATTGTCCCTCATGGCGGTCCAGAATTGTCCTTCATGGTGATCTAGAATTGTCCCTCATGGCGGTCTAGAATTGTCCCTCATGACGGTCTAGAATTGTTCTTCATGGTGGTCTAGAATTGTCCTTCATGGTGATCTAGAATTGTCCTTCATGGCGATCTAGAATTGTTCTTCATGGTGGTCTATAATTGTCCTTCATGGTGATCTAGAATTGTCTCTCATGGCGGTCTAGAATTGTCCTTCATGGCGGTCTAGAATTGTCTTTCATGGTGGTCTAGAATTGTCATTCATGGTGATCAAGAATTGTCCCTCATGGCGGTCTAGAATTGTCCTTCATGGCGGTCTAGAATTGTCCTTCATGGCGATCTAGAAGTGCCCTTCCTAGTGGTCTAGAATTGTCCTTCATGGTGGTCCAGAATTGTCCTTCATAGTGGTCTGGAGTTGTCTTTCGCTGTACATGTGGTGGGACAACAACTAGAAGTTAGTGCTTCACTGGGCACAGAGATGGCACTGCAGACACTTTCTTCCATATGCAAATACACATTCCGACACTATTGCTGTTTAACTACTGAGCCACAGAGCCAAGTGTCTGGCACCATCACAAGAGATTACTAACTTCAAACTTTGACTAATAACTTAGTTCGAATTGAATCATAGAGTCACACAGTATAGAAGATGTCCTTTGGCCCTTGCACTGACAAAAAAAAACACTCTAAATCTACATTAGTTCAACATTCCAGCACTTGACCTATAGCCTTGAATGTCAAGTGCTCATCCAAGTATTTTTTAAAAGTTATGACATTTGCAGTCTCAACTATTCTCTCAGAAAATGCTTTTCAAAACCCCAACATTTTCCTCAGTCTCCTGTCTTTCACCTTAAAATTGCACCGCCTCATTATCGATCCTTTGACTAAAGGGAACATCTGCTTCCTACCCACCTGTCCATGTCCCTCATAGTCTTATCCACCTCAATCAGATCCCCCCTCAGTCTTCTCTGCTCTGAGGAATGCAACCTGACCTTATCCAGCCTTTCTTCATAACCAAACTGCTCCAGTCCAGGCAGTATCCTGGTGAAACTTCTTTTTATCCCCTCTGGTGCTATTGTATCCTTCCTAGAGTGGGATGACCAGAACTGCAGCTGAGGTCTAATGAAAGTTTTGTACAGCTCCATCAAAACCTCCCTGCTCTTATAATCTACACCATGACTGACAAAGGCAAGTGTCCTGTGTGCCTTCTTAACTCCCCTATTAACATGTCCCTCTGCCTTCAGGGATCTGTGGACAAGCAACTCCATGCTTCTTCTGTTCTTCTGAGCAGCCTAGGGCCCTTCCATTCATTGACTCCCTTGTGTTAATACTTCTTCAAAGTGTGTTGTGACCAGCATTTGCATTGCTCAGTTGTACACTGCATGCATTTCACATGCACAGTGAGATTACAAATGACTGTACTCTGCAAGTGCACTGGTTAATGGAATTGCACCATGAAGGGAAGCCCATTCCTCGGACGTGAAGGTGGTGCATGGGAACAGGAAAGAACCAAATTACTCACTTCACTTCACCCACTCTAGGTATATTTGCAATAACTTTCCAAACATAGGTCACCTTTGGAACTCAAGTGAACATGGAAAGCAACATGGATGGCCCTAGGCACCATGCATTCCAGGCTCATCCTGGTCATGAAGGCCTCGCCTCTCAAGCGTCCACTTCCTTTTCTACCTGGCACTCTATGGTCATCCAGCCCATCATGACTGATCTCCCACACATTCCCACGCACTACATTTAAAGACGTCTGCCACTGTTGTCATTACATCCCCCAAGCCCTAATTTAGTCGGGTATAGAGTTTGCTCTTTCCAGTTTAGTCCTTCCCACAAGACATACACACAAACTTGGCCCGACCCAATTATTAAGGCTATGGTACTAGTGCCCAATAATAAACACTCCTCTCCTGCACCTTTCCATGTGCTACTTTGCACGACCATATTCCTCCCACTATATGTCACTTGACCCTTCCTTCTTTGTCCCCTTCACATCCCGGGTTTGCTACCTCCAATTCCCAACACTGATTTTCCTAAAGCCGTGACATCCCCAATGGCTCAACTTGACTTGCATTGTGTTGATCCCAAGACTGACTGACATTCTGTGAATCCCATTAGACTTTGCATTGATGTCCAGGACTGACCATTGCCCAACCCCTGGAATCATAGAATCCCTACAGTGTGGCCAGCAGGTCATTTTGCCCATCAAGTTCACAGTGAACCTCTGAAGATCTTCCCATCCAGACCCATTTCCCCTACCTTATCCCTGTATCTCTGCATTTCCCATGGCTAATGCACCATATCCCTGGACACTGTGGGAAATTTACTGTGGCCAATCCCCCTAACCTGCACATCTTTGGACTGTGGAAGTGAAATGGACCATCCAGAGGAAGGCCACACAGAAAGGGGGTGAACATGCAAACTCCACACAGAGACAGTTGCCTGAGGGTAGAATCGAACCTGGATCCCTGATGCTATGAGGCAGCAGTGCTGCCCACTGAGTCATCGTACCACCCATGACCATGGCCCACTCCCTGGAATTTGGGGATACAGAACCATTGGCACTGACCATCCCGAACAGACACCTGAGCTTGCCATTGACTGACTGCACTGGGGCATTTTGATGACAACACCCCTCGATTTGACTGAACCCTTTTAAATTTATGATATGGCTGTTTGATTGATGTGCCTACAGTGTGTTGGCTCTGTAGGCTGCTGAGAAATACTGTGAGACTGTGAGACTGACGTAGCACAGTGCCATACAACAACATGCCCACCTCCTCAACTGATGACTGCTGACAAACATGGCAAGCTGCCAGGCTTTGTGTCTGGGCTAAGCAGCAAGGCAAGATAGAAGCACCGTGATCCTTTCAGGTCTGGCGGAGGGGGCAAAGTGCTAATAGACAGGATTGCTGTGTGCATCAAAGTAGGCACAAAGTGAGTGATCTCTGAGCCAGCGAGTGAGGAGTTCTGAGGTATATCCTAGTCTTATCCATAAGCTGCTTGCTCTACCCTGCATTGCATAGTGTCCTGGTAGCAGCATTACAATGGAAGATGCCAGTACACTCCAAAGTGCAGCACTGACATTCAGAACCATACCAGAAGTAGATCGGAGGTGTGCCATGATGGGGCAGTGAGCCTGGTCCATGCCATTTGCCCAGGTCCATGGATATGTTGTGCATGTGGTCACTGCCAACGAAATGTGCCCTGAACCGTTACAGGTCCAGAGGAACAAGCAGCAAGCTGGAGTCTCCAGATAACGGCTATGGCATTCAGGTTGGGAATTCTCGGAGTCAAGTTTCTATCTGGGGGTGTGGAATGGTAACTGCACATTAGTAAGACAGGATGAAGTAGTAACAAATGCTGATCCATGTTCATAGGCCTTTCACTGCTCATGAGTGAGAATCACTTCTCGCTGTTAAATAGTTGGTTGGAAAATGGGTGGTTTTGCTCTCAATGTCAATATGGTTCCCACTGGACACCTCACCCGATTTTCCCAAGTGTCTCACCACCATTTAGGGGTTGCGATGACTCCACTCTGTATTGAGGCAGAAGACAAAGGAACAGCTACTTGAAAATGAAAAGAACTCTGCAAAGTGACAATCAGTCTGATCAGAGCTGAAAAGCTACCGAGATTGCTTCGAGAGGCCAATGTGAAGAGCAGCTGAAAGAGGACTCAATCTAGCCAAAGTTGGATGGAGCATAGCACAAGGGGCTTGCAGACAAGCCACACTGGACATATGAGGATAGTGCATAGATGGATAAGTGTGACGTATCATGACAGCAAACCTCCTGGTGGGAGGATCTGCAACAGCAGCATCTGACATTTGGAACTTCAAAAGCATTCATGTTCACCTGATAAAAACACCCAGCCGTAACTCTCTGACAGGATGTTGCATACTACAGATGTAAGAGTCGGACCCTGAAGAAAGAGAGGAGGTTAAGAGTGTTTGAAATGTGGAGGACATTCAGGATCAGCTGGATGGATAGAAAGACAAGTCAGTGAATTAGACCCCAACAGAAATTCATGAGCCAAAAAGGTCATTAAGTACAATAAGAGAGAGAAATAGAGACAAGTGTGGACTTAATTGGAAATGAATTCTTGGTAATATGTCCATAGGAACAAAAGAAAGAGAAATTGACTGAAAAACAGAACAGGCAAAAAGAAAAGTCTGGTTGAGTCGATAGTATGAAGCTGTGAACTGAGGGAGGCTTGAAATAAAGCAGAGGAGAAACTAACTACTGGCAACAGCCTCTCTAAGACTATGGTGATAATAAATGAGTAATATTCATGAAACAGTGCCTTCTCTAGCTGAGTGAAAATAGTGTCAGTGGGTGTTGCAAGTAATAATATAAGTTAGTGGCATTGAGATCTAGCATGCTAATCTCATAAAGCTACCCAAATTTAATCAGTGAAAATAGGAATATGTTTAAACATTACATACCCTCCAGGAATGGGAGTGTATCAGAAATGTTTTCTGCCTTTAATTGAATAAATGTGGGCTGATAATAAATATATTATAGAAAATGCACACATGCTGTTCACTGTCTTGGAGTGATATTGTGAAACAATTGTGAGTATCACTGCCTGTGCCCAATTTAAGCTGCTTTCAAGGACAACCATCCATCCCCTTGAGAGTTAGATTCAAGATAAGTCACAACTCGTAAAATAAGTGCTCAAAGTGGAAAGTACAGCTCTTTAATGCTTGCATTTTAGGAAGGTTGGCTCTTCTGTGTTGGAGCACCCCAGGGACTGAGCTGTAGAAGATTACAGTGACAACTGTGAGAACCTCAGTAGTCATCAGTAGTCTTTGTTGTAAATCTCTGGAGACCAGTAACATATCTTGATGGCTGATAATAAGTGCATTGGTTCAAAATGTCCTTTTTTTTTAAGAGCATTGATCCACTGCATTGTACAAGTCCAGATAAAACCCTGTCCTTTGTGAAATTAATTTGTGGTTTGGATTCTTTCAATAGCATTCTGCTTCTCTATGGCATGGAATTGGCAGCTCATAGAATCTTGCTCACCAGCTCAGGGGACTTTGTACGATCTGATTTGAGGAATAGGATTATAAGGGACTCACTACATTTCCACGCAGCAGTGGTCCTTCCAGTATTCAGTTAAATATAGATTAGACTTCTCATTTTATAACTCTAAGTGCACCTCTAAATATGAGGTGATGCACTTCGGTGAGACAAATAAGTCATGAGAGTACCTGATGAATGGTATGACGCTGAGAAGCTCCGAGGATCAGAGGGACATTGTTATGTACGTCCATCCCCCAATCCCTTAAGGTAGGGGTCGGATAGATAAAGTGCTTAAGTGGCAAATAGGATACTTGCCTTTATTAGCCAACACACAGAGTTTAAAAATAGGGGAGTTCTGCTGAAACTCTATAAAACATTGGTTAGACCACAGCTGGAGTATTATGTGCAGTTCTAGAATTCACATTATAAGGGTGACATGATTGCATTGAAGAGGACGCAGAGGAGATTTACCAGGATGTTGCCTGGGCTGGAGAGTTTAATTATTGAGAGAGATTGGATAGACTGAGGTGATTTTCCCAGGAGCAGAAGAGACTGTGAGGGAAATCATTGAGATGATTCTGAGGTGCATAGGTAGGGTAGACATGAAAATAATTCTCCCCTTGATGGAGGGATTAATGACTGGAGGGATTTTCACAAAGGAGAGGCAATGGCTTAATGGCATTATCGCTGGACTGTTAATCCAAACACCCAGGGAATTTGCTGGGGAGTCAGGTTTTACACCCTCTGTGGCAGATGGTGGATTTGAATTCAATAAAGATCATCTGGAATTAAGAGTCTAACGATGAGCAAGAATCCATTGTTGATTGTTGGAAAAACCCATCTGGTTCACTAATGTCCCTTAGTGAAGGAAACTGCCATCCTTACCTGGTCGGGCCTACATGTGACACCAGACCCACAGCAATGTGGTTGATTCATAATTGCCCCCTGGGCAATTAGGGAAGGGCAATACGTGCTGACCTAACCTATGATGCCTCATCCTGTGAGTGAACAAAAACCCAGAGGGTGGTAGGGATCTGGAACTCACTGACTGTAAGGGTGTGAGTGGCATAAATCCTCATCACGTTTAAGAAACATTCAGATGTGTGCACCTGTGATGCCAAGGCATACAAGGCTATGGGCAATATACTGGAAAATAAATTTATAGCAGGTGTTTGTCATTGACCGGCTCAGACTCGATGGGATGATGGGCCTCTTTCAATGTTGTAGATCTTTACGATTGCATAACTCTAACTTCAATATCAGCGTTGTTCCTGTTTTGTCAAAATCTGCTGTCCTTCAGGAAATTTGAAACTTTTTTTTCCTTGCTATGAACGTCAACTTCATATAATTTTAACACAATGGCCAAGCAGACGACATCTTCACAAGCATGATTACAATGTTTTTGCACTGAATGTAAAATTATGACCATTATGAAGATGTCATATCAGACCTGAAATGTTAAGTCAGTTTTTTCTTTCTCTCCACAGATGCTACCAGACCTGCTGACGTTTGTCCTATATTCCCAGTGTTTCTCTAAAATAATCATCAGGCACACTCTGTCCTTCTCTCTGTTTAGATGGTATTTTATGCTGTGGAATTATTTTTAGTGGGACTTGCTTTCAAACTGTTCATGTTGTTATGAAGGTGAGAGGAGTCACCCAGCCTTAAGGTTTTGAAATTTTCACTTGACCCATGCCCAAGTCTTTAAGAGCTTTCAAGAAAATATGTGTTGGTCAACGGTGAAGTGATTGAAACTGGCAATGTGTAAGAGACCAGCAGTCGCCCATATTCACTTGCAAAAAGGAAATTTCCTCAGAGATCAGAATTTAGTAAGCCCAATGGGAAATAGGCAAGTGATTTTCTCAGAGTGTGAATGCAGTCTATGTTGGTTCAGGAAGTGAGTGCAACAGATAAACGAGATGAGAAGGTGAGGACTGCAGATGCTGGAGATCAGAGTCGAGGTTGTGCTGCTGGAAAAGCACAGCAGGCCAGGCAGCATCCGAAGAGCAGGAGAATCAACGTTTAGGGCATGAGCCATTCATCAGGAATGAGACTTGCGGGTCGGGGCTGAGAGATAAATGGGAGGGGGTGGGGCTGGGGGAAGGTAGCTCAGAAATTGATAGGTGGATGAAGGTGAGGGAAGAGGTGATAAGTCAGAGGGGGGAGTGATGGACAGGTCCAGAGGGTGGTGCTGAGTTGGAGGCTTGGGACTGGGATAATGTGAGGGGAGGGGAAATGAGGAAGCTGTTTCAATCCACATTTATCCTGTGTGGTTGCAGAGTCCCAGGGCGGAATATGAGGCATTCCTCCTCCAGGCTTCGGGTGGTAAAGGTTTGGTAGTGGAGGAGGCTCAGGACCTTCATGTCCTTGATGGAATGGGAGGGAGAATTGAAGATTTCAACCATGGAGTAGTGCAGTTGGTGGGTGCAGGTGTCCCAGAGATGTTCTTTGAAACGATCTGCAAGAAGGCGTTCTGTCTCCCCAATGTAGAGGAGTTCACACTGGGTGCAACAGACGCAGTAGATGACATTGGTAGAGGTATGAGTAAACTTCTGACAGATGTGGACTGATCATTTGGGCCTTGAATGAAGGTGAGTGAAGTGGTGTGGACACAGATTTTGCACTTCCTGCGGTGGCAAGGAAAGGTGTCAGGAGTGCGGTATGGGCTGGTGGAGGGTGTGGACCTGACGAGGGAGTCGCTGAGAGGATGGTCTTTTCAAATGCTGATGGGGTAGAGAGGGAAATATATCTCTAGTGGTGGGGTCCATTTGGAGGTGGTGGAAGTGGCAGAAGATGACGTGTTGTATGCGGAGGTTTGTGGGGTAGAAGGTGAGGACTAGGGGACTTCAGTCCTTGTTGCATTGGAAAGGGTGGAGTTCAAGGGCGGTGGTGAGTGTAGTGGACGAGATGCGCTGGAGGGCATTGTCAACCACGTGGGAAGGGAAGTTGCAATTGTGGAAGGAGGAGGCCACCTGGGACTCTCTGAGGTGGAATTGGTCATCCTGGGAACAGATGTGGCAGAGGCGGAGGAATTGGGAATAAGGGATGGCATTTTTACAGAAGGTAGGCTGGGAGGAGGTGTAGTCTAGGTAGCTGTGGGAGTCGCTGGGCTTGCAGTTGATGTCTGTGGTTAGTCGGTCACCGGAGATGGTGATGGAGAGGTTCAGGAAGGGAAGGGAGGTTTCCGAGATAAGCCAGGTGAATTTGAGGTCGGGGTGGAAGGTGTTAGGTAAAGCTGATGAACTGTTCAACCTCCTCATGGGAGTACGAGGCGGTGCTAAATATATAGAGGAACAGATACATGGGGACAACAAGTTCCCCTCACCATCCTGACTTGGAAATATATTGCTATTCCTTCAGTGTTGCTGGGTGAAAATCCTGGAATTCCCTCCCTAACAGCATTAGAACATCGAATATCGAACATTACAGCACAATTCTAAAATCTGCCTGCACATGGTCCTCTGTTCCCTGCCTGTTCATGTGCCTGTCTCAATACTTTTTAAATATTGCTATGATATCGGCTTCGACCACTTCTTCTGGCAACACGTTCCAGGCATCTACCACCCTCTGTGTAAAAGCAACCTGCCCCACACATCTCCTTCAAACCTTTCCCCTCTCACCTTGAACCTATGCCTCCTAATATTTTACATTTCTACTCTGGGGCAAAGGTTCCAACTAACCATTCAATCCATGCCTCTCATAATTTTTTACACTTTTACCAAGTCGCTCCCTCACCTCTGAGGCTCCAGTGAAAATAATATAAGTTTGTCCTACCTCCCCTCATTGCTGGTACACTCCAATCCAGGCATCATTCTGGTAAACCTCTCTTGCACCTTCTCCAAAGTCTCCCAATCCTTCCTATAGTGCGGCATCCAGAATTACACACAATATTCCAAATGTGGCCTAACTAAAGTTTTACACAACTGCAACATGATCTGCCAAATTTTGCCCTCAATTCCATGACTAATGAAGGCAATCATGCCGTACACCCTGTTGACTACCTTTTCCATTTGTCTCGCCACTTTCAGGGAGCTATGAACTTTGACCTCAAGACCCTTCATTTCTCAATGCTCCTTGGGGTACTGCCGTTTCTTGTATACTTTCCTCTTCCCAAAATGCTTTACCTCACACGTGTCTGGATTAAACTCCATCTTCCATTTCGCCACTCAACTTTCCAACTGTATCCTTTGACAAGCCTCCTCATTATCCCCAACACCACCAATTGTTGTTCATCTACAAAATTAATAATCAGACCACCTCCATTTTCATCCACGTCATTCATATATATATTACAAACAACAGATCCTCGTGAAACATCACTGGTCACAGACTTCCAGTCGGAAAAACACCCCTCCACAACTACCCTCTGTCTTTTCGACCAAGCTAACTTTGTATCCAACTTACCAACCGTCCGGGGATCCCATGTGACTTAATCTTCTGGACCAGTCTACTAGAAGGGAGTCGTCAAAGCTTTAGTAAAGTCTATGTAGACAACATCCACTGCCCTACCCTCATCAATCATTTTATCACTTTCTCAGAAAATTCAATCATGTTTGTGAGACAAAATCACACAAAGCCATGCTGACTATTCCTAATAAAACCGATAATTTCCAAATGTGAGTAAATCCTGCCCCTTAGAATCTTCTCCAATAATTTCCCTACCACTGACATAATGTTCACCAGCCTATGATTTCCTGAATTCCCCCTGTCACCCTTCTGAAATAAAGGAATAACTGCAATAAATGGCCTACAGCAATTCAATAAGGTGACTATCCACCACCGTCACAAGGGCAACTAGGGGCCGGCAAGAAATGCTGGCCCAGCCAGCAACACCCAGATCCTATTAATAAATTAATAAACAGCATGCAAACGCAATAACATTCAAACTGAGGTTTCTTTTTACCTCTCCTAGCAGGTACGTCAGTATTTAATATCATAGAGTCATAGTCACAGAGTCTTACATCGCAAAAACAGTCCCTTCGGTCCAACCAGTCCCTGCCTCCCATAATCCCAAACTTTATTAGTGCCACCATGAATTATTCTCCTTCTCAATGTCTCTCATTCCCTGAGATGTGGTGACCCTTAGGTTCAACCATCACCAGTCATCTGTGTTTGGCCCATATCCTTCCAAACATTTCTTATTTATGTATTTATCCAAATGTCTTTTGAACATTGTAACTGTACCCGCATTCATTCCTCTGGAAGGTCATTCCACAAATGAACCACTCCCTGTGGAAAAGAAAATTGCCCCTCATGCCTTTTTTAAATCTCTCTCCTTTCATCTTCAAAATATGTCACATGATAGCACGGTGGCTCAGTGGTCAGCTATGCAGTCGCACAGCACCAGGGACCCAGGTTTAATTCCAGCCTTGGGCGATTGTATGTGCAGAGTTTGTACGTTATTCCTGTGGGTTTCCTCCGGGTGCTCCGGTTTCCTCCCACAGTCTAAAGATGTGCAAGTCAGGTGAATTGGCCCTGCTAAATTGCCCAGAGTGTTAGGTGCATTCATCAGAGGGAAGTGAGTCTGGGTGGGTTACTCTTCGGAGGGTTGGTGTGGACTTGTTGGGCTGAAGAGCCTGTTTCCGCACTGTAGAGAAACTAATCTAATCTGGATAGGTCAAGTCTTCTGGATTTCCTGCTGTCATGTCCTCCCAATGAGGCCGTTCACTAATAAGACAACTATGTTCCCTTTATCAATTGCTTTTGGAATGTATATCAGGAACCTTTGAAAATAGTGGATTTAAAAATTTTAAAAACTGGCAGCAATTTTGCAAATGGTTATGCTTTTGAGTGTATAGTGTTGACCTACCACTGTTACATGCAAATCCTGAAATCATATTCATTAAAATGTAAGTCAATATGAAAAAGCTGCAATAATATTTGCAGAAGTGCCATTACCACATCACTTGCCCACAATTGACTACAGCCATCGTAATAACTGAATGCTATGATAAAATCCAACCAGAGCACAATGCTGCTCCCTCATTAGAAAGAGATGACTGGTAGTGGCATAACCTGAGAGTCAGTCAGAAGCAGGGGAGAGATTGAGAAGAAGTCTAATTCCTGGTAACTTCAGCTAGTGTCAAAAACAAACCTATGATTTTGGCTTTAGTTCTGTATCGTAAACCAGTCATCTAAACCAACCGACTGTCATTTCATTCATATGCACAAAGATGCCATATTCCATTCGTCCACATCTTTCCATTCTTACATTTCATAAATGTGATAGATGTTGACTTTTCATGTTAGTTATTGTTTTTCACTATATTTCCATTCATGAATGTGGTAACAGCACATTATTCCTCTGAAAATTGACTTTTTAACAATAGAAGTTTTTAACACCAAGTTATCCCAGTGTATTCTTCTAAATCTAAACTTTAATTGTCTAAATACTATGTGTATTATCTTTGAGTGTGTACATATCTGTTTTACTTCTGCATGTGTGAAAAGTGCATGTGTTAGCTTCATGTATCTTGCATGATCTGTGTGTATACATATATATGTATATGTACATGTTATCATTGGGTGTTTGTGTTTGTGTTTGTGTACAGTTTTATGTTATGTTATCTGTGGGCTTTTTTTCTACACATGCCCATTACATGTATATTGTTTTTTTCTGCTGTATAAGTACTGTCTATATGTGTGTGTTCCCTTTTCACAGATGTATCTGCTTGTGTTATTGATGTAAGTTACCTGTATGTGTGTGTTTATATATATATATATATATGTGTGTGTGTGTGTGTGTGTATGTCTCTATGTGTATGTCTGTATGACTATACAGATCCTTATTAAATTGCAACAGAAGATAGATACAGAAGGTATTTGTCAAAGTTCCTGTGTGCTGAACTTGTTTAAGGTCATGTTTTAATCTGCAGCACGGTGGATGATGTGAATGTGGATTTTTGAGCAAGAGCCCCTTATTAGGCTTATATGTAAAAGTTGGTGAGACAATGTGGTAGTAATATCATGGATATAAAGTTGCCCAGGGAAAATCAGGAACCAAAAGTTCATTCAGATTGGAAGGAGGTGGAGCATAGAATTTCCCAGGATCCAGCACTCGGCCTTCTGTTGTTTTAAGAAAGAAAAATTAAAATGGATAAAATGCAAACAGTCAGTCGGTCCACTGAGTTGTTCATGAGGAGATAGAGATCTGTGATGCCACATTCCATTGAAGAATGAAGGAGGATCAGAAGACAACTTTCAAATCACAAGGTGTCAGATTCATGAGAGGACTATCTACTTTCTTTTTTGGAAACAGGAATTCTTCTGCCACAAGGGGTTTCTTATGGAATTAGCCACAGTCCCTGTTTGACGGTTCTTGGAGCAGGGAGGGTTCTGGCTCCCTGAAATCCCACTCTCTGTTTTCTGCAAGGCAGCAACAGGCTCATTCCAGATATTTATTGGCTTCAAATTTTGCCAGGAATGAAGATTTTGAGTCATCAGGAGAGGCGGGATAGGCTGGAACTGTTTTCACTGGAGCATAGGAGGTTGAGGGGTGATCTTATAGAGGGTTATAAAATCATGAGGGGGTTTGGAACATAAGTAATAGAAGAGTGGCCGCTTGAGTCTGCTCCACCATTCAATAAGATCATGGCTGATCTTTTTGTGGACTCAGCTCCACTGACCCGCCTGTTCACCATAACCCTTAATTCCTTTACTGTTCAAAAATCTATCTTTCTTTGCCTTAAAAACATATTTTTTAATTTCAAAAATATACTTTATTCATAAAATAATTTGATGGTCTGTACAGTTGATCATGCCATACATACGTAAACATTTGCATACAGAGATCAGAATTTATCATTTGTATATACAGGTCTGTGCATTTACAAATCATATATCCATATATTTAGCTGTGGTGTCAGCAGACCCCAAATGACTGCGTGGGCCCCCTGTTCTTCTTAGGCAGGCAGATGTCACACGGTGGTCTTTCCCCACCGCGCCTTGGTGGCAGCTGCCCCAAGCTTCAGCGCGTCCCTCAACACGTAGTCCTGGACCTTGGAATGTGCCAGTCTGCAACACTCAGTCAGGGTCAACTCCTTCAGCTGGAAGATCAACAGGTTTGGGACTGTTTTCGGACTCAACTGTTTCACTGGGCAGGGGATTCCACAGATTCACAACCCTTTGGGTGAAGCAGTCCCTTCTCCGGGTCAGGGGGAGGTGTCTTTTCCCTAGGGGATGAGATTTTAAGACTAGGGCACATATTTTTAAGATGAGAGAAGAAAAATTTAAAAAAAAAGACATGGGTGGGGGGGGGGGAAACCTGTTTTACACGGAGTGGCTCATCTATGGAATGAACTTCCAGGGGAAGTGGTGGATGCAAATACAGTTACAACATTTGGATAAGTTCATGAATAGGAAATGTTTGAAGAGACATGGGCAAAGTGCAGGGAAGTGGAATTAATTTAGTTTGAGATTACAGTCAACATGGACTGAAGGGTCTGTTTCTATGCAACTACCTGCTGTGGCAGGATTTGAACCCAGATCATTACTAAGTCTCAGGCTTACTAGTCTAGTGATAGTACCATTGGCCCATCACTTTCACCTAACAGCACTTCCCAAACCTCTATCACAGAGCAGGATAAAAGTTACAAACATGTGTAACCACTTGCATGACCCCTTACAAGTCCTATACCATCTTAATTCAGAATTAAGTCACCATTCACTGTCGTTTGGTAAAAGCTCCCTCCCAAGTGGCACTGTGGATGTTTCATGTAAAGCTAATCGATTTCCTGAGGCTTTTTTGGAAGATATTCTGCTTCATGACAACAAGGGTTTGGCCAAAGGTGATAGGCAATTGTAACAACAAGTAAGCGTGGTGCTTAATGGAATTCAGCCAAATAAGCAAGGCTTACTGCCAGTAGATCAAATACTGTATTCTCCACTGCAATTCGGAGGATCCACTGTTTATTGGAAGGAGGCTTAATCAATGAAATCTGATGGGAAGAGGGTTACAGGAGGTAAGATTTACACTTGACAGAGCTACATAGATGGTAATGGGGAGAAAGGGAGCAGCTGAATTTGTATAGAGCCTTTTTATTACCCCCTTTGACATTCAAGCAATACTTTTGAAGTGTCGGACGGCATGGCGGCTCAGTGGTTAGCGCTGCTGCCTCACTGCACCAGGGATCTGGGTTTGATTCCAGCCTCAGGTGACTGTGTGGAGTTTGCACATTCTTCCGTGTCTGCGTGGGTTTCCTCCGGGCGCTCCAGTTTCCTCCCACAGTCCAAAGATGTGCAGATTCGGTGAATTGTCTGTGCTAAAATTGCCCATTGTGTTCAGGAATGTGTAAGTTAGGTGCCTTTGTCAGGGGTAAATGTAGAGTAATAAGATAAGGGTGGGTTACTCTTCTGAGGGTCAGTGTGGACTTATTGGGCTGAATGGCCTGTTTCCACGGTGTCGGGATTTTATGATTCTATTTAATGTTGGGCTATTCTCACATCTAGTGGTATATAAGGTGACAAAGCAGGTGTTTATACCTGTTTCCATTGGCTAATTCTAATGGAACAGGTCACAAGTCTGATGCTAGAAGCTGTAGTCTGAAAGCATGTCCGATTAAGAGACTCTCTCATTCTAACTCTTGCCTGCAATTGCTTCTTAGATAATTTTAATCAACTTGTTCAGAGATGTTGGGGTACACCTCTAGAGTAGTTGGGATTTGAACCCAAGCCTCCTGCTTCACAGTACCACTGTTCCACAATATTTTGGGCCATTGACTTGTATTGCAGGGATTTACAGATCAGGATTCAACTTGTTTGGGTGCACTGTGAAGACATCTTCCTTGGAAATTAGCTCCCAGGCTAGGGTTCAAACCTGGAGGTTCTGGCTCTGAGTCAGGACCGTTACCAACTGCAACATGAGACTTCCCCTGAGCCTTGGCATTGGGGAAAATCCATCTACTTGACCTCATGCAAACTAACTATGAAGAGACTGAAAAGGGATGGCATCTTAGGACAAAGAACACAGATGTAGCTCACCATTGGTATGAGCAGCCTGTGCAAAATATATTTTAAAAATGAAAAGCCTTTCCAAATGAAGATCGAGCATGGCATAATGCCATGCATCAAGGATGAGCTGCTCAACTGTGAGAATTATGCATTTCAACGTGGAGCACATCTCAACCATTGATTAATGTTTATGAGTCAGGAGATATAGAATCCATATTCCTTACACTTCCATTGCCTATCATCCGGTTTGCAGTTTTTTGAGGCTGATGTGTATTTATACACATTTATTAAATGAATATTGACTTCAATGTTCTGCCTGCAAATTAATATATGAAGTGATAAGTAACCACAGTGACCTGGCACATGAAAGTCAGGCTGAAAATGTGTTGCTGGAAAAGCGCAGCAGGTCAGGCAGTATCAAAGGAGCAGGAGAATCGACGTTTCGGGCATAAGCCCTTCTTCAGGATCTCCAGCATCTGCAGTCCTCACTTTCTCCTCCTATGAAAATAAGGCCCCAGCTATTTGCAGCAAATGCCAACACACTCTGTCAATCAGCACTGATTCATTCTCAGGCCATAGACCTCTCTAGCCATTTATAGACTATCTTTTGTGGAATGTTGTCCCGTGAAGCAGCTTGACACAACCTGTCAGCTTGCAACGGGACATTCGAGGGCAGGTTAAGATTTAACTTCATTGAAGTAGAACTGCAGTCACAAACAATAATTCAATACCAATTTCTTCAAATAATATTTCACTTGAGTAGGTGTGAAGAGCCATTTCTTGAAGCGAGATGATTTCAGAGGTGTATGTTTGTAATGTTCCACTCCGTAAACAAATGTAAGACTGAGTAAAGTTTGATGCTGGTACTGTCCTTTGGCAAGTGAATTTCTTGTCTAGACCAGCACCAATTCAGATCAAGTAGGCACTGTAGAGTTCATTCCCTAAAGTGAGTTTAAGTGAAGTGGATGGACTTTTACAACAATTCAATAGGGTCAGTTGTCCTGATATGACTTGTTTTGCCCCAAACTGCTTTTCGTAGAGTCATAGAGTCATACAGGATGGAAATACACCCTTTCAGCCAACCAGTCCATACCGACCATGATCCCAAACTACTAGTGCCACCTGCCTGCATTTGCCCCGTATCCCTCCAAACCTTTCCTATTCATGCACTCATCTTTTAAACATTGTGACTTTTCCTGCATCCATCACTTCCTCTGGCAGTTCATTCCATACACAAACTACTCTCTGTGTAAAAAGGTTTCCCCTCATGTCCTTTTTAAAACCTTCTCCTCTCACCTTAAAAATATGCCCCCTCGTCTTGAAATGCCCTACCATAGGGAAAAAGACACATGTTATTCACCTTATCTATACCCCTCATGATTTTATAAACCTCTATAAGGTCACCTGCTGCATTCCAGTGAAAAGCTGTCCAGCCTATCCAGCATTTTTGTATAACTTAAACCCTCCATTCCCAGCTACATCGTGCTACATCTGTTCTGAACCATCTCCAATTTAATATCCTTCCTATAGCAAGGCAACAACTAGAAAATTCAAATTCATAAGTTGGCCTGGTGTAGACTTGAATGTAGCTTTTGTAGATTATCAGATGTGCAAATATGTAGCCAATAATTACCCTCAACTTCTGTCAATAATTGCACAGGAAATGCCAAGTCGCAAGTTCAATATTTCAAATCTGCGGGCATGTTTATTTATGGATGAACTGGACATTTATGTGTCTAAAAATATGATTCAGGAAACATTTCCTTTTGTTGGCTTGAGGTGCAGTTTGAAAGCATGCAGACTGCGTGTCACCTGTTCCCCTACCTACTTGCAGTGTACCATGAAGGAGAGACCAGTGACATTCATGCAATGTCAAGTTGTCACTGATGCGTTAACCAATTTACTGCACAGTCCCCGGCAGAGATGTGCAGCAAGGGAAATCTAAAAAGGAAGTATTGGTCCAGATTTTGCTGGAATGGTCATAGTGGTTTAACAATGTTCATTCTTAATAATAACATTGGATTACAAAGCATATCCAGCTTAAAAACTGGCCATTGGTCCAGCCAGCTAACGCTGATGTATATACTCCACTTAACTGCCTCCCATCTTTCTTTATCTAAATCTCTCACTGTAACTCTGTGCCCTTCTCCCTCAAATACAAATCTACTTTCCCCTTGAATGTACCTTCTCCAGTCACTGATAATGAATTCCTCTGCTTTTCAATTAAAGACTGAATACTGTATTGGGTTTCCTCAATACTATCTCAACGAGCCACGACACACTGCAGCCACAGAGGAACTATGCAGAGCAGAGGAAAATCACCCATACAGTGTATTCAAAAAGAATGGCTACCCAATGAATACAGTCTGCCAATTTCTGAGCATCAAGCCCAAACTAGCTGACAAGACACGTTCAGAAACTCTAGCCACTCTCCTCTGCATCAAAGACATCAAAGAAATGACTGCCAGGCTACTCAGACCTCTTGGCATCATGTAGCCCACAAACCCACCAACACACCAAAACAACAGCTAATGAACTTGAAAGACCCTATACAGACAACAAGCAAAACTAATGTCATTTACAAAATACCGTGCAAGAACCGTAACAAACATTACATTGGCCAAACATTGGCTTCTTCCAGAGGCTCACTGAAGATGTTACTTAGTATGGTGATGAAACATCCGAAAATGAACCTTCTAGCTCAACGAGCAAACCTACATCCACTGTTTTGTGTTGATGGTCTCTTGCCACATTGTTCCCCAAAAGAGGTAAAATTATTTCAGTGTGCACTTCAAACCTCGATAAAAGGATCTGAATGTAGGTTTGCTCGCTGAGCTGGAAGGTTCGTTTTTAGACATTTCATCACCATACTGGGTCATATCTTCAGTGAGCCTCCGAATGAAGCACCGGTGGTATAGCCCACTTTCTCTTTATATGTTTGAGTTTCCTTAGCTTGGTGATGTCATTTTCTGTGGTAATATAATTTCCTGTGGTGATATTTCTGTTCTTTTTCTCAGGCAGTGATAAATGGGATCTAAGTCAATGTGTTTTTTGATAGAGTTCCGGTTGGTAGAAGGAGTCATGAAGTCAAAGCTTCTCGTCATGCATGCATCAGGACCAAAACACAAGAAAACCAACTTTAGAAAGGAATTGGCCATCCATACAGCATGTGCGGAGTTACTGCTTGATAGATGATGGTATAAATTAGCAGCTCCTTCTTTTCCTGTTTGGTTTTATTGTGTTTCAGTCCTGGTGATTGCAAGGCAAAGAAAGCTTTGATGTGTGTTTCTATTCAGCAATGTCTTCTGCATTGTATTTCTGATGAAAAGCTTCAATCTCATATCCCCTTTTAGCAATGCTGAAGTTCTGTACTAACAAGAGATATGATAACAAAATCTTTCATAATTTAAATTCCTCAATTATACAACCCTCAGGCTTCTTGTTGTCAAGAGAGAAGCTAGCTAGCTAGTCATACCAACCTTTTCTTGATTATGCACACTCATGCATCCCTGGTAAATTTCCTAAGCATGCCTTTCTATCCTAGTTATGGTGTGACCCCACAACTGCATGCATTAGCCAGCAACCCATGGCATTGAATTCGATTAGATTACTTACAGTGCGAAAACAGGCCCTTCGGCCCAAGAAGTCCACACTGATCCTCCGAAGAGCAACCAACCTAGACCCATTCCCCTACGTTTACCCTTGCACCTAACACTATGGGCAACTTAGCACAGCCAATTCACTTAACCTGCACATAGTGGGACTGTGGGAAGAAACCAGAGCAAACCCACGCAGACACGGGGAGGATATGCAAACTCCACACAGACAGTTGCTCGAGGCTGGAATTGAACCCAGGTCCCCAGCGCTGTGAGGCAGCAGTGCTAACCACTGTGCCACTGTGCCACCCATTGAAGAGGGACCTTGTTAGCTATGAATCAGCAGGAGTGGCAGGACATTTTAGTTTTGTCTTTCTTCTCTCTCTCTTCATATAACTTCTTTCCCACTCTTTATTTCTCACTCTGTACCAGATTTGAGCCTAATTCACTCTATTTCCCTCTCCATTGACTCTTTGTATCTTTCTCAAGCCGAGGTTTTAATTGGTTAAGTTGATAGACTCTTGGTCCAAAACAAGGCTCCAGACACACTTTCCAAGTGTGGTAGTATTTTACTTGCACATCTTTCAATCTGTATTTGCTATTCACAATGCGGTTTCCGGTACACTAGGGAGACCAAACTCAGACTGTGTGATTGCTTTGCAGAGAACCTTTGCTCTTTCAAAAAGAATGATCCTGACCTTCCCACTAATTGCTGTTTCAATGAATCACCTTGCTGGTTCATCAATATCTCTGTCTTGAGCCTGCAGCAGTGTTCCAACGAAGCCCAACAGAAGCTGGAGGAATGCCACCGCATATTTGGAGGGGTGCCGGTGTTGGACTGGGGTGGACAAGTTCAGAAGTCACGCGACACCAGGTTATAGTTCGACAGGTTTGTGTGAAGTCATAAGCTTTCAGAACGTTTCATCCAGAACATCACCTGATGAGGGAGCTGCACTTTGAAAGCTTGTGATTTCAAATAAGCCTGGTTGGACCAAGACCTGGTGTTGCGTGACTTCTGAGCTTGATCACATTTTTGGTGTAGGCACTTTACACCCTTCAGGGACGGAGCATTTGGTTCAACAACTTCAAAGCATGAAGGTTGTCATCCATTTTGAGAATCACCCCTCGCTTTTTCTGTACACTTAGCAGAGCGGACCTATTATCTCTTATTCAATCCTACTATTCACACCCAGTTTGCATCTCAAATTCTCCTTTACTATTATTATCACTCCCTCTATTCTTTGCTCTGGGAACCCTCACCATCTTGATCCTTGTTTCCTTTTGCCTAAACCATCCAAAACCGTGGTGGCTCAGTGTTTAGCACTGCTGCCTCACAGCACCAGGGACCTGGGTTCAATTCCAGTCTCGGGCAGCTATCCATGTGGAGTTTGCACATTCTTCCTGTGTCTAAGTGGATTTCCTCCAGGTGCTCTGGTTCCCTCCCACAATCCAAAAGTGAATTAGCCATGCTAAATTGCCCATAATGTTAGGGGAATGGGTCTGGGTGGTTTACACTTCAGAGGGTTGGTGTGGAATTGTTGAGCCAAAGGCCTGTTTCCATACTCTAGGGAATCTAAAAAATATATTTTTTTCAGTTCTGAAGAAGGGTCCTTTGATTTGAAACACAGATGCTGCCAAGCATGCTGAATTTCTCCAGTATTATGTGTGGTTTTTCTTGGTTCCATTGCTCACCAAGGCCCCGGATATCCTGGTGGTCTTGCCATGTTGTTGTCAGTGCACATTTGCAGCAATGTAGAGGGCAAAGGTTTCCAGATGCAAAGAGAGGGAAAAGGTCTAGGGGAACACAACAGACTGGGAGTTGCCCTGCTGAAATATGGAGCATTACCCATAGCATGCACATAAGCAAGGAACTCTGCAAACCTCTTCTATAAATGGATGCTAGATCAGTTGTTTATTTTAAATCTGAGAAAGGTAACTTTTTGTTAAGCAAAGCTATTAAGGGATATTATTATTAAGGAATACATACAGAGGAACCTCAATTATCTGAAGGACACGGGTGAGCAGTATTTCGTTTGGTTAATCAAATGCTGGACAATCGAATGCCAGGTAATATAGTTTAGCCAAGCATCAAGACCTTGTGATCTTGCCGGATAATCCAATATTCGGATAGTTGAAGTTCCTCTGTATTATTAAGCTGGAGAGGATTCAGAAGAGACTTACCAGGAGGTTGCTGGGAATGGAAGGTTTGAGTTACAGGGAGAGGCTGGATAGGTTGGGACTTATTTCACTGGAGCATAGGAGGTTGAGGGGTGACCTTACAGAGGCTTATAAAATCATTAGGGGTACAGATAAGTAAATGGCAGGTGTCTTTTTCTTGTGATGGAGGATTTCAAGACTAGGAGGCATATTATTAAGATGAGAGGAGAAAGATTTTAAAAAGAGGGGCATTTTTTTTTACACAGCAGGTGGTTTGCATGTGAAATGAACTTTCAGACGAAGTGGTGAACATGAATACAGTTACAATGTTTAAAAGATATTTGGATAAGTACATGAATAGGAAATGTTTGAGGGATATTGGCCAAGTGCAGGCAGGTGGGACTAGTTTAGTTTGGGATTATGTTGGGTATGGACTGATTGAACTGAAGGGTCTGTTTCCATGCTGTAGGACTCTATGAAATGGGCCAAAGGCAGTGTTTGCAGTTGGACCAAGATCAGCCATGATATCATTGTAATGTAGAACAGCCATGAGGGGCTGAATGGCTTACTCCTGTTCCTATGTTCCTACCCCTAATTTTCCTCATATCTGCAAGTCAGTGCTTTTAGCATTTACAGTATATTTTACAGGCTAATTTTATCCTGGAATTTAACATACGAAAATGCACCATTGTTGGAAATAAATTTTAATGTCCAAACTGTGTGTTGCCAAAGGGAATAAAGATTTGTACTTTGTGATTCAGCCTATTTGTACTAAGAACTGTTTTGGGATTTGTAGATTCAATGATCATCTCGCGATATACCAGACAGTAAACTTTAGTGTATCAACAGTCCACTCCTACAATGAGAATTTTCCTTTGATTATTACCCCATCATCATCGCAATTCGTAAATAAGGAAAGGCACATGTTTGACCCATTTTGCTTCATCCACCCAAGAATGATTTGGTACATGCTTTAGTACATTGATTACATTGAGTGTACAGCACAGAAGGAGGTTATAGAGTTAAGGAGGGTCAAAAGCCAAGAAGGGACTTTGTGCTTTATACATGAGGTCATGAGTTTTCACTGTGCAGGCTTGGAAGGCAGTGTATGACTAAAAGGTTATGGGAGTTGGGCGAGCAGCATTTGTTGCAGAATAAATTATGATCAGCAAAGGTTAGGATGAGTTGAAGCTTACGGAGTGTAGGAAATGGGAGATTAATCAGAAAAACATTGACAGAAATACATTATGGTGCTGGTGAGGCCACACCTGGAGTACTGTGTACAGCTTTGGTCTTCTTACTTGAGAAAGGATGTACTGGCGCTGGAGGGGATGCAGAGGAGGTTCACCAGGTTGATTCCGGAGTTGAGGGGGTTGGTTTATGAGGAGGGATTGAGTAGACTGGGACTGTACTCATTGGAATTCAGAAGAATGAAGGGAGATCCTATCGAATCGTGTAAAATTACGAAGGGAATAAATAAGCTAGAAGCAGGGAGGTTGTTTCCAATGGTGGGTGAAACCAGAACTAGGGGGTAAAGCCTCAAACTAAGGGGGAGCAGATTTAGGACTGAGTTGAGGAGGAACTTCTTCACTCAAAGGGTTGTGAATCTGTGGAATTCCCCGCCCAGTCAGGAAGCTGAGGCTACCTCATTGAATATTTTTAAGGTGAAGGTAGATTTTTAAATAGTAAAGGATTTAAGGGTTATGGTGAGCGCATGGGTAAGTGGAGCTGAGGCCATGAAAAGATCATCTATAATCTTATTGAATGGCGGATCAGGCTTGAGGGACCAGATGGCCTACTCCTGCTCCTAGTTCTTGTGAGATCAGCAAACCTGGGGCTGACAAACCAGTGGATGGGGTTTTTCGTGGCATATTGGGTTGCTGTACGTACAGGGTTAGTAAAGACAATGGAAATAACAATATGTGATCTTAGTGGTGGAGTGAGTTGAGTATCATGCCAGGTTTGTTCACTGCCAAGTTCAGCCTGGTACAATGCCTAGGGAGGGAAATGGATTCAATGGCACAAGGTAAGAAGTCAATGGTAAAATGCAAGGACAATGAATATGGTGTTCCTAATATTTAATAGGAATGTAGTGTTACTCAACCAAGACTGGATGCCAGAAAGCAATTCAACAACTCTATCGGGATCAATCGAAATAGATGTAGTTGTAAGTGATGGCTGTAAATAATGTCACCAAAGGTGAATGTGGAATGTGGAAAACATGGGAATAAGAGATATATCTGTGGAAGGATTTGGATGTAATAATGCAGGGGAATCAGTGATGAAGATATTGCTGGGGATATAATTGGAGGTTATCTGGTTATAGTCCAGGTTAAAAAGTTAAAAATTACTAAAAAAAAGTTAAAAAGTTAAAAAACAAAATAAAAAGTTAAAAATCACACAACACCGGGTTATAGTCCAACAGGTTTAATTGGAAGCACACTAACTATAACCTGGTGTTGTGAGATTTTTAACTTTGTACACCCCAGTCCAACACCGGCATCTCCAAATTATATCATGTGATATCATGTTAATGGAGTATGATGAGATGTGCAGGATGAGGTTACATGGTCAGCTAACAGAAATGACAGAGGGATATACAGTAGCGCCTTGACTTACAAACTTAATCCGTTCCGGGACCCGGTTCGCGAACCGAAAAGTCCGCGAACTGAATCAATTTTCCCATTGTTTAGATATTCAAAGCATGCGGAGCAAAGCAGAACAATGACAATGAAACCACGGGCTTTTTGCATTCGTACCTTTGTTCGTACTTTGAATTTCGTATGTAAGTTGAAGCAAAACTTTACATACAATCCTGTTCGTAAACTGATTTGTTTGTGAATGGGGTCGTTCATATGTCAAGGCACTATTGTAGTCTGATGGTGATAGGCATGGACAAAGGATTCTTTCTTATTCTGATAAAGAACTGCAGGGAATGTAGGAACAACTTTAGAGGACAACAACATATTCACAAACACACCAAACGAAAGAGAGGTTAGTGATTAGGTAAAAACAGGAAACACTTGAAACAATCAGCAGATCAGACAGCAGCTGCCATTACAGTCAGAAGGGTAGACAAGGAGGAGGCTGGAAGAACACAGCGAGCCAGGCAGCGTCAGGAGGTGGAGAAGTCGACGTTTCAGGTGCAATCCTTGCTCAGTCATGGGGTTGACTTTCTCACCTGCTGATGCTGTTGGCTTGCTGTGTTCATCCAGCCTCCTCCTTATCTACCTCTGTCACAATCCTTGTCTACCATGGATTCCAGCATCTGCAGGTATTTTTGTCTCTAAATATGATGATGTTGAGTAATACACTTTTTTTTGGCAGAGGAGATGGATGCCAAATAATGATCAGAGTAGTCAACTTGATAGCATGATAAATGGCTAAAGTAGATATACTCAAGTGGGAATTTCTAAATTGGAGTCAGTGAAAATGGGTTCATATCAAGAGGGAATGACAGTAAAGGATTTGCAGGGAACAGTGTATCTGAGGAGTCATTAATGGTTTGTGTAAATGTCATTGGAAAAGGTCATTACTGGGCTGAAAGTGTACTTGGAAGTGATGGGAGTGGAGGGAGACATTTCCTTTGCTACAGTCAAACAAAGAAGGAAATGAGATTGGAAGAAACATCAACAGTATAACTGGTAAAACATCATGCAAAGAATTTGTTGGAGGTGGCGTCGTCTGTGATTCAATGAAAGAGGCCACACCATAGATAAAATCAAGGGACTCAGTGACCATAAATGAGAAAGAGAGTTAATCTGGAGAGACTAGTTAACACAAGACAGATGGGCAACAAATTCAGAGGAGAGGGAAATGTGAGCTGAGACTGTGAAAAATAAGATTTTCATGTGCAGAGGTCAATAAATAAATAAGGATTAGAGATTAGAACATAGAACATAGAACATAGAACATAGAACATAGAACAATACAGCACAGAACAGGCCCTTCGGCCCACGATGTTGTGCCGAACTTCTATCCTAGATTAAGCACCCATCCACGTACCTATCCAAATGCCACTTAAAGGTCGCCAATGATTCTGACTCTACCACTCCCAAGGGCAGCGCATTCCATGCCCCCACCACTCTCAAGAACCCACCTCCCCTATACCTCCCTATAGGGGAGGTATAGGTATCTCCCCTATACCTTCCACCCTTCACCTTAAATTTATGTCCCCTTGTAACACTCTGTTGTACCCGGGGAAAAAGTTTCTGACTGTCTACTCTATCTAGTCCTCTGATCATCTTATAAACCTCTATCAAGTCACCCCTCATCCTTCGCCGTTCCAACGAGAAAAGGCCGAGAACTCTCAACCTATCCTCGTGTGGATTGAGGATTGGTGGTTGAAAGAGATGGAATATGAATGAAAATTGAAGCAAAATTTATAAATACAGAGGCTAAGAGCATAGATGAAAAAAAGGTTAAAATAGAGTGGGGATTGTCTTAGTAAAATTGCATGTCAATTACTGTAAATCTCATGCTTGTTTTTACTTCTTAAATAATCTTTACTGCTTCCCCTTTTCTTGTGTTTATGTCTGCTGGTGTCCTCCCTCTCGGCTGTGTTTTTTTTGTCTCAGCGTCAGAACCCAGCTCTGTCACAATTTCTGACTTAACAGCAACAATGCTGGCCACCCTGAGAACTACATGTGGGAAGTGAATCTCCCGTGCCGCAGCAGTTCCTCTCTCCGCCAGCGGCGTCACTGTCGACTCTGCGAGCTGCAAGGACTGAGCCTCAAACCAGATGGGTTCATGTCATTCCAATTACCTTCACTCGTCATAGCAATGAGACTTTCCCATTTCCCTTGGATGTTTCCCACTCTTTGTAATTTCTGATGGACTATCTCAATGTAATATGCATTAAGAAAATAAAAAGTTAAAAATCACCCAACACCAGGTTATAGTCCAACAGGTTTAATTGGAAGCACACTAACTATAACCTGGTGTTGGGTGATTTTTAACTTTGTACACCCCAGCCCAACACCGGCATCCCAAATCAACAAAATAGTTGGACTCTGGGTTTCTTGTTGATGGTATTGTATTTTCAGATGTCACCAATGCGTTTTCTGCTTTGTAATTACTGCAGTTTCTGGTTGGAGTAATTTAGGTCATCAATCCTTCTCGATATTTTCTAATCACCTTATTCAATGATACTATTACACACTTCCAGACAAGCAGGGGTTTGAACTTGAGCTTGCTGGCTCTTTTTTTCATTTGTTCGTGGAACGTGGGAATCACTGACTGGCCCAGCATTTATTGCCCATCCCAAGCTGTTGGTCAGAGGGCAGTTAAGAGTCAACCACATAAATGCCAGATCAGGTAAGGATGATAGTTTCCTTCCTTAAAGGACATTAGTGAACCAGATGGGTTTTTCCAACAATGGACTCATGGTCATCATTAGATTCTTAATTCCACACTCTTATTGTACTCAAATTCCACCATCTGCCATGGCAGGATTCAAACCTGGGTCCCCAGAACATTGCCAGTCCAGCGATAATACCACCAGGCCATTGCCTGCCCCAGCTCAAAAGTGGGAATATTATTACTGCAGCACAAGAGCCCTAAAATCCCTTTCTAAGATGGGTCTGAACTTCTGACTGACTATAATGTGTTCTTAAAGTGGGTATTTTCTTAAAGTGGTAAATTTACTCGTCATACAGACATAGTCATACAGACAGGAGAGACCCTTTGGCTCATTGAGACTGCACTGACCTGTCAAATAGGCATCACTTTCCAGCACCTGGCCCATAGCTTTGAACTTTATGACATTTCAAGTGCTCGTTCACGTACCTCTCAAATGTTGTGAGGTTTCCTGCCTTTACTGCCTTCCCAGGCACTGTCAATAGCGTCTGGCGATCACAAGTTCCGTCAAATCCCCCTCGGCGAGCTGCCCTTCACTTTAACATTATGTCCCCTCGTTATTGACCCTTCAACTGAGGGAAACAGCTGCTTCCTATCTATCCTGTGCATGCCTCCCAGGACCTTGTTACCATTCCCCAAACCTCCGCACCCCCCTGGCCCCCACCTGGTTTCCCAGCCTTCTCTGCTCTAAACTAGGCAACCTGAGCTTAACCAGCTTCTCTTGGCTTGCTTTGAAAAAATATTCCTTCAAGAACAAATTAAATTCAAATCCATGTCACTGCTCACCACATCATATTTCAGCAGGTCATATCTTTTCACTTCCAATCCCAGGTGATTTGTAAATGGGGGAGATTGCTGTTACCAATCTTCTTTTCTACGTTGAGTCTAATGGCATATCTAACGATCAGTGCTCATGATGCCCACTGTAGAGTCATAACAAGAAGAGGAACTTGCCTTCCAAAGCAGAGTAATAGTTTATTCCATGACAGGAATATGTACGATTAGACTTAAGAACGTAAGAACGAGGAGCAGGAGTAGGCTATTCAGTTCCTCGAGCCCGCTCTGCTATTTAATACATTCATGGCTGAGCTCACCTCAGTTTTAATTCCTCTTTCTTGCCCGTTCTCCATAATCTTTCAACCCATTACTAATTAAAAACCTGTCTATCATCCTCCTTAAATTTACTCAATGTCCCAGCATCGACCACACACTCTGGGGACTGAATTCCTCAGATTCACAACCCCTTGTGGGCGGCACAGTGGCACAGTGGTTAGCACTGCTGCCTCACAGCGCCAGAGAACCAGGTTCAATTCCCGCCTCAGGCGACTGACTGTGTGGAGTTTGCACGTTCTCCCCGTGTCTGCGTGGGTTTCCTCCGGGTGCTCTGGTTTCCTCCCACAGTCCAAAGATGTGCAGGCCAGGTGAATTGGTCATGCTAAAATTGCCCATAATGTTAGGTAAGGGGTAGATGTAGATGTAGGGGTATGGGTGGGTTACGCTTCGGCGGGGCAGTGTGGACTTGTTGGGCCGAAGGGCCTGTTTCCACACTGTAAGTAATCTAATCTAATCTAAATTCAATTCTCCTCATCTCTGTTTTAAATCCCTCTCCTAAATTTAAAAACTTGCATTCTAGATTGCCCCACGTCATCTTTACATTTACTTTGTCAATTTCCTTGAATATCTTAGATGCCTCAAATTGTTCCCCTCCCATTCTTGCCAAACTTTAGAAAGTATAGGCCTAAGCAACTGAATCTCTCTTGATAAGACAAGCACTGGAATCAATCCAGTGCACCTCCCCTGAACTACTTCGAATGCAACTACATCCCTCTCCAAATAAGGGGTTCAACATTGGACTCAGTATTTCAGAGGTGGTCTCAGTAATGTCAATAACATGTTGAGCTGGCAAAAACAAGGCAGGTCAAGAAGCAGTAGAGGAGCAGGAGACTCAATGTTTTGGGCAGGACCCTTTGTAAGACTCTCCTGCTCCTCTGAGGCTGCTTGATCTGCTGTGCTTTTCCCAGCTCCAATTCCATTGACTCTGATATTCCAGTTTCTGCAGTCCTCACTATCTCCTAGTGGTCTCACTAATGCCATGTTAGGGATAGTTACAACTACCATAAGGTGGGTGCATCAGGTCTGTCTCCATTTGAAATTGTTAGAAGAGCTCAGCAGGTCTGGCAGCATCTGTGGAGTGAAATCAGAGTTAACGTTTCTTGTCCAGTGACCTTTCCTCAGAAACCATTGGGAACTTGTGCAAAACTAATTTTTTCTTCACTCGAAGACGGCATGACCTGATGAGATTGAGTGGCACTAATTCAACTTCAAAATTAGCACTTTTGAGATTTTACACAAAAGCTTGTGATTTTTCTTATGTTTTGCCCCACTCTCACTCCAGAGTCTTGACCATATTCAGGCTGACACTCCAGTGCAATCGGAGAAAGTGAGGACAGCAAATGTTGGAGATCAAAGTCAAAAAATGTGGTGCTGGAAGCATTCGGGAAGCAGGAGAGTTGATGTTTTGAGCACAAGCTCTTCATCAGGAATGCTGTCCTGCTCCTCGGATGCTGCCTGACCGGCTGTGCTTTGTCAGCACACACTTTTTTGACTCCAGAGCAATAGCAAGGGAGTGTTGCACTCTTGCTGGTCTCATCTTTCTGGTGAGGCATTGAACAGAGGCTCATTTGCTCTCTTGTGTGGATGGATATGCCACTACATTGAAGGAGTGCTCCAGAGTGTCTAATATTGATCCTTCCGTGAGCATCACAGAGAACCAGTTGGTCTAGTCATTATCACAAGATCGCTGTTTAAGGAATCCTTCTGTGTACAAATTGCAGATTACCGTTTGGAATGGCTATAAAGTGCTTTGGCACATTCTAATTTCAGGGAAGGTATTGTATATACATGAACCCTTAATTCGTTTGCATTTCCTCAATGGGTACTGCAAATAGTTAATTAACAGTGTTACAACTGGACCTTCCGCAACCTATTGTCAATCGATCTGTCCTGTGCTCCCAAACATTTGATTGATCGGTTGTATGAAGCCTGGTTTGACAAGCAGCCTTTTCAATTTTAGTGTAATTCCTGCACATTTATCACAAAAAGTCAGTGTCGCATTTATCACAACACCTTGGAAAGGCAAGGACATATAGCTGCCGTCATTCCAGTGACTAAGAAGTTAATATGTTTTATTTTAGAAATTGCGCTGATTTATTGTGTCTGTTTCTCAGCGATTCAATCATCTTCTCACATTTGCCCCCTGCCCAGTCCTGTATCACCAAAGGCCAGTTACAAACTGACAATCTGCAGTATGCGCTTGCAGGGAACATACCTCTGTAGCATTGGTTCGCTGCTTACTTTTGTTCTTGAGAGTCAAGAATAATGAACCAAGTGGAGTGGCTTTATAGCAGTGAAACCGAACAGGCAAAGGAGGGATTTCTGTGACATGGTTTGAGTGTCTCAAATGTTGAAAAAGAAAGAAAGTCTTGCTTTAAAAAAAAACAACATTCACAACTTCAGGTTGTCTCAAAGCACAAAACACAAAGCAACTGGGGAGGTGATAGTTTAGGAGATTATTGCTGGACTGTTAAGCCAGACACCCAGGTAACCTGCTGAGGAATTGTGTTTGAATCCTGCCATGACAGCTAGTGGAATTTGAATTCACTAACTATCTGTAATTAGGAGGCTCATGATGACTCCTGAATTCATTTTTAAAAAGTCCATCTAGTTCACTAATGTTCTTTAAGGAAGGAAAGTACCATCCTTACCTGGACTAGTCTATATATGACCTACAGCAACATGGGTGATTCTTAACTGCCCTCTGGAATGGGCAATAAATGCTGGTCTAGTGACACCCTCATCCTAGATTAGATTCCCTACTTTATGGAAACAGGCCCTTCAGCCCAAAAAGTCCACACCAACCCGCCGAAGAGTAACCCACCCAGTTCCATTCCCCTACCCTACATTTACCCCAGACTAATGCACCTAACGAGCAATTTAGCATGACCAATTCACCTAACCTGCACATCTTTGGAATGCAGGAGAAAACTGGAGCACCCAAAAGAAATCCATGCAGACACAGGGAGAATGTGCAACCTTCACACAGACAGTCACCCTAGGCAGGAATCAAACTCAGGTCCCTGGTGCTGTGAAGTAGCAGTGCTAACCACTGAACCACAGTGCTGTCCTGGATTTTCTTAATATTCCTGTGAGTGAATATTAAAAAATAACCTTTGTAGCCAACGAAGCTATAGCCACTGTTGTAATGGAGGATATCTAGCAGCCAGTCTGTGCTCAGAAAGCTCTCACAATCATGCAATGAGATAATAACAGAAATATGTGCTTTCATAATATTTATTGATGGATAAATATTGCATAAGGATCAAGAACGACTGATGAAGAGTCATATCCAACTCAAAAGCTTAACTTTGTTTCTCTCCACAAATGTTGCCAGATCTGCTGAGGTTCTTCAGCTTTGTCTGGTTTTATGATCAGGGAAAGCTTCCCACTCTTTCTTGAAATAGTGCCATTGGATTTTAACATCCATCGAAATGGGCAAAAAAGGGCCTTAGTTAAAGGCCTCATCTGAGCAGTGAAGCGCTTCTTCAGTTCGGTACAGGAGTGTCAGCCTTAAGCTTTGTGCTCAACTCCTCAACTTATCACTAACAACTCTGGATGCCCACTCATGTTCCTGACAGAGTCAACTGCCTGTCAACTAGGTATCCATAAGTTTACTATTGGTGTCCTTCACCTCAGTGTTGATAATATGATTCATTCTAGACCTCTGAATTCAATCACATAAGTCCTCTTAGACCTAAGGCTGCTTTCTCGTTAGTGCTAATGACTTGTTTAATCTGACAGTCACCACATTTCTGGAGAGGGGAGAGGTGGAGATGGAGAGTCCTTCATGATAACCTCAGTCAGTGATGGGAATTTAATCCATGTCGTTGGCATCACTCTGCATCAGCATTGCTTCATGAAGGTGAAATTATGCCTGACCGCATTTGCTAGAATCCTTTGAGGTGATAACAAGGAGGATAGATAAAGTGCAACCAGTAGATGTAACATATTTGGATTTTCAATAGGCATGATATGCCACATCAGGCATATGTAACAAGCTAAGAGTCGATGGTGTTCTGGGTAATATATTAACATAGGTGGAGGACTGGCTAACTGATAGAATAGACAGAATTTGAGTAAGAGCATTTTTCTAATATTGCATGTGGTGCACAGCAGGGAACAATACAAAGCAGGTCCTGTCCACAATAACTAACAACATATATTAAATGGATGAGGGAAATGAATGTACAATCACCAAGATTGTAAATAATACAAAGGTAGGAGGGAATGCAAGTGCGAACACAGAAAGAACCTGCAGAGGGATATTGACAGGTGAAGATAATAGACACAAATCTTAGCAGATGGAGTATAATGTGGGAAAATGCGAAGTTAAGCACTTTGGCAGGAAGAATGGAAGAGCTGGATATTATTTAAATGGATAAAGACTGCAAAAGGTTGGAGTGCAATGGGACTTGGGTGTCCTTGTCTCTAAGTTATAATCTTCAAAACTAGGCAGGTAATATGAAAAAAACTGGAATGTTTATCCTTATGTTAAAGGGAGTGGAGTATAAAAATAATAAGGCATTTCTAAAACTATGCCAGGCACTAGTCAGACCACAGCTAGAACACAGTGAGCATATTTTTTCCGCTCCTCTAAGGAAAGATATCGTGGGATTGGAGACAGTTCACTCGGTCGTTCCTGGGTATGGAAGACCAGCCTTATGAGGAGAGGTTGAGTAGGTTGGGCCAGTACCCATTGGAGTTTAGGAGAATGAGAGGTGAGCTAGTGAAACATGTAAGTATCTTATGGGTCTTTGTAGGATAGACACAGAAAATATTGCCCACGTGGGAGAGCTTAGGACCAGAAGGCATAATCACAGAGTCAGCAGTTACTCAGGTAAGAAAGAGATGAGGAAAAATTTCGTCTTTCAGAGGGTTGTGGAATTCTTTACAACAGAGCTATTGGAGACTGGATCATTAAGTGTATTCAAGGCTGAGATCAACAGATCTTCAATCAGGAAGAGAATCAAAGGTTATGGGGAAAAGGCAGAAAGTAGAGTTGAGGGTTATCAGGTTAGCCATGACCTCTTTCAGTTGTGGACCAGACTCGATGGGCTGAATGGCCGATCTCTGCTTCTGTGTATTGCGTTATAGGGTCATATGTTTAGAGATTTGAGACAGAGAAAGAGACAGGACTATTGGAATGGAGCAAGACAGAAAGATTAGTTTAGAAATGCTCCAGGAACAAGCTTTATGCACACTGAGTGGTTTCTTTCCACAGCGTAAAAGATTAAAATGCGCTGGCTTCCAAGATAAGGTCAGGAGTGATGAACTGAAGTCAGTCTGTCGTAATAGCAATGAACCATCTTCCCAGATAAAGCAGCTTTAATAACCCACTCCCCAGTTCCCCAGCACTTCCACTCACTGCTGCAATTAGAATCATCATCACTCCTGAGTGTAGGCTTTACTTCAGTTCCTTGGAAGGAGCAAAACTAAGCTTGAACTTTTATGTTTGAATCACATACACATACATATGTCATTATCTAGCCTCTGGATAGGTGAATGGAGTGTGTGCTTCAAAGACTAACAATACTCAGTCTTTGGAGTATGACATCTTTACAGAATGACAGCTCCTCAAGAGTCAACATGAAGTTTTTTGAACAGAACTGATATTTAATATAGGGCACAGGAATGGGTCTGAGTGGGTTACACTTCAGAGGTGTGGACCTGTTGGGCCAAAGGGCCTTTTTCCATACTGTAAGGAATCTAATCTAATCTAAGGAATTTAATCTAATCTAATTTAATTAATTTTGGGGAATAAGCTGAGAAAAATGCAAATCACGCCCTGAGCACGTGTTTGATAGTTCTGCAATCCATGGGTTGGCTGATGCAGCCAATCTTACACTGAACATTTTGCTTGATTTTAAGAAAGTGGTTCAAATTCTGTGAGGGGCCTTTTACGTTTTCATGGAGTGGCACGGTGGTTCAGTGGTTAGCACTGTTGCCTCACAGCCTCCCCCCTACCCCGGGTTCGATTCCAGCCCTGGGCGACCCTCTGAGTGGAGTTTGCACATTCTCCCCGTGTCTGCCTGGGTTTCCTCCCACAATCCAAAGATGTGCAGGTTCGGTGAATTGGTCATGCTAAATCGCCCATAGTGCCAGGTGCAATAGTCAGGGGTAAATATATAGTAGGGGAACGGGTCTGGCTGGGTTACTCTTCGGAGGGTTGGTGTGGACTTGTTGGGCCGAAGGGCCTGTTTTCCATACTGTAGGGAATCTAATCATACAATTAGTCACAGAGTTTTCCCCAGTCAGTTGGCTCAATTGTGAGCCATTACAATGCCCATCCTACAGTGCTTATATTTTCCAAGTCTATGGCATACAAAATAAACCATGCTGCCAGGTTTCCTGCTGTTTGACAATATTTCTTCCACACTATTTCTTTGCCAAGTTATTGTGCAGATCAGATCTTCATGAAATAATTTCAGTTCATTTCAAGCCTCTCTTGAGCAAGCACAGAACTTAGAAACCAAGTCCCTTCAACCAATACATCACCATAAAAGTCAAGCAAAACCATGTGCAAATGTTTAAACAGAAAAGAAGACATAGTTATAATGAACATTTCATGACCTCGAACAACTTAAAAAACAACAATCTTGCAAATGAAGTGTTCTTGCTGTTGTAATGCAGGAAAGTCAGCATCTGCCATGTGCACAGCAAGATCCCACGAACAGCAAAGCTGTGATGACCAAGGAGAGAATCTGAACCCAATAATTTTGATTAAGAGATAATTTCTGGCCTGCAGAATGAGGCATATTCCACAATCCTCTTCAAACCAGCACCAGGGGATGTACTGTAACACCACAGGTTTATAGAATACTTGTCCATTGTCAACATGGATATCTATGTACTAATAATACAATGGATGGGAGCTAATATTTTCAGCCTGGTTCAAATCTTCCTATATCCCATTCCACCTGAAAACTTCACTTGGTATGTATTCTTGATAAGTTGATGAGAAAGGAATGCTTGGAAATTGATTCTCCATTGAGAATTATTGGAGATTACTTCTGTAATAAATAATCCTCAAATATTTTCAGTCTGATTTCAAACCATTTCAACAAAAATAATTATATGCATGCTAAGATGCAGCTAAAATTTAAATTGGCACAAAATCCCTCCCAAGAAACAAAATATCTTTTAAAAATGACTTGCAGGATTTTTCCTCTTAAAAACAAGAAAGAATTGGCCATGCTTGACATGGGGGAAATTGTGCAATATCTTCAAGAAGCATTCTCATTAGAATTTTCTGTAAGTCTGCTAAAAAATAATGTATTCAAGAAGATTGTATGAGCTTGATAAAAAGAAGGTCATTTACATCTTCGTTATATAGCTCATTATGGTGGCCCACCACAGAATCCAAGAGGAATGAATGAAATTCTCCCCCAAAAGCATTGCCCACCACCCCCCCCCAAGTTTCTGCTTACTCCAACATGGAATCTCTCCGTGTGTGAATTGTTACCAAACTGATACCAGGTCCTGATGATGGGAACATTATCCATAGATTCAGCAAGCAAGGCAGTTATTCAGCATCAATCAAACTGTATTCTTTACATTAAGGAAGGTGGTTACTCAACCTATTCTGTCTGTGTTAACTTTATGAAGGAATTATGCAATTAGTTTTCCCCCAGCCCCCAGATACCTGTTCTTTTCCAATAGCCTGAACTAGTTTTCTCTTCAAGTATATCACCAATTGTCTTTGGAAAGCTATTGTTCCACCAACCTCTCCAGCAAAGTCTCCCAGACAATAATGTGCAGTATAAAGCAAGTTCTTGTTGTATCTTCCCTTTATCTTTTGCCAATTGTTTTAAATCTGTATATCCTCTGCTTCGTGATCCACTCACCAGCAGAAACAATGTAGGTCTTATTGACACTGATTCACAGATAGAATCATTTCCATCATATGCTAATCAGTTGCCTGTGTGGGCATTGGTGATGTGAGCTTTGGTCTCCTCAGGTTAGTTTTATGACCTGCACTCACTTTTTGCACATACTAATACCCCTGGCTCAATGCAGATGACTTCAGCCTTCAGAACAGAACATAATAGGGAAACATAAGAGACTTCACTCCTCCACACAGTTAAGTAATGTCACAGCTAAATAACATGGCCTTAAATATCATAATGGCACTACTGTTGTCTGACATATTCATTGAGCTGACGAGTTGAACTGAGTGGCTTTATTGACAGCTCACTGGGGAAAAGAAAACCACAGAACAATTCTTCGTCTGCACCACCAAACAAAATGCTCTCCGTGGTCCTGAAGTGGCCCTAATCTGCTGCTCAATCTCCAGTTTAGCACGTCACAAAGAATCCATTGTCACTTGTCTAAGGCCCAGTATAATGTCTCAATGCTGAATAGAACTGTGGACGTCAACAATGAGCAAACCAGATACATTTTGCAGTTCATAATGCTCTGAGTGATCGCTTCATAATATATTTTTTTCTCTCTTCGAATTGTAACCACACGAAGTTGAGATAAAAAAAGA
The DNA here is from genome assembly GCF_047496795.1 of Chiloscyllium punctatum. NCBI lineage: Eukaryota > Metazoa > Chordata > Chondrichthyes > Orectolobiformes > Hemiscylliidae > Chiloscyllium > Chiloscyllium punctatum. Next base: position 17,804,966 of record NC_092771.1, on the reverse strand, counting down.
ATTCTTTAGAATCCCTACAGTGTGGAAATAGGCCATTCAGCCCACACTGACACCTTTTCTCTCCCATCCCTGCATTTTCCATGGATAACTTACACATCCCTGGGCACTCTGGGTAATTTAGCATGGCAAATCCGTCTGACCATCCTTGGACTGTGGGAAGAAGCTAGACAACCCAGAGGAAACCCACACAGACACATGGAAATGTGCAGACTCCACACAGACAGTCACCTGACTAGGGAATCAAACCCTAGTCCCTGGCGCTGTGAGGCAGCAGTGCTAACCACTGAGGCACCATGCCATCCTAAGATGTTTTTTTCAAACAAGTATGGAATGCAAACATCACTGGAAAAGTCAGAATTTGTTGCTCATTCCTAATTACCTCTGTAGGAGCAAATTATTGCAGCTGCTGGAGGTTGCACTGAAAACAACAAATGCTGGAGATCAAAGCAGGTCAGACAGCATCCATGGAAAGAGAGCAAGCTCACGTTCCGAGTCTAGATGACTGTTCTTCTGATGGAGAGTCATCTAGACTCGAAACGTTCCCTAATTGTCTTTGAATAGCTTTTTGCACTATTTCACAGTCACCCTTATTGCTGTGGATCTGGAGTCACATGTAGGCCAGAACCAGGAAAGGGTGATAGATTTCCTTACAATAATTGACATAGTTACCATTGTTGTGATTAGCTTTATTTATTTGCTGAATGTTAATTCCACCAGCTGTCACAGTGGGGTGTGAACCCATGTACCTGGATTATTTGCCTGGGCCTGTGGATTAGTAATTTAGTGGCATGGCATGTGATGCACCATCTGTTCAGTGCTTTCATTCACCCATGATATGGATTTCCCACAAATACTACCATTGGCAAATGAAGCACATTAATTGAATGGATATGTCTTTGACAATAAGAATTTTCCCAGTATCAATGTTGGGAGTGAGTGAGCAGAATTGGCAGGACTGGATCAAATAGATTTTTTTTTGCTTCATTGTGATTACAGGAAAGAAACCATGGTTGTGTGATTTATGGCTCACAGCATTGTTTGATTCTTTTTATTCATTCATGGGATTTCTTACTGGCTCAGCCAGCATTTCTTTGCCCATCCCTAATTGCTCAGAGTGCATTTAAGAGTCAAACACATTACTGTGGGTCTGGAGTCATATGTTGGCAACCAGATGGGTTTTTTTAACAATCAGCAATGGATAAATGGTCATCATTAGATTCTTAAGAAGCATGGATTATGAAGAAGAACATGGTTCTCTAGCATTCTGTCCTATTTGATGTGTGCTGGATTTTCCTCAGACAGTCTCAGTGACATCTGCTCATTCCTGGTGAAGGGCTTTTGCCCAAAACGTCGATTTTTCCTGCTTCCCGGGTGCTGCCTGACCTTCTGTGCTTTTCCAGCACCACTCTAATCTTGACACTAATCAGTGACATCTGTGCCCATAGCCACTCTTATTGGCATTGGGAGCAAAGTGATGCTATCCTCTGGAGTTGACCCTGGTTCCACAAACATAGCTTCCAGCATAATGCACACATGGAGGTAGCAGGAGTTCAGTCGGGTGAAGGTCCCACTGTGGCAGACGCGTGACCAATGTACTGCATCCAGGGGGCGTTCAATTTGGAGGTGTACCTCAGTTGCTGGAGATCTGTAATTAAAAAAAGGAGCATGCTGGAGAAACTCACCAAGTCTGGCAGCACTGTGGAGAGAACCCCATCCAGTTCGACAGAAGAATCATATCAGACTTGAAACATTAACTGTTTTGAAGAAGGAGTTAGATATAGTCCTTAGGGCTAAAGGAACTTGAACACTAACTGTGTCAAAGAGGAAATTTGATATAGTTCGTAGGGCTAAGGGATTAAAGGGTATGGGAAAAAAGAAGGGACAGGGTTCTGAATTGGAATAGCAGCCTTGATCATATTGAATGACAGAGCAGGCTCAAAGTCCTGAACGACCTACCCTTGCTCCTATTCATATATTTCTCTGTTTCTTTATCCACAGATTTTGCCAAACCTGCCAGATTTCTCCAGTACGTTTTAGTTTTTATTTCAGATTTCCAGCATCTGCAATATGTTATTTTTATTCAATTGTAAGATGATTAGCTGTTGCAATGATAGATAGGAACAGTCCTTTTGAGCTGGCTCTGCTATTTATTATGACCATGCCCTGATTGATGCCTTTTTACCCACACCATACCCTTAATCCTTTTGGCTACTGGCAAACAGAAATCTATCAACAGCTACTGAAGTACACAGAAAGTCTAAGCTTCCACAGCCACTTTCACCAACAGCTTTCTCAAAGAGAAAAAAAATGAAGCTGCTTCTAGTTGGGTTGCCAAATGTCTCCTGTAACTTTTGACCCCCCCCCCCATCAAATTCTCTCCCAAAAGGACACATCCATCCCCCGACATCCTGCTCTTAGGTCCAATACGGATTTTCCACAAATAATACCACTGGCAATAAAGCACATTAATTCAATGGATATGCCTTTGACAATGAGAATTTCCCCAGGATCAAGGTTGGGAGTGAGTGAGTAGAATTGGCAGGACTGGATCAAATTTAGATAATTTTTTTTTGCTTCATTGTGATTACAGAAAAGAAACCAAGGTCATGTGATTCATCGCTCACAGCATTGTTGATTCTTTTTATTCATTCATGGGATTTGTTACTGGCTCAGCCAGCATTTATTTGCCTATCCCTAATTGCCCAGAGGGCATTCAAGAGTCAAACACATCACTGTGGGTCTGGAGTCACATGTCGGCCAGACCAGGTAAGGATGGCAGTTTCCTTCCCTAAAGGATAATAGTGAACCAGATTCGTTTCTCCAACAATCGGCAATGGATTTATGGTCATTATTAGATTCTTAATTCCAGAGGTTTTTTTTTAAATTATTTTGACTAACAACGAGCTCTGGAAATATAGTTTTTCTTTTGTTTCTGCTTACCAACATTAACTATTAAACCAGAGGGCCTTTCACCAAAACTCCCCAGACAGAGGTGAGAATGTGATTTTTCAATGTTGCACAAATTGTCACCAGCCGCCCGCCAATTTGTGTTTGAGGTCTAATTAGGGTCATGTGACCCTGTCACGTGACTGAATAGACCAATTCTTGACCCAGAGAGCTTTGGACACTTGAAGCCGGACATCACTGGAGGTAACGGGATCCACAATAGAAGACTTGATCCCATTTCATTTCTTCTTGACCACCACTCTGTCTCATTGTTAAAGTGTTGGCATTGAAAGATAATGTAAGTTGATGGATTTGTTTTTAACCATTCTGACTGATTAGCAACAAGTTTCTCCCAGTCATTAATGTCAACTCTGCTCATGTCAACGAGACTTTTAGTGTGTCATTAAAACATTATTATTTCCCTCCTCTAGAATGTTAGTGTGATAAACATTCATGATAGATCATCATACAGAAAATTGTTCTAAAGTGAAGAAACAATGCGTGACTTTAAATGTAACTCGTATTTCTGTTTTATGTTTGTTAAGCAGGAAAGGATGTTACTAGTTTCAGTTTTAGTTCTGTGAATGGAGTTCTGTATCTGAAGATTTATTTACATTACCTCATTAAATGAAGTTTTCAAACTCTTGATGTGAATAGTTGAGTGCATTAGAAGCAAGGGTGGAAGAAGTTTAAAAGAAAATTGAACTGTTGCCCTGCAGCAATGTGGAAAAAGTGAGGACTGCAGACGCTGGAGATCAGAGTCGAGAGTGTGGTGCTGGAAAAGCACAGCAGGTCAGGCAGCATCCGAGGAGCAGGAGAATCGATCTTTCTGGCATAAGCCCTTCAGAAGGAAAAAGGATTCATTCTCTATGAAGGGCTTAAGCTTGAAATGTTGATTCCCTGATCATTATTATAAGACCCTCATAAATAATTCCTGCCTTGTGTATAAAAGCTCGTGCATTTCCTTTTCTTTTGGTGTTCTTCTATCAAAAGAGCATCTTGTGAATATGCTCAGCAACTGACCACCACCGTTGATTCTCCTGCTCCTTGGATGCTGCCTGACCTGTTGTGCTTTTCCAGCACCACACTCTCGACCCTGCAGTAATGTGTCCTATGACAGAGGGAGAGAGAGAGAGAGACAGAAACCAGTTCATTTCAGAAAGGTCGTGTGCAGGATAGAGGCAAGTCATTCAGAGAGAAATAGACCCATTACAACAGCAGTGTAGGTTAGCAGTCTCCAAAACAGTCGGGGTAGAAGAAGTCCTGAGTTGCTTCAAGTCAGTAAGAGATAAGATCCAGAAACAGATGTCTGAGGAAGAAGAGTTTAAGGAACGTGCAGAGAAATAATTGAGCTGTGTTTGCAGTTTGTTTAAGGGTCTGAGGAAAAGGTCTTAATTAAAAAGATGGCTTCAATGAATGCAGAACTTTGCCCACAAGGAATCAATCTCAGTTGTGTGAGCTGAGCAAGGAATTTTAAAGTAGAATCAGTCTGGCACACTACAGATGAGGTGGCGCAGTGGTTAGCACTGCTGCCTCACAGTGTCAGTGGCCTGGGCTCAATTCTATCCCGAGGATATGGGCCAAGTGTAGGGGAATGGGGTTAGCGTGGGTAGACATTTTGGTCAGTTTGGGCCAAAGGGCCTGTCTCCATGCTGTAGGACTCAGGCAACTATCTGTCTGTGTGCAATTTGTAAACTCCCTGCATGGGTTTGCCTCTGCTTCCCTTCCACAGTCAAAAAACTGTGCAGGTTAGATGGGTTAACCATGGGCATTAGAGGGGTGGATCTGAGTGGGATGCTGTCACAGGGTCAGTGTGAATTTGATGGGCCACCTGGCTTGCTTGCACACTGTAGGGATTTTTTAAAAATTGGTTGTGTCTGTGTAAGGCTGTTACTGAGTGTAAAAAGGTTGAATCTCTATTTCTGAACATTGTGATAAGACTCTCATAAATAATTCTCCACAACCACCTAATGAAGGAGCAGCACTGCAAAAGCTAGTCTGTTCAAGTAAACCTGTTGGACTATAACCTGGTGTTGTGTGATTTTTAACTTTGTACACCCCAGCCCAACACCGGCACCTCCAAATTCTAAATAATTCCTGTTTCGTGTACAAAAGCTTGTGCATTTCCCTTTCTTTTGGTGTTCTTCTGGCAAAAGAGCATCTTGTGAATATATTCAGTGACTGACCATCTCAGTTAACAAAGTAGCAAAGCCAAAATGTACAGTTTATCAAGGTCAGGTTTTGCTTTAGGATCTGACCATTTGAGAGAGTTGAACGAACAGAAAACTTTTTTTTAAGCCTATTGGACACAATTCCCAGCACAGCAACATTTGATTTTGCAGGGGTTTTGCACGAATGCTTGTGAATCTGGTTTTGAGAAGGATTAGGGTTAGGGTTACAGAAAGACACAAACATTTGTTTGATGACCGTCCCACTGAAACCAGAGAATAAGATGGAGGTATGGCTGATCATTTTCTTTTCTAGCATTCTTATTGTCACTGATTTACAGTCCAGTATAAGAGTACAGTGTTGACAAATATTCTGCGCAGTAAGAATTTGTGCCTTGCTTTTATAGCATCCACAATAAATAGTCTTCTTTTAATTCATTCATGGGATGAAGGCATCACTGGCTAGGTCAGCATTTATTATCCATCTCTAATATCTCCAGAGGGCAGTGAAGAGTCAACCAGACCAGGTAAGGATGGTAGCTTCTTTCGCGAGCCAGATGGGTTTTCCCCAACAATTAACAATAGATGTTTGGTCGTCATTAGACTCTTAATTCCAGACTTTTTATTGAATTCTAATGCCATGGTAGGATTCAAACCCAGGTCCCCAGAATGTTACCTGGGTCTCAGGATTAACAGTGAAGAGGCAGTGCCATTAGACTATCACCTTCCCTAAACTGAGGGAATAAATGCATTAAAGAGGATGTCAGATATACAAATGAGGGAGACAAGAATTGAAGCATATGCTGATAGGGTTGGAGGAGGAAGGATCTGAATGGGCAGAGTGTTGGCTGAGTTGTAAACTCTATTTACTTCAGTGTAATAACTTTGTTCAGCTACCCGAAAGAGCCCTGCACCTCAAAAGTGATTAGAGTGAGACATTTTTTGTTTAATTTGTTTGGTTTGCAGAATGTGTCACTGGCAAAATCAGTATTTCTTCCTCATCCCGAACTGCACTTGAATTTAAATTAACTTAAATTCTCCTACTCATCGGATGCTGCCTGACCTGCTGTGCTTTTCCAGGAATCACTTTCTTGAACCACTGCAGTCCATGTGGACAGTGCTTTTATGGAGGAATTTCCCAGCTTTGATCCAGTGACAGTGAAGGAAAGGTGATTCACTTCCAAGTCATCATGGCGTGCAGCTTAAAGGGGGAACTTGCTGGAGCAGGTATTCCAATATATCTTTGCTCTTCTGAATGGTAGAGGTTTGGAAGATTCCGGCAATGAGCATTGGAGAGTGCTGCAGTGCATCCGGTCCATGCACGCACTGTTGGCACTGTGTGGCAAACGGGCAAGGAGGAAATGTTTAAGATGGTTTCTGGCAAGACCATAAAGAACACAAGAGATAGAGACAGGAGTAGACTGTTGGCGCCCCTTGAGCCGGTTCTGCCATTTAATAAGATTTTGGATGATCAGTGAACCAATTACCAGGCTCTCTGCAGGATGTTGAGATGCTTGAGTGTTGTTGGAGTTGCACTCATCCAGGCAAGGGGAGACAATTTCAATCCACTCCTGATTTTTTTTTTGAAGATGGAGGACTGGCTTTGGGGAGTCAGGAGGTGAGTTACTCGCTGCAGAATTCCCAGCCACTGATTGGCTCTTGCAACCACAGTACGACTAATCCAGTCCGGTTTCTCATCAATTGTCACCTCCAGGATCAGCAATGGGAATGCCGATGAACATCAAAGGTTAGGTCCCTTCTTTCTGGAGTTGGTCATTGACTGACACTGGCTGTGGTACAAATGTCCAAAGTCTGAACATAACGTTATAGAGCCCTACAGCACAGAGGCAGGCCCTTTGGCTCAAACTGGTCCATACCGACCAAAATGTCCATCCTCGCTAACCCCATTTCCCTGCACTTGGCCCATATCCTACTAATCCTTTCCTATCCATGTATTTGTCCAAATGCCTTTTAAATGTTGTCACTGTACCCACCTCAACCACTTCCACTGGCAGCTCATTCCATGTGCGCACCTTCTTGTAAAAAATGTTGCCCTCAGGTTCCCTTTTATTCCCCTCTAACCTTAAACTGATGCCCTCTAGTCCTCGATTCCCCAATCCTGGGAAAAATACTGAGTGCATTCACCCTATCCATGCCTCTCATGATCTTATAAACTTCTATAAGATCTTACACACTTCTATAAGAGGCATCCTGTTGCACATACACACAAACTGCTTCTGTCTGCTTTTTATAACTTGTGAATTGGAACAATTGGAATAAGCAGTCATGTTGTTTTACTGTTCATTTAATCAAGATTTTAACATTTCCCTTTATACACAGTGGATCCTCGGAAAAGGAGGATTTGATTAGCATCTGATGCCGGTGGATAATGAAGACTGTATCTATCCAATTAAATGATCTTTGAGAAGGCTTTCAATTGGTCGAGAGGGGTTTGATTCATGCCATGACAGCTTATTGTCAGCTGCACTGGCTGGGCTGACGAGAGACTGTTGGTTGAAACTGTGAGTCTGTGGTAATCAACTTGCAATGAGCTAATCCAAACTGGCAGGTTGTACTTATAGCAGAGTGCAATGAACATAAATATGAGTGAGCTAATAACAATGTACATTGATCATATATCTGGTTCTGCGCCCTGTTTTTGGAGCTAAGAATGATTAATTATGGCTGCCAAAGTAAAAATAAAAATGTTTACAGTGTTTCACTAAGAAAAGAAAACAATATTTTGGAACTTCGTACTCCCTTGTGATTTGCTGGAATCATGTCAAAGATTTACCTCAATTCAATGTGTTTTCTAATGCACATTAATAATGAATGTTATTCTCTATCCTGAACTTGCATTTTGAGAAAATTCTTTCAACTTGAAGTAAGCAACGCCTCTATTTGTATTTCACCTTGTGATGTTTCAGAAACTTCTCAAAATATTTCAGAGACAGTTACTTACTGTAATCTGTGATTCCTTTTGTTGTACGGCAACATTTTCATTTTAAATGTAGAACTCTTGCAACTGCAAGGGGTGAACATGGCCAGATAATCTTCTGAGGAAGGGTCACTGGACCTGAAACGTTAACTCTGAGTTCTCTTCACAGATGCTGCCAGACTTGCTGAGATTTTCCAGTAATTTTTTTTTAGGCCAAATAATCTGTTTTCGCTCGGTTCGGTGGGAGAATGTTGGCCAAGAGGTTATGAAGTTTCCCTGCTTTTATTCAGTTCATCTCCAGGTGGACCACTAGATGGCATCTTGGGTTTGACGTCTCACCTGTAGGGTCACAGCCAGTATGGGTGCTACTCCCTCATCACTGGAATTCCAACCCTAGAACCAACTTATGTCCCTTCCAAACCCTTAAAAACAAGAGTGGGCCCACTACCAATTAAACTGAGAGACATTTCAGAACTCCTAAGTAGCTCGATAGCTAAATTTGTTGTCACTGTCCATGTCAAAACAGTTTTCTTGAAACCTCTCAAACTGTTTGAACAAATAGCAATCTAAACAGTGCTTACAATGCATGTTGGTAGCTTGCTGTTAAAAACTGCAAAAAAACTCTTCTACAATCCTTGTTTTTTTCAGAACAGTCCTTTTCCATTTTAGTCCACAATCAATAACACAGAAAAATGAAACGATACAGTCTTCACTGTCATGTCTTTTGGACTTCCCAAAACTCTTCATCCCACAAGAAGCAGTTACGCCTTTAGTTACTCAGATTGGAAACTTGGAATCCCATTTGTTATGGGAAGGATATTATTAAGCTGGAGAGAGTTCAGAAGAGGTGACCAGGATGTTGCCAGGAATGGAGGGTTTGAGTTATAAGAAGAGTTCCACTGAAACTCTTTCCAATGGAGCATTTCCATTGGAGCATTAGAGGATAAGGGGTGACATTATAAAATCACAAGGAGAATAAAGTGAATGGCAGGTGTCTTTTCCCTAACATGGGGGACTTCAAGACCAGGGGCATAACTTTATGGTGAGAAGAGAAAGATTTAAAAAAGAGATGAGGGACACAGAGAGTGGTTTGTGTGTGGAACAAGCTTCCTGAAAAAGTGGTGGATGCGGGTACAGTTATAATGCTTAAAAGACATTTGGATATGTACATGAATAAGAAATGTTTGGAGAGATATAGAGTCATAGAGTCATAGACTTGTACAGCATGGAAACAGGCCCTTCGGTCCAACTCATCCATGCAGACCAGATATCCAAACCTAATCTATTATCCAATTTGTCAGCACTTGGCCTATGTCCCTCTAAAACCTTCCTATTCATATCCCCAATCAAATGCCTTTTAAATGCTGTAATTGTATCAGCCTCCACCACTTCCTTTGGCAACTCATTCCATACACGCACCATCCTCCATGTGAAAAATTGCCCCTTAGATCCCTTTTATATCTTTTCCCTTTCACCCTAAATCTACCTGTAGTTCTGGACAGCCCCATCCCAGGGAAAAGACTTTGTCTATTTACCCTATCCATGCCCCTCATGATATTATAAACTTCTATAAGGTCACCCCTCAGCCTCCAATGCTCCAGGGAAAACAGCCCCAGCCGTTCAACCTCTCCCAGTAGCTCAAACCCTCCAACCCTGGCAACATCCTTGTAAATCTTTTCTGAACCCTTTCAATTTTCACAACATCCTACCAATAGAAAGGAGACCAGAATTGCATGTAATATTCCAACAGTGGCCTAACCAATGTCAGGTACAGCCGCAACATGACCTCCCAACTCCTGTACTCAATACTCTGACCAATAAAGGAAAGCATACCAAATGCTTTCTTCACTATCCTATCTACTTGATATTCCACATTCAAGGAACTATGAACCTGCACTCCAAGGTCTCTTTGTTCAGCAACACTCCCTAGGACCTTTCCATTAAGTGCATAAGTTCTGTTAGGAGTTGCTTTTCCGAAATGCAGCTACTTACATTTATCTGAGTTAAACTCCATCTGCCACTCCTCAGCCCATTGACGCGTCTGATCAAAATACCGAGGAAGTCTGAGGTAACCTTCTTTGCTGTCCACTACACCTCCAATTTTGGTGTCAGCTGCAAACTTACTAACTATACCTCCTATGTTCACTTCCAATTCATTTATATAAATGATGAAAAGTAGTGGACACAGCACCGATCCTTCTGGCACTCCACTGGTCACAGGCCTCCAGTCTGAAAAGCAACCCTCTACCACCACCCTCTGTCTACTACCTTTGAAACAGTTCTGTATCCAAATGGCTAGCTCTCCTTGTATTTTATAAGATCTAACCTTGCTAATCAGTCTCTGATGGGGAACCTTGTCGAATGCCTTACTGCATTCCATATAGATCATGTCCACTGCTCTGCCCTCATCAATCCTCTTTGTTACCTCTTCAAAAAACTCAATCAAGTTTATGAGAAAGCCATATTGACTATCCTGAATCAATCCCTGCCTTTCCATGGGCATGTACATTCTGTCCCTCAGGATTCCCTCCAACAACTTGCCCACCACTGAGGTCAGGCTCACCGGTCTATAGTTCTGTGGCTTCTTAAAATGTGACATTATGTTTGCCAACCTCAAGTCTTCCAGCACCTCACCTGTGACTATCGATGATACAAGTATCTCAGCAAGAGGCCCAGCAATCACTTCTCTAGCTTCCCGCAGAGTTCTAGGATTCACCTGATCAGGCCCTGGGGAGTTATCCACTTTTATGCATTTCAAGGCACCCAGAACTTCCTCCTCTGTAATATTGACATTTTTCAAGATGTCACCATCTATTTCCCTACATTCTATATCTTCCATGTCCTTCTCCATTGTAAACACTTGATGTAAAATTCTCGTTTTGTATCCAACCCATCTCCTGGGACTCCACACAAACTCTGCCTTGCTGATCTTTGCGGGGCCAATTTCTCTCCCTAGTTACCTTTGCCCTTAGAGAAATTTTTTGGATTCGCCTTAACCCTATTTGCCAAAGCTATCTCATGTCCCCTTTTTTCCCTCATGACTTCCCTCTTAAGTAAACTTCTACTGCCTTTATACTCTACTATTGATTCTCTCAATCTCTCTTGTCTATACCTGACATATACTTCCTTCTTTTTTTTAATCAAACCCTTAATTTATCTAGTCATCCAGCATTCCCTACACCTACCAACCTTTCCTTTCACCCCTACAGGAATATACTGTCTCTTTACTCTCATTATCTCATTTATTTCATTGATTGGTTTATTTATTGTCAGGTGTACCGAAGTACAGTGAAAAGCTTTGTTTACAAGCAATTCAAGCATATCATAATGAGCAAGGATGTACAGATCAAAGAGCGTTATACGGAGGTCTACAGGTTACATTGCATAGGGCATGCACTGGGCCACATTAACATTAACAGGTGGGACTAGTTCAGTTTGTGATTATGGTTGGCATGGACTGGTTGGAGCGAATGTCTGTTTCTATTCTGTATGACTCTATGACTCTCGAAATCCTTGTTTCTTCACTCACTTTGCAATCCCCTCTCTGTTCCCATAAAAGCCACTGCATTGATCAAACTTTCAGTCACCCATCCTAATGCTTCCCTTTTTACTTTAGTATTTTCCTTTTAGCTCCATCAAGCACCATGGGATGTTTCCTAATTCAAGCACAGTGGGTTTCTGTTGCTCCAGGTGAGGGAACCTCAAGACGATTTTGAGAGAAAGGGCAACACAACTTGAGAGAGGGACACAACTTTCTTCAGCTGTGAGCCTTCTGAGATTTATTTCGGTTCTTATCTGAAGAGCTGCCATAGTAAGTGCATTTCCAATGGGATTCACGTTTAGCCTTGGTGCTCTGACTGGACAAACAAGGAAAAATTGCATTAATTCAGTGGAGAGAATGCTAGTGTAATAAAATAGATTCCAGTCTGAGTTCTTTTCTAAAGGCCCTTGCAGTTTTTTCATATTGCTTGAACCTTTCAATTCTATAAAACCTTTAAGTTCATTCGTCCATTTGTTATTTTTAATACGAAACAAGAGTAATTCGAGTATGGTCTGATTTACACACACATAACAATATACCATTATTCTTGTAATTCTGTAATAATCATATAAAACACGGGCTGATTTTCTGCTGCAGTCTGTCTGTTTCTTGCCTCGGGAATAGAAGCATAGAACCATTGAAATTAGGTGCAGGAATAGGCCATTCAGCCCTTCGAGCCTGTCCCACTATTCAATATGATCATGGCTGATCACCGTATCCCACTCCCACTTTCTCTCCATACCTCTTAATCCCTTTAACCACAAGGGCCATGTCCAGCTCTGCCTTGGATATATCAAACAAACTGGCCCCAACAGCTTCCTGTGGGAGAGAATTCCACAAGTTCACAACTCTGAGTGAAGGAATTCTTCCTCATCTCAGCCCTGAATGGCTTCCCCCTTATTTTTAGACTGTGACCCTAGTTGTGGACTTCCCCAACATTGGGGACATCCTTCCTGCATCTGGTCTGTCCAGTCCCACTGAGACTTTATGTGTTTCTGTAACATCCTCCCTCCTCATTCATCTAAACTCCAGTGAGTACAAGCTCAGTCAATCCAGTCTTTCTTCGTAAGTCAGTCCTACCATTCTGGGAATCAGGCTGGTGCATAAAAACAGAAATTGACTCGATGACTCTATGCTGGAAAAGCTCAGCAGATCTGGCAGCATCTGTGAAGAGAAATCAGAGTTAATGTTTCAGGTCCGGTACTGTTACTAAGAACTGATAGTAGGTACCCGCTGAGTAGGAATGCCTGTTATATTAGTGGAATAAAATGCTTATTTTTTTCAGGGTTATGATCAGTAGTGTAAAGCCTTTTAGCCAGTAAATTTGTTCTGACTACAGTTCAGACCTGTCAGACCTGCTGAGCTTTTCCAGTAATTTTCTGCTTGTGTTTCTGATTTATACAGCATCCACACTTTATTCAGTTTTTATCAGTCTGGTGAACCTTTGTTGAATTCCCTCAATAGCAAGAATGTCCTTTTCAGATAAGGAGATCAAAACTGCATACAATACTCAGGGTGTGGCCTCACCAAGGCCCTGTACAACTGCAGTAAGAATGTACGGTGAACTATTGGAACCTACGTGGCATTTTGTCCCAAGGTGGGATATAAATAGGTAAACTTCGTCAAGACCCTGTTGCACGTCAGCAGATTATTATGATGAAACATTTTTACATATCTTTCCAATTTTGGAAATTGAAGTATTTTAGAAATAGAGGTGAATGGTTATGTATTAGTGCTGTGCTTTTTTTAAAAGGAAATATCCAATGGGACAGCGATCTTAGTGCATTAGTTATAGAATCCCCACAGTGTGGAACAGGCTACTCAGCCCATCAAGTTCACACCCTCAGAAGAGCATCCCACCAAGGCCCACCCATCACTGAAACCTTGCATTCCCCATGGCTAATCCATCTAGCCTGCACATCCCTGGTTACTATGGGGCAATTTAGCATGGCCAATCCACTCTAACCTGCACATCCCTGGATACTAAGGGGCAATTTAGCATGGCCAATCCACACTAACCTGCACACCTTTGGACTGTGGGATCAAACAAGCAGTTAGCTGAGGCTGGAATTGAACCCAGGTCCTTGATGCTATAAGGCAGCAGTGCTGGTCACTGAGCCACTATGCTGTCCTGAAGCCCTAAGCAGATATATGACTGTAGGGAAGAGTCTGATAAATGCCTATTATGTTAATGGAATAAAGTGTTTCTTCTTTCGGTGTTATGTTAGGCAGAGTAAAGCCATTTAGCCATTAATTTTGTTCTGACTACAGTTCAGAAAAAAACTCTAGTTTGGTTCCAAAGGGAGCTGTACATTTGTATTTGACAGGAGCTGATAGCTCTGCCTGAGAAGTATATATTTTTTGGTCTCTCTCCTGTTATGATTTACCAGGATGTTACGGGGAATGGAAGGTTTGAGTTATAAGGCCAGGTTGGATAGGCTGGGACTTTGTTCACTGGAGTATAGGAGGTTGAATGGTGAGCTCGTAGAGGTTTATAAAATTGTGAAGGGTAAAGATAAGTTAAATGGCAGGTGTCTTTTCCCTCGGATGGGGAATTTCAATCTAGGGGGCAATTTTATAAGATAAGAAGACTTGAAAAGGACATGAGGGACAACTTTTTATGCAGACAGTGGCTCGTGTGTGGAATGAACTGCCAGAGAAAGTGGTGGATGCAGGTGCAGTTCAATTTAAAATGTTTACATTGTTAAGAGGAGACCTGATCGAAGTTTATAAAATAAGGAGATGTATAGATAGAGTTAATGGTAGTCGTCATTTCCCTTGGGATTTCAAGACTAAGGGGTATAGTTTTAAGATGCGAGGAGAGAAATTTAGACAAGACATGAGGGGCAACTTGTATGGAATGTGTGGTTTGTGTGGAATGTATTTCCAGAGGAAGTGATGGATGAGTGGATAGTTACAAGGTTTAAAAGACATTTGGATAAGTATATGAATAAGGAAGGTTTGGAGGGATATGGGCCAAGCACATATAGATGGGACGAGTTTAGTTTGGGATTATGGTTGGTATGGACTGGTTGGACCAAAGGATCTGTTTCTGTGCTGTATGACTCTAGGGCTCTATGTTACATGCATGGTGAAGAGTAACTGATGGTTACTAGTACTTGACCTGGTGTATGGCTGGGCTTTAGGAATGGTGTCAGCCTTGCATATCCTGGGAGGTCCTGGCAGTGGTATCTCTGCTTCTAACAAGAGGAAAGATAGGATGGGCGGGGCACCATAGCTACTTAGGTGAGTTTTGGAAAGTAGTATGAGAAATCTTGCTGGGGATGATAGATATGGCATGGTGGCTCAGTGGTTAGCACTGCTGCCTCACAGCTCCAGGGACCCGGATTAGATTCCACCCTCTGTGCAACTGTGTGGAGTTTGCACAGTCTTCCCCTTGTCTGTGTGGATTTCCTCTCACAGTCCAAAGATGTGCGGATTACCCATGCTAAATTGCCTATATTGTCTAGCGATATGTAGGTTGGGTGGATTAGTCATAAGAAATGCAACATTACAGGTTTAGGGGTGTGGATTTGAGTGTGCTGCACTTTGGAGGGTCAGTGTGGACTCGATGTGCCGAATGGCCTGCTTCCACACTGTGGAGATTCTATGATCCTAGAAACCTTCCATGAAATTCAGCATCAACCCTTAGCCGATTTCCTGTGAGATTTACACCCCAGCTTTTAAGTGCCCCTCCCTGGGAGGCCAAGAATGATGGCAAGCATGATGACTTAACAGGGTCAAAGTTCAAACATTGGATTCACCTTGTCAAGTTGAACTGTCACAATTAAGTCCTCCCTCCTTTGAGGCAGAGATTGATTTCTAACCCTTAGGTGACAAAGGCTTCAGGTTTGAGCTGTATTCAATCCATCCAATAATTCACTTGCATAGATAGTAGGCTAACTTCCCTTGGGCATTGACGGAGATGAGACCAACCAGGACTTGACAACATACTTTAACTTAAAAACTGGAAAGGTTCCCTGAAAAGTATCTGAGTGTTTGACAAACTTACTTGTGTTAGAAGGGTTGTTCCAAAGATCGATACGCCAACTATCTCAGTGATAAGTTACAGAAACACCTTGTGCTCTGCTACCGACTGAACATGCTTGGTTTACCTAAACAGCTCTTCAAGTCAGAGTATTTTGTACGGGATTACAGAGATTGTGCACTAGAGAACCAGGACACACATAGAGACATTGAAAGGTCACTTATTTTTGTTACTTTATTCAGACACCATTAGTTTTGTAGATACACTGTCTGCATTGTTGTTTGAATCTGTGCATTTCTGAATGCACGTCTTGACTGCTCTTCTCTGTTGACATTGCCCTGTCAACGAGGGGAAGTCATTATTTCCAAACTGTCTAAAGTTCTAACTCCACACTACAAGTGTGCTGTGACAGTGCTCGTTTGGAATATATTGCCAAAATGTGAAGAAATAGGATCTGATCGACCATTTGACCCCCTCAAACTTGCTTTGCCAATCATTCCCATTATAATTGATCATCAGGATCAATGTCCTAGCTCTTTATATCCCTCTGATTCCACAAGAGACTAAAATTCTATCTATTCCAGCCTTAAGTGTACTCAACAATGGAACATCCACAACCCTGTGGAGAATTCCAAAGATTCACAATCCTTTGAGTAAAGATATTTCTCCTCACTTCAGTCCTACATGATTTTGAGACTGGGTTTTAGAGTCTCCTGATGGGTCAGTGAGACAACCTCACAGTGTTTGTCCTGTCAAATTCCTTCAGATTGCAACTCAATGACAACTGCGATGTGCTTTAGGTAGCAGAGCGACTCTTTAAATAAGATCAGAAATCAGCCGACACCAGGCTGTAGTCCAACAGGTTTATTTGAAATCACAAGCTTTCGGTGTGTTACACCTTTGCCAAGCTCTGAAAACATGAGATTTCAAATAAACCTGTTTGACTATAACCTGGTGTCACGTGACTTCTGACCTTGTCCACCCCAGTCCAACACCGGCACCTCCACAACATGACTCTTTTAAACAGGTGCTTGTTGTCAGATGCCACACTCCAGCGTCGTTGAGGAGATTGGCAGATTGCGTGATGGAAACTCAGTGTAATGGTACAGTAAGGCAGGAAACCAGTAGTTAGTTCAGGAACATTGCCCATCTCAGTGATGTCCGAGGTTTAGCACCAAGAGCCTACCCCAGCAGAAAAAATAAAAGAGAATGCTTTAAAGCAGTGTTATCTAGATGGTGGATGTTAATGTCTGTAGGCACAAGAAGGAATTACTGAGGGCAGTACTGAAGTAAGAAGGTCAACAGTTCTAGAGACAAATAAACTTGAGGGCAAACTGTCCCATTGAATTTTTTATTCTTTTATGGGATGAGGGCATCGGCTGGCTCGGCCAGTATTTATTGTCCATCTTTAATTGCCCAGAGGGCAGTTAAGAGTCAACCACATTGCTATGGGTCTGGAGCCACATATAAGTCAGAGCCGGTAAGAATGGCAGTTTCTTTCCCAAAAGGACATTAATCAGGTGGGTTTTTTTCCCCAGCAATTGACAATCATCAGACTTTTAATTCCAGACACTTATTGAATTCAAATTCCACCATCTGCCATGGCAGGATTTGGACCCAAGTCCCCAGAACATTTCCTGGGGTCTCTGAAGTAACAGTCCAGCAATAACACCAATAAACCATTGACTCCTCATAAACTTTGACAGATTGAGATGCAAGGAAGAGCAAGGGCATTGGAAGCCAAGTAGGGAACAACATGCGAGGGACATTTGTTGCATGATGAATGCTCGACACTGGTCACCACAAGGTAGGAGCTATCTAAACACTGGTCACCACAAGGTGGGAGCTATCTAAACACTGGTCACCGCAAGGTAGGAGCTATCTTGACATTGGTCACCACAAGGTAGGAGCTATCTTGACATTGGTCACCACAAGGTAGGAGCTATCCAGACACTGGTCACCACAAGGTAGGAGCTATCTAAACACTGGTCACCACAAGGTAGGAGCTATCCAGACACTGGTCACCACAATGTAGGAGCTATCCAGACACTGGTCACCACAAGGTAGGAGCTATCCAGACACTGGTCACCACAAGGTAGGAGCTATCTAGACACTGGTCACCACAAGGTAGGAGCTATCTAGACACTGGTCACCACAATGTAGGAGCTATCCAGACACTGGTCACCACAAGGTAGGAGCTATCTTGACATTGGTCACCACAAGGTAGGAGCTATCTAAACACTGGTCACCACAAGGTAGGAGCTATCTAAACACTGGTCACCACAAGGTAGGAGCTATCTTGACATTGGTCACCACAAGGTAGGAGCTATCCAGACACTGGTCACCACAAGGTAGGAGCTATCTTGACATTGGTCACCACAAGGTAGGAGCTATCTTGACATTGGTCACCACAAGGTAGGAGCTATCTAAACACTGGTCACCACAAGGTAGGAGCTATCTAGACACTGGTCACCACAAGGTAGGAGCTATCCAGACACTGGTCACCACAAGGTAGGAGCTATCTAGACACTGGTCACCACAAGGTAGGAGCTATCCAGACACTGGTCACCACAAGGTAGGAGCTATCCAGACACTGGTCACCACAAGGTAGGAGCTATCTAGACACTGGTCACCACAAGGTAGGAGCTATCCAAACACTGGTCACCACAATGTAGGAGCTATCTTGACATTGGTCATCACAAGGTAGGTTTGCTGCTATCATACCCCTTTTATGCAGGGAGTTACATAGCCGGTCTGTTTACTTTATTTATGCAACTAACAGGAAAACCATTAGGTAGCCTAATGAGTGGAAGTTCCTAACCAAGGTGCAACTCAGTGACTGATGTCAATGATAGTTACATTGGTATGCTGGACATTGTTACAAAGGCTATGAGGAACTCTATGATGACAGCTCTACCTCCTTCAAGATCCGAAATCCTATATTCATATGGCAACATTGTATTGGACAGTGCTTAAAGCATTAACACTTTCACAACCTCACATCTTATTTAGTAATTATTAGATTCTCTATGGTGTGAAAACAGGCCCTGAGGCCCAACAGGTCCACACCGATCCTCTGAAGAGTAACCCACCCAGACCCATTTCCCTCTGACTAATGCACCTGACACTATGGGCAATTTAGATCAGCCAATTCATCTGACCTGCACATCTTTGGATTGTGGAAGGAAACTGGAGCACCCAGAGGAAACCCACGCTGACATGGGGAGAATGTGCAAACTCCACACAGACAATTGTGTGAGATGGCAGAATAGTGATGATGTCTCTGGACTACTAATCGAAAGGTCTAAGCCAATGCTCTGGAGAAATGGGCTCAAATCCACACATAGTGATTGGGGGAAATTAAGTTCAATTCATAAAATCTGAAGTATGCAGCTCATCTCAGTAATGGTGCCTAAGAAACTTACATAATTTGTTGTAAAACTCTATTGTATTCAATAATGCACTTTAAAATCATGGATTCTCTACAATGTGGAAGCAGGCCATTCACTCCATTGACCCTCCAAAGAGCATCCCACCCAGACACACTCTCTCCCCCTCTATTTTCCATGGCTAACCCACCTAGCCTGCACATGTATGGACAATTTAGCCTGGCCAATTCACCCTAACCTGCATGACTTTGGGAGGAAACACACACAGACATGGCGCAAATGTGGAAATTCCGCACAGACAATTGCCCGAGGCTGGAATCAAACCACAGTCCCTGGTGCTTTGAGGCAGCAGTGCTAACCATTGAGCCACCGTACTATCCTAAACAGAGAAGAAAATCTGCCACTCATTCCTAATGTCTGATTGTAGCTATTGATGATGCTGGATCCACCAGATCCCACAGTGAAGCCCAGCTTGATAGATCACAAGCTTAATTTTTGTGGTTGATTACTGTGGAGGTTGGTCACTGAAGCACATTCACATGAGGCTACCACTGTTCTTTAACAGAAGGACGCAAGTTTATCACATAAGAAAATTATAAATATGTATAGGATATATTAGAAAAGTCTTAACAATGTCAGTAAAACAAATTTCAAACTATTTCTCAGCAATATCCTTTACAAATACCCAATCTCAGAACAATATCGCTCCTGTTTCAACTTTTCATTAATGGTCTCTTTCCAATATTCCTTCTGGGACTGCTAAAACTGCTTTATGATTTCTTTCATTGCTATGATTTAAAAAAAAAGTCCCACAGCCTAAAAAAAATTAATAAACCCTTCTGCTAAAGTGAAAAACGTTGTCCTGAACTGAAAACTTACCTGTTTTAAGCTTAGTTATTTAAACATTTCATCAATTAGCAGCATCAGTAGCATAAGAGCATAAGAACAAGAATCAGGGGTAGGTAATTCAATCCCTCAAACCTAATCCGCCATTTATTCCAATCAAGGCTGGTCTCATTTGAGCCTCAATTTTAAACTCTTGGCTGCTGTCCACATCCTTAGCATCCTGTCAGCCATTTAACTGAATCATGTGCTTTCTTGGAAATTGAGGTCACTGTTCTAAATCACGTCCTAATCATGGAATGAGAAAAGTTACTTTTAAAGAACAGAAATCAGAATTCATCTGCCTCTAATTTAAGAAACCAAATTCCCAAATGATAATAATATGTATTAAGGACCTTTTTCAAATTAGTCAAGCCAGCACTCAACTCTAGACTCACAGCAATGCTCTTAACTGCCTTAGAAAGCCATTTAGACTAAATTAAATTCTCTACAGTGCGGCCAAGCCAGTCCACACCAACCCTTCAAAGAGTAACCCACCCAGACCCATTTCCCTCTGACTAATGTACCTAGCACTATGGGCAACTTTACATGGCTAATTCACCTGACCTGCACATCTTTGGACTGTGGGAGGAAGCCCACACAGACATGGGGAAAATATGCAAACCTGAGACTGGAACTGAACCAGGGACTCCGACGCTGTGAGCAGCAGTGCTAACCACTGAGCCACTTCACTGCCCTACCGAAAAAGGCTGCAAAAAGGACAATTCAAGATGGGCATCTACTCCTAAACTTACCAGCAATCCCATGAAAGGGTGAAATATAACTTCCGCACCTGATTTTCTCTCCTTAGCTTCTTTGGGATTTATCCACAGACTATCAATATGATCACTGTGAACAGCTGAAGGCTGACGTGACTACATATATAAAAAAAGGCAGGAAATGCCAGTTTTTATTTGACTCCCAGGACAATGGTGTAATTTGAGGCTGTCTGTCTGCCAGGAATCGAGAAAGCTGATGTGATAGAGGCCTGTGAGTCTGCATAACACAGCACTGTGAATGCAACATACATCTGAAGGCAAGAAACAAAGGGAAAAGGCATAACAACTGCCAGTCTGTTTAAGAACAGCTTACATCTGGCTTTCAATACAGCCTAGCATTCAGAACGAAGAAGTGCTGTCACATGCAAATGTCTGAACGTAGAAATAACTTTGTAACATCAGGAACTTGCTGAAGTAACAAGGTAATTATTGTTGAATATGCATAATTAGCTATCAAATGTCAAAGAGACCGGCCACAAAGAGCACAAACAGCATAGAATAAAAACGATGAGCTTGGGTATAGCTACAGAACATTTGCAAGGTAAGCCACGTTAAAGTGAATTCCGATCGATTGGTTACCTTGGACTCGAAGAGAATGCAGTGAGGAGGCTACACTTGCTAGCGTTGGGGAGCTGGCAATGTGTCACATAATCTCTCATGAGTATGTTGAAATAAAGAGTGAGAAAAATGAAATTAAAACATGGAAGACAAACAATTCGAAGAAAAATAGTGTTAAATAAAGTAGATTGTTTTCTTAATGTTTAAAAGTCAGCACACACACAGCATGTGGGGTGGTTAGCTCAGTTGGCTGGATGGCTGGTTTGCAACACAGAGTGATGCCAACAGCATGGATTCGTTTGTGCAACAGCTGTGACCTCTTTTCTCATCCTCTCCCCTCACCTGAGACATGGTGACCTTCAGGTTAAACCACCACCAGTCATCTCTCTCGCTCTCTCTCTCTCTGTCTCTTGCTCTCTCTTCCTCTCTCTCTCTCACTCTCTCTCTCTCTCTGTCTCTCTGAGACAGCAGCCCTATTATCAGATAAGTCTATGGTGACTTTACTTGTACGCAGTCTGAAAAATTCAGTGTTGAAAATGCAGAGCCAGCAATCATCATTGGTATCAGCAAACATATCATAGTGAGATAGGATATAATGAGATAACAGTGTACTTTATAATGTGGCAGTGACACCTGCCGTCATATGCAAGAGATTGTGAAAAGGATGGAATTATATTAGTGAGCAATGTTATTTCAGAGACCTTGATTACATGCAAATGCACAAATAAAAGATTTTGCAGAACCTATAAGAGCCAGACAGCACTCTCTTATCAGGAAGAAAGTGAGGACGACAGATGCTGGAGATCAGAGGCGAGAATGTGGTGTTGGAAATGCACAACCGGTCAGGCAGCATCCAAGGAGCTGGAGAATCAACATTTTGGGCATAAGCTCTTCATCAGAAGTTGGACTTATGCCCGAAACATCGATTCTCCTGCTCCTTGGATGCTGCCTGACTGGCTGTGCTTTTCCAGCACCACACTCTCAGCACTTACTCATCAGTAAGGACAAGACATTACAAGCCAAAACTTCATACAAAATGAGATAAGAATTGACATCTTTCCAATGGGCAGAATAGAAGCCAAGCCACTAGCCTCGTGGCATTGAAAACTATCTAAGTCTCCAGATGAGATGTCCTCTCTTACCATTGACTTCTCTGCTCACTAAAGCTCTAACGTCACTCCGATGAGCATTGACTTGTTTCACTGCAGGTGGAATGTGTAATTCTCCAATATAGAAGGAAGATTGACAATATGCTGAGGAGAGAACCCGAATTTATAACTCACCTTTCACAACTTCTGTCCCAGGCATATTCAAACCAATGATATCTACTTTCAAAGTCAAAGTGTAACATTACAACTGGGGACACATGTGGCAGCTTAATTTGGAACCTAGGAAGTTGTTCAGCCTCTACTACCTGTCATTAAGATCATAATTTATCCATTAGGAGAAAGTGAGGAGTGCTGATGCTGGAGATCAGAGTTGGGAGTGTGGTGCTGGAAAAGCACATCAAGTCAGGCAGCATCCACAGAGCAGGAGAATCGACGTTTCAGGCATAAGCCAAAACATTCGGACATTCCTGATGAAGAGCTGATGCCCGACATGTTGATTCTCCTGCTCCTCGATGCTGCCTGACTGGCTGTGCTTTTCCAGCACCACACTCTGGACCATAATTTAACTATACTTCACTTACTAAGCTCGACGTCCCTCCATAAGGGATGGAGTAAGAAATTCAGCCAGTTGGATTCTCACAGCTGTCAATGTGACTATAGACAAAACTTTGATGAAGTTATGTCCATGAACATCTTCAAGTTAGTTTCTCCAATGCACCTTTTTGACAAACTATTGGTTCATATTGCTCATGTCCCAGTTTGAACTGAATCCTGGTCACCCATCAGCCCATGTATGCTAACTGACTATGACACCTGGTCAAACAACGCCTCAGTTTTAAAAATGATCTTGTTTGTTTGCAAGTCCCAGTGTGGTCTACATCTCCCTATCTCCTACAATCATTCAGTCAAGCCACGCAACCCTCCGAAAATTCCACACTCCTTGATTCTGGCTGTTGAGCAATTCCAGTATCAATGGCTCCAGCACTGGTGTCTGTGTCTTCGGCTGTCTTGGCCCCAAACTCTGGAAAGCCTTTCCGAAACATCTCCTCCTCTCTGCCTGTCTTTTCTCCATTCAAGGAGTGCCTTAAAAGCTACCATTTTCACTAAAATTTGACACAATACCGTCCAATTTGTTTTGTTGCTTTCTTTCCATGGAGCGGCTTTATGCTTTTTATTTAAAAACTAGAACATCAGAACAGGCTTGACCTCTTTGAGTCCCCTCCAGCAGTCAATATGATCAGCGCTGTTTTCCCCATCTCAGCTCTGGTGGCTCAATGGTTAGCACTGCTGCCTCACAGCGCCAATGACCCGGGTTTGATTCCACCCTCAGGTGACTGTCTGTGTGGAGTCTGCACATTGTCCCTGTGCCTGTGTGGGTTTCCTTTGGGTGCTCTGGTTTCCTCCCACCCTGGTCCAAAGACGTGCAGGTCAGGTGGATTGGCTATGCCACATTTCTCAAAGTGTCTAGGCATGCGCAGGCTAAGTGGATTAGATCAGATCGGATTCCCTCCAGTGTGGAAACAGGCCCTTCGGCCCAACCTGTCCACACCGACCCTCCAAAGAGTAACCCACCCAGACACATTTCCCTCTGGCTAAAGCACCTAACACTATTGGCAATTTAGAATGGCCAATTCACTTTGCCTGCACATCTTTGGACAGTGGGAGGAAACCGGAGCACCCGGAGGAAATCCACGCAGATACGGGGAAAATGTACAAACTCCACACAGTCAGTCGCCTGAGGCTAGAATCAAACCTGGGACCTTGATGCTGTAAGGTAGCAGTGCTAACCACTGTGCCACCATGTAGATTAGCCATGCAAAATACAGGGTTACAGGGATAGAGTAGGCTGTTATTGTCAACCTACACTGCAATGACATCTCAGCCAATGTTATGTCACTTAAACACAGCCCACTTTCTCAACCCAGCCTTGACTTTCATTGCTTTCCCACCAGCCCTGATTCTAACTGGTTCTGCTATCGCTGATTCTATTTGCTTCGATATGCAACACTGGTTGGTGCTACAAATGGCTTTGTATTTCTTGTGCCCATAATTCCTCAACATGGGTGCTGGCAGGTGGGATTAGATTGGGTTGGGATATCTGGTCAGCATGGACACGTTGGACCGAAGGGTCTGTTTCTGTGCTGTACATCTCTGTGACTTTGTGCACTCAACTTCATTATTACAGACACTGTCCAGGTTTCCTCGGGCTCAAGAATGCTATGAGAACGGGATGGTCTTTGGAGGGGTGGTGTGGACTTGATGGGCTGAATGGCCTGCTTCCACACTGTATAGCAGGTGCTTTAGAAATATAACATGCTGCTATTTTCTGATATTATCCTGATAATTGTGTTGAACCAGGCCGTCATGGGATTGCAGTTACTGATTTAACGTGGAAACCTGATTCAGAGATTTACATCATTAAACCATACAGAGGATTCAAATGAATGAATACTTGTTCTTACCAGGAATGAAGATTAATGGATGGTGTGATTAATTCAAGCAGGGGTCTCTGTAAAGAATAGCACTCCCTCCAAAATATTTTCTTTACCAGGTAGACGTGGAGACGTGAAGTCATAATCTGAAGTTATCTCAGAATTGCTTGACCCGATATTCAAGAGGAGATGAATAAGGTGTAGTGGGCGCCGGAGAGCATCGCAAAGCCCAGCAGAAGGAAACCTTATGATTACTACTTCCTTCCTTTAGAGTCAGTGAGACAAGAGACCTTGTCCGAGGACTGTAGGGATAGCCTCGACCATGACAATGGGAAGTTGGGCCACATTTAGAATTTTGAAGAGGGGAAATGGGGTCTTTGGGGTTGCAGGATGGGGTTGGAAGTTGAGGGTGGAGTTGCGTTGATCAACAATGATATCAGGTAGAATAGACCGTGCATGCCTAGCAGACGAAAGGAAGAAATTTTCCATTAAAGGCTTCTTCAAGCCTACTGCGAGCACTGAAAATACATTTAACGCCTTGCAAGTCAGGCAGCTGTTTCCCTAATAGTGTCCTTGACCCCTACAACACCCAGACAAGTTTCTGTAAAAAATTAAATTGAGTGCATGTTGAAGAACTATTGGGACAACATACACAAAGCTACTTGCATCACCAAGCAGTGTTTGTATGTGGAAGCGATTAACCTCAGTGATAGCAGAACTGGTTAGAGTCAGGGCTAATGGGGACAGCAATGATAGTTAAGGTTGGGTTGAGAAAGTGGGCTGTGTTTGAGTCACTTGGGTTGGCAGAGCAGTTGTTGCAGTGGACCAGGGCAGGAGTGGGCTAAGATCAGCCCTGGGTTAGGATGGTAGAGACTGTGTAGTTGCGTTGAGAAGTGTCTCATGACAAAGTCGGCATTAAGAGGAACATGTTTGAGGTAATGACATCAAGAGAGCGAATATATTTGGGGCATGTCGTGTGAACAAGGAAGCGGTGGGGGTGGCAGTGTTTAGAAGGAGACATCATGCAAGGCACAACAGAAGGGTGGCACTGTGGCTCAGTGGTTAGTACTGCTGCCTCACAGCACCACAGTCTCAAGTTCGATTCCAGCCTCAGGCAACTGTCTGTGTGGAGTTTGTACATACTCCCCATGTCTGCGTGTGTGCCCTCCGGGTGCTCCGGTTTCCTCCCACAGTCCAAAGATGTGCAGGTTAGGGTGATTGGCCATGGGAAATTGCCCATAGTGTTAGGTGTATTAGTCAGAGGGAAACGGGTCTGGGTGGGTTACTCTGCGGAGGGTTGGTGTGGACTTGTTGGGCTGAAGGGCCTGTTTCCACACTATATGAATCTAATCTAATCTAACCTGGAGAAAATGTGCTAGAAAGATCCAAAGTAGGCAAGATCAAAATCTGGACTGGCCTCTCTATCAGACACATCATAAGGATCATGGGGAATAGAACTCAGAAAAGGAGCATTGTTCCTAATGGAGATAATGCCAAAGAGAAGGAGAACAAACCAGAACACATCTCAGATAGCACTGAGTGCCAAAGCAGGATTGACCAAGAACTGTGAGTCTGTGTTGGATTGGAATGGCATTAGGTGTCAGGACTGTGATGAGATGGCAGTGGGCGGGGGTGTGGGATGTGGTGAGATGGCAGTGGGGGTTGTGGGTTGTGTTTACATGGCAGTGGGGGGATGTGTGGAATGTGGTGAGATGGCAGTAGGGGGGGTGTGGGATGTGGTGAGATGGCAGTGGGGGTGTGTGGGGTCTGGTGAGATGGCAGTGGGAGGGGGGTGTTTGGGCTGTGTTGATATGGCAGTGGGGAGTGTGGGCTGTGATGAGATGGCAGTGGAGTGGGGGGAGTTTTGGGAGCGTGGATTGTCTCTGGAAAATAGAGAATAACTGGTTTAGCTGAAAAAAATGAACATGGTTGAGCAAAATGCTTAACAAAAGATTAGTTCATCAGATCTGTGATCTGTAATAAAAATATCTGGACCCATAATAATGTACAGAGTGAGCAAAGGACTCTCAGTAATCTAAAGTCTTCACTGCAGCATAGCAGAAAATTGAAGCCATTTGCAATTAAAGGACACATGGAGATTCAGGGAGCTTGACAAAACAAACTCCTGATTCAATGTTTACCAGCACCCAATTTGCTTGTGGCATTTCCGTACTGCATTGGTGACTCCTGTTATATCCAGTTGTACTTAAAAGCAGCATTTCTGTTATGTCCTGACCTATTACATTTAACAGGATGTCTGTGCGTGTGTGTGTCTGTGTGAAGTCTGTCTGCTGTCTCATGAATAATTCAGAATGTTTTATGTTTTATGTAAGAGAGAGGGAGATGTCTGAGTGCGATGAAAATGACTTTGACTGAGGAGCCAGTATTGAAGATCACTCACATGAAGACAGATTTACTTCAAATAGAAATATATATTTTACGTGAGGTGTTTATTATTTTCTCCTTGCCTTTCAGTGCTATTCCCACACAAAGTCCCAGGGTAAAAATGTCCTTTGTTGAAACAATTGGAAGAGAAGGATCAATATTTTGCTCATGACCTTAGAGACTGTACAACTGCAACTGGGAAAACACAAGGTTCTTCAAAAACTGGACACAGTCACCCCTCATATCAGCTAAAAGCATTTTGTCTTCTGAGTCTATTGGCTGTGATTTCATAAGAACAGCAGGCCATTCAGCCCTTCAAGCCTGCTCCATCACCCATTGCTGATCAAACACTTCAATGCCTTTTACTCACACTGTCCCCATTACCGACACACCATTGATGATCAGAGGGCCACCAATCCCTATTTTGAAGATACTCAAAGAAGGAGGTTCTCAAGTCCCACTCCACTAACATGTAGAGTAAATCTAGATTGATACTCAGTGTAACACTGAGGGAACAGCACAGCATCAAAATGTCACCTTGCAGTTCAACCATTACATTCACCTTTTCAACATCAACCCCCCATTTGAGATTTTGTGACACTTAGGTTAAACCACCACTAGTTGTCTTTCTTTCTCTCTCTCTCCCTCTTTCTCTATCTCTCTTTCTACCTCCACATTTCTCTCCATCTTGCGAATGAAAGAGCAGCCCTATGGTCCTCCAAGACTTGTTTCCAAGGTGGAAAGGTGTCCTAGCTAGTATTTATCCCTCAACTAACATTGCCGGGAAAAAGAGCGAAGCTGGTCATCACTGTTTCTGGGAGCTTGCTGTGTGCAGAGTGGCTGCCATATTTGTTAACATTACAACAGTGCTCTTCATAAATAGTTTATGAGTTTTAAAGGAGTTCAGGACATTCCAATAGTCATGAGTAGTGTGGTGATTGCATTTTACTGATGGACATGCATCTGTTTATCATAGATATTGTTGGCCCTTTCCAGTGTTGATCTTTGCAAAGCCATTAGGAGTTGGCAAACATTCGGTTTGTCATTGTCCCTCAGTCCCTCTTGCTTTCCCTCCCACCACTAGCCAACATGACTAGAATCAGTCTTTCACCACTGCTTGTCCAAATTCAGATTGGCAGTACCATCAACCCCTCTCTCTTATCTTTAATGTGACTTCTATTATTTGAATATGATCCTTGAAGACACAAGCAAAGCTATAGAGAACAATTCACAGGGAAAAAAAATGTCCTCAAGCTATTCCATCAGTTTGATTAATGGCGAGCAAATGTCTTCACCATCCACTTTGTAGGAAAAGTTGAAAGGCATGAGGCAAAGAGTTGGAGGTTATTACAATTTGTATGAACGAAGGGATTAAACCGCAATTTTCCAATCTGAAAAACCAAATGTTACAAAGATTTATGATCAACTTGAGCATCGTCAATGTTCCAGATGCTTTTAATCATTGACAAAGCTCTTTATGTCTTTCCTTGGGCATTCTTCTGACTGCACACTCAGGTTACTTGAGTACAGTGGTAATTAAACTAATATATCCTTGGTGACTTCAGAGATACAGGGTAAAGAGAATGCCAGGAGCAAAGAGAAAGATATAAGTGGTTTCTATTCGTTTCTCTTTTGCTTCAGGTACTATTACTAACGTTATCTCTCTCTCTCTCTCTCAGTCTATTTTCTTTGACTCCCTTCCTGCCTTACTTCCTGAGCTGGTACCTGAAAACCTTTCTTTTTCCCATGTCAGTAGTGGTTGTAACAAGGTAGATCCAATAGAGTATGACTTCCCTGATTGGCGCTGTTAACCTGTTTCAATCAAGGAGCCTTGGCTGACCGATATAACCAGGAGTCTCAGAGGTTCTGTTCACTCTGAGAGCTGACTCTGAGGAAGCTGGACCAGTGTGAGATACTGTGCGTGTGTGACTTGGTGACGGGATACCAGTCTTTGGGGAGTTATTTCAATGTCCACTTCTAGGTATTGCTCAACCTGGACTCTCTGAATTTAAATGTGGCCGAATTATATGGAAAACAAGCACAATAGCCACTGAAAGAGTTAGCATGCTGTTCCCCGGCTGCCATTTTGTTGAAACTAAGGCAGGTGGGATATAATCCTGCAAAGGTCCAAGTCTAATGTTTTTGTTTTCTGCCCACTGAACTTAGTGAGGAGCAGACTCCTGTCAGCTATCAGCAAGATTTGAAAAGCCATCCTTTTTTCAGAGTTGATCCCAATATTCTAAATAGGGGGAAGGATGGCCTAGTGGTATTATCACTGGACTGTTAATCCAGAAACTCAGGTAATAATCTGAGGACCTGAGCTAGAATCCTGCCACAGGCGATGGTTGAATTTGAATTCAATGATAATCTGAAATTACGAATGATTATGAAACCATTGTTGATGATCGGAAAAATGCATCTACTTAAGTGACGTCCCTCAGGAAGGAAATCTGCCATCCTCGTCAGGTCTGGCCTACATGTGACTCCAGACCCACAGCAATGTGGTTGACACTCCTGTTGTAATTGGCCTAGCAAGCCATTCAGTCCAAAAGCAACTCAATAAATGCTGGCCAGCCAGCGATGCACACACTCCACAAATGAATAAAGAAATATTTGTGGTAATTATATTCCCTACAGTATGGAAACAGCCCCTTCAGCCCAACAAGTCCACACCGACCCTCCGAAGAGTAACCCACCCAGACCCATTCCCCTACATTTACCCCTGACTAATGCATCTAACACTATGGGCAATTTAGCATGACCAATTCACCTAACCTGCTCATCTTTGGATTGTGGGAGGAAACCGGAGCACCCGGAGGAAACCCACGCAGACACGGGGAGAATGTGCAAACTCCACATAGACAGTCGTCCAGGGTTGGAATCAAACCCAGGTTCCTGGTGCTGTGAGTTAACAGTGCTAACCACTGAGCCACCGTGCCGTCCCCCCACCTTTTTTGTGAAGTTTCACATGTTTAGTTTTGAAACATCTATCATCAAATCACCCAAGTAATCAAACAAAGTACATTATATTTGGGGGTTAACAGTGTTGAGGTAATGAGCATTCATTGGTGTCCCACCTGGGCTCCTGTAGAACTCTTGTGGATCACTAAGAGGGTCTGTGCTGCTTAGTTAAAATACAGATTCTTGCCAACAGCGTGAGTTCAATTCCCGCAGCGGCAGAGATCACCATAAAGGATTCTCTTGTTCAACCTCTCCCCTCATCTGAGATGTTGTAACCCTCAGGATAAGCTACGACCAGTCATCTCTCTCTAATGAGAGAGCTGCCCAATGGTCTGATGAGACTATGGTGACTTTATGTTGATTGTGTGGTGCAGTGGTAGTGTCTCTATCTTTGGGTTCAAGCCCCACTGGCTCTAGGGGTATGTGAAAGTATTTCTGAACAGGTTGATTAGGAAGGGTCTCCACTATTGGGTAACAGACTGATAATTTGGTCATAGGCTGTCCATGGTCACAAATCTGCACTTAAATGACCAAAAAATGTCTTCATAGGGCAGGGATTGTCAAGATTTGCAGAATTCAAAAGATTCAAGTGGTCAATCAGACGGTGATGAAATCAGGTCTGACTTCACACCCTTTAGTGTGACACTCACTGTCTTTTAGATGTTGTATTTAACCCCCTTCATGTAGATGCTACAGATCCCATGGTTCCAGATGTGATAACATCAAGGCCCTGTACAATTGCAGCAACACACTCCATCTCCTGCACTCAAATCCTCTCACAATGAAGGCTAAAACATCACTGATTTCTTCACTGTCTGTGCTTATTCTTAATGACTGGTATACGAGGACACCAGTCTTTGTACGTCGCTCTTTCACAATCTGCCTTCCGGCGTTTGCTACCAGAATAGATAACCTCACATTTATCCACATTATATTTTATCTGCCGTGCATTTTCCCACTTCACTCAACTTGTTCAAATTCTACCAAAGCATCTCTGCTTCCTGCTCACACTCCCTCTTGACTTTAAATCTTAGAATCCCTACAGTGTGGAAGCAGGCTATTCAGCTAATCAAGTCCACACTGACCCTCCCAAGAACATTCCACTCAGAGCTACCCCCCCAAACCCCCAACATATCCCTGTAATTTCCATGGCTAATCCATCTAGCCTGCACATCCCTGGACGCTTATGGGACAACTTACTAGACTCGTGATGAAGGGCTTTTGCCCGATACATCCATATTCCTGCTCCTCGGATGCTGCCTGTCCTGCTGTGCTTTTCCAGAACCACTCTTATTTTGACTCTAATCTCCAACATTTGCAGAACCCACTTCCGCTTAGGCAACTTACCATGGCCAATCCATCTAACCTGTACATCTTTAGACTGTGGACGGATACCAGAGCACCCAGAGGCAATCCATGCAGACACAGGAAGAATGTGCAAAGTCTACATAGACCTGAGGGTGCAATCGAACTGAGGCTCCTATCGCTATGAGGCAGTGATGCTAAACCATTGAGCCATCTCGCCCGACTCACAGCCTTGACATTTCTCATGCCTCTATACTGTCACATGTGTATCATCTGCAAATTTGGAGAAATTGCATTTCATTCCCCCATCTAAATCATTAATATATATTCCAAATAGCTGAGACCCATCACTGATTCCTGTTGTCACTGGCTGCCACTTTGAAAAAGATTCATTTCGTCCTCCTCTTTGTTTCCAGTCTGCCAACCAGGTCTGAATCCATTCAGTACAACACTCCCAAATGCCTTCAATTTTATTTTACATGCTAAGTGATGACAGTTCAAAAATATTTTGTTCAGTTGTTAAGTGCTTTGGGACATCTTGAAGTCATGAAAGGTAATGTACAACACTGTCTGTTCTTTCTCTTATTTATGAGACAGTGCACCCTTTTTCACTGACCACATCATCTAGCCAGCCCTATAGTTCTTATGCCATAAACGTACCAAGACTGGCATTTGACTTCAAGGTGTAACTCAGGGATAAACATTTGGGAGAATGTCACCACTGATTTGCATACTAATTGGAACGATCAAACGTCCAAAGAAGAGTCAATAGCCTCAATAACCTACATCCAGTTATTGGACTCCAAACTTCACGATGAAACCTTGTGTCTTAGCAACTACAAGGAAATGTCAGATGAGGCTCCACTATTCAATCCAGAACACAGTGGTCGCTCAAGTCTGCAAAATGCTATCAGAAGCTGACACAGTTATACCAGAGTTCATCTATCTTCTCATTCAGCTTGGAGAATGAAATGGTTGTAATTAGGGCACAGTTATAATTGAGCAGCCAAGGCTGAAACAGGATTATTTACCATGAATGATCATGGCTTTGTACCATTAACCTCTAGTGTGGTTTGTCTTCCTCAAACTGTGATTCAGAGCTGCTTGCTTGCTCAGTTCACTGACTCATGTATCAATTTAACAATCTTTTCCTCATGGTTCAGTTGTGCATTTTCAATCATCTGCGTTTCAAAAAAAAACTGGACTCCTGTACTTAGAATGAAAGACTGGATCTCAGTCATGCTTGATCAGTGCTATCCAATACAACATTCTGATTAGCTACAGATCCTGGTTAGAATGAAACCACAAGCCATTTACTCCAAAATATCTTAAAAATGCTTGCATAACTCTAGTGAATATAACTCACATACTTACCATGACTGCAGAATACTCTGGGCTGATGATCTGGGGAATGGGTTAAAATGGCAGATGGTCAAATTTGAATTCAATAAAATCTGGAATTAACAGCTAACCTAAGCTTCCTGAGGAAGAAGAGGCGATATTGTGACTCTTGACCGGCGCATCTGCATAGGAAGTCTAGAACAGACTGTCGATTATCGTTACTCCTAACCCTTGACCCACACCATCACAGAAGCCAACCTCCCATCTATAGACTCCATTTACACTTCCTGCTGCTTCAGAAAGACTGTCAACATCATCAAAGACCCCGCTCATTCCAGTAATGCCCTCTTACAATCTCTTCCACAGTCAGAAGGCACAGAAGTTTGAACAAGCGCACCAACAGATTCAAGACACCTTCTTCCCTGCTATTATTTGCCTGCTGAATGGACTCTCTAACTATAAATAATGTTGATCTTGCTTTGTGCACCTTCTGTGCAGTGCAACCTTTATACCTCATTCTGTCTGTATGATTTGCCTGTACTGCTTGCACAACACAACTTTTCACTGTACTAAGGTACGTCTGACTACAGTAAACCAACTCAAGTCAAATCAAGTCCAACTATTTGACTGCTCTCACCTGGTCTGGCCTACATGTGACACCTTACGCACAACAATGTGACTCTTAACCGCCATCTGAAAGGTCAAGCGGGCAAATTAGGAATGGGCAACAAATACAGACATTTATAGAGAATAGGTCTAGGCCCTTCAAGTCGGTACAACATGCTGTGTTTGAACTATTCTCCTGGCTCAAAAAACTACCAATAGGTCAGGGATAATTTAGCCCACTGTGTCAGACGGCTTAGTGGATCGAATTCAACCATAGAGCCTGTCATCACTTATGTTGTGAAACCTGAAAGGGGTCAGAAAAGATGCTCCATTTTGCAGCAGCAGCAGGAGCAGTGAGAAGCGAGGACTGGGGGCGGTTGGGAAGGCAAATTTCCCATTTAAATACTTACCTCATGGAATCAGCAGCCTCCACTTTGCAGCAGCAGTGGGAGCAGTGAGAGCGAGGAGCTGAGTGGGAGCAGTCAGATTGCACTCTGGGAAGATGAGTGAACTGATATATTTGGGCAGTGGTGTATTGATTCCCAGGAGCACAGATCAGGGATGCCTCAGATCAGCTGTAGGGCATTTTGAAGGGGGAGGGTGAACAGCCAGCTGTCATGGCGCATGTAGGCACCAATGATATAGATAATAAATGGGATAAGGTTTTACAAGCAGAATTTAGGGAATTAGGAGCCAAGTTAAAAGGTAGGGCCTCAGAGGTGGCAATCTCAGGATTACTGCCAGTGCCATGTACTAATCAGAGTGGAAGTAAAAGAATAGACAAGATGAATGAGTGGCTCGAGAGATGGTGCAGAAGAGAGGGGTTCAGATTTTTGGGACATTGGGATCGGTTCTGGGGGAGGTGGGACTAATACAAATCGGACAGTCTACACCTGGGGACGATTGGAACCAATGTCCTCAGGGGTGCTTTTGCTAATACTGAAGTGGAGGGTTTAAACTAATGTGGTAGGGGAGTGAGAATGAGGAGGTTAAAGGACGGTAAGAAGGTCATAGCTAAAGCTTGTAAGGAACTAGATAATGAAGTCAGTGTGACTAAGGGGAAGAGTAGGTAGATAGCAGATGATGGACGCAAAGGGACTGGTGGTCTGAGGTGCACTTGTTTTAGTGCGAGAAGTGTAGTAGGTAAGGCAGATGAACTTAGGGCTTGGATTAGTATCTAGGAGTATGATGCTATTGCTATTACTGAGACTTCGTTGAGGGAAGGGCAAGATTTGCAACTAAATATTACTGGATATAGATGTTTCCGGCTGGATAGAGAGGGAGGTAAAAAGGGCTGGATGAATTGCATTACTGATCAGAGAGGATATCACAGCTGTGCTGAAGGAGGGCACTATGGAGGACTCGAACAGTGAGGCAATATGGGCAGAGCTCAGAAATAGGAAGGGTACAGTTACAATGTTGGGGCTGTACTACTGGCCTCCCAACAACGAGCATGAGATAGAGGTACAAGTATGTAAACAGATTATGGAAAGATGCAGGAGCAACAGGGTAGTGATGATGAGAGATTTTAATTTTCCCAACATTGACTGGGATTCACTTAGTGTTAGAGATTTAGATGGAGCAGAATTTGTAAGGAGCACCCAGGAGGGTTTTCTAGAGCAGGATGTAAATAGTCCAACTCGGAAAGGGGCCATACTGGTCCTGGTGTTGGGGAATGAGTCTGGCCAGGTGGTTGAAGTTTCAGTCGGGGATTATTTTGGGAATAGTGATCACAATTCTGTAATTAGTATTCACAATTAGAATACTCATGGACAAAGATGAGAGTGGTCCTAAAGGAAAAGCTCTATATTGGAGCAAGGCGAGGCTTAGTGAAAATCGACAGGAGCTGGGGAATGTGATTTGGGAGCAGATGTTTGAGGGCGAATCCACATTTGATATGTGGGAGGCCCTTAAAGAGAATTTGATGAGAGTTCAGGAGAGATATGTTCCTGTGAAAATAAGGGTTAGAAATGGCAACATTAGGGAACCATGGAAGACAGATGAAACTGTGAGACTAGTTAAGAGGAAAAAGGAAGCATAAGGTCTGGATGACTGAAAACAGATGAAGCTTTGGAAGAATACTGAGAAAGTAGGGGCAATCTGAAAAGGCATCATGAAATACCTTTAGCAAACAGGGCTAAGGAAAATCCCAAAGCCTTTTATAGGTATACAGTATAAGGAGCAACAGGGTAACTCGAGAAAGGTTGGCCCACTCAAGGTGAAAGTGAGGACTGCAGATGCTGGAGATTAGAGCCGAGAGTGTGGTGCTGGAAAAGCACAGCAGGTCAGGTAGCATCCAAGGAGCAGGATAATCAACATTTTGGGCAAAAGCTCTTCATCAAGAATGAGGCTGTGAGCCGATGGGGTGGTTAGATAAATGGGAAGGGGGTGGGCTGGGCGGAAGATAGATAGGTAGAGGGAGGTGGGGGTAAAGGTGATAGGTTGGAGAGGAGGGTGGAGCAGATAGATGGGAAGGAAGATGGACAGGTGGGACAGGTCATGAGGGCGGTGCTGAGCTGGAAGGTTGGAACTGGGACAAGGTGGGGGAAGGGGAAATGAGGAAACTGGAGAAATCCACATTGATGCCCTGGGATTGGAGAGTCAAAGGTGAAAAATGAGGCGTTCTTCCTCCAGGCACGAGTGGTAAGAGGGAGTAACAATGGAGGAGGCCCAGGACCTACATGTCCTTGGCGGAATGGGAGAGGAAGTTGAAACGTGTGGCCACAGGGTGGTGGGGTTGGTTGGTGTGGGTGTCTCCAAGATATTCTCTAAAGTGCTCTGCGAGTAGGTGTCCTGTCTCCCCAGTGTAGAGGAGACCGCATCAGCAGCAACGGATACAGTAAATGACATTTGTGGAAGTGCAGGTGAAACTTTGCTGGATGTGGAAGGCTCCTTTGGGGCCTTGGATGGAGGTGAGGGGGGAGGTGTGGGCGCAGATTTTGCAATTCCTGCGGTGGCAGGGGAGGGTGCTGGGGAAGGTGGAGAGGAGAGGTCCAAGAGGGGAGGGAGGTGTCCGAGATAGTCCAGGTGTACTTAAGGTCGGGGCGGAATGTGTTGGTGAAGTTGATTGAACTATTCAACTTCCTCGTGGGAGCTCGAGGTGGTGCCAATACAGTCATCAATGTAGCGGAGAAAGAGATGGGGAATGGTGCCAGTGTAACTGTGGAAGAAAGACTGTTCCATTTGGCCGACAAAGACACAGACACAGCTGAGGCCCTTGTAGGTGCCCATGGCTACCTCTTTCATCTGGAGGATGTTGGAGGATTCAAAGGAGAAAGTATTGAGGGTGACGACCAGGTCAGCCAAATGAATGAGAGTGTCAGTAGAAGGGTATTGATGGGGGCATCTGGAGAGGAAGAAACTGAGGGCTTAGAGGCCCTGGTCATGGCGGATGAAGTGTATAGGGGCTGGATGTCCATAGTGAAGATGAGGCATTGGGGGCCAGAGAAACAAAAGTCTTGGAGGAGATGGAAGGTGTGGGTGGTGTCCCGAACATATGTGGGGAGATCCTGGACCAGCAAGGAATAGGACAGTATCAAGGTATATGGCGATGAGTTCAGTGGGGCAGGAGTATCATGGGAGGCCTTCAGTGGGGAAGGTCCTCACCTTCCACCCCACCAACCTCCGTATACATCGTATCATCCTCCGCCATTTCCGCCACCTACAAACGGACCCCACCACCAAAGATATATTTCCCTCACCACCCCTATCCACTCTCCATAAAGACCAGTCCCTCCATGACTACCTCGTCAAGTCCACGCCCCTCCCCCCCTCACCAACCCACCCTCCCTTCCCGGCACCTTCCACTGCCACCACAGGAATTGCAAAGCCTGCGCCCACACCTCCCCCTAAACCTCCATCCAAGACCCAAAGGAGCCTTCCACATCTATCAAAGTTTTACCTGCACTTCCACACACGTCATTTACTGTATCCGTTGCTCCCGATGCGGTCTCCTCTACATTTGGGAGACAGGAAGCCTACTTGCAGAGCGCTTCAGAGAACATCTCCAGGATATCTACACCAATCAACCCCATCACCCCATGGCCGAACACTTCAACTCACCCTCCCACTCTGCTAATGACATGCAGGTCCTGGGCTTCCTCCATCGCCACTCCCTAACCACCCGACACCTGGAGGAAGAACGCCTCATCTTCTGCCTCAGGACCGTCCAACCCCATGGCATTAATGTGGATTTCACTAGCTTCCTCATTTCCCCTCCCCACACCTTATCCCAGTTCCAATCTTCCAACTCAGCACTGCCCTCATGACCTGTCCTACCTGTTCATCGTCCTTCCCACGTATCCGCTCCACACCCCTCTCCAACCTATCGTCATTACCCCCACCTCCATCCACCAATCACTCTCTCAGTTACCTTCCTCCCAGCCCCACCCCCCCTCCCATTTATCTCTCTACTCCCTCGGCTCACAGCCTCATTCCTGATGAAGGGCTATTGCCCGATATGTTGATTCTCCTGCTCCTCGGATTCTGCCTGACACCGCTGTGCTTTTCCAGCACCAAACCTTCGACTCTTGGCCCACTCAAGGACAAAGGAGGAAAGTTATGTGTGGAGTCAGAGAAAGTGGGTGAGATTCTTAATGAGTACTCTGCATTGGCATTCACCAAGGAGAGGGACATGGTGGATGTTGAGGTTCGGGATAGATGTTTGAATACTCTAGGTCAAGTTGGCATAAGGAGGGAGGAAGTGTTGTGTATTCTAAAAGGCATTAAGGTGGACAAGTCCCCAGGTCCGGATGGGATCTATCCCAGGTTACTGAGGGAAGCAGGAGAGGAACTAGCCTGGACCTTAACAGATATCGTTGCAACATGCTTGAACACTGGGTAAGTCCTAGAGAACTGGAGAAATGTTGTCCCCTTGTTTAAGATGGGTAGCAGGGATAATCCAGGTAATTATAGACCTGTGAGCCTGACGTCAGTGGTGGGGAGGTTACTGGAGAAGGTTCTGAAGGATACAATCTATTTATATTTGGAAGAAAATGGGCTTAGCAGTGATAAGCAACATGGTTTTGTGCAGGCAACGTCATGTCTTACCAATTTAATTGAATTCTTTGCGGAAGTGACAAAGTTGCTTGATCGAGGGAAGGGATGCAGATGTCATATACATGGATTTCAGTAAGGCTTTTGATAAAGTTTCCCGAGGAAGGCTGATGGAGGAAGTGAAGTCACATGGGATCCAGGGTGTACTAACTGGTGGATAAAGAACTG
Source organism: Chiloscyllium punctatum (assembly GCF_047496795.1). Classification (NCBI taxonomy): domain Eukaryota; kingdom Metazoa; phylum Chordata; class Chondrichthyes; order Orectolobiformes; family Hemiscylliidae; genus Chiloscyllium; species Chiloscyllium punctatum. The sequence continues at coordinate 17,766,415 of NC_092771.1, read as the reverse complement.
GCTGGACAACAGGAGACAGAGAGTAGTAGTGGAAGGGAGTTTCTCAAAATGGAGACCTGTGACCATTGGTGTTCCACAGGGATCCATGCTGGGACCACTGTTGTTTGTGATATACATAAATGATCTGGAGGAAGGTATAGGTGGTCTGATTACCAAGTTGCAGATTTGTGGAGTAGCAGGTAGTGAAGAGGACTATCAGAAAATGTTGCAGAATATAGATAAATTAGAGAGCTTGGTGCAGAAATGGCAGATGGAGTTCAATCAGGACAAATGTGAGGTGATGCATTTCGGAAGATCCAATTTCTAGAGTGAACTATACGGTAAATGGAAGACCCCTGGGGAGAATTGAGATACAGAGAGATCTGGGTGTTCAGGTCTATTGTACCCTGAAGTTGACAACGTAGGTAGATAGAGTGGTCAAGAAGACATAAAGCATACTTACCTTCATTGGACAGGGTATTGAGTGCAAGAGTTGGCAGGTCATGTTACAGTTGTATAGGACTTTGGTTCAGCCACATTTGGAACACTGCGTACAGTTCTGGTCACCACATTACCAAAAGGATGTGGATGCCTTGGGGAGAGTGCAGAGGAGGTTCACCAGGATGTTGTCTGCTATAGAGGGTGCTAGCTATGAAGAGAGGTTGCATTGAATAGGATTATTTGCATTAGAAAGACTGAGTTTGAGGGGGGTGGGGGGAACCTGACTGAGGTTTACAAAATCATGAGAGGTACAGACAGGGTGGACAGCAAGAAGCTTTTTCCCCAGAGTGGGGGACTCAATTACTTGGGTCATGATTTCAAGGTGAGATGGGAAAAGTTTAGGGGAGATATGCATGGAGAGTTCTTTACACAGAGGGCGGTGGGTACCTGGAACCCGTAGCCAGCAGAATTGGATACGATAGCGTCATTTAAGATGTATCTGGACAGATACATGAATGGGCAGGGAGCAGAGGGATTCAGGTCCTTGTAAATTGGGTGACAGGTTTAGATAGAGGATCTGGATCAGCACAGGCTTGGAGGGCCGAAAGGCCTGTTCCTGCACTGTAGTTTTCTTTATTCTTTGATCTTGCCAGGATTGGAGGGTTTGAGCTATAGGAAGAGGCTGAAAAGGCTGGGGCTATTTTCCCTAGAGCATCAGAGGCTGAGGGGTGACCACATAGGGGTTTATAAAATCATGAGAGGCGTGAATAGCCAAGGTCTTCTCCCCAGGGTAGATTAGATTAGATTCCCTACAGTGTGGAAACAGGCCTTTTGGCCCAGCAAGTTCACACCGACCCCTCCAAAGAGCAACTCACCCAGTCCCCTCTGACTAATGCACCTAACACTATGGGCCAATTAGCATGGCCAATTCACCTGATCTGCACATCTTTGGACTGTGGGAGGAAACCGGAGCACCCGGAGGAAACCCATGCAGACACGGGGAGAATGTGCAAACTCCACACAGACAGTCGCCCGAGGCTGGAATCAAACCTGGGACTCTAGTGCTGTGAGGCAGCAGTGCTAACCACTGAGCCACCCTCTACCTATCACCACTGAGGGCAGGGTAGGGGAGTCCAAAATGGAGGACATAGACATAAGGTGCGAGGGGAAAGATTTAAAAGGGACTTAAAGATCAACCTTTTCATGTAGATGGTTGTGAGTGTCAGGATGATTACAGATGAGGCATTGTTGTAATGTAATGCAATGAAAATTCTGTGTTGCAAACATTCTTTACAGGCAATATTTCTGATATGTCCAATAAATTCACTGAAACGATTTGAATTGCAAGGGCTTTAGTGCAAAAGAAAAAAGCTGTTGGAATATGTGTTGATGTTTTGGATGAGCTCCTCAGAGTGTACATGTCTGAGAAAGTTTCACAAAAATAAGTCAGAGTAGAAAGTAAATCAGACGGAGAATGAACTTGGAGATTGGAAATGTAAATGTCGGGGTGGAACATTTTGCCGAATTCACTGACTTCTACATTTAAACCTCTCCCTGACCAACCAGGTCGTACCCTCTACCTGTCTTCACCCATCTCCACTTCACCACCCTGCCCTCACCTCCCCTTTATCTGCAGCTCCCCTTACACCCACCCCCTCCCCAGTTCTGAAGAAGGGTTGCACCCGAAACATCGACTTCTCCACCTCCTGATGCTGCCTGGCTCGCTGTGTTCTTCCAGCCTCCTGCTTGTCTCCCTGAGCTCACAAAAAGATCCGTCTCCTTCTCACAATCTGGCTGACAAGTGCACTCTGGGCACTGAGGGAAAGGTCTTTGTTTCAGAAACCCACTTTGCTCAGCCATTTCCCATTCTGTGCCGAACTGTTGACGCATGCCATAATGAGGGGTCAGACCACTCAGCCAGAACCCTAGGCCAAGTTCTGGGGACATGGGACTTGAATCCCACCATAACAGATGGTAAAATTTGAAATCGGTAACTATCTGGAGTGGAATGCTGACCATTGTTGTAAAAGGGACTAGGAGAAAGGGAGGACTGCAGATTCTGGAGATCAGAGTTGAGAGTGTGGTGCTAGAAAAGCATAGCAGGTGAGGCAGCATCTGAGGAGCAGGAGAATTGACATTTCGGGCATAAGTACTTCCTGATGAAGGGCTTATGCCCGAAACATCGACTCTCCTGTTCCTCAGATGCTGCCTGATCTGTTGTGCTTTTCTCGCACCACACTCTTGACATTGTTGTAAAACCCAACCAGATGTTCAGTGAGGGAAAGCTGTTGGCTCACAACAGAAAAAGAAAATCATTTTCTCCTGCTAGTGCCAGGCTAGAATGTGCTTACAGGTAATGACCCTTACCTGCCCAGTGAGGGCTGTGCCCTAGCCAGTGAATGTAGAACAGTATAGGAACAGGCCTTTCTGCCCATCAAGACTGTGCCAACACATCACACCATTCTCAACTAAAAAACTTGAGACTTCTACATGGCTCATATCCCTCTATTCCCTGTATATTCATATTTCACATGTTCACATGCTATGAATGAATGAAACTCAAACAGAGGCTGGGCATCTGCTTAAAACAGTTATCAGCACTGACTATTTCCTTTACCTCCCACAGATAGAATCCTCAATTTGGCGAAGCTTCCAAAAGCTCTCAATTCTGTCACTTTGTTAATGGGCTTTAAATATGTCAGATAAAAGGGCATCCATTTTTACATTTCATTAGAAGAGGAAAACTTGGGAATGCACGGACAGAGGAGGAGGAAGAATCCAATACCACAGCAACATTTAAGAAGCACCTGGACAGATACATGAATAGGCAAGGAATTGAGAGACATGGACCACATAGAGGCAAAAGGTTGTTAGTTTAGAAAGGTGTCATGTGTTGGCATAGTCTTGGTGGGCCGAAGGGCCTGTTCCTGTACTTTGTTTTACATGGAGTTCAAAATAACAATAAACAATGTTTAAAAAAATCTTCTTTTGAATAAGGTACATATTTTCAAGATCCAAGTTTCATAGAAGAATTGCAATGAATTGTCAGAAGCAAAAACTGACAAGATGCCTTCATATTCTCTGTCAAACAGCAGTAGAGGACAGTACACCATATCAGAGGCATGGACAAGTACTCAGTACTGTATTCAGTGCCTGATGTAGTTGTGAGAGAGGCCATGAGTCCAGAACTAGAGGGCATAGGTTTAGGGTGAGAGCGGAAAGATTTAAAAGAGACTTACGGGGCAACTTTTTCACAGAGGGTGGTACGTGTATGGAATGAGCTGCCAGAGGAAGTGGTGGAGGCTGGTACAATTGCAACATTTAAGAGGCATTTGGATGGGTATATGAATAGGAAGGGCTTAGAGGGATATGGGCCAGGTGCTGGCAGGTGGGACTAGATTGGGTTGGTTTATCTGGTCAGCATGGACAGGTTGGACTGAAGGGTCTGTTTCCATGCTGTACATCTCTATGACTTTATGAGAGCTGATCAGATGACTTATGGATGAGGAAAGACTGGAGAATATGTGTGTGCATGGTGTTTTGTAAGAGGGAAATTTAGAGAGTTCCTCATGCTCATTCACAACATAGCCAATGATACTGAAAATGTCTGTCCCAAATACCATTTCAACATGGCACTGGAGAGAGGAAAGGGTAAAATGAATAGAAGTCATATTCGTGCTGGAAGTTACATATTCGTTGGAGTAGCCATGTTCAGGGTTGATGAGAAGAGTGTTGTAATGTAAACAAGATGTAATTTGTTGCTTGTCTGTATCCATTTAGATAGATTTTTTAATCAGTGTACGATTTGACAGTTATGGGAAAGGTAGAAACATTGAGTCATGGATTTTCAATCAATAATGCTCTTATTGAATTGGGGAGCAGATTCAATGGGCCAAATAGCCTAACTCTGCTACTATGTCTCATGGTCTTGACATCTATAAGTCGAGTCTCTACCTTACGTCTGAGGCTGTTGGAGGACCTAGGTCTACTTCTAGAATTTAGAAGGACAAGGGATGATCAGATTGAAGTCTCCAAGATAATCAAAGGAAAAGACAGCGTAGATGATAGCAAATTGTTTCCACTGGTTGGAGATTCCAGAATTAAAGGGTATAATTTAAAAATTAGGGCCAGAACATTCAGGAAAAATGTTAGGAAGCACTTCTACATTTAAAGGGCCTGTTCCTGTACTTTGTTTTGTATGGAGTTCAAAATAACAATAAACAATGTTTAAAAAAATCTTCTTTTGAATAAGGTTCATATTTTCAAGATCCACAGTTTCATAGAAGAATTGCAATGCTTTGATTTATTATTAAAAGCTTTGATTTATTACTAACACATATACCGAGATACAATGAAAAGTATTGTAGAGCCTGGGTGTCCCTGGAGAAGGAGCATGCGGTGTCCACCAATACCCTCAAGATTTTCAGGGAAAGGTGGGCACCACAGGGAGTGGAGTGCATCAATTCCCCCTCCAACTCTATTTTGATTTAATCCCTGTCCTCCCCTTCACTGTTTAATCACGCAGTATTGCCCTCTGAGAAGGGCACTGCTTGTCACTGGCCACTTGGGTGTTTCTTTTCTTCCTGGTGGTGGAAAATTGAATAAAGATTCGTGCACCTTGTGTCTTTCACTGTGTCTCACAAAAAAAAAGAAAGGTACTGTTTAGTGTGCTAACCAGGCAGATCATACCTTCCATAAGTTATCAGGGTAATAGAACAGAATGCAGAATATAGTGTGACAGCTACAGAGAAGGTGTAGAGACAGATTAACTCTAAAGTATGAGAGAATAAAAAGACAAAAGAACTGGGGATGCTGGAAATCAGAAACAAAAACAGAAGTTGCTGGCAAAGCTCGGCAGGTCTGGCAGCATCTGTGGGGAGAAATAATGTTTCAAGTCTAGTGACCCTTTTTTGGAACTGATATATGAGAGGCCTGATAACAAGAGGGAAGAAGCTGTTCTTAAATCTGTTAGTACGTGCTTCCAAACATTTGTATCTTCTGCCTGACGGAAGAGGGTGTAAGAGGGTATAACTGGGGTGGGATGGGTCTCTGATTATGTTGGCTGCTTTCCTGAGGCAGTGGGAGGTATCGTCGGAATCAATGGAAGGTGACTGGGTTTTGTGATGGACTGGGCTGCGTTCACAACTCTCTGTAATTTCTTGTGTTCTCGGTCAAAGCAGTTGCCATACCAAGCTTTGTTGCATCTGAATAGGATGCTGTTTATGGTGCATCTATAAAAATTGGCAAGGATCTTTGTAGGCATACTGAATTTCCTTAGCCTTCTGAGGAAGCAGAGGCATTGTTGTGCTTTCTTGACTGTAGCGTCGATGTGGATGGACCAGGACAGATTGTTGGTGATAGTTACTCCCAAGAACTTGAGGTTTTTGATGACCTTCACCTCAGCACCTTTGATTCAGACATCCATCTGCATGTCATCCATTCCACTTCATTTTGCTGACATTCAGGGAGAGATTGTTGCCTTCACTCCATGCCACTAAGCTGTCTTTCTCCTTCCTGATGTGGAAGAGCCGGTGTTGGACTGAGGTGGACACAGTTAAAACTCACACAACCCCAGGTTATAGTCCAACAGGTTTACTTGGAAGCACTAGCTTTCAGAGCACTGCTCCTTCCTCAGCTGTTAGACTATAACCTGGTGTTCTGTGATTTTTAACCTCTCTCTTTCTCATCGTTGTTTGAGACTACGGTAGTGTCATCAGAAAATTTATAAGTGGAGTTAGAGCTGAATTTGACTACACAGTCAGGAGTGTAGAAGAAGTATAGTAAGGGGTGGAGTAGGCAGCCTTACAGGACACCAGTGTTGAGGATTATTCTGGTGGAGGTCTTTCGCCTCTTCTTATTGATTGTCATCTGTGAATGGTGGATGGTTGGAACTTCCTTCTACAAATGGCAGTTGACACTAGATCAGTTGTTAATTTTAAATCTGATATGGATAATTCTTGTTGTTAAGCCTAGTTATTGGGGGATATGGGTCAAAGACCGGTATAGGGCCATAGATCAACCATGATGTCACCGAAAGTTGGAACAGACTGGAGGGGCTGATTGGCTGACTTCCGTTCATATTATCCACAAAATCCGACTTGAAAACCCTCAGGACATCAAACACATTTGGTGGAGCCTCTAGGACAACACAATCACATATTAACCCTTTCAGAACCTCCCAGAGAAAAATATAATAAGTTCAATAATTTTTCTCTTCCTAGCACTGGACTAGTGTGCTTAAAAGTAATGAATGAGACAAATTTCAGCAATTATGTAAAACTTAAAACATGAGTGCTTTAGTGTAGAAAAATCAAATTTAACGGTTCATGTATTTCAACTTGATCCTGTTTTAATATCTAAAGTTCTGACCGATGGACTTTAATATTTAATTTTCTTTCCAGCTGCTTCAAAGCTTTCTATTTGTCAAAAGGCTAAATTACCCAGTGAGCTGACAGAGCAGAGAGCTGCAGTGATTTTTATTTTCATTGCAAGAAGATCTTGCGTCTGGAGGCACACAGAGTGCGAAAATGAAGGCAGAATACTGATAAGAGAGAGAAGGGTTTTCATGTCAGCTCCAGGAGGGCAGAGGAGAGATACTGCACCAGGAGTTTAAATTGTGAGGAAGCTGCAATTCTCAAGAGAACTGGATAAATGCAGAGAGAAGAGGGAGAGCTATCTCAGCTCAACCATCCAGAAAAAAGAAGTGCCAAAGAAGTTATCCTTCAACTATTGACAGTACAAACTCCCACTGGACTTCCAGAACCAAACTCCCACCTCTGGGCTTTACTCTTAAAAGATCTCCAGCTTGCTGCATAAAAGGAAAGACTTCCATTTATTCAGTGTCCTAAAGCACTTCATTGCCACCTTGTGAAACGTAGCTGGGGTTGTAAGGAAGGCAGCCAATTTCAGCTCAGCCCGCATGCGGAAATGTGACGATGCTCAAGCAAGCCGTTCTCTTGGCGATGATGCTTGAAGGATATAAGTTGGCCGGGATAAATGTGCCTCTGGTTCAAAATAGTCCATTTAATCTTTTCCATCCAATCACAAGTCAATGTGCAAACAGCCCAGACGACAGGGGAAAGCGTTCCAAGGGGATGTTATGGTCACCATTGTGCTAAATTTCATAGCTTCAGCTATTTCAAAACATTTGATCAACAGAACAGAAACAGGTCCAACCAGTCCATCCTGGATCTACTTATTTAGTTTTTAACTCACTGTCACTTCTCTTCTTGGCATGCCCACCTTGAAGAAGTTCCGTTTCTTCCTCTGACAGCTCTGAGGAAGGGTCTCTTGACCTGAAATGTTAACTCTGATTTCTCTCTACAGATGCTGCTAGACCTGCTGAGCTTTTCCAACAATTTCTGTTTTTGTTCATGCTGTAACGATGTTCCACACAAACCTCCCAATCTTTTTCATCTGACCCAGTTGTCAGTGATGCCTTAATGACAAAAAGAAGAATTTTTCTTTTAAATTTAGGTAAAAATGTAATATCTTAAGAGTTTCAAAACTGTTACTCATGAAGCAACTAATTTTTTTTTTTAAATCCAGAGATTCATTCTCCCAACAATTTAAAAGCTTTTATCAAAAAAAAATCAAATGATCCTTTCTCATACAATTATAAAGTCAAAAGGTGTGGCACTGGAAAAGCACAGCAGGTCAGGCAGCATCCGAGGAGCAGGAGAGTCAACGTTTCGAGCATAAGCTCTTCATCAGGAATGTCAATTATTAATACACGCATAAAAAGCCAGGCAAGCCATTTTATTGCCATTGTGCTTGCTTAAACTCGATCAAAGTTGGGAGACATGCAAATCTTTCTGCAGTCACTGATTAGAGATCTTAATGAATCCCAACCAGCATAGCCTTCTATTCTTATCCTCTCATCAGTGATAAACCCATATCTACAGTCAACACTGTTGTGGAATTTGCAGCTTTGTGATTGAATAACTGAAATTGTGTTTAAATGGAAAACCTAAAATATGTTTCTGAATCTGTGGCATTCTTCAAAGGAGATCAGTCACCCTTAATTGTCATCAGATATTGCCTCATGCAGAGATGTCTATCTGCATTAGGATGCTTCTGTTTTTCTTAGGAGAGGAAGGTAACCCCAGAGCAGGCATTTTGTGCAAAATGTCTCAGCAGTATCATAAATACAGGATAAAATTTACTTGGTGGCCTATGTAGTCTGTTCTTCACCTCTATTTTCCTGCCTCTCTCACCACCACAACCACAGTTACTCATGTTATTCAATCCACAGGGCAGTAATGCATCAATTATTCATCAGGATGACCACCTTCACTTTGCCCCAGGTTATGAGCTGAAGATGGAGGTCAGGGGAAAGTGTGGCAGATCAGACTTTCTTCAGAATTTAAGAACACGATCAATGGCACTCAAATAGCCTGGTCTTTACACAGTCCCAAGTTTTCACACCAATGAAGAGCCTCTGTAAAACTGATGGAAAAGGTTGAAATTCAGAATTCTGCTTTCCGAACACTATTTTCATAGAACGGGGTAGAATGAGATCAGATTCTAAATCTTTGCACTCATCGTTCACGGAGATAACTGCCCATTGGGACAACCAGTGCCTCTAATCCTGTCTTTTTTTTATTAGCTAGGAGTGGGTAACATAAAGTGGCATGAGCAGGTCCAAACTTCACAGAATTGCATCGACAGGTAGGGTGCCCTTGTAGATGAGTGTGATATCATTCTGGACAAAGTCCCTGATCACCTTTGGATAAGGTCAACTGCTCTTTAAAGAGGAAAGAGACAATTTGGGATTGCTAAAAGTACACTTTCAATGTGCATAACAAGTACACAAGTGCGTTGGCACAAGGGATATCATGAGAGTTATGCAAATAAACTGCCAATTGGAACAATTAAAAGGAACTTTCAGAAACAGCTGTAAGAATTAAATGTTCAGCTCTCAGGGTGTTTAAAGCTCTTAACATTTCAGTGCTTAAAGTCAAAACATGAAATATGAAAAAAGATCTATTTTTCTTTTGCTGTAAGAATGAGGATTATTTTTACTGGATTAGTGCTGAATGACTCATTTCACAGCCTACCATTGTCACAGTGGAGTATCTGCCATTTCACACCAGGGTTGGCTGCCACAAATGGCTGTTAACTCATTGAAATTGAACATGTATTCCAAAGTTTCCTTCTTTAAGGGATGAAAAGATATTAAATGTAGTGAATAGGTTTTACCATTTTGCCAGTTTTATTTCAGATTCTATTGTATTTTTCCACAGAGACTTAATAATTTGACTTTATTTAATCTCAGTGTGTGTTCTGAGGTCTGAGGTACATGTTGGTTACTGAGAAAGTTGGCATGGTAAGGAGTAGCAGCAAAGTGTGGTGGTGTGGCTGAGCTGGTTGGCATTAAATTGGCATCAGGGTTATAAAGGGCTATTGAGTTGAGTAGAAGGGTATAGGGTGACAGAGTTACAGAAGACTACAACACAGAACAAGTCTCTTTGGCCCATTGAGTCTGCACCAGTCACACTTCAGCGGTCCAGGACATTCGACCTCGGACCTTCAGGTGACCATCCTCCAAGGTGGACTTCAGGACAGGCAGCAGTGAAAAGTGGCCAAGCAGACGCTGATAGCTAAGTTCGGTACCCATAGGGAGGGCGTCAACTGGGACCTTGGGTTCATGTCACATTACAGGTGACCACCATTGCACTATACACACACACAGACACTCTCACACACACTCCTACAGACACACACACTCCCACACTCATGCATCCTCTGACAGACTTAGACACTTTACACTCACACACACATATACATTCTCTCTCACACTCACAATCCCCCACTCCAGACAGACAGACAGACAGACAGACAGACAGACACACACACACACACACATGCGCACACACACATGCGCACACACACACACACACACACACATGCACACACACACATATATGTTTATGGGGTGAATTTGTATTTGTAGATTTACATTGTACTTTGCTCAAAAACTATATGAATCCATGTAAGACTCTGTTAACTCACTTTTTAGATTAGAATCAGTCTAAACATTATGGCACAGACAGGGAACACAGGGGGCTAACACCTTCAATATCTTAACATCTTATCTGCGCTGACACCAATTGTTACAGTTAAGCTGAGAATGGAACTTCTAAAAAACGTTTTGTGATTTATATATAAAAGAAGTGAAACTATCATGGTCATTCTAACAGGTGAGAGACTAAACAAACAATCCAGGTCTTTTTCAATGTATAATTTCAGTTACGTCGCACTGTAAACTTTTGCTATAAATTCTGTGCCTTACAATTGTGTCCTCCACAACCACCTGGTGAAGGAGCAGCACTCTGAAAGCTAGTGCTTCCAATTAAACCTGTTGAACTATAACCTGGTGTTGTGTGATTTTTAACTTTGTACACCCCAGTCCAACACCGGCACCTCCAAATCATCCCAGTCCAGCACAGCCACCTAACTGTTCTAATCCCATTTTCTAGATCTTGGCCCATTGATTTGCATGCCTTGGCATTGCAATTGCACATTCAAATAGTTCTTCAATGTTCTGCCTTTCACCACCTCTACAGGCAGTGAATTCCAAATTCCCAGCACCCATTGGATGGAAAGATTTTTCTTCCATCCCCTCTAAACCTCCTGCCCCCTACCTTCATCTATACCCCTGGCCCTTGATCCCTCTATCAAGGGGAAAGCAGGGTATGCGGAGCCTTAAGGACAGGTGAAAGCATAGGAAAGCAATAGAGGATATTAGGGACCGTGGGTTTCAGAACAGGGGCACAGTTTGGCATGGAGGGTGTGAGGGACCATGATAGATGAATGGGTGACAGGGATGCCATAAATGAGGAGTGTGTGATTGTGAGTGTGTGTTGTATGGAAGGGCTGTGTTGGTGGTGGTAGAGAGGATACATGAGGTGTGGGCTGGAGACACAGGGCTGAAGCAACAATGTCTGCCTTTTGTCCAACAGCTGTTGGACATTGCAGGACATTGCAGGACGTTGCAGTCTCCTGACCCATTCTGTGAGGGGGTGGGAGTAGGGGTGTAGGGAGGCTTCAGCCAGCCTGACCCCCATAAACCCTGGCGACCACAGAACAAAGATCCCAGCCTCCCCTGGGCCAAGTTTGCGGAGTGATCCTGGGCTCTCTGGAGTGAAAGTTCCATCATGTCATGGTCCAAGTGGAAAACGTCACAGCAAATGAAACTTTTTTAGTATTTCAAACTTTACTTCATTCATGAAAAAACATTTATATATGTACAGGTATTCCTTCCATTGTGCGATGTTGTGTTCTTGTACAACTCCACGTTAAAGAAAAATCACGCTTTAGAAACGGCACTTAAAGTGTTGGCAATGTAATCACGTTACAGCCAGCATGCGTTTTAAAGGTTTCCTGCTTTAAACAACGTCCCCAATTCATCAACTGCGTTACAGCCAATTCGCATTAATGAAACGCGTGTTATAGCAGAATGACCTATCAATACAGACACTAGAGCAGTTCAGATCTGTAAAGTAGCAATAGGAGGAACGAAGCAAATATTGGAGTTGTATTCTATCCAACAAACAAAGCCAAAGTATTTGTTACTTGACCCAGACTCTATTTACATTTATTGATGCAGCAGGAGGGCCCGACAACTGAATGCAGGAAGACCTCAGACAGTGGTCTTTCCTCACTGTGTCTTGGCAGCTGCTGCCCCAAGCTTTGGTGTGTCCCTCAGCACGTGGTCCTGGACCATGGAATGTGCCAGTCTGTAACACCCAATCAGGGCTTGCTCTGGAAGACCAACAAGTTTTGGGCAGACCAAAGAGCATCATTCCCTGAGTTGATATTCCCCCGGAGCAGTTGATGTTTTCCTGGGTGTACACCCCAGGGATCAGACCTTGGAGCACAGGATCCCGCATCACAGAGCTGCTCTGGATGAACCTCAACAAAAACCCATGCACCTCTCTCCAGACTTCCTTAACCAATTATCAATGTAAACAACAACTGTATTATAAAGCACTCTGCCCAACCTGAGCCTTTCCAGGATAGTTCTACAATTAATGAGGTACATTATTATTGGTGCATCAGAAGAAAATATAGGGGATATCAAGGACTGTGTCAGGGACTTAATTACTGTCATATGGAAGATGCAAGGTAATCAATTGATGCACAACAAACCCCTGGAAACAGCTCAACAGTAACCACCAGATAATCTACTTAACCGATTTTGGTCGAGTAATAAATATTAGCCAGGGCTCCAGAGAGAACCCTTCTGCTCTTCATTCAGAAAGGATTGTTGGATCTTTTGTATCCAATAGGTAGAGTAATGCCCCATTTGAACAATGATTCTTCCCTCACACCTGAATAACCAAAATGCAATGCTAGCATAGTCTTCGACTGTGACAAATGGCCTCAAAAAACCTAGGGGTGTACAGAGGTACTGGGCTCATTCTAAATCAAGCAGGAAGGCTTGAATGGCCTCTGATGAATGATTCAATGAATGATTAAGGTGTGGGATCAGCTCTTCCATCAGCAAACCATCGCCTGATGGAATTTTACAAGTTCAATCTTGAAATGGCTAACCTTTTCAACTCAAAGCTTTTGAATCACATGAACATTCTGCATTTGCCTTCTCGAACATCCTCTCACAGAATCCTATTAAAACTGGTCTTTGATCTTAACTTTGCCAGTAGTGCCAAACAGGTGAGACTGAGTCAGCGTCCCTTCATTTCTCCTGAAGCTGACAGGGAGGATTGCTAAACCAGTAGCCGTTCAGCTACACTATCGCAGAACGTCGGTCTCTGACCATGAGAGCTCCTCAAGGTGCTCACAGTGCTCTGCTCTGCCTGTAGCTGCTATTGACTATTTTATTTCTATATGTATTCTCCAGATCTGGTGAAATGGTCTTCCATAAAATAGTCCCACCTACTTCACTTTGGTGATGTGGTTTGACCTGCTTTTAAACAGAATATAGAACAGTACAGGCCATTCGGCCCTCGATGTTGTGCTGACCTTTCGCGCTATTCTAAGATCAAACTAACCTACACACCCATCATTGTGGTTTCTCCCATGTGCCTATCCAAGAGTGACTTGAATGTCCCAAATGTATCTGACTCTACTAACACTGCTGGCACTACCTTCCACGCACCTACCGTGCTCTATGTGAAGAACCTACCTTTGATATCTCCCCAAACCTTCCTCCAATCACCTTAAAATCATGCTCCCTCATGATAGCCATTTCTGCCATGGGAAAACGTCTCTGGCTATCCATTCTATTTTTGCATCTCATAGCCTTTTGTAGCCATTGTATTTACATACAGCATCCTGCTCAGTTTCGATTCAATGGTAACCTCCAAGATGTTGTTAGTGGTGAATTCAATGATGGTAACTCCATTGAATGCCAAGGGCTGGTGGTTAGCTTGTCTCTTGTTGGTGATGCTCATTGCCTGGCATTTGCGTGGTGCAAATATTACTTACCAGTGGTCAGCCTAAGCCTGGATATTGTCCAGATCTATCTTGCATTTCAACATAGACTGCATTGGTATCTGAGGAATCACAAATAACACTGCACATTTTGCATTCGTTGGTGAACATCCCCACTTCTGACCTTATGCTGGAGAGACAATCATTTGTGAAGCAGCTGAAGATGGTTGGGTCTAGCACATTACCCTGAGGCATTTTTGCAGACATGTCCTAGAGGTGAAATGATGGATCTCTAACAACCACAGCCATCTTCCTATTTGCCAGGTATGACTCCAACCAGAGGAGAGGTTACCCTCCGATACCCTTTGATTTGCCAGGGCTCCTTGATGCCACACTCAGCCGAATGAGTCCTTGGCGTCAAGGGCTGTCACTCTCACCTCCCTCCAGAATTCGGCTCTTTTATCCATGTTTGAACCAAGGCTGTAATGAGGTCAGGAGCTGGCAGAACCCAAACTAAATGTCACTCAGCAGATTATTGCTGAGTTTGATTGCACTGATAGAATTTTACTGATGACTGAGAGTGGACTGGAGAGGCAGTAATTGGTTAGGGTTGGATTTATCCTGTTTTTTTGTGTACAGAAACAGATTTGAGCAATTTTCCACATTGCTGACTAGATGCCAGTGTTGTAACTATGCTGAAACAGCTTGGTTAGGGGCACAGTAAGTTCTAAAGTCTTCAGAACTGTTGTCAGAATGTTTTCAGAACTCACAGCATTTGCAGTATATAGTGCCTTAAACCATTTCTTGATATCACGTGGAGTTGAAGACTGTCATCTGTGACACTGGGGACCACTGGAGGAGGCTGAGATGGACCATCTACTCTGCACTTCTGGCTGAAGATTGCTGCAAAAGCTTCAGCCTTATTGGGGCGGCACAGTGGTACAGTGATTAGCACTGCTACCTCACAGCGCCAGACACTGGGGTTCAGTTCCCGCCTCAGGTAACTGTCCGTGTGGAGTTTGCACATTCTCCCCGTGTCTGCGTGGGTTTCCTCCGGGTGCTCCGGTTTCCTCCAACAGTCCAAAGATGTGCAGGTTAGGTGAATTGGCCATGCTAAATTGCCCGTAGTGTTAGGTGAAGGGGTAAATGGAGGGGAATGGGTTTGGGTGGGTTGCACTTCGGCGGGTCGGTGTGAACTAGTTGGGCCGAAGGGCCTGTTTCTACACTGTAAGTAATCTAATCTAAAGAACATTCTTTGCACTGATGCGTTTGGCTCTTCTATCATTGGGGATGGGGATATTTGTGAGTGTTGTCTATCTACCACCATTCATGACTGGATGTGAGCAGGACTGCAGAGCTTAGATTTGATCCATTGGTTGACAGATTGCTTAGCTCTGTCTATCCTTTGCTGGTTATGTTGTTTGGTACATGATAAGTCCGGTTGATACTTCACCAGTGACGCTTGTTTTTAGATATATCTGGTACTGCTCCTGGCATGCCCTCCTGCATTCTCCACTGAACCAGCGTTAATCCCCTGACTTGGTGGCAATAATTGAGTGGGGGATATACCAGGCCATGAGGTTACAGCTTGTGCTGCTGTTAATGGCCCACAGTGCCTCATGGATGCCTTATCTTGAGTTGCGAGATCAGTTCAAGGTATGTCCCATTTCAGATGGTGATACTACCACACAACATGAAGGAGGGTATTCTCAGTGTGATGGTGGGACTTTGTCTCTGCAAGGGCTTTTTATCCATACTCTCTGCAGAATATTCCAAAGGGTGTGACACATGTTTTGCGTGCAAATGTAAAAAGTCTCCTGATCAGTTCATCCTACTTGAATCTTACAGTCATTGAGGTTTGGAAAGATGTATCCTTATCGGCAATGATGTCTGATTGATGGGTTATCCTTATTCAGCACTTAGACATCTGTTCATATCAATAGCTTGTACGTAGACACACTGATGATGAGGGACTTCATACAGTGCTCTTGATGCTCCAAGTTACACATTGTGAGGTTTACAAAGAAAACAAGGCTGGGCAAATTGAAGTATAGATCTATAGGCAGAGCTAAACATACCTCCAGGCCTTTGGGAGTTGATATGACAGAGTGGACATGGAAGGAATATTTCATCTTGAGGGAAGATCGAGAACAATGGCTCATTGGTGTAAGGGACCACTTCTTTCAGGTAGAGATGAGGAAAAGTTCCTTCTGTCAGAGGGTAATGCATCTGTGGAACACTTTACAGCAAAAGGGCTGGTCATTAAGTAAACTTAAGTTTGAGATTCATTTTTAATCAGGAAGAGAATGAAGAGTTATGGGGAAAAGGCAGGAAATTGAAATTGAGGATTATCAAATCAACTCCACTCTGACTGAAATGCAGAGCAGGCTAGATGGACTGAATGGCCCACTCCCATGTCTTATTCTCAAATATAGCCCAGCTCGGAAAGAGTCTCTGAAATGGTTGCCAATTGCTTCATACATGAAAACCTAGACACCTATTGTAAAGACTCTGTAAAAGACAAGTATTCCATTTAGCTTTTCTCTCAGGCCTGGTTAAGTCAATTTCACGAGCGACTTCACCCTGCCTGGCTCCATTTGACCCACCTTGATCCTAAACTGAAGACGTGATGGACCAGATCCCTGCCTCCTGCCTTTGCAGCTCCCTGTCTGATGGTTCACTATCAGACAGGGAGCTGTCTGCTGCTGCTACTGCTCCTACAGGTCCGACTGGTGCCCACTTCCCAGACTGGAATTGAACATATTCCGTCACCATGCAATTGACTGGTAATGGATTATTCACCTCGTTGCTAAGGGAAACCAATCCTTCCCAGCAACTCTATCTAGATTCCTCATCATTTTATAATCGAGGTATAATCAGCAAGGATAGGCGGCAACACTTGCCTCCACAATAATCCTCAGCACTGGTGCTCCCCAAGACTGCATACTTAGCCTCTTACTATACACCTCACAACTGCATGACTAAATTCAGCTTTAACTCCATTTCCCAATTCACTCATGACACCACTGTAGTGGGTCGGGTCTCACGGAGTACAAGAAGGAGATAGACAGCTCAGTGGCATGGTGTAAACACAACAATCTCTCCCTCAATATTGGCAAAACAAAGGAGCAGGGCATTGACTTCAGAAAGCACAGTGGAAGACATGCCCCTGTCTGTATCAATGGTGCTGAGATGGAGGTGGTCGAGAGCGTTAAGTTCCAGGGAGTAGCTATCACCAACAATCTGTCCTGGTCCATCTACATCGACACTATGGTCATGCAAGCACCTCTACTTTCTCAGAAGGCTAAGGAAATTCAGCATGTCCACAATGACTCATAGCAATTTTACAGATGCACCATAGAAAACACCCTTTCTGGATGTATCACAGCTTGGTACGGCCACTGCTCTGCCCCAAGACCACAGGAAATTACAGAGAGTTGTGAATGCAGCACAATCCATCAGGAAAACAAGCCTTCCTTCCATTGACTCCTTTTACACTTCCCGCTGCCTTGGGAAAGCAACCAACATCATCAAATATCTCTCCCATCCCGGTTGTACTCTCTTCCATCAGGCAAGAAATACAAAAGTTTGAAAACATGAACTAATAGATTCAAGAACAGCTTCTCGTCTGCTGTTTGTAGACTTATGAGCAGCCCTCTCATATATTAGAGCTGATCTTTCTCTGCACCTTCTCTGTAGTTGTAACACTCTATATTCTGCATTCTGTTCTATTACTCTGATGTAGTTATGTAAGTTATGATTTGTCTGGATAGCACACAAAGAATACTTTTCACTGTATCGTGGTCCATGTGACAATAATACATCAAATCAAACCTACGATACCAGGTTTTAATAAGCAATCAGGATGGATCTCTATAGAATCTGGACTGAACCAAAAAAATGGTGAATAATGCCGCAGATGTACTGTAAGAGGCAGTACAGACTCAATGGGATGAAGGCCCTCTTTTGTACTGTATGATTTTACAAAATAACATTATGCTCTGTTTGCAAAGTATAGCCATACTTATGTATTATATTCACAAACTAACAGCGGCTGAAGTTACATTTTGCCATGCTGAAATTTCTTGATCCAACTCACCACATCTGTCTGTCATATTCTGCACATTATGATAACAATGAGACATGGTGAATTAACCATCATTTCCAAAATACACTGAAAGAGTATACAGAGGAACCTCAATTATCCGAATATCGATTATCTGAATTTCAGATTATCCAAAGAAGATTGCAAGGTTCCCACAAAGTGTCACATCAAAGAGGTAAGTGCATTTGATGTACCTGTACTGAAGAAGATGTGAAAATGCTGGCAAAAGCCATAGAAACACAAGCAGCTCAAGTATCAGCGACTGGGTATTTTTAGGTAAGGGTTAGTTATAAAGCCCTTTACAGTGCAGGGTATTCCCGTCACCTTACCGGGTCGTTCATGAAGAAAATGGTGGAGAATGTAAACACATGCGCGTGTCGGTGCTCCTGTCTTTCTATCGCGAGACTGAGTTCCCGGAAACTGACAAATGCTTTTGCGATCCAAGAAACTGTTCAGGACCTTGTTTAATGCTGGGATTTCACATACAGTATTTATGTGCTGGTAAGTCCTTCTCGGTTTAACTTGTAATTTGCAGAATATAAAGATTAGATTGTTTAAGTAGCAGACTCAATAGAATTATAGATTTAAGCAAATTCTCCGGTGGAGCACAGCGTTAGATCAGTATGGCTTCCCTTGTTTAATGTAAAATGGATTATCTGAATAAGCAATAAAGTGCCTGCCTATCTCGTTCGGATAATCGAGGTTCCTCTGTACTGCTACAGACTGGTACCTGACAGTTTGCATCTGTCACCTTTATTTGAACTCACATCACGTCCTCATGCTATGTTCTTCAGAGTGAATGCAATAAAGCAACTCCTAGAAATTAAAGCATTTTGCTCGATTACTTGTCAACACATCCATTTGCACTTACCACCACCGTCACTCCAAACACAGTCTGCACAGCATAAAGTATTTACCTATGTCTAAAGTCAACATTAAAGGTTGAACATTTTAACCTTGTAAAGCCAAAGGCTGTGCCACCAGAAGTTGAAGCGTGTGCGAGATTTTCTTTTTCTTTTTGATGAGATGCTGGTTTTTCACAAATACCAAAGTGTCATAAATGTACAAGAGTAGGCCAATCAGTCCATTTTCTCCTTCTCTGCCATTCAATAAGATCATGAATCATCTGATTGTAGCCTCAATCTTCCTGCACACATTTGGTTATCTGTCATCTCCTTGGCGGTCAAGAACCTATCTGTCTCTGCCTTAAAACATAGAACATAGAACATAGAACATTACAGCGCAGTACAGGCCCTTCGGCCCTCGATGTTACGCTGCCCTGTCATACTAATCTGAAGCCCATCCCACCTACACTATTCCATGTACGTCCATTTGCCTGTCCAATGACAATTTAAATGCACTCAAACTTGGTGAATCTACTACCAATGCAGGCAAAGCATTCCATACCCTTACTACTCTCTGAGTAAAGAAACTACCTCTGACATCTGTCTTATACCTATCTCCCCTCACTTTAAAGTTGTGTCCCCTAGTGTTTGCCGTCCCCATACTTGGAAAAAGGCTCTCCCTGTCCACCCTATCTAACCCTCTGATTATCTTGTATTTCTCTATTAAGTCACCTCTCAACCTTCTTCTCTCTAACGAGAACAGCCTCAAGTCCCTCAGCCTTTCCTCATAAGACATTCCTTCCATACCAGGCAACATCCTAGTAAATCTCCTCTGTACCCTCCCACATCCTTCTTATAATTCGGTGACCAGAACTGTACACAGATTCTGCTTATACTGCCTTTTGAGGAAGGGGATTTCAAAAACTTTTAGTCGTCTGAAAGAAAAATGTTGCCTCACCTGTGCCTTAAATAGGTGCTTCCTTTTTTCAAACTTATTTCTAGATTCTCCCTCGAGCGGAGACTTATTTTCCACCTCCACCTGTCCCCTGATATGCTTCAATTAAGTCACCTCAGAGTTTTGCAACCTCTCACCCTTTAGATAATATGCTTCCTTTTGATTCTTTCTGCCAGTATGGATACGTTCACACTTTTAAGAATTATACTCCATTTGCCCACTCGCTCAACCTATCTATTTGACTTTTTTGAGACTCCTTATGTTCTGTTCACAACTCACGTTCCTACCTATCTTGTCATCAGCAAATTTAACTCCCATACCTTCCACCCCTTCAATCAAATCATTTATATAAATTGTAAAGAGATAAAGCCTCACCAATTGTTCCTGTGGCACACCATTTGTGACATCTTTCAGCCTTAAAAAAAGACAGATTTATTCCTGCAGCCAATAAAAAAAACCTGAAAGAACTGCAGATGCTGTAAATCAGAAACAAAAATAGAAATTGCTGGAAAAGCTCGGCAAGTCTGGCAGTTGGGGGGGAGGGGAGGAGGCACAGTGGCTCTGTAGTTAGCACTGGTGCCTCACAGTGCCAGGGTCCCAGGTTCAATTCCAGCCTCGGGTGACTGTCTGTGTGTAGTTTGCACATTCTCCCCGTGTCTGTGTGGGTTTTCTCCAGGTGCTTCAGTTTCTTCCAAAGGTGTGCAGGTTAGGCGAATTAGCCATGCTAAACTGCCCATAATGTTAGGTGCATTAGTCAAAGGGAAATGGGTCTGGGTAGGTTACTCTTCAGAGGGTCGGTGTGGACTGGTTGGGCCGAAGGGCCTGTTTCCACACTCTAGGGAATCCAATCGAATCATATGTGAAGAGAGATCAGAGTTAACATTTCAGGTCAGGTGATATTTTCTCAGAACTGATCCGAAACGTTAACTGTGATTTCCCTCCGCAGATGTGGGCCGGCCTGCTGAGTTTTTCCAGCAACTTATGTTTTTGTTTATTCCTGCATTCTATTCCCTGTTTATTCATACACAAAACGTTTAGTACAAGCAACCATGCTGTACTATGAACCTAACAGTCCTAAATTGTTTTTCACCACAATTATGTGCACTCTTGGGCTTATTTAGCAAATGCTGTCTAATTGCCAAATTATGTCCAATGTCTGATGTTGTTGAGCGTTTGAAAATTGCAGCTACTTAGATGTAGTCAGTAGCTTTCTTGATGGCAATAGCCAAAATTATGTGTTATTTGTTGTGATCTACCAATCTGTGAGATGTTCTACCAACACGCTGGCACTGAAATTCATTTCCCATAGAATACAGAGTGTGATAGGAAGGACATCATTTTTAAGCTTGTCAGCAGCATCCTGTGAGAGGCGAACACCATTTGTGTAACTATTATAGCCGCATTCTGAAACAGCGAGCATTACCTTTTGGTCGAACTTTTGAGATACCTTACTATTCCAAGCTAATTTGAGGTGGATGGGGCATTTTGCAAGACCAGAAACAAGCCATTGGCAGTTAACTGTCAGTTACCACTAACTGGTGTCTTTTCCATGGCAATGACTCTACCAATCAGAATGCACCAAACGACTAGCCATAACTCTCCTCTAGTACGTTTTAAATATTGTAAAATTTTGCTTCTTGCCAGTTCTCCAAATGAGTGCAAGATATAACGTTTCAGATAAAATGTGTCTTTTCTTGGCTAACTTGAGGTTAGCAGTAGCAAACGACTATCTCACAATTTACTTATGAAGTATCAAGCTCCTCAAATTAAAATGAAGCAGCTGCATAAAGTCTAAGAGGTATCTACATCTCTTTTTGAAATCATCCTGATATAGTTTGCTGTTGATAGCGAGATGCATTTTATAATTGACAAGGCAGTGACAATAACAGTTATTTTAGATTGCAAACAGTCACTCTACTTGAAAGCAATTTGCTGTGAGCCACACAAAGGCATTTAGATTGAAATAAGAAAATGTGAAATTGAACAGAGCTGTGTAAAATACAGACATTCTGTCCAACCTCCTCTTCTTCGGCAGTCCCTTGGGACTGAAGATGATTGCTTCCCACTAAGGTTTGATGGTTGATGAGTTCAATGCATGATCTGTGGATTCTACCATATACAGATCAGGTGGGAATTAAGGGTTGGGTGGATGACTTGTTTCGGGGGTTTGCACACTTCCTGAAACACTTATCTCTTGTGTTCCTTACTAAATTGCTCCATGCATTTGCTGCCATCTTGAATAAACCTTCTCGATTTCAATTGGTCATGTGCTCCGGATTCCAATGGGGAAGCTGGGATCAGGTTGTAAGTTTGCTCGCTGAGCTGGAAGGTTCATTTTCAGACGTTTTGTCACCATGCTAGGTGGCATCATTACTGAGCCTTCGGTGAAGCGCTGGTGTTCTGTCCAGCTTTCTATCTATGTTTCTTCATTTCTTAAGGAGGGTGATCTCATTTCTGGTTCTTTTTCTCAGAGATTGGTAAATGGTGTCCAACTCAATGTGTTTATTGATGGAGTTCCAGTTTGAATGCCAGGCCTCTAGGAATTCCTGTGTGTATGTGTCTGTTTAGCCTGTCCTAGGATGGATGTGTTATCCTTCCTAAGACAGATGAAATGTTATCCTTCTTTGTGTGTAAGGATACTAGTGTGAGTGGGTCATATCTTTTGGTGGCTACTTGGTGTTCATGTATCCTGGGGGGTGAGTTTTCTGCCTATGTGTCTGATGTAGTATTTGTTATAGTCCTTGCATGGTTTTTTGTAAATTACAATTGTTTTGCTGGTGGTTGGTATAGGGTCCTTTAGGTTCATCAGTGGCTGTTTCAGTGTGTTGGTAGGTTTGTGGGCTACCATGATTAGATTAGATTAGATTACTTACAGTGTGGAAACAGGCCCTTCAGCCCAACAAGTCCACACCGACCCGCCGAAGCGCAACCCACCCATACCCCTACATTTACCCCTTACCTAACACTACGGACAATTTAGCATGGCCAATTCACCTGACCTGCACATCTTTGGACTGTGGGAGGAAACCGGAGCACCTGGAGGAAACCCACGCAGACACGGGGAGAATGTGCAAACACCACACAGTCAGTCGCCTGAGGCGGGAACTGAACCCGGGTCTCTGGCGCTGTGAGGCAGCAGTGCTAACCACTGTGCCACCGTGCCGCCCATGATGCCAAGTCTGGTGTAGTCTGGTAGTCATCTTCGAGATGTATGGTGGTGTGGCTAGAGTCTCTGAGCGTGTTGTGCCTTCTTTTTTAGGTTTGTTGTTTAAGGATCGGTGGACTGTGTTTATCGGCTACCTGACTGCTTTTGTAGTTGAGTATCTGGTCTGTGTATGTTGCTTTCCTGTAGACTCTGGTCTGCAGTTCTCCACTGACTGTTCATTCTGCTGTGACATCTAGGAAGGGGAGTCTGTTGTTGTTCTCCTCCTCTTTTGTAAAATATATGCTGTAGGTTCCCTCTAATTTGTTCCGTTTTATGATGACACAGGTGTCATCCAAGTAGCGGACCCAAAGTTTAGGTTGGATGGTGGTGAGGGCTATTGGTTCGAGTTTCTGCAGCAACAGAACACCCATGGGATCACCAATATCAGGCTTCTGAGCAGAAGCAGTAATGCAGAGACTTGAACAAACAACCCTCCCTATCATCCAACCCAAACTTTGGGTCCACTACATCATCAACAAAATCCTTACTGGCATAAATTTTGCGAAAAGGAGGAGGTTCGTCTAGTAGTGCAGTCACTGTGTTTTTGGCCAGGCTGACTTTAATTGATGTTAGTTGCAAAGGTGAACTCACTGCTCGCACATGCCAATATTTACCAACAGGCAGCAATAGACCTGACTCCACAGCTAGAAAACCGTATCACAGCTGCGTTGAAGAAGCTTCAGAAATCAGGCCAAATTAACAAGGCAGATCTCCAAAAAAATGTGACCTGATGGATCCAATACACTTCGCCTCTACGCATTACCCAAGGTACACGCACCAGGAGCCCCCCTCAAACCCATAGTCTCACTCCCTGGCACACTGGCATACAGACTAGCAAAAGAACTCCACTGAAAACTGAAATACCTTGTAGAAGACTCATGTCACTCCATCCACAAACTCCCCTTCCGAGATGTCACAGTGGAACCACTAATTAATGGAGAGCTGCAGACCAGCATCTACAGGAGAGCAAAATACACAGACCAGATACTCAACTACAGAAGCAATCACCTCAACACCCACAAATGGAGTGGCATCAAGACATTATTTGAATGGGCCACAATACACTGCAGCACCCAGGAACTATGAGTAGCAGAAGAAAAATAGCTATGCAGTGTATTCAAGAGGAACGGGTAGCCAATAAACACAGTCCGTCAATTCCTAAACAACAAACCCAAACAAGTAGACATAACATGCCCAGAGACTCTAACCACACTACCATACATCATAGACATCTTGGAGATGACTACCAGACTATCCAACCCCTTGGCATCATGGAAGCCCACAAACCTACCAACATTCTGAAACAGCTACTGATGAACCTAAAGGACCCTACACCAACAACCAGCAAAACAATTGTCATTTACAATGTACCATGCAAGGACTGTAACAAACACTACATCAGACAGACAGGCAGAAAACTAGCCACCAGGAGACATGAACACCAAGGAGCCACCAAAAGACATGACCCACTTGCACTAGTATCCTTACACACAGTTGAAGAAAGGCACCACTTTGACTGGGACAACACATCCATCCAAGAACAGGCCAAACAGAGACACACACGGGAGTTCCTGGAGGCCTGTCAGTCAAATTGGAACTCCATCAATAAACATGTCACTTTGGATCCCATTTATCAACCTCTGAGAAAAAGAACTGGAAATTATATCCACCTTAAGAGATAAGGATACATAAGTAGAAAATAGGACAGAACACCAGCGCTTCACCGGAGGCTCACTGATGATGTTACCTAGTATGGAGACGAAACAAACTTTCCAGCTCAGCGAGCAAACTTACAACTTGAACCTCAACCTGAGCTACATATCTTCTCAAAAATTGGGAAACTGGGATTTTTGAGCCCTTCAAGGATGCTTAGAGAACTGAAGGACCCAACTTCCACAAAATTTAAAATCAGAAGTTCTACAAAAAAACCCAAAAATTTGAATTGTTAAGTACGACTAGTTCAACCTCAACACAATATATGCAGGTGATCTTTGTAGGTAAGAAGGAGTCAATTGTAACATGGCAGATGGGTGAGCCTGCAAAATCTCCGGTTCATTCAAAGACTGGAAGTCACATTATCATCAGTAGTGGTGTCATTCTCCAATGTTAGCTTTGCCATAGTCTCAGCCTGTCATTAGGGAGGGATACGTAGCAGTGAGTTTAACATGATGCTCACCACGCCTCAGACAAGGGCAGGCTTGAGAAGGCAGGATCTTCATGCCAGCCTCAGCTGGTACAGGAATTGAACTCACACTGTTGGCATCACAATGGATTGTAAACCAACCATCCACCTAACTGGCCCCTATGCTGTTGACTAGCAACTGGACGAGATGTATCAGTCAGTACTCTGAATGACCAGCCATGTGGGTGATTGTAAACTTTATTCAAATCACAGAGAAGCTGGTACTTGGGGGTGTTTTAAGTTGTTGTCAAATCATGGAGAGTTTAACTTGTGGTAATTCATGCGATGCTCATTTGATCTCATATTGAGGGATGTATGTTGTGGGTCTTGGGTAGAATTGTGAACAAGTCACAGGAGGATTAGCACTGGGGAGGGAACTCTGTGGGCCCAATCAGAAGTTGAGCCAATCTCTGTGTCATGTAGGTTTTGTTTCTGTAATTCCTATAGTCCAAGAACTATTCAAAAGAAGGAGGAATTTCTTCTCTCAGAAGATTCTGAGTTTTTGGAACTCCTTGACACAAAGAAATGTGAAGGCAGAATCCTTGTGTCTATTTAAGGTTGGGATAGATAGATTCTTGATTACAGCTTGAGCTATAGGGATAGACTGAAGAGGCTGGGGCTGTTTTCCCTGGAGCATCGGGGCTGAGAGGTGACCTTATAGAGGTTTATAAAATCATGAGGGGCATGAATAGGGAGCATAGACAAGGTCTTTTCCCTACAGTGTGGGAGTCCAAAGCTAGAGGGCATAGGTTTAGGGTGAGAGGGGAACGATTTAAAAGGGATCTGAGGGGTAACTTTTTCACGCAGATGGTAGTGCATGCATGAAATGAGCTGCCACAAGAAGCGTTGGAGGCTGGTACAATTATAACATTTAAAAGGCATCTGGATGGGTTTCTGAATAGAAAGGGTTTAGAGGGATGTGGGCCAAGTGCTGGCAAATGGGACTTGGTTAATTTAGGATATCTGGTCAGCATGGACAAGGGTGTGTTTCCGTGCTGTACATCTCTATGACTCGAGTAGGGGGAATCAAGGATTATGGTGAAAAGGCAGTACAGTGGATGTGAGGAATGTTGGATCAGCCATTATCCTAATAAATGGCGGAGCAAACTCAAGCGACCAAACAGCCTCCTCCTATTCCTAATTCTTTGGTAAAGGACCAAAACTGACAACAGCATTCCAAGTGTGATTAGTCCTTTCCTCCTTTTCACTGATTTTGAAAATAACTTCTTGGTTCATGAGCTTGTCAAGCGAAGTCCACAGTTAGAGCCTGTACCCAGCTGTTCTTGGGAAGGTGATGGTGAGCCACCTTCTTTAAACACTGCCACCTGTTTGATGTCGGAGGTCCTACAGTGCTATTAGGGAGAGGTTGGGGGAGGGGGATATGCCCAGTCCTGATGAAAGGTTACTCCCAAACCGTCCACTTCTCCACCTCCTGATGCTGCCTGGCTTGTTGTGTTCTTCCAGCCTCCTGCTTGGCTACCTTGGATTCCAGCATCTGCAGTTTTTGTTTTGTCTCTAATGAGGGAAGGAATGCCTGGATTCTGACCCGGCTGCACTGAAGGAAGACTGAACTATTTCCCAGTCGGGATGCTGTGTACCTTGGAAGGGAATCTGTAAATGCTGGTCCCCCATGATCCTGCTGTCTTTGCCCATCTAAGATGATGGATGAGTTTGGCATTTTTACTACTTTTCCTAATTGGACATTCAAAGTGTTAACAGTACCTGTGTAGAAAAAAACATTCTTACAACCTTTCCCTCTTCCTTGAGCTGATGATCTGTAATTTATTCTTTTTTTGGTATTGATCTGTGAAGCATGAAAATTGATTTTGCATTATCTTATCAAAACACCACATCATTTTGAACACACATCTTATGTTTTTCTTTCAGTGTATATTTGGATTACTCATGAAGAAATTGAAAAGAAACTGCTTCTGGTGAGGTTAATCACACACATAATATATATTAGCTATAAAATCTCTACACTGTGGAAGTAGGCCATTTAGCCCATCAAGTCCATACTTCTCCTCCGAAGATCAAACCACACAAAACCAACCGGCTGCCCTTCCCTATAACCCTGCATTTACCATGGCTAATCCACCTAACCTGCTCTATCCCTTAGGGCGGCACGGTGGCACAGTGGTTAACACTGCTGCCTCACAGCGCCAGATACTGTCTGTGTCCGAAACGTTGATTTCACTGCTCGTTGGATGCTGCCTGAACGGCTGTGCTCTTCCAGCACCACTAATCCACTGTCTGTGTGGAGTTTGCACGTTCTCCCCGTGTCTGCGTGGGTTTCTCCGGGTGCTCCAGTTTCCTCCCACAGTCCAAAAATGTGCAGGTCAGGTGAATTGGTCATGCGAAACTGCCCATAGTGTAAGGTGAAGGGGTAAATGTAGGGGAATAGGTCTGGGTGAGTTGCTCTTCAGAGTGTCAGTGTGGACTTGTTGGGCTGAAGGGCCTGTTTCCACACTATAAGTAATCTAATCTAATATAGTATAATCAAACCCCTGTGTTTACCATGGCTAATCCACCTAACTTGCACATTTCTGGACTGTGGGAGGAAACTAGAGCACCCGGAGGAAACCCATACAGACACGGGGAGAATGTGCAAACTCCACACAGTCTCTCGAGGGTGGAATCGAACCCAGGTCCCTGGCGCTGAGAGGTGACATTGCTCACCACTGAGCCACCATGCCACCCATCATTCTCTACCAGTAAAGTCAACAGAAGCAGCAAAAAAAAAATGCTGCTCATTGGTAATGCCCAGTATCTTAACGAAAATACAGCCGTTTTCTAAATAATGGGCAAGCAAAGCCAAGCAGTTCCGTTGGGGAGTGCATTTTTCCCTAATAGCTGGTTCACAGCAAAAGTTCTGAGACCCTCAGAAACAAAATAAAGAAAAAACTTTGTGTGCCAATTAGGACACAACAGAAAAACTGTGGAAATTCCTCTTTGATTGAGGAAGGGTCCCTGGATCCGAAACGTTTACCTCTGATTTCTCTCCACAGATGCTGCCAGATCCGCTGAACTTTTCCAGCAATTTCTGGAAATCAGTATCCACGGCTCTTTCAGTTCGTCTTTGATCGCCTCGGTATTTTTCGATTGTTCTGCGTTTGATTAACTGAGTTTGTTTACCATCGATGTTCAATGCGCTTGATTGGTTAAACCTGGGCGTGGACTCAAAGGAAAGTAAACAACCCGCGTCAGCTGTGGGAATCCAGAGCTGAAAGTGTGAAGCATTGTGGGAAAGGTCTGGTGCAATATTACAGATTAGTGCCATTTTTGCATAGATCTGAGATATAAAACACTCAACACTTTCTGGCAATCGAAAGCAAAGCAAGAGATCATGTAGGCCAAGAGATATACAGGACTGTTCTCTTTCTATTTGATTCAATGAGTGATCAGTCAATAATTGTCTGAGCTCCTTTATAAAGCAGTCCAGAGAGTCAGCACCAACTACACTCACTACTTTTTGAGAATGAAACTAAATCTCCCAATATCCAGGCAGATGCTGGAGATTAGAGTCAAGATTAGAGTGGTGCTGGAAAAGCACAGCATGTCAGGCAACTTCCGAGAAGCAGGAAAATCGATGTTTTGGGCAAAAGCCCTTCCTGATGAAGGGCTTTCACCTGAAACGTCGATTTTCTTGCTCCTTGGATGCTGCCTGACTTGCTGTGCTTACATTACAGTGTGGAAACAGTTGGCCTTTGGCCCAACAAATCCACACTGACCCGCCGAAGCGCAACCCACCCATACCCCTAACCTAACACTACGGGCAATTTAGCATGGCCAATTCACCTGGCCTGCACATCTTTGGACTGTGGGAGGAAACCCACGCAGACACAGGGAGAACGTGCAAACTCCACACAGTCAGTCGCCTGAGGCGGGAAATGAACCCGGGTCACAGGCACTGTGAGGCAGCAGTGCTAACCACTGTGCCACCGTGCTGCCCAGCAATACTTTTCCAGCAATACTCCCAATATCCAATCTATTCCACCCCTATATTGTTTTAATTCATATCTCTAGTCCACCCCAGTCTGTTAATTTGCACACTGTGCTAAAATGTAACAAATGAAACAGGAAAGCATTCTGGAGAGAGCAGGGAGATGGGTAGATTTTTTTCATTGGTGTCAAGCTAACATTAGGAGGCCTGGTTTTAGACTCACAGGAGACAGTTGGTATAATTGATGGTGCTATAACGTGGAAGTTATGTTCTAGTGCAACCCTGTGTTATAAGAAAATCACATGACAGCAGCATCATTTAAAATAATGGGGCTGGAATCGTGTTATAACTAACACATGCTTTAAAAGTTTGTGCTTTAGAAACAGAGTCCCCAATTCACCAGTCATGTTTAGTGAATTCATGTTAACGAAATGTGTGTTACAGCAGAGCCACCTGTACTGGGCATGCAGTGGACTTTGATGTAGTTGGAGCAGGGACTGGGAGGTAAAGAGTTCAAAATCAGCCTTCGATGGAATCGAAACTTCCATGATGCAGATAAAAAACTTTCAGCTCTCTTGTTACTCTCCTATTGCAAACAAAAACAAGCTCCCAATTTTCACAACAGTCAGAACTACAGCCAGTATGATAAGTGGCTCACTTTGGAGGGATCGCACTGCAAAGTACTTCATCTGAAGAGCAGTTTTTAATAGTCCTTCTTGCTATTATTTCCCTTTCACTTACTGTCACTTTTATAGCCGGTTAACTAAATGGAAGACAACGTTATTTTCCGTAGTGATCTGTATTTCAAGTGTAATTCTGATTGTTATCTTATCACAACTTTGTGAAGTCTGGTCTTAATCATTCTGTGAAAGGACTTAAACATTATGACGTTTAATTAATTCAAGTGTAATAATTAATTTTACAAATGTTAAGGGCAGGATTATTTTAGTTGAATGTATCCATTTACAACCTTCCATTCTTTCATATTATTCCATTTATTAACTTTAAGATATATTTTTGTCATAAATTAGCCATTAAGATTTACAATGCCTTGCATTATATGTAAATGTTATCATCCCAAGTGGACCAGACCATCTTTCTGAACAACCTAAATTGCGACAAAACCAGACGTTTCTGGAAAAGCTCAGGAGATCTGGCAGCACCTGTGAAGAGAAATCAAAGTTAACATTTCGGGTCTGGTGACCCTTCCATCAGAACTGATGGTAGCTAGGAAAATGTCGGTTTATATGCAGCAGATAGAGTGGGGGAAGGGAGTAAGGAGCAAATGATAGGTGGGGATAGAGCCCAAAGAGAGAGAAAAAGATAGTTGATCAGACAAAGGTGTGGGTAATGATCTGGCTGGGAGGGTGAATAGCTGTTAATAGGGACTGTTAGTGGCTAACAATAGGCAGTCTGTAATGGCAGACTATGTGATAACAAGGCAAAAGCGAGGACTGCAGATGCTGGAAACCAGAGTTTAGATTCCTGATGAAGGGCTTTTGCCTGAAATGTCGATTTTCCTGCTCCTCGGATGC
The DNA here is from genome assembly GCF_047496795.1 of Chiloscyllium punctatum. Classification (NCBI taxonomy): domain Eukaryota; kingdom Metazoa; phylum Chordata; class Chondrichthyes; order Orectolobiformes; family Hemiscylliidae; genus Chiloscyllium; species Chiloscyllium punctatum. The sequence goes on along the minus strand of NC_092771.1, from coordinate 17,735,827 downwards.
TGCCTGACCTGCTGTGCTTTTCCAGCACCACAATGATCAAAGCTATGTGATAACAAGGCCTGGTGTGCAGGGTACGGGGCGAGGCCATAAGGGAGTTCAGGCCCTAAAATTATTGAACTCAATTGAGTCTGGAGAGCTGCAGGGTCCCCAAGTGGAAAATGAGGTGCTGTTCTTCCAACTTGCGCTGAGCCTTCGCTAGGGCACTGCAGCCAGCCCGAGACAGAGATGGTGCCCAGGGAACAGGGTGGGGTGCCCAGGCAGATTATTCTGTCAGCAAAAAAGACCCTGAGCTTCCAATTGCCCGTCCTGTTCCCTGGGCACCATCTCTGCCTCAGGCTGGCTGCAGTGCTCCAGCAAAGCTTGAAGTCCAACACCTCATTTTCCTCTTGGGAACCCTGCAGCTGTTCGGACTCAATATCGAGTTCAATAATTTGGGGCCTGAATTACCCCATGTCTTAGTCTCCTACCTCACATGCCAGGCCTTGTTATCATATAGTCTGCTATTACACACTACCTCTTGATAGCCACTAACAAAGTCCATTAACAGCTATTCACTCTCCCAGATAGATCACTATCCACTCGTTTGTCTGTCCAAGTGTTCTTCTCTCTCTTTGGGCTCCATCCCCATCGATTGTTCACTCCTTACCCCCTTGCCGCACCCTATCTGCTGCATATAAACGGACATTTTCCTAGCTACCATCAGTTCTGAGGAAGGGTCACGAGACCCAAAACATTAATTTTGGTTTCTCTCCATGGATGCTGCCAGACTGCTGAGCTTTTCCAGCAATTTCTGTCCTTCTTTCTGATTTACAGCATCCGCAGTTCTTTCAGTTTTTATAATGTAAATTGCTAGTTAGTTCAGAAACCCTCAAATGCTGGTGTCCTGCTATTGTTACATAAAAGGATGAAGGCACAACCAGAGACGATTTGATTTGTCATACACATCCTCCTGTAATGTTTCAAACTGTAAAATATCTAGATAAGAATTGGGATGCTATCTAATAAAGATTCCAGTGATGAATATTCAATAAGTTTGATCACTAGACTCGGCATGGTGGCTCAGTGGTTAGCACTGCTGCCTCACAGCACTAGGGACCTGGGTTCGATTCCAGCCTCAGGTGACTCTCTGTGTAGAGTTTGCACATTCTCCCCGTGCCTATATGGGTTTCCTCCAGGTGCTCTGGTTTCCTCCCACAGTCCAATTTCCACAATCCTTCAAATAACTTAGTCCTTCAATCAATATTAAATACTAAATAGTCCAAAGATGTGCAGGTGAATTGGCCATGCTAAATTGCCCATGGTATTAGGTGCATTAGGCAGGGGTAAATAAAGGGGAGGGGAATGGATGTGGGTGGGTTACTCTTTGGAGGGTCGGTGTGGATTTGTTGGGCTGAAGGGCCTGTTTCAGTACTGTAGGAATTGAATCTAATCTTCAGCATTTGTTTTGCTTTTGTATTAGAAACAGGAAGTCAATTGCCCTACATTCCAACAGTGTGGGATTAAGGGCCAAAGTTCATTACTTACGGTATAGAGGTGAAGGGTTTATTATGTTGATGATTTACTTAACCTCAGGTCTCCTAATGAACACATGGATTACAAAGCGAAAACTTTCACCAAACATATTTGGTGCTAAAGAGGTGGAATAAAAATGACAATTTTAAAATCTGAGATGCAGTATTTAACACAAGATACCATTCTTGCTCAAGGAATTGAGGTCAGCACTAAGACTGTTCACCTGGATGCTCAATAAACAGTTGATTACAATTTGATATGCCTGACAGTACTTAAGTAGACATGCTGATGGCTGGCACTTCAATTAATTCCCTCTCCTAACAATTACCAGCCTCTTAGGGTTAAACAGGACATTGATGTCTACTTCAAGTACTACTGAAGAGAGATACTCAACACTGCGATGAGTACTCACTATTGATGATCGCTCCTGCTGAAACTGTAAAGAGGACTTCAGAAATACATGGAGTGACTATCTATGACTGAGCTGCTGAAGAAAAAGAAGTCTCTGGTGAAGAAGCTGCAATTGTACAGAGTCTCTGTGAGATCACACCTGTGCAGTTTTGGTCTTCTCATGTGAGGAAGAGTATCCTGGCTATAGAGGAAGTTCATCAAAGGTTTATCAGCCTGAATCTTGGGATGGTAGGAATGATATATGAAGAGAGACTGGATCAGTTAGGACGATATTCACTGGAGTTTAGAAGAATGAAGAGCAATCTGACAGAAATGCATCAACTTCTAACAGAACGAGACAGGATAAAGACAAGAAGGATGACAGGGGAATCCAGAACAAGGGCTGGCAATTTAAGGATACATTTGGAATTCCTTCACCCAAAGTGTAGAATTCTCTGTCACAGAAGGAGGTTGAAGCCAAAATATTAACCGTTTTCAAGAAGGGATTAGATACACTTCTTAGGGTTAGAGGCATCCAACAATATGCAATGAAAGTGAAAACACGATGTCGATTTGCATGATCAGCCATGTTGATATTGAATGGTGCAGCAGACTTGATGGGCCAAATGGCATCCTCACGCTCCTATTTTCTCTGTTTGTGTGTGAGGCCAAACTGAGGAGGAAGGAAAAAAAAATCCCACGTCAGTGTTTTGAAGAATTTTGTTTTTGAAGTGGGCAGCATGGTGGCTCAATGGTTAGCGCTGCTGCCTCACAGCGCCAGGGATTTGGGGATCGATCTCAGCCTTGGACGACTGTCTGTGTGGAGTTTGCATGTTCTCCCTGTGTCTGCGTGGGTTTCCTCTGGGTGCTCCAGTTTCCCTCCCACAGTCCAAAGATGTGCAGGTTAGGATGGATTGGCCATGGAAAATTCAGTGTGATGGAAGGTGGGTCTGGGTGGTTTGCTCTTTGGAGGGTCAGCAAAGGTTCAATGGGCCAAATGGCCTCTATTTTCACTGTAGTGATCCTCTGATTCTAAGAAGAGCAGGGAAATTCTCCATGATGCTCTGATTGATATTGATCCTGCAAGCAACATCACTGAATGATTAATTGGACACTAACGCGTTGCTGTTTGTAGAAGATAGACAGTGTGCAAATCTGCTGCTTCATTTTCAATATTACAAAAGTATACACTGTGGGAAATACTTAATTGGCTGTAAAACACTTTGAAATGCCCTGAGGGTGTGGGAGGTGTTGTACAAAAGCCTCAGGACCCTCAGAGACCTCAGTGATGATGTCACAGAGTTGTGCATTGTTAAATATAGTATGTAGAGTTAGATTAATCTGTCCTGCATCAAATCCTCTGTAAGATGCACATGGACATATGAATAAAATAGATTAGTGTTTAGCTCATGCATAAATCAGAATCTGGTAAATCTGATTTCTATGTATAGTATCTGGTATTAATTTACAATGAATAGTGTTATTTTAAATGTCCAAGCCTGAAAACAATCCTTGATATTGCTTTCTGCTTGACCAATCTGTTTTGAACTTAAACTCACAGCGTAGCACATGAAAAAATAATTGGTGCTAACTAAGTGCAAATCTTTCCTTCTAGTTTTGATTTTCTAGCCTTTGGTTGGTGTAGAGAGCTTTGTTTCATGACCTGGCCTCGATGCTTCAGGTATCTTAGCACATCAACCTATGAGCAATGACACATCCAAAACTCTCCATTTCCATTTGATTCAATGCTGCGCTTATAGACAACTCAGTTCATTGGCTTGAATCCACGAGGAACCTTCTCCCGACTTTACAAATCCATTCTGCTACAAAAATGGAAATGACTGGCAGAACACCACAATCTTTCATGCAAGAGATAATTTACTGAGCTGTACTTTTACACAGATGAAGCTTTCTTTTAGTATTACTGTACTGTAGGGCAGCACGGTGGCTCAGTGGTTAGCACTGCTGTCTCACAGTGCCAAGGTTCGATTCTGGCCTAGGGTGACTGTCTGTGTGGAGTTTGCACATTCTCCCCATGTCTGCGTGGATTTCCTCCGGGTGCTTCCGTTTCCCTCCCACATTCAAAAAGATGTGTAGGTCAGGTGAATTGGCCATGCTAAATTGCCCGTAGTGTTAGGTGCATTAGTCAGAGATAAACGAAGGGAAATTAATCTGTGTGGGTAACTCTTCAGAGGGTCGGTGTGGATTTGTTGGGCCAAAGGGCCTGTTTTGACAGTGCAGGGAACCTAATCTACTCTACTTGTTATGTTCTCTGTTACCAGGTTCTCACTCCAGTGGACTGTATGTCCTTTCCAGTTTGGCAATTAGACGCACAATTGATTTGCTATTCTCACATTCCGACCCCTTAATCTGAACTATCAATATCCCTTCTCCCCCAGCACTCCATCCTCACACTATCGCATAAATACGCCCCCTCCACACTTCGTGTCAGCTTTGATGAAGAAGTCATCTAGACACAAAACATTTGCTCGCTCTCTCTCCATGGATGCTGCCTGACCCACTGTGATCTCCAGCATTTTTTGTTTTAGTACAGATTCCAGCAACTGCAGAATTTTGTTCCACATGAAGCAAAATAGGGGATTGGCTTAACTTCATTGCCAAGATTTAAGGGCTCTGTAACATACATTGGCATAGAGTCCAACTTCCCCTGCCAGCTTCCCTAGCAAACTAGGAAGCTACAAGATGCAGGATCATTTCAGGCTTTGGACAAGGTGAAATACTCTGCCACGGTCAAACTTGGAACAGCATATAGAATAGAATGACTAGAATGGTGCCTCGAATGAGAGATTACAGTTACATGGATACCCCAAAGTGCGGTGGATGCTGGAACAGTGGGTAAATTTAAGGAGGAGATAGACAGATTGGTAATGGGTTTGAAGGGGATTGGGAAGAAGACAGGAAAATGGGGTTGAGGAGCACATCAGCCATGTTCGAATGTCAGAGCAGATTCGATGGGCCGAATGGCCTAATTCTGCTCCTGTATCGTATGAACTTATGGATAGACTGTTGGAGGCGATGTTTTTCTCCTTATGATGAAATGGCTCAGTGGGGATTTGAGAGAGGTGTCTAAAATCATGAGGCATTTATGTAGACTCGACAAAGGGGTATATTTCCAATTGCTGAAGGGACAATCATTAAAGGGCCCAAATTGAAGGTATTGGCAAAAAAAAAGAGAGATAGAAAGAGGCAATGGACTATTGTAATTTGGGAATCACTGCCTGACAGGGTGATGGATACAAATTCAAAAGGAACTTGGGTAAATATTGGAAGAAGAAAATAAATTTCAGAAAGCAGTGTCATGTTGGACTAGATTCATTAACACTCTTTCTCTCCACACATCTGGATCGCTGCCAGATGTGTTAAGTTTCTCCAGCATGCTCTGTGTTTGTTTCAGGTTTCCAGCATCCACAGTATTTCTGGCTTGTTTTGTTTCAGAAGGCAGTTGAGATTAACTGTCCTGACATAGGTCCGAGACACATATAGTCCAGATGAAATCAGGATAGTAAGTTTCCTTCCCTAAATGACATCTGTGACCAAATTGGAATTATCCAATAACTTCAAGGTCACTTCACTGACACCAAATTTTTATTTCAGATTTATTCAAATATCTAAATTTAGTTAGGGTGTTAGAGACACTATTGTGGAACTGAAGGAGGGCTATAGTTCTTTCTATCCCCAGGATGAAAACTATCTCCTTCTGTGATTTTTATTTTGCTGTATCATTTTCTTCACTGTCTGAACAGAATGGATAAAGTGCCATTTACCTTTGGAATTACATTGTAGTCCCCCATTGGTTAGGCCACTGTTGGAATATTGAATATTGGTCTCCTTCCAATTGGAAGGTTGTTGTGAAACTTGAAAGGGTTCAGAAAAGATTTCCAAGGATGTGGCCAGGTTTGGAGGATTTCAACTTTAGGGAGAGGCTGAACAGGCTGGGGCTGTTTTCCCTGGAGTGTTGGAGGCTGAGGGGTGACCTTATAGAGGTTTATAAAATCATGAGGGGCATGGATAGGATAAATAGACAAAGTCTTTTCCCAGAGGTGGGGGAGTCCAGAACTAGAGGGCATAGGTTTATGGTGAGAGGGGAAAGATATAAAAGAGACTTAAGGGGCAACGTTTTCACGCAGAGGGTGGTACGTGTATGGAATGAGTTGCCAGAGGAAGTGGTGGAGGCTGGTACAATTGCAACATTTAAGAGGAATCTGGATGGGTACATGAATAGGAAGGGTTTGGAGGGATATGGGCTGGGTACTAGCAGGTGGGACTAGATTGGGTTGGGATATCTGGTCAGCATGGACGGATTGGACCGAAGGGTCTGTTTCCGTGCTGTTTATCTCTATGACTCTATGTTTCGAGGGACTCCTGTAAGGTCCACCAATGAATATAGACCTCACCTGTCACAGGTGAAACCTGTGAGGTCAATGGGAATGGCGGCAGGATAGGAATGTGGCACAGTCAGCTCACCAGAGCTATGTCAACTCTGTTTCCACTCCTGCTGCATGGGTCAAGTTAAAATTAATCTTACACTTAAGTGGCACAGTGGTTAGCACTGCTTCCTTACAGCGCTAAGGACCCGGGTTCAATTCCTGCATTGGGCAACTGCCTGTGTGGAGTTTGCACGTTCTCCCTGTGTCTGCATGGGTTTCCTCCGGGTGCTCTGGTTTCCTCCCACAGTCCAAAGATGTGCAGGTTGGGTGAATTGGCCATGCTATATTGCCCATAGTGTTAGGTGCATTAGTCAGGGGTGAATGTAGGGGTATGGGTCAGGGTGGGTTGCTCTTTGGACGGTCGGTGTGGACTTGTTGGGCCAAAGGGCCTGTTTCCACACTGTAAGGAATCTAAATAAAACAAAAGAACTGCAGATGCCGAAAATCTGAAACAAACACAGAAATTGCTGGAGAGATTCTGCAGGTCTAGCAGCGTCTACAGAGAGAAACTAGAGTTAATATTGAGTACTGAAGACAGGTCATAGAGTCATAGAGTAACAGAGATGTACAGCACAGAACAGATCCTTTGGTCCAACTCGCCCATACCGACTAGATATCCTAAATTAATCTAGTCCCATTGGCCAGCATTTCGCCTATTTCCCTTTAACCCCTTCCAATTCACATACCCATCCAGATGCCTTTTAAATGTTGTAATTGCACCAGCCTCCATCACTTTCTCTTATGTACCACCTTCTGCATGAAAAAGTTGCCCCTCTGGTCCCTTTTAAATCTTTCCCCTCACACCCTAACGGTAACTCTGCTTTCTCTCCACAGATCCTGCCAGACCTGCTGAGTTTTTCCAGAAACTTCTGTTTTTGTTCAAATTTAGAATGATCCCGATAGATAAATATGTACAGATTTGATGAGCATTTTACATTAGCACCTGATGTGACAATGCTTTTGTTATCCCTCATAACTTAAGAAAACTAAGACATGAGTAATGCGGTATTGAAAGATCCAACAGATGCTTGTTACAGTTTAATAGATTACTACATTCATCGGTACTTTTGTGCTGGGACTATTTGGCTCCAAGGTGTAGCATGGTTTTATCAGCACATTATACGTCAAGTAGCCCTAGTTAAGATGGAGGCAAATGTGAGGACTGCAGATGCTGGAGATTAGAGTCGAATGTGTCGTGCTGGAAAAGCACAGCAGGTCAGGTAACATCTGAGGAGCAGGAAAATCAATGTCTGGGGCAAAAGCCCTTCATCAGGGCCTCACCCCCCCTCCCCGGCCCACATGCCTCATTCCTGATGAAGGGCTTTTGCCCGAAATGTTGATTCTCCTGCTCCTCGAATACTGCCTGACCGGCTATGCTTTTGCAGCACCACACTCTCGACTCTAGTTAAGATAGAGTCTATAACCTCCATACATTCAGGGCACAAATTGAGATGTAGATTTAGACTAGATTCCCTACAGTGTGGAAACAGGCCCTTCGGCCCAACCAGTCCACACTGACCCTCCGGAGAGTAACCCACCCAGACCCATTTCCCTCTGACTAATTGACCTAACACTATGGGGCAACTTAGCATGGCCAATTCACCTGATCTGCATATCTTTGGACTCTGGGAGGAAACTGGAGTACCTGGAGGAAACCCATGCAGACACAGAGAGAACGTGCAAACTCCACACAGACAGTCACCTGAGGCTGGAATCGAACTTGGGACCCTGGTGCTCTGAGGCAGCAGTGTTAACCACTGAGACACTGTGCTGCCCCTTAAAGCTTTTTTTTGTCTTACGTCTGTTAAATGTGTACTGATAGATTAACTGAGACACAGCACAATAATAACTGGATTCATTGAAATTATAACAGGAATGTGGGACTGAAAGCAAGACTTATATTTCTGCAGTACCTTACATATCCCCAGGATGTTTCACAACCAATGAAGTATCATGAAGCATTGGCAATGTCTGGTAGTATCACAGGTGTTAATGCAGGCAATCCATTCTTGGATTAATTGGTCACCATAACCCCAGTGTGGTTATTGCCATAGCAAGGAGGAGAAAGTGAGGACTACAGATGCTGGAGGTCAGAGTCAAGAGTGTGGTGCTGGAAAAGCACAGCAGGTCAGGCAGCATCTGAGGAGCAGGAGAATCAATGTTTTGGGGAAGAGCCCTTCATCCTGTGACCCACTGTGATGTCCAGCATTTTTTTGTTTTTAAGTTCATCTCAAAGACCTGAGCAATGCGCAAATTGGCAAAAGTTGAGGACTGCAGATGCTGGAGATCAGTGTCAAGATTAGAGTGGTGTTGGAAAAACGCAACAGGTCAGGCAGCATCCGAGGAGCAGGAAAATCAACGATTCTGGAAAATGTCCTTCATCAGGAATGAGGCTTGTGGGCTGGAGTGGGGGGGATGCTGAGAGATAAATGGGAGAGGGTGGGGCCCAGATGAAGGGCTTTTGCCGGAATCGTCAATTTTCCTACTCGTTGGATGCTGCCTGACCTGCTGCGTTTTTCCAGCACTACTCTAATCTTGACCATGTGCAAATTGGCATAGAGCACATAGGGTTAAAGAAGTGAATGGTGGGTTCCAACCTATCACTTACTCCCTCACCTTCATCTGCCTATCACATTCCCCGCTACCTTCCACCAAACCCAACCCCCTGCCATTTATCACTCATGCCCCCAGCCCACAAGCCTCAATCCTGATGAAGAGCTTATGTCCGAAAAGTCGATTCTCTTGCTCCTCTGACCTGCCATGCTTTCCCAGCAACACACTCTTGACTTATTGCCATAGTAACTGTGGCTCACAAATTGAAAAGAACATATTGATAACATATAGAATTAATAACTCTCCCTGATTGCAAGATGTCATCTCCCTCCGTCCTGGCTCTGTAAGGATTATTGTTGCAATAAAGATACAGTTGCCTTTGCATGGCGAATGCAGAGTCTGTACAGGCCGCCTCTCACTTGTTGTGCCCGTAAGCAAATTTAAATATTAAATAATAGTGACAGCAGTCAGATTTATTTCAGTATTTCAGTAATGAAACAATGCCAACATGAAACTTTTCAATCTTTTTTCACTTCTACTCTATTGCATTTATAAAAGAACTCACTTGGTGTGTGAACATCTTTGTAACTGGATTACTACAATATATTCTTAAAGTATTTGCTATAGTTTTGAGTCATTTTTAACTCAGCATTACATTGCCTCCAGCCATTCCAATTAATCAGAAGTAATGCTTTGCATTGTTACAGTTGAGAGAGGCTTGACCTCAGTACTTTCAGTAATGTTTTGCATTGAGATTGCATTAGCCGACAAATTTCAGAACTTATCTTTGCCAACTTGGGCTGTTGCTGAAGTGTGGAAACAAGATTATCCTGTCAGATTTTCAATGTACTTGTTTAGTCTTCCTCAACTACAGCCTAATCACATTTGGATCAAAAACACCTTTTCTGAGACTTTTCCATACTCCTGTAAGATCATCAATAAGTATCTCGACTTTGTACCATTTACATGGACTGAAAACATGCTGAGGGAATCCTTGTATTCTCATTTATTTGAATGAAGCTCTTACCTGTTACATATATTAATACAAATAGGTGGAGTAGGCATTTCCATAAGAACCCTAGCCAGCTTTTATAGATGGATCATAGAAAGCATTCTATCCAGGTGCATAAAGGCTTGGTGTTGCAATAGCTCTGCCCAGGACCGTTAGAAACTACAGAAACTTGTGTGGACAGCCCAGACCATCATGGAAGCCAACCTCCTATCCATGGACTCCATTTACACTTCTTGTTTCCATGCCAATATCATCAAAGACCTCTCCCATCCTGGTAATGCTCTCCTTCAGCATCTTCCATCAGGCAGAAAATACAGAAGCGTGAACACACGCAGCAACAGGTTCAATAACAGTTTCTCCCCCACTGTCATTAGACTGCTGAAAGGACTCGCTAACTTCAGATAATGCTCAACTTGTTAATGTTGATCTTATTTTGTGCACCTCCTGTGCCGTTGTAACCAAGTATGCCTCGTATTGTTTAAGCACCCTATGATCTGCTTATACTGCTCGCAAAACAGAACTTTTCACTATACTTAGATACACATGACGACAATAAATTAAATCACGCAGGAGCAGGATAGATCTTGCAATCCCTTCAGCCTCCTCTGTCACTGCTGAGATCATAGCTGATATATCCTCTACTTTGAGTTTACTCTCAAACTCTCTGAACCCTTGTCAGTCAAGAATCTATCTAACTCAACATTATTTAATGATCCTGCCTTCACAACTCCATTGTGAAGATAATCACACAGGCTAAACTCCCATTTTACCTCCATCTCCATCTCAAATGGGAAGCCTATCAGTTCTAAACTCTGTTCCCTACTTATAGTTCTCCTGTAAGGGGAAACGATCCTTTCAGCAACCAAATTGTCAATTTATCTAAGCATCTTATGTGTTTCAATCAAGTTAACTCTCATTCCTCTAAATTCCAATGAGTACAGACCGAACATCTCCGTTGTTCCTCATAAGACAACACATCATCCCAAGAATCAGTCAAATGAACCTTCTCTGCACTGCCTCTGTGCAATCACATCCTGCACTACATAAGAAGACCAAAATTCTACATGGTATTCCAGACATGGTCTCACTAAAGCACAACACAATTGTAGCTAAACATTTGAATTTTTATATGCCATGTCCCTTGCAATAAAGAACAACATACCAAAAACTTGTTGCACTAACATTTTGTGACTCCTGTACCAGCACATATGACTGTGCTGTGGAAATTGTATCTTTGTCATGGCGTCATAGATTCATGTAGTGAAGGAAAGGCCCTTCGCCCCATCAAGTCTGCACTGACAATAACTACCACTAAAGGTGAACCAATCCCAATTTCCTGCACTTGTCCCATATCCTTAAATGTTACGATCTTTCATGTGGCACATCCAACTATTGTTAAATGTTGTAAGGTTTCCCTGGCAGTGTGTTCCAGATTACCACCACCCTAGGAGTGAAAAAATATTTTTCCTAAATCCCCTCTGAATCTCCTGCTCCTTACTCTAATACTATGCTGACTTGTGATTGACCCCTCAACTAAGGGGAACAGCTGCTCTCTATTCACGCTGTTCATCCCCCTCATAATCCTCTACACCTCAGTCAGGTCCCCTTTTAGTCTTCTTTGCTCTAAAGAAAACAATCCATTCCTGTCTAGTCTCTCCTTATAGCTCAATTTCTCCATCCCAGCCAACACCTTGGTGAATGTCCTCCGCACTCCCTCTAGTGCTATCCCATCCTTCCTGTAGTGAGGTGACCAGCACTGCACATGGCACTCCAGCTGTGGCCTCACCAACACTTTGTATTACTCCAACATTACCTCCTCCATAGAACCCTGACACTGTGGAAGCAGCCCATATGACCTTCTGAAGAGCACACCACCCTATCCTATCCCTGCATTTCTCATAACTAATCCACCTAGCCTACAAGCTACAGACAACTTCCTATGACCAATCCACCTAGCAGGCACATCTTTGGACTGGGAGGAAACCCGTGCAGATATTGGGAGAATGTGCAAACTGCACATAGACAGTCGCCCAAGGCTGGGATCGAACCCAGGTCCCTGGTACTGTGTGGCAGCAGTGCTAACCACTGAGCCACCGTGCCACTCATATATTCTATGCCACAATTGATGCAATCAAAATGTTCCATTTACCTTCTTGATTGTGGTTTAATTTTTGTCTGTGAAAATTCACAATGTGCCTCTCTCAGTGAAACACCTTTTGTTGTCTAAGTTCCATTCCCTACAGGCATTGCTCCCAACTGAAACTAATTCCATAAGACCATAAGAAATAGCAACAGGAGTAGGCCATTCAACTCCTTGAGATTGCTCTGTTATTTGGTCGGATCATGGCTGATCTGACGTTCCTCATGTGCATTTTCCTGCATTTCCCTCACAACCCTTGATTCCCCAACTGATCAAGAATCTGTTTCAGCTTAAATAAACATAAGGACTCCCCCACAACCCAACAGCTCTCTGTGGCAAGGAGTTTTAAAGAGGTACTATCCTCTGAGAGAAGAAACTCCTCCTCATCTCAATCTTAAATGGCATCCCTTTATTCTTAGACCAAGCCCTCTGGTCCTCAGCTGTCCTGTGAAGGGAAATATCCCATCAGCATTGAACCTGTCAAGCCCCTTAGGAATCTGATATGCTTCCATGAAATCACCTCTCATTCTTCTGAACTCCAATGAGTAGAATCCCAACCTGTTCATTGGTGAAGTCTGATGATTACCCTTTGGCTTGAAGAGTTGTTGTCCAATTGTCAGGACGTCACAGTTTAAGCCACTCTATCCTACACCTCACTTCACATGCCAGCATGAATTACTAACAATGACCAGGAGGTACAGATTAGCTCTCCTTGTCTGATTCATTAATTTTCATCACCTTTTATCCTCGCTAAAAGCAACCAACTTGGCAAAGGGAAGCAATGATCAGAGGCAGAACAGCAATCATCAACAAAATGGATTTAATGTTGAAAAATGTGAGCAAGCTTGATATGTTTGTGGTCTCCATGTCTTAAACCTAAGTCAGCTAGGGGGTCGATTTTGTTAATGGAATATTATATTGCTAAGGTGCACAGGTGGGGTCTTTGTTTAATTAAAAACCTAGAACACTTATAAAGAGAGATTGCTTGAAAACTAGGGTTCATGAGAGGAAACTACACAAAATGATGAAAAAAGCTGAATAAACTTGTTATTAAAACAGGTATTAGTATCAGGTTTTATGCTTCACTATCTGGTTTAGGTTTGAAATAATAGCTTACAACAGGGATTTTGAGATTTATTAATCCTCCCTGGTTTTCTGACTACCTACACTATATAATGTGGGATAAATTCCATTTCTTTGTTGTATCCAATTGATTTAAACAGGAGCCAGCAAGCTATGGATTACAAAATTTAGGATACAGGGGTTGCTACATTTGTCTTTGGGGTTGCTAAGGTCAATTTTAATCAGCAATAAGGGCAGGGCATGTTGTGAGATTCTCAATAGATCACTCAGAACAGTTGAAATGTCCACAAATAATCAGTTTTAGCCAGTTGGGTGGAGTTAGTAAAAGGCATTTGCTAACTTTGGGCTGTAAGACAGTCAAGAATTGGGCAGAGAGAAGAGACTATATCTCAAAAAAAAACAGACTTCAAACTGTTCAAACTCAGAAGTCCTGGAAATGAAGAGAAGCAGCTAATTGTGAAAGGATGAGGGCTAGAAAAACTGTGGGGATTCTGAAGGAGCCATGCGTTTTTTTTTAATAGTTCAGTGCAGCTGAGAGCAAGGGTATTTGATTCCTGCAGTGGGGAAGAGTCAGACCTCAGATGCAGAGGCAGTACCAACCTGGTGAAGCTGTCTCTCTGCAAAAAAAACAGCTGGAGGTGTCCCTGCAAGAAAATGCTGGAGAACACCTTCAAGATTCTAAACCCAGGAAAGTGTCAGAATGTGAGCAGTTCATTGAAGCATCTGTGATGGAATGACACTTGAGGGCGTTTGACAGCTACATCTTGAAGAGAAGTTAGAATCCCTTATAAAGTGCATTGATTTGATGAGGATAATCATAATTGTCTTAGAGTTTGTTATGGATGTATCTTGACTGTATGTACTATTTGATGTACTCTGTAGTGTGCTTTAACAAAGTTATGATTTAAAATATTTATATTTCTTTTCTTACTTTGTACTGTTAAGTTTATTGATGTTTCTTTAAAACAATGGAACCCTGTGGTCTTTATCTCTTCGTAATAACTTGGGATCTCACATTTCTTTATTTGGAAGAAAGTACTGTTGCGTAGCCAGCTTGTAACATAAATTTTGCAGCCTGGTCTGGGATCATAAATGTTGCTTTGTGTACTGAAGCCACCTCTATTTTTAACACAAAGCTGCAGAAAGGTGAGGTGCTGCATTTTGGAAAGGCAAATCAGGGCAGGACTTATAGACTTAATGGTAGAGCCCTGGTGAATGTTGCTGAACAAACCTGGAGTGCAGGTTCATAGTTGATTGAAAGTGGAGTTGCAGGTAGACGGGGTGAAGAGGGCACTTGGTACACCTGATAAAAGCAAATTACTGCCGATGCTGGAATCTGAAACCAAAACAGAAAATACTGGAAAATCTCAGCAGGTCTGGCAGCATCTGTAAGGAGAGAAAAGAGCTGACGTTTTGAGTCTAACTGACCCTTTGTCAAAGCTGACAAAGGATCAGTTAGACTTGAAACGTCAGCTCTTTTCTTTCCTTACAGACGCTGCCAGACCTGATGAGATTTTCCAGCATTTTCTCGCTTGGTACACCTGCCTTTATTGGTCAGGGCATTAAGGTTATTGGGAGAAAACAGGATTAGGCTATTGAGTTGGATAATCACACATGATTGTGATGAATGGCAGAGTGGGTTGGAAGGGCTGAATGGCCTCCTCCTGCTCCTATCGTCTATGTTTCCATGTTTCTATGAGAATAGGAGTTGGGAGGTCATGTTGGAAAGTATAAAGGATATTGGTTAGTCCACTTTTCAATTCTGGTCTCCTTGCAATAGGAAAGGTGTTGTGAAATTTGAAACCGTTCAGAAAAGATGTATAAGGATGTTTCCTGGGTTGGAGAGTTTGACCGATAGGGAGAGGTTGAATAGGCTGGGATTGTTTTTTCTGGAGTGTTAGAGGCTGAGGGGTGACCTTAGAGAGGTTTATAAAATCATGAGGAAGGTGGATAAGGTAAAGAGACAAGGTAATTTCCCAGAGTTGGGGAGTTCAAATCTAGAGGTCTTAAGTTTAAGGTGAGGGGGAAAGATTTAAAAGAGACCTAAGAGGCAAATTTTTTATGCAGAGGGTGGTGTGTGGATGGAATGAGCTGCAAGAGGAGGTGGTGGAGGCTGGAACAATTACAACATTTAAAAGGCATCTGGATGAGTATATGAATAGAAAAGATTTAGAGGGATATGGAACAAAGGGTCTGTTTCGTGCTGCACGTGTCTGACTCTGTAACACAAGGTACCTTCGGATGAAAAAATGTTGTTTGTAGCTGCAGAATGAATGTAAGTTGAAACTAGCATCTTCTCAATTGGCTGTACTATCCTCCTTCAAGTAACTGCCATCTTGTTATGGTGCTGCCAGAACCAGCAAGTCTAGTATTTGACACAGAAAAAATAAATTCCAATGACTAAAGAGACCAATGGATTGAAAGATATGGCTCCAGTCTGCAAAATATTTGTGACTCCACTTAGTCAAGCATATTTTTTGGAATGAATAGAGCTGTACAGATCATTAAATTCTAATTAATTCCAGTGAGCTCTCACTTTAATGCTTACTGAATGATCATGTTCCTGGGCTGTTGAATTGTCACTAATATTCACATCAGAAATGAGGTCAAATGGGCACCTCCCAAGTGGATTGTGTGGCCAAAATCCAATTGACTCATTGATTCAAAAAGATACCATGAATTGGATAAGTACCATTTGATTGGCTTATCATAGTAATCTGTGTTAGTGTTTAAAATGTAGAATAAAGTAGTTCCTTTTTAGAATCCCTACAGTTTTGGAAACAGGCCATTTGGCCCAACAAGTCCACACCGACCCTCCGAAGTGTAACCAACCCAGACACTATTACTCTGCATTTACCCCTAACTAATGCACCTAACCTATACATCCCTGAATACTATGAGCAATTTAGCATGGCCAATTCACCTAGCCGGCACATTTTTGGATTATGGGCAGAAACCAGAGCACCCAGAGGAAACCCGCACAGACACGGGGAGAACGTGCAAACTCCACACAGACAGTCACCCGAGGCTGGAATCGAATGCAGGCCCCTGGCACTGTGAGGCAGCAGTGGCTTTCAACACTGTACTACCATTACGATGTTAATTCTTTCTTGCAATGATGCTTTTGACAAAGTCAAAAGTTCTCAGGTCCTTGACAGGAGGAAAACCAGGTACATTTTCGTACTGAGTCAAGAAAGGAGACACTGTATATAGGAACAGGAGTAGACCATTCAGCCCCTCGAGTCTGTTCTGCCATTCAGTGAGATCATGGCTGATCAGTAGCCCAACTCCCTTTGGCCCATACCCCTTAATACCTTTGCCGAACAAAAAATAACATTTTCAGATTGAAAACTGATTTAGAATCAACTGCCTTTCATGAAAGGGAGTTCCAAGCCTCGATCTATGCTTCATTTGCGGAGCCACTTTTGGAATAATGTGTTTGTTTCTGGTCTCCCTGCTATAACAAATATGTTATGAAACTTGGAAGGCTTCAGAAAAGATTTACAAGGATGTTGCTGGATTAGAGACTTTAATCTACAGGGAGAAGCTGAATAGACTGGGGTTATGTTCCCTGGAGCTGAGGGGTGATCTTATAGAGATTTATAAAATCATGAGCAGCATGGATAAGGAGAATAGCCAATGATAAGGGTGTCCAAAATTAAAGGGCATAGGTTTAATTTAATTTGATGTATTACTGTCACATGTACCAAGATGCAGTGGAAACTGTTGTCACACGTGATTTACAGGCTATATAAGGTGAGAGGGGAAAGATTTGAAAGGATCCTAAGGGACAACTTTTTCACGCAGAGGGTGGTACGTGTATGGAATGAGCTGCCAGAGGAAGTGGCGGAGGCTGGTACAATTACAGCATTTAAAAGGCATTTGGATGGTATATGTACAGGAAGGGTTTAAAGGGATATGGGCCAAATACTGGCAAATGGGACGATATCAGTTAAGAATATCTGGTCGGCATGGACAAGTTGGATCGAAGGGTCTGTTTCTTTACTGTCTAACTTTATGACTTTGTAAGTGCTTCCTCACATCTCTCCTAAATGGTCTGGCCTCAACTACAATTAGGTGCGTTAAGGCTTGGCCAAGGAGGTTGGTTTCAAGGACTGAGTAAAAGGAAACAGAAAGGTTTCCTGGGAAAGGCTAGAAGCCAAAGGAACAGCGCTGATTGCTGGGAGGAAGGAAGTGAGGGATGACCAGAAGTCCCAAGTCTGAGGAAAGCAGGGCTGTCATAGGATTCTGGGTTGTGAAGGGTTACTTAGAAATGAAGAGACATGGGCACGAACCACTTGAAGCAAAACCTGGCATTTTAAAAAAATTATGGTTCATATTATTAATGGATCATACTTTTATAATTATGTATTCATAGACCATGAGCATCATTGACAAAAGTAGTGAACATTCCCTTTCAAATTGTGCTTCAGAAGGTTATATTAGGATTGTAGTTCAAACTGGGTTCTCTGAAGTTTTTGATCTTGAAGGTGATGTTTGAAATTATAGTATAAATGCACATTTGCATTCTAACTTTCCATATTAGATATGCAAGGATGTGCAGGTTAGGTCGATTGGCAATGCTAAATAGCTCATAATGTCCAATAATGTGCAGGCTAGGTGGGTTAGCCAAGGTAAGTGTAGAGTTACGGGGGTAGGGTAAGAGGGTGGGTCTGGGTGGAATGCTCTTCAGAGGGTCGGTGCAGACTCGATGGGCTGAATGGCCTGCTTCCACACTGTAGGGATTGTATGATTACTTGCCAACAAAATGCCATCTCTTCTGATGTTTTGAGCATTCCACAACCACAACCCACCTTCACCCAACTCAGGGGGAAGTGGTGATGACTGTACTAGTCATCTAGAAACCCCGAAAATTGCTTTCTTTTTCGGGAGAGGGGTGTGATGAGTTCCAATCCCACTCAAGGCAGTTGGCAAATTTTGCAACCCGGAAAACCTGACATTAAAAGCTAGTTCAATGGTGAGTGAACATGTTGTTAAAATGTACCGATACAGCAGGAAACACCCTTACATGACCTGTTCCTCAGGTGACTCCAGACCGCCGACAATTTTGTTCGTCAGAAATGGACTACCCCAAAACAGCTCAAATGGAAATTAGGAATGGGAAACAAATGATGGGCCATATTCCCATGAATAAATTAAAAACAAAACCAACCAGTCAGGAGGCGTGGTTGCCACTGCTGCCTCACAATGCCAGGTTCCCTCATTTGAATCCAGTGTCTGGTAACGGTCTATGTGGAGTTTGCACATTCTCCCAGTGTCTGTGTGGGTTTCTGTCAGATGTTCTGGTTTCCTCCCACAGTCCAAAGATGTGCAGGAGAGGTGGATTGGCCATGCTAACTTACCCCATAGTGTCCAGGGATGTGCAGGCTAGGTAGTTTAGCCATGGGAACTATAGGGTTACAGGAATATGATAGGTCTGGGTGGGATGCTCTTTGGAAGGGCATTGTGGACTCAATGGGCTGAATGGCCTGTTTCCACACTGTAGGGATTCTATGATTCTGACAATATATTGAAGAGACTGAAATCAGCTTGGGAAATCCAACATTCCCAATGGATGGCATTAAATAATGTAATTTTTAATACAGGTCATTCTGATATAACATGTGTTTTGTTAACATGAATTGGATATAATGCTATTGATAAATTGTGGAAGCTGTGTGGATAACGCAAACTTTCTGCTGAACAGATATAGCAAATGCCTGTGGCGATCTTGTACAGGGCGATTTTCTGTCGTAGTTTTCTATAGTGCAGTTACTCTCACGTTATCGCAGAACGACCTGTCGGCGACTCTTGATCACTGGATGGTAGAGAACAGCAACACTTGGGAATTGAATGGAAAGGCCATATTACTTTTATTTCTGGGTATGTAAGGCCAATATAATTGTTTCAAAATACAACTATCATGCACTGCTGAACAGAGTCAAGAGTCAAGGATTCAGAAATTCCTGGAAGAGTTGTGAGGAAGGGCCAGTGGACTCAAAATATTAATACTGGATTAGTGGTGCTGGAAGAGCACAGCAGTTCAGGTAGCATCCAACGAGCAGCGAAATCGACGTTTCGGGCAAAAGCCCTTCATCAGTATTTGGTTTCCAGCATCTGCAGTCATTGTTTTTACCTTCAAAATATTAATGTTGGATTTCCCAAGCTGAGTTCAGTCACTTCAATACACTGTCAGAATCATAGAATCCCTACTGTTTTCCCTTCACAGATGCTGCCAGACCTGCTGAATTTCTCCATCAGTTTCAGTTTTGCTTGTTACAGAACTCTGAGGAAGGAGGTGGGCTTCCTTCCTCCGGCCCAGTCTTATGTCAGTCTTTAAATTCCACAGCTAATGAGGCAAAGATATTTGAAAAGAATAGAGATTCAGTCCGAAGGTATATATCTGAAAGGTTTGACTGCTGCAAATGGACACAGCAAACTCAAAATATATAATTCTGCCATTTATATTGTGGATGTAAATCTATTTATTTTTAACCAATCACTGTCTTTGAAAAGCAAGTTCCCAGATTGATACAGACAACATAAAAAATATAAGCTGCATCAATCATTAATGCCGAAATTTAAACAAGGAAAGGTTGTCAATGGCACAAAGAAGTGGGCAGTGGAATAAATCCTCCAAGGGGAAAATGATTCTGATTGTTATTTTGCCATCTCTCACTTGAATGAGGGAAACATTATCTTTTCAAATCTTGATCCCGTCAATAAGACAGACACAGTTTATTGGGATGGTGTTACAGTGTAATTTTGCTGGGCTTGTAACTTAGAGGCAAGGGTCTAAATTTGGGGACAAGGTTTATATCACACTGTGGCAAGTGCTGCAACTTGAGGTGAATTATTTACTTAAAAAATAATTTTAGTTTCAGGATGATGAACATTATCATAAAATCCCACCTGGTTCACTAATATCCTTTTAGGAAGGACATCTGCCATTCTTACTTGGTCTGGCCTCCACGTGACTCCAGGTTTTTTCAACCACCCTCTGAAATGCTACTCAGCTTAACTGCACTGTCAAAAGGTAAAGTGCTGGAAAAGCACAGCCGGTCAGGCAGCAACCAAGGAGCAGGAGAGTCGACACTTTGAACATAAACTCTTCATCGGGAACATTCCTGATGAAGAGCTTATGCTCGAAACATCAATACTCCTGCTCCTCAGATGCTGCCTGACCTGCTGCGCTTTTCCAGCAACACATTTTCAGCTCTGATCTCCAGCATCTGCAGCCCTCACTTTCTCCTCGCTTAAGGGCAGTATTAGGCCTTGCAAAGAATACCCATACCCTATGTTTAACGATTGTAATGGGGTCAGCCAGGTGGACCTTATAGAATATGAGTTCCCTGATTGGGGCTGTTAATCTAGTCCTTGCTGACAGATAGAAACAGGAGTGTCTGGGGTTCTGTTCACTCTGAGACTTGGCTCTGAGGAAGCCAAACCAGTGTCAAGTACTGGGGCATGTGTAAGTGAACGGTGACTTGGTGACGGGATATTAGCCTCTGGAGTTATTTCACTATGGACAAATAATCTTCAAACAGAATACAGATAAGAGAAGGAACTTGTACCATTTCTGGGGGCTTTCACCTTTAGAAACTCTGTGAAAATTGAAGCATTCCCAAGAATTCAGATAAAGCTTTGGAATTAACTGTGGTTCAATCGTGAACACTTTAGTGTCTGTGTGAAATTCAATTTAAGTGAGATGCATTGATAATTAGAAATAAAATATCTAGTATGCACCAATGGGATTTAATGAGCAAATTAGAATCAAAATTGATCTAACTCTTCGTATGCTGAGGTCCTTCAACATTAACTGTGGTTTTGAAACCCAATAAGGAAGTACGTTTGTCCTGGTGTCCATAGTCTCCGTTGAGAATGAATCTCCAGCTCCTAGTGATTTCATTTGGAATCCTACACAGGATTACTGAAGGTCACCCGCCAGTTTCATTCAATCAAAGGGGTACTGCTCACACCACAAAGTACCGGAGCACAAATGTAAATGAACATCATGGGAACCCTGAGATTAAATTACCGTTTTATTATCTTTTCCCCGTCATTCATTACATTTCACAAGATGCACTACAGCCAGAGTAAAATGAATCAATGAAATTGAACAGTTAAAAATAGAGTTGAGATGACATTGATTAAAGAGCATGAAACTATTCTGATATCATCATAACACAATAATCCTCTTAAATGATTCACAGGAGGGTATAATAAGGAAATTATTTTGCCTGGGCCACAGGATAGAAAAGCACAGAGCTCTTGCTCCTCTTTGCTGTCTATCGATCTCTGTTGGTTTCAGGGACTCTCACAGGCACCATCCTCTTTTTGTTTCTTCCTTATTCATTCACGGGTCAGGCCAGCATTTATTGCCCATCCCTAGTTACCGAGAGGGCAGTTAAGTGTCAACCGCATTGCTATGGGCCTGGAGTCATATGTAGGTCAGACTCAGTAAGAACGGCAGTTTCCTTCCCTAAAGGGCATTAGGTGTTTTTTTTCTCCAGTAATCGACAATGGTTTCATAGTCATCATTTGATTCTTAATTCCAGATTTATTTTAATTAACGAATTCAAATCCCTCCATCTGCCATGATGGGATTCGAACCCAGGTCCCCATAACACTGTCTGGGTCTCTGGATGAACATTCCAGCGAGAACGCCACTTGGCAACTGTTCCCTCCCCATAAAATGGCTGGCAGCTAACATAGGTGTCCTTAACCTGACAATATTTATGCTCCAGACCCATCACATTGTAAGAGAACTGCCTTGAACAGGAGCAAGAATTTTCTCCTGTCCAACCGCTCATTTCCCATTTCACCCTCCTTCTCTCATCCTTCCCACAGACCCCTGGAGTTTTGCTTTAAACTTCCATTTACGGGATGCAGGCATCGCTGGCTGGGCCAGCATTTGCTGTTGAGTTTAAGAACAAAATCAGAAGAGAAAGCAGAAAAAAAACAACTCAGGCCACTAGCAAACAACAGTTCATGAAACATAGTGGCTATGGTTAATTCTGGAAAACAAAATTGAAACTTGCAATTGCCATAGCAACATATGTTTGCTCTAAATCTACCCCATCTTGCAGGTGGTAGTGCCATAACACAATGAAGGGTGCCCTCAACGTGAAGGTGGGTCAGTGATCTCCTGAGGTGCTGACTCCTGCCAATGTTGTCTTGGATAGGTAGATCTGGAATGGGTAGATTGGTAAGGATGAGATCAAATTGATTTCCATCTTGTTGGTTCCCTCACCACTTCTACAGACTCAGTGTAGCATCTATGTCCATCAGGACTGGACTAGCCCAGTCAAGTTGTGGTTTTATTAAGCCATTCTTGGTAATGGACATTCAGGTTCCCCATGTAGAGAACATTCTATATGCCTGTCACCATCATCATTGGCATTTACTGTCTTGGTTCATTGCCTGAGGTAGGGCAGCATCTGGTAATCAGCAGGAAGTTTGACCTCATGACATGAGACATCATGGAGTCCAGCGCCAATGTTGAGGGGCGACTCCCTCCCATTGTGTACGGCTGTGAGTCCCCCTCTGTGGGACAGGACATAACCAGGGATGGTGCTGGTAAGGCCTGGAACACTGTATGTATAATTTTCTGAGTGTGACAATGTCAGGCTGATGCTTGAGTAGTTTCTGAGACAACTGTTGGAATTTCAGCATGAGCCCAAATGGATAAGTGAGGAAGACTTTATAATCTCAATGGGAAGCAATTTGCGGTTTCTTTACCTGGTCCCTGGTCAATGCTGGTCTGTCCATCTGGTTTTATTCCTTTTTGACCCTCCTGTAGTGGATTGCTGTAACTGAGTGGTTTTCTGGTCCATTTTAGAAGGCAGTTAAAAGCCAACCACATTGCTGTGGGTCTGGAGTCACATGTAGGCCAGACCAGCTAAGGATGGCAGATTTCCTTTGAGACTGGCTTTCCATTCCAGATTTACTATGTTAATTGAATTGAAATCCCACCAATTCCCATAGCAGCATTTGAACAACTGACTTGGGATTCACCTGGGTCACTGGATTACTAGACAACCAGCATCTCCCCATCTCTTTTGATCCTGTACTATAACCGTTACTATTCTCTTTAATTTTAGTGCCATGGAATATTATATCTCTCCAGGCCTCTACTCCATCACAGACTTTTCCTTTTGTTCATTCTTCCCCCCTCCCACCCCACACACCAATCCATCACCCCTTTTTCCATTTTCTTCCCATTCCAATGAAAAGTCATCTCTGAACTATTACCTCTATTTCTCTTTACAAATGCTACCTGACTTCCTGAGTAATTCCAACATTTTTGGGGGGGGGGTTTCAATTCAGATTAGGACAGCATGGTGGCTCAGTGGTTAGCACTGCTGACTCACAGTGCCAGGGACCTGGGTTTGATTCTAACCTAGGACGACTGCCTGTGTGGAGTTAGCACATTCTCCCCGTGTCTGCGTGAGTTCCCTCCGGATGCTCTGGTTTCCTCCCACAGTCCAGTTTAGGTGAATTGACCATGTTAAGGTTAGGGTGGATTGGCCATGCTAAGTTGCCCACAGTGTCCAGGGATATGTAGGCTAGGTGGATTAGCCATGGGAAATGTAGGGTCACAGAGATAGGGTAGGGGAGTGGGTCTGGATGGGATGCTCGTCAGAGGGCCAGTGTGAACTTGATGGGCTGAATGGCCTGCTTCCACACTGTAGGAGTTCTATGATTTCAAGCACACACAGTATGTCCAATCCTTGGCCATTTCTCTTCCAGGAACGCCCAACCTTCAATGGGATTTCTGTCTGTCTTTTCAGCCTTGTTTACCCTCCCCACTTTCTATTCCAACTCTCGCCATTGATCAAGTATCTAAAAGCATTCGAATTTCCTTCCTCAGCAATGATATCCACCTTCAACTCACTCCACCTGGAGATATTAACATTGTTTCTCTCACAGATGCTGCTACGGTGTGTTTCTTTCATTTTTGTTTTCAACATCTGCAATTGTTTTACTTGTATTTTCAAAATGACTTTGTTGCCTAAAACTTGTCTTGAGACATCTAGATCTCATAAAAGGTTCTTTACCTGCCAATGTAGTTAACTCAGCCATATTAGGGAGATTTAAACAATCCTTAGATAAGCACATAGATAATGATGGGATAGTGTAGGGGGACGAACTGAGAATAGTCCACTGGTCGGCGCAACATTGAGGGCCGAAGGGTCTGTTCTGCGCTGTATTGTTCTGTGTTCTATTCAGTTTCCAGACACGTTGCAAATGCATATTCTGTCTTTCTTTCTCATTTCGCTTACCAGTTTGAAATAATTTGCGAACAATGGATGGCTGATGTGAAAGAAAAACCAGAAGAAATGAGGGGGTTGTAAATCAGAAACAAAAACAGAAATTGCTGGAAAAGCTCAGCAGGTCTGGCAGCATCTGTGGAGAGAAATCAGAGCTAACGTATCGGGTCGAGGGCCCCTTCCTCAGAACTGCCAAAGAAATCTTTTCACTCTGTGAGTGGTTAAGTGTCTGGAATGTGCTACCTTGGAGTGTGGTGAGGCATTCAAGACTGGTATTTGTGCAAGAATTGATTAGATTAGTTTACCTACAGTGTGGGAACAGGCTGTGGGGAAAAGGCAGGAGATTAAGACAAGGTTATACAGCCAGAGTAGGCATGATGGACCAAATGGCCTCTTTTTGTGCTGTTACGATTCTACGATTCAAACCAATGGACCCAGTTACAGGATGAAAATTGGTTTGTGTATATTATCCATTAAATGCTTCTCCTGTGTTTTTACTTTAGCTCTGTCAGTAAGCAGAATTTAAATGTTACTAATCTGAGGGCAATGTAACTGGAGACAGTAGAATCAAGAAGATTATAGTGCTTGGTTGTAGAAAGAAATTACATCCAGGGCCCAAGGGTCTTTTGCTTCCTGTTTTTTAACTGCATAGAAAGTTAGTGGGGAAAGATTTGTTACATGGTAATTTTATTCAATGCTAATGATCAGTTTTGGAACACTGCACATATAATGAAGGGAAACTGGGCTGGTGCACTTTCCAATTTATAGAAATAGTGTGATCAGTGAGTGGTTTGGTACATGATGGTAAATAGATGTCCCACAAGTAGCATATGTGTGACCGAACATGACAGGATTTTTCTCATTATAATTCTTTCCAAGAAACATGAACAATGAGGTGATTTAATACCTCCTCATGTCAATGACACTGAATGGTGGAATGATATAAATTGTGGATTGCAACTTCATGTAAGTGCACCGAATTAAAAATGACATAACACATCACAATTTTGCACAGTGACACGAAATGAGACTCTTCAATTTTAGCTTTTTCTAGCCCTTAAATCCTTAACACATCTTTCTCCACCTTAAAGGTGCTTTTCCCAACATACCTTGTTTATCTGTTTTGAGATTACAAAATGGGTACTGTGTTTGGTTTGTTAAGCCACCCATGCAGATGGTTTTAGCTGGTAAAGATGCAATTCAAATTCTTGCAGTTTGTGGGTGCTAGCCTTTTCTTAAGAGACTGGGATCCATTTCTGTCAGCTTCAGAAGCTGGGAAAGCAAAATGATCTGAATTTGCTTTTAGAAGAAGATTGTTTTGATTCAAGCAGCAAAAGAACGACGCTTCTGTCAGCTTAGAAAATAATATGCACTGAATTGATACTTTTACATTGCTAATGGTTGAGTGGGGGAAATCAGAAATGTACAAGAAAACATGAAATTGGGTTAGTGGAGAGAACTCACACAAACAAATCCAAATGCAGATACACTTACAAACAAGAATGCGTGTGTGTGCACATAAACAGAAACATTTAAATCTGGATTAGAGTGGTGTTGGAAAAGCACAGCAGGTCAGGCAGCATCCGAGGAGCAGGAAAATCGACATTTCAGGCAAAAGCCCTTCATCAGGAACAGAGGCAGGAAAAATGCAGGGTGGAGAGATAAATGAGAGGGGGGTGGGGGTGGGGAGAAAGTAGCATAGAGAACAATAGGTGAGTGGGGGTGGGGATGGAGGTGATAGGTCAGAGAGGAGGGTGGAATGGATAAGTGGAAAGGAAGATAGGCAGGTAGGAGAGGGGATGAGGGCAGTGCTGAGCTGGAAGTTTGGAACTGGGGTAAGGTGGGGGGAGGGGAAATGAGTAAACTGGTGAAGTCCACA
Source organism: Chiloscyllium punctatum (assembly GCF_047496795.1). NCBI lineage: Eukaryota > Metazoa > Chordata > Chondrichthyes > Orectolobiformes > Hemiscylliidae > Chiloscyllium > Chiloscyllium punctatum. Next base: position 17,709,537 of record NC_092771.1, on the reverse strand, counting down.
TTGATGCCCTGGGGTTGAAGTTTCCAGCACCACTCTAATCCAGATTCAGTTTTCCAGCATCTGTAGTCCTCGTTTTTACCTAGAAACATTTAAAAGCTGATGCGCAGCCTGCAATGCTTCTGGATTAAGTGAATAGAAGGAGGAATCTTACATTTTATGCAGGTTTTGTTTAGCTGCTACTTTCTCAGCCAACGCATGAATATAGGCTCAGAGAAATAAATTAAATGCACATTCAGAGAGTGAATCAGACATTTAATATGGATTACTTTACACAGCTAAACTGTTCGGGATTGCTCTATTCTCTGTTCTCTCTCAGTATTGAAGCGTGTTCATTGTAATGATAATGCAGCGTTCAATTTCCTGAGAAGTATGTGTTTTACTAAAAGAAATTAATTAGACCCCTTCAGCAGTGGCAAGATCTGTAAACAGGGATTACAAAGGTAAAAGACAGGTATTAATGTTGGACACATTGTTTTGTTAGAAGAAAATTATTAACCATAGACTGAATAAAATTCATAGTACTGTAATACCATTGTAGACCCACACAGCAAACATAGAAAGAAGCTATTCGACATAACAAGCCCCTGGCAAACCTCTGAAAATGTTATCTGATTTGTGCCACATCCCTGCTCATTCCTGGAAATGTTTCCCCTTTGAGTATTTAATTCCATTTGGAAGTAGTCACTGAATCTGTTTAGGAGAAAGTGAGGACTGCAGATGCTGGAGATCAGAGCTTAAAAAGGTGTTGCTGGAAAAGCGCAGCAGGTCAGGCAGCATCAAAGGAACAGGAGAATCGACGTTTCGGGCATAAGCCCTTCTTCAGGAAATCAATTTACTGAATCTGTTTACACTGTTCATTGATGAACCACATTGCAGGCCACTGCTGAAATCATTATTCTCAAATCACCACTGATTGCTTTGCTAATTATCTTCAGCCTGTATCTGTCTGATGCTGGACACATTACAAAAACCACTGAATATGTGACCAAATCTCCCTTTCTTTATTCCAAAACAAAACCCATCTTCTTCGGTCTGTCCATCGAGTGGAACCCCCACCTTCCTGAGAACAAACATCTCGTCAATCACATCTGAGTCTTCCCTGAGGCTTTGGCATCATCTCCCAATGGGTCATGCCCAGAACTGGGTTGACTACTTCAGCTGAGGCCTATCCAGTGATTGGTAAAGGGCTGAGCATATCTTGCTTGGCTCTATACTCCATTCCTATGTTAACAATGCCAAGGAAGCTAAATGCCACACAAAGCACCTTCAACTTGCTTTCTCACCTGCTAAAGAAGCCATGGCACCAAGACAGGACATTGGTTAGGCGAAAGTGAGGACTGCAGATGCTGGAGATTAGAGTCAAGATTAGAGTGGTGCCGGAAAAGCACAGCAGGTCAGGCAGCATCCGAGGAGCAGTAAAATCGATGTTTCAGGCAGGAGCCCTTCATCGGGACACTGGTTGGGACAATTTTAAAGTATTGTGTTTAATTCTGGTCTCTGTGCTATAGGAAGGATTAGATTACCTATAGTGTGGAAACAGGCCATTTGGCCCAACAAGTCCACACTGACAGTTTGAAGAGTAAACCACCCAGACCCATTCACCCCTGACTAATGCACCTAACACCATGGATTTAGCATGGCCAATTCATCTAACCTGCACATCTTTGGACAGCATGAGGCAACCGGAGCATCGGGAGGAAACCCACGCAGACACAGGGAGAATGTGCAAACTCCACACAGACAGTTACCTAAGGCAGGAACCGAGCCCAGGTCTCTGGTGCTGTGAGGCTGTAGTGCTAACCACTGGGCCACTGTGCCACAATGTTATGGCATGGATGTTGTGACACTTGAAAGATTTCAGAAAAGATTTACAATAATGTAGCCAGGGATGGAAGATTTGATCTATAGGAAAAGGCTGAATAGAATCATAGATTCATAGATGCCTACAGTATGGAAACAGCCATTTGCCCAACAAGTCCACACTGGCCTTCTGAAGAGTATCCCACCCAGACCCATTCCCCTACCCTATTACTTTAGTTTTACATTTCCCCTGACTAGTGCACCTAACCTTCACATCCCTTGTCACTATGGGCAATTTAGCATGGCCAATGCACCTTAACCTGCACATCTTCGGTCGGTGGGAGGAGACCAGAGCACCTGGAGGGCAGACATGGGGCAAATGTGCAAACTCCACACAGGTTACTTGCTTGAGGCTGGAATTGGACCTGGGTCCCTGACGCTGTGAGGTGGCAGTACTAACCACTGAGCTATAATAGACTGGGGCTATTTTCTCTGGAGCATCAGAGGATGAGGGAAGAGCTTTTGATTTGCTTGGATGAAGAAGGACGTTTGGAAACACTCCAGAAATGTAATATTTGGGGCTGACCATTCCTTAACACCACATTCTTCCACAATGCCGCACTGACTGCAAAGTCCACTCCCAAACTCCTCTTTGGCCACAGGTGAAGTCCTAGAGGACTGGAGAATAGCCAGTGATATCCCATTAGGCGAAGGTGAGGACTGCAGATGCTGAAGATTAGAGTTGAGAGTGTGGTGCTGGAAAAGCACAGCAGGTTAGGCAGCATCCGAGGAGCAGGAGTGTCGATGTTTCAGGCAAAAGCCCTTCATCAGGAATGAGTGTTGTCCTACTGTTTGAGAAGGGGAGCACAGATAATCCAGGAAACTACAGGCCTGTGAGATTCATGTTAATAGTAGGAAAATTATTGGAAAAGATTCTCAGGGACAAGATCTGGTCTCCTCCCACAGACCAAAGATGTGCAGGTTAAGGTGCATTGGCCATGCTAAATTGCCCATAGTGTTCAGGCATGTGAAGGTTAGGTGCACTAGTCAGGGGAAATGTAAAACTAAAGTAATAGGGTAGGGGAATGGGTCTGGGTGGGATACTCTTCAGAAGCAAAAGGATTGATTAGCAATAGTCGGCATGGTTTTGTGTGGGGGAGGTTTTGAGAAGGCGATGAAGATGATTGATAAGGGAAAAGCGGTCGATGTTGCCTACATGGACGTCAATAAAGCCTCTGTAAAGGTCCCTCATGGCAGACTGGTACAAAAGGGAAAGTCACAGGGTATCAAGAGTGAGCTGGCAAGATGGAAACAGAACTGGCTTAGTGATAGGAGACAGAGGGTAACGGTGAAAGGATGCTTTTTGGAATGGGGGAACTGTGACTAATGGTGTTCCACAGGGGTCAGTGCTGGGACCTCTGCTGTTTGTGATCTACATAAATGGTTTGGAGGAAAATCTAGCTGGTCTAATTAGTACGTTTGTGGATGATACAAAGATAGTGAGGAGGATTGTCAGACGATGCAGCAGATAGAGATCAGTTAGAGGCATGGGCAGAAAAATGACAGATGGAGTTTAATCCGGGCAAATATAAGAAGTGATGCATTTTGGAAGACAAGTACAGGTGGAAATGGTACAGTTAATGGTGTACTGATATATCATTTGTGCAGGTCCACAAATCACTAAAGGTGGCAGCACAGGTAGGTAAGGTAGTAGAAAAAATAAATCCTTGGATGCTGCCTGACCTGCTGTGCTTTTCCAGCACCACACTCTCGACTCTAATCTCCAGCATCTGCCGTCCTCACTTTCGCGAAGGTAGTAAAAAAGGCTTAGGGCATGCTTGCCTTCATTGGAAGGGGAATTGAGTATAAGGATAGACAAGTTATTCTGCAGCTTTCTAGAACTTTAGTTAGGCCACACTTGGTACTGTTTGGGTCACCACACTACCAGTGGACGTTTTGGAGAGGGTACAGAAAAAGTTTACCAGGATGTTGCCTGATATGGGGGATTTTAGCTATGAAGAAAGGTTGGAGAGACTGGGTCTGCTCGACAGGAGGTTGGGGGGCAACCTAATAGAAGTTTATAAGATTGTGAATGGCATGGATAGAGCGAAATGTATGTGACTTTTTCCCAGGGTGGAGGGGTCAGTTACACAGATGCAAGGGGGAAATGCTTAAAACAGATGTGGGAGGAACATTTATAACACAAAGGGTGGTGAGTGCCTGGAACTGCCAGGGGAGGTGGTGGAAGTAGACACAATAGCAGCATTCAAGAAGCACCTGGATTATTATTTGAATAGGGAGGGAACAGAGGAATACGGATCTTGTAAGTGGAGATAGTTTTAGTATGGAAGGGCAGAATGTGGCGGTGCAGGCTTGGAGGGCCTGTGCTCAATTGTTCTTTGTTCTTCTAGAGGCTGAAAAATCATGTGGGGCATAGATTGGGTGAATCGACAAGGTTTTTTTTCCCCAAGGTAGGGGAAAGTCCAAAACTAGAGGGCATTTGTTTAGGGTGAGAGAGAAAGATTTAGAAGGAACCTAAGGGGCAACTTTTTCACGCAGAGGGTGGTGCATGCATGGAATGAGCTGCCAGAGGAAGTAGTGGAGGCTGGTACAATTGCGACATTTAACAGGCATCTGGATGGGTGTATGAATAAGAAGGGTTCAGAGGGATATAAGCCAAATGCTGGCAAGTTGGACTAGATTAATTTAGGATAATCGGTCGACCTGGATGAGTTGGATCGAAGGGTCTGTTTTCATGCTGTACAACTCCATGACTGTATGACACTCTATCTCTGCTACTGCAACATGTCCTGCCAAGGCACATTCTCCACCGTTCCTGACGAAGGGCTTACACCTGAAACGTCTCCAGCTCCTTGGCTTTTGCCTGACCTGCTGTGCTTTTCCAGTGCCACACTTTTTGAATCTGACTCTCCAACATCTGCAATCCTCACTCTCTCCTCATTCCCTGCCACTCTCACTATTGCCTGCATCATTAACACTCGCTCACTCTCCTTTCCTCCCTCACAACTAACCATGGACAGCCAACGTGCGGCGTCCATGCTGACCAACCTTCCCAAACTAAACCAATCCCACGTGCCTGCATTTAGCCCATACCCTTCAAAACCTTTCCTATTCATGTGCTTGTCCACATGTTTTAAAAAACATAACTCTACCTATATCTACTACTTCCTCTGGCAATTCATTCCACACATGCAAAAGTTGTCCCTCAGGTCCCTTTTAAATCTTTCCCTTCTCACCCTAAACCTAGGCCCTCATCCCTATCTGCTCAACTATGAGGTGAGAATTCAGCCCCCTGCAGGAGAAGACTGGGATCACTCCAGCGTGGATACTGAGAAGTCCATGTCCCACCAAATGAGTAAGTCCCACTTTCCATTCAACTGCGACTCCCCCAATATAACCTCGCTGTCAGTGTCACTCACTGTACCCCACTTCTAACCAATGACCATGATGTCTCATCTCTCTCTCTCTCTCTCTCTCCCATGAGCCTTGCATCTCCATGTGGATAAATGGCCACCTCTCACAGAAACCACCTCCTTGACCTACCGGCAAGTACTGAAATTCCAACAAGTCTGCCTCTTGCACCCACTACCAGCTCAGCTAATGTCACCTCATTTGGGAACGTTGATATTAGAGAGTTTGGGAGCACAAGATGGTGAGGGTCTCATGTTTTAACTTAATTCACAGGACATGGGTATCATTGGCTAGGCCAGTATTGATTTCCCAGCCCTAATTGTGTAGAGGGCAATTAAAGTCAACCACATCGCTGTGGGTTTGGAGTCACCAACTGCTGTGCTTTTCCAGCACCACTCTAATCCAGACTCGGGTTTGGAGGATGGCAGTTTCCTTCCCCAAAAGGACATTAATGAATAGATGGGTATTTCCTGACAATTGACTTGTGTCCATCATTAGGCTCTTAATTGCAGATCCTTAGTGAATTTAAATTCCACCATAGACCCATGGCAGGTTTTGACCAGGATCCCTGGAACAACACCTGGATCTCTGGATTAACAGTACAGCAGTAATACTGCCAGGCCATCATCTCCTCGGAACTGTGATAGCCCTGCAGTTGACCGCCTAAGAAATACCACTGGCCCCGGGAGGACTTGCCGGAGACCAGGCACCTGCTCAGCCCTGGGCAGGAGGGGACCCTGTGATGTCGGCAATCAGGGACAATGCAGAGGGCGGGACAGACAGCTCTGTGGGAGGCAATCGCCCGCATTGCCCAGATGCTGCAGCAGCGCAGTCACTTTTGCAGCTGTCTTTGCGGCCTCCACGGGTAGGTTGGCAGCTGCCAAGGACTGCGAAGTCCAGAACCCTCAGGGTGTTCTGGTGACATGCCTACCCCAGCCACTCGGGACCAAGGGGATGGCAACAGGATGGGGGAAGCAAGGAACTTGGCATACATTACAGGTGCCCATCTTCATGAAGAGAAAAGGCATTGGAAGGAGGCACCCAGCTGGAGGAAGAACTACACGAAACCCCCATCAGAAGTCTTTGCACAGTATACTCCAAAGATGGGTCTGACCCTCCGTCACCAGCCTTTGTAGCTGTTCCCTCTTCCCAATCCTTGAATGTTCACACCAAGGAAGGTCAACTTAGCCTAATTAGAATTGAAACCCAGGCTGCAAATTGCTTCTAACCTATTGTTCGCCATCTCTAACTGTTACAAAATTTACCTCTCGCTTTTAAAGTAATAATTGCTCCTTTAGGAAAATTATTGAAAGTATTCACAATGCACCCTGGTCACTTGTGAGTTCCCTGTTAATTAAAAACAATAAAAGATACCGACACTATGACCGCGTTGATGCATTGCTAAGCAACAAAATATTCAGCCAATTACGTTAAGATGTGCACATTCACGCTGTGAAAAATTAGCAATCTGGGACCTCTATCTTTCACCAACAATCATCCCATTTGACTGATCGAAAGTGACGGTCATAATTTCTAAATTATTGAACAGGCACACCGTGATTTGCTCTGCTGACTGGTGTGATACAGTCCTGTAAACATCACCTGGAACAGCAACTACAATTTTCTTCAGAAACCTCCAAGACTCTAAAAGCAGTCAGCAAAGGTCTTTCTCTTAAGCTTTTAGTTAAGATTGCCAGGAATCTGACATGAAGCATAATTGGAAGAAAGTGGATGCTAATCATGCCATTTACTCAGCTAACTTGGAGATCAACACCTTATGTAGCAGAGGGTAATGTTGCAGTGCAGAAGTCTTTGCTAAAAATAATCAACACAATATCCAATCATGGAAATAATCAGTTTGCATGGCCTTAAAATCACTATTCATCTCAGGAGTAGTGACTATTAGTGTATAAGTGGGATTTCAATTCAGACCGTATCTCAATTGGTCTCATTATTGTTTGCAATGAAGTATTCTTTGCATTAGGTAGTCATCCTTCTGATGCTACTGTGCTGCTTCGAAACTTGGACTATGTGTAGATGCCACCTCAGGCCCTAGAGAAGTACCATTAACGCTGTTTGAGATGGTTTTCAGCATCATCTGGGAGGACAGGCCTAGCAACATCAGCGTCCTTGAAGCAGCCAATAACAGTCGCATCAAGGCCACGATTATCCAGAACCAACTCTGCTGAGCAGGTCACGTGCTGATGATGTCTGAACACTGACTGCCAAAGCCAATCATCTTCACCCAGCTCCCTGAGAGGAGAGGAGAGGAGGACTAAGGGAACATTTGAGAGGTTCCCTGAAGACTTCCCTCACAAGTGCAACATGGACGTCAATGCCTGGGACAGCCTTGTTAGGAAGAAACTTGACTTCTAGTAAGCTCCTGCACGAAGGGGCACAATTCTTTGGGAACATTTTATAAATGATTTGGATGTGAACATAGGAGATATGGTTAGCAAGTTTGCAGAAGACACCAAAATTGGAGGTGTAGTGAATAGTGAAGAAGGTTACCTTAGAGTACCATGGCACCTTCAGTTGGGTCAATGGGCTGAGGATAGGCAGATGGAGTTTAAATCAGATAAATGAGAGGTGCTACATTTTGGAAAGGCAAATCAGGGTAGGACTTGTACACTTAATGGTAAGGTCCTGGGTGAGTGTAGCTGAACAAAGAGATCTTGGAGTGCAGGTTCATAGTTCCTTGAAAGTGGAGTTGCAGATAGATAGGATAGTGAAGAAGGTGTTTGGTATGCTTTCCTTTATTGGTCAGTGCATTGAGTAGAGGAGTTGGAAGGTCATGTTGCAGCTGTACAGGACATTGGTTAGGCTAATTTGGGATATTACATGCAATTCTGGTCTCCCGCCTATAGAAAAGATGCTGTGAAAGTTGAAAGGATTCAGAAAAGACTTACAAGGATGTGCCAGGTGGAAGGTTGGAGTCATAGGAAAAGGCCGAAAAGGCTGGGGTTAATTTCCCTGGTCTATTGGAAGTTGAGGGGTGACCTCGTAGAGGTTTATAAAATCATGAGGGGCATGGAGAGGATAAATAGCCAAGGTCTTTTTCCCCAGGGTAGGGGAGTCCGAAACTAGAGGGCATAGGTTAAAGGAGAGAGGGGAAAGAATTAGAAGGAACCTAACGGGGCAACATTTTCACGCAGAGGGTGGTATGTGTATGGAATGAGCTGCCAGGGGAAGTGATGGAGGCTGGTACAATTGCAACATTTAAAAGCCATCTGGATGGGTATATGAATACGAGGGGTGTAGAGGGATATGGGCCAAATGCTAGCAAATGGGACTAAATTAATTTCAGATATCTGGTTGGCATGGACGAGTTGGACTGAAGAGTCTGTTTCCGTGCTGTATGACTCAATGACTCTATGCATGAAAAGAAATGGAGAAAGAAATACCAATGATGTAAAGGCCAAGGACCAATTCCACCTCCTAGAAACACTTGCCAAATATGTAGTTAGAGACTGCATCTAGGATCAGGCTGATCAGATATACAGGGACCTACCAAAACAATGACCATTGACACGGAATTTCCTCTTTTGACAATCATACTCATTACCATCAATAACGGCAATAAAATGTATCCTCCTTAAGCTATATTTATGTCTTTCACATATCATTTCTCATGCTCTTAGTGATAGAGATGAACGGGTAATCCTTCATTTCTTCTTTCTCACCAGTGTTTACCTGGATTCCCTGCACTAACTCATCAAAATGGGATTTCTCAAGGGAAAATCAGATGGGCAGCAAATGCTGCTCTTGCCTGTGAGGTTGGTTTTCCAAGAAAGAGTTTAAAAAAAAAGACAAGCTCAAGATGGAATCAAAAGGCTTCAATTCTCAAGACATTGCTTGTTTTCAATGTTTTTACGGCACTATTAGACTTAATCAGAAATACCTTTCAATTTATTAACGCTGTCTCTAGTATTTGTATTGGCTAGGGTTCACATTTTTAACAATTATTTGTGCAACAAATGTTTAATTCTGTCTGCCTCTTTTTTTTTATTATACTGTAGAAGAGGGATATCCTGGTGATGGGAATTGTCCAACTCGGAACATTGTTGTATTGGTTGTATACATGAGATACAGCAAAACACTTTGTGTGGAACTGAGAATAATTTGCCAGCACAAAGAAAATGCCAGCAAGAACATCACACATGATTTTCCTCATGTGAAAAATCTGGCATTCATTGGAAAGGGAGATAAATTTAGGTATGACTTTGTGGTAATTATCATATTTAATGTTAATGTATGCAAAGCATGAGGGGATTCGTGTATTTTGCAAATTGGATATGATACATACTTAGCTCCAAGTGGACCTTGAAGTGTCTTCCAGGAAGGGTGTCACTATAAATACTCACAAGGGACTGTGTGATTACCATCACTTGGCTCTTGGTGAGTCTTTGACTTATGCCATCTTTCAAAGGTTGATGGATAACATCCTCCATGGGTGTGCATGACTATTTAAACAGAATCCTTATGGTGTGGAAGCAGGCCACTTGGTCCATTAAGTACACACTGACCTTCCAAACACCATCCAACCCAGACCCATCCTCCTATCCCTGCATTTCCCATGGCGAACCAACCTAGCCTGCACATCCCTAGAAATCATGGGAAGATTTTCCATGGTCAATCCAACCAACCTGCACATCTTTGGGAGGGAACCGGAGGAAGCCCACACGCACACGGGAAGAATGTGGTAACTCCACACAGACACAGCCCGGGACTGGAATTGAGCCCAGGTCCCTGATACTGTGAGGTAGCAGTGCTAACCACTGAGCTACTGTGAGTCCCCCAAGTAATCTCAGGTGTTACTGTAAAGGAACATGTGGAGGGTTTGGAGGAGGTCTTATGGCATTTTTCTGAGGCTGACATCCAGCTAAAATGGAAAAAAACATTTGTTTCAGGTAAATGAAACAACGTGCCTAGGATATAGAGTTGATAGGGATAGATTATATCCTGTCAAAGACAAGGTGAAAGTCAGAAAAAGGGGTTCAAACCCCAAGGAACATAACTGTGTCGAAATATTTCCCACGTATCAAAAATCACTTGGTGGAGATATAATCCAACGACGAAACTTTGGTGATGGCTCTCCAGGTATCCCAGAAGTTATTATTAAACCAAAATGGGACCGGTATTGTACATGGTCAATACCAGGGAGAAGATCACAAATACAAGAAAAGCTATTGACTACCTCCGGCTGGATGCCTGCATGGAGGCGATTGTTCTGTCTGACACAGGATGAGCCTTATGCAGTGACTCGATGATGATCTTCATAGAAGAGATGTTCTATTATTATCCCCAAGACCAGCAACAGAAATGGAACCATGGGCAAATGACACAGCAGACCCGAGCATCACAGGGTTAAGGGGCAGCCCTCAAACACAGAAGGGGAGTAATGTGGAGCCCATACCATGCCCACTATCTATTCTGGAGCTCAGTGTGTATGAGTTCCCTGGCAATGGCATGCTCAACTGGAACTCATCACCTGAGCCCTTGTTGTGAAGCTGCTCCGGGGCCTTCCAGTGGCTCAGTGGTGGTGCCCCTATCTCTGGACCCCAGGTTCAACTCCCAACTGCCCCAGAGATGGTTAATAACATCTCTGATCAGTTCGATGAGGAAATAAAAGAGAAGAATAGCAAACAGAAAGTGCTAGGTTCTAGAGCTCAAGATGCAGTGGTCACTCTGCATGTCAGGGCCAGAGGAACCCGGTTCAAATCCCACCTGCTCCACAGACACGTTGTAACATGTCTGAACAGTTTATAAAATCGTGAGGAGTATAGATGAGGTGAATGGGAGGTTTCTTTTCCTGAGGGTAGTAGAGTTCAAAACTAGGGGGCATATGTTTAAGGTGAGAGGAAAAAGATTTAAAAAGGGGCAACTTTTTACACACAGAGTGTTTCATGTGTGGAATGAACTGTCAGAAGAAGAGGTGGATGCAGGTACAGTTAAAACATTGAAAAGACAGACTATTGTTTACCAGCAGGGAATTTCAGTATCTCCTAAAGTCGAGTAGGATTCAACATATAAGGACATCTCGATACCATCCAACATCCAATGGTCTGGCAGAAAGAGCAGTCCAAACTTGAAGAGGCAGCTCATGGCTTCACAGGTACCTAACCGTCCCAGATCCTATTTGATTGTAGGACCACCCCTCATGCAACTACGGAGATAGCTCCAGCAGAGTTGCTAACAGGGAGAAGACTCTACAATAGGGTTTAGTCTGATCCTTCCCAGACCTGGGGATTGGGTTGAAACGGCACCGAGAACACCAATGCTGGACACAAGACTCCATTAAGCGAGAGAGAGAAAGTTTACTTCAGGGGATGAAGTTTGATGTAGGAACCAGGAGAATGGCCCTGCATGGGTAAGAGGCATGGTCAGCACGAGGTCAGGTCCAGTGATGTGGAAAGTTCCGGTTGGTGTGACAGTCCTTAACAAGCACATTGATTCATAGACTCATCGACATGTACATGGACCATATAAAAGCCATAAACTTGCAAATGGTGTGGGAGAAGAATGTGCTGCGTTCCTCAGAACAGTCATCAAAGTTGTTGGAACCCATGGGCACTCCCTCACTGTGAAGCATTGAAGAGACCTTGGAATCTGAGATGAACAGGGAGGATCTCACCTCATTGACACCCTTGCCACCTGAAGAAAAGAGTGAATTTCTCCTGAAATGCTCTGGGCACAAGAGGGAGGTTCCTATGCATTACACACTGTCTGTATCTGCACAGAGTCAGAGGAACCTGACCCAGTGCTAAAACCCAAGAAAAAGAATCAGTCTATGTCTTCGGACTTGGCGGGGTTAGGGGGGTGGGGGGGTGCTGTGGGGGGTGGGGAGGTGGTTGTAGTGATTGTAATAAGGTTAGCCAGGTGGACCTCAGAAAACATGAGTTCATTGGTTGGGGCTGTTAAGCTGGTCCAATCAGGGAGCCCTGGCTGGCAGATACAAACAGGAGAGTCAGAGGTTCTGTTCACTCTGAGAGCTGGCTTTGAGGGAGCTGGATCAGTGTCAAGGACTGTCCATGTGTAAATAAAGGGTGACTGGGTGATGGTATACCGGCCTCTGTGGAGTTAGTTCAGCATGCTCAGACAATGAATAGCCTCCATCTGTTTCTCTTAAATGAAGACATGACCAAACTTAGCAATATGATACGGTACCAGATTCAAAACATTAACTCTGTTTCTCTCACCTCAGATGCTGCCAGATGTGCTGAGGTTCACCAGCATGCTTTGTTTTTGTGGCAATGTGATTAACCAGGCAGTAACAGCAAAAAACACTTTTCATGGAAGCTAATGTATTAAAGAGACATCAGTTATATTTTTAACATGGACATCATTTTGAATATGAGTGCCAAGATCATTTAATGCATTTGCAAGATCTTAAACAGCTGAGAGGTGAGCCACATTGTTGATCAATCTTTGGCCCTTTACTCCTGTCATAAAAATTGTTGGGATTGCTTGAACTATGACTTCTTGTGTTTTCCCTGACGGGTACAAGGTGAAAGATTTTGGCAATTTTCATCAGTATTCTAGTTCTGTGACCAAGTCGCCATTTATGAGATATTTTCTTGAATTGTTATTTAATATTCATCCCGTTTATGTTAACTGGAAGCTATTGAAAGGACTTGGAGTCCCTTCTGAATCAGACTATTACTTTCTCTGTTTTGGGAGTTGCTGATACTTCATTAAGACCAGTTTCTCCTAGAAAAGAAGAGTTTCTTCAAAGCAGATAAAGAATTAAGTTCCATTACAATAAGAGTTGCAGTTTGTGAAAACTTCCAGACCAGGATGTTTTCATTGAAACTATGAAGATTATGAATCAAATCAGGAAATCTAAGCTTCCAATTGTGAGAGATCATGTGACACAGACTTATGGCTCACAGGACCAGAATTAAAAAGTAGCAGTTAAATCAAAATAGGGATTTGACAGGGAAGGGAAAGTTCTCTGAATTTTGATTAACATTGCATGATGGTGTTTGGGAAGAAATAAGATTTTGCTTTGCTGAGTATTTGAAATCTTTTAAACTGTGTTATAGGTAGGTAGTATTTTTTTCTTTTGCATAATATACTGCTATTTTATTGTTAGATCTGTTCCCAACATGCTTACATTTCAGTGATGTAAGTGAATTTAAAAAAAAAGATCTATCAAGCCAGATTTCATTCTGGGATCTGACTTGTATCTGACTAACATCAACTAGGATCATAATAATGGAGAAGAGCTTTACCGGGATGTTGCCTGGATTAGAGTGTATTTGTTATAAAGAAAGATTGGACAAAACGGGATTGTTTTTGCTCGAGTGTTAGAGGCTGAGGGGTGACCTGATAGAAATATATAAAATTATGGGAGGCAGGGATAGTCAGAGGGTGGAAATGTCAAATACTATGGGGTGTAGGTTTAAAGTGAGAGGGGAAAGGTTTAAAGGAAATGTAAGGGGCAGGTTTTTAACACAGAGGGTGGTAGGTGCCTGGAACATGCTATCGGGAGAGGTGGTAGAAGAAGTTATGATTGCAACGTTTAAGAGGCATTAGACACAGGAACAGGCAGGGAATAGAGGGATATGGACCATGTGCAAACAGATGGAATTAGTTTAGAATGGCATTCTGGTCGGCACAGACATGATGGGCTGAAGGGCCTGCTCCTGTGCTGTACTCTTCTATGTTCTAATTGCCTCAAAGTTCGTATGGTCAATGGTGCAAACTTGTCTTTATATCTGCCTCTGAAACATAAAACATCTCAAAATGCTTCACAGATGAATTATAAAACAAAATAGACACATAGCTGTGTAAGAACGTATTAGGTCAGATGATGAAAACTTTTATCGTAGAGGTAATAAAAGGGACATGCTAAAGGAGAAAAGTAAGGTAGAGACACAGAGAGATTTCGGCAGTGAGCTCTTCATTGTGGAGTCCAAGCAGCTGAAGATAAAAAACCAGGATAATTAAGGATAATTGGGCGGCACGGTGGCACAGTGGTTAGCACTGCTGCCTCACAGCGCCAGAGACCCGGGTTCAATTCCCGCCTCAGGCGACTCTCTGTGTGGAGTTTGCACATTCTCCCCGTGTCTGCGTGGGTTTCCTCCGGGTGCTCCGGTTTCCTCCCACACACCAAAGATGTGCAGGTCAGGTGAATTGGCCATGCTAAATTGCCCGTAGTGTTAGGTAAGGGGTAGATGTAGGGGTATGGGTGGGTTGCGCTTCGGCGGGGCGGTGTGGACTTGTTGGGCCGAAGGGCCTGTTTCCACACTGTAAGTAATCTAATCTAATCTAAAAAAAACGTCAATGATGTGGTGGCTCAGTGGTTAACAGGTTTGATCCCAGCCTTGGGTGACTGGCCGTGTAGAGTTTGCACATTCTCCCCGTGTCTATGTGGGTTTTGTCTGGGTGCTCCATTTTCCTCCCACAGTCTAAAGATGTGTAGGTTAGGTGGGTTAGCCATGGTAGTTATAGGGAATGGGGAGAGGGTGCTGTACTGGGTGGAATGCTCTTTGGGGAGGCAGTGCAGACTTGATGGGCCAAATGGCCTCTTACTGTTCTGCAGGGATCTGACGTGATGCTGAAACATCCAGGAAATAGATGAACACAGACATCTTCAAGGATTGAGGATGCTAAGAGATTATAGTGAGCTGTGAAGTCACGAAAGGATTTAAACTGATGCATTGGGCAAAGCCAGTGTAGGTTAGTGAGTGCAGAGGTGATCATGTATTGATACAAGGCAGCATAGAGTGGGTAAATGAGCCAGTGCAATTTGACATTGAGATGAAAATGAACAAAGTTTGGATTTCACTGCCTTTTCCCACATGAATCATTCATTACTGAACTGTTGTTAAAAAAATCCAATTCTCTTGAAAACAAGGAGGAGATTGCTTGGTTTTCTTCATAATTAAAAAAAAATCATTAATAAAACTATATTCTCTAAAGTAAGATTTTTCAAAGCTAAATGTTTCTCCATATGGGACTGCATTACTAATTTTGGAGTCACAACAGATAGCCACTTGAATCCAATCATTAATACATTTGCTGTCTGATTGGGTTGCTCTTACAATGTTGCAAAATCCCTATACAGACTGTGTTAGGGATGATTTCCAAAATGAGTATTTAATATTCTGTCAGGCACATATAACCTCTTTAAAAAACCTTTGTACCTTCTACCACTGTTTCGAACAAGTCCTCGGCAAACTGGGATTAAAATTGTGAGTTGGTTGTTTTTGGCTCAGACTTGATGGGCTGAAGGGTATCTTTCAGTGCCATAGACCGCTATTTTCCGCGGAGCATGGAAGTTGAGGGGTGACCTTTTATAAAGCCACGAGGGGGGTACGTAAGGTGAATAGACACGGTCTTTTGCTGAGAGTAGGGGAGTCCAAAAGTAGAAGGATATAGGTTTAATGCGAGAGGGGGAAAATTTAAAAGGGACCTAAGGGGCAACCTTTTCACACAGAGGGTGGTGTATGTATGGAACGTGCTGCCAAAAGGAAATGGTGGAGGCTGGCATAATTAGAACATTTGAAAAATATTTGGACATTTACAGAAATATAGTCAGAGAGTCATAGAGATGTACAGCACGGAAACAGACTCTTCGGTCCAACTCGTCCATACCAACCAGATATTTTAAAGTAATCTAGTCCCATTTGCCAGCATTTGGCCCATATCCCTCTAAATCCTTCCTATTCATATACCCATCCAGATGCCTTTTAAATGTTGCAATTATACCAGCCTCCTCCACTTCCTCTGGCAGCTCATTCCATACATGCACCACTCTCTATGTGAAAAAGTTGCTCCTTAAGTTCATTTTAAATCTTTCCCCTCTCACTAAACCTATGCCCTCTAGTTCTGGTCTCCCCCACCCCAGGGAAAAGACCTTGCCTATTTATCCTATCCATGCCCCTCATGATTTTATAAACCTCTATAAGGTCACCCCTCAGCCTCCGACGCTCCTGGGAAAGCAGCCCCAGCCTATTCAGCCTCTCGATGTAGCTCAAACCCTCTAACCCTGGCGACATCCTTGTAAATCTTTTCTAAACCTTCTCAAGTTTCACAACATCCTTCCCACTGCACACAACAGGAAAGGTTTAGTGGGATATGGGCCAAAGGCAGGCAAATGGAATTAGTTTAGTTTAGGATACCTGGTCAGCAAGGATGAGTTGGACCAAAGAATCTGCTTCTGTGCTGTGTGACTCTAGATCTCGATGACTCAAAGAATGGGGGAAAGCTAATTCCCGTGGAACACAATCCTGAAAGGCAATAAATTTGCTTCCAAGAGAAATTATCTGTGTCATTCCAGAGAATTCTGTTGAATTTCCAACATGGTAAAATATGATTCAGCCTGGGTTGTTGATTTCAGTGTTGTTGATTCAATACAATCCTAATCCTACCCTCTTAACTCTTATATTGCCAGCTTAATTCTATCAGCGATTCCTTCTACATTTTTCTCCCTTATGGACTTAATATGAGATATAGACAGAAATAGCACAGAGAGAAGCCATTCAGTCCATCGTGATAGTGCTATCAGAGAGGCTTGTCATCAGTGTTATTCAATTAGTCCAACTCTGCCCACTTCACCAGAGCACTGTCATTTTTTTTTCCCTTCTCTGGCATTCCCTTTCAAAAGCAACATCACAAATCTACTTTGCCTAACGTTTCAGGCAGCTCATGCCAGATCGTGTCCCCACTGACTCTTTTGCAAATTTTCTTAAATCTATGTCCACTGCTTCACAAATCACCCCCCAATGGGAACAGGCTTTCCTTATTGACTTTGCCTACAGTAAATCTGATCAGCTCCTTTCCAGCAAATCCACCTCCTGGCTTTCCCAAACAAAAGTTGGTTTAACTTTAGCAGACAAAATGCTTTACAAGCTTCCAGTTAAATAAGTCTGTATGCAACAAGATCTGCTAGGCAAGAGTGAGGACTGTAGATGCTGGAGAACAGAGTCGAGAGTGCTGTGCTGGAAAAGCACAGGCAGTCAGGCAGCATCTGAGGAGCAGGGGAATCGACATTTCGGGTGTAAGTCCTTCATCAGGAATGGCCATGTGGGCCAGGGGTGCTGAGAGATAAATGGGAGAGGGGTGGGGTTGGGGGGAAGGTCGCTGAGAAAGCAATAGGTAGATGAAGGTGAGGGAGAAGGTGATCTATTCGCTCCATCCTCCTCTCCAACCTATCACCTTCTCCATCCTCCATTGCCAAGCCCTTACCACCCGACACCTGGAGGAAGAACGCCTCACATTCTGCTTTGCGACCTTGCAACCACACGGGATCAATGTAGATTTCAACAGTTTCCTCATTTCTCTTCCCCGCACATTATCCCAGTTGCAAGCCTCCAACTCAGCACTGCCCTCCTGACCTGTCCATCACCTTTCCCACCTATCCACTCCACCATCCTCCCCGACCTATCACCTACTCCCTCACCTTCATCTTCCTATCACATTCTCAGCTACTTTCCACCCCCCCCAAACCCAAACCCCTCCCAGTTATCTCTCAGCCCTGACCCACAAGCCTCATTCCTAATGAAGGGCTTATGCCTGAAACATCAATGCTCCGGTTCCTAGGATGCTGCCCGACCTGTTGTGCTTTCCCAGCATCACACTCCCAACTCTGTAACAAGATCTCCACAATATCCAGGCTCGGGCTGGCAAGCAACAAGTAACATTCACACCATGTAAATGCCAGGCTATGACCTCCTCTAATAAGAGAAAATCTAACTACTGTGCCTTGGCATTCAAGAGTGTTACCATCATGGATTCTCTTACTATCAACATCATGGGGCTACCATTGACCAGAAACTCAACTGTCGAGATTAGAGCTTTTACCCGAAATGTCGATTTTCCTGCTCCTCAGATGCTGCCTGACCTGCTGTCCTTTTCCAGCACCACTCTAATCTTGACTCTAATTTCCAGCATCTGTAGTACCCACTTTTGCCCAGAAACTCAACTGGGCTTGCCACCGAAATTACACCTGATGAAGGATCAGTGCTCCGAAAGCTTGTGATTTTAAATAAACCCGTTGCACTATAACCTGTGAACTCTGACTTAAGAGATATGGAACAAAAGGGAAAAAGATATAGGGAACCAAACAGAAATTGCTGGAGAAACTCAGCTCATTGGTGAAAACAAAACAGAGTTAATGTTTCAATGGGTCGAGTGGCCTTACTTCAACTCCTATTTCTTATGGTCTTATGGAGTCCAGTAACCCTACTTCAGAACTGACAGTCGATTGGAAAAGGTGGTATATGTGCTGAAGATAAGGGGAAAGGAGTGAGCAGGTAGACAGAGATGGAACCCAGGGACAGAACAACAGTTAGGGAGACTGGAGGATGGGAGAGGGTGTGCCAGGGAGAAACAGTGAATGGTCAAAGAGGTTCGAGAGTCTAAATGATCATTTCTACGTTCCTCTTGTGACAATGCTGTGGCTTTCAAAAGATTATTTTGTCCTGGGTTTTTTGAAGATAGGTTGTAAGGCAGAGCCGTTAAGTGAAGATCACTTGAGTAAACAGCTTGGGAGGCCTTGGGGTTTTCTTTTTGAACCTGGACCAATGGAAGCAGCCTGGGTGTGGCCAGCTCTCAGCACCAGGCTTTCTACTTTTTTAATTTAGTTTTTACGTTTAATTTTAAACAGAAACTATTGGGATCTCAAAAGAGCTGGAGGCTTCAGTGAATGTCTGCTGGCTGCAAATCTCTCTGAGTTTTCTCTTGATGATTTTCTTTCCTCCTGGATTGGAAAACTGCATGAGAGTATCTGTGTCTGAATTTCCCTTTGTTTGCCAAGGGGTGTGTTAATGGGATGTTACTGTATTGGAACAGTTAATTAGTAATAGGTACTGTATCTATTATTCTGTTAGGTTTCCAATAGAGTTAAATAATTCTAAATTCTTATTTCTTTGTTTGTATTTTAACTACAGTGTTTAAATAAATCATGTTCTGCTTAACGTTGAGTAATTTGACCAGTCGCATCACGCTGTTTCCATGCTGTACATCTCTATGACTCTATGACTCTATGACATCTAGGATAGCTACTTTACTTCTACCTTTAAAATAAGTAAAAGTTAGGGTCTTGGCTACCTTCTTTAAATATTTTGAGGGGGGCTGGGCTGGTCCCAAGACCATATGTTCTCTCCCAAGAACTGATAATTATCCTGGGGATCTACCCTTCCTGAACCAACACTCTTGAAACAATTGAATTGGCCAATCATTCAAATGGATTTTGCTGCGGGATCATTAGCTTTTGCAGTTGCCTTCTGTGTATAACAGTCTCCATCTTGAAGCAGGTCATCACAATCATCATTGAGATTACTTGAGGATGTGCTATTGTAATCTTTATGGCTGTGGCAATGAACTGATCATGAATCCAAGTTCTATCACCAGAAACTAGATTCAATCTGTAAGGTAACTCTCAGGTTTTCTTTTCTCCCCAATAACAGCGCAAATTTGTAAAATGGCTGACTTCTTTACGAATGTCCACCAGAAATGTGGCTATCTAATTGGGTTTATTAGATAGAAATATGAAAATACAGGTCAGTCATCCATCCCATTCTGCCGTTCAGTAAGATGAAGACGATTGTGCAACCCAATTCCTTGATTCTAGGTCAATGAGATGTATCCTTCAGATGGACATTGTTAGCCAACATTATTGTTGAAAAAGAAACCAGCAATTTTCCAGCGCCTTTCCAGCTTCACTGGTTTCTTATGATCACATTTTTAAAAAAATGTTTTGGAGCGAATATCTGTAGCGACCTGCTTCAACTGTTTCATGTCAGCTTCATGAGAATTATACTTGCATGGAGTGACTGCACTTATCTGGAAAAATAAAGGGGCTTTTTTCTATCGAAAATAGATGGCCGAGCTGTGTCTGGAGAGAGATTTTTAGGATTATGGAAGGATTTTACAGAGTGCATGTTGAGATTTTTTTATTCACCGGTGAGACGTTAGCATCACCCACTGGCCAGTCCTAGCTGCCCTTGAGAAGGTGGTGGTGAGCTACTTTCTTGAACTACTAAAGTCTATTTGGTGCAGTACACCCACAAAGCAATTAGGGTGGCAACTCCAGGATTTTGACCCAGGGACACTGACGGGACAGTTATGTATAGGGAATGGCTTGGAGGGGAACTTGCAAGGGGTGGTGCTCCCACATATGAGAGAGAGAAAAATTAGGGAACTTGTAATGAGCAAAGGATCGTGATGTTGTGACTTTTTGTAGAGAAGTATCTGACTTTAATCAAATCTGAGAGAATAAAGGAAAGGCTAATACAAGTCACCTGACTATAAAGGTGAATGCTAGAAATGGATTGCCTAGAGACATTCCCAGGAATGTAAGGAGCTATTGGAATTCCAGAAGATAGACAATGAAAATGAGAGGATTCTAGCTTCAGAGAGAAAAGGCAGATGGGAGAAAGAACTTCAAAGAAACTCTGCATAATTGCCTTCCTTGCTTTACTGAGCCTTTGATTCCTGAAATTTAACACACCATTATTTTGCACTTTTGAACTGCGCTAAGAACAGCGAGCAGACCTCCAAGAAGAAGGCTTTACAAGCGACCCTCAGAGGGGTGTTTTGACCGAGAGGAACAAGTGGAGATTCCATCTTGAACAATCTAAGACGAAATTATGGGGAAGTGACGGCCTTGTGGTATCATCATTGAACTGTGATCCGGAAAGCCTCGTAATGTTCTGGGGAGCCAGGTTCTAATCCTGCCACAGTTAAGGGTGGAATTTGAGTTGGAGTTGGAGTCCACGGTGAGGCCGGGAGACCAAGTCCACACTGAGGCCGGGAGTCTGGGTTCATACTGAGGCCGGGAGACTAAGTCCGTACAGAGGCCAGGAGTCTGCACTGGCTTTCACCCCTGACATCATCGATGCAACTCAAAGATGGGAGGTTTAAAAAAAAAGGAAAAGGAAAATCTCAGAAAGGGAGAGGCAAAAATAGAAAAGAAATGGACGGAGCTCCAGCTCAGGAGTCCTCCTCCACAGCCATCTTGGAGAAAGGTGCTTGAGTTGAATTGAAAAGTTTCATCTGAAGGGAAATTGGGTGAATACATGAGGGAGAAAGGAATTGAAAAACATGGGGTGAGGTGGGCTTGTCTGAGCAATGGCTTTCTCCACATTAATATATATAAAGTGAAAGCGTGAATGATCAAATTTAAAAACAGAAATTAATTTGCTACATTATAAAATCCATTAGAAATTAAATCCGATGCATAAATCTGTTGAAAGATGAAAATTTACTGAAATGAATAAATAGACCTTCAGTCTCCCATTATCTTATGAAAGAATACTGCAAAGCAAAATTGTGAATTAATTGAAGTAAGACTAAACACGCATCTCTTTAATCAAGTTATCTTCGAATAACACATTGAATGTTTCTCACTGTTAAATCCAAATGTCTACAATGTCCCCGAGTCCTATCTCACATTGTCTGTTGAGCACATTCTACTCACGGCTTCTAATCTCTGGGCTGTCACAGGCATAATCTATTGATGGCTGAGATGACAAAAGGAAGGTCCCTATAACTACGAAACACTGAGGAGTAGAATAAAGAACAATCAATGAGCAGACAGTTCTCTGGAGATCCCCAGGCAATGGAGCAATATTGTGCTTGGTTAGCTCTGAAATTCAAAGTTGCTATATTTGTGTTAAACTTCTCCCTTCAGTCAAGAATTGGGAGGTGTCGGAAATATCGCGCCTCACCATTCACAACGATGCTGAGGGGAGAGAATCAAAGCAAAGAATGATGAATTCAATTTGAACGCATCATTAACCTGCTGACGCCATGGGCAATCTTCCAGTCACAATGCCCTCAGTAGGGTCTTACTTGGCAAATGGGCTTTAAAAGCTGATTCACTTCCTTTTATCTCAGCATTGCACGTCCAGAACAACAAATCCCAAGGAGAGGCTCAGAAAGCTTTGTGCCTTAGATTATTTTCCAAAGTACGTTTGTAATTTCTCTGCGTCCGATTTATAACAGAATATATACAAAAACATAGCCGTGTTGATAGAGACATGATAACCAAGTCATCCAATTAACACAACATGAATAAAGATTGCTCTATTCTTTTATGCTGCGTTTCCCATTTTGTGTGATGCCGTTCCGCAGGCAAACCCTTCACTGATGTCTTTGATCACAGCATTAATTCTTCACAATCCCTTTTCAGAGTGGGGGGGGGGGGGGGGCACTGTGATATGCTTCTGTTATAGCAAGATCATCAAAAATAAACCTTTACTTGGAAATGATCCAGAGATGCCGGTGTTGGATTGGGGTGTACAAAGTTAAAAATCACACAACACCAGGTTATAGTCCAATAAGTTTAATTGGAAGAACACTAGCTTTCGAAGAGCCACAACCACCTGGTGAAGGAGCAGTGCTCCAAAAGCTAGTGCTTCCAAATAAAACTGTTGAACCTGGTGTTGTGTAATTTTTAACTTTACTTGGAAATGCTTTGTTACTAGTAGTGATTGTGCACTTTAAGCCATTGTAAGGAAGGCCATTTTATAGAATATTGTTTAACCTAATTGGGCAAATTCAACTCATAATTTACCTTTCACCTCAATATTTCACAATAAATGTGCCAAGTCCATCAAGCACTATAAGGCAGACAGGACCTGACTGACACCTGGTTCCAGTAGCTGAGAGCTGGGTGCAGAAGACCATTAGGGGCCAGCAGAGTCTAGATGCCAGCATTTTGTTGGTGTTGAGTGTGTGGATTGCATTCCATATTGGTTTCCTTTGGGAAGACTTTCGGTAGCCATCAACTGAAGCACACGCATGGACTCATCCAAATTCTGCATGCAGGCAGCGTTCCCTTTCCAACCAATGAGAAGATACATGTGACTAATGGGAATTGGAGAGACAGTCACTGGGAATCAGAGATGGCCTTTAGGTAGAATGAATGTAAGGAGAAAGTGAGAACTGCAGAAGCTGGAGATCAGAGTCAAAAAGTGTGGCGCTGGAAAAGCACAGCAGGTCAGGCAGCTTCCGAGGAGCAGGAGATTCAACCTTTCAGGCATAAGCCCTTCATCAGGAATGTGGCTGATGAAGGGCTTATGCTCGAAATGACGACTCTCCTTCTCCTCAGAAGCTGCCTGACCGGCTGTGCTTTTCCAGTGCCACACTTTTTGACTCTGAGAATGAATGTAAGGACAGGTAAAGTGTCTAGAAACAAGAGGAGAAAAAGGAGTAGCATAGACGAGGGAGCGACAGCTACGTCAGTTGCATTCCATAGGCAGTGAAGCTTCCTGGTAGGTCTGCCATTATGTGGACATTGCCAACACTTGCCCAGTGGCTTCTCAAAAATACCACTGGCACAGGAGATGCCAGGCGGATATGCACTGAGTGGTGAATTGTTACAGGAATGCTGCATGGTAAGATCGTTTCCCAAGTGAAGGTTGATTTGTGATTTATTGTCACATGTGGGCGGCAGGGTGGCACAGTGGTTAGCACTGCTGCCTCACAGTGCCAGAGACCCAGGTTCAATTCCCGCCTCAGGCGACTGACTGTGTGGAGTTTGCACATTCTCCCCGTGTCTGTGTGGGTTTCCTCCGGGTGCTCCGGTTTCCTCCCACAGTCCAAAGATGTGCAGGTCAGGTGAATTGGCCATGCTAAATTGCCCGTAGTGTTAGGTGCATGGTAAATATGGGGAATGGGTGTGGGTGGGTGCGCTTCGGCGGGTCGGTGTGGACTTGTTGGGCCGAAGGGCCTGTTTCCACGCTGTAAGTAATCTAATCTAATGTGCTCTACAATGAAGAGCACGGTAAAACACAGCGAACAGCTTCAACCCAGCGCCGTTCGAATACTTCAAGAATAAAAGGACAAAGCTGAAAGAAGGTCCATCTTTGTTCCTCCATCATAACTCCCGAGCCCTCAGCACCCTGGCTAATGACACCAACCCTGCCACCTATTCCGGATCCACCAATGTTGGAGTTGCCACTCTTCAGGAGGCATCACTTTGTCGCTGGGCCCTCCTCATTGATGGCTGCCTGTGCTGGATCCATGCTTACGCCATAACCACGAACCCCTACCAGGCCTACTGCAACCAGGATCTGCCACCACTGCCTCACCGATAACCAGGACTCCCCCCCTCCTTGCCTACAACACCAGGTCCTGCCGCCACTGCCTCACCGATAACCCCTGGAATCTCTCCTTCCAGGCCTACAACAACCAGGATCTGCTGCCTCAGCCTCACTGACAACCAGGAGCCCCCGCTCTGGGCCTATAGCAACCAGGAGCCCCCGCTCTGGGCCTATAGCAAAGAGGAGCCCCCGCTCTGGGCCTATAGCAACCAGGAGCCCCCGCTCTGGGCCTATAGCAAAGAGGAGCCCCCGCTCTGGGCCTATAGCAACCAGGAGCCCCCACTCTGGGCCTATAGCAACCAGGAGTCCCTGGCTCCTCTGCCAGACCAGGAAACATCTCACCAAGGGTCCCGCTCCCCTCTGTGATGGCATCCCCCACACCCCCCTTCGCCGGCGCTCACAGAAAGGTGACAAAGAAAAAGAAAAAGAAAGAAGACATTAAAGGTAAGGAAAGAAGGGAGAAAGCAGCCAACCAGAACAGGCAGGCCCAGAACATTTCCTACATCGCCTCTGCAACCATCTTGGAGGTTTATGTGTGTAGGAGGTGAAGAATGTCACAGGTAGTTAATGAAGTCTGTTTGGTGAGATATATGTGAAACCTCACTAGGCCCCGCAACGAAAATCTCTTCCAAAACAACCTGACATAATTCACACTTAGCAAAGAAACTACAAGCTTTGAGTCTCCTGTCTCACATCCTGATTAAATGGCTCCAGCTATTGCCATAGCTACCAAATGCATTTTGTGGTAAATAGCAGGTCCCCAGTGATTTGGGGTTGGGGGTGGGAATTGTGGATCTATAATGGGCTTTAACTGTGATTCTCAGTCATTACTTTTTCATTACTTTTATACAATTTCTTAAAAAAAAATCCAATAATCATCGAAACAAAGTTTTATCAATGTTATGTAGAATGATGATGACTCCTGTACCTTGAGGCACAGTCTAGATTTAAATCATCGTAGACTGTCTCATAAGTTCACAATACAATACTCTTATAAATATTAAATGAAATAAAACAGCAGTCTAAGAATCCCATGAGTTCACCCCACCAGTCGCTCTGAAGCCCATTAGCAATTGACCTTATTGAGTTAGCGTAACATTTTCAACAATCTTTCAGCCACAGACTGCTAACCTTAAAAAGACAGAAATAAATGTAACAGGAATAGGAGCAGGGCAGATGGTGAATAATTAACCGTGACCATTGCTTCTGGCACATGTCAACTGCATGTTACTGCTAACTCATATGATCAGAAGATGTATGTTGTATTGACTGCACCCTTTGAGTGGTATTGGTGTTGGTAGACAGGGCGAGTGCAAAACTGTAAAGGAGCAGCACCAGTGAATGCTCACCCTGCGGTACGTAAAGAAACCCTCTTAAAGGGAGCTGCTTTTTGTCTGCAACAACTTCTGGAGATCTTCGTAGATCTCATCCTGATGTGTGCTAAAAACGGCAGGTCTGAGAAAAGCGCAGGCTCCAAGACTGCACAGGGGAGGCCTTGGTTATGGAGGTGCACAGGAACAGAGATACTCTCTGTTCATAAAGAGCTAAGAGGCCTTCCAGACCAAGACACAATGAGATGACTAAATGCAGATAACCAAAGCAGCTCATGCTCAGAGTCAAGCCTAGAGGATCTGGACATAGTGCCACAATAGGCTCAAATAATTTCACACTAAGTGGTCAAGGTCAGTACATTTTTAAATGCTGTATTCCATTAATTGCACCACTAATCTTTGCCACTACACTTTACCTCCATCATTCACCGGTTACTGATATATACTGTCTTATCAACCTTGTTCAGGCCTTTTATAAGCTCTGGAGCAGGTGAGACTTCAACCCAGATTTCCTAGCTCAGAGACAAGAGCACTACTATTGCATCTGCGATTCTCGGACACACTTGTTACTTGTATAGTTTGTTTTATTTAACCTAATTTCGAGTCAACCTGTGCAGAGATGTAGGGCAGGTAGTCAATGAAGTCTGTTTGGTGAGACATATGTGAAACCTCACTAGACCCCATGACGAGAATCTCTTCCAAAAAAACCTGACATAATTCACACTTAACAAGGAAACTACAAGATTTGAGACTTCCGTCTCACATCCTGGAGCAGGTGGGACTGAACCTGGGACTCCATTCCAGGCGCCAGGACACTACCACTATTCCACAAGATGGCACTCCCTTGTTGCTTGCATTCTCAAAATTAACCTATTTTTCTAATCAATCTGTTTAGAGATGTTATTAAACCTGTCTGGAGCAAGTGGGGTTGAACATGGACCTCCCAGTCTAGGGGTAGTGACACTACTACTGCACTACAAGAGGACCCTTGTTACTTGTATATTCTTGGCATTTAATTTTATGCAGGTGGTTCTGGATGTAGGTTTGCTCGCTGAGTTGGAAGGTTTCTTTTCAGACGTTTCGTCACCATACTGAGTAACATCATCAACGAGCCTCTGGATGAAGCACTGGCGGCATGGCCTGCTTTCTATTTATGTGTTTAGGTTTCCTTGGGTTGGCGATGTCATTTCCTGTGGTGATATCATTTCCTGTTCTTTCTTCGGTGGTGGACACTACCTGGGGATTGGCCCAATCCCCTATAAATAGTCCCACTCAGGCATGCTACCTTAATTTGGTTTGTTAAGTTTCTTTTAAAGTTTAGTTATTTTGTTACAATGTGTTAGTACCACATCTTTCAAGTGGGTACTTATTTCTTTAGGATTAGTTCAAAGTGATATAAAAATGCTGACTAAAAGAACTTTGTTGGCTTAGAGGGTACAGTCAGATCACGACAGTTCCATTCTTATGCAATCCTGCGCTATAAGAAAATCGTGGAAGACTCATAGAATCCCCACAGTGTGGAAACAGGCCATTTGAGCCAACAAGTCCACACTGATTCTCAAAACAGTAAAGCCAACAGACCCATTGCCCTTTCCTTATTACTTTACATTTACCCCCGACTAAGGCATCGAACCTACACATCCCTGAAACACTATGGACAATTTAGTACGGCCAATTCACCTAAACTACAAATCTTAAATTGTGCTGTAATAACAGCACCGTTTAAACTAATGGGGCTGGAATCACATTGTAACCAATACACTCTTTAAAGGTTTGTGCTTGAGAAACACTGTCCCCAATTCATCAATCGTGTTATAGTGAATTCATGTTAACAAAACGCGTGTTATAGCAGAAAGACCCATCCATGCTTGTGATGTGTAATTGTTTAAATAAACATAAAAGCATGATTAAAATTGGCTCCAGTTCCACCTTTCAGCCACTGTCTCTCTGAAACACAACTTCAGCTCCGAGCAGTCACAACTCAGAAATGACATTCTCAACTCACCACATTCCCAGCTTCACATCAAGTCTCACAAATTGCACACACTGACAGCCATTCATAGCAGATTGCATGGCACCCACTAGCAGACTTGCCCACCTCTGACAAGACAACAGGGCTCTCCGGCAGAGGGAATGGATGGTAACCTGTCGGAATGCACATGTCTTTTCTTACATGGAGGAAACAGCCACTGTTGCAGTGCCCAGTGCTGAGGCCTGGGAAGCTGACAATGTCTCCTGACAAGTCCAAAACAAGTGACAAAAATCAACAGCCAATCAATGGGAAGTTGCTCTGTGATGTATTTCCTGACTGAAACAGTACAATTCCATTCTCGTGTTGACTCTTACAACCTTTCATTTTGAAATTGCTCTCACCTCCTCCCTACCGACTGTGTCTTTAGACATGTTTCTGATGACCTGAAACAACCACACTAATGGGTTGTTTCTGCCTTTGTAATTTAAAAGCATCATATGGACACAAGCTGTTAATGATGACGCAGTAGTCCATTATTTCTTGAATGGCTGTGTAATTAAGATGTTCGCAATAATAGAGGTCATGAAACCATCAAGTATTGTCTTCAAGATTGATCTGATTTATTAATATCCATCAGGAAGAAACCGTCCATTCCTTACCTGGTCTGGCCTACATGCGACTCCAGACTCAAAGCAATGGGGTTGACTCTTCATTGCCCTCTGAAATGGCCTGGAAAGCCATTCTGTTCAAGGGCAAATGGGCAAAGGCAAAACATGCTGACCTAACCAAGACCTATCCCAGAAACAGATAGAACTAACATCCCAGAAGGAGTATCAGAGGCTGAAGGGTGACCTTATTTATGAAATCATGAGGGGCATAGGTAGGGTGAACAGCCAAGGTCTGTTTGGCAAAAGTGAAGACTGCAGATGCTGGGGATCAGAGTCGAGAGTGTGGTGTTGGAAAAGCACAGCCGGTCAGACAGCATCCGAGGAGCAGGAGAGTCAACGTTTCAGGCAAAACCAAGGTCTTTTTCCCAGGGTAGAGAGCACAGGTTTAAAGTGAGAGGGGAAAGATTTAAAAAGGACCTGGGGTGGGGGTGGGGTAGGAGGGGGGCAAACTCTTTCTTGCAGAGGGTAGTACGTGTATGGAATGAGCTGCCGGAAGAAGTGATGGGGACTGGTACAATTACAACATTTAAAAGGCACCTCGATGGGTATATGAATAGGAAGGGTTAAGAGGGTTATGGGCCAAGTGCTGGAAAATGGGACTAGATTAATTTAGGAGATCTGGTCAGCATGTATGAGTTGGACTGAAGGGTCTGTTTCTGTGCTGGACATCTGTATGACTCTTTGACTAGGGTGGTTCATGGGAAAAAAAAAGCCCGGAAAAGCACCTTCTCAGGATTGAAGGGCAGACAATAAATGTAGTCTTACTAATCGTGTTTTGTATTCTATGACCAAATTAAAAGGAGAGGCCAGAAAGGATATTTCACATGCTGGGATATTTTTAAAGATTTATACTTCACATTCCTTATGGTTTCTCTAATTGCCTGAACAATGGAGAAGTATTAAGGAATTGAAGTCATCCTTACAATTTCTTCCTCTGTGGCTGTATTTCCATGGCAACCATACTCCCAGAACAATGAGGGAGGAAAATGAATGATCTCCTGCAGAGATTCAACAATGGTTCACCACTTACCGGATCTGGAGTTGCCTCTTAATAGTTTCTTATTGCTGTAGATTTACAGTTTGAAAAGCCATTTCTAGCTCACTATACATCTTTGATCTTTTAATGTATAGAAGAAACTGCCATCAAAGACATGCAACAGGAGAAGGAGAGAGTGGAGTCGCACCAGAATTCTGAAGGTTTTCAAATGGCTTGCTTTGTCAAAGTTGTCATGGGATTATACCAGAACTGATAGCTTCCTCAATTAAGAATAAAACTGAGTTCAGAGAAAGCTCAGCAAATCAGTCAGCATCTCTGGAGAGAGAGCATGCTTTGGGGAAGGAACCCAACCATCCAAAGTCAGCGAGTCCTACATGTGACTCCAGACCTTCAGCCAACGTAACCCTTGATTCTGAACCACCTCCTGAAATGGCTGATCAAGCCCCTTCAGTTCATGATTGCTTAGGGAACATGACCCTTGATTCTGAACCACCCTCTAAAATGGCTGATCTTAGGGATGCACTTCAATTGCTGGCCTGGAGATCAATGCCTACATTCCATGAAACAGTAAAGGGAAATAGAGTTCATAGGTCAAACAAAGTTCAAGTTAGGTCCTAACCATTTTGAGGAACTTCATATTGTAATAACGAGGGGGAGGCAATGCCCTGATGGTATTTTCACTCGACTATTAATCCAGAAACACAGCTAATGTTCTGGGGACCCAGGTTCAAATCCCACTAAGGCAGATGGTGGAATTTGAATTCATTGAAGGAATCTGGAATTATGGATCTAACAGTGAACATGAACCCATTGTCAATGGTTGGAAAACCCATCTGGTCCACTAATGCTGTTGAGGGAAGGAAACTGCCATCCTTACCTGGTCTGGAATACTGGGTTCAATTCTGGTATGTCTGCTGTAGGAAAGATGTTGTTAAACTTGAAATGGTTCAGAAAAGATTTACAAGGATACTGCCTGGGTTGGAGGGTTTGAGCTACAGGGAGAGGTTGAATAGGCTGGGGCTGCTTTCCCTGGAGCATTGGAGGCTGAGGAGTGACCTTCTCGAGGTTTATAAAATCATGAGAGGCATGGATTGGATAAATAGACAAGGTCTTTTTCCCAGGGTAGGGGAGTCCAAAACTAGAGAGAGGATTAAGTTGAGAGGGGAAAGCTTTAAAAGAGATCTAACTGGCAACATTTTTACACAGAAGGTGGTGTGTGTATGGAATGAGCTGCCAGATGGATTTGTGGAGGCTGGTACAATTACAGCATTTCAAAGATATCTGGGTGGGTATATGAAAAGGAAGGGTTTAGAGGGACATGGGCCAAATGCTGGCAAGTGGGACTAGATTAATTTAGGATATCTGGTCAGCATGGATGAGTTGGACCAAAGGGTCTGCTTCTGTGCTGTACATCTCTATGACTCTTAATGACACATGATTCCAGACCCACAGTGATGTGGTTGACACATAACTGCCCTCTGGGCAATTAGGGATGGGCAATAAATGCTGACCTGGCACATGAATGAAGAAAGAGAAACAAAATCTAACCTTCTCCCCGTGGCCCAGAGGTGCAAAGTTATCGCTGTCCTGATGGGTTTTCAAAAACCCCATTCAAAATATAACAATATACTCCATAAATTGTAACAAACCTATTGTATATAGTCCAAATAACCCCGTCTCTCATACTTTTTGTTCGGTTCAGACATCCATTTTGTTACCCTTTGAGTCCACCTTTGCAGCATTACCAGTGTGAAACTGTATCCGCAAACTATTTGTGACTCTTTGCAGTTTAAGAGAGAATTGTAAGGGATAGGATTCTTAGAGAGAATTGTAAGGGATAGGATTTATGCACATCTGGATAAGAATAATGTGATCAAGGATAGTCAGCATGGTTTTGTGAAGGGCAGGTCGTGCCTCACAAACCTTATTGAATTCTTTGAGAAGGTGACTAAGGAGGTAGATGAGGGGAAAGCGGTAGATGTGGTATATATGGATTTTAGTAAGGTGTTTGATAAGGTCCCCCATGGTAGGCTACTGCAGAAAATACAGAGATATGGCATTGAGGGTGAGTTGGAGGTTTGGATTAGGAATTGGCTGGCTGGAAGAAGACAGAGGGTAGTAGTGGATGGCAAAGGTTCACCTTGGAGTGCCGTCACTAGCGGTGCTCCGCAAGGATCTGTTTTGGGACCATTGCTGTTTGTCATTTTTATAAATGACCTGGAGGAAGGATTAGAAGGTTGGGTGAGCAAGTTTGTGGATGATACGAAAGTCGGAGGAGTTGTAGACAGTGAGGAAGGATGTGGCAGGTTACAGCGGGATATAGAGAAGCTGCAGAGCTGGGCAGAAAGTTGGCAAATGGAGTTCAATGTAGCTAAGTGTGAGGTGATTCACTTTGGTAAGAGTAACAAAAAGATGGGGTACTGGGCTAATGGTCGGATACTTGGTAGTGTGGAAGAGCAGAGGGATCTTGGTGTCCATGTACACAGATCTCTGACAGTTGCCACCCAGGTAAATAGTGCAGTGAAGAAGGCATATGGCGTACTGGCTTTTATTGGTAGAGGAATTGAGTTCCGGAGTCGTGAGGTCATGCTGCAGTTGTATAAGACTCTGGTGCGGCCGCATCTGGAATATTGTGTGCAATTTTGGTCGCCATACTATAGGAAGGATGTGGCGGCACTGGAACGGGTGCAGAGGAAGTTTACCAGGATGTTGCCTGGTATGGTAGGAAGATCCTATGAGGAAAGGCTGAGGCATTTGGGGTTGTTTTCATTGGAGAAAAGAAGGTTTACGGGTGACTTGATAGAGGTGTACAAGATGATTAGGGGGTTAGATAGGGTTGACAGTGAGAACCTTTTTCCACGTATGGAGTCAGCTATTACAAGGGGGCATAGCTTTAAATTAAGGGGGGGTAGATATAGGACTGATGTTAGGGGTATGTTCTTCACTCAGCGAGTCGTAAGTTCATGGAATGCCCTGCCAGTAGCAGTGGTGGACTCTCCCTCTTTATGGGTATTTAAGCGGGCATTGGATAGGTATATGGAGGATAGTGGGTTAGTGTAGGTTAGGTGGGCTTTGATCGGCGCAAAATCGAGGGCCGAAGGGCCTGTACTGCGCTGTATTCTTCTATGTTCTATGTTCTAAGTCCACTTTATAAAGATGCCCAAAGTCCTTCCTCTCCTGCGAACAAATATCCATTTCGACGCTTATAATTTCATCTTCACTTTACCTTTTTCTCATTGAATACAGTTCACCACAATTCCCTCTCCTAGCTTAACGAATGGGAACGATGGATTCTGGAGAACACTGTGAAAATCGTTATTTGCAGACACTGTCCATGACTTTTGAGTTCTGTCAGATTCAGGCTGTGTATTGCGACAGGATATTCCCTCAGATCTCTTCCTTTCATGAAGTTTCACCTTTCACTTCTTTTCAGAATCAGTTTGAGCATTACTTGGTCCAGGTTCTAAAGCTTTGCCTCTCATGTCTTTCATGGCTTTAGCTTCTTTGTTCTGTAGTTTGGGGGAAAGGTTATTTCAACTAACCAAACAGCAGAGTCATCTATCAGTGGCTTAAATGCTTATGGTTCACTTTGTTACCTTAAGAATCGTTTTAAACACATACTGACAATCAATGAAAAAAATCTTGGTACTTTTTTAAAAAAATCTTATTTCTGAATTACTTTTGCTTTGTTTTTTGAATGAGCACAATTTTTTTGCTCTCACAGGAACAAAGATATCGTCTAAAGGCTTCAGGACCCTGAAGCAGCATTGAGATAATGTCATGAAGCCGCACATCACTGAGCGTAAATAGCACAGTGTGTGAGAAAATTAAAACTCTCTGAAAGTCTCATATGAGCACATGAACATATAAATAAGATAGATTAGTCCTCACCCAGTGTAACGACATCATAAGTCATATGACACCAGATTATAGTCCACCAGGTTTGTTTGAAACCACAAGCTTTCAAAGCACTGCCCCTTTGTCAAGTGACGTCACTTCATTTTCACTCTCTAATTAAAATGTTCTTAAAGGAATTTCTATTGTAACTCAAAGGAACCAGTCACAAGGCTTTATGGATGGAGAAAAAGAACAAGCCTTCCACTGCTAATTCTCAGAAAAAGG
The DNA here is from genome assembly GCF_047496795.1 of Chiloscyllium punctatum. Classification (NCBI taxonomy): domain Eukaryota; kingdom Metazoa; phylum Chordata; class Chondrichthyes; order Orectolobiformes; family Hemiscylliidae; genus Chiloscyllium; species Chiloscyllium punctatum. The sequence continues at coordinate 17,676,157 of NC_092771.1, read as the reverse complement.
ATGAAAATTTAATGCTTTTTTTTGGGCTGCCAGACACACAAATGCACACACAACGGCATAAATGCACACACAGAATGCATACAAACACACATATACCTGCGTGCGCGCACACACACACACACACATATACACACACATACCTGCACATACACATGCACACACACAAAGAACGCACACACACAAAGAATGCACACACATACATACACACATATACCTGCACACACATACATACACACATATACCTGCACACACACACAAATACACACATATACCTGTGCGCGCGTGCATGCACACACACACAAATGCGCACAAATACCTGCACATATACATGCACACACACAAGGAACACACACACGCAGATACCTGCGCGTGCGCGCACACACACACACACACACACACACACAAATGCGCACAAATACCTGCACATATACATGCACACACAAGGAACACACACACGCAGATACCTGCGCGTACGCGCACACACACACACACACACACAAATGCACACACATACCTGCACATACACATGCACACACACAAAGAACGCACACACAAAAAGAATGCACACGCATACATACAAACACACATACCTGCACACACACAAATACACACATATACCTGCGCGTACGCACACACAAATGCACACACATACCTGCACATATACATGCACACACACAAGGAATGCACACACACACATCCACAGACATACCTTCACACACACACACACACACACACACACACACACACACACACACACACACATGCACTCATACACACAAATGCACACACACACATACCTGCACATACGCATACACACACACAAGGACACACACACATTCAAATACACACACATACGTACATGCACACTTGCATACAGACATTAACGTACAATATTTTAAAAAGAGAATGAAGAAAAGGAAGGCAAAATAATATGATATAATATTTTTTTAAAATAGAAAATAAAATCATATTTTAGAATACTTAGAAACTTTGAGGCATAAGATTTCGACACAAAGTCAAAATTGTTTCTTTGATGCCTTAGACCATTAGCAGTAGCGAATATTGCTGCTACACTTTGCATTCTGTGTTCTGATGTCTCTTGGTCATCTGTATTGTCACTGAGAGGCAGAGAAACAGCAATCTCACTCTGCAGAATAGATCACGGTGATGTGTTCAAATTTTTTGCCAAGTGTCTACATTACAACGGCATCTACACTTCAAAAGTACTTCAATCCCTTGAAAGCATTTTGTGATATCCTGAAGCAGTGAAAGGCACTATATAAGTTCATATCTTTTCTTTAAATGAGAATCACCCATCTTTGTCAATTCTTGGGAAATTCTCAGTCTGTGAGGAAGAGATAGGCGAGAATGCCTGGTATGTTGTTTTCAGGCGGACAATGAGTTTGAATTTTCAGGGCCCATAGACAGACATTCTGCCCGTACAATGATGATCTATTGTGTTTTTTGCACTTCTCTGGGAGATCCCTAAGCACTTCACAATCGATTACTTTTGAAGTGCAGTTAATTTATTTTGGAAGCAAGTGTGGCAGCTAATTTACACAAAGCATGACCCTCAAAAGGAAAAGATAAATAGCTACTTAATATATTCCAGGCATTGATCAAGAGATTAATCTTAGACAGAGTATAGAGTCATAGAGTTGTGCAACACGGAAACAGATCCTTCAGTCCAACTCATCCATGCCAACCAGTTATCTAAACCCAATCACGTCCCACCTGCCAGCACCCAGCCCATTTCCCTCTAAACCCTTCCTCTTCATATACCCACCCAGATGTCTTTTAAATGTTGTAATTGTACCAGCCTCCACCACTTCCTCTGGCAGCTCATTCCATACACACACCACCCTCTGCACGAAAAACTTGCCCCTTAGGTCTCTTTTATATCTTTCCCCTCTCACTGTAAACCTATGCCCTCTAATTCTGGGCTCCCTGACCCCAGGGGAAAAAACCTTGTCTATTTATCCTATCCATGCCCCTCATGATTTTGTAAGGTCACCTCTCAGCCTCTGACGCTCCAGAGAAAACAGCCCTAGCCTATTCAACCTCTCCCTATAGCTCAAATCCTCCAACCCTGGCAACATCCTTGTCAATCTTTTCTAAACCCTTTCAAGTTTCACAACATCCTTCCGATGGAAAAGAGACCAGAATTGCATGCAGTATTCCCTATTCAGCTTTGAACAAATGCCATGGGTTCTTTGACATGGGCCTGGGTAGGTTCGGTACGCTATTTCTCATTCAGAGGACGGTATATCAGGCATGTCAGTATCCTCTGTACTGAGACGTCAGACTACATTCTTGGGTGGATGGGTTGTGAGTCATAGGCAGGAATGCATGCTCTCCGTGGCAAGCCACATTGATAAATTAGGGTGGCATGGTGCATAGTTTTGGCCGAATCTCAATTTCATTGGGTTTCCTGAAAGATTTCACACTGCACCGTCCAATGGATTCTCGCTCCACATCTTACCAAACCTGACTCAGTCACTACCTACTTCATTCTGCCTCTCAATCCACCCGGGATGATTCACCGCTGCCAGGATAGCCTGGAATTTGTTGGCATCTCAGGATCAGGTGCCAACCAGACAAGGGTTAGCAGTCAGGAACTGCCTTGGATGGGTCATAACATTTACCTCAGGCAGGGCAGAGACAGGGAATTTGGTACCACGGTTTGCAGCAAGGATTTGGAAGTGATAAAATCCTTACAGTGTGGTAGCAGGCTGTTCAGACCATCAGGACCATGCTGACTGTCTGAAGAGCATCCCACCCAGACACACGCCCCTTAACCTATCCCCTTAACCTTGTATTTCCCAAGGCTAATCCACCCAGACTACACATTTTTGGACTGTGGGAGGAAACCAGAGCACCCGGAGGAAACCCACGCAGACACGGGGAGAATGTGCAAACTCCACACAGTTTCCCAAGAGTGGAACTGAACCTGGATCCCTGGCATTGTGAGGCAGCAGTGCTAACCACTGAGCCAAGACATCACCTTGCTTGTGGTGCAGAATGAGGTGTCCTCTTTCCTTCAGGACTGGCAGGGTAGACCACAACATCAGACCATGCCACCCTGGTCTGAGCTAGTCATCTGAGTCAGTGTGCTCTGAGGCACCTGGAGGAATGTCCAATAGAGTAGGATGAAGGTCATTGAACTTCTCCATTCCACCAGCGTAAATGCCACCATTTTAGCTCTGATACCACATACTCACAGTGTCTCTGTTACTTCACTCACCTCCCATCAAGTCTCTTGCGTGACCATTCTCACTATTGCCTACAATAATGCCTCACATCTTGCCCCTTCACTCTCACCCACTCCAGCACCCATCACCCTGCACGCCGTCTGTGCTGTCCACTCTCATTGGGCTCCTCCTGACAGTAACCTGCACTTCCATTTCCCATGGGGAGTCAATGGCCTCGGGGTGTTATCGCTGCACTGTTAACCCCGACACCCAGATTATGCCCTGAGGACCTGGGTTTGAATCCTGCTATGGTAGAATTTGAATTTATTTTTTAAAAAGTCTGGAATTAAGAGTTTAATGATGACGATGAATCCACTGTCAATTGGTGGAAAACCCATCTGGGTCACTAATGTCCTTCAGGGAAGGAAACCCCCATCCTTACCTGGACTGGCCTACACGTGACTCCAGACTGACAACAATGTGGTTGACTCTTAAGTGTTCTCTGGGTAATTACAGATGGGCAATAAATGCTGGCCTACTGAGCGATGCACTCATCCTGTGAATGAGTTAAAAAGAATACCTGTCTCATCTCACTCCAGGAGGAAAGCAGCCCACAATAGAGCAGGGACATTTGAGATGGATGGTGGGCTGCACAACATTCAGCTCCTTACCCTTCATGATGAGAAGATCCTTAGGCTGACTGCTCCAAGTGGCTGAGTAACTGTGTCCAAGCCCTGGACTGGTATCAGAGGCTGCCCTTGACTTATTATGCTCGGACCCCCTGCTTGAACACCGTCTCCCTTTACTTGACTGATGACTGCTGGTAACTATGACAAGGCTTTGTGCCTGCACTGGATGGCAAAGCAATGCAGCAGTGAGTCTGACATCTCTGGCTGAGGGACAAGGTGCAAAATGGCAAGGCAGGGTTGCTGTGAGCATCCAAGGAGGTTTACAGTGAGTGAGTGCTAAGAGGGCAACTGACCAGTTTGGAGATGGAGCCTGATCCAGTCCATGAGCTGACTGTGTGCCTCTGTGTGTAAAGTCTCTTTGCACCAGCATTACAATGATGGTCAACCAGTTGTGCTCCAAGATGGCAGGAATCAAGTACAGAAGCTTACAGTGAAGGGACTGGCAATGTGCCATGAGCTTGGCATGCATCAGATGTATTGCTCATCTCTGAGAGCTAACATTTAATGTCTAGGCCAAGATACAGTGGAGACACTTAGAGCTCTATCAAACCACAATTCTCAAGTTTGGAGAAGATTTGTAACTCAGGTTGAGGCTCTGGATGTAATTTTGCACCCTGAGCTGGAAGGTTCGTCTTCAGACGTTTCGTCACCATACTAGGTAACATCATCAGTGAGCCTCCGGTGAAGCACTGGTGTTATGACCTGTTTTCTATTTATGTGCTTAGGTTTCCTTGGGCTGGTGGTGTCATTTCTGGTGGCGATGCCATTTCCTGTGTTGGTGATGTCATTTCCTGCTCTTTTTCTCAGAGGGTGGTAAATGGGGTCCAAATCAATGTGCTTGTTGATAGAGTTCCAGTTGGAATGCCATGCTTCTATGAATTCTCATGTGTGTCTCTGTCTGGCTTGTCCACAATTCATTTATTAAGTACTTAAACAAATAACATACACTTTTAACTATTAGACATATCTCAATCATTGTCTTTCATTACTCTGATTCCTATAACTAAACCCAAACATTATTACCTGGGAGAGTTTGCAGCTTAAACAGTTCGATGTTTTCATCATCTCCTGACAAAGGGCACTTTCTTACAACGTGAGCCTTCGAAGTGTTGTTGGACAAAGGGGCTTCTTCAGGCTTTATATACACAAATCTCTGTGCTAAGTACATGCCTTACTTGGAATTATCATTGCACATGACCAATCCTGAATGTTTTGTCCAAATGTATGCAGGCCTTATTTGGACTTATCTGTGCATGTGAGCAATCCCAAATGCTTTGTCCAAATGTATACCTTATCTGGTTGGAGGTTTGCTCGCTGAGCTGGTGGGTTTGTTCTCAGACATTTCGTCACCATGCTGGGTAAAATCATCAGTGAGCTTCCGGTGAAGCATTGGTGTTCTGTCCCGCTTGTTAGTTATCTATCTCGGTTTGATGTGGTGGGTGATATCACTTCTGGATTGAAGAGTGTGGAGCTGAAAAAACACAGCTTATGCCCAAAATGTCAGTTCTCCTGCTCCTCGGTTGCTGTTTGACTGGCTGTGCTTTTCCAGCACCACACTCTTTGACTCTGATCTCCAGCATCTGCAGGCCACACTTTCTCCTAGATATTACTTCTGTTTCTGTTTCTGAGTGATTGGTAAATGGGGTCCAAATCTGTGTTTGTTAATCAAGTTTCGGTTTGAATGCCAGGCCTCTAGGAATTCCTGTGCATGTCTTTGTTTAGCCTGTTCCAAGATGGGTGCATTGTCCCAGTCAAACTGGCGTCCCTCTTCGTCTGTGAGTATGGATACCAGTAATAGGTTGATCATGTGTTTTGGTGGCTAGTTGGTGCCCATGTATCCTGATGGTTAGCTGCCTGCCCATTTGTCCAACGTATACCTTATCTGAGGGAGCAAGCAGATCCTGGTTTCCTGCAGTTTTAACTCTCCACAGATCTGCCTGACTCAGCGTACTTCCATTCACACAGTGAGACCATTGTTAGACCTCTTACCAGTTCCTGTCAGTTCCTATTACGGGTGTGGGAGTGCACTTGTGAAAGGTGCCAAAGAATCATGCCCTGAGAAACCGTTAAATGGTTTACACCATGGAGTTTCTTCACAGGCAGTGGTGAGTTCAAATCACCAGGGTCGCCCGCTGATTTCCATGGTGAGAATTCTCGGTAGATGGTGAAATAAGATGAGATGGCTGACGTGCATTAATGAGAGAGGATGTCCAGTTAATAAGGTCATTAATCAATAATTCTGCCGCTTAACAGGTAACGCAACACTGCCGAGTGAGAACCTCACCCCAACACCTCATCTCAGTTCAAAGATGCAGCAAATAATTCCTGATGTCGAGGTAGGCATCGTGCAATTCTGTTGCAATGTTTTCATCGTGGACCATGATATTTGGGTCCCTATAAGATTCCACCCATCAGGAAAATTAGTGTTGACATATGACCTTGCAAACAATATGTAAAATCCATAAGACCATAAGACATCGGAGCAGAAATTAGGCCATTCAGCCCATCAAGTCTGCTCTGCCATTCAATCATAAGTTTCTCAACCCCATTCTCCCACTTTCTCCCCATAAGCCTTGATCTTCTTGACAAGGAAGAACCTATCTACCTCTGACTCAAATATATCCAATGGCTTGGTCTCCACAGCTTTCTGTGGCAGCGAATCCCATAGATTCAACCTATCTGGATGAAGAAGTTTCTCCTTATCTCCATTCTAAAAGGTCTTCCCTTTACTCCTGGGATATTTACTTGTTTATTCAGTGAGATTCATTTAAATGTTATATTGTACCGTCTCCTGTAGTTGTCCTGTGATTCAATAGTATGACAATTAATTGAAGACACATGGGATTGCTGTCAAGGCTGGCACTTATCACTTATCCTGCCCCTGATTGGTGTGAATTGCTAGATCTGCTTCAGCGGGTAAGTAAGAGTTAATCACAATGCTGTGGACCTGGAGTCACATGTAGGCCAGACGAGGGAAGGACTAAGGAACGAGATGGGTTTTTACAACAATTGATTAATCAATGATTATTTCATACCTACCATTTTGTTACTTGAATTGAACTACTGCCATGGTCAAGCAATCATGGACCAAAATTGGACATTCAACCCACAGCCAGAGAAATCAGGCCTGACAGAAAACTGGTTAAACCACATCAAATAGCACTTACTGGTCATAGAGAACAGTGTAAACCATGATCAAAGAGGTCACAAAGAAACATGGGGAATCGGTCATAATCAATCAGACTTTCCGATACCTTGACTTCCAGCCATTGCCAGAAGACATGCACTTTACTCCTCAACATGGCAATAGTGAAGGGTGTTGGTACAACCCCATTGGATGCTTTGAACCAAGCTCATGACGCCATTGGAAGGCTACAGAACATTCTGGAAGATCAAGAGCGAGTGGGGATAAGACACACACCTGGGCACCACCCTCACCAGTGAAGACATGGCCAAAACTCAGCGAAAACTCTCACTGAAGACTCAGTCTGGTCCAACACCTGGAAAAAGGAAAGATCTGCCCCTGCCCTGGGAGATCCTCCTTTCTGGAAAAGAGCTAACCTTGTGTCAAAGTGGAATGAGATTCCAATGGCCCAACTCAAACAAATGGATCATTGTGGGTAATTTCCTTCCTTAGATGATAGAGCTAGATAGAAAATTAACATTGTGTGCAACTCAGGAAATATTCAAAAGGTGTTTTTAATGAGGATTATCTAGTTAATTAAATCGAGTTGAACCACAAACCAAATTCTGTGTCCCTTTGTCTACCTCACTTGGGTAAGGTGTTTTCAATCCATAGTCTGCTCAAAGTCACCAAAGTACGGACACTAGTGGGATTTGAGCTTATGTTCCCAGGGCATTCGCCAGGACCGCTGGATGACTGGTCCATTGACATTAGCACTTCATTAAGGCCTCCTCTAAACAGTACAATGCTGTCATAAAACCACCCTGTGAATTACATTTTCTTTTCGATTAGATTACTTACAGTGTGGAAACAGGCCCTTCGGCCCAACAAGACCACACCGACCCGCCAAAGTGCGACCCACCCAGACCCATTCCCCTACATTTACCCCATTCACCTAACACTACAGGCAATTTAGCATGGCCAATCCACCTAACCTGCACATTTTTGGATTTTTGGTTTTCTTCATCTCAAGAAAAATTATCATGGCACTTTATATTGTAGATGGGGAGACGTTTGTAACTGGCTTTCTGCCTGGCATGCTTGTACCTTAAAGATCAATGTGGTCTCTTTGATCCATTCAGTAACCATGCTCTGTTTTTCATACAAAATGCTAATTGCAGGACCAGTATGTAGCAGCCTCCTAGCTGCTAAACCATAGATTGATTGCTAACTTGGACAAGCAGCAGGAGATGCTGGGTACATTGGTCAAGTAAAACTCTGAAATCACATAAATCCACACACCAGACACAATACAAACACAGCAGCCAGGTGCTAATGATACTAGCATAATGTAAAAAGCAACGGTTATTGTGGACAGACACTCCCAACAACTTATCCACAAAACAAAGGACAGTCCACACATAAAGGCACTGGGTACCACTGCACAAAGAAACAAACAGTGGCATGCCACCCAACTGTTTGACACTGTTTCAAACTATTAATTGTGTCTCCCTGATTGGCCCAGAAAACCATCCAAAAAGATACAAAAAGAGGTTTCACCTGCAGACTTTGCTCTTGGACCCTCTTGGATCTTCTAAGGAAACCAACATGGCAAAACCATCTGACCATCTGGAGAGAGAGAGAGAGAGAGAGAGAGAGAGAGAGAGAGAGGAAGAGCGAAAGCAGTCCCACACAGAGAGAGAGGGTACGATGGCTTAAATCTGCAAGAGATCCAGGAAGTATTGTAAGCTTAAAGGGCCAAATAGGATTAGGGATAGTATGTTTAGTTGTCATACTTGTGGGTGTATTCCCCAAACTGGGAAGTTGATTTGCAGATATTTCGTCCCCTGTCTGGGTGACAGATTCAGGGCTTTGGAGCCTCCTGTGCAGCGCTGCTGTGCTGCGTCTTCTGGAATTCATTTGGTTCCCTTTCTGCTGCTTCCATTTGCCGGTCTCAGTTGTTGGTTGTAGTGGCCAGTATATTGGGTCTAGGTCTATGTGTTTGTTGATGGAATCCGTGGGTGAGTGCCATGCTTCTAGAAATTCTCTAGCTGTCCTCTGTTTAGCTTATCCTAAGATGGTTGTATTGACCCAGTTGTATTTGTGGTCCCTGTCATGTGTATATATGGCTACTAGGGACAGATGGTCGTGGCGTTTAGTAGCTAGTTAGTGTTCATGGATGCAGACCGCTAGCTGTCTGCTGTTTGTCCTATATAGTGTTTCATGCAGTTCTTTGCATGGAATCTTTTAAATTATGTTAGTTTTGCACATCATGGGTATTGGGTCTTATAACCTGTTAAGTTGTTGTCTGAACGTGGCTGTTGGTTTATAGACTGTCATGAATCTCATAGTAACTTAATTCCGAATAAAGTTGGGATTGGTTTGCATTGTTACTGGCTTGTGTTTATAGTGTTTTAAACCACTTCAGTGTTGTTGAACACCTGGGCAAATTCATTCATACCCTTTCTGGTCAGTGTTGTTGTACTTTTTTAAAGAGTCAAAAGTCACACAACACCCGATAACAGTCCAACAGGTTTATTTGAAACCACAAGATTTCAGAACCCCCACTCCTTCCTCAGGCAGCTAGTGAAATAAGAACTGGTATCTCCTCGGTATGATGCTGTGGTACTTATTCCTTCCGAAACAAGGTGTGGAGGTGCTGGTGTTGGTCTGGGGTGGACAAGGTCAAAAATCACATGACAGCAGGTTATAGTCCAACGCTTTTATTTGAAATCACAAGCTCTCAGAGATAGAGTACATTGGACACAGAATTTATAAGTATACCCTTTGATCTTTTAATGATAAATCCTATGTCTGATGTACTCTCTCTCAGCAGCTGCCTGAGGAAGAAGCAAGGCTCCGAAAGTTGGTGATTTCAAATAAACCTGTTGGACTATAACTCGGTGTTGCGTGATGTTTGACTTTGTCCACCCCAGTCCAACACCGGCATCTCCACATACCAGTAACAGTGATCGGAATGAACTGTTGTTAGAACCCACCTGGCTCACAAATGTGACTTAGATTAAACCCAATTACTATCTCTTCGGAGAGAACATTTCTTATCCAGTGTTGACACTGTCAACCAGTCTTAAACTCATGCTGCTTCTTAAAAGGTAAAGTCACTGTAGGCAAATGAGCCAACTGGGTGGCTGGTTTGTAATTTAGAGTGATGCCAACAGTGTGGGTTCAGTTCATGAGGTTACCATGAAGGACCCTCTTTCTCAGTCTCTCACCTGAGGTGTGGTAACTCTGAGGTTAAATCATCACCAGTCATCTCTCTTTCTCTAATGAGAGAGCAGCCCAACGGCCTATGCAGTCTGTTACCTTATTATTGTGGATTAAACATCCTCTCAACTCATTTACCTGCATTAGTGTGAATCCTTCTCGTTAAAGAAGGAAACGCAGGCTGATCTACATGTGTCTCCAGTCTTGGGAATAACGTATTTAACCTTTAAATTCAGAAGAGAAGTCTAATAATACTTCCAAATGAATGTTATGGTTGTCATCCTCCTTCACTGTCACTGAGTCAAAGTTTTGGAACTCTACCTCTCCAGCATTGTGAGTGATCCAAACCAAATGGACTGCAGTGATTCAAGAAAGCAGAGTCATGCTATTTTTTTCAAAAGCAATCAATGCTGAACAATAAATGCTGACCCCGCCATTGATGCCCATTTTCCATGAAATGTACAAGACTGCTCGGAAGACTGTGCATCATTCACAAGTTTTCTAGCCTTTTCCTCCTGCTCTAAAGACAAAGTAGGGGTTCAGGAAGCTCTGAAGGGTAACTATGGTTGGACAATAAATGGCCCCCATGGCAACAATGCAGACATTCCAAGAACAAACAGGCTCGGTATTCCGGAAGGATGAAATTAGATGGATTGACAAACCATCCATTCCTAAAACTAGCTTCTAACCTAATTCTACTGTTAATAAAGTGTGTTTGATATATATAATATCTTGAATAGGGCTTATGCCAATATCAATGCCAATGGAAATTGGTCTTGAACCTGAACTGAACTGAATTGTGAGCAAAGAAAGACTTGGCATTGATTTGACACTTCATCACATCCCCCAGAAATAGCCCAATGAGCTGTACATATAATGAATGATTAAAGGTATTGATTGCTGTGTGGTTTCTTCTACTCTTTTATATTAGTTCATCTTACATTCGGTTAGATTCTAGATATTTCCTTTTCTGATTAATCCATTGGAGTTTGAATGGAATTAGTATCATTATGTTACTATTCCTGGGATTCTTGCAGAATTCTTTGAATGGACATGAATTTGGAGACCGACAAAAAAGTTCAGTAACAGAGACAATTTAAAAAAAATAAAGTGATAATTAATTCAGTCGATAACATTCACACCTCTAAGTCAGCATTGGTAATTCAAGTCCCAATTTGGAACCAGAATATTATTTTTGCACAGGATGCTGTGACTTCTGAAATGCCACTGTGAAATGTTAAACCGAAGACCTGTTCACCTGAGAGGATGGAAATGGAAGATTTCGTTGCAAGTCAAACGTCTCAAAGCTGGCACTGTCATGAGTGAGTCCGTGCCGGATTTTGGGCTGTGTGGTTTGGGATGGAATGGGAAGTGTTGCTTAGATTGGGCTGATCTGGTTGTGTGGTGCCCAGGGTCACAGACCATGGGGAAAGACAGGCTCACTAAGCTGCACATTCTCTGGTCCTTCATCATACTAGCTCCCAACCCAACACGCCAGTAAGTTACTTCAAATTCGTTCACGGAATCTGGGCATCACTGGCGGGGCCAGCACTTATTGCTCAGCACTGAATGCTTTTGAGAAGGTAGTATGACTCTGCCTTCTTGAACCACTGCAGTCGATTTGGTATAGATACACTCACGATGCAGTCGGGGTAGAGTCCCAGGACCTTGACCCAGTGACAGTGAATGAATGGTGATATATTTCCAAGTCACAATGAAATTTAGGTTGGAGAACTTGCCAATGACAATGTTCCCATGTATCTACATTTATGTTTTAGATGTTGTAGTGTGAAAATTGCTGTCCAAGGAGCCTTGGTGAGTTATTTCAGTTCATCTTGTGGATGGGACACACTTTTGCCACTGTGCATTGGTAGGAGAGGAAATGCATGATGATGGCATCAGACAGGGTACCAATCACGTGGGCTGCTTCCTCCTGGATGGTGTCAAGCTTCTTGACTACGGTTGAAGCTGCATCCATTCAACAAAGTAGATGGAATGCAGGCTTTGCACAGTCAGGAGGTAAGTTAATTACTGCACGGTTCCTACCTCTGATGTATTCTTGTAACCACAGTATTTGACATATTTGGTTCCTACTCATTGCAAACCTATTTGCACTATATTCAAATATTTATGTTATACTTGTATTCAAGTTATCCCTCATCCTCAGGTATCTGTTTACAAAGTTGAGGTTGGCTCTCCAATATTCACAGTCTTTGATAATAGGCAGAATCTTGATGTTGCTTTTAAATCTTGCACCGGTTCTGCTTTTAACATAATATTATTATTTAGAATCCTGATAGTTGGAAACAGGCCATTTGGCCCCATGAGTCCACAACAACCCTCCGAAGAAGATCCCACCCAGACCCATTCCCCATAATCCTGCACTTCCCATGGCTAACACGCCCAACCTACACATCCCTGAACACTATTGGTAATTTAACATGGCCAATCCACCTAACCTGCACATCTTTGGTCTGCGGGAGGAAACTGGAGCAACCGAAGGAAACCCACATGAGAATGTGCAAACTCCACACAGACAGTCACCCAAAGGTGGAATTGAATCGACGTCACTGTTATTGTGAGGCAGCAGTGCTAACCACTGAACCACCTTTGTCTCCCTCCTGCTTTGTTGCTGTCAGTGTAACCAGCCATGAGCAGATAATCTCTACTAAATGTCGACTTTTGCCCGAAATGTCGATTTTCCTGTTCCTCGGATGCTGCCTGACCTGCTGTATTTTTCCAGCACTACTCTAACCTTGATACTAAATGTATGAGTTGTCCAACTAACCTTCGGTTTTGTCATAAATAGCAGGGTAACAAGAAGGTAGCGTATATCATGAAGTAAAAATAACATTTGCAATCATTCACAAGTCACCACAACTCTATTTCTCTTGCAAATTTCATGAAGAAAAATTTTAATCATTGAATTCTGCTTTTATACAGAAGTTACATTCAATTCAATTAGTTGTAGTTATTATCATTCACCCATTCAGACATGTTATGGCACATATCTGGAGCAGGTGGGACATGAACTAGGTCCCAATAGCCTAGTGATAGGGACATTACCACTATGCCTCAAGACCCAGCCTTAGATGACTGTCTGTGTCAAGTTTGCACATTCTCTTCATGTCTCCAGGTGCTCCGGTTTCCTCCCACAGTCCAAAGATGTGCAGGTTAGGTGGATTGGCCATGCTCAATTAGCCTTAGTGTCCATCAATATATAGATTAGGTGGATTAGTTCTGGGAAACATGGGGTTACGGGGATGGGAAGGGAGGTGGGTCTGCGTGGAGTTGGGGGGAGTTGGGCTGAATGACCTCTTTCCAAACTGTTGGGATTCTATGAAGGCCACCTTTTAGAGGAATATTGATATCGCAGTCAGTGGGCCTTAAACCAATTTGGGGTGATGCAAAGAAAGCTTTATCCAGCACCTTAATCATTTAGCCAGAACCACACTTACAATTTGTTGTATCTTGTGTGTTTAACTTAAACAAAAAAAATCTGTTAATTTATAGTCTCCAAACACCTAACTATTGAAGTATTTGCGGGAAAATAAAAAAAGGCTTTTTCAACATTAAGGATCGTCCTCAATGCTCAACCTAGATAGACAAAATCTTCTAATTGAATGACTAAACTTGTAAAGGTAAGTCATTGCACCATCATTTCCTGAGTTAATCCAACAGATGTTACATGAATTAAATGTTTTCGCTTGGAATTAAAACTGCGTTGATAAGGGCCTTTATCACATTTGTGAGAAATTCCCCCAGCAGTTTCACAAACAGTTTGGCCATGTGTGATCATGTGCTCTGTTAGAAAAGCTGACAGGCTGGAGGCTGGAGGAACACAGCAGGCCAGGCAACGTCAGGAGGGACTGAAGTCGACGTTTTGGGTGTAATCCTTCCTCAGATCCTGAAGTAGGGTTAGACCCAAAACGCCGATTTCTCCAATTCCTGACGCTGCCTGGCCTGCTGTGTTCGTCCAGCCTCCTGCCTGTGAATTTCAGATTCCAGCATCTGCAGTTTTTTTGTCTCTGTTGGAAAACCTCACAAACAGCTGCTCCCATTGCTGGTCACTTGGATGTCAATGGAATAGAAAGTCCGAGCACCCAATGTCATTTAGCTTGGAGAAACCGCAGTAAATCAGCTTGATAGAGAAAAACCTCCAACTAATTTCAAGGAAACAAAGTGAATTGGCCATATTAAATTGCACATAGTGTTCAGGGATGTGTAGGTTAGGTGCATTAGTCAGAGGTAAATGTAGATAATAGGGTAGGGGAATGGCTCTGGGTGGGTTACTCTTCAGAGGGTTGGTGTGGACCTGGGCAGAATGGCTTATTTCTGCAGTGTAGGGATTGGAGAGGGTGGATCCTATCGAGCGGTTCCCTGAGCAGACTGTCAAAGTCATTTGGCAGAATGCCTCATCGCCAGAACTTTCCAACAAGCACCAAGACATGGCTTGGCTGGTGGTGAGAAGGGCTCTGCCTGTGAGATCCTTCATGCATGCCTGGACTCTCTGCTGCACCGCACGCTGCCCTCGAAGTGGCTGCGGTGGGGACGAGACTGTCACACACCTCCTTCTGGAATGTGCCTATGCAAAGGAAGTCTGGAGTGGCATGCAGTGGTATTTGTCGAGGTTCGTCCCGAGCAGCTTCGTGACGTGGGACTCTGTGCTCTACGGCCTGTTCCCCGGGACGCACACCGAGACGAACATCAACAGCGCCTGGAGGATCATCAACTCGGTGAAGGATGCTCTCTGTCCGAAACCTGTTGATCTTCCAGCTGAAGGAGTTGACCCTGACTGAGTGTTGCAGACTGGCACATTCCAAGGTCCAGGACTCCGTGTTGAGGGACGCGGTGAAGCTTGGGGCAGCTGCCGCCAAGGCGCGGTGGGGAAAGACCACCGTGTAACATCTGCCTGTCTAAGAAGAACAGGGGGCCCACGCAGTCATTTGGGCTGCGCTGACACCTCAGCAGAAGAGCTGGATAGTAAATGTACAGACTTGTATATAGGAAAAATAAATTTCGATGTCTGTCTGTAAAGCAATGTAATGTGTGCACAAGAATAGCATGACCGATTGTATAGAGATCTAAATAATTTTATGAATAAAGTATATTTTTGAAATAAAAAGAAAGTTGGGATTCTCAAAACCAAATGCAGATGGTTTCCATTCTGCTGCAGCCTTTCATCCACCATAATAACTAGTCCAGATATCCCTGATGAAGAATCTTCCTCTGCCTGTTCCACCGTTCCAGACCTGTTTACCAGAGTCCAGTCTGCTGGATATTATAAGGTTCTGAACAGGTCTTCACAGTAATTGAAGCAGCCTAGGATCTAAAGAGTCCCAAAGTACTTTACGTCGATTGGGTTCTATGATAAATTTGACAGGGTGGACTTAGGAACCCAACATAATAGCAGTGAAATGATTAATTACTTCATGTGCATGATAGTTCAAGGATATAGAGGGAAGACATCAAGCACATTCCTTGCTCTTTGTTAAAATAGCACTCAGGGGTCCTTAACATCCAACTGAGTTACTCTAACCTTTGGCCGGAATCTCAGTTTAGCCTCACATCCAGACATCAGCAGCTTTGGTAATGCAGCACTAACTCAGGAACCAATGGAGTAACAGCTGACTGGATTATGTTTTCACTTCTTAGAATAGAATTTGGACCCTTCTGCTGACAGTGTTACTAATGCAGACACAATGAACAGAATAGGAGTCAAAAAGTGTGGTGTTGGAAAAGCACAGCAGGTCAGGTAGCATCCGAGGAGCAGGAAAGGCAATGTTTCAGGCATAAGCCCTTCATCAGGAATGAGCTCATTCCTGATGAAGGGCTTATGCCTGAAACATTGCCTTTCCTGCTCCTCGGATGCTACCTGACCTGCTGTGCTTTTCCAGTGTCCCATTTTTCGATCCTGATCTTCAGCATCTGCAGTCCTCACTTTCTCCTGAACAGATTAGAACCAAGACTACAGATTCATAGAGAATTAGACAAACGAGATTAATTAGGTTTGAAAGTTCTGCTTATTTTGGTATCTACTTTAATCAATAGCATTGGGTTTTTTAACCTAATAGAAAGCATTCACGTTCTGATAGTAGAGATTGATTTTCAATAAACAGGCGACTTGTCACATATAATTGTGAAATTAGGACAGTAAATAGGGTAGAGTGTTTGCTGCATTACGCTTTACTGCAGATATGCTACATATGTTAACGGGCACGCTCTTGATGCCATCACCATATCGTGGCTTGAGATCTAATGATATAAGGCTCTCAGTCTCCATCTTACAGAGCTTTCCCCTCATGCAGCATGAAATGCTATAAGAAGTACGCTAGAGTACATGCAAATTACTTAGCTTGTGCCCAGACACAAAGGTGGCAATGGTTGTAATGTACATATGTATACTCTCTAGGTACTGTAATAAATGTTCATCGAATTTTGTGTTATATGATCTACACCTTATATTTATGTTGAGAGAGTTAACATTAGTATCACTGTGTGATAGTCGCAGACCATCAAGTCAAAAATAGGTTTTGTATTGTGCCATTGCACTAGATCATTTCCTCAGACTAAATTCAAACAGAGGAATTACTTCACAAGAAGATCCCAGAGCCCTGGGCCTACAGAAATTGAAATGCTGGTGTCTTCAATGCAAATGCATATCAAGATGGAAATGACCTGACAGGGTCGATTTCTTTCCATGTGTCCTCATACTGTTGGACCATGAAGAACATGCAGTGAAGCAGCTCACCAAGATTCCTTTAACAGCACCGTGAAAACCCCGTGACTTTTACAATGTCAAGAAACAATGGCAATGAGTCCATAGGAGTGCCAGGAGCTGCAAGTTCCTCTCCAAGTCACACTACATCCAACTCGTAAATATATCTTTATCCTTTCATTGTCACTGGACCAAAATCCAGGGGCTCCTTTCCAGACAGTGCCTTAGGTGTACCGAAACTATATGGGCTGCAATGTTCAACAACACAGCTTCTCAAGGGCAGTTTGAATGGGCAGCAAGTGCTGGCCTTGCCTGCAACACTCACACATTACACTAGATGAAGGAGCAATGCTCCAAAAGCTAGTGTTTTCAAATAAACCTGTTGAACTGTAGGCTGGTGTTGTGTGACTTTTGACCCTGTTCAACCCCAGTCCAACACAGGCACCTCCACTTCATGTGAAAAAATCCAAAAGGCAATAAAATTAAGAGGTAGGGAACTCCTGACCAGCAAATGGAACATATATAATCAAGATTCATTTGCTGAGCACGTGTTATGCAGTAATTGTCCTTTTGTTTTATGGGTAGGGATTGCTGTATTTGGTGGTTCACTCGGATAATTCCTCATATGGAGGGATTGTCTTTTGAACTAAGGCAAAACAGATTGGGACTGTATGGTGGCTCAGTGGTTAGCACTGCTGCCTCACAGCACCAGGGACCCAGGTTCGGTCCCAGCCTTGGGTGACTGTCTGACTGTCTGTGTGGAGTTTCCACATTTTCCCCGTGTCTGTTATTTCCCTCCCGGTGCTCCGGATTCCTCCTACAGTCCAAAGATGTGCAGGTTAGGTGCACTGGCCATGCTAAGTTGCCTGTAGTGTGCAGGCTGGTTGGGTTAGTC
The DNA here is from genome assembly GCF_047496795.1 of Chiloscyllium punctatum. NCBI lineage: Eukaryota > Metazoa > Chordata > Chondrichthyes > Orectolobiformes > Hemiscylliidae > Chiloscyllium > Chiloscyllium punctatum. The sequence goes on along the minus strand of NC_092771.1, from coordinate 17,658,315 downwards.
ATAGGAAATGCAGAGCTGTGGGTTGGGTCTGTGTGGGATGCTCTTTGAAGGGTCAGTGTGGGCTGAATGGCCTGCTTCCACAGTATATGTTCTATGATACTTGAGTTCAGAAGAATGAGAGTTGATGTTATTGAAACAAAGGGATTCTTAAGCGCAAAAAATGTTGGAGATCACAGTGGAGTCAGACAGCATCAATGGAGAGCGAGACCAAGCTAGTATTTCGATTCCAAATGATTCTTTGGAGTCAGCTTGTGCTCTGTCCATGGATAATGTCTGATCCACTGTAATCTCCAGCATTTGTTGTTTTCAGTACAGATTCCAGAATCTTGAGTAACCTGTACCTAGGATTCTTAAGGGGCTTGACAGGGAAGATGTTGAGAGGTACTTCCCCTCAAGGACTAGATAGCATTCTCTCAGGAAAAATGGGCACGGATTTAAGACTGAAATAAGGAGGAATTCCTCCCTTCAGAGGATTAAATGTCTTTGGAATTCTTTGCCTCAGAGAGCTGTGGAGGCAGAGTTCTTGTGTATATCTAAGGCTGATTGTTGATCAGTCAGGGAATCAAGGATTACAGGGAAAGTGGATTTGAGGAATGTCAAGTCAGCCACAATCCTATCAAATGGTGGAGTCCGTATACATTGTATCATCCTCCACTATTTCCACCATCTACAAACGGATCCCACCACCAGGGATATATTTCCCTCCCCACCCCTATCCGCTTTCCATAAAGACCATTCCCTCCGCGACTACCTCGTCAGGTCCATGTCCCTAACAACCCACCCTCCCCTCCCAGCACCTTCCCCTGCTACTGCAGGAACTGCAAAACCTATGCCCACACCTCCCCCCCTCACCTGCATCCAAGACCCCAAAGGAGCCTTCCACATCCATCAAAGTTTCACCTGCACTTTCACATGTCATTTACTGTATCCGTTGCTCCCAATGTGGTCTCTTCTATGTTGAGGAAGTAGGACACCTACTCACAGAGCGCATCAGAGAACATCTCCGAGACACCCACACCAACCAACCTCACTGCCCTGTGGCTGAACATTTCAATTCCCCCTCCCATTCCACCAAGAAAATGCAGGTCCTGCGTCTCCTCCATCACCACTCCCTAACCACCCGACGCCTGGAGGAAGAACACCTCATCTTCCACCTCGGGACCCTCCAACCCCATGGCATCACCAGGTTCTCATTTCCCCTTCACCAACCTTACCCAAGTTCCAACCTTCCAGCTCCAGCACCTTCCTCAAGACCTGTCCCACCTGTCCATCTTCCTTCCCACCTATCCGCTCCACCCTCCCCTCCGACCTTTCACCTTTAACCCCATCCTCCATTCATCTATTGCACTCTCAGCTACCTTACCCTCAGCCCCGCCCCACTTCCATTTATCTCTCCACTCTCGAGGCTCCCAGCCTCATTCCTGATGAAGGGCTTTTGCCTGAAATGTCGATTTTCCTGCTCCTTGGATGCTGCCTGACCGGCTGTGATTTTCAAGCACCACACTCTTGTCTCTAATCTCCAGCATCAACAGTCCTCACTTTTGCCTCGGTTCAAAGGGTTGAATGGCCTCCTCCTGTGATTACATCTTCTGGTCTTACAGTAGCCTTGAACCTTTTATCAGTTGAAATGGGACAGAGAGAGATCCAGGAATGATACATGAAGAGAAAAAGATAAACTGTCCCTGTCCCCTGAGCTATCCTCTCTGCGAGACAGTGGATGGCATAGTTATGGTGGAATAATTGTCAGTTTGCCTTGAACTTTCAGTGACAAAAAATGAATGGCTGTCAAGTTTCTTTAATTGCTCTGTGCACTGAGTCTGTGAGCAGGCATAATGGAAAGAATAATTTCTGCAAAATATAGGACTTGAATCTCACAAATTCCGCATGACCTAATGTTAACTGTATTTCAGCTTCCCCTGAACGAATCTTTCAGTTCCATATTTGGAGAGAGCTGAATGTGGGCACACTCATGTGCGAATACCCAAATTAAGGTCCCCATTGAGAACCAGTGACTAGGCATAATCTCCAGCTAGCTCTCAGGAAATGTCACACTAGATTGACCGATGACGATTCACATGCAAAATTACAGAAGACTATATTAGAAAAAGCAGGAAAGCAAAGGAGCCAGAATTTAAATCTATGTTAGATAGGTGTTAGAGATGCACCATAATATATGGGATATCGGTTGGGATTAATTTACTGCAACACGATAACACAAAATATTTATTTTTCCATTTTCATATTTGTGAATACTTTCATAAATAAAAATATGTACATTGAGAACATAGAGTCATACAGCACAGAAGCCAACCCTTCAGTCCAAGTAGTCCATGCCCAACATAACCCCAAACTAAACTAGTCCCACCTGCCTGCTCCTGATCCATATCACACTAAACTTTTCCTATTCATGTACTTACCTAAGTGTTTTTTAAATGTTGTAACTGTGCCCGCACCCACCACTTCCTCAAGAAGTTCATTCCACTTGCAAACAACTCTCTGCTTAAAAGGATTGCCCCTCATGTCCTTTTTAATCTTTCTCCTCTCACCTTAAAAATAACCCCCCCCCTCCCACCCTCGGCAAAAGACACTCGCCATTTACCTTGTCTAGACCCCTCGTGATTTTATAAAGCTCTATAAGGTCACCTCTCAACCTCCGATGCTCCAGCGAAAGAAGTCCCAGCCTATCCAGCCTTTCTTTATAACTCAAACCTTCCATACCAGGCAACATCCTGGTAAATCTCTTCTGAACCTTCTCCAGTTTAATAATATCCTTCATGTAACTGGGGGGTCAGCACTGGACATGGTACTTCAGAAGAAGCTGCACCATACAGAAGTAAAGTCCCTTATTTAGTCATAAGAGGCCAGTAGACTCAGGGACAATGTATAATTGGCCAACCACAGCACAGATATATCTGATATCAAACTGGTCTCTCCATGGACCAATGTTGACAAGATAATTGAGATCTTTCTTTTGCATTTCATATTCACCTCCATATTGTAAAAGTGTACCAACAGAACACAAATTTGAGATGAAACAGCCATAAGAAGAGCTATCAGAATCAATTTACTAAAGATATGACCTTGTGCTGCATTTAAATCTGGAGAACACTCTTTAGTAATTTATTGGATACACTCTTGAGTTATCCAGTGATCTTAAATAAAACTAGAGTTTTAACTAAAGAGAATTAGCTAAAGAGAAGGCGAAGAAATTATGACCAGAACTTCTCCAGAGTTCAACTGATCCTGAACCCAACATGTTGACAGAGTAAATTAAACTTAACAATTAACTTACTCATCCATTCAATGATATATTCAATAATAACTGCAAACCCAGTGATTGACTCACTGTCCACTCAAACATTAATGCAACAATCCAACTGTAAAAGCGACCTTATACTCAATCGTCTATTAAAGAATCCATTTTAAGAGCATGGTCAAGCTGTATCGGTGGTGTGGAATCAGTTGAGGCGATTAGTATAGATGCTTTTAATTGCTGAAATTGTTGAAAATACTGAGGTTTTGAAATTTTGCTGAGGTATATTCTGCCCACCAATAGTTGAGCAAATCCAATCCAAATCCAATTCTAAGATCACTTTCTAAGATCTAAGATCCCTTTTAATTTCTAAGATCCCTTTGTTTATGAACTGATTGTGGACTCGTGCTTTCTCTCTTATTGATGGTATGTGATCAATTACCATGATTACCTTGAATCTCCTTAAAACACAGGCCTAACTGAAGGACCTTATTCATACATTCGATGATGTGAATTCTTCATTTACTGCAATTCTGTTCTTCCATTCCTAAAGATTCTGCAAGAGGGGCAGTTATGGGGGAGAAGGTGGCTTGATGCTAAAGGGTTAGTTAGTTCTAATTTTGTTTCAAATCGATATATTATGCCAGTGCCATGGGACCAGGTTACTACCTTAAGCAGCAAGTCTTTCTGAAATGTAATGCCTGATAGTGTGAGGAAGACAGGATCAATTAAGTGTTCAATATGGAATTAGAGGAATGTGTTGGATTATAGGGAAAAGGTTGGAAAATGGCAACTGTGGGGAGGTGGTAGCTTGATTGCAATGTCAACGGGCTAGTAATACAGAATCCCTGGTTAATGTTCTGGGGATATGGGTTCACATCCCACCATTTAATCATTCATTCATTCAATCTTTCGATTCACTCATTCAATCAATCTTTTGATTCGTTCAGTCATTCAATCTTTGGTTGAGCTTTGATTTCAAACTAACACATGGAATAAAAAGCTAACCTAATGGCAACCATGTAATCACATAAGAATCCATCCATTTCACTAATGTCCTTTGGGGAAGGAAATCTTCCAACGTTGAGAAAGTGAGGACTACAGATGTTGGAGGTCAGAGTCGAGGGTGTGGTGCTGGAAAAGCACAGCAGGTCAGGCAGCATCCCAGGAGCAGGAGAATCAACATTCCGGGCAAGCGTCCTTCATTCCTGATTCTCCTGCTCCTCGGATGCTGCCTGGCCTGCTGTGCTTTTCCAACACCACACTCTCAAATCTTCCAACCTTACCTTGTCTGGCCCACATATGACTCAGCTAAAAACAAAATACGCTGGAAATCACAGCAGGTCAGACAGCATCCATGGAGAAAGAGAGAGAGAGAGAGAGAGCAAACTAACATTTCGTGTTGAGATGGCTCTTCATCAGAGCTGACGTGAAGGGTGGAGGCATTTACGCAATAGTTTGGGGGAGGGGAACGGAGGTGTGTGTGTAGCGTGCTGGGGGAGAAAGGGTGCTGATACTGCAGATTTAGTGATGGGAATGTAAGAATGGCAGAACAGTGGCATGTCTGATTGCCAGACTGGAAAGAGCAGAGAGTCCTGTCAACGGTGTAGGGGAGGTAGGGGGCAGAGGACATGGTGACAGAGAATGGAACAAGTGAAGCTAAAAGAAAGGAAATGAATGGGAGTGAGTTTACAATCTGAAGGTGCTGAACTCAATGTTAACTCCAGAAGACAGTAAAGTGACTCTAGTGCAATGTGACTGACACTTAACCACGCTTTGAAATGGTCTAACAAGCCGCTCAATCTGAAACAGGAACAGTTGATGGCCCACCTACGGTGCCCACATCCCATTCAAGAATAAATGAAACAAAAAGTAGATGAAAGACTCATTCAGCGAGCCAGTAGAGACATGGTAGGCTGAATGGCCTCATTCTGCACAGTAACGTTTCCTTGATAGTTATGTTTAAAGCGATGCAATGTCAGGGACCATGTACTCCTCTCTGCTTGCAGCACAATTCCCTGATTGTCAGGAGCCCAATCAGTCTACTGTGATTGCAGAGTTTATCAAGCAAACCTGTCCTCCCACATTGTCTGGAGGACAGACTGTGGCAAACACACATTCAATTCCCACAGCTCTCCTTGCTCCCCAGCAGAAATAGATAGTACTAACAATAAATGTTTGAACATGCTGATCCTAACCTAGGAATAGCTAGGGAATACTGGGCAAGACAGTCATATAATTGCAAACTAGTAGTCCAGAGACCAATGCGAATATTATCGAGACATGTATTCAAATCCTGGCAGAGCAACTGGCTTCAGTTTAATGAAGAAAAATGCTTTGGAATTAAAGATTAGTCTCTGTAATGGTGACCATGAAACCATCATCGATTGTTATTAAAGACCAACACGGCTCACTAACATTCTCTAATGTGACTCCAGATCCACAGAAATGTGCTTGACTCTTAAATGTCCTGTGAAATGGCCTAACAGGTCACTCAGCTCAACTGCAATTAGGGATGAGCAACAAATGCTGGCCTTGTCAGTGACCTCCACATCCCATGAAAGAATAAAATAAAACCTGACAGTGTTTAATGGGAAGGAACGTGAAAGTTGAGAAAACTAAGCTGTGATATGGAAGATCCCGTTTCATTTTTAATTAACAGCAAGACTGGACATGAAAGAGCATAAGAACTAGAAGAGGAGTAGGCCATCTGACCCCTCGAGCCTGCTCCACCATTCAATAAGCTCATACCTGATCTTTTTGTGGACTCAGCTCCACTTACCCGCCCTCTCACCATAACCCTTAATTCCTTTACTGTTCAAAAAAATCTATCTTTCTTTGCCTTAAAAGCGTTTAACCAGTTAGCCACAATTGCTTCACTGGGCAGGGAATTCCACAGATTCCTATTCAACTCAGTCCTGAATCTGCACCCATCTTATTTTGAGGCTATGCCCCCTAGTTCTAGTAAGAATGCTAAGCTTCACAAGGTCCACATCTTGAATCCAAAAGAGAAAATGCTGGAAAATCTCAGCAGGTCTGGCAGCATCTGTAAGGAGAGAAAAGAGCTGACGTTTCGAGTCTAACTGACCCTTTGTCAAAGCTAAAAAAAGGGGGAAAAATAGAGAAGTATATAGACGAGGCTGAGAGAAGGTGAGTCATGGCTCCAGAAGCAAAGGTTAGCAATAAAGAGGTGATAATGACAGTGCATAGAGAGATTATAGGGAGATTAGGAGCTGAGAGTGACCAAGGCTGAAGCCAGTGCTGTGTGACAAAATATGTGGGGGATGGGGGAGGGAGGGAGGGATGAAGCAGAGGCAAAATGGAAAACAGGGGAGAAGGGTTGCAAAGGGGGAAGAGGAGAGAATAAGGTGATGAGAGAGTGGGGAGCGAGAGAAAGAGAGGCAATCAAGAAATAAGAGGTCCAAAACAGTGAAAAAAAATTTTAAAAAGATAAATAAAATAAATGAAATAAAACTATCTGAAGTTGTTGAATTCAATGTTGAGACCGGCAGGCTGTAAGGTGCCTAGTTGGAAGGTGAGATGCTGATCCTCCAGTTTGTGTTGAGCTTCACTGGAAAATTGCAGCAGGCCAAGGACAGACATGTGGGTATGGGAGCAGGATTGGGTGTTGAAGTGACAAGCCACGGGAAGGTCAGGGACCTGATTGCATACAGACTGGAGGAGCTCAGCAAAGCGATCACCCAGTCAGCGTTTTGTCTCTCCGATATAGAGGAGACCACATTGGGAGCAGCGTTTGCTTTTATTCACATCTTGAATACTGTGTGCAATTTTGTTCTCTTTATTTAAGCAAGGATGTAAATGCACTGGAGATGGTTTATTAGATTGTTGCCCGGAATGAGTGGGTTGTCTTATGAGAGAAGGTTGGACAGGCTGGACTTGTCTTTGACTGGAGTTTCGAAGAATGAGGACTGACTTAATTGACAGGTATAAGATTCTCAACGGTCTGGACAAGTTGGGCATGACAAAGGAAGTCAGTCCACAACCAGCGGGCAGTATTTACAGACTGGGGGCCCTGTTTTAAGACAGAGATTATAGAATCCTTACAGTTTGGAAGCAGACCATAACTGACCCTCCAAAGAACATCCCACCCTATTCCCATAAGCCCAAGACACTCTGGGTAATTTAGCATGGTCAATCCACCTAACCTGCATATATTTGGACTGTGGGACAAAACCCACAGACACAGGGAGAATGTGAAAATTTCTCCCAGTCACCTGAGGCTGGAATTGAACCCAGGTCCCTGGCACTATGAGGAAGCAGTGCTGACCACTGAGCCACCTGAGATGAGGTGCATGACTCAGAGGGTGTATGACTTTATAATCCTGATCTGCAGTAGGCACTGGAGTTGGGAGGTCATTGTTGGATAGACTCTTGTTGGACAAGGGAATCAAAGCTTACGGAGAGGTCAGGTTTGATGGAAACGTGGAATATAAAATGCAAAGAGATCAACATTGAACTTATTGAATGGCACAGCAGGTTCGAGAAGCTGAATTGTCTACATTTGCTCCTAGCTTATATGCATGTTAAACAAAACTATTTCACATTGAGTTGAAAGACTGAATAATGGTCAAATTAAGCTTGAGCGTTTGATGAAATACTGAAGTTTCTAAGGCTTTTGTTAATAAGAATTAGAATATTTAAGTCCATTAACATCTACGCTGCACCCATGATGAATAATAATAACTTGCTGATATTAAAGAAAAGAAATCAAAAGGCGAGATATTTATCAGATTGCTGAGGGGATCATTAAGGTCACATAGTTATAGGCCTATTTGAGCTCCATAATCTAAAATAGAATCTCCTGATCTCCCATTTAAAGTTATTTCATTTTCCTCACATCCGTTAATTTAATTTATTTCCACAAAGTAATTCCTCTGGCTATGGGGTAAAATGTCAGCAGTTAACATTGCTGTGTTTCTATGCATCAGTGTCACCTTCACTGATCAGACTCTCAGAAGTGTATAAGAAATGCAAGCAGTAACTGTGGAATGGTAAACAAAGGAAATACCTTCTGTCAAGCTTATAAATTAGAAAATCAAGGATATATCAAACACGTATTTAAACAATTCCGTCTTTTAAACGATTCAGGCACAAGTGTTGCAGCATAACAAAGTAGGAATCAAAAGAGCCAATTTATTTCTTGGTTTATGCAGTTTGAGCAAAATTAGACGAAGAATTCTTGACTTGATGCTGCTCTGGAAATGGTATAATAAATTCTTGTAATTTAAATGACGGGAGCTTGAACAGTTATTGAACATATAACACACGTCAACACATCCACTCTCCTGCTTGTGGATCTACAATGCAACATTGGTGGGTGCAAAACTGAAAAGAGTTAAATAGGCGCTTTGGGTGATAAAATTTACAAAAGAAAGCTTTTCAGTCCTTGTGCTGATTCTCTGAAAGAGCTATCCAATTAAGTCTCATTCCCTCGCTCTTTCTCCATGGTCTTGTAATGTATTCCCACTTCAAACATTACCCAATTCCCTTTGGAAACTTACTGTTGAATCTAATTCCACTGTTCTTTCGAGCAACGCATTCCACATTCCATCAACAAGATCCACATAAAAAAGAATCCTTAATTGACCCTCTGCCTTTTTTACCAATTAAGTTAGTATCCTTCAATTACCTTTAGTGCCATATGCAGTGATTGTAACGAGGTCAGGCAGGTGCAGCTCATAGAATATGGATTCCCTGATTGGGGCTGTTAATCTGGTCCAATCAGGGAGCCCTAACTGACAGACAGAAACAGGAGTGTTGCGCCGCAGGGAGTGGAGTGCATTATTTCCCTGTCCAACTCTATTTTGATTTAGTCCCTACCCTCCCCTTCACTGTTTTGATCACACAGCATTGCCCTTTGATGTGAAGGGCAGTGCTTGTCACTGGTCACTCGGGTGTTTTTCATATTTTCCTGGTGGTTGCAATTGAATAAAGACTCGTGCACTTTATGTCTTTCACTGTGTTTCACACCTGCACACACACACACCATGGGTGCTGGGGGAAAAAGTAAGCACTGCCACAGTTAGGTGGTAGTGTGGGGGTTAAAAAAAAAGGAAAATATTTTTTTTTTTAAATAAATAAATAAACAAAAGTACAGGTGTCTTTGGAGAAGGAGCACGCGGTGAAAAAAAAGAAAAAAAAAAGAAACAGGAGTGTTCACACAGCATTTCCCTTTGATGTGAAGGGCAGTGCTTGTCACTGGCCACTCGGGTGTTTTTCCTATCTTCCTGGTGGTGGAAATCAAATAAAGATTCATGCACCTTGTGTCTTTCACTGTGTCTCACACCTGCACACACACACACCATGAGTGCTGTTAGGCGGTAGTGTGGGGGTTAAAGAAAAAAAAAGAAACAGGAGTGTTATACGTTGGAGCCCGGGTGTCCTTGGAGAAGGAGCACGCGGTGTCCACCAACACCCTGGAGCTGTTCAGGGAGAGGTGGGCACCGCAGGGAGTGAAGTGCATTATTTCCCCCTCCAACTCCATTTTGATTTAGTCCCTATCCTCCCCTTCACTGTTTTGATCACACAGCATTGCCCTTTGATGTGAAGGGCAGTGCTTGTCACTGGCCACCCGGGTGTTTTCCTATCTTCCTGGTGGTGGAAATTGAATAAATCTTCGTGCACCTTGTGTCTTTCACTGTGTCTCACACCTACACACACACACCATGGGTGCTGGGGAAAAAATAAGCACTACCGCACTTAGGCGGTAGTGTGGGGGTTAAATAAAAAAAAAGAAAAGAAAAAGAAACAGGAGTGTTTTTCCTTTCTTCCTGGTGGTGGAAATTGAATAAAGATTCGTGCTCTTTGTATCTCTCACTGTGTCTCACACCTGCACACACATACTATGGGTGCTGGGGAAAACATAAGCACTACCGCAGTTAGGCGGTAGTGTGGGGGTTTAAAAAAGAAGAAAAAAAAGAAAGAGAAAAAAAAGACAGGGGATTGTGATTTAATCCCTGCCCTCCCCTTCACTATTTTAAAAAAAAGGCAAAAAAAGAAAAAGAAACAGGAATGTTCAACATGGGTGCTGGGGAAAACATAAGCACTACCGCAGTTAGGTGAAAAAAAACAGGAGTGTTGCTGCCACATCAAAAGGCACAGGCTGTGTATGGAGATTTCTCTGTCCTGCACATGATAGTTCAGTTGTAAATAAACCCAGCAGTGATCTTCTCGTAAACAGAATCCATGCATCTACTCTGTCCTCTACAATCCAGCATATGCTGTGGTTAACTCAGGAATGTTATTACATGGTGTGCTGCTGAGTTCTTTCTTCAAAAGGAACAGAAACAAGAGTGTTCTGTGTTGTATGCACTGTTTTTTTTATGTAATTGCACTGCTTTTTATGTCCAAAGGTCTTTGTTATTGTTTTGTGGTGATTGAAACTGGGATTTGAGGTTTGTCCTCGTTTCCCCGAAAACTGGTTAAGCGTCAGGCTTTGCTGCCCCCCTCCCATATAAAATCGCTGTTTCTCTGTAAACAGCTGTAAATTTTAACTTTTGTAAACTGTGAATTGTTTAATAAAATATATATAAACAGGGGAAAAAAAGAAACAGGAGTGTTCTGTATTGTATGCACTGTTTTTTTATGTAATTGGACTGTCTATTATGTACAAATGTCATTGTTACTGTTTGTAATGATTGAAAGTGGAATTTGAGATTTTTCCTCATTTCCCTGAAAACCGGTTGAATGTCAGGGTTTGGGGCTTTTCCATTCCTCTCCCTTACATACAGCCGTAAGTGTTATTTGTTTTGTAAACTGAATTGTTTAATAAAATATTTTAAAAAAGAAACAGGAGTGTTGGCACTACAGGGAGTGGAGTGCATGATTTTCCCCTCCGACTCTATTTTGATTTATTCCCTGCCCACCCCTTCACTGTTTGATCACACAGCATTGCCCTCTAAGAAGGGCACTGCTTGTCACTGGCCACTCGGGTGTTTCCTATCTTCCTGGTGGTGGAAATTGAATAAAGATTCGTACACCTTGTGTCTCTCACTGTGTCTCACACCCGCACACACACACACAACATGGGTGCTGGGGAAAATATAAGCACTACCACAGATATGCATTAGTATGGAAAAAATATAATAATGACAAGAACAGGAGTGGCAGATGTTCTGTTCACTCTGAGAGCTGCCTCTGAGGGAGCTGGATCAGTGTGAGTGAAGGACTCTGCTCTTTTCTTTTCCTGTATATAAAAAAAAAGAAAAAGAAACAGGAGTGTTCCTTTGTCGAGAAGGGCACTGTTTGCAACTGGCCACTCGGGTGCTTCCTTTCTTCCTGGTGGTGAAAATTAAATAAAAAATTACACCCTTGTTGTTCTTCACTGTGTCCAACACCTACACACACACACAAGAAAAAGAGAGGGAAAAAAGGAGAAAAAAAAACAGGACTGTTAGGAGTTCTGCTTACTCTAGGAGCCAGCTCTGAGTTAACTGGATCAGTATCATGGACTATTCACGTTGTTATGATGATGTGGGTGTACTGTACCTTTCGGAGAACTAAAAGTCAGCAGAAGCACCTGACAGCAGCCAAGTGTTACATTGTTACCTTCTTCAGAACACTTGGTGCATGGGATAAATCTTTTCTGTGTTGCTGGTTTAAATTAAGCAGGAGGGATTAGCCTGTGTCATAACAACGTGTAAATAAAGGATGACTTGGTGATGGGATACTGCCCTTTGGGGAGTTCTTCGCCATATATCGAACTGTGTTTATTTAGTTTGTGCGAAATCTTTGAACCTTTGGAAATATATCACTTAAGTTTAGAATTAATCATTTGTGATGCAGGGTGAGTGTCACTTGTATTAGACATTTTCTGCTATTCCATTTTTACACAAAGAAATAACTGGAGATTTTGTGATGCGGGGGTTCCTGCCTCCAAATCAAACAGTTTGGGTTCAAGTTCCACTCTAGAATCTGACTTGGCTGAGGAAGGTGCATCCCCAAAGTAGCCAAACAGATTGAGTTTTGGCCTGAAAACTCACCCAACACGAGCTAATACTGGCAACGCAAATGGGAGAGATTCTTGGACAACCTTGTGGGGGAAATGGACCCTCTGCTGTCACTAACCAGAATTCATGATTACAGTATGAATATCAATGTGTGTGTTGCCACAGCAACTCAAACTCCTCAAATGAACTCAACACACCATCCATAAGAATATGAGAGTCATTTAACCCCTTGAGCTTGCTCCATCTACTCAATATAATTGTGGCCAACCTTCTGCCTTAACTTCACTTTTCTGCCCACTTTCATATTTGAGGACAGGAGCAGGGATGCATTGTTGCAGTTATACAGGGCCTTGGTGAGGCCACACCGAGAACATTGTGGGCAGTTTTAGTCTCCTTTTCTGAGGAAGGAAGCTTTTGCTCTTGAGTGTGTGCAGTGAGGATTTACCAGGCTGATCCTGGGTATGGCAACACTGACAGAGAAGGAGAGCTTGACTAGGCTAAGATTGTTTCCACTGGAGTTCAGTTGGGTGAGGGGGGAATCACGTGGACACTTATAAATTTCTAAAAAGGCTAGACAGGGCACATGTAGGGAGGTTGTTCCCGATGGTGGGTGTGTCCAGAACCAGAGGTCACGGTCTGAGGATTTGGGGTGGACCATTTAGAATGGAGATGAGGAGACATTTCTTCACCCAAAGAACAGTGAACCTTCACTACCACAGGAAGTAGTTGATGCTAAAACATTGAACATATTCAAGAGGTGGCTAGATGTTGCACTTGGAGTGAATGGGGTTAAAGGTTATGGGGAGAAAACAGGATTAGGCTTTGGAGTTGGACAATCAGCCATGATGGTGATGAATGGTGGTGCAGGCTCAAAGGGCCGAATGACCTCCTCGTGCTCCGATCCTCTGTGTTTCTACGCTTCAATTATTTAAATATCATAAGATATATCAAAGAAAACTTAGGTTTTGGTGAGACCACATTAGGAATACTACCTATAGTTTTGGTCTAATCAATAATCTACATTTCAGCCTTAACTATACTCAATTATAGGCCATTCAGACTCCTCTACAATGAACAAGTTTCAAACCTATAACTGATTAGATTTCTCCTCATCTCAGTCTAATGCTTATCCTGGGAACAATCCTGCCTCATTGCTCAAGATTCCTCAACAACCAAATATCTGTCCTGTCAAAGCTCCTTCAGAATAATGTCAATTTCAATTTGATATCTCATTTTTTTTTAAATACTAGACAGCATGGGTCAAATTTACTCAGCCATTTATCAGAGAACATCTTTCTCAAACCAGAAACCTTTGTGGTACCACCTCTTGAATATGAAGACCAAAACTACACATTGTATTCCTGATGTGGTTTCACCAAAACCCAAGCTTTCTTTAATATACGTTATGATACTTATACATATCCTAAATTCAGTTATTATTTTTTGAAATATTGAAGTTCTAGATTAGGGTTTGTTGCTTTTAAATTTGTTTTTTTGGGATATGGGTGCAGTTGTTAATTTATTGCTCATCCATTTGGGCAAGTGGTGGTGAGCGGCCATCTTGAACCACTGCAGCCAATGGAGAGAGAGAGAGTTCCAGATTTATAATCCAGTGATAGTTAAGGATCAACACGCAATACTTATGTCAGACAATGAAACAACTCTTCCAGGTCAAAATATATTATATCATGTGAATAAGTATTATAAATGAGTAGAGGGAAAATGCCCTGTGTGATTCTTAACCTTCAGAGTTAATGACTCGTGCCTATCAAAATATTTAAGTTAGATTTGTTGTTGAATTATCATTAGACACGATTAGATTAGTGAGAGAATGAACTACAGGGCTAATTCAGTGTTGAGAGCCCAGTAGTTCATTTTCTTGATCAGAGAATCACAGAAGACAGCCTTATCTGTAGTCCAACCTTCAATACGCATATAGGATTGCACCATTAAGGTTTAGACTGTTTCCAGTTTATCATTAGAAATATCTAGGTTTCTTAAATCAACTTGAAATGACAAGATTACAATTAAAACTCATACAAACAGACATGCAAATATTATTGACAAAAAAAGTTTAGACTCTGTCAGTGTAGATAATTACTTATATTCTAACATCTCAGAATTAACATGAAGCAAATATGGTTAACAAACAATGGTTTAACATCTCACAGAATACAAACAATAGGAAATACAATCAAGACAGACCAGATGGATTATTTTGTAAACTCCTTACAGATATTCACACCACTCTGGATCATCAAAATACATTAAAACTTCACAGGTCTTCGCTTTTGGTTATTGGTCTCGAACCACCCTCAGGAGCCGCTCTGTAATGTGCCTCTTCAACGACTGCTCATTTTCTATCGGGCCACATTCCTATCCTGGGTCCATGCTCTGCTTGACTCTGGAAACTGCACTCCAGTGCTCATTTACGCAACTTCAGCTTTTCACCGACAGCTAGCTTCACCAAGCCAGTACTGCCCCTTGGAACTCTGTCCTGAACTCAAGTCTTGTTCAGTCGTACCAAATAATTAGTACCAAATTGTAACAGATGGAACTATTAGCAGCAAACAGCTTCTGAGCCTTAACTCAATCGTTTCGCTGAGTCTTGTCTCCGAGAAGTTTCTCCTGAGTTTTAACTGTACAGAGATATTGAACTGCTCTTGACTACTCATTATGCCCAACTACAGAGACCTGGTATAGTTCAGTCTTCTCAACAGTACAGCTTATTAGTTCCTTTCTGCATGGAGGCTGTTTCTGTCCCTGCTGGTTTTAAGATTCCAACTAACTGCATCCTAGTCATTGATTTTCATTGATTCATGATCTGCCTTGAAAGAACTATTGAAAATTTTGCAAAATGTTCTGCTCACATTGAGAGGCAGAACTAAGTGTGACACCCAGCATCAGAGCTTGAATGTAGCAATTCCTTGGAACTGTCTGTTCCCTGAATATTATGATTTGCACGGATTGATGGTTTCTGTACCAAAACATGAAAAGGAATTCTTCACATTTGCCGGAAATTGAATGACTTACGGGGCCATTTCAAAAGTCAACTATAAACTATAAGACCAGAAGACAAAGAACAGAAATTAGGCCATTCAGCCCATCGAGTCTGCTCCACCATTTAATCACAGCTGATAAGTTTCTCAACCTCATTCTCCCACTTTCTCCCTGTAACCCTTGATCCCCTTGACAATCAAGAACCTATTTATCTCCGTCTTAAATATACTCAATGAACTGACCTGCACAGCCTTCTGTGGCAATTAATTCCACAGATTCCCCACTCTCTGGCTGATAGGGTTCCTCTTTATCTTTGTTCTAAAAGGTCTTCCCTTTACTCTAAGGCTGAGCCCTGGGGTCCTAGTCTCTCCTACCAATGGAAACATCTTCCCAATATCCACTCTGTCCAGGCCATTCAGTATTCTGTTTGCTTCTATTAGATCCTCCCTCATCCTTCTAAACTCCACCAAGAGTCAGACCCAGACTCCTCAAACGTTCCTCATATATTAACCTTTTCATTCCTGGGACCATTCTCATGAACCTCCTCTGAGGTACATCCCCAGACAATTTAGCATGGCCAACCCATCTAACCTGCACATTTCTGGACTGTGGGAGGAAACCAGAGAACCCAGAGCACACCCTATTGGACACAAGAGCAATGTGCGAATTCCACACAATCGCAAGGGGTGTAATCAAACCTAGGTTCCTGGCACTGTGAGGCAGCACTGCTAACCTACTGAGCCACCATGCTGAGTTGCTAATATCAGTCTCAAGAGAGTGGAAAAGTCTCAAGTTTTCTTTCCTTGTTTTGTTTCTGAGTAATTTTAGTTACCAATTACATTATTTTAGCCTATGTACATTTTCTGAGCAAAACATTTGCACAGGAACCTAACTCTGGTTTTAACAATGATTCCAATGGGACACCATGCTTCAGATAAAGTTGTTTTGCTTAAAGTCACAACTTTCAGGAAAGCAGTGAGGATATTCTGTGATGGTGTTGGAGAGAGTAAATGTTTAGGGTAGTGGATGAAATGCTGAACACATGGGCTTATCTTTTCTTTTCCTCAGATGGTCTTAAGCTTCTTGCATGTTACTCCTCACTCATTTAGATAAGTAGAGGGTGTTTTATCACTGTACTGATTTACATAACAATGCTGTCACCTTATGATGTTATTTTGACCTTTTTTTTGAAGAGAGGTTGAAAGGTAGAAGCGACAGGCTGTCTAATAAACACAGTTGAGTAACCATCTTGGGAGACCTTGGGTTTTTCTTTTAACAGCCTGAAAGAGGGTGGCCAGCTCCCACAGATCAGGACTTCTGGATTTTGGTTTCTCAGTAACATCAGAAGCTTCAGACAGTGTCTCCTGGCTGCCACTCGCTCTGAACTTTCCCTTGGAGCTTTATCCTCCTGGATTGGAGAACTGCATGTGAGAACCCGTGTCTGAATTTGCCTTTTTGTTTTGCCAAGGGTGTGAGTTTATGAAATGTTACTCTACTGGAACAGTTAATTTGTAATAGGTACTGTATCTATTATTCTGTTAAGTTTTCCAATGGAGTTATTATTCTAAGTTCCTCTTTTTTTGGTTTTATTTTTAACTACAGTGTTAAAATACATTGTGTTTTGCTTAACGTCAAGTAATTTGACCAGTCGCATCATCATTGGAACACAGCACTTCACATTTACCTTTAAAATAAGAAAAACTTTCAGGTCTAGGCTACCTGCTGAAAATATTTTGAGGGGGGTCTGGTCTGGTCCATAACACTCAGAACCTGGGGACATCAGAGTATTGGTGATTTGTTGAAAGAAAATGGGATTCAATGAAAATGTCGAACGAAGCTGTCCTGGCACTGGAGAGGGTGCAGAGGAGGATGACTAGGTTGATTCAGGAGTTGGGATGGTTGGCTTATGAGGAGAGACTGTGTAGACTGGGATTATATTCATTGGAATTTTGAAGAATAAGGTGGGATCTTATAGAAACATAAAAAATTATGAAGGGAATAGATAAGATGGAAGTGGAGACTGGCTGTTGAAACTAAGACAAGAGGGCATAGCCTCAAAATTAGGGGGACCATATTTACTACTGAATTGAGGAGGAACCTCTTCACCCAGAGGGTTGTGCATCTGTGAAATTCCCCGCCCAGTGAGGAAGTTAAAGCTCCTTCTGTAGGTGCTTTCAAAGGAAAGATAGGTAAGTTTTTGAACAGTCAAGGAATTAAGGGTTATGGTGAGCTGATGGGTAAGTAGAGCTGAGTCCATGAAAAGATCAGCCATTGAATGGGCAGAGCAGGCTCAAAGTGCCAGATGGCCTACTCCTGCTCCTGGTTCTTATGTTCTTATGTTCTGTGAGAAAATTAAGGATAGAGATTTCCCCAGGTTTATGGAGAAAAATAATGGAGACGCCCATTTGTTTAGTTCCCTGACAATCCTGACATCAGGAATGTTCCCAGGCAATGGAATGGAACAACAATCGACTGCCCATTGAGCAGAACAGCCAGCCATTTTGAAAGGTCTAAGCAGGATTTAGGACAATTGATGCTCTGTCTCCCCATAAACCCCTCCACATGGGCACACCACTAGCTGTATGGAGATGGACTTCCCCCAAGGCCCTTGATGCTAGGGCCACTCCCATGGTCGCAACAGGTCTGCTGTGCTCTCCCCCATCCCCCCCCCCCACCCCGGTCTCTTAACTTACGTGTCTGAGGCAGCCTGAAGATGGAAGCACCCTCTCAATTCCTCAACCTTTCTCACCTCTCCTTCTGGCTGGCCAGAATGGCCAACCCTCTGGCTAGGCTAGTACTATTGACACTCCACCCGCCATGCTTAATTGGAAAGCTGGCTCAGAGGCTAACTCAGAAAAAGGGGTGGGGGTTCCAAGTATGAGCCAGGTTCAAAATCCTGTCAGAGAAACATGTCTTTAAGGGAGGGAATTCCAGTTTTGCCCCATCTATAATGTGTAAGGAATAAGAACTTTGTGAGTCTCTTCCTGAGCTTCGACATGGTGACCATTATCAAATTCAGACAGTAGGCCAAGGAGAGGGACATCAAATCTGATTGACTGCCTGTCTTCTGAGGTTAAATCCATGCTTGTGGGTCTCTTGAGAGGGAAAATTCAGTATCCACCACAACATTCACAGCCTTTCACTGCAGGTTAGCTACGGGGAACCATTAGCCCCAGGGATGGCATTTTGTGTTTAATTTCCAAGTTTCATTTTAAAAATGAACTTTTATAAAAGAACATAAAGAACGAGGAGCAGGAGTAGGTCATCCAGCCCTTCGAGCCGCTCCACCGTTCAACAATGATCTTTTCGTGGATTCAGCTCCACTTACCCGCCCATTCCCCATCAACCTTAATTCCTTTACTGTTCAAAAATCTATCTATCTTTGCCTTAAAATCATTCAATAAAGTAGCCTCAACTGCTTCAGTGCGCAGGGAATTCCACTGAATCACAACCCTTTCGGTGAAGAAGTTGCTTCTCAACTGAGTCCTTAATCTGCTCCCATTTATTTTCAGGCCATGCCCTATTGTTCTAGTTTCACCAGCCAGTGGAAACAATCTCCCTGCTTCTATTGTATCTACTCCCTTCATCATTTCATATGTTTCTTTAAGATCACCTCCCCCCTCCCCCCCCCTCCGCCGCGTATGCTTCTAAATTTCAATGAGGGTAGTCGCAGCCTACTCAATCTCTCCTCATCAGTCAACCTCTCAACTCTAGAATCAATGTACTGAACCTCCTCTGCACCCCCTCCAGTATCAATGTCACAGTGTCCCTTTAAGGGGACATTACTCATTAATTTGGTTTCATTTGGTTTCTTGATTTAACATGAGTATAAAGAACAGGACAGGAAGCTGCTTGGATTTAAGGACTCTTATCCAGACAGGGTCGTTGGGTCTGAAGGGAAGGGTGAGGGAGGAGAAATAGGAAGCAAATTAATTTCGAAACTAATGTGAAAGCCCCAATGTCTCGCAATCAATGTTGAGGCTGCTTTTATGTTGCTTTTATATTCCCACCTTCGTATTTTGGACAAAATATAATATTCTAACACTATTAAAATTAAATCTTCGAATAGTTCTCATTATTAAAGTGATCGGTTTCTGGATTTTGATTTTTATATGCTAATTGGAAGTGAGATAGATTCACTCCTTGCAACAGCAGTTTTTTTTCTAGATAACACCAAAAGAATTATACACTTAATTAAGCATAAGAAATATCAAATTGCGCCTGTACATTCGGAATACTAAATACGGCATTATATAACATGACTTCCCATGATGCCCTTGAAACAGTTCCTCGTGCTTCATTCCCCATAATTAATTCCTCTTTTAACCCCTCTTACAGGCAGAACTGATTGGAGTCTGTGTGAGTGTGTGTGTGTGTGTGTGTGTCTGAGGAAATTTCATGTCCACCTGTCTCTCAGTCAACAAACTTTTCCCTAAGATTTTTCTCAGACTGTGCAGACTGCAGCAAATTAGAACTTTAATCCAAGGGAAACATCTTTATCTATAATTACAGAGGATGGAATGGTGGCTCAGTGATGAGCACGATTGCCTCACAGCATCAGGAACCTGGGTTTGATTGCACCCTTGGGCAACCGTGTGGAGTTTGCATGTTCTCTCTGTATCGGTGTGGGTTTCCTCCAACAGTTTAAAGATGTGCAGATTATATGGATTGGCTGTAGGCACTTGTGCAGGTTAGGTCAAGTTTCCTTGGGGAATGTGGGATTTTGGGGATAGATCTGGATGGTTGGTGTGGGCTGAATGGCCTGCTTCCACACTGTAGGGATTCTGGATGCTTTTGTTTTCAACTCTAAAATGTAATATACTTCGAGGAGAAAGTGAGGACTGCAGATGCTGGAGATCAGAGCTGAAAATGTGTTGCTGGAAAAGCGCAGCAGGTCAGGCAGCATCCAAGGAACAGGAGAATCGACGTTTCGGGCATAAGCCTGAATAAGGGCTGATGCCCGAAACATCGATTCTCCTGTTCCTTGGATGCTGCCTGACCTGCTGCGCTTTTCCAGCAACACATTTTCAGCAATGTAACATACTTCTCAAGATGTGATTGTGGCACATTGATGAGGTCTAACCCCTAGCATTACTGCTCTGAGAGAACAGAAGAACAATTCCATATCAAGGAATTTCCCTAGTCGAAGATAATGATTGCCTTGAGTTTGCAAGTCAGCAGTCTGGTCTGTACTGAGTCTTTACTAAAGTGCTTTTGAGATGGGTGACACCACTGTGTGTACTGTATGGTAGACATCACGTGACTATGGGAAGCCAAGACGGACAGACTATATTTCTTTTCCATAGTTTGTGGCCATTTATAGATCTATTCTTTGACGAGATGTGGGTATTGCTGGTATTTATTGCCCATCCCTAATTGCCCTAAAGGGCTGGTAAGCATCAACGCCATTGCTGTGGATCTGGAGTCACGTGAAAGCCAGACTGGGGAAGGATAACAGATTTCTTTCCCTAAAGGACAGTAGTGAACGAGGTGGGTTTTCCCAATGATTATGATCACCATTGGATTCAAACTTTCACCAGATTTCATTAGCCAGAGCCTTTGGATTATTAGTCCAATGATGTTACCATTACACCACTGTTTTGCCCTGATCTTTGGCAATGCAGCCCTCCCTTGGGATGGAAGTATCAGCCCGGATTGTGTGCTCAAATGTTTGAACTGGATTTTGAACTCAAGGCCTTCTGACTCAGAAACAGGACCGTGCTGCTCACTAAGTTCTGAATGTCAGCATTAAGTCACACCATGGTAACTTGACTGACACACACATAATGGTTACCGAGATGTTACCAGGTAAGGAAGGTTTGAGTTATAAGGAACCCTGGTAGGCCGGGGCTTTTTTCACTGGCGCGTTGAAGGTTGCAAGGCGATCTCATAGAAGTTTATAAAATGATGAGGGTTATGGACAGAGTTCATGGTGATTGTCTTTTCCCTCGGATGGGGGATTTCAAGACTAAGTGGCACATGTTTAAGACGGTGAGAGAAGAGATTCAAAAGAGACACGGGGACAGGTTTTTTACACAGAGGGTTGTTCGCGTGTGGAATGAACTTCCCGAGGAAGTGGTGGATGCAGGTATAATTACAACATTTAGAAGACATTTAGCTAAGTAAATGAATAAGAAATGTTTCGAGGGATATGCGCCAGGAGCAGCCCATTGAGATGGTGCTGCCTTACAATGAGATCGTGGCTGATCTGATGATGCTCATCTCCACTTTCCTATCTTTTCCCCATAATCCTTGACTCTGTTACCGACTCAAAATCTCTCTATCCACAGATATGCTCTGCTTGGACCGAAGGGTCTGTTCCTGTGCTGTATGACTCTGTGACATATGGCAAGCTATTCTTAATACAGGATAGGGCAACTATCGGGCAAACTGACCTAAGAGACCGGAAGCGCTGCAGCAGATTACTATGTAGCAATTCAATTTGAGGAGTCAAACAATTTTGTAAACCATCAGAGCCAGGCTCACTTAGGCTACTTATCAGCTGAGTTCTAAGAAGGGATTACTGGTTTGTACACCACCACCAGCTTCTGAACGACAGATCCATTTCTTTAGGTGTTTTTAACCTGTGGCAGCTCCATTAGCAGCTAATTCATTATCTCTGGGTCTCCCTGCTATGGAATGTCACAGGATAATGGATTCTTTTTGAGGACAAATTGGACAAAATCTTGCTCAACTCTTTTCAACGTAACTGCAGCAGTCCAGCCTCAGGAAAGGAGCACGGTGGGTAAGTTTTTGGGAAACGATTTGCATTATGTAGTGTGTTGATGGTGGTGAATTGCCCCAATGCATTCACAGGAGGGTTGGCAAGAAAAACACAGCAAAAGATATTAAGGCAACAGACCAAAAGGCTGGTCAAGGGTATAGCCCACACTTGCACTACTGAATTTTAATAATTACGGTCACTGTTTATGAGATATGGTATGAAAGGGCGTGCTTTTGTGTGTTCTCTGTGAAAATGCCATGATTTGTTTGGAACCTCTTAGAACGTACCATCTCCATTTGGGTTAAATTGAATTGAATTTATTGTCACGTGTACCGAGGCACGGTGAAAAGCTTTGTCTTGTGAACAATACAGGCAGATCACAGAGTTAAGTAGCATAGATAATTAATTAATAGGTAAACAGCAGCAAGAACAAAAACACCGGTACAGGCGAATGTTAAGATTTTGTGACTCCATTCAGTATTCTAACAACAGTAGGGTAGAAACTGTTTTGAAACCGGCTGGTGCATGTGTTCAGGATTCTGTACCGTCTCCCCAATGGTAGAGGTTGTAGAAAAACATTGCCAGGATGGGATAGATCTTTGAGAATGCTGGCGGCCTTTCCTTGACATAGATGGGAGGTTGGCCTTTGTGATTGTCCGGGCCGAGTTCACCAATCTCTGTAACCGTCTCCGATCTTGAATGGTACAGTTGCCATACCAGGTAGTGATACATCCAGACAGAATGCTCCCAATGACGCACTGATAAAAGTTGGCAAGGATATTCACTGTCATGCCAAATTTCCTCAGCTGCTTGAGGAAGAAGAGACGTTGTTGGGCCTTTGTAACCAATGTGGTTACACTGAACTTTGGCTGCAGACTCGATCACCCATGAGTCAGTGGAGATGTTGGGCCTATTCAGGGATGCTTTGAGGATGTTGATAATCCTGTTGTTCTCCACACGCCCCACAACAAAGGAGAAAAACTGGGTCAAGTCAAAACCATTTCGAGATTTCTAAGATTGTATTCAACTCAAGATCTTGAAGAGACAATGTATTAACTTGTGTCATTGTCTCCACAACTCCTGTCTGCACAGGCTGAGTAATTTATCATAACAGATGCAATAGCTTTATAATAAAGCACCACTCATCTGAAACATCGTCATAACCTGTCTTTTTCTGTTCATAGAGTCATACAGCACAGAAACAGACCCTTCAGTCCAACCAGTGTATATTTATGGATACAGAGATTTTGATTGGGTAAGGGAATCAAGGATTATGGGGAAAAGGCAGGAACGTGGAGTTGAGGATCATCAGATCAGCCATGATCTCATTGTAAGGCAGCAACATCTCAATGAGTTAAATGGTCTACTTCTGCTCCCATCTCTGTTTGTCTTAGGTTGGATGAAACTGATGTAGCCTAAAAGTACATTAAATTCAGCCTCAGGTGTTTAACTATATAGAAGGAGGACAGAAAATCTCCCAGAAACACATAGCAACTTGCATGTTGAGGAGCTTTAAGGTATTAGTGGTAATTAGATTAAATTCCCTACAGTATGGAAGCAGGCCCTTCAGCCCAACAAGTCCACACCAACCCACTCAGACCCATTCCCCTACCTTATATTTACCCCTGACTATGGGCAATTTAGCACGCTAATTCGTCTGACCTGCACATCCTTGGATTGTGGGAGGAAACTGGAGCACCCAGAGGAAATGCACACAGACACAGGGAGAATGTGCAAACTCCACACAGTTGCCTGAGGCAGGAATCAAACTCAGATCCCTGGTGCCGTGAGGTAGCAGTGCTAACCACTGAGCCACCATGTTAAAGATGGGCTTTATTGAACCTGTGTAAATCTCAGATTGAGACATTGCTTCCAGTTTTGACTGCCACAGTTTGAGAAAGATCAGAGATGCTGGAATCCAAATTGACAAGCAGGAGGCTGGAAGAACACAGCAAGCCAGGCAGCATCAAGAAGTGGAGAAGTCAGCGTTACCATGAAGGGTTACACCCTAAACGTTGACTTCTCCACCTCCTGATGCTTATTGTGTTCTTCCAGCCTCCTGTCTATCTGCTTTGAACAGGGTGGCAGGACTTTGGAAAACATGCAGCAGAGAGCTACTAAAAAGGGAACAGGAATGAAGTCAGCACCATTCTTTGTGTTTAATTACTCCAGAAGTAATGCTAAGCATTCTACATATTTTTTAACAACTGACTGTCATGTACATAAAGTTTTGTCTAAATATCCCACGATTCTGTGTTTCTGTTTACACAATACTTTCATCATATTATCATTCCTCATTCTACTAATTGTTACAAACCAGAGGCTCTCAAAGTTTGTGACAAAGATAGCCAAAACCCTAACTTGTACAGAACATTGGTGAGGCCACTTTTGGAATATTGTGTGCAGTTCTGGTCTCCCTCCTTAGGAAGCATTTTGTGAAACTTGAAAGGGTTCAGAAAGGATTTACAAGGATGTTGCCAGGGTTGGAGGGTTTGAGCTACGGGGAGAGGCTGAATAGGCTGGCACTGTTTTCCCTGGAACATCAGAGGCTAAGGGGTGACGTTATAGAGGCTTATTAAATCATGGATAGGATAAATAGCCAAGTTCTTTTCCCTGGCGGGGGAGTCCAGAACTGGAGGGCATAGGTTTAGGGTGAGAGGGGAAAGATATAAAAGAGACCTAAGGGGCAACGTTTTCACATAGATGGTGGTGCGTGTACGGAATGAGCTGCAAGATCAGCATTTAAAAGGCACCTGGGATGTGTACATGAATAGGAAGGGTTTAGAGGGATATGATCCATTGCTGGCAAATGGGACTAGACTAATTTAGGATATCTGGTCAGCATGGACAAGTTGGACTGGAGGGTCTGTTTCAGTGCTGGACATCTCTATGACTCCAAGGGCAAGATTTTGCATTCCAGATGCAATTCAATTGGTCAAACCACCTGCCTTGAAGCAAAACACACTTCATTCATACACCATGGTTAAAATACAACAAAAGAAAGAATTGGAGTAACATAATTCTATCAGAAAACTTAACAGAATAATAGATTATTTAACTACTAAACAGAAACTGTTCCACTATAGAAACATCCCATAATACCACTCGACATTAATGAAATAGATGAGTGTTTGTCAGGCAGCATTCCGAACTTTTGTCTCCAGATTTTATGAAACAAATTTACATTTTCAATCTCCTGTGAGGTGAGGCTGGAGAAACTGAGGCTGTTCTCCTTAAAGCTGAGAAGGTTAAGATAGTTGAGGCATTCAAAATGATGAATGATTTTGTTCTATGCAAATTACTGCAGATGCTGGAGTCTGTACTGAAAACAAAAAAAAATGCGAGAAACCACAGAGGGTCAGGCAGCACGTGTGGAGAGAGAGCAAGCTAACGTTTCAAGAGTAGATGATCTTCATCAGAGCTCTGATGAAGAGTCATCTGGACTCGAATGGTTTTGTTAGAGTAGATTACGAGAAAACATTACAAGTGATAGAGTAACAAGTGGGAGCTTTTTGTTTTAATATGTGGTCTGGCACATGCAGCATGAAAAGATAGTGGACAGGCAGGAGGCTGGGAGAACACAGAGGGCCAGGCAGCATCAGGGGGTGGAGAAGTCGAAGTTTCGAGTGTAACCCTTCGTCAGGACCGGGGATGGGTGTAAGGGGAGCTGTAAACAATATGGGTTTGGGGTGGGGCGGCAAGGTGTTGAAGTGGCGATAGGTGAAGACAGGTAGAGGGTACGACTTGGTTGGTCAATGAGAGGAATTAATCCAGTAGGTGACTGGAAGGAAGGGTCAATGAAAGGAATGGAAGGAAGGGGCAAGGGCTGGGCAGGGAGTCTGGGGAAGGGGAGGGAGGTTATTTGAAATTGGAGAACTCAATGTTGAACCCTCCAGGTTGTAGGTGCCCAGACGGAAGATGAGGTGTTGTTCCTCCAAGAGGTGTGTGGTTTGCTTTGGCAACGGAGGAGGCTGAGAATGGTCATGTCAGAAAGGGAGTGGTTAGGGGAAATGAAATGGGCGGTGACTGGGAGGTCCTGTCGGTCCCTGCGGACTTGGCTGCCTTTACCTTCATCTATCCCCACTTCACCACCCTGCCTCGACCTCCCCTTTTACTTGCACCTCCCCCACACCCACTCCCAGACCTGAAGAAGAGTTACACCTGAAATGCTGACTTCTCCACCTCCTGACACTGCCTGTCTACTTTGGATTCCAGCATCTGCAGTTTTTTTTTTGTCTCTATCTGAAAAGATGGTGGAAACAGATGCGATTGTAACATTCAAAAGGAAATTTGATAAATACGAAAGAGGGATAAAATTGCACTTGTTGATAGGTAGAGCAGAGAATGGTGAGGAACCTTGATTATTCGGCATTCAACTATCTGAATTTCAGATTATCCGAACAAGTTCGCAAGGTCTCAATGCTCAGCTAAACTATGTTATCTGAAATTCGATTTACCAAACAAAATACTGCCCACCCGTGTCCTTCGGACAATCAAGGTACCTCTGTAATTGGATAGTCTTGATTGGTGGCTTGCACAAAGACAGTGGTCCAAATGACCTCTTTCTGTGCTCATTCTCACTACGATTCTATGGACTGAGAAGATGTAAAAATCTGAAAATAATACCATTTAAAATTCAAATACAAAGTGCAATGTAAAATTAGTGCCTTCATCTCTTTTCTCCCTATAACCTTCAGCTACTGCAAATGTACCAAAAGCTGTTTTGTAATGCTTCCCTAAGTACAATTCTATCTTGTTCCTAACATCTATCGTCGAGGCTAATTTGCTGTTCACAGGCCACAGCAGCTGCAAATATTGCATTCTTTATTCCTTCCTATTATCTTCGGGATTCTATTATTCACCAGGTAGAAAAATAATATCCATTGCACAATTAGCACAGATAACTACAGAGGTTGTCATCCTGAACGCATTGGGTTTCCACTCAGTCAGAATGTACGAAGATGAGAATCATTATTCTGTGTTTCAACTGCTACACAAGGAAGTTTGGAGAGGAGAGTGGGCAAGATGAATGAGCCTGCATTTATGTAGCACCTTTTATAGAATCATAGAATGCCTACAGTGTGGAAGCAGGTCTTTCGGCCCATCAAGGCCACATCGACCGTCTGAAGATCATCCCGCCAGATCCACCCACTTATCTCATCGCTGTAACCCCACTTTTCGCATGGCTAATCCTCTCTAGCCTGTACATCGCTGGTACAATGGGCAATTTAGCATGGCCGATCCACCCTAACATGCACATCTTTGGACACTAAAGGCAAATTAGCGTGGCCAATCTACCCTTACCTGCGTATTGTCTTGTTAGGTACTCAACCTTCCTAGATCATTGCTGATCATTATTTGTTCCCAGCATGCTTTGCCTTGAATTTTCCAATCTGGACTGGAATCCCTATTTCTGCCTGAGGGGGTCAGATTAAAAGTTGCCCCCTTACCTTTGATGTAGATTCTCAGGGAAATTTTGGGGCCTTTTTATAGTCACAGACTGTTTGCTTTCCAGTCAATGGAGCATTTTCACTGGTTTACCATCTCTGATCTAGTAGGACCTCTATCCAGTGGGTAGATTAGATTACTTACAGGTGGAAACAGGCCCTTCGGCCAAACTAGTCCACACCGATCCTCCGAAGAGCAACCCACCCAGACCCATTCCCCTACATTTACCCCTTAACCTAACACTACGAGCAATTTAGCATGGCCAATTCACCTAACCTGCACATTTTTGGATTGTGGGAGGAAACCAGAGCACCCGGAGGAAACCCACGCAGACACGGGGAGAATGCGCAAACTCCACACAGACAGTTGCCTGAGGTGGGAAATGAACCCGGGTCTCTGGCGCTATGAGGCAGCAGTGCTAACCACCGTGCCACCATGCCGCCCACACTGTGCCACTATGCCGCCCACAATATTGAGTGGTTAGGACCCAGGATGCCACGGCTGAGAGTGTGCTGGAAGCAGGTTCAAGTGGGTCTTTGAAAAGAGAAATGACTCAGAAGCTGAAGTGAAAAACCTTGCTCTGTGCAAAAGATGGCCGACTGGGACTATCGGGTGTGCTTCTGTGGAGAACTAATGTGAACAAGTGGACTGAATGGCCTCCTGCTGCACTCTAACTATTCCATCGTTCTATGGCTTTTCACGGCATGCTTATCATTCATTGAACATCTCCTTAGCCAAAGCAGAACCTAGCCTAATTGGAGTATGAACCAATCTTGAAGTATTTTCCTGATACTACATGCTAAGTAGCCATAGTATAGAAACAGCAGATGTGCCACCAGAGGTGTACAAGCTGAAAAAATATATCCTGGAAATGTAAATGTCGAATTACTGGAGGTAAGCACGGAATTAACTAGCCCGGGGCCACAATAGCATTAGTTTGTTTAATAGACCCTCAAATGAAGTCACTAATATTGTGTTAATTAACATATTTCTTTAAAAATAAGGTTGGATGGCTATCTCATTAAGATGTAGATTGAGTTAATGTAACCTCTCCAGTACATTCCAATTCACAGAGCTGGAATATGAAGAGTGTTCCTCCCTCCACAGTTGCTTCCTGATGTGCTAAGTTGCTCCCAATTTTTTCAATCTTTTCTTTCAGATTTCCAGCATCTTGCGTCAGCTTTAATGTGAGTCAGTCACGAACATTGTAGGGGGGCAACATCAGTCCCACTGTGTTGGCTTCGTTGAAATATCATTCCGTGTTAGCTTTCATAGTGGGGCTAGAGGTGTACTCTTACAGAAACAACAGCAATTGAATGGTCCAAGAAAGATTTAGATCCCAACACAGGAGATGGAACATTTAAATTCATTTCATAAAATCTGGAGTCAAAACCTAGGAATGGTGACCAAGAAATACTCATCTGTTTCATTGATAATCTTTAGAGCACAGAAGCAGATAATTCGGTTCAACCAGTGCATACCGACTGTGGACTACAAGAGACCTTGTAGTGCAAGTACATAGCTCCTTGAAAGTGCAGTCACAGGTAGGTAGGATAATGAGGAAGACTTATGGTATGCTTTCCTTTATTGGTCAGAGTATTGAGTACAGGAGTTGGGAGTCATGTTGCAGCTATACAGGACATTGGTTAGGCCACTGTTGGAATATTGCGGGCAATTCTGGTCTCCTTCCTGTCGGAAGGATGTTGTGAAACTTGAAAGGGTTCAGAAAAGATTTACAAGGATGTTGCCAGGGTTGGAGGATTTGAGCTATAAGGAGAGGCTGAACAGGCTGGGGCTGTTTTCCCTGGAATGTCGGAGGCTGAGCGGTGACCTTATAGAGGTTTATAAAATCATGAGGGGCATGGATATAATAAATAGACAAAGTTTCTTCACTGAGATGGAGGAGTCCAGAACTAGATGGGATAGGTTTAGGATGAGGGGGGGAAGATATAAAAGAGACTTAAGGGGCAACTTTTCACGTAGAGAGTGGTACGTGTATGGAAAGAGCTGCAAGAGGAAGTGGTGAAGACTAGTACAATTGCAACATTTAGAAGGCATCTGGATGGGCATATGAATAGGAAGGGTTTGAAGGGATATGGGCCAGGTGCTGGCAGGTGGGACTAGATTGGGTTGTGACATCTGTTCGACATGGACGAGTTGGACCAAAGGGTCTGTTTTCGTGCTGTACATCTCTATGACTCTATGACTAAACAAAACTAGTCCCACCTGCGTGTGCCTGGCACATATCCATCCAAACATGTCTTATTCATGTACTTATTCAAATGTCTTTTAAACATTGTAACTGTACCCTAGACCATCCTCTGGAAGTTCATCACACACATGAACCACTCTCTGTGTAAAGAAAACACTCCCTCATGTCTTTTTTAAATCTTACCCATCTCACTTTAAATATATACCCCCAAACACCCCCAAATATAAATATATCTTGTGTTTGGTTATTCATGGGATATGAGTGCTGTTGTCTTGGTCAGCATTTATTGCACATCCGTGGTTACCCTTCAGAAGGAGGCATTGATCCATGGCCATTCATTTCATGTAAGTATCCCAACAGTGATGTAAGGGAGGGCATTCCAGGATATTGACCCAGCAACTGTGAAGAAATGTTAATATATTTCTAAATCTAGGTGGTGAGTGGCTTGGAGGAGAACTATAGGTGGGTGGTGTTCCCATGTTAGATTAGATTCCCTACAGTGTGGAAACAGGCCATTTGGTCCCACAAGTCCACACTGACCCTCCAAAGAGTAACCTACCCAAACCCATTTCCCCCTGACTAAAATACCGAACATTATGGGCAATTTAGCATGGTCAATTCACCTAACCTGCACATGTTTAGATTGTGGGAGGGGGCCCACACAGATACAGGGAGAATGTGCAAACTCCACACAGGCAATTGCCCAAGGCAGGAACTGAACCTGGGTCTCTACTGCTGTGAGGCAGTAGTGCTAGCCACTGAGCTACTGATCGTCTGCTGTTGTCCTTCTCGATGATAATGGTCGGGGGTCTGGAAGGTGAATTTCAGTAGTGCATCTTGTAAATAGTACACCCTGCTGCTACTGAGCATCAGTGGTGGAGGGAGTAGGTGTTTGTCGGTGTGGTGCCAATCAGGTGAGCTGCTTCATCCTGGATGGTGTCAAGCTTCTTGTTGAAGCTGCAATCATCCAGGCAAATGGGGAATATTCCATCACACTCCTGACTCCTGCCTTGTGGACAGGCTTTGGAGAATCAGAAGGTGAGTTACTCAGCAAAGAATTTGTAGCCTCTGACCTGCCCTTGAGATATTGGTTTCTTGTCAATGGTAACCCCAGGATATTGATAGCAGGGGATTCAGCGATGATGAGGCCATTGAACGTCAAGGGAATGGTTGGATTCATTCTTTCTGGAAGTGGTCCTTGACTCCACTATGTGAAGAAAGTGAGGACTGCAGATGCTGGAGATCAGAGTTGAGAATGTGGTGCTGGAAAAGCACAGCAGGTCAGGCAGCATCTGCACAGCAGGAGAATCGATGTTTCGGGCATTAGCCCTTCATCAGGTACCTGTGTGGTGTGTATATTACTTGCCAAGCCTATTGTTCACGTCTTAGAGTCATAGAATCCCCACAGTGTTGCAGCAGGTCATTCAGCCTTAGAGTTCACACTGACCCTTCGAAGAGCATCCACCCAGACCCATCCCCCTACCCTACCCCAGTAACCTTGGCTTTCCCATAGCTAATCCACCTCACCTGCACATCCCTGGACACTATGGGGAAACTTAGCATGGCCAATCCGCCTAAGCTGAACATCTATGGAATGTGGGAGAAACCGGAGCACCCAGAGGAAACCCAAGCAGCCACAGGGAGAATGTGCAAATTCCACACAGACAGTCACCCATTGGTGGAATCAAACCCAGGTCCCTGACATTGTGAGGCAGCAGCGCTAATCACTGAGCCATCTTGGTGCATTTGAACATGGACTGCTTCAGTATCTGGGGAGTCACAAATGGTACAGAACATTGCGCAATCAGCAGTGAATATCTGACCATGTGATGGCGGAAGGTCATTGATGAAGTAATTAAAGATGGTCAGGTCCAGGATACTACTCTGAGGAATTCCTGCAGAGATGACCTAGAGCTGAAATGACTGACCAGGTGAAAGTGGGGACTGCAGACGCTGGAGATCAGAGTTGAGAGTGTGGTGCTGGAAAAGCACAGCAGGTCAGGCAACATTCGAGGAGCAGGAGAATTGACGTTTCAGGGCGAAAGTCCTTCATCAGGAATGGAGGAACAGCATTCGTGATGAAGGTCTTTTGCCCGAAACGTCGATTCTCTTATTCCTTGGATGCTGCCTGACCTGCTGTGTTTTTCCAGCACCACACTCTCGACTCTGAAATGACTGACATCTAACAACCACAACTATTTTTCTGTGTGATAAGAATAATTCCAACCAGCAGAGAGTTTCCCCCTGATACTCACTAATTCCAGTTTTACCGGGGCTCCTTGATGCCACACTCAGTTGAATACAGCCTGGATGCGAAGGTTAGTCACTCTGTCTTCACCCCTGGAAGCCAGCTCTTGTGTCCATGTTTGAATCAAGGCTATCATGAGGTCAGGAGCTGAGTGGCCCTGAAGGAACCCAAACTGAGTATAGATGAGCAGGTTATTGTTGAGCAGGTGCTGTTTGACAGCACTGTCGATAACACCTTCCATCACTTTACTGATGATCGAGAATAGACTTGATTGGCAGCAATTGACTGGGAGACAGTGAGGACTGCAGATGCTGGAGATCAAAGTTGAAGAGTGTGGTGCTGGAAAAGCACAGCCGGTCAGGCAGCATCTGAGGAGCAGGAGAGTCGACATTCCGGGCACAAGCTCTTCACATTCCTGATGAAGAGCTTATGCTCAAAATGTCAACCCGCCTGCTCCTCGGATGCTGCCTGACCTGCTGTGCTTTTCCAGCACCACACTCTTTGACAGTAATTGACTGGGTTGGATTTGCCTGCTTTTAGCAGCCAGGACATGTTTGGCTCAGGGTGCAGCAATTCTGGAGCACAAGTCTGCAGTACCCTTGCTGGATCGTGGTCAGGGTCCATAGTGTTTGCAGTACCCAGGGTCTCCAACCACTTCTTGATACCAGGGGGAGTGAACCAAATTTGCTGAAGGCTTGTATCTGAGATGCTGGGGACCTCCAGAGGAGGCCATATCCCACGATGATGGTGGACAGGCTTTGGCGAGTCACCCGCTGCAGTATTCCTAGCTTCTGATCTGCTCTTGTATTTATACGGCTGGCGAAAGAATACAAACAGTAAACTGTCAAGGTGCAGATCTCAAGTTCCTTTAAGTGTTAAGGGAGTTGGATAGTCCAGTATCAATCTTGTCTCTATGTCGGGATGTCATTTGTTTCAGCAACGTTTCCAGTAATTGCCAACTCGAGCTGACACCTTGGTGCGGTGCTGGGAGTACCCTGCACTGGTGAAAGTGCCAGCATTTGGATAAGATGGTGAACCTGGACCTTACTGCAGCTGCCCCTTCACCTCAGAGAGATGCCACTGTGCATCTTGAGTATGGGGGTGTGCCAGCCAACCACCCTTTGGGTGTCTTTTCATAGCACACCATAGCACCTTCTGAAGTGACAAACCTTGTCACCTGAGGTCCATCGCAGCCATTTTGGGCAAGGATATTGAGTAACTCAATTCAACTCACTCACATAATATAGGTATCATCAGCTGAGCCACCATTAGATGTCCATTCCTAATTACACTCAAGGACTGCAGGAATACAAGCAAACAGCTCAGCACCTTCTCCACCTGTAGTGACTGGGAACTATCTGTCATGACTGCTCTCTGGCGAACAAGAAGACACCTGTGTCACTCATTTCTGGCAATCTTTTTCTGTCATTCCTGATATGGGCCTCACTGACAAAAGCATTTTTTAGACCCCTAATTGCCTGCTAGGCCACGTCAGAGATAATTTCAGAGTCAGCCACATTGCTGTAGGTCTGGAGTCCCGTATAGGCCAGACCAGGTAAGGATGGAAGATTTCCTTCCCTAAAGATCCTGACAGTCATGTACAAAGCCATCATCAGGCTAGTGTTTAATTTAGAGTTATCGAGTCATAGTCGGTCCAACTCATCCATACCCACCAAATATTCTAAATTAATCTAGCTCCATGTACCAGTATTTGGCCCATATCCCTCTAAACCCTTCCTATTCATGTACCCATCCAGATGTCTTTTAAATGTTGTAATTGTACCAGCCTCCAACACTTCCTCTGGCATCTCATTCCATACATGCATCACCCTGTGTGTGAAACAGTTGCTCCTTAGTTCCCTTTTAAATCTTTCCCCTCTCACCCTAAACCTAAGCCCTCTAGTTTCTATTCGCCCCACCCTGGGGAAAAGATCTTGTCTATTCACCCTCTCCATGCTGCTCATGATGTTACAAGGTCACCCCTCAGCCTCCGATGCTCCAGGGAAAACATTCCCAGCCTATTCAGCCTCTCCCTATAGCTCAAACCTTCCAACATCCTTGAAATTTTTTCTGAACCCTTTCAAGATTCACAACCATGATGTGGAGATGCCGGTGTTGGACTGGGGCGGATAAAGTTCAAAATCTCACAACACCAGGTTATAGTCCAACAGACTGATTTAGAAGTACTAGCATTTAGAGTGCTGCTCCCTCATAAGGTAGCTAGCAGTACTCCAAAATCTCACAACACTAGGTTATAATCCAACAGACTGATTTAGAAGCACTAGCATTTAGAGTGCTGCTCCCTCATAAGGTAGCTAGCAGTACTCCAAATAAACCTGTTGTACTATAACCTGGTGTTGCAAGATTCACAACATCCTTCCTATAGCAGAGAGACCAGAATTGAATGCAGCATTCCAACAGAGGCCAAACCAATGTCCTGTACAGCTGCAACACAAACTCTCAAGCCCTAAATGTACTGACCAATAAAGACAAGCATACCCACAGCTTCCTCATAATTCTGTCTACCTGCGACTTCACTTGCAAGGAACTATGCACTCCAAGGATTCTTCAGTTGGCAACACTCCCCAGGACCTTACCATTAAGTGTATAACTCTTGCCCTGATTTGACTGATTCATTGAATTCTAATTTTAACCATCAGTCGCATTGGGATACAAACCAGATCCCTATCTTGGTGTTCCAGAGTAACAATCCAGTGAAATTACCACTATACAGGTCGTTCTGCTATGGCACGTGTTTCATCAATGCAAATTCACTATAACACAGTTGATGAATTGGGGACACTGTTTCTAAAGCACACACTTTTAAAGCTGAGTGTATTGGTTACAGCACAATTAAATGGTGCTGCTAATATGCGATTTTCTTATAACACAGGATTGCACGAGAGCGAAACTACTGCGTTATAGCAGAATCGACCGTTCTCCCCAGGGGTGAAAGTTAATTTGAGCATGAAAGAAGTGAAACCCTTTCTGATTAATGTAGGCAAGTGGCTATACTTCAGATATTCCCATGGCTATGTATCTGATTATACCCTATAGCTGGGGGAGCACAGCCTTCACCACTGTTTGAGCAATCAGCACGTTCAGCCAACATTTACCTCTGCTCGTACATCCTGTATCACTGTCTCTTCAAAATAGTGGGAGGCTTTTAAATCAATTGTAGAACATCTCACAGCTAGTATAATTTATTCAACTCGAATAGAGCCCTTCAGAGGGCAGGACTTGTTGCGCTTCAGATGATGACATAGTATCAGGATCTGCTTGACTGAACTGAATGTAAAGCACCAGAGAGACGTTCAATTAGACACAGCAGCAAGGACAGGGCTGAATAAACATTTACAAACTTAAATGGCCTGCTAATCGAGGCAACAGAAGAGAAGGGACATTGCAAGTGGAATGAAGTATTGAAGAGCTTGGCACAGTGACAAAAATAAAGCTCATGGAAGGGACTGCAGACAGGAAGAAACTGAGGAACAGTAGGCAAAGGCAAAATCTAAGGCCGATTGGAACAATATTAGGAGGATTTCAAAAGTGTGGGGTTGGGTGTATCAATTTGATTTGCTCGAACATACAAACTGAGTGACTTTTATTTCAAGTTTGTCAGTTGTGGCTTGGTGAGAAGCTTTTGTATCTCTGAATTGGGTTGGGGTAAGGGCTTATGCCCGACACGTTGGATCTCCTGCTCCTCGGATGTTGCCTGACCTTTTCCAGCACCACACTCTTGACTCCGACCTCCCAGCGTCTGCAGTCCTCGTTTCCCCCCTTCAGGTTTCTAACCCCGCTCTGAGACTTCAACACTTCAGGGAATCAAAGTTGACGAGCAAAGTGAGGACTGCAGATGCTGGAGAGTCAGAGTCGAGAAAGGAGCAGCACCACACTTTTCGATCTTGGATCAGAAATTAAAGCCAGAAAATTCAGGCAGACATGAAAGAGTTTCCACAGAAGAGTAAGGGGTGTTATCCCCACTGTCCTCCATCAGATCAGTCAAAATACTGCAGACGCTGGAAACCTGAAACAAATGCAGCAAATGCTGGAGAAACTCAGCAGGTCTGGCAGCATCTGTGGAGATAGAAACAGAGTTACTATTTTGAGTCCAACTTGACTCTTCTTCAGACCTGGAGTTCAGTCAGACCAGACTTAGAAAACAGAACGTAGCACAGACAGGGGACCCTGCAGCTTTCTGCACTCAATATTGAGTTCAACAATTTTGGCGCTGGAGCTCTCCCATGCCCTTAACCCAACCCCCACACACCAGGCCTTGTTATCACATGATCTGCTATTACACACCATCCCTTGTGAGCCACTAACAGTCTCCACTAACAGCCATTCACCCTCCTAGCCAGATTATTACTCACTCTTTTGTCAGTCCAACTCTTCTCCTCTCTTGTTGAGTTCTATCCCCACCTACCGTCAACACATTATCCCCTCCCACCAACTCACTATTTGCATATGAAACAACATGTTCCTAGCTTCCATCAGTTCGAAGGAAGGGTCACTCGACGCTAAACATTAGCTCTGAGTTCTCTCCACAGATGTTGCCTGACTTGCTGAGGTTTTCCAGCAGTTTCTGTTTTTGCTTCTGACTTACAGCATCTGCAGCCCTTTCGGATTTTATATAGAACAGACTAGCACCGGAACAGGCCCTTCGGCCCACCCTGTCTGTGCCATGATGTAATTCTAAACGAATCCCATCCTGCCTGCACATGGTCTGTAAACTTCTGTCTTCCACCTGTTCATGTGCCTGTCCAAATGCCTCTTAAACTTTGCCAACATTTCTGCTTCAACCAACTTACCTGGCAGTGTGTTCTTGGCACATACCTCTCTCTGCTTAAAAGGAACTTCCCTTGCACATCTCCTTCAAAATTTCCCCCTCTCACCTTAAACCTGTATTCCCTAGTATTTGACATTTCCACCCTGGGAAAAAGGCCATCCACCCTCTCCATGCCTCACATAATTTTATACACTTCTATCAGGATTGACCCTTGAAACTGCAAGCCTTTTTTTCTTGATTAAAGTCACCCTGGAGCATTCTAGCATTACTGCCTTTCTACCTAACCTTATTCATTATCAGTTACTATCATTTATAAAAATTATTTGGATGTGAACATAGGTATAGTCATTAAGTTTGCAGATGACCACAAAATTGGAGATGTGGACAGTGGACAGCAAAGAATGTTACCTCAGAGTACAGCAGGATCTTGATCAGATGGGTCAATGGGCTGAGAAGTTGCAGATGCAGATTAATTTAGATAAATGCGAGGTTCAAAGTTTGGGAGAAGATTTGTAGCTCGGGTGCTCGTTGTTGTGGTTCTGTTCGCCGAGCTGGGAATTTGTCTTGCAAACGTTTCGTCCCCTGTCTAGGTGACATCCTCAGTGCTTGGGAGCCTCCTGTGAAGCGCTTCTGTGCTGTTTCCTCCGGCAGCTAATGATCCGTATACACGAACACCAACTAGCCACGAAACGACAAGACCAGCTATCCTTAGTAGCCACACACACAGATGACAAGCAACATGAATTCGACTGGGACAACACTACTATTATAGGGCAAGCCAAACAGAGAACAGCCAGGGAATTCCTAGAGGCATGGCACTCATTCACAGACTCTATCAACAAACACATCGACCTGGACCCAATATAACCGGCCACTACAGCGGACAGCTCGAACTGACAACCGGAAGCGGCAGAGACAGGCCACTATAAATGCACAGAAGCGCTTCACAGGAGGCTCCCAAGCACTGAGGATGTCACCTAGACAGGGGACGAAACGTTTGCAAGACAAATTCCCAGCTCGGCGAACAGAACCACAACATAAATGCGAGGTGCTATATTATGGAAAAACAAATCAGAGCAAGACCTATACACTTAATGGTAAGGTCTTAGGGATTGTTGCTGAACAAAGAGATCTTGGAGTGCAAGCTCATAGCTCCTAGAAAGTGGAGTCGCAGGTAGATGGGATAGTGAAGAAGGTGTTTGGTATGCTTTCCTTTACTGATCAGAGCATTAAGCATATGAGTTGGGAGGTCATGTTGCAGCTGTACAGGACAGTGTTAGGCCATTTTTGAAATATTGAGTACAATTCTGATCTCCTTCCTAGCAGAAGGATGTTGTGAAACTTGAAAGGGAAAGATTTACAAGGATGTTGCCAGGGTTGGAGGATTTGAGCTGTAGCGAGAGGCTGAATTGGCTGAGGCTGTTTTCTCTGGAGCATTGGAGGCTGAGGGGTGACCTTATAGAGGTTTATAAAATCATGAGGGGCATGGATTGGGTAAATATCTAGTAAGCATGGAGGAGTTGGACCGAACGGTCTGTTTTCGTGCTGTACATCTCAATGACTCTATGACACTAAGTCCAAGAATTCTCAGGTACTTCAACGTAGTACTTCGTCATAATCATAGAGAGGTATAGCACAGAAACAGATCCTTCAGTCCAACCCGTCGAACTATGATGGCCTAAGCTTAACTCATGACTTGTCTTATACTGACACAACAACAACGGTAAAAAAAACAAATAATTTGCACTTGTAGTACATACATTGATCAACTCATTGGATGGAATCCAAGACATTCTATGCTTGATCTCTGGTGAAAAGTACAAGTTTAAATCAATATGTCTCATCTTTATACTCATTTGTAATCCAACTTCTTTGTCTCCTTGTCTGCTCTCACAGAGAAACCAAACAACAGTATCTGAACCTTGAATCTGTTATTTTCAAGGACTCAGTAAATTTGCATAAGCACAAGAATTCTTACCAATTTTTACAGATGCAACACAGAAAGCATCCTATCTTGGCACGGTTTGGCAACTTCACTTCCCAACATAGCAAGAAATTACAGAGAGTCATGAGCACAGCCTTCCATCTATTGAAAACAGCCAGTGCTGGAGATCACAGTGGGTCTAGCAGCATCCATGGAGAGAGAGCAAGCTAACATTTCAAGTCTAGATGATTCCTCATCAGAACTGGAGTGAAGTGTGGAGAGGACAGCATTTATGCTATAGTTTAGGGAAGGAGTGGGTATAGGGTGCTGGTGGAGAAAAGATGTTGATAGTTCAGATTAAGTGATTGGAATGTGAGAATGTATAGCATAAATATATAGCATAAATGCTGTCCTATCTTAAAACTATGAGCACTCTTTTCATATTCCAACAAATCTATTATGAGGGATGTTTTGTCAATATTGTCATAGCAACCCAGGCTGATGTCTCTTTCCCACTGTTCTGGTTAAAAAAAGTGAAATTACAATTGCAATGTGCTTGCTCTTAAAACTTAGGTAAAGTCACCACATTCCAATGTGAGGGAGCTGGTGGAGAAAAGATGTCGATAGTTCAGATTAAGTGACTGGAATGTGAGAATGACAGAACAATGGTGTGTCTCCTCTAGACTTGAAAGGACAGACAATCCCACACTGGGATGGGGGAGGGAGGAGGGAGTGGAAATCATAACAGAATGAAACAAGCTAAAGGAAAGGGAAGAAACTGTTCACAACCTGAAGGTGTTGAACTCCATATTAAGTCCAAAAGACTGTTAAGTGCCCAGTCTGACGATGAGGTGTTGTTCTCCAGTGTGCACTGTGATTCACTGGAGCACTGCAGCATGCTGAGGACAGACATGTGGGCATGTGACCAGCATGCTGTGTTACAATGACTGGCTACTGGAAGGTCAGGATCATGCTTGCACACGGACTGGAGGTGTTCTGCAAAGCGGTCACCCAGTCTGCGTTTGGTTTCTCCAGTGTAGAGTAGGCCACACTGGGTGCGGTGAGTACAATACACAGGATTGGAGGGGGTACTGGTGAAATGCCGTTTCACCAGGAAAGACTGTTTCAGCCCTTGGATGGTGAGCAAGGAGGAGGTGAACCAGACCAGGCACTTTACAGTCTTCTGGACTTAATATTGAGTTCAACACCTTCTGACTGTGAACAACTTCTTCCCTTTCTTTTCGCTTGTTGCATTCTGTTATCATGGCGGAGTGGACTCGATGGGCCGAATGGCCTTACTTCCACTCCTATGTCTTATGGTCTTATCTTATCATGTCCTCTCTCCCCTCCCCCAGTGGGATTGTCTGTCCTTTCAAGTCTGGCAGGAGACACACCATTGTTCTGCCATTCCCACATTCCAATCACTTAATCTGAACTATTTCTCTACCAGGACCCTACTCCCACTACCTCCACAAACCTCCCTCTCCCCGGTCTCTCAAAAACATATAGCATAAATGCTGTCCTCTCTAAAACTACGAGCGCTCATTTCATATTCCCCCAAATCTACTATGGAGGATGTTTTGTCATTATTGCCATAGCAACCCAGGCTCTTTCCCACCATTCTGGTTAAAAACAGTGAAATTACAATTGCGATGTGCTTACTCCTAAAACTTAGGTAACCAAAGTCACCACAGACCCAGAGGATGTTCACTCATTAGAGTTAAAAATCACACAACACCAGATTATAATCCAACAGGTTTGTTAGGAGGCACGAGCTTTTGGAGTGCTGTTCCTTCATCAGGTGGTTGTGGAGTATAAGCTTATTCTCCACAACCACCTGATGAAGGAGCAGTGCTCCAAAAATTAGTGCTTCCAAATAAACCTGTTGGACTATAACTTGGCATTGTGTGATTTTTTCACTTTGTACATCTCATTTCAACACCGTCTCGTCCACATCATGACTCATTACAGAGAGTGACAATGGTTAGCAGTGCGTTTCAGCTGAAGGTCACCTCATCTCAGGCAAGGGCCAAGGTCGAGAGGGCAGGATCTTCATGGTGATCTTAACTGGGGTGAAATTCAATCTGGGCTGTTGGCATCATTCTGCAGCTATCCAGCCAACTGAGCTAACCAATTCCCAACCCTAAAGCCTCCACAGAATCCAGCTAACATATCAAATGCAGTTTCCAATCAGCCCCAACTCATCCTGAATGAACTCTCTGTGACCAATGATAGCTTGAAGGAATGACAACTGCTCCTGTTACCAATTTAGCTTCGTAAATCATTACAGTAAATTTGTGTCATAATGAAAGATGATGCCACTAAGGTGATCTCATGTAGAGGATAATCAAAGAGTGTACACAAGGAGTGTAAAATATAATTATCATCGAAGTGGATTGCCCCAAGTATTATTGCTCCGATGCTCAATAGCTTGAAAGATACTGCACAAACACAAGCATTTATCAGGTTTAAATGCGACAGTGTTCTAGGCTCACCCATGCTCTCTGGAAATGCACTCTTAACTGTTGATTGAAAAGAAATAAAATACTTGAACGTTTTGCACTTCACAAGATACTGTCAAAGGAGCCTTGGTGAGTTGCTACAATCCACTCAACTACTGTGCACAAGTGAGAGGAAGGATTAACTCTTCAAAAAGATACCAGTCATAATGGGCTGCTTTGTCCATACTGGTACAGTGTGTACAAACAATAGAGCTTTTTCTCTCTAACGTTTCAGTGTGGCTTTTATCTCCTTAGATCATTGTCTGTGCACAATGAATAAATGGTTGGAAGCATTAGTCATTGAGGGAAAGTGCAATCTTTCAAACAAGGCCAACTATACACAGATTTTTTTGATCATTGTTCCTGTTAGATAATTCAAAGGTCATCACTTAGAAGTGCGCTCTTCTTGAGGCTTCCCTAGAATATGATTGCCAGTGTGTTTTGTGAGCACATTGTGGTCACCATACCTTGGGTATCATGTCCTATAATGGATTCCATTCCAAATTTCAAAGGGATTGGGTCTCTCCATTTGCACTCTCAGAGGCTGCTCTATTTTACTAGATTGTTACTATTCAAATCCCTGGTGTAAACTCTTTATTTACACTCAAATATACATCTTACTGAACTCAGAGAACAAAGTGCAGTGTTTCTTCCCTGTTCCAATTCTCCATTTTTTTTTTACACTGCTTCTTTCTGATTTCAGAGCAGCATCACTTACATCACAGCACCAGGGTCCCAGGTTCGATTCCAGCAGACTGTCTGTGTGGAGTTTGCACATTCTCCCTGCGTCTGTGTGGGTTTCCTCTGGGTGCTCCGGTTTCCTCCCACAGTCCAAAGATGTGCAGGTCAGGTGAACTGGCCATGCTAAATTGCCTGTAGTTTTAGGTGCATTAGTCAGAGGGAAATGGGTCTGGGTGGGTTACTCTTCGGAGGGTCAGTGTGGACTGGTTGGGCCGAAGGGCCTGTTTCCATACCTTTGGGAATCTAATCTAATCTAATCATTATCAAAAATATATTTGCATTTTAGTATACAACACTTAATAGAAATGGTCTGGCCAAAAGGTTTATTTGCATGGAAGGCAATGGTGTTAAGGTAACGTTGTGGGATTAGTAACATCAGGCTAACGTTCTCGGGACACGGACTCCAATCCCACCATAGCAGATGATAAAGCTTGAATTTTTCAAAGGTTTTGGAAGTGGAAAGTCAAATAGCAACTATGTAACCATTATCGATTGTTGCAAAAGCCCCATTTAGTTGGTTGATGCCCTTTAGGGAGGGGAACCAGCCATCCTTACCTGGTCAGGCCTGTGTGTAATTCTCAACCCACAGCAATAGAGTTGAATCTTAACTACCCTCTGGGCAATTAGGAATGGGAAATAAATGCTGGCGCAGGCAGCAATCCCACATCCCATGAACAAATTTTAAACATGTGTATGTTTTTAAGGGTTTCTGAACTCTTGCAAAATCATGGAATGCCAACAGTGCAGAAACAGGCTATTCAGCCCATTGAATCCACACCGTCCCGCTGAAGAACAGTGCACCCAGACCCATCACATCCTTGTATTCCTCCTGGCTAATCCAGCTAGTCTGCACACTCCAGGTAATTTTCCACAGCCAAACCAATTAACCTACACATCTTTGGATTGTGGAACGAAACCCGCACAGACATGGGGAGAACGTGCAAACTCCACACAGACATTTACCTGAGGCTGGAATTAAACCCAGGTTCCTGGTGCTGTGAGGCAGCAGTGCTAACCACTAAGCCACCATAGGCAAGGTTTAAGATTCATAATCAAAAACATCTAAGTTTAATAAAATGGTGTGAAATCCCTCATGGGCGATTGGCTTTGTCAAAAAAAGAGCCCTTTCATTTTTAACAAACAAACAATAGGCTGGTGCAAATTGGTAGCAAATTGCTAACATTTTCTTAAATAAAAGAACTGCAGATGTGGGAAAATCTTAAAACAAAATCAGAAATTGCTGGAGAAACTCAGCAGGTCTGTCAGAATCCGTGGAGAGAAAGCAAATTTAATGTTTCGGGTCCAGTGACCCTTTCCTGCTTCTGAGACAAAGCTTCAATCTTGATATAACTGAGGCTCCTGTAGAGACAAAAAAAAACCCCTGCAGACGCTGGAATCCAAAGTAGGAGGCTGGAAGAACACAGCAAACCAGGCAGCATCAGGAGGTGGAGAAGTCAACATTTTGGATCGAGACCCTTCATCAGGGTCTCAGCTCTTTAGAGGGCTGAGTAACCCAATAAATTCAAATATGGTGCAGTCTAGTCGTCACCCAACCTTCATTCACTAGAAATTACATGGAACAACATGCCAACTAATGCAAGGAGCCTTTTTTTGCTACTGCCTAATTGTGGTCGTGCTTATTTTTCCCAGCACCCATGGTGTGTGTGTGCAGGTGTGAGACAGTGAGAAACACAAGGTGCATGAATCTTTATTTTTTTTTTAGCACCCTTAGTGTGTGTGCAGGTGTGAGACACAGTGAAAGACACAAAGTGCACGAATCTTTATTCAATTTCCATCACCAGGAAGATATGAATAACACCCGAGTGGCCAGTGACAAGCACTGCCCTTCATATCAAAAGGCAATGCTGTGTGAT
The DNA here is from genome assembly GCF_047496795.1 of Chiloscyllium punctatum. NCBI lineage: Eukaryota > Metazoa > Chordata > Chondrichthyes > Orectolobiformes > Hemiscylliidae > Chiloscyllium > Chiloscyllium punctatum. The sequence continues at coordinate 17,614,632 of NC_092771.1, read as the reverse complement.
CAAAACAGTGAAGGGGAGGGTAGGGACTAAATCAAAATAGAGTTGGAGGGGGAAATAATGCACGCTACTCCCTGTGACGCCCACCTCTCCCTGAACAACTCCAGGGTGTTGGTGGACACTGCGTGCTCCTTCTCCAAGGACACCCAGGTTCTAACGTAACCCCGGAAGAGGGGCAGGCAGTCGGCCCTAACGACCCCCTCCACGGCCCGCTGCCTGGACCTGTTGATGGCCAGTTTGGCCTGGCCCAGGAGCAGACCCACGAGGAGGTCCTCGGACCTGCCCTCCCTCCTCCGTACCGGGTGACCGAAGATCAGGAGCGTGGGACTGAAGTGCAACCAAAAACAGAGGAGGAGGTTCTTAAGAAAATCAAAAAGGGAGTGCAAACGCCCACACCCAATATATACATGGTCCACGGACTCCACAGCGCCACAGAACAAGCAGTTGGGCTGGGAGTCCGTGAACCACCGCAATCTGCGGTTGCAGGGGACTGCTGCGTGCAGCACCCTCCACCCCAGATCCCCGAGAGAAAGGGGGAGGACTCCCGCGTAGAGAGCCCTCCACTGGGGATCCCCACCGCCCGGTGGCAAATGGGCACGCCAAGGCGTGTCCGGACAGTAGATGAGGGAGAAGAGGTAGACGGTGTGCAGCAGCAGTCGATTAAAATTCCGGAGGCGGCTCAGGTTGTGGGGCACAGGCTCCCGCGGGAAGTACGGGACCTTGGGGCCAATGTGAAATTCTGTCCGGGCCGGGGTGAGCGCGGACGGGATCCCACCGCACACCTGAGCGTCCTCCAACTGGTGCACTACGTCGGGTCCGAGCACCGCCGTTTTAAGGCGTCGGATGGCGGTGGCCACATACCGGACGTCTACCGCTGCCCTGCTAGCTATGTCCTGCGGCAGCGTCCAGCCCAGGCCCCCGGCACCCAGCACGTCCCCGACCCTGGTCACCCTCACCGCCACGGCCCTCCCCTCCGACAGCCACTCGAACCCGCGAGTACGGAGGTGCGGATTCCTGAGCAACGGCTCCCTGACGACAGCCGCTACTCCAGCCGGAGGGTAGGCGCGGCGCGATTCGACCATGTTCCAGACAGTGATCAGGTCCTGGTAAAAGACAGGCAGCACCTTGAGGGCGACCTCCAAACCGTCACGGTCGACGAACAGGAGCTGCGTGTCGTAGTTGAGGTTACGCACCTGGCGGAAAAAATACGTCGCCAGGGCGCACCACCTAGGAGGAGGCTCGACGTAAAGGTATCGCCGCAAGGTCTGAAGGCGGACCGTCGCGACCTGGGTGCGGACGCACACCAGCGACTGACCGCCCTCCTCAATAGGGAGACTCAGAACCTGCGCGGCGACCCAGTGCATCTTTTTGTCCCAGAAGAAGTCGACCAACGTTCTCTGGATGTCAGCGACAAAGCCAGGAGGAGGGACCAAAGTGACCAGCCGGTACCACAGCATGGCGGCCACCAGCTGGTTTATGACCAGCACTCGACTCCTGTAAGATAGCACTCGGAGCAGTCCTGTCCAGCGGCCTAGGCAAGCCGAGACTTTGGCCTCCAGCTCCTGCCAGTTGGCCGGCCAGGATTCCTCAGCCGGGCTGAGGTAGACCCCCAGGTAGAGGAGATGGGTGGTACTCCAGCTGAACCCCCGTAACTCCTCCGGCAGAGAGTCCACCCGCCATGGACCGACCAGTAGTCCGGAACATCTGGCCCAGTTGATCCTGGCGGAAGACGCTTCCGAGTACACGGCCTGGCACTCGTGCATCCTCCCCAGGTCAGCGAAAGTGAGGAGCACGTCGGCGGCGTAGGCCGAGAGGACCACCCCCGTGCCCGCGCCGTGCAGAACCAGCCCCGACAACCTCCTCTGCAAGAGGCGCAGGAAAGGCTCCACGCACAGGGAATATAGCTGGCCGGACAGGGGGCAGCCTTGACGCACTCCTCTCCTGAAGCAAAGGGGCGCCGTCAGGGACCCGTTAACTTTAACCAGACACTCTGCGGCGGCGTACAAAAGTCAGATCCGGGCGACGAACCGCGTCCCGAACCCGAATGCCCGCAGAGTCCCGAGCAGGTACTCGTGATCGACCCTGTCGAACGCCTTCTCTTGGTCGAGAGACAGGAAGGCGCTCGGCAGACCAGCCCGTCGACAGAAATGGATCAGGTCCCGGACCAGGTGGACGTTGTCGTGTATCCTCCGGCCCGGGACCGTGTAGGACTGGTCCGGGTGAATCATGTGGGCCAGCACGGAAGCCAGGCGAGAAGACAACACCCTGGCGAAGATTTTGTAGTCCGTGCTGAGGAGGGAGACCGGACGCCAGTTCTTTAAGGAACGAAGGTCCCCCTTCTTTGGCAGCAGGACGATGACCGCCCTGCGCCAAGAAAGGGGCAGCTGTCCGGCATTTAGACACTCCCCCAGGACCTGTGCGTAGTCATTCCCCAGGACGTCCCAGAACGCCCTGAAGAACTCCACAGTCAGCCCGTCCAGCCCCGGGGTTTTGCCCCTCGAGAGCCGGTCGAGGGCGCCGGTCAGCTCCTCTAAAGTGACGGGAGCGTCGAGCCTTCCGGCGTCCTCCGGGTTGAGCTGCGGCAGGTCCTCCCACAGAACTCTGCGAGCATCCTCGCTGGACGGATCCGGAGTGAACAGAGCCGTGTAATAGTTTCGGACGTGGCCCTGACGCCCTCCGGATCCGAGACGAGGGACCCGTCATCGGCCAGCAGCACAAGGAGCTGCTGACGGGTGACACGCCTTTTTTCCAAGCGAGTAGAAGAAGGGGGAGCCGCGGTCCAGGTCCTGCAGGAGCTGGATCCGCGACCTCACGTACGCGCCCCGAGCCCCGACGAGCTGCAGGTCCCAGAGCGCGGCCTTCTTCTCTTCGTACACCCCGCGCAGGGCCGGGTCCGCGTCTGGCTGACCGAGGCGTGACTCCAGGTCGAGCATCTCCCTCTCCAACTCCCCGATTCTGGATTTCCACCTCTTGGTTGACCCCCTCGCGTACTCCTGACAGAAAACGCGGACGTGAGCCTTGCCCACGTCCCACCATAGCCTCAGGGAGGGGAAGCTTCCCCGCTTCCTTCTCCAGCCGGCCTAGAAACGATGAAACGAGTCCCGGAACCGCTCGTCCTCCAGCAGCAGGTTGTTAAAGTGCCAGTACGCGGAGCCGAGCCTGTCGCCGAACGGAGGGAGTTCCGCCCACACCAGGTGATGGTCCGTGCACGACACCTGCCGCGTGGAGGCCTTCGGAAAACAGGAGGCGTACGCCCGCGAAACATACAGGCGGTCGATTCTGGACGCTCCGATCCCAGGCCTCACGAAGGTGAAGGCGATGGAGTTGGGATGGAGATTCCGCCAGACGTCCACCAGGTCAAAGGACTTGACCAAGTCCCCCAACCTCTTCCCTGACGCCCAGCCAGTGCAGGCACCGCCGTGGTCCCTGCCCTCGAGGACGCAGTTAAAATCTCCCCCGAGGACGACGCACTGGTTCTCGTCGATGGAAGCGAGATGAGTGGACACTTCTTCAAAGAAGCTCGCTTGCCTCGGCCCGGCCAGGGGAGCGTAGACGTTCACCAAGTGAAGCACCGCGCCCCCCAGCCGAACCGTCAGGTGAAGCAAACGGCCTGGCACTGGCTCCCTGACCCCAAAGATCTCTGGTTGAAAATGCGGGGCCAACAGGATAGCCACCCCGCCAGATCTGCGGGTGAGGTGACTCATGTAGACCCCCCCCTCGCCACTCCAGGAGCCAGGTGGCTTCGTCTCCCGGGGTAGTGTGGGTTTCTTGCAGGAAGCACACCGCATACCTCCCATCCCGAAGGACCGAGAGGGTCTGGAATCTGCGCTGTGACTCCCTGCTGCCGTTGATGTTGAGGCTGGCTATAGTTGTCTCCATGTCGGAAGCGTTGTGCAACCACTACCAGTACAGCTAAAAACCTATATACACATTTACTGGGAGGATGAGGAAGGGGCACAGAAGTCCTTTGCCCTCACCAGGAGTGCCCCCAGGAAGTTTCTGACTCGCTTTCACTCATTCACGTCGAGCCAGGCACCTGGCGAGCAGCGTGGGCTGACCAGTAAACTCTTTCAAAGGAGCTCCAGCGGTCGAGCGCCAGTTGGGCTCTATCCCGGCGACTCAGAGGTTCCTTGACAAATTCCTGGAGTTCCGTGAGGGGGATGAGGGGGAGATCGGTGGGGGCCACCTGGGACTCGAAAATGTCACTGCAGACAGAGTCCGCGTCGTCCCCGGTGTCCGCCACCGATCCCGAACCCTCCTCCCGGAGGTCCCCCTCTCTCACCGACCCCTCCCCCACCGAGAGGATGGGGGCTGGTCCGGCGCCACCAACTGGCCTTGAACCCCCAGCGACCCCACCCCCAGGGTCACCGGCGGTACCTTCCTCGTCACAACCCGTCCCGGAACGCCCCGAGTTTGGGTCGTTGGGCGGCAAAGGCTCGGGGCTCCGCTCCTCTCCCGACACCGGGACGCCTGGCTCCTCGGGGAAAAGGTCCTCCCCGAGGAAAAGGTCATCCCCCAGGACCAAGGCCCCTGGAAAAACAGTCTGGGAGGGAGGACCGAGGATAACACCTTCCTCCCCTCCACCGTTCGAGTACTCAGCAGAGAGTCCTCCGTCGTCACCCGCACCACGGCCCGTGTGGTTATTAAAGTCGTCCCCAGCGGCCGGAGTCGTTGAGGCAGCAGGAGGCCCTGCTGTAGCCCCTGGGGGGTTTGGGTAGGTCAGGCCGCGGTGCAGGACAGTCGACAGGCACCGTCGGCTCGTCCCCTGGAGAGGAGCAGCGCCGCTGGCACGCTGCTGGAGTGTCTCTCTCGCTCCTCCAAGGGCCGGCACCTCTTCCTCAGAGAGACAGGGGGAATTTATGGGCCTTCCCCTCCGCGCCCGCCTTGGTGGTCATGGGGCCTGAGGTCCCGCCCACCCCACCCCCCCCAGCCTTTCCTGGAACACAATTCGCTGGGGGGAGACAGGGGGCGTGGCCAGGGTGGGAGGGTCAGGGTTCCTGCGCCGGGGTGATGCTGGCACGGCCACAGGGGCATTGTCGTGCCGGGGCGGGGCAGGTTGTGGGCTAGGTGTGGGGGAAGGGGATAGGGTGGTCTCCCCGTGGGCGGGTTTGACGCGACGCATTTTTTTGAGCGCCTTCTGGCCGGCTGGACGCTCACCCCCCTCCCTGCCGGAGGCTGGAGCATTGGAAGCCTCCGGCTTAGGCCCCAGTGCCGGGGCTTGCGGTGTTGACTTTGGGGCAGGGGGAGTGGGTGCGGCGGCACCCCCATCAGCCGTTGGCGAGGACTGGGCAGCCTTCTGGGTAGGGCAGTTTTTCCTAATGTGCCCCACCTCGCGGCACAGGTGGCACCGCACGCCGTCCGCCGTCCAGAAGGTGCGGTAGGCCACGCCCTTGTGGAGGAGGGTGAATGAGCCCTCGGTGACCTCCTCCCGGGCCAAGCAAATAAACACCTGGTGTCGGAAGGAGGATACATGTCGGAGGGCGGGGTCCTTAAGACTAAGCAGGAGCAGTTGGACACACGACCGGATCTCCCCCAAGGTGGTGAGGTGGGGAAGAAGGAGCTCGCTAGAAATGAAGGGCAGGACGTTGGAGATCACGACCCTCTGGGCCGTGACCCCCAAAGGGTCGACAGGCAAATGTGTCCCGCCCACAGTGAGCCCCCTCTCCATGGCCAGGTGGACCGCCTGCTCGGTCTTCAGGAAAAAGACGGCCTTCCCGTACATCCGGGCCGCAGCGACGATGGCCAGTGGGCCGACCACACTAGCCATGGCCTTATTGCAGGCCTCGATGGACATGTTGGGGTAGGGATAGGCCTTGACCCCCAGGTGTTTAGTCAGGTGCCTGAAGGGGGTTTGGGTTGCGGCCGGGGCTGGGACAGCCGAGCCTAAGGCAGCGGCTACCCCGGCGTAGGTGCGGCTGGGCCCCGCGACCTTCAGGCTCACCATATTCTGCTGCTGAATGTTGATGTGCCCCAGGCAGCAGTGGTGGAGGTTGTGGGGAGGGGCCTGAGGTGAGTCACCCAAGGAGAGTCCCAGGCAGTGACGGTGGAGACCGGCCTCAGGCAACAACAGCGATGGAGGCAGGCCTCGGTCGCAGCAGTGGGGGCAGACCTGTTGGGGAGGGTCCCCAAGGCAAGTCCCAGGCAGCCCCAAAATTGAGTCCCAGGCAGCAGCAGCAGCAGTGGTGGTGGAGGTTGTGGGGAGGGGCCCAAGGCGAGTCCCAGGCAGCGGTGGTGGAGGCAGGCCTCAGGCAACTGCAGCAGTGGAGGCAGGCCTCTGGCAAGTCCTGGGCAGGCCCTGTTCACAGCGGTGGGGAGGCAGACTTGTTGGGGAGGGGCCCCAAGGCAAGACCCAGGCAGCAGCAGTGAGGCAGGCCCCAAGCAGCAACAGGGACAGTCCCCTTCAAGGAGGAGAGTCCTTGCACGTGCACGCACACAGTCACACACTGATCCAACTCTCAAGATAGGCAAACACCCGAGTGGCCAGTGACAAGCAGTGCCCTCAAGGAGCTTTACCTGAAACCTTATAATAGAGTAAATCACAACAGCTGTGTAGGAAGCTGAACAACATTGGTTACCTAACAGGATCAGTAAGAGGGCTTCACTCTTGGCTGGTGAAGTTACATCAAAGGATTCAATTCTGATTCAAAACCAGTGGAAAATAAACGTTGTGGTCTTTCTTGGGGCCATTACAACCCTTTGTTCCATTAATTATCTCCCTAATGTGAGATATGCAAAAAGTATTTGCACTAATGAGGCCTCACAAAGCTCCTTGAAAGTTATTAATTTAGGTTTTGTCATCTAAGTCTACACACGTATCCTTCTGAAATGCAGCTCCAGACTTCAGATTCTGCTCAGATGATACTCCACAGTAATTTCATCACGCTGATGAAAGTGATTCCTCGCTCTCCATTTTGCTGATTTCGTTCTTGTTCAAAGATTTTCCGAATAACACAGATCAAAGGCGGTAATACATAACACTATTAAGTCACTTTAAAAGGATGAAAAGGCAGAAGCAGTGCAAAGTTAACCCAATGTTCTTTAGTAATAGGTTCAATTATAAAGGTGGGGGAAGAGACACATTCTTCGGACAGAGGGCCTGGAAGCTTCACAGGTGGAAGAGTAAAAAATGAACAAAATCAAGGAAAACAATTGAAGATGGCCAGTGGTGGTGAAAGGCATTAAGATAGGCCACAAAAGGTCTTTGTGTTACAAAGTTGCTTTTAAAATATGATTAAAGGAGGTAGATATGTTAACTGCATGAACAATTTTCATGAACTAACTTTTCTTGCTACAACAAGCCCAGCTATTCTATATTATAGAGTCACGGATCTGTGCAGCATGGAAATAGACCCTTCGGTCCAACTTGTCCATACCAACCCGGATCTCCTCCATTAATCTAAGTCTTGAGGGTGGGTCAACAGACCTGAAACATTAATTCTGATTTCTCTTCACAGATGATGCCAGACCTGCTGAGCTTTTCCAGCAACTTCTGTTTTTGTGCCTTTTATATGTTGTAATTGTACCAGCCTCCACCACTTCCTTTGGCAGCCCATCCCATACACGCACCAGCCTTTGCATGAAAGAGTTGCCCTTCAGGTCCCTTTTAAATCTTTCCCCTCTCACCTTAAACCCTCTAGTTTTGGACTCCCCTACCCCGGAGAAAAGATCTTGGCTATTTATCCTATCCATGCCACTCATCACTTTACAAACGTCTATAAGGTCACACCTCAGCTTCTGATGGTCTCGAGTAATGGTTGATCTCTGTTGAGGTTGACCTGACATTGTTCTAAAAACAATGCTCATTTGTGCAAAGAACCCAATATTAGCCCAAAATAAAATATAAACTCCATATGCTTGCCATTCACTTTCCACTGAAGTCAAAATTGTCCTGGTGCAAACCCACCTGATTGAATCATAGTGTAGCATAGAATGTGTCTCTTTAGTTCCTTGATTCTGTGTCTGTACTTTTACCTCCTTTGGTGCTACATTTAAAATGGAATTGGCAGGGAATTCAACCTGACAATTTTGTGGAAGTGAGGCAATGGGAGAGAATGGATTTCAACTTCCTCCACAATGTTATCCTTGGGGTGAAAGTTGACCTTTGCTCTGATCCTAGAAACTTAACTTTGCATAACTATTAGTAGGATAATGCCTTCTGACACTAAGTGCAGCCTTTTCCTGCTTTTGTCAGCTTCTAACATCATGCTGCGTTGGAACAAACAGCCAACAATGTTGACATGGACTTTAGTAACGCATTTGACAATGTTCTGGACTGCAGACTTATTAGTAAAGTTGGGATTCAGGGTGAGCTTGCCAATAGGCTTGATGGTAGGAGACAGGAGGTGGTGGTGGAGGATTTTTCTTTGAACTGGAGGCCTGTGACCACTAGTGTTCCACAGGGATCAATGTTGGGTCCACTTTTGTCTATCATTTATACAAGCTTGGATGTTTGCCAAGTGAGCTTGATGGTAGGAGACAGAAGGTGGGGGTGGAGGATTGTTTTTTTGGACTGGAGGCCTGTGACCAGTGGTGTTCCACAAGGATCGATGCTGGGTCCATGTTTGTTTATCATTTATATAAACAATTTGGATGAGAATTTAGGAGGCATGACTAGTAAGTTTGCAGATGACACCCTATTTTGTGATATTGTGGACAGTGAAAAAGGTTATCTAAGATTATAAAGGGATTTTGATTAATTGGGCCAAGAGGCTGAGGAGTAATAGATGGATTTTAATTTGGATAAATGCAAGAGCAGGACTTACATAATTAATGGTAGGGACCTGGGTAATGGGGAACAGGGAGACCTAGAGGTTCAGGGACATAGTTGTTTGAAATTTGTGTCAAAGGTAGACAGGGTGGTTAGGAAGGCATTTAGCAAGCTTGACTTCATTGCTCAGACCATTGACTAGACAAGTTAGCACGTAATGTTGAAGTTGTATAGGATGTTGGTGAGACCTCTTTTGGAGTACCGTGTACCTCCTACAGGAACAAATATTATTAAATTGGAGAGGGCTCAGAAAAGATTTACCAGGATTTTCCAACACTGGAAGGTTTGAGTTATAAGGAGAGGTAGGATAGGCTGGGACCTTTCTGACTGGAGCATAGGAGGTTGAGGGCTGACCTTACAGAGGTTCACAAAATCCTGAGAGGTGTAGAGAAGGTGAATACCAACGTTCCTCTCCCTAGGTTGGGGGCGTTCAAACTAAGGGGCATATCGTGAGAGGAGAAAGATCTAAAAGGGATCTGAGGAGGTAACCTTTTCGCACAGAAAATGAACTGCCAGAGGAAGTTGTAGATGCAGGTACAGGTACAACATTAAAAAGACATTTGGACAGGTACACGAATAGGAAAGGTTTAAAGGGATATCAGTCGAATGCAGGCAAGTGTGACTGGTTTAGTTTGGGAAACTTGGTCAGCATGGACGAATTAGACCAAAGGGTCTGTTTCCATACTGTATGACTCTATGACTCTAGAATGTCTCTTCTCACATCAGCTCAAACTCAGATACTGGAAGTGAAATGGCAGAAGTCTCCTGCTGATAGGTCAAGCTTCAGAGATTGAAATCAATTATAATTAATGTTCCCTTCATTGTTGAAATATGAGGGATCACTCATTATGACATTGATAGTTTCTACCTACATTCTGTCCATAAAAATGAGCTTTCTGGTGCTTGGAACTTCAACACATCACCATGTTCCCTGGGCAACATCTCTGCCTCAGGCTTGATTTCGTGAAGCTCAATGTAGCTCGAAGAACATTTTCCAGTTGGGGATCCTGAAGCCTTCAGGACTCAATATTAACTTCAATAACTTTAGGTCTGCACACCCTCTTTACCCCCAACCCTGATTACATGACTCTGTTGTGATATGGGCTGCACTCAGCACAGTCCATTTTCAGTTACTTATGGTCCCTATTATCAATTTCCCTGACATACTATCAACCCTTGTTTCTTTCTCTCTCTGTGGCCTCCATCTCCACTTATCCGCTCACCTCTTCTCCCTCCACCCACCGGTCTTTAGCACATATACCACCTTTTCCTGGCTATTATCAGTTCATACAAAGGGTTATTGGACTTGAAATGTTAATTCTGTTTTCTCTCCACTGATGCAGCCAGAACTGCTGAGTTTCTCCAGCAATTTCTGTTTTCGTTTCAGCATTCACAGTTCTTTGCTTTATCAACATTTTCTGAATTATTTTCTTAGATTTACAACTAAACTTCAACTGTCATTCTGAAGCTGGTAAAATGTGATAGAGAAGATAGGAAGCCATCTTTTTTGGATTATCAAAATCAAAGATTGTGTTTTCCCTTTTCATTCTAGATTATAAGGGAAAGCATTTAAAGATGTTGGTTATCTTTTTAATATAAAGCAACTTCTAAACCGCCCCTGATGGTCTTTCAGCAGCCTGTTGTGTTGATTTCTCAGATTGGTGTGGCCCCAGTATGGACTTCCGATCTTGAGTTGACTTAAGGCCTGGTGCGGACTGGAGACAAGATGGCAGCCGGGACTGGGTTGGAAACACTGTTATTCTAAATTTTTTATTTCTCTATTTTTCTAATTTATTCCGATGATGCATAATGATGGACTTTTATTTTTTTGTTTTCCTAATTTTTTTCCTTCAGAACCTGTACTGAAGAATCTGTACTTCAGTACCATGTACCTAAGGTGGCATTATAAGTGGTGACTTATAAACTTTATACTGTGCCCACTGCATGGCGACTCTGCGATTAGCACTGCTGAACCACAGTCCAAGAATCCAGATTCAATTCATCCCTCAGGGAACCATCTGTGTGGAGTTTGAACATCCTCTCCACGTCTGTGTGGATTTTCCCAGGTGCTCCAGTTTCCTCACACTGTACAAAGATGTGCAGGTTAAAGTGGATTGGCCATGCTAATTTACCCATAATGTGCAGGGATGTGTAGGTTAGGTGCGCTAGCCGTGGGAAATGCAGGGTCACAGGGAGACATTGGGGGATAGATCTGGGTCGGATGCTCTTCGAAGGGTTGGTGTTGACTTATTGGGCTGAATGGCTGTTTCCACACTGTAGGGATTCTATGGATTTGAGTACACGTGACAATAAAGTTAACCCCAATTCTAAATTAAACACGGGACTGTACTTCTCAGTGAGATGCCAGGTCACCTTCACGGAATTGTTCCACATTTTTCCCCATATTTTGTTACCTGTTCCTTTAGTTGATAGCATCAAGGTCTGCATGCAAGGGAACAATGGGACAGGGTAGAGACAGAAACCACCAACCAGGATTGCCAGTCAGGCATATTGCTCAGTGATCTACGCCGATTTGTTAACTGATTACAATAAGTCTGGAACAAAGCAATGCGATTGGCTCCTAACTGCCCTCTGGGAAATGGGCCTGATATTCCTGTCTAGCTATATATATATATATATTCTGGAAATCATAGTTGTAGGTATGTTTGCCGAGCTGGGAAGGTGATTTGCAGATGTTTGAGCCCTCTGTCTGGATGACATCTTCAGGGCTGTGGAGATTCCTGTGAAACACAACTGTACTGTGTCTTCTGGAATTTATTTGATACCATTTCTGCTGCTTCCAGTTGCCAGTTCCGGTTGTTTGTTCTAGTGACCAGTACATTGGAATGCTTGCCTACGGGCCTCAATTACTTTGTTCCCTGAAATGATGCTTTAATCATAAAATGCATAGAAGTGTACCGGATGGCTACTCAAAGTTTACTTTAATGCAGCAATAAATCAGATCTTTTTGGGTACAATGTGTCATTCACTCCATTTATTATTACACTTAACGTTTACCTCAGTCATTGCTTTCCAGGGAAACAGTTTGAGAGGATTTTACGGTCTCCAGCTCCTCAGTGCACCATGGACGTAACATAATGGGCATTGCCAACTCAATTGGCAATAGCTCTATGCATCAGAAAACCAACAAATGACAAGAGAACCAAACTGACTAGAGGTGAACCAGTAGATGTGTTGTATTTAGGCATTCAGAAAGCGCTCGACTAGGTATTTCCCTAAAGGTTAGTTATAAGATAAGGGACCATGGCATTGCAGGTAGTATATTGGTGCACACAGAGAATTGGTTCTAGGATAGAAAACAGCTGGTGGGGATAACTCGTTCTTTTTCAACCTGTAACCAATGGATTTCCAAAGCATTCGGTGTTGTGACCACAACTGTTTACAATATACATTAATAACTTAGAGGAAAGAATCAAATGTACTGTAGCCATAGATGCAAATGACACTAAAATAGGTGAAAAAGCAAGTTGTGAGAAGGGATACAAAGAGTTTCCAGTGCAATATTGCTAGAATAAGTAACTGGGCAACAAATTGGCAAATTGCAGTATAGTGTGGGAAAATGTGAAAATGTGAAGTTATTCACTTTGGAAGAGAGAATAAAAGAACAAGACATTTATCTATCACATTCAGAACCTCCGGAAGTCTCAGATTACTTAAAGTCATAGTACTCAATACAGCACTGAAATAGACCCTTTGGTCCAACCAATCCATGCTGACCATAATCCCAAACTAAACTAGTCACAGCTTCCTCCTCCTGACCCATATCCCCCCAGACCTTTCCTATTCATGCACTTATCTAAGCATCTTTTAGATGTTGCAATTGTACTCACATCCACCATTTCCTCAGGATGTTCATTCCACATGCGAACCACCCTCTGTGTAAAAAAATGTGCCCTTCATGTCTTTTTAAAATCTTTTTCCTCTCACCTTGAAAATGTGCCCGTAGCCTTGAAATCCCCAATCCTTGGGAAAAGACACAACCATTAATCCTATCCATACCCTTCATAGAGTCATAGAGATGTACAGCATGGAAACAGTCCCTTTGGTCCAACCCGTCCATGCCGACCAGATATCCCAACCCAATCTAGTCCCACCTGCCAGCACCCCGCCCATATCCTTCCAAACCCTTCCTATTCATATACCCATCCAAATGCCTCTTAAATATTGCACTTGTACCAGCCTCCACCACTTCCTCTGGCAACTCATTCCATACACTTGCCATCCTCTGCATGAAAAAAGTTGCCCCTTAGGTCTCTTTTATATCTTTCCCCTCTCACCCTAAACCTATGCCCTCTAGTTCTGGACTCCCCGATCCCAGGGAAAAGACTTTGTCTATTTATCCTATCCATGCTCCTCATAATTTTGTAAACCTCTGTAAGGTCACCCCTCAGCCTCCGATGCTCCAGGGAAAACAGCCCCAGCCTGTTCAGCCTCTCCCTATAGCTCAAACCCTCCAACCCTGGCAACATTCTTGTAAATCTTTTCTGAACCCTTTCAAGTTTCACAACATCTTTCTGATAGGAAGGAGACCAGAATTGCACGCAATATTCCAACAGTGGCCTAACCAATGTCCTGTATTGCCGCAACATGACCTCCCAACTCCTGTACTCAATACTCTGACCAATAAAGGAAAGTATACCAAAGGCCTTCTTCACTATCCTATCTACCTGTGACTCTACTTTCAAGGAGCTATGAACTTGTACTCCAAGGTCTCTTTGTTCAGCAACACTCCCTCGGACATTACCATTAAGTGTATAAGTCCTGTTAAGATTTGCTTTCACAAAATGCAGCACCTCGCATTTATATGATTTTATAAACATCTATAAAGTCACCTCTCAACCTCCTATGCTCCAGTGAAAAAAGTCCCAGCCTATCTAGCGTTTTGTTGTAACTCAAACCTTCCATACCCAGTAACAACTTGATAAATCCCTTCCGAAAACGTTCAAAGAGATTGCAAATATGTCTTGAGAGATGGGGACAGCTTTAAGCATCTGGCATTATCTTATTCATTCAGAACAAGAAGTGAGGAAATCACAAAGAATAGAGATTTTAAAAGTGTATTTCCATCCCTTTCAGAAAATCAACAATGCACTGTTTGATGTAGCTAAGCTATCATTTCCATAGCAACCATAGTGTTCTCAATGTGTAACAAATTTAAACTTAACAGTGAAACAACCCTGGTGTTCCTTACTTTAGCTGCTACTTTTATTTTGATCCAATCGGATCCATTCTGCGCTCCTCGAATATGAGTTCTGAGGAAGGGTCACAGATCTGATTTCTCTGCACAGATGCTGCTGGATTTGCTGAGTTTTTCCAGCAACTTCTGTCATTGTTGTTACTGATGACAGTGGGGATGCATTTTCCATGAAGGAGTCATCGTCAGGATGATAGATCGATGAGTGATGTTTTTGTCACCAACATACAACATGTTCCACAGTGAGGGAGATAAAAAAATATCCAAACTCTCCTTGGTGTCTCATTTCATTGAAGAGGTTGGCTTGCAAACACAACAGAATGGGTTCGATTCCTGCGCTGACCGATGTTATCACAGAATCCCTACAGTGTGGAAACAGGCCACTTTGGCCCAACAAGTCCACGTCAAAGATGAACCCACCCAGATCCATTCCCCTATTACTCTGGGGTGATTTATTCAATGGACACAATGTAATGTCAGTGCATTTGTCACACACTGCAGGCATGTCCATCACTGAACACATCACTCTTTCAGAGTGTGCCAAAATCCTGTGTGTGTTACTCTAGAGGTTTCCAACAACCACTGATATTTACAGAGCACCTTTATATTTCCTCCATGTGTGACACAATCCAACCACGTGAACATTTTTAATGGACAACAGTGATTGGTCCATGACCTTGAATTGGAATTAAAACTTTGAATTAGTTTTACGTACTCAAAAGCGTGCAGCGTAAAGTTTACAAGTTTCTTACAGTATCGTCTTAGGTTCAAAGGTACCAAGGGACACATTGTACAGGAGGTTCTTAGAAAAAGAATGAGAAAAATAAAGAAATAAAAAAAAGTCCAGCAGTACAGATCGTAGGAGTAAATTAGAAAATAGGGAAGTAAAAAGTTCAGAATAACACACGTTCCAAATCGGTCCACACGATTACGTAGTCTCCAGTCCACACGTTTACCTTGTCTCTAATCCACGTGGTCACCTAGTCTCCAGTCCACGTGGTCACCTAGTCTCCTGTCCATATGGTCACCTAGTCTCCAGTCCACATGGTCACCTAATCTCCAGTCCACATGGTCACCTAGTCTCCAGTCCATGTGGTCACCTAATCTCCAGTCCACACGTTTACCTTGTCTCTAATCCACGTGGTCACCTAGTCTCCAGTCCACATGGTCACCTAGTCTCCTGTCCATATGGTCACCTAGTCTCCAGTCCACGGGGTCATCTAGTCTCCAGTCCACGCGGTCACCTAGTCTCCAGTCCATATGGTCACTTAGTTTCCAGTCCACATGGTCACCTAATCTCCAGTCCACACGGTCACCTAGTTTCGAGTCCACGTGGTCACCTAGTCACCAGTACTTGCGGTCACCCAGTCTCCAGTCCACGTGGTCACCTAGTCTCCAGTCCACATGGTCACCTAGTCTCCAGTCCACATGGTCACCTAGTCTCCAGTCCACACGTTCACTTAGTTTCCAGTCCACATGGTCACCTAGTCTCCAGTCCACACGGTCACCAAGTCTCCAGTGCACATGGTCACCTAGTCTCCAGTCCATGTGGTCACCTAGTCTCCAGTCCACACGGTCACCTAGTCTCCTATCCACATGGTCACCTAGTCTCCAGTGCGCGCGGTCACCTAGTCTCCAGTCCACATGGTCACCTAGTCTCCAGTCCACACGGTCACCTAGTCTCCTATCCACGTGGTCACCTAGTCTCCAGTCCACACGGAACCTAGTCTCCAGTCCACGTGGTCACCTAGTCTCCAGTCCACACGGTAACCTAGTCTACAGTCCACACGGTCACCTAGTCTCCTATCTACATGGTCACCTAGTCTCCAGTCCACACGGTCACCTAGTCTCCAATCCACGTGGTCACCTAATCTCCGGTCCATGTGGTCACCTAGTCTCCAGTCCACATGGTCATCTAGTCTCCAGTCCACGTGGTCACCTAGTTTCGAGTCATCGTGGTCACCTAGTCTCCAGTCCACGTGGTCACCTAGTTTCGAGTCCACGTGGTCACCTAGTCTCCAGTCTACGTGGTCACCTAGTTTTGAGTCCACGTGGTCACCTAGTCTCCAGTCTACGTGGTCACCTAGTTTTGAGTCCACATGGTCACCTAATCTCCAGTACACGCCATCACCTAGTCTCCAGTCCACATGGTCACCTAGTCTCCTGTCCATATGGTCACCTAGTCTCCAGTCCACATGGTCACCTAGTCTCCAGTCCACACGGTCACCTAGTCTCCAGTCCACATGGTCACCTAGTCTCCAGTCCACGGGGTCATCTAGTCTCCAGTCCACATGGTCACCTAGTCTCCAGTCCACGGGGTCATCTAGTCTCCAATGCACACGGTCACCTAATCTCCAGTCCACACAGACACCTAATCTACAGTCCACATGGTCACCTAGTCTCCAGTCCACGTGGTCACCTAGTCTCCAATGCACGTGGTCACCTAGTCTACAGTCCACATGGTCACCTAGTCTCCAATGCACGTGGTCACCTAGTCTACAGTCCACATGGTCACCTAGTCTCCAGTCCACGTGGTCACCTAGTCTCCAATGCACGTGGTCACCTAGTCTACAGTCCACATGGTCACCTAGTCTCCAGTCCACGGGGTCATCTAGTCTCCAGTCCACGGGGTCATCTAGTCTCCAGTCCACGGGGTCATCTAGTCTCCAGTCCACGGGGTCATCTAGTCTCCAATGCACACGGTCACCTAATCTCCAGTCCACGTGGTCACCTAATCTACAGTCCACATGGTCACCTAGTCTCCAGTCCACGTGGTCACCTAGTCTCCAGTCCACACGGTCACCTAGTCTCTAGACCACGATGTCACCTAGTCTCCAGTCCACGTGGTCACCTAGTCTCCAGTCCACACGGTCACCTAGTCTCTAGACCACGATGTCACCTAGTCTCTAGTCCACGTGGTCACCTAGTCTCCAGTCCACATGGTCACCTAGTCTCTAGTGCACGTGGTCACCTAGTCTCTAGTCCACGTGGTCACCTAGTCTCCAGTCCACATGGTCACCTAGTCTCCAGTCCACATGGTCACCTAGTTTCCAGTCCACACGGTAACCTAGTCTCCAGTCCACACGGTCACCTAGTCTCTAGTCCACGTGGTCACCTAGTCTCCAGTCCACGTGGTCACCTAGTCTCTAGTCCACGTGGTCACCTAGTCTCCAGTCCACGTGGTCACCTAGTCTCCAGTCCACATGGTCACCTAGTTTCCAGTCCACACGGTAACCTAGTCTCCAGTCCACACGGTCACCTAGTCTCCAGTCCACGTGGTCACCTAGTCTCCAGTCCACATGGTCACCTAGTTTCCAGTCCACACGGTAACCTAGTCTCCAGTCCACGTGGTCACCTAGTCTCCTGTCCACGTGGTCACCTAGTCTCCAGTCCACGTGGTCACCTAGTCTCCTGTCCACGTGGTCACCTAGTCTCCAGTCCACACGGTCACTTAGTTTCCAGTCCACATGGTCACCTAGTCTCCAGTCCACGTGGTCACCTAGTCTCCAGTCCACACGGTCACCTAGTCTCTAGACCACGATGTCACCTAGTCTCTAGTCCACGTGGTCACCTAGTCTCCAGTCCACATGGTCACCTAGTCTCTAGTGCACGTGGTCACCTAGTCTCTAGTCCACGTGGTCACCTAGTCTCCAGTCCACGTGGTCACCTAGTCTCTAGTCCACGTGGTCACCTAGTCTCCAGTCCACGTGGTCACCTAGTCTCCAGTCCACATGGTCACCTAGTTTCCAGTCCACACGGTAACCTAGTCTCCAGTCCACACGGTCACCTAGTCTCCAGTCCACGTGGTCACCTAGTCTCCAGTCCACATGGTCACCTAGTTTCCAGTCCACACGGTAACCTAGTCTCCAGTCCACGTGGTCACCTAGTCTCCTGTCCACGTGGTCACCTAGTCTCCAGTCCACGTGGTCACCTAGTCTCCTGTCCACGTGGTCACCTAGTCTCCAGTCCACACAGTCACTTAGTTTCCAGTCCACATGGTCACCTAGTCTCCAGTCCACGTGGTCACCTAGTCTCCAGTCCACACGGTCACCTAGTCTCTAGACCACGATGTCACCTAGTCTCTAGTCCACGTGGTCACCTAGTCTCTAGTCCACGTGGTCACCTAGTCTCCAGTCCACATGGTCACCTAGTTTCCAGTCCACACAGTAACCTAGTCTCCAGTCCACATGGTCACCTAGTTTCCAGTCCACGTGGTCACCTAGTCTCCTGTCCACGTGGTCACCTAGTCTCCAGTCCACATGGTCACCTAGTCTCCAGTCCACGTGGTCACCTAGTCTCCAGTCCACGTGGTCACCTAGTCTCCTGTCCACGTGGTCACCTAGTCTCCAGTCCACACGGTCACTTAGTTTCCAGTCCACATGGTCACCTAGTCTCCAGTCCACGTGGTCACCTAGTCTCCAGTCCACACGGTCACCTAGTCTCTAGACCACGATGTCACCTAGTCTCTAGTCCACGTGGTCACCTAGTCTCCAGTCCACATGGTCACCTAGTCTCTAGTGCACGTGGTCACCTAGTCTCTAGTCCACGTGGTCACCTAGTCTCCAGTCCACGTGGTCACCTAGTCTCCAGTCCACATGGTCACCTAGTTTCCAGTCCACACGGTAACCTAGTCTCCAGTCCACACGGTCACCTAGTCTCCAGTCCACGTGGTCACCTAGTCTCCAGTCCACATGGTCACCTAGTTTCCAGTCCACACGGTAACCTAGTCTCCAGTCTACGTGGTCACCTAGTCTCCTGTCCACGTGGTCACCTAGTCTCCAGTCCACGTGGTCACCTAGTCTCCTGTCCACGTGGTCACCTAGTCTCCAGTCCACACGGTCACTTAGTTTCCAGTCCACATGGTCACCTAGTCTCCAGTCCACGTGGTCACCTAGTCTCCAGTCCACGTGGTCACCTAGTCTCCAGTCCACACGGTCACCTAGTCTCTAGACCACGATGTCACCTAGTCTCTAGTCCACGTGGTCACCTAGTCTCTAGTCCACGTGGTCACCTAGTCTCCATTCCACATGGTCACCTAGTTTCCAGTCCACACAGTAACCTAGTCTCCAGTCCACATGGTCACCTAGTTTCCAGTCCACGTGGTCACCTAGTCTCCTGTCCACGTGGTCACCTAGTCTCCAGTCCACATGGTCACCTAGTCTCCAGTCCACATGGTCACCTAGTCTCCAGTCCGCGTGGTCACCTAGTCTCCAGTCCACGGGGTCACCTAATCTTTAGTGCACACGGTCACCTAGTCTCCAGTACATGTTGGCCTTGACTCCAGGCCATGCTGGGCTTCACCTCAAGGATCTTGGTGTCAGGAAGCTGCTCAGGAATCATGCCAGGCCAGGCGACTAACGTATTAGGCCACTGAAAGACCATCACAACAGGCCGAAAGACCACCACACCAGTCTGAGAGACCATCCCAGCAGGCCAAGAGACCATCATACCAGGCCAAGAGACTACCACACTGGATGGAGAGACCACCCTGCTGGGCCAAGAGACTACCATGCTCGGCTGGGAGAATGCCACGCCAGGCTGGGAGACCACCAATCAGGAGTGAGAGACTGCCATGCCATGCAGAGAGACCACCTATCTGGGCCAAGAGACTGTCGCGCCAAGCTGAGAGACCACCACCCTTGTAAAAGCTGAGGAGAATGGAGATAAACTACCAAGCAGTGTAATTTTTCTATTATAGCACTGCAGAAGGATCGAGACTAATCTTTAGATTTTAGATTAGATTACCTACAGTGTGGAAACAGGCCCTTCGGCCCAACAAGTCCACACCGACCCGCCGAAGCGTAACCCACCCATTCCCGTACATTTACCCCTTTACCTAACACTACAGGCAATTTGGTATGGCCAATTCACCTGACGTGCACATCTTTGGACTGTGGGAGGAAACCGGAGAACCCGGAGGAAACCCACGCAGACACGGGGAGAATGTGCAAACTCCACACAGTCAATTGCCTGAGTCGGGAATTGAACCCAGGTCTCTGGCGCTGTGAGGCAGCAGTGCTGACCACTGTGCCACTGTGCCGCCTCCAAAAGAGTAAGAATTCAAATTCCACAATGATCTGAAGTTAGAGGTTGAGCAATCATTGTGACCGCCAAGATCCCAGTCCATACAAAATGTCAGAGAAACTACTGGAGAAACTCAGCCAATTTGGCTGCATGGTGGAGAGGAAGTTGAGTTAACTTTTTTGAGTCCAGTGAACCTTCTTGAAGACTGCAAAATCCCAGTGTGTTCATTACCAACCTTCAGCATAGGGAAGCTGGCCCTAATTGGTTTGGCCTCCATTTAAATTCAGTGGAACTCCATGTGGTTGCTTCTTTAACAGTCTGTGAAGTGGCCCAGCAGGTCTTCAGCTGTAACAAACCAACTGCCCTGTAGGCGAAGCCTTTAAAGTGATGCCTACATTCTGATCGTAAATTCTTAAAAGGATCTTGGAGTGAGAATGTTCCACCTCACATATATCAAAGCTTGTCAAGAACTCATATACTCGTCCTGAATTTGGGCAGCTTTTTCACCAGACCAAAACGAAACAAAATCCCTTCAACTAGCCCCAACTGCTGGAAAACAAGATCATTGTGTTCACAATCCAGCATTCTTCTCTGTTAAAGAAATGAAATTGGGTTCCTTGTGTTGGATCTTGATAAATTACTGGTTATATCTCAGCCAGATTACAGTCATAGACTCATACAGCATGGAAACAGACCCTCTCGTCGACCGTAACGGTTTGGAGGTCGCCCTCAAGACGCTGCCTGTCTTTTACCAGGACCTGATCACTGTCTGGAACATGGTCGAATCGCGTCGCGCCTACCCTCCGGCTGGAGTAGCGGCTGTCGTCAGGGAGCCGTTGCTCAGGAATCCGCACCTCCGTACTCGCGGGTTCGAGTGGCTGTCGTAGGGGAGGGCTGTGGCGGCGAGGGCGACCAGGGTCGGGGGCGTGCTGGGTGCCGGGGGCCTGGGCTGGACGCTGCCGCAGGACATAGCGAGCAGGGCAGCGGTAGACGTCCGGTACGTGGCCACCGCCATCCGACGCCTTAAAACGGCGGTGCTCGGACCCGATGTAGTGCACCAGTTGGAGGACGCTCAGGTGTGCGGTGGGATCCCGTCCGCGCTCACCCCGGCCCGGACGGAATTTCACATTGGCCCCAAGGTCCCGTACTTCCCGCGGGAGCCTGTGCCCCACAACCTGAGCCGCCTCCGGAATTTTAATTTTGTCCCTTTTAAGGATGTAAAAAGGTGGGCCCTGTATCGACTGCTGCTGCACACCGTCCACCTCTTCTCCCTCATCCACCGTCCGGACACGCCTTGGCGTGCCCATTTGCCACCGGGCGGTGGAGATCCCCAGTGGAGGGCTCTCTACGCGGGAGTCCTCCCCCTTTCTCTCGGGGATCTGGGGTGGAGGGTGCTGCACGCAGCAGTCCCCTGTAACCGCAGATTGCGGTGGTTCACGGACTCCCAGCCCAACTGCTTGTTCTGTGGCGCTGTGGAGTCCGTGGACCATGTATATATTGGGTGTGGGCGTTTGCACTCCCTTTTTGATTTCCTCAAAAACCTTCTCCTCTGTTTCTGGCTGCACTTCAGTCCCACGCTCCTGATCTTCGGGCACCCGGTACGGAGGAGGGAGGGCAGGTCCGAGGACCTCCTCGTGGGTCTGCTCCTGGGCCTGGCCAAACTGGCCATCAACAGGTCCAGGCAGCGGGCCGTGGAGGGGGTCGTTAGGGCCGACTGCCTGCCCCTCTTCCACGGTTACGTTAGAGCCCGGGTGTCCTTGGAGAAGGAGCACGCGGTGTCCACCAACACCCTGGAGTCGTTCAGGGAGAGGTGGGTGCCGCAGGGAGTGGAGTGCATCATTTCTCCCTCCAACTCTATTTTGATTTAGTCCCTACCCTCCCCTTCACTCTTTTGATCACACAGCATTGCCCTGTGGTTTGAAGGGCAGTGCTTGTCACTGGCCACCCGGGTGTTTTTCCTATCTTCCTGGTGGTGGAAATTGAATAAAGATCTGTGCACTTTGTGTAGAAAGAAAAAAAAGAGAAAAAAAAAGAAAAAAAAAAGGAAGAAAAAAAAAATAGACTGCTGCTGCACACCGTCCACCTCTTCTCCCTCATCCACCGTCCGGACACGCCTTGGCGTGCCCATTTGCCACTGGGCGGTGGGGATCCCCAGTGGAGGGCTCTCTACGCGGGAGTCCTCCCCCTTTCTCTCGGGGATCTGGGGTGGAGGGTGCTGCACGCAGCAGTCCCCTGCAACCGCAGATTGCGGTGGTTCACGGACTCCCAGCCCAACTGCTTGTTCTGTGGCGCTGTGGAGTCCGTGGACCATGTATATATTGGGTGTGGGCTTTTGCACTCCCTTTTTGATTTTCTCAAAAACCTTCTCCTCTGCTTTTGGCTGCACTTCAGTCCCACGCTCCTGATCTTCGGGCACCCGGTACGGAGGAGGGAGGGCAGGTCCGAAGATCTCCTCGTGGGTCTGCTCCTGGGCCTGGCCAAACTGGCCATCAACAGGTCCAGGGAGCGGGCCGTGGAGGGGGTCGTTAGGGCCGACTGCCTGCCCCTCTTCCGGGGTTACGTTAGAGCCCGGGTGTCCTTGGAGAAGGAGCACGCGGTGTCCACCAACACCCTGGAGTTGTTCAGGGAGAGGTGGGCGCCGCAGGGAGTGGAGTGCATCATTTCTCCCTCCAACTCTATTTTGATTTAGTCCCTACCCTCCCCTTCACTGTTTTGATCACACAGCATTGTCCTTTGATGTGAAGGGCAGTGCTTGTCACTGGCCACTCAGGTGTTTTCCTAAAAAAAAGAAAAGAAAAAGAAAAAAAATGGAAACAGACCCTTTTGGCCCAACTTGTCCATGCTGACCAGATATCCCAACCTAACCTAGTCCCATTTGCCAGCATTTGCTTCATATCCCTCTAAACTCTTCCTATTCATATACCCATCCAGGTGCCTTTTAAATGTTGTAATTGTACCAGCCTCCACCACTTCCTCTGGCAGCTCATTCCATACACGTACCACCCTCTGTGTGAAACAGTTGCCCTTTAGGTCTCTTTTATATCTTTGCCCTCTCACCCTAAGCCTATGCCCTCTAGTTTCGGACGCCCCAACCCCAGGGAAAAGACTTTGTCTATTTATCCTATCCATGCCCCTCATGATTTTATAAACCTCTGTAAGGTCACTCCTCAGCCTCCGACACTCCAGGGAAAACAGCCCCAGCCTGTTTAGCCTCTCCCTATAGCTCAAACTCTCCAACCCTGGCAACATCCTTTTCTGAACCCTTTCAAGTTTCACAATAGGAAGGAGACCAGAATTGCACGCAATATTCCATCAGTGGCCTAATCAATGTCCTGTACAGCCGCAACATGACCTCCCAACTCATGTACTCAATACTCTGACAAATAAAAGAATGCCTTTTAAATGTTGTAATTGTACCAGCCTCCGCCACTTCCTCTGCCAACTCATTTCATACATGCACCACCCTCTGCGTGAAAAATTTGCCCCTTGTAAATCTTTTCCCTCTCATTTTCAACCTATGCCCTCTAGTTTTGGACTCCACCACCCTGGAAAAAAGACCTTGGCTATTTGCCCTATCCATGTCCCTCATGATTTTATACGGTCACCCCTTTGTCTCTGACACTCCAGAGAAAAGGACTTGGCACTTAGCTTCAGGCAAGATGTCAAGCTCTGAGAGAGTTTGTAGAAGATGTTCCAAGGGACACTAGCCTCCAGTTGGAGAGATTGGAACAGTTAAGACAATCTCCCTCAGTCCAGTCGCAGTTAAGAGATGAGCCTAATCAAGGTTTTCAAGCTGATGAGAACCTTGGACTGATTAGATGAAGAGGAGAGAAGCATTTTTATTACATTAATGATGCTATATGGTTAAAAATTGTTGTTGAATTTGACCTGCAAAGAATGAGTTAATCTTGCCCAATGATCCAAGGTAAGATTGTATAAGAATCTGATAAAGTAGTGAAATGCGGTTTTCTGAGTGTAAAATAAGGACTTTAGGACTGCATTTGAAACATCTGCATTCCAACATTAATTGCAATATTATACCTTAAGACGAATTGGTCACAATATCAGGCAGTTAGTTCTGCCAAGGTATGAATCAAAGCAAAAGCTCATTTTAATGGAGAACTCAATAAAGGCAATACCGTTCACATTTTGCATTTGTGTCTGCTCTGCTGAACTTTATAAATATAATTTGATGGGAATAACCTCATTGTCCTCCTTGTCACGAACAGTGTCATACAATAAAGCATCCTTGCAGCATCAAGCTTCAGCACGTTATTCGTTCAATGTTTCTTGTAGCTTTTTGAGAAGCTCCAACAGCATTCCCACCCATGGTTTTTACTGCGTGTTACGGCTGGACCAACACCTGTCAATTCCAATTGCGTTCTTCACATCTTACCCAAAGTTCAGCTGTGACTGGCTGGCACGGTGACATAAACAAGCACATAGATCTAAATATCATCTATCAACCCCTCAGAAAACGAACAGGAAATGACATCACCACAAATCCCATGGATCCCATCCAGGACAAGCATATAACTAGAAAGCAGGAGACAACAGCTTCGCTTCACTTGGAGGTCACCACTGATGATGTTACCTAGCCAGGTAATGAAACATCTGGATGTCAAACCTACAGCTCAGCGAGCAAACCTACACCCTAAACCTCAACCTGAGCTACAAACCTTCACAAACCTTGTATGGTGACTCAGTGGTTAATGCTGCTGTCTTACCATGGCAGGGACATGGGTTCGATTCCAGCCTCGGGTGACTGTCTGTATAGAATTTGCAGATTCTTCCCCTGTAAGTGTGGGTTTCCTCCCACAGTCCAATGATGTGCAGATTATGTGGACTGGCCAGGCTAAATTGCCCATAATGTCAGGGGATGTGCGGGCTAGGTGGGTCAGCCATGGGAAATGCAAGGTTATGGGGTAGGGTTGTGGTCTGGGTGGGATGCTTTTCAGAAGGGCACTGTGGGCTTAATAGGCTAAGTGGCCTGCTTTCATATTGTGGGGGCTTTGTAACTGAGTTCCTCACGTGACGAGATTCATGGGATAGCTTTTTCAAAGAGCCGGAGAAGACACAATGGGCCGAATCACTTCTTGTTATGTTTTGTGACTCTCTAACTTTTCCAACAGTATGGCCCTCTCAATTCCTGGATCCTCAGAAGTTACACTACATTATATATGCCACGTCACAGATACAAGCCGGTGGCTTGACACAGAGCAATGTTACAGAGGTCACCAACTATTACGGATTGCAACTTATACCCAGCCTCTGAAAATGTTGTTTTTGTAATCTTTTGGAATGTGACAGCATTTGCCAGAAGCTTAACTCTCAATGAAGCACATTAGCTGGTGCAGCTGATCTCAAATATTTGGTAATATGCAGCCAATAACAAAGAAAACAAAGCTTAGGAACATAACTGTAAGATAATAATAAATCTGATTCTTGTGGGAATTGGATAACTCTAATCATGTCTATGTTGATTTCAGTAAGGACCTTAGAATATAGGCTTTCTATTTACATTAAAGTTTGCCATGAGCTTACAATGTCTCCTCCATGTGGTCTCTCTCTCTCTCTCTCTCCTTCACCCTTATCATGTAACCCTACATCATCATTACACTATGATGTCTTAGACTCATGGTCTTAACCATTACCTCACAAACTCTAAAAGGGAACTTAGGAAGAGTGAATCTGCTATCATAATTTAGACAAATGGTATCAATACATTTAAAAGGAAGGTGAATAAGCACATGAGGGCAGAGCAGCATGCTAACAAGGTCGGATGAATAGGAATGGGAGGACTCTCAGATTGAGATAAATATCAGTTTTTCAAAACAGAGAAACAAGACGGGTTGAGGAGCCAGGATTTGACACTATAATTTCTGAGTAATCCGATCAGCCATTCGCAAACCATTGCCAGAGTTACACATTAATTAACACAATGGTCATTGATAGTCTTCATTATTCCCCTGTGAGTCCTATAAATTTCCATCAATATTTTCATTACGCTCATAATTCACAGGACGTTAAGAAGCACAGAAACTTTGAAGCTTTCTGAGTCTGTCTGAATGTGGTGCATGATTGTGAGCACTAAATGATAATCTCAAGGCCCTCAAGTAGTGAGCACTTCAAGCTAAAGAGCTGTTTCAAGTGGCAAGATCAAGGGAAATTGATATCCTCAATGATAGTCAAGTGAATGCCAGCTACCTCCTTAGATTTGAAGGTATAAGGGTGGATAAGGAGTGAAACAATTGCAAAATAAAAATCTTGAATGTCTCAACCACTGAGGAGAACAGAGCTGGTCACAATTTTATGAAAGGCTCAGGAAAATATCAAATTACTTTGCTTCTATTCATTACTGTCTCATAGTTGCGGTCCTTATTTTGACTCTACGTTTTAATAAGCTCCCTCAGATTCCTATGTGTGTTATTTTCAGGAATTTATTTTAGCATAACAGACTGGAAATTGGTAAACTCCATTAACAAGTCCATTAAAATAACGTAGAGACTAAAGTAACATAAAGTTATTTATGTATGGACAACATTTAGATATCAGCAAAGAGAGATTTGTGCAAAAATACAAGAATTGTTTGTAACAATTAATTAGTCCAGAGTCACAATAGAAGCAGAGATGACTGGAAATTATATGAATGGGCAGACCAGGATGTTTCATCTGTATTTTACAAAGTGTTTTCCCTATGAATTGAATGAGGATCTGAGTGTCTGCAATTTACTTTCTAATTCTATGCTTATTATCATCAAAAGAATAGTGAGGCAGCACTAGGAAGTTCAATGCATCTGGGATTTAGGGTAGGTCTTTTTCCAGAGAATAGTGAGCTTCTGGAACACACAGCCAACTGTTGGGTGGGATGTTGACTCTCTCCAAGTTATCGAAAATCAATTCGACCTGCTCTTCAGTTGGCAGTCAAAAGGTGTGGTGCTGGAAAAGCACAGCAAGTCAGGCAGCATCCGAGAAGCAGGAGAGTCAATGTTTCGAGCTTTAGCTCTTCATCAGGAATGTGCTTCCTCAGATGGGAGGAGGTCACCGTCTGGCAGTACTTTTATAACCAATAGAATCATAGGATTTTATAGTACATATGGAGGCCATTTGACCTATCATGCCTATACCAGCTCCTGAAAGAGGTACCTAACCCGTTCTATCCTTGAACTCTATGTCTGGAGCCCTGTATCTTCAACCCTTTCAAATATATATCCAGCTCTTTTGAAGACTCCTGTTGAGTCTGCCTCCACTGCTCTCCCAGGCAGTGTATTCCAAGTAGATTAGATTACTTACAGTGTGGAAACAGGCTCTTCGGCCCAACAAGTCCACACCGCCCCGCCGAAGCGCAACCCACCCATACCCCTACATCTATCCCTTACCTAACACTACGGGCAATTTAGCATGGCAAATTCACCTGACCTGCACATCTTTGTGACTGTGGGAGGAAACCGGAGCACCCAGAGGAAACCCACGCAGACACGGGGAGAATGTACAAACTCCACATAGTCAGTTGCCTGAGGAGTACTCACAACTCTCTGAGTAAATAAATTTATTTTCATCTCTCTTGTTTGCAAATGTGAAATTCTGACCCTTAGTAACTGACATACCAATTAGTGGAAACAAAATCTCTTTCTTTACCCTGTCAAAATTGTCCATAATTTTGAACACTCCAATAAGGTTATCTCTTAATCTTTTCTGCTGCAAGGAGAATAAGCCCAATTTCTCTAATCATTCCTTGTATCTAAATCCCTCATTCCTGGTATCATTCTAGTAAATCTCCTTTGCAATTTTTCCAGGGGTTTAACTTTCTTCTTTAGATTGGATGCTCAGAACTGAACAAATGTGATCTGTTCAATGATTTGTAGAAAGCATCACTTCTTTAGTTTTATGTTCTAAAAACGCAAGGATCCTATAAAAGTTTTTAACTGATGCTTAAACTTACCTGTCCGCCTTCAGAGAATGATATACATGTGAACCCTGAGGTCTTAATGGTCCTGTACTCCCCTCACATCCGTAACATTGATTCTGCATTGCCTCTTCATGTTGCTTCTACCAAAGGCACATTCCTGATGAAGGGCTTATGCCCGAAACATCGACCCTCCTGCTCCTCGGAAGCTGCCTGACCAGCTGTGCTTTTCCAGTGCCAGACTCTTCGAGTCTGATCACCAGCATCTGCACTCCTCACTTTCTCCTGCCAAAGTGCACTACCTCACATTTCCCTGCATTGAAACTCATCTGCCATTTGGCCAACTTGTCAACATCTGTCTGACGTCACTCAGTGCCATCCTTACAATTTACTGGTCTCTCTAGCCTAGCATCATTTGGAAATTTAGAGATTTTACCCTCCACACCCAACTCCAAATCTTTTACATAAATCAGAAAAAGCAAAAGTCCCAACACCGATCCCCACTGTCTCAGTCTGAGAAATGTCCATCTATCCTTTCTCCCTGTTTCCTACCTTTTAGTCAAGTTCTAATCCATGCTGCCAAGGAAGTAACCCCAAACATTTCTAATTTGCTAACCGATCTGATTTGGGGCCCTGTGTCAAATACTTTCTGAAAGTCTGAATATAAAATATCCATAGCATTACCCCCCATCCACTGCCTGTGTCACCTCATCAAAGAACTGGACTAAATTTGTCCAACTTGAGCTGCCTTTGACAATGCCATCTTGACTGTCCTGTATTAATTTATTTTTCACTAACTGTACATTGATCTTATTCCATGTTATGGCCTCCTCAGTTTTCCCACTGTTGATGTCAAGTTAACTGTCCTGCAGTTTCCTAGGTTATCCTTTGACCCTTTCTTAACAATGACATCACATTTGCAATCCTCCAGTCCCCAAGGATTCATCCTGTATTCAGAGGTCACTGGGAAATTTCTGTCAATGGGTCCACAATTTGCTCCCCTACCTCTCTCAAGAACTAGCCAATTTCAGTTTCGTCTCATTCCCCACATCAGAAGGCAGCTTCATAACATAGGATGAGGATAGAGACAAACCTCATGATCAACAGTGCGATACCTTCATAGAACGCTGGAAAAGCACAGCAGGTCAGGCAGCATCCGAGGAGCAGGAAAATCGACGCTTCAGGCAAAAGCCCTTCATTAGGAATGAGGCTGGGAGCCTTGAGGGTGGAGAGATAAATGGGAGAGGGGGTGGGGCGAGGGGGAAAGGGAGCTGAGAGTGCAATAGATGGATGGAGGTTGGGGTAAAGGTGATAGGTTGGAAGGGAGGGAAGAGCTTCAGGGCAGAGGAGATGACCTGGGATTTGGAGTGAGAGAGAGAGAGACTCACTGAGATCCTTGTAGAGAGAGGGGAACTTCTTCAGGCTAGGCATCCTTGGAAGAGAATTCGCAGTGAGGTTGAAATCAACTAGGCGAAGGATGCCTACTTTGAAGAAGTTCTCCACCTCTCTCTCACTCCAACCCCAGGCCATCTTCTCTGCCCTGAAGCTCTTCTCTCCCCTCCGACCTATCACCTTTACCCCCACCTCCGTCCACCTATTGCACTCTCAGCTGCCTTCCCCCCCCCCACCCAGCCCCATCCCGCCTCCCCATTTATCTCTCCGCCCGTGAGGCACCCAGCCTCATTGTTGATGAAGGGCTTTTGTCTGAAACGTCAATTTTCTTGCTCCTCAGATGCTGCCTGACCTGCTGTACTTTTTCACCACCACACTCTCGACTCACTGCCTTCATAGAATCCCTACAGTGCAGATAGAAGCCATTCTGCCCATCAAATGTAGACCATCTCTTCTGGAACCATTCTATCCCCATAGCCCCATATGGGATTATGATTAGAGTGGGCTTGGGAGAAGGTAGCAAAGAGTTCAATAGGTGAGTGGAGGTGATAGGTCAGAGAGGAGGATGAGGGAAGGTAGCAAAGAATATAATAGGTGAATGGGGGTGGGAATGGAGGTGATAGGTCAGAGAGGAGGGTGGGGGAATGTAGCAAAGAATACAATTGGTGAATGGGGGTGGGAATGGAGGTGATAGATCAGAGAGGAGGGTGGAGCATATATGTGGGAAGGGAGACTAGCAGGTAGGACAGGTCATGGGGACAGTGCTGAGCTGGAAAGGGGTTATGCCAATCCACATGTCTTTGAACTATGGGAGGAACCCATTGGGGAACAACACAGAGATGGGGAAAATGCACAGGCCCACACAGACAATGGCCTGAGGGTGGGGCAGCAGTGCTAACCACACATAAATATAACGTGGATCAGAGTTTCAAGTGGGTGAAATGTTAAGTGCAGGCTGCTAGGTCACTGCTTCATTGAACAGCACAGAGTATCCTGTGCAAGCATATCATCCCTTCGTGCTGCAGTGAATTCGAACATTCTAACCTTTCAATGGGGGGAGTTCACAGCATTTGGCTCTCACACAGTCACAGAATTTAATCAAAGAAAGCCAGCTATCTTCAGCTTTTTAAGGCACGGCAACAGGATTCCGCAGCCAGAATTCAATTCCACAGCCGTAACCTTTTTTTAATATTAGCTACTAACTGAGGGAAAACTGTGCCGGTAAAGAAGTGTTATTCTAAAACATATGACATTTAAAATGTTGTCCTTGCAATTGCTCTATGTTCTAATTCTACATAACAAATTATGAAATTAAAATGCATCTACTTTAGAGGTGGCTTAGTGGTTAACACTGCTGCCTCACAGCACCAGGGACCTGGGCTCGATTCCAGCCTCAGGCCATTGTCTGTGTGGGCATGTGCATATTCCCCCTGAGTCTGTGTTGTTCCCCTCTGGGTTCCTCCCACAGTTTGCACATTCTCCCCGTGTCTGCGTGCGTTTCCTCCCACAATCCAAAGATGTGCAGGTCAGGTGAATTGGCCATGCTAAATTGCCCACAGTGTTAGGTGCAGAAGGAAATGGGTCTGGCTGGGTCACTCTTCAGAGGGACTTGTTGGGCTGAAGGGCCTGTTTCCACACTGTAAGGAATCTAATGTGTTTTTTTTTAACAGAAGGAGGGCATGTTGTACTGTTTATGGTCTCTGAAAATGCAACCTTTTTAGTCCCATTTCCTTGACTTTCCTTTACAGGCAATCTTGTTTATTTTATTAATGCCCCTCATAAGTTTACAAGCCTCAGTCAAGCCCTCCGGTCAGCTTTCTCTGCTCTATGGAAAACAGTCCCAGTCTACCTGGTCCCTCTTTATAGCTGAAACATTCCAGTCTAGGCAACAGCCTGGTGAATCCCCTCTTCACCCTCTCTAGGGCAAACATATCTTCTCCCTTTTCAGCTGGAGTCCTCCAGATTCCTAACCTAGAAACACAAGTGAACCATCACTGCTCAGTTACATTTTCACTAGATGGGGTTAACAGCTCCTCCTTTGAAGTGGTGACAGAGGATTTGTTTTTCGCAGTTAAAGTGAAATAATGTCAGTCTTGCGACTGATCAATACGAGAGACTTTCTGAATAATTAAAAAAAAACAGTGACTTTGGAGAAATTGATTTAAACTCCTCAAATTGAAAAGTATAACAGAGCAGCGACATTATCATTCCTAAGATAGGTTTTCTCTTGAGAGATTGAGTTCACTTGAACTATTATGCAAATGATAATTGAAGCCACTGAGGAACCAATCGGTGAATAACGTCCTAATTATGATTGAATGAAGCTTTGACAGAGCCCATTCCTATGGTCAGATATTTGTATATTTTTCTCTCTGGAACTGTCAGCCTTTCCACAATGAAGTGATGGCCTGCAAGTAATTTGAATCAGTTGCACTGTTTGATATGCAGATTCTAGGGCCTTGTCATATAGTCATACAGCACAGAACCAGACCCTTCAGCCCAACCAGTCCATGCCGACCATTATCCCAAACTAAACTAGTCCCACTTGCCTGCTCCTGGCATGTACAAGGGAAGAATTCTCTAGAATGGTCTCACTTTGCATGTGGAATTGTGTGGAATATTATCTACTGTGTATCACAGTACCTGATCTGACACCCTTTACAAATGACTGTCTCAGTTAGAGTTAGAAATTAGGCCATTCAGCCCCTTAGGCCTGCTTTGGTACTCAGTCAGATCCCTGGCTGATCTGATTGCGATCTTAACTCTGTTTTCTTGTCTGTCCTTGATACTCATGGTTTGCCAAGAATCTATCTAGCACAGCCTTAAAAATATTAAAATGGGTGATATATTTATTTATTTCATATTAAAACTATTTAAAAATCTTGGAAGGAGAGTTCCAAACACCAAGACTGTCTAAGAGAAGAAATTACTTCTTGTTTCTGGATTGTTTTGAAACTATGTCCTATAATTCCTGACTTCCTCATGAGGTTCCCATGAGCATCCCCCCCCGCCCCGGTCAAACCCCGATCAGAATCATTTGTATTTCAATAAGATCACCATTCATTCTTCAACACTTCACTGAGTACAGGTATGAATACATTCCTGTAATGTTTCGAAATTTCTGTTAGGATTACAATTAGAATTACGTCTTATTGTTAGTACAAAAGAATAGTGAAAAGTGAAAAGTGTACGACGTCACCACACACCGCGCCATCTTAGGTACAAAGTACCTAGTTACAAATCTGAAATACAATCACTTTCACTTAAAAGCATCTTTCGTTAACATGAATTGTCTGTAACACAATTGGGTGAGTCGGGAATGCTGTTTCTGCAGTGTGAACTGTTAAAGTGTGTGTTGGCAATCACGAAGTGGCTGCGGGGGGGACGAGACTGTCACACACCTCCTTCTGGAATGTGCCTATGCAGAGGAAGTCTGGAGAGGAATGCAGTGGTGCTTGTCGAGGTTCGTCCCGAGCAGCGCCGTGACGCGGGACTCCGTGCTCTACGGCCTGTTCCCCGGGACTCACACCGAGACGAACATTAACTGCGCCTGGAGGATCATCAACTCGGTGAAGGACGCTCTCTGGGCGGTCCGAAACCTGTTGATCTTCCAGCTGAAGGAGTTGACCCCGACCGAGTGTTGCAGACTGGCACATTCCAAGGTCCAAGACTACGTGTTGAGGGACGCGCTGAAGCTTGGGGCAGCTGCCGCCAAGGCGCGGTGGGGAAAGACCACTGTGTAAGATCGCCCTGCCGAAAGAAGAACAGGGGGCCCATACAGATGTTTTTTTGGGCTCTGCTGATGCCTCAGCCAAATATATGTATATATACAAGATTGAAAAAATGCACAGGATTGTAAAGGACAAGAATAAAGTCGAATCTGTGTTTGTAAATATGGACATATGTATGGCATGATCCAATGTACAGACCATCAAATCATTTATGAATAAAGTATATTTTTGAAATAAAAAAAAAGTGTGTTGGCAATAACATGGTAGATGGCTAAGATAAAAGGTAGGGAGGAGGGACTTGGGGGAGGGGCGTTGGAAATGCGATAGGTGGAAGGAGGTTAAGGTGAGGGTGATAGGCCGGAGTGGGGTGGGGGTGGAGAGGTCAGGAAGAAGATTGCAGGTTAGGAAGACGGTGCTGAGTTCAAGGGTTGGGACTGAGACAAGGTGGGGGGAGGGGAAATGAGGAAACTGGAGAAGTCTGAGTTCATCCCTTGTGGTTGGAGGGTTCCTCGGTGGAAGAAGAGGCGCTCTTCCTCCAGCCGTCGTGTTGCTATGGTCTGGCAATGGAGGAGTCCAAGGACCTGCATATCCTTGGTGGAGTGGGAGGGGGAGTTGAAGTGTTGAGCCACGGTTTACTATAAACCGACCAACTCCCACAGCTACCTAGACTACACCTCCTCCCACCCTGCCCCCTGTAAAAACGTCATCCCATATTCCCAATTCCTTCGTCTCCGCCGCATCTGCTCCCAGGAGGACCAGTTCCAATATTGGATAACCCAGATGGCCTCCTTCTTCAAAGACCACATTTTCCCCCCAGACATGATCGACGATGCCCTCCACCGCATCTCCTCCACTTCTCGCTCCTCCGCCCTTGAGCCCCGCCTCTCCAATCGCCACCAGGACAGAATCCCACTGGTCCTCACCTACCACCCCACCAACCTCCATATACATCGTATCATCCGTCATTTCCGCCACCTCCAAACGGACCCCACCACCAAAGACATATTTCCCTCCCCTCCCCTATCAGCGTTCCAAAAAGACCACTCCCTCCGTGACTCCCTTGTCAGGTTCACACCCCCCACCAACCCAACCTCCACTCCTGGCACCTTGCCCTGCAACCGTAAGAAATGCAAACCTTGCGCCCACACCTCCCCCCTTACTTCCCTCCAAGGCCCCAAGGAATCCTTCCATATCCACCACAAGTTCACCTGCACCTCCACACACATCATTTACTGCATCCGCTGCACCCAATGTGGCCTCCTCTATATTGGGGAGACAGGCTGCCTACTTGCGGAATGTTTCAGAGAACACCTCTGGGACACCCGGACTAACCAACCGAACCACCCCCTGGCTCAACACTTTAACTCCCTCTCCCACTCCACCAAGGACATGCAGGTCCTTGGACTCCTCCATTGCCAGATCATGGCAACACGACGGCTGGAGGAAGAGCGCCTCATCTTCCGCCTAGGAACCCTCCAACCACAAGGAATGAACTCAGATTTCTCCAGTTTCTTCATTTCCCCTCCCCCCACCTTGTCTCAGACCCAACCCTCAAACTCAGCACCACCTTCCTAACCTGCAATCCTCTTCCTGACCTCTCTGCCCCCACCCCCACTCCGGCCTATCACCCTCACCTTAACCTCCTTCCACCTATCGCATTTCCAACACCCCTCCCCTAAGTCGCTCCTCCCTACCTTTTATCTTAGCCAGCTTGGCACACTTTCCTCATTCCTGAAAAAGGGCTCATGCCCGAAACGTCAATTCTCCTGTTCCTTGGATGCTGCCTGCCCTGCTGCGCTTTTCCAGCAACACATTTTCAGCTCTGATCTCCAAGCATCTGCAGTCCTCACTTTCTCCAATAACATGATAGATGGCCAATAGTAAGTGTTCTTTGTATCGCGTGATTTTTGTAGCGTGTGGGATCGCCTAGGGACTCAGCTATCACGTTCTGGATGAAATTACTGTACTAAAATAGATTAGGTATGAAAATAGAGAAATAAAGAAAAAAAGCAAAAAGTCCTACATTATAGGTCTTCACAATGTAAATTAGGAAAATAAAGGAATAAAGTTCAAAGATAAACATCACAGGCCTGCTACAGCCTGTAGTTGTTCCACGCTGGGGGGGTTCGCCACATGAAGTCTTGCTTTCCCCCAATCCTGGACCGAACCCAAGCCAGCTCACAAGCCACTGACGGCCAACTGAAACAGGCTGACCACTCCAGTCTCCATCCTGAGCTCACGGCCCACTAACCATCCTGGTCTGCCCTGGCTCGGCCACTCCACTCCACTCCAGTCCCTCAGCTGCTGTGACACTCTGACCCTGCCAACGCAGCTCTCTCCACAAGGTAAGTTAAAAAAAAAAGGCTAGGACATATCTTGGGGGTGGCACAGTGGTTAGTACTGCTGCCTCACAGCTCCAGGGACCCCGGTTCAATTCCCATCCTTGCGTGATTGTCTGTGTGGGTTTCCTCTGGGTGCTCTGATCCCTTCCCACAGGGCAAAATTGAGGACTGCAGATGCTGGAAATCAGTATTTAGATTAGAGTGGTGCTGGAGAAGCACAGCAGGGCAGGCAGCATCCAAGGAGCTGCTCC
Source organism: Chiloscyllium punctatum (assembly GCF_047496795.1). Lineage (NCBI taxonomy): Eukaryota > Metazoa > Chordata > Chondrichthyes > Orectolobiformes > Hemiscylliidae > Chiloscyllium > Chiloscyllium punctatum. Next base: position 17,579,007 of record NC_092771.1, on the reverse strand, counting down.
ATTCCTGATGAAGGGCTTTTGCCCAAAACGTCGATTTTCCTCCTCCTCGGATGCTGCCTGACCTGCTGTGCTTTTCCGGCACCACACTAGTCTGGACTCTGATTTCGTCCCACAGTCCAGAGGTGTGCAGTTCATGTGAATTGGCCTTGCTAAATTGCCCAATAGTGTTCAGGGATGTGTAGGTTAGATGCATTAGTCATGGGTAAGTGTCGAGTAATAGGACAGGGGACTGGGTTTGGATAGGATACTCTTCGGAGGATCGGTGTGGACTTGTTGGGCCAAAGGGCCTGTTTCCACACTGTTGGGATTCTATGATAAAAAGAGCTGGCTGAGAACAGGAGTTAAAGGTCTTCAGAAGCACCCTGCTCAGAAATGCTATTGCACATCCCTGGAATAGATGGGAGCTAAACCCAGATTTCCTGCCTCAGAGATAGCGACACCAACACCATGGTGTTGCAAGCTGCCAATAAGTTTGACCAAGTTGGCTCACCATGCTGTGGGGAGTGGGCAGGTAAATGAGTAATACGAGGAAAGGTCATCTCCCAGCGAATGCTATTTACATAGAGCCTCAACTTCACACAAATAACTCACATTATTGCTTCAATAATTGTTGCTCTGAAATTTATCCCTACGAAGGGACAGGAGCTTCTCCGCCCACCCATTTCCTTCCCTTTTCTTGGTTCTTGTTATGCTTTTTTTTGTCTTTCTAACCTCCGATCCTTGGGACGCATCAACAATGTCAAGCCTGGAAGCCAGCCCCGAGTCTTGGCCTTAGTGTGTACCTGGACTACCTGCCTCAGTGTGTTCCCGGACTACCTGCCTTAGTGTGTACCCGGACTACCTGCCTTAGTGTGTACCCGGACTACCTGCCTCAGTGTGCACCCGGACCACCTGCCTTAGTGTGTACCCAGACTACCTACCTCAGTGTGCACCTGAACTACCTGCCTCAGTGTGTACCCGGACTACCTGCCTCAGTGTGCACCCGGACCACCTGCCTTAGTGTGTACCCAGACTACCTACCTCAGTGTGCACCTGAACTACCTGCCTCAGTGTGTACCCGGACTACCTGCCTTAGTGTGTACCCAGACTACCTACCTCAGTGTGCACCTGAACTACCTGCCTCAGTGTGTACCCGGACTACCTGCCTCAGTGTGCACCCGGACCACCTGCCTTAGTGTGTACCCAGACTACCTACCTCAGTGTGCACCTGAACTACCTGCCTCAGTGTGTACCCGGACTACCTGCCTTAGTGTGTACCCGGACTACCTACCTCAGTGTGTACCCGGACTACCTGCCTCAGTGTGCACCCGGACTACCTGCCTCTGTGTACCCGGACTACCTGCCTTAGTGTGTACCCGGACTACCTACCTCAGTGTGCACCTGAACTACCTACCTCAGTGTGTACCCGGACTACCTGCCTCAGTGTGCCCCCAGACCACCTGCCTTAGTGTGTACCCGGACTACCTACCTCAGTGTGCACCTGAACTACCTGCCTCAGTGTGTACCCGGACTACCTGCCTTAGTGTGTACCCGGACTACCTACCTCAGTGTGTACCTGAACTACCTACCTCAGTGTGTACGTGGACTACCTACCTCAGTGTGTACCCGGACTACCTGCCTTAGTGTGTACCCGGACTACCTGCCTTAGTGTGTACCCGGACTACCTGCCTTAGTGTGTACCCGGACTACCTGCCTCAGTGTGTACCCGGACTACCTGCCTTAGTGTGTACCTGGACTACCTACCTCAGTGTGTACCCGGACCACCTGCCTCAGTGTGCACCCGGACTACCTACCTCAGTGTGTACCCGGACCACCTGCCTCAGTGTGCACCCGGACTACTTACCTCAATGTGTACCCAGACTAACTGCCTCAGTGTGTAACAAGACTACCCGCCTCAGTGTGTACCCAGACTACCCGCCTCAGTGTGTACTCAGACAACATACCTCAGTGTATACTCGGACTACCTACCTCAGGGCATACCTGGAATACCTGCCTCAGTGTGTACCCGGACTACCTACCAGAATGTGTAGCAGGACTACGTACCTCAGTGTGTACCCAGACTACCCGCCTCAGTGTGTACCCGTTATACCTGCCTCAGTGTGTACCCGGACTACCTGCCTCAGTGTGTACCTGGACTACCTGCCCCAGTGTGTACCCGGACTACCTGCCCCAGTGTGTACCCACTCACCCATTGTACTCTATGCTACTCTCTCCCCACCCCCACCCTCCTCTAGCTTATCTCTCCATGCTTCAGGCTCACTGCCTTTATTCCTGATGAAGGGCTTTTGCCCGAAACGTCGATTTCTCTGCTCGTTGGATGCTGCCTGAACTGCTGTGCTCTTCCAGCACCACTAATCCAGTATTTGGTTTTCAGCATCTGCAGTCATTGTTTTTACCTCAGTGTGTACCCGGACTATTTGCTTCAGTGTGTACCCAGGCTACCTGCCTCAGTGTGTACCCGGACTATTTGCTTCAGTGTGTACCCAGGCTACCTGCCTCAGTGTGTACCCGGACAACCTGCCTCAGTGTGTACCCGGTCTACCTGCCTCAGTGTGTACCCGGACAACCTGCCTCAGTGTGTACCCGGACTACCTACCTCAGTGTGTACCCGGACTACCTGCCTCAGTGTGTACCCGGACTACCTACCTCAGTGTGTACCCGGACTACCTACCTCAGTGTGTACCCGGACTATTTGCTTCAGTGTGTACCCAGGCTACCTGCCTCAGTGTGTACCCGGACTACCTTCCTCAGTGTGTACCCGGACTACCTACCTCAGTGTGTACCCGGACTACCTACCTCAGTGTGTACCTGGACTACCTGCCTCAGTGTGTACCCAGACTTCCTGCCTCAATGTGTATCTGGACTACCTACCTCAGTGTGTACTCGGTCTACCTGCCTCAGTGTGTACCCCGACTAACTGCCTCAGTGTGTACCCTGACTACCTACCTCAGTGTTTACCTGGACTACCTACCTCAGTGTGTACCCGGACTATTTGCTTCAGTGTGTACCCGGACTATTTGCTTCAGTGTGTACCCAGGCTACCTGCCTCAGTGTGTATTCTGTCTACCTGCCTCAGTGTGTACCCAGACTACCTGCTCAATGTGTATCTGGACTACATACCTCAGTGTGTACTCGGACTACATACCTCAGAGTGTACTCGGACTACCTGCCTTAGAGTGTACCCGGACTATCTGCCTCAGTGTGTACCCGGACTAACTACCTCAGTGTGTACCCAGACTACCTACCTCAGTGTGTACCCAGACTATTTGCTTCAGTGTGTACCCAGGCTACCTGCCTCAGTGTGTATCCAGACTACCTGCCTCAATGTGTATCTGGCCTACATACCTCAGTGTGTACTCGGACTGCCTACCACAGTGTGTACCTGGACTTCCTGCCTCCGTGTGTACCTGGACGACCTGCCTCAGTGTGGATCCGGACAACGTACCTTAGTGTGTACCCGGACTACCTACCTCAGTGTGTACCTGGATTACCTACCTCAGTGTGTACCCGGACTAACTACCTCAGTGTGTACCTGGACTACCTTCCTCAGTGTGTACCCAGACAACCTGCCCCAGTGTGAACCCGGACTACCTGCCTCAGTGTGTACCTGGAATATCTACCTCAGTGTGTACCCGGACTACCTACCTCAGTGTGTACCTGGACTATCTGCCCCAGTGTGATTTCGGACTACTTGCCTCCGTGTGTACTCGGACTACCTGCCTCGGTCCGTTCCAGGACTACCTGCCTTAGTATGTACCTGGACTACCTACCTCAGTATGTACCCGGACTACCTACCTCAGTGTGTACCCGGACTACTTACCTCAGTGTGTACCCGGACTACCTGCCTCAGTTTGTACCCGGACAACCTGCCTTAGTGTGTACCGGTCTACGTACCACAGTGTGTACCCGGTCTACCTACCTCAGTGTGTACCCGGTCTACCTACCTCAGTGTGCACCCGGACTACCTACCTCAGTGTTTACCCGGACCACCTACCTCAGTGTGTACCCGGACTACCGGCCTTAGTGTGTACCTGGACTATTTGCTTCAGTGTGTACCCAGACTACCTGCTCAATGTGTATCTGGAGTACATACCTCAGTGTGTACTCGGACTACCTACCTCAGTGTGTACCCGGACCACCTACCTCAGTGTGTATCCGGACTAACCGCCTCAGTGTGTACCCGGACTACCTACCTCAGTGTGTACCCGGACTACCTACCTCAGTGTGTACCCGGACCACCTACCTCAGTGTGTACCCGGACTACCTGCCTCAGTGTGTACCCGGACTACCTACCTCAGTGTGTACCCGGACTACCTACCTCAGTGTGTACCCGGACTACCTACCTCAGTGTGTACCCGGACTACCTGCCTCAGTGTGTACCCGGACTACCTACCTCAGTGTGTACCCGGACTACCTGCCTCAGTGTGTACTCGGACTACATACCTCAGTGTGTACCCGGACTACCTGCCTCAGTGTGTACTCGGACTACCTACCTCAGTGTGTACCTGGACTACCTACCTCAGTGTGTACCCGGACCACCTACCTCAGTGTGTACCCGGACTACCTACCTTAGTGTGTACCCGGACTACATACCTCAGTGTGTACCCGGACTACCTGCCTCAGTGTGTACACGGACTACCTACCTCAGTGTGTTCCCGAACTACCTACCGAACAGCCCAAGTGGCCTCCTTCTTCAAAGACTGCAATTTCCCCTACGACGTGATCGACGATGCTCTCTACCGCATCTCCTCCACTTCCCGCACCTCTGGCCTTGAACATCGCCCCTCCAATCGCCACCAGGTCAGAACCCCACTGGTCCTCACCTTCCACCCCACCAACCTCCGGAATCATTGTATCATCCTCCGTCATTTATGCCAACTCCAACCAGATCCCACCACCAGGGATATATTTCCTGCTCCACCCCTATTAGTATTCCATAAAGACCACTCCCTCCGCGACTCCCTCGTCAGATCCACACCCCAACCTCCAGTCCTGGCACCTTCCCCTGCAACCGCAATAAATGCAAAACTTGCACCCAAACCTCCCCCCTCACCTCCCTCCAATGCCTCAAGGGATCCTTCCATATCTGCCACAAATTCACCTGCACCTCCACACACATCATTTACTGTATCCGCTGCACTCGATGTGGTCTCCTCTACATTGGGGAGACAGGCCGCCTACTTGCAGAATGTTTCAGGGAACACCTCTGGGACAGACGCACCAACCAACCCAACCGCCCCGTGGCTGAACACTTTAACTCCCCCTCCCACTCCGCCAAGGACATGCAGGTCCTTGGCCACCTCCATCGCCAGACCTTGGCCATACAACGCCAGGAGGAAGAGCACCTCATCTTCCGCCTAGGACCCCTCCAACCACACGGGATGAATGTAGATTTCTCCGGCTTCCTCATTTCCCCTCCCCCCACTTTATCTCAGTCTCAACCCCCGGATTCTGCACCGCCCTCTTGACCTGCAATCTTCTTCCAGACCTCTCCACCCCTACCCCCTCTCCGGTCTATCACCCTCACCCTCACCTCTTTCCACCTATCGTATTCCCAGCGCCCCTCCCCCAAAATCCCCCCACTCCCCACCTTTTATCTCAGCCCGCTTGGCACACCAGCCTCATTCCTGAAGAAGGGCTTATGCCTGAAACATTGATTCTCCTGCTCCTCGGATGCTGCCTGGCCTGCTGCGCTTTTCCAGCACCACACTTTTCAACTCTTAGTGTGTACCCGGACTACCTTCCTCAGTGTGTACCCAGAATACCTGCCCCCGTGTGTACGTGGACTACCTACCTTAGTGTGTACCTGGAATACCTGCCTCAGTGTGTGCCCGGACTACCTACCTCAGCGTGGACTCAAACTCCCAACCTCAGTGTGGATTCAGATTCCTGGCCTCAGTGTGGACCTGGAATCCCGGCCTCAGTGTGGACTCTAACTCCCGGCCTCAGCGTGGACTCTAACTCCCGGCCTTAGTATGAACTTAAACACCCGGCCTCAGTGTGGACGCTAACTCCTGGCTTCAGCATGGACCTGGTCTCCTGGCCTCAGTGTGGATTTGAATTCCTGGCCTCAAGGTGAATCCAGCGCAATCTAGTTTATAAGGACTCTTTATTCTGAACTCTTACGTCTTCATTTTCCGAACTTCTTGTTTCTTTAATTGTATAAATTTTTTGTTCCTAAGAATCTCTAATTAAGAATCTTTACCTAGGTATCTAAGCTGGCACCATAAGTGGTGATATGGAAAATCCTCACTGTACTTGTGAGTACATGTGACAATAAAACTAATTCTGATTCTAATTCTTGTCTTTGATTGGTACCTGATGCTGAAGAGAAGTAGGCAGCATTTATATCATTCAGTTTTAACCCTGAGTCCAGAGTGTGTGAGAGTACTGGATAAAACACTGTTGTTTAAATCCACAACTGTTATGATTATGTAGTCACCAGCAGGAAAGGGTTTTACTAAATTTAACCCTCTGCACAGTGGGAGTCAAGCCCATGTCCCCAAGATGTGAATGAAGAGTGAGTGAATTACTAGCCCGGTGATATTCCCACTGCACCACCATCTTGCTGTTGCCTTGGCAACATTCATTTCTCAACTAACTTCAGTAAAGCAGAATTTCTGGTCAATACATTGTTGTATGTGCCACTATACTGTGTATAAACCTGTTCCCATGTGTCCTACAATACAACAGTGACTGTTGTTCATTGTCAGTACATTTCTTTGGGACATCCGGAGGTGAAGAAACATGCTCTATAAATGTATCTTCCTTCCATTCATAGAGACCATCAACTATTAAAAAAAATCTGTAGCGCAACAATCACAGTGTTCAAAATATTTCTTATCAATTCAAAACATAATGCACCACAGACGTCAAGGATTAAATGATATACTGGAAACGCTACTGCAAAACCTCAATACATTTTACAGGCAAAGGAGAATCTATCTACACAAAGCAGCTGTCATGAATAATAGGTATCCATCCATTACCAATCATTTGCAACACCCAGGAGAGGGTAAAGGTTAGACAAAAGATCACCCTATTAATTTTCACAGCACTGAGCTGTTCATTCTGTGATATTTACTCAATTTCGTTTGGAACGTGATCCATTCTGGTTCCTATCGGAAGGATGCTGTGAAACTTAACAGGGTTCAGAAAAGATTTACAAGGATGTTGCCAGAGTTGGAGGGTTTGAGCTGTAGGGAGAGGTTGAACAGGCTGGGGCTGTTCTCCCTGGAGCATCAGAGGCTGGGGGCTGACCTTATAGAGGTTTAAAAGATCATGAGGGGCGCGGAAACGATAAATGGACAAAGTATTTTCCCTGGGGTGGGGGAGTTCAGAACTTGAGGGCATAGGTTTAGGGTGAGAGGGGAAAGATTTAAAAGAGACCTAAGGGGCAACTTTTTCATGCAGAGGGGGGTACGGGTATGGAATGAGCTGCCAGAGGAAGTGGTGGAGGCTGGTACAATTACAACATTTAAAAGGCATCTGGATGGGTACATGAATAGGAAGGGTTTTGAGGGATATGGGCTGGGTATTGGCAAGTGGGACTAGATCAGGTTGGCATGGATGAGTTGGACTGAAGGGTCTGTTTCTGTTCTGTACATCTCTATGACTCTCTGACTCTGTGCTGGTGTCCTTCTGCAGGATTGGGACAGCCAACCGACATATTATAATCCTCATTTTTAGAATGAGAATGGGAAATGTTAGCAATACTAAAGTGTTTTATACCCGTTTGGATAATGTTTTAACTTAGTTTGATCATTCAATTTTGTGGACCTATTAACAGCTTTGTTTTTAAGTTTGCTGCTGAAAACACGTTTGCACTGACAGTGTACTGACTTCAGAAACACATACAACACTTTGGATCTGAGATGAGGAGAAACTTCTCCTGCAGGGATCTGTTCTTGGGCCTCTGCTTTTTTTGTAGTTTTCATAAATGCCTTGGATGAAGAAGTGGAAGGGTGGGTTAGAAAGCTTGCCGATGACGCCAAGGTCAGTGGTGGTTGTAGAGGTCTGTTGCAGGCTGCAGCAGGACATTGACAGGATGCAGAGCTGGGCTGAGAATTGGCAGATGGAGTTCAACTTGGATAAATGTGACGTGATTCATTTGGGAAGGTTGAACTTGAATGCTGAATACAGGTTAAAGACAGAATTCTTGGCAGTGTGGAGGAACTGTGAGATTTTGGGGTCCATGTACATAGATCCCTCAAAGTTGCCACCCAAGTTGATAGGGTTGGGTGGTGTATGGTATTTTGGCTTTCATTAATGGGGGATTGAGTTTAAGAGCCACGAGAGTTTGCTGCAGCTCTACAAACCACTGGTTTGACCACACTTGGAATATTGCGTTTACTTCTGGTCATCTCATTATAGGAAGGATGGAGATGCTTTAGAGAGGGTACAGAGGAGATTTACCAGGATGCTTGCCTGGATTAGAGGGCTTATCTTATGAAGAGAGGATGAGTGAGCTGGGGCTTATCACAGTGGAGAGAAGGAAGAGAGGTGAGTTGATAGAGGTGTACAAGGTAGTGAGAGGCATAGGTAGAGTGGATAGTCAGAGACCTTTCCCCAAGGCAGAAATGGCTGTCATGAGGGATCATAATTTGAATGTGATTGGAGGAAGCTTTAGGGGAGATGTCAGAGGTAGGTTCTTTATGCAGAGAGTGGTGGGTGCGTGGAATGCACTGCCAGTGGTGGTATTAGAGTCAATCACATTAGGGATATTTTGTGCTGGACAATCACATGGATAGCAGTAAATTGTGTAGATTAGGTCGATCTTAGATTAAGATCAATGTCGGCACAAAATTGTGGGCTGAAGGACCTGTGCTGTTCTATTTCCTTTGGCAAAAGGGTGATGAATCTGTGGAACTCATTGCTGCAGAGGGCTGTGGAGGCCAGGCACAATTGAGTGCTTTTCAGACACAGGTCCTCGATTAATAACAGGATCAAGAGTGATGTGGAGGAGGCAGGGTTGAGAAATGTTGGAGCTGACTCGACGGGCTGAATGGCCTAATTCTTCTTCAATGCCTGATGAACCAGCTGGATCCTTCTCATGTAAAAGCAAAAGAGCGCAGATTTTGGAAACCTGTAACATATCCAGAGAGTTCTGGAGAAACTCAACAGGTCTGGCAGCATCTGTGGAGAGAGCAGCAGAGTTAACATTATGAGCATGGTATGAATCTTCTTCGGAACTGCCATGTCATGACTGTGTTGATCTAAGGCAAACGCTCCACTCGATCGCATTGTTCAGATTAAAAGCAAGTTATTGTGAGATCTTCTAGACTTAAGACCCTTTGACAATGAAAGGATTTCTGATGTCAATAAACACCTTAGCTTCTTGTGTTAAGCTGTCTGAATGGGGAAGCAAATGACCATGCAATACGCATTCTCACCTCGGAATTAGAGATTCCAATTTAGTGCTCAGGTCAGGAGAAAGCAGGAAAGACTTGAGGTGATTCAAACTCAGTATCTAATGTCACAAAATGTTTTGATCAATGGTGAGAAACATTCAAGCATTCAAGCAGCTGAACTCAGGGCATGGTTAGGAATGTGGAACTGGGATATCATAGTAATTACAGAAACATGGCTCAGGGATGGGCAGGACTGGCAGCTTAATGTTCCAGGATACAAATGCTACAGGAAGGATAGAAAGGGAGGCAAGAGAGGAGGGGAACTGGCACTTTTGATAAGGGATAGCATTACAGCTGTGCTGAGGGAGGATATTCCTGGAAGTTTTTTGGGTGGAACTGAGAAATAAGAAAGGGATGATCACCTTATTGGGATTGTATTATAGACCCCCCAATAGTCAGAGGGAAATTGAGAAACAAACTTGTAAGGAGATCTCATCTATCTGTAAGAATAATAGGGTGGTTATGGTAGGGGATTTTAACTTTCCAAACATCGACTGGGACTGCCATAGTGTTAAAGGTTTAGATTGATAAGGAATTTTTTAAGTGTGTACAAGACAATTTTCTGATTCAGTATGTGGATGTACCTACTATAGAAGGTGCAAAACTTGACCTACTCTTGGGAAATAAGGCAGGGCAGGTGACTGAGTTGTCAGTGGGGGAGCACTTTGGGGCCAGCAACTATAATTCTATTCGTAGTAAAATAGTGATGGAAAAGGATAGACCAGATCTAAAAGTTGAAGTTCTAAATTGGAGAAAGGCCAATTTTGATGGTATTAGGCAAGAACTTTCGAAAGCTGATTGGAGGCAGATGTTCGCAGGTAAAGGGACGGCTGGAAAATGGGAAGTCTTCAGAAATGAGATAACAAGAATCCAGAGAAAGTATATTCCTGTCAGGGTGAAAGAGAAGGCTGGTAGGTATAGGGAATGCTGGATGACTAAAGAAATTGAGGGTTTGGTAAAGAAAAAGAAGGAAGCATATGTCAGGTATAAACAGGATAGATCGAGTTAATCCTTAGAAGAGTACAAGGAAAGTAGGAGCATATTTAAGAGGGAAATCAGGAGGGCAAAATGGGGACATGAGATAGCTTTGGCAAATAGAATTAAGGAGAATCCAAAGGGTTTTTACAAATATATTAAGGACAAAAGGGTAACTAGGGAGAGAATAGGGCCCCTCGAAGATCAGCAAGGTGGCCTTTGTGTGGAGCCACAGAAAATGGGGGAAGATACTAAATGAATATTTTGCATCAGTATTTACTGTAGAAAAGGATATGGAAGATGTAGACTATAAGGAAATAAATGGTGACATCTTGCAAAATGTCCATATTACAGAGGAGGAAGTGCTGGATGTCTTGAAACGCATAAAGGTGGATAAATCCCCAGGACCTGATCAGGTGTACCCGAGAATTCTGTGGGAAGCTCGAGAAGTGATTGCTGGGCCTCTTGCTGAGATATTTGTATCATCGATAGTCACAGGTGAGGTGCTGGAAGACTGGAGGTTGGGAAACGTTGTGCCACTGTTTAAGAAGGGCGGGAAAGACAAGCCAGGGAACTATAGACTGGTGAGCCTGACCTCGGTGGTGGGCAAGTTGTTGGAGGGAATCCTGAGGGACAGGATGTACGTGTATTTGGAATGGCAAGGACTGATTAGGGATAGTCAACCTGGCTTTGTGCTTGGGAAATCATGTCTCACAAACTTGATTGAGTTTTTTGAAGAAGTAACAAAGAAGATTGATGAGGGCAGAGCAGTAGATGTGATCTATATGAACTTCAGTAAGGCGTTCGATAAGGTTCCCCATTGGAGACTGATTAGCAAGGTTCGATCTCATGGAATCCAAGGAGAACTAGCCATTTGGATACAGAACTGGCTCAAGGGTAGAAGACAGAGGGAGGTGGTGGAAGGTTGTTTTTTCAGACTGGAGGCCTGTGACCAGTGGAGTGCCACAAGGATCAGTGTTGGTTCCTCTACGTTTTGTCATTTACATAAATGATTTGGATGCGATTATAAGAGGTACAGTTAGTAAGTTTGCAGATGATACCAAAATTGGAGATGTAGTGGACAGCAAAGAGGGTTACCTCAGATTACAACAGGATCTGGACCAGGTGGGCCAATGGGCTGAGAAGTGGCAGATGGAGTTTAATTCAGATAAATGTGAGGTGCTGCATTTTGGGAAAGCAAATCTTAGCAGGACTTATACACTTAATGGTCAGGTCCTAGGGAGTGTTGCTGAACAAAGAGACCTTGGACTGCAGGCTCATAGCTCCTTGAAAGTGGAGTCACAGGTAGATAGGATAGTGAAGAAGGTGTTTGGTATGCTTTCCTTTATTGGTCAGAGTATTGAGTACAGGAGTTGGGAGGTCATGTTGCGGCTGTACAGGACATTGGTTAGGCCACTGTTGGAATATTGCGTGCAGTTCTGGTCTCCTTCCTGTCAGAAAGATGTTGTGAAACTTGAAAGGGTTCAGAAAAGATTTACAAGGATGTTGCCAGGGTTGGAGGGTTTGAGCTATAGGGAGAAGCTGAACAGGCTGGGGCTGTTTTCCCTGGAGCATCAGAGGCTGAGGGGTGACCTTATAGAGGTTTACAAAATTATGAGGGGCATGTATAGGATAAATAGACAAAGTCTTTTCCCTGGGTTCGGGGAGTCCAGAACTGGAGGCCATAGGTTTAGGGTGAGAGGGGAAAGATATAAAAGGGACCTAAGGGGCAACTGTTTCACACAGAGGGTGGTACGTGTATGGAATGAGCTGCCAGAGGATGTGGTGGAGGCTGGTACAATTGCAACATTTAAGAAGCATTTGGATGGGTATATGAATAGGAAGGGTTTGGAGGGATATGGGCCGGGTGCTGGCAGGTGGGGCTAGGTTGTGTTGGGATATCTGGTCGGCATGGACGGGTTGGACCGAAGGGTCTGTTTCCATGCTGTACATCTCTATGACTCTATGGCTCTAAATGGTGGAGAACCAGAGGATGTGAATGTGAAGTGACTGGTAAATTAGCCAAAGATAAGATGAGAAAAGCTCCACTTGATTAAAATTTGCAAAATTAAGAAAGGAGGTCATCAACAATTCGATCCAGTGGCTCTCACATTCAGGATGATCATGGCAGATCTTCAGTTTCAACTTCACTTTCCTGCTCATCTCATCTCCCTTGAATTCCATAAAGAATTGAAAATCTGTGTCTCTTAACTTTACTGAAGAGTCCACAAACCTCTGGTCCACTACTTGATATAGTAGAGTCATAGAGATGTACAGCACAGAAACAGATCCTTATGTCCAACTCGTCCTTGCTGACCACAGATATCCTAAATTAGATTAGATTACTTACAGTGTGGAAACAGGCCCTTCGGCCCAACAAGTCCACACCGACCCACCGAAGCACAACCCACCCAGACCCATTCCCCTACATTTACCCCTGCCCCTAACACAAAGGGCAATTCAGCATGGTCAATTCACCTGACCTGCACATCTTTGGACTGTGGGAGGAAACCGGAGCACCCGGAGGAAACCCACGCAGACACGGGGAGAACGTGCAAACTCCACACAGTCAGTCGCCTGAGGCGGGAACTGAACCCGGGTCTCTGGCGCTGTGAGGCAGCAGTGCTAACCACTGTGCCATTGTGCGGCCCATAAATTCTGTGTTAGGATCGAGCCCTCCACTATCACCTAATGAAGGAGCGATGCTCCGAAAGCTAGTGTGCTTCTAATTAAACCTGTTGGACTATAACCTGGTGTTGTGTGAAGAGCAACCTGACAGATCCGTTTTACCACATAATGAAATATTCATGCTCTGGTTTTATCCCAGCGGCTTTTCTTTAATGTTCAGTTTAGGAACCCCAACACTGCGATGGCTGGGAATTCGAACCCAGGTCAACTGTTGGAAGGCAGCTTTGCTCACCACTATACTACCATCACCCTGATTAATCCAGTCCCATTTTCCAGCATTTGGCCTATATCCCTCTTAAACCCTCTCCTCCCCCGCTCCCCCCCCACCCCATTTGCAACCTCATAGCTACCCTTTCCCTGAAGTAACATGTCCTTGGCTATATTCACGCTTTGAAATAATGGGAAAATGTTTTGGAAGCATTGACCTAATTTGTCACATTTTGTCTGATAACACTGCTCTGAAGAGTCTGGGGGTGGTTTACCAGCTTAAAGGTGCTATATAAATTCAAGTGATCTTTGTCACTCTGAGATTATGTACACTAGTCTCATATCAAGCTGCACCAGAACCCTCTAAATTTTGAAAGTGACAGGATGTCTGATGTGGCTGTAATCGGATTGAATTCTTCAACTTAATAAGACATGTGTCAAAATGCTAGTGGACCGCCATTGAAATAAGAGAGTCTGAAGAAAGACAATGAAACCCATCTTTGCTTGTCCAATCAATCTGCAGCTTACCCGTGGTTTCGAACTTCGATGCAAGTCTATAAATAAGTAAAAACCTATTTCGAAGACATCGGCTTACGTGCTCTGAAATTACTCTTGTGCTTTCAGTGCCTGAACTTGCCTGAAAGTGGACTCTCCCCATCTATGGGAGTAACAATTTGCTGAGATAACAGCTGATGGTTCTTTATGGGTTCTAACGTCCTTGGCCGGTGATAAAACTGCACTTGTCCCATTATTTTCAAATTGCAGGTTGAGATGATCCAGTGATTGGCATCACTTGGCATATCTTTTCGCACTATTGGAAAGCTATATAAGTGAAGCATTTGATTTTAAAATCATGAAACATGCTCTTTATATTGGTTAAACAAAAATACTTATAAGTAATTTGCTTTTTGCAGTTAAGGGACAAGTACTGTTTGCAACGATTGATTATTTCAGTGTCTCGTTCAGTTAAAGGGATCAAGCCAGCAATATCATTTTCCAAGGTAAGCATTAACAATCTTAACCTACAGGTCATTGTCCAATTTGTCGAGTTATTCAAGTATTGAAACAAGGCCATTCTGCCTACTAGATATGTTTTAGCTCATTGATAGATCTATCCAATTAACTGTACTCCTATGCTCTTTATGCATACCTTGCAATTATTTTACCCTTCAAGTATTTATTCTATTTTCATTTGAATGCTGCTATTGCTGTTCAGATTGTGTTCCAGATCACTGCAACCTGCTGTGTTGGACAGTGTTGACTCTGCTTTTCCCCAAGACGGAGGAGTCTAAAACTAGGCGGCTTGGGTTTAAGCTGAGAAGGTAGAGATACAAAAGGGTCCAGAGAGGCAATTTTTTTTCACACAGAGGGTGGTGAGTGTCTGGAACGGATTGCCAGAGGTCGTGGTAGAGGCGGGTATAATTTAGAGCTGAAAACGTGTTGCAGGAAAAGCGCAGCAGGTCAGGCAGCAACCAAGGAGCAGGAGAATCGACGTTTCGGGCATGAGTCCTTCTTCAGGGCTCATGCCCGAAACGTCGATTCTCCTGGTCCTTGGATGCTGCCTGACCTGCTGAGCTTTTCCAGCAACACTTTTTCAGCTCTGATCTTCAGCATCTGCAGTCCCCACTTTCTCCTGGCGGGTATAATTTAGACAGGTGCATGAATGGGATAGGTCTGGAGGGATATGGACCAAACGCAGGCAAATGGGACTAGAGTAAATTGTGAAAATTGATCAACATGAGGAAGTTGGGCTGAACGGCCCACTTCCGTGCTTTAAACCTCAATATTTCACGACGACAGCATGACGGCTCGGTGGTTAGCACTACTGCCTCACAACGCCATGGACCTGGATTCGATTCCAACCTCGGGCAACTGTCTGTGTGAAGTTTGCACATTCCCCCCATGTCTGCATGGGTTTCCTCCGGGTGCTTCGGTTTCCTCCCACAATCCAAAGATGTGCAGGCCAGGTGAATTGGCCATGCTGAATTGCCTGTAATGTTCAGGGACGTGTAGGTTAGGTGCATTAGTTAGGGGTACATGTAGAATAATAGGGTGGGGGAATGGGTCTAGGTGGGTTACTCTTCGGAGGGTCAGTGCAGACTTGTTGGGCCGAATGGCCAGTCTCCACACTGTAGGGATTCTATGAATCTATCACTCCATGAGAGCTGTTGAGAACACTTTCAAGAGATTTGTTTTATGGGTACGATAGTCCCAGAGGGAAATTTAACCTGGTGGTTTAACTTGAGACTCACAATACCTCAGGTAGAGCTGATAATAGTAGGACCTTCATGGTTACCTTGGCTGGTGCAGGACATCACTCTGCATCTTTAAACCAGCTGTCTAACAAACTGAGCTAACCAGTAGCATACAATAGACATTCTATCAACAATGACGAAGGAAGCACTTTTTCCTGGCAGGAACAGCCTCCCCATTCCTGCACTTCAGCTGAAAAGACTTGCCTCACTTAGTTAAACATCACACAACATCAGGTTATAGTCCAACAGGTTTATTGGGAAGCACCAGCTTTTAGAACGCTGCTCCTTCTTCAGGTGGTTGTCAGAAGGAGCGGTGCTCCGAAAGCTAGTGCTTCCAAATAAACCTGTTGGACTATAAGCTGGTGTTGTGTGACTTTTGACTTTATCCACCCCAGTCCAACACAGGCATCTCCACATCTTGCCTCACTTACTAAGGTCTACTTTTGCTGATGCCACAAGTGGACAGAAGATAGGTAATGATGCTTCACATACACTGTGGATTCCTGAGGTGTCATTGTGATGCAGAGGTGTATTTCTGAGCTCTTCACTCCAGATTTTAGAATAGAATAGAGTCCCTACAGTGTGGAAACAGGCCATTTGACCCAACAAGTCCACAAAGACCCTCCCACTCAGACCCATTCCCCTATCCTATTACCCCATATTCCCCCTGACTAATCCACCGATCCTACATATCCCTAAACACTATGGGCAATTTATCCTGTCCAATCCATCTAACCTGCACATCTTCGGACAGTGGGAGGAAACCAGAGACCCACAGGAAACCCACGTAGACACACCCAAGGCTGGAATTGAACCCAGGTCCTTGGCAGCAGTGCTAACCACTGAGCCACCCTACCACCCTGTTCACTTAGCTTGTTCACTTTGCCTTTTCTAGAAGCTGCGGTGGTTTCTGATGGAAGGAGAATGTTGGAAGTTAGTGGCGGGGCAACGGAGTGAGATGGAAGGGCTGTGGTGCTGTGTGCATATGAGCACTGGATATTGTGTTGGACATTTGCAACATAAACTCCATAACTGTGTCAGACACAATTTAGTTCAGTTGATAACACTTTCCCAGTCATAAGGTTGTAAGTTCAAATCCCCCTGCAGGACTTGAGCACAAGAGTTTAAGTGAATACTCTGGTGCAGTATTGAGGGTATGCTGAGCTACTGGGAGTGCTGCTAGTTGGTTGAGTTATTAAATTCAAGTCATGTCTGCCCCTCCATATCATTATTTTGCATTTTTATTCCTCGTGTCCAGTCTGATACGGTTTCTTCAAGCAGCAACACGAAGGAACACATTAGCTGGCCATTTATCACATTCCTGCCTGTAGAAGCTTACTGTGTCCAAACTGACTCCAGCATTTCCTACATTAATGCAATGATTAGAACGATTCAATGAGAACATTGCAGCATCAGTTCAGTGTCAAGCACTTTTCACTGGAGTGTCGGAGGTTGAGGGGCAACCTTATAGAAATTTATAAAATAGTGAGGGTATAAATAGAGTTAATGGTAGTTGTCCTTTACCTAGAATGGGGGATTTCGAGACCACAGGGCACATGTTTAAGATGAGAGGAGAGAGATTTAAAAAAGACATGAGGGGTAGTTTTATTTTACAAAGAGGGAGGTTCTCATGTGGAATGAACTTCCCGAGAAAGTGATGGATGCAGGTACAATTACAATGTTTAAAAGACGTTTGGATAAGTATATGAATTGAAAAGGTTTGGAGGGATATGGGCCAGGAGCAGACAGGCGGGATAGTTTAGTTTGGATTATGTTCGGTATGGACTGATTGCACCAAAGGGTCTGTTCCGCGCTATTTGACTCTGTGACTGTGACTCTATGACTATGAAAGATACTGTATCACTCCAAGGTTTTTTTTCCATCATTTGAATAGGAGGTTTGATCAGCCAGGTTTCCAGGGTTATGTTCTTGTTTTTATGTTCCTATTTTGAGAGCTGGTAACATCTCCACTGTGCCCACCATGATGAGAAAGTTAGCAAGGTGGGTATTTTTGCAAATTCAGATCCTATTACTTTGAGCAGAACTGGGTGTTTTTTTTTAATCTTGGGATGAAAAACAAAAATGAATATGTGTTATTATCCTTTTAATTTTAAGAACACAACCAATGTTGACAGAGAATGATGGATTCTCTGCTTTCCAAACGGCAGTGTAAAAATAAAATATTTAAACCTAATGGAACATCCCTACATAAAGCATGAAACACATTCATCTCTCATCTGAACATACAAGAATTAATTTGTTATAACCACAGTCAATTTTCATTATTGTCATGGATATGCATATAGCACAAGCTGAAGTTTGACTGAAAGGATAATTTAGTGGATAATCTGAAGTAACTGTGAAAAACCAACTACATTTATGAAAAATATTGACATTTCAATCACTGAAACATGAGAAAAAATGCCGAGAATGATGAGGAAGCAGAAAGTTAATTGCTAATTTCAAAAAAAAAAATTACTCTTCATTATAACTCTCCATAATCCTCCATGATGTCAGAAAATGTGAGATCAACTTTTATCATTTGATAAAAAATTGCACAACAACTCCTTTAAGCGTGTATAACAAATGCTCAATATTGATAGCTTGGAACTTTAAGGCTAGCAAGTATTTGATGATGACTTCCTTCGCTATAACCTTTGGTCTCACCCAATCTGGAAAGGAAGGTTTAACATTTATATAGGGATGTCTCAACACAATTAACAGCCATGAGTTATTCTTGTATCGAGTATTGGGCAGCATCTCCCGTTCCAGGTTCAAATCCCTCTTTAGGGCCTGATAGCCACAAAAGATATATCCATAATGTGGCCAAGTGGGTTGATTGGCAGCTTGTACAATGCTTCCAATATGTCTGGTGGTAAATGCAGAGACATTCCCTGTCAGCTATGCTGCAGAGGGCATTGGCAAATAACTGCAATACTCTGCCAAACAAAGCCAGTGGAAGTCCATGATTACCAATGGTATCCAAGGATGTGATACCTGATACCTCATGGTACCATTGCTGTAACATAAGAAATGCATCAGCCAATTTCCAGGCAAGATACTGAAAACAGCAAAGTGATGACGACCTGATTATCTGGATATTTTAAAATATGTCAGTTTGAATTATAATTCTTGATCAGGACACATAGAAGAACATGCTTGTTTTGCTTTAAATAGTGCCATGGGATCGGTTATATCTGCATGCGGTGTTAGACAGGATTTAGTTTCATGTCTTATTTATTACTATTTATTTATATGCAGGTCTTATTTATTGTTGCAATCAATATACCAAGGATTAATGACTCCAAGGAGCTCTGTTGATGGATGCAGTGTTATTGGCCAGCTTCTTTAGCAAGCTCAAAACGTCACTGCGAAATACTATGTCCCAGTGAATATGCATACATTTGGAAAGCTTAACAGCAATTTTAGATTTAAGTGAGAGAAGAACTTGGATTATGACAAGAAGATAACATAAAACCACAACAATTAAAACAGTGACATGAACAACAGGAACTACCTGACTATTAGCAGTTGGTTAGGCACAAAGCATCAACACATAAGACAGCCAACAAAATATCAAACACGCCGATCCAACTCCAAAGAGAAGTAAAGTTCATTTGTCTCAATTACTGGCAAAACTGTTCTGTCCAGACTGTCAACGTACTGCAAGGCAGTGTTGGTTGCTTAATTTTATTTCTGAGAATCATAGAGTCATGGAGTCATAGAGATGTACAGCATGGAAACAAACCCTTCGGTCAAACTCGTCCATACTGACCAGATATCCCAACCCAATCTAGTCCTACCTGCCCAGCACCCAGTACATATCCATCCAACCCTTTCCTATTCATATATCCATCCAAATGCCTCTTAACTGTTGCAATTGTACTAGCCTCAACCTATGAAATTGACCACAGACTCCCTGAGACCTCCCTCCCATTTAATGGCTCAATCATCCGAATCGAATACATTGTCTCTCGCTTCCCTCCACCACCAAAAAAGTGTAATTGAAATTGTGGTTTGCATATCTAACCAAAAGTACAATCATCTGAAATTCTTCACAGTCTCTGGCTGTGATAAAGTTTCAGTTTGGTGAAGAGTTGGACAAAGCATCCAACAGATGATACCTGTGAGCTCTTTGACTAGATTCGGTTATCTGTGGGGGTCTTACAACCATAGAGACATAGAGATGTACAGCACAGAAGCAGACCCTTTGGGATAACTTGTCCATGCTGATCAGATATCCGAAATTAATCCAGTCTCATTGGCCAGCATTTAGCCCATATCCCTCTAAATCCTTCCAATTCATATACCCATTCCAATGCCTTTTAATTGTTGTAATTGTACCAGCCTCCACCACTTCCTCTGGCAGCTCATTCCATACACACTCCATCCACTGCATGAAAATGTTGCCCCTTATGTCCCTTTTAACTCTTTCTCCTCTCACCTTAAGGTTATGCCCTCTAATCCTGGAACTCCCCCAATCTAGTGAGAAGATCTTGACTATTCATCCTATCTATGCTCCTCGTGATTTTCAGAGAGAAGTTTTGAGGTCGTTTTCATGAATAAATATTTAATAAATAAATATAATTACAAATGATCTGGCTTAGCCTTTCCTTTCATTTATTCACTCCTCTTGGGCATCACTGACTGCCAGCATTTATTGCCCATTCCTAATTGCTCTTCAGGAAGGTGTTAGCAAGCTGACTTCTCATAGTATTGCAGTCCTGCAGGTACAGGGACACACACAGTGCTGTAAGGAAGGGAGATCCAGCAATGGCAACAATATATTTCCAAGCACGTTTTAAGAAGATGTGTAGTTCAGGTTGAGGTTCTGGATGTAGGTTTGATCGCTGAGTTGGAAGGTTCATTTCCAGACATTTCATCACCCTACTAGGTAACATCTTCAGTGGGCCTCCTGGCGAAGCACTGCTGACAACTTCTGCTTTCTATTTATATTTTTGGGCTTCTTTGCATTGGTGATGTAATTTCCTGTGGTGATGTTATTTCCTGTTCTTGTTGTAGACGGGGTCTAACTCAATGTGTTGTTGATAGAGTTCCAGTTGGATTGGAGCACTATAACCAAACACATCGAGTTAGACTAAATCTACCACCCTCTGAGAAAAGGAACAGGAAATAACATCACCACAGGAAATGACATAACCACAGGAAATGACATCACCAACCCAAAGAAACCCAAACATATAAATAGAAAGCAGGAACTATCAGCAGTGCTTTGCCAGGAGGCCCACTGAAGATATTACCCAGTAGGGTGATGAAACGTCTGAAAATGAACCTTCCAGCTCAGCGAGCAAACCTACATTCATATATTTCCAAGTCAGGATGTTGTATGCCCTGAAGGGGAACTCGGAGGTGGCAGTGTTGTCGTGCATCTACTTCCCTTGTCTTTCTCGGTGGTCATTAGTTTAGGAGGTCCTGTTTAAGGAACCTTGGCAATTACTGCAGATACCATACGCTGCTGCCAATGTGCATCAGTGGTGAAGGGAGTGAATGTTAAAAGAGGTGGATGGGGTACCAAGCAAGTGCTTTATCCTGAATGGTTTTAAACAACTTGACAATTAATAGAGGTACAGCAACTGGGGCAAGAAGTGGGAGTTCCACTACACTCCTAACTTTTACAACCATACAATCACTTCAGGGTGGAAGTAGGCCATTCTGCCCATTGAGTCCACACCAACCCTCCAAAGTGCATCCACCCAGACCAATTTGCCTACCCTATCCCTGTAATGTTGCACTTCCCATGGCTAATCAATCTGTCCAGGACATAATGGGCAATTTAGCACCGACAATCCATGTAACCTGCACATCTTTGGACTGTGGGAGGAAACCAGAACACCCGAATGAAACCCATGCAGACACAGGGAGAATGTGCAAACTCCACACAGGCAATTGCCCGAAGTTGGAATCAAACCCAGGTCCCTGGCATCGTGAATCAGCAGTGCTAACCACTGGGCCACCGTGCCACCCCTTGTGTCTTATAGATGGTGGATAGGCTTTGTGGAAGCAGGAAGTAGGTTAGTTGTTATAGAATTCCTACTTTCTGACCTGCGCTTGTAGCCACAGTATTTATATGTTTTGTCAGATCAGTTTCTGATCAACGGTATCTCAGAGTATTAATAATGTAGAATGCCACTGAACATCAAGGACTTAAATTCTCTCATGCTTGAAATAATCAATACCTGGCACTGATGCAGTGTAAATATTATGTGTGACTTTATTAGCTGAAGTCTGGATGTTGTCCAAGTTTAGGTCCATATGGACACTGATTGCTACAAAAGCTGAGGAGTCACAAATGGTGCTGAACATCACACAATCATTAGTAACAACTGCATTTCTGATCTTATGATGGAGTGAAAATCATTGATACAGTAATAAAGCTGGCTGGGTCTAGAATATTCCCCTGGGGAAGTCTTGCAGACTTTCTCCTGTAGCTCAATGGATAGAAGCAGGCCATTTGTCCCATTGATTCCACACCAACTCTCCAAACAGCATCTCACCTGGAGACCCAGAACAAGGGCAACAGATGTGTGGCAACACTACCACCACGGAGTTCCCCTCCAGGGCACACAACATCCTGACTTGGAAGTATATTGTCATTGTCGCTGGATCTCCCTTCCTTCCATCTGGAGACTGTAACGCTGTATTGCTGCATGGCTAATCCACCTAACCTGTGCATCTTTGGACTATGGGAGGTGACTGGTGCAAATTGACACAGAAAGGGGGAAGAATGTGCAAACTCAGCACACAGTCGCCTAAGGCTGGAATTGAACCTAGGAGCGTAACACTATGAGGCAGCAGTGTTAACCATTGAGCCGCCATGCTGTAGTAACTAATCTCTAACAACCATAAACATAGCCATAGTCTGGGACAAAGACAGGAGGAGAGAGTTTCACTGGTTGTAAGACAATATGTTCTAAAGAGTATGTTGTTTCATGTTTTCTGTATTTTTGATTGTGGATTGAAATGAGAAAATATCTGGTTTAAAAATCAAGGATTGCTGAAGGATTACTATATGTTTTTGAAAGCACGGAATCTGACACTCATTGCAGGTAGTGTTTACACAGCTGCTGGTTCAAGCAGTAACTGAAGTGTAATTTGCAACTGAGCTGGAATTAAGCATTATGCACAAATGGGGATACAGCTGGCAACAAGTTGCTGACTGGTTTGTGTTCTAGCGACCAGTTATTGATGGCAAAGACCTTCTGCCTGACAACAACAACTTGATTGGTTCTCAGGTGGCTGAACAGCTTGGTGTGTGAACAAGATTTGTGAAAAGAATCACCAAAAGCTTGGGATCAGTCTCTGATCTCTGAAGCAAAAGCCATTTTAAGTTTGAAGAAAACCAATTCATTTTCCTTCAACTGTTGCTGTCAGCTATGACTTTGAATTAGTAAAAATCAGGGATTTCTATAAAGTCAGCAGTTACTCTGCACCTCCTGTAACCAAGTGAAAGCACCCAGAGAAGGTAAAAATAAGAATCAACATTCTGACCAGCACTAAGAATCATCTCAGGCACCCAGTGAACAAGAATCAGTAAACTGTTTCCCCAGTCTGTGTGTGTTTGTGTGTGTGTGTGTGTGTGTTGGGGAGGGGGGAGCGGGGGGGGGAGGTACGTGAGGATTGTGTGTGTGTGTGTGTGTGTGTAGGGGGGGGGGGGTTGGGTGGATTGTGTGTGTGTGTGTGTGTGTGTGTGTGTGTGCACATGCGCTTGTGTGAGAGAGAGAGATTGTGTTCGTATGCATTTATGTGTGTGCGTGTGTGAGAGAGACATACAGTATATGTGAGATACTATGTATGTGATTGTATGTGTGTGTGCATGCATGTGAATGTGTGTGAGAGACTGCATTCGTGTTCGTGTGTGAGAGAGACACAGAGTATATGTGAGAGACTATGTGCGTGATTTTGTGTGTGTGTGTGTGTATGTGCGCGTAAGTTGGATTTTATAGAAGATTAAAATTGTAACTGGTATAGTGATATGCTCAGGATTTATAATTATCTGCAGCTAGAATCTGGTTATTTGGAATAAATAGTCATTCCTGTTAAGTAAATAAGCCTGGACCTAAATGTCAGGTAACCTGGGAATTCTGCATACTTTATACAATCAGTAACTCAGGAATAGCAGGACTTATGCAGTTCTTGAGTGAGCCATAACAATAGTGTTTAGCTGTATAAAAACAGGGGCCATCAAGACTGGATGTAGTGCAGCAATGGAGAATCAAAGGGCATAGTTTGGGAGGTCTGTCTTTGTAAAGCTTCCAGTGTCATTGATGCTTTGAGCCCAATATGGGAAAGGAGCCACGTTTTGATGGGTTTGATGCCTAGATGCACAGTCCAACATAAAATTGGCCGAACGGTTTCTACAAGAAAGGCCTGATGGAATGCAAAAAGGTCAAGATTATGACAAGGACCAGCCCTAGACATTTTGTGCATTTTGCTCTGGAGTGCTGGAAACCCATTAAGAGGTACTTTCGCAGAACAATAGGGAGAGATTTTATGTTTGTGTATTCCCCACTTTCAGACAGATCTGTTGGCTACAATATCCAGTTCACCAAGATTTAGTCTGGGTTTCCCAGGGCCACTGGGCTCCTGACCTAATTACAGTCTTTGTTCAAACATGAACGAAACAGATGAAACTAGAATGACTGCTCTTAATATCAAGCAATCGCTTGACCAAGTATAGCAACAAGCACCTTAGCAAAACTATAATCAACTGGAATCGGGGGGAAAGTTCTCTGGCTGGAGTAATACCTAGCACAACACAGGATGATGTGGTTTTTGAAGGTCATTCATCTCTCAGAAGGTCAGTGTGGACTGGATGGGACGAATGGCCTCTTATCACACTGTGAGGACTCAATGGTCTCAGATCCAGGACATGTCTTTCGGCATTCATCGGGGTAGTGCACTAGGCTCAACCGTTTTCATCTGTTTCATCAAGGACCTTTCATTCATCAGTAAATCAGAAGTGGGGATGTTTACTGTTGATTGCACAATGTGCTGACCATGTAGAATATAGTCTATCCTCAGGAAGTCAACCTATAACCTGCTTTTGGAGACACAGTATTTTTATGGTACTTTCAGTCCAGTTCTGTTTGACACCATGGAAAAAACCATATCTTGGAAAGGGGATAGGGAACACATTGGATATCCTGGCCTAAACTCATTGGGCACCGAGCTGTTGCTGAGGTCAGAGAATATTCCAGTAGGGCTCAGCTAAGAGGAGACATCTGACCGCCCTTCCCTCAGTGAAGACTCAGGTGGTGAAGACCCACCTTCACAAGACAAAGACCCTGGGTACATTCATCGATGGAGCTCAGTGAATCCAGCAGCACAACCACGTTTGCCAGAGCAGGTAGTAATTTTTTGTTAGAATTTTAGAATTAGATAATATGGATTTTTAGGCAGTCAGCCTAGTTTGGGGAATAGTTAACTTCACTTGTTGTTTCAGAATTGTTTCTTCAACTTGCAAGTGTTTTAATGAAAGTATATTTAGTAAGAGCACCTGGGCAAATATGGTTTATGAGTAACACACTGGTTAAATTGTCTGCATTGAAATTTCACAGGTAACAACATTCTATGATGGAGTATCCACACCCTTTTGGGGTAGAGAGTGCCGGAGGTTCACAAACCTTTGAATGAATTAAATTGTCTTTAATTTTTAGATTAGATTAGATTACTTACAGTGTGGAAACAGGCCCTTCGGCCCAACAAGTCCACACTGCCCCGCCGAAGCGCAACCCACCCATACCCCTACATCTACCCCTTACCTAACACTACGGGCAATTTAGCATGGCCAATTCACCTGACCGGCACATCTTTGGACTGTGGGAGGAAACCGGAGCATCCGGAGGAAACCCACGCAGACACGGGGAGAATGCGCAAACTCCACACAGTCAGTCGCCTGAGGCGGGAATTGAACCCGGGTCTCCGGCGCTGTGAGGCAGCAGTGCTAACCACTGTGCCACCGTGCCGCCCATTTTACGAGGTGATCTCTTTAACGAAGAAGTGACAAAGTCATAAGCATTTGAATGAATTAATTTTTCTTCATCTCAGCCATTAATGAGCTGTCCCTAATCCTGGGAAAATGTCCTCCTATTTCAGATTCCCTGAGCAGTGGGAGCAATCTCTCAACATCTACCCTATTCTGCCCCTTCCTATAGTCATGCATTTCATTGATGACAGAGTACCAGGGTATCAACCCACCATTCAGCGGGAGGCAAATCTTTGGCATTCCTGATTCCAGACCATTGTGGAATGTCAAAGCATGTTGAATTCAGAAAACATTAGGTTTCTGGACACTAATAACATCAAACTGTCCAAAGATGTGCAGATTAGGTGGATGGGCCCTGTAGTGTCCAGAGACGTGCAAGGTAAGTGGATTTGCCATGGGAAATGCAGGGATAGCATTGAGGGGAGATCTGGGGATGCTTGTCAGTGAGGACTTGATAGGCTGAATGGCCTGCTTCCACACTGTAGGGATTCTATGAACATCATAGGGACAACATAGGAAAGTGCTGTTGAGACTGAGTCTTGGCATGATTGAGTAGGAGAAAGTGAGGACTGCAGATGCTGGAGATCAGAGTCGAAGAGTGTGGTGAGCACAGCAGGTCAGGCAGTATCTGAGGAGCAGGAGAGTCAACATCTCAGGCATAAGCCCTTCATCGGGAATGATTGAATAAAATGGCAAGGTAGGCTTGATGGAATGAATAGCTTACACCTGTACTTATAACGCTATGTTCAGGCCAATTAAGTCTGGGGTCCACTTAATAAGGCTTCATCCCTCCACTGAAGGTATTGAACCAGTGAGTGACACTGTTCGGTGCCTCAACATGTTGTGAGCATAATACATGGACCCTTTTCTCAGCCATTTCATAGGGCAGTGCATAAGACCATAAGACCATAAGACATTGGAGTGGAAGTAAGGCCATTCGGCCCATCGAGTCCACTCCACCATTCAGTCATGTCTGATGGGCATTTCAACTCCACTTACCTGCATTCTCCCCGTAGCCCTTAATTCCTTTTGACATCAAGAATTTAGCAACCTCTGCCTTGAAGACATTTAGCGTCCTGGCCTCCACTGCACTCTGTGGCAATGAATTCCACAGACCCACCACTCTCTGGCTGAAGAAATGTCTCCGCATTTCTGTTCTGAATTTACCCCCTCTAATTCTAAGACTGTGTCCACGGGTCCTAGTCTCCTCGCCTAACGGAAACAATTTCCTAGCGTCCACCCTTTCAGTGCAGACTGAACCTTTATCAAATGTATCGTAGTCAGGATGACAGAATTCCTTTCATGAAGGGAATTAACAACTAGTATATAAAGAGGTTTTATAAGTAATTAAAATGATTAAGGATAAGAATTTTCACTACAGATATCAACCATGAACAAAACCAAAAATGGTAATATAAAATCTTAAAGAAAATCAATGCATTTGGATTAGCATCAGATCATGGATAAAAGAAATTGACCGTTCAGCATTTATGGCTCAAATGCTGCCTAAATTGGATAATCATAGATTGTGAAATTAATCGAGATATTAGTGTAAAATTGTATTGTTTGGCAAGGATCCACATGACGACTCTGTGAATTGTCAGCTGCACAATGTGGCAATGAACCATCCTTAATTTGATTTCTTGCCACATTGAAGCTGCCTCAAAGAAGGACAAATAACACAAATATTCAGATTGTTATTCATGTCACGGGAAACATTCAAGCTTTTAGCTGCAAACTGATTTCAATGGATTTCCACCTCACCCCAATTCTCTTGCCTTCGGTGTGTTTGATTAACATCGTTGTAAGCGTGTGTTTTTCTGCCTTTCAGTCCAAACTCAGCTGGGTGTGATCAATAATCATTTTTATCTACAGGGCCCTGGTTTGACGTGTCACCTCAAACATCTCGTGGTGTACTCTCAGAAAAGGCCAGGCTGGATAATATCCTGGAGTGACCATAGTAAGGTGAGACTCCGGCCATTATAAGGTTAGCATGGTTCTTGGAACTAGAGTCAAAAAAGTACACAGACCGAGTAAGAACATGGTGATGTGGACAAGGGAATTTTCAATCAATGCAAGTTTTGGCAATCACAGGCCAGATACCTGCACATGATGAGAAATATGGCTAGATTAACCATATCTACCATTAGTTGGTAGATAGCAAGAGTCACAGAGAATAAAGAACTCAATGGCCGGATGCATTTTTCTCATCAGCTATAAAATGAACACAATTAGATTGGGATAGAATGGACTTGAAAGCTTTGGCATTGTTGGAGAGGTCTCCTGCTGTTCCAGTTGAGATTATCGCCCCATCAGTGTCAAAGACTGCATGAAATATTGATCAGAATCTGAGGTTGAGTGTTGACTGAAAACACTCCACAGCAGAATGAGCAGGAGTTTTCACATTTAGCTCAATTGGATTGCATCATCATTGCAATGTCTGAAACTCCTCCCATTTTACTCCCCCTAAGCCAATCAGCATGCCCTTTAATTCATCCTCTGTCAGATTTTGAGGTAACTTTCCCATAAAGATCTCGATAAATCTCAATGCATGGTAGTAAATTCCATATTATCAACACTCTCTAGCAAACGACATTTCTTCCAAACTCCTACCCAGATCTGTTAATGATGTATATTAGATTACATTCCCTAGTTTTGCTTTGCCTCAGGGGTATAGACAACTTCTCTACACCCGCCTTATCAAACTCATTCATAATCTTTAAAATCTTGATCATATCACATCTGTCGGATCATGTTCTAGTTTAGGTTTTACAGGTCTCAATACAAATTCCCATCAGACTTATTGGTAACTGTTCAGTGTTGGTTATTGTTATATTTTAGAGCATAGAACAATACAGCGCAGAACAGGCCCTTTGGCCCTCGATGTTGCGTCGACCTGTGAACTATTCTCAGCTCGTCCCTCTACACTATCCCAAAATCATCCATGTGCTAATCTAACAGTAAAGTGATGGAATAGACTGCTCTGGACATAGAACAGCTTCTATGGAATACATAACGACTGAAGTCTCAGTAACATCACAGCTTGCCTTAAATGCTCAGTGACCAATTAACCAAAGTCTATCTCTGTGTCTCCCTACATGTACAATTCTAGCTTCCGACAGTATTAACTAGAAAAACTTCGCATTAGCTGAAACGTTAAGCTGAAAGCATTTCTGCTTAGCTTGTCCCAGAGGCTCAAACACATATTCATTAAAGACCCATCTGTGGAACTTCTCAGTCGTCTCTTTTATGAAGAAAAGAATACTAAACTCATTTGTCAATAAAAGAAAAAAAATGGTGGCCCTGTGGAATTCATTGCCACGGAGTGCAGTGGAGGCTGGGATGTTGGGTGTTTTCAAGGCAGAGATTGATAAATTCTTGATCTTGCAAGGAATTAAGGGCTACGGGAGAGTGCAGGTAAGTGGAATTGAAATGGCCATCAGCCATGATTAAATGGTGGAGTGGACTCAATGTGTTGAATGGCCTTGCTTCCACTCCTACATCTTATGGTCTTAAAAAGAGAACCAGATTCTATGTATATTACAGCCTGGCAATGATTTAGTTGTATTGACATAGCAACCAGAAATTCAATTCAATTCTTATGACTGCTTTCTAGTCTTTTTTTTTGTAAAATGTTGGTCTCCTAGATAAAGCATGTCCACAATGACTCTTACCAATGTTTATAGATGCACTAGAGAAAGCAGCCCATCATAGCCTGGTGTGGCAACTGCTCTGCCCAAGATCACTAAAAAATCAATAAGAGTTGTGAAAGCACACCCAGTCCATCACACAAACCAGCCTTCCATCCATTGACTCCGTCTATACATCCTGCTGCCTTGAGAAAACAGCCAACAAAATCAAAGACCCCTCCTGCCCAAGTTATATTCCTTTCCACCCTCTTTCATTGGGCAGAAGATACAAAAGTTTGAAAATGCTTCCCAATAGATTAAAGAACAACTTCATCCCCGCTATTATCAGACTTTTGAAAGGACCTCTCATATATTAGAGTTGATCTTTCTCTGCACCTCCTCTGTAGCTGTCACACAATATTCTACATTCTGTTCTATTACCTTCATTGTCTGGTTAGCATGCAAAACAATACTTTTCACTGTATCTCGGTACATGTGACATTAATAAATCAAATCAAACCTGACCACAACCTGATGATAAATCAGTCCTCAATCGAACGTTTGCTATAACTCTATGAGAATAAAACACAGTATGCAAGCTCCAAGATTTCTTGTAATTATAGAAATTTCTCTTCAACTCTTATTAAAGTCATGTCAATTTGAATTGAAAGGCAAGGGGTAGGGTGCTTGAGAGGCGTATCATGTTTGGATTCAGCTAGAAAAGCAGAATCAATATTTTGCAGGCAATGAAATGACTTACAGTAATGAGGCTGCCTAAATAATCTATAGACTCAACTGAGTTGTCCTTATCAGTGAGATTGTGATGGGTCAGGATATGTAGGATGCTCACTTACTTTTGATAGCACTATTGGATATCTACTTTGTGCTTAACAACACAGCTGGGAATCCAGGATGATTTTATCAAAATTTAATGAATGTGTGACCTAAAACTGAAAAGTTTGTAGTCATGGGTT
This sequence comes from Chiloscyllium punctatum, assembly GCF_047496795.1. Classification (NCBI taxonomy): domain Eukaryota; kingdom Metazoa; phylum Chordata; class Chondrichthyes; order Orectolobiformes; family Hemiscylliidae; genus Chiloscyllium; species Chiloscyllium punctatum. The sequence goes on along the minus strand of NC_092771.1, from coordinate 17,548,863 downwards.
ACTGGCTAATAATGATGTGATCATCACTTTACATTCCGCGAATAAGAACAATCTCTTTGCTCAACCGATCATGATGCTCAGCAAACCTGCAAATAATTTACTAATTGTAAGATGTTGAAGGGCAGTTTTGTTTTGATTGCGTCAGGACCCTGGGCAAGAATTAGAATTTTCTAAATAATCTTTATTATAAATGAGTGTGTGCTCACTGGTTAGCACTGCTGCCTCACAGCACCAGGGACATGGGTTCCAATCCCACCTGTCTGTGAGGAGATTGCACATTCTCCCCGTGTCTTCTTGAGCTTCCTCCCACAGTCCAAAGATGTGCAGGTCCGGTGAATTGACCATGCTAAATTGCCCATAGTGTTAGGTGCGTTAGTCGGGGGTAAATATAGGGTAGGGGAATGCGTTTGGGTGGGTTTCTCTTTGGGGGGGGGCGGTGTGGACTTGTTGGGCCGAAGGGCCTGTTTCCACACTGTAGAGGATCTAATCTAATCTAAAATAACAAGGTTGAAAGCATTTGAACATCTCCAATCATAGCAGTGGAGCTATAAATCCTTGACACTGCATTTCTCCTGTTGGTAAAGCAAAGAGTACCAGTGTCATTTTAGTATATGCCGCAGTACAAAAATCCACCTTTCCAAATTCCATTAAAACCAAAAGACAATCTAGAACCATTGAATAACTCAAGTACCATGGAGGCCATTAGATCCATTGAGCCTGTTCTGTCTTCCTGCAAGGACGCATTGGTTAGCTCCACAGAAGGTGGAAGATTTATTTGTCCCCCATTAAGTCAACACTTGTCTTTATTTTAGATTCGATTCCCTACAGTGTGGAAACAGGCCTTTCAGCCCAACCAGTTCACACTGACCCTCCGAAGATTAACCCTCCTAGACCCATTTCCCTCTGACTAATACACCTAACACTATGGGCAATTTAGCATGGCTAATTCACCTGGCCTGCGCATCTTCGGACTGTGGGAGGAAACCCAGGGAGAACGTGCAAACTCCACACAGTCGCCCGAGGCTGGAATCGAACCTGGGGTCCTGGTGCTGTGAGGCAGCAGTGCTAACCACTGAGTCACTGTGCCACCCAATGGGAATAAGAGACATCACTCATTCTTTGTCTTTATCTATTCTGTGTCAAATGCCACTGATAAAATTCATCCCACCTTGAATTTCCAGCATCAACCTAGGAAGAAGGAATAGACGGACTTTGCAGTGAAGAAGATGAATTGAATTGCGTTCAGAATTAAAAATGAAATAATAGAAGTTATTTGACTCCAAACTGATACAAAAATATGGTCAAGCAGTTAACCTAGTAAGCACACAGAATCAACTCAGCAAGCTAATGTCTTGAAGAGCTCTGTAAGTGGCAGGTTCTTTTACAATCAGGATAGTACTCTGCAGGATAAATAGCAAATTTCAGGTTAGGAGTAATGCCAGAGTTCTGTGCAAATATGCTTTCACATTCTCGTTTTTTAAAGCAATTGCTGCTAAAGGCTGATTAATGAAGTCTGGGTGGAGTTTTGCTCTGTGTTATGACCGCTGGGAATGAGAGACACTAAGAACTTATTAAAGTGGTCTATAATAGCCTTCAGCAAGGGGAGAAATTTAGTGCCTCTGTGGCTGAGATTTAAATCAAGAGGTGAAAAAACAAATCGACAATATGCTTTTATCAGCATTGTCCTTTTAACTGGCTTTCTTATAGGCTTTTGTCACTTTGTTCTTGAAACGTTACAGACAATGATAAAGCTCCATTTCATATTCATCCTGAAATGCCAAAGGGACTTTTTTTTTCACCACCAAGTGCCTTCTTTCCTAGACTTATGGGGCTGCGTCAAATACTTAACTTTGCAAATGTCATAAAACTCGGTGGAAATGCGAGTTGTGAGAAAGTGCGAAGGGAACTCAGACAGGCTGACTGACTGAGCATGACATGGCAAATGGAATATAATGTGGATGGTTTTCGGCTGTCTTTTGTTCTTGATGGAAATTGGGAAAGCGGGTTTTTGTACTGCAGCGCATAATGACATTGACACCCTTTGCTTTATCAAGAGGAATGGAGGACCAGAGTATCTCTTAAATGTTGAAAGGTTGTAAAGTATTGAAGTCAAAAAGTGTGGTGCTGGAAAAGCACAGCCGATCACTCCTGCTTGAAACCTCCTTATGCTTATGCTTGAAACGTCGACTCTCCTGCTCCTCGGATGCTGCCTGACCGGCAGTGCTTTTCCAGCATCACACTTTTTGACTCTGATCTCCAGCATCTGCAGTCCTCACGTGATCCCTGTAAACTATTGAAGTCCAAAAGGACCTTTGTGTCCTGATTTCTAAGTCACTGAAAGCTAAGTTGGAAGTGCAGCAAACATTCCGAGGATTGGTGTGTGCGTGTGTGTGTTGAGAACGTCAGAGACTCTTCCCAACAATGTAGCTTAGAGGGAACATGGACCAAGACCCCCATCATAAACCCCTTAGAGTTGCCAGTTCAGTTACAGATTTGCCAGAATACCCAGTGAAGAATTTTAGCTATAAAGCTAGGATGAACAAGTTGAAGTTATTCTTTGAGAAAAAGAGGTTGCGATGGGATTTAATTGAGCTTAACATGATTGTGACAGGTTCAGTGATGGTAGATAAGACCAAAAGACATCGGAGTGGAAGCAAGGCCATTCAGCCCAGTGAGTCTACTCCGCGATTTAATCATAGCTGATGGGTGTTTCAATTCCATTTGCTGATTAGTTGATGGTGCAAGGACGAAGGAACACAGATTTTGTGATTCAGCACAAGGGTGCAGGGAGAATGTAAAGAAGAAAACTTTGTGCAGTGAGTGGTAGTGACCTGGAATGCATTGCCTTTGAAGGTGGTGGCAGGAGAGATGATATATTTGCAGGACTTTGAGGAGGAACTACCTACTTTACTGTAAACAGGTCAAATGTAAACACAACTGGCCAACTGGCCTCCGTATGTCACAATTATTGCCCTTTGACTACACTGGAAAGTTGCACAGAGAACATCATAGCACCGAGGGAGAGGCAGTGGCGTAATGGTAATGGTAATGTTAACAGATTCATAATCCCAAGGAATAGACAAATAATCTGAAGATATGGGTTCAAATCCCAGAACTGCAACTGGGGGGATGATATAACTTGCAATGAATTTGGAACATAAAGGCTGTCTCAAAAGTGCCATGAAAAATACCATTGATTGTTTAATCATCTGGTTCACAAATTCCTCTTCAGGGAAGGAAGTCGGCCAGCCTTATCTGGTTGGCCAATATGTCTAGCGATAGCTATATGGCTGACTTTGCTGCCAACTGAAAAAGCTACTCAGATCAAGGATAATTAGAGATAGACAACAAATACTATCCATGCTAGGACTGCACAGTGTGGCTCACTCAAGTGCCAGGGACCTACTTTCGATTCCAGCCTCGGGTGACTGTCTGTGTGGACTTTGCACATTCTCCCCGTGTCTGTGTGGGTTTCCTCCAGATGCTCCAGTTTCCTCCAACAGTCCAAAGATGTGCAGGTCAGGTTGGATTGGTCATGCTAAATTGTCCATAGTGTTCAGGGATATGTAGGTTAGGTGCGTTAGTCAGGAGTAAATGTAGAGTAATAGGGTAGAGGAATGGGTCTGGGTTGCTGTGGACTTGTTGGGCCAAATGGCCTGTTTCCACACTGTGGGGATTCTATGATGTACACACTGCCTGATAAGAATAAACATGAATGAGTCAACATCCTTCCTATCGTAAAGATGTTGTGAAACTTGAAAGGGTTCAGAAAAGATTTACAAGGATGTTGCCAGGGTTGGATGATATGAGCCACAGGGAGAGGCTGAATAGGCTGGGGCTGTTTTCCCTGGAGCGTCGGAGGCTAAGGGGTGACCTTATAGGGGTTTACAAAATTATGAGGTGCATGGATAGGATAAATAGATAAAGTCTTTTCCCTGGGGTGGGGGAGTCCAGAACTAGAGGGCATAGGTTTAGGGTGAGAGGGGAAAGATATAAAAGAGACCTAAGGGGCAACCTTTTCACGCAGAGGCTGGTACGGGTATGGAATGAGCTGCCAGAGGATGTGGTGGAGGCTGGTACAATTGCAACATTTAAGAGGCATTTGGATGGGTATATGAATAGGAAGGGTTTGGAGGGATATGGGCTGGGTGCTGGCAGGTGGGACTAGATTGGGTTGGGATATCTGGTCGGCATGGACGGGTTGGACCGAAGGGTCTGTTTCCATGCTGTACATTTCTATGATTCTATGACTCTACTACATTGGAGGTAGTCAGTATAGAGGCTACAGCGATGAGTGTGTGCATATAGTATTTAAGGGGATGCTAGCTGAAGGCAGAGAGGTTTAGGGTTCTGGATGTAGGTCTTTTGCATAAACAGTAATGTGGTTTTCTCCCTGATGATAATGCTAGACCTTTTTTTTTGTTTCTATTTCTGATCCAATTTACTGGTTTTCCTTTGAGGGGGCGGGGGGGGGGGTGGCTAAGGGAAATTGGTGGGGGTTCTTCGAGAGTGAATAGGATAAGGTCTTCAAAACTGCTCCTCCTGAAAGACTGTCACTGCAAATGAAGAAAGAAGGGTTCTGTTGAAGCATTTTACAATAGGTACATAACTGGTTGATTCACAGGACGGTGAAGGGCATTGTCATCATCCTGGCAAAAATCTTTACTTCGTTGGGTCCCAGGAGATTGTGTTTTGCATTCTCTTTTGTTTACATTTCAGTCAATAATCTGAACGTAGGGCATATGAGCAGAGAGGCTGAATTTCCTGCATGATTTACCACAAGGGGGCTTGGATTAATTTGGATATTGAGCAGACAAACGGAAATCATTGGGCAGAAATGCAAACAAAATGTTTCAGCTGGGGTAAGTACTCCAAGGAAGAACAATCTCTGAAATTGTTTAACAGTTGTCCTGCATGGAAAAGCACGAGGAGCAGGCTGCCTGTGTTGACGATGAATTGAAGCTGTCACAACAATGCAGTAAGGAAATCAGATTAGAAGTTAGATGCATGAAAGGGTAACATTAATGCGAAATAGGAAGATAATTATGCCAATTTATAAATCATTGCTATAATGGCATTTAGTATGTTGCAGCATCAAAATGAAATGAGAGTTACTGAAAGGATATAGAAGAGAGAAGTCAGCATGATTGAAGGAATCGAATTAAAAGGAGCTACTATAGAAGGTAGGTAAGTACTCAATGGAAATGTAATGGCTAGAAGATGATATGGTCACCACTGTCAGGGCTGGATAATTTAGGCCATGGCAATTATTTTGTCATTTTGTCCAGAATAGTGAAAACACAGAACGTGTTTGAAAGGAAATAGATTCAAGTTGAATCTGTGGGACAGATATGCTGGATGTTATGGAGGTATCCAGGGTCCCATTGAATTCCTAGCTTCTGACCTGGTCTTGTTTATATGGAGCCCAGTCAGACCACGTGGAAGACCTTATCGGAAGACTGTAATGTCTATCATTTTCACTTTATTTCTTATTTTCATAACTCAGACTATGTATATCTGTAATGTAGAGTAACTTTTTTCTACATTTTTTACCTAAGATTTGTACCTTGGTACTTTGCACGGAAGATGATGCCATGTGTTAGTAACGTTGTACACATTTCACTGTACTCCTGTTCTTTTATAACTTGAATACATGTGACTATAAACTTAATTCTAAAATGGTTGGTCCAGTTCAGTTACTGGTTAATGATAACTCCCAGAATATTAAACTGCTCACTGTCCTCCGGGTAGATTGAAGCCTGACTTCTACCTTGTATTCTGGCTTTTTGGATATAATGGCCACCAGTCTATTTGGAATTTTGACGATTTTCTGTACCAGTTTTAAGCTCTGTGTACCTGGAGCACAACCTCATCACGGTGTCTTTGGGACTTCCACAATCGCCTTTAGATGGTTAACTGAAATAATTCAGCAGCACTATGGGCAATTTAGCAACGCCAATTCACCTAAACCTGCACACCTTTGGGACGAACTGTGGGAGCAAACCAGGGCACCCGGAGAAACCAACACAGACACGGGGAGAATGTGCAAACTGCACACAGACAGTCGCCCAAGGCTGGAATCAAACCCAGGTCCCTGACGCTGTAAGGCAGCAGTGCTAACTACTGAGCCATCATGTCACACTATGCAATCCCAGCATGGCAAGTATTCATTGTCTATCTCTAATTATCCTTGATCTGAGAAGCTTTTTATCCCTTCACCAAGTCACCCTTTATTTATACGTGGAGAGTCCTTGACACTGATCCAGCTCCCTCAGAGCCTCTCAGAGTGAACAGAACCCTTGACACTCCTGTTTACACCTGTCAGCCAGGGCTCCCTGATTGTAACAGGTTAACAGCCCCACTCAGGGAAGTCATACTCTATGATGTCCACCTGGCTGATCTCATTCTAATCACTACTTTATCCACAATTCATGATCACTATCCAATTCTTGGGATTTATGTCTGAAGACTTCCCTGAAGTCATATCTGAGAAAGGACACAAAATGTTTTCTGTCACACGTGATCCCGTGATTGGGAATTACATACTGAACAATCCCAAGTATCCTAATAACAATTAATTTGAGATATTGAAGTTGTACAGGACACTGGTGAGGCCTCTTCTGGAGTACTGTGCCAGTTCTGGTCACCCTCTTACAGGAAGGATATTATTAAGCTGGAGAGGGTTCAGAAAAGATTTACCAGGATGTTGCTGGGAATGGAGTATTTGAGTTATAAGGAAAGGCTGGATAGGCTGGGACTTTTTTCACTGGAGTGTAGGAGGTTGAGATGTTACTTTATAGATTTTACTTTATACTTGATACAATAATGATAGGGTTAATTTATATACAGGGTTTATAAATATAGATACTTTTTTTTAACCCTATGATGGAGGATTCCAAGATTCGGAGGTACATTTTTAAGGTGAGAGGAGAAAGATTTTAAAAAGCTATGAGTGTCAAACATTTTACATAGAAGGCGAATCGCATGTAGAATGAACATCCTGAGGAAGTGGTGGATGTGTGCACAGTTACTTCAATTAAAAGACACTTAGATAAGTACACGTATAGGAAAGTTTTGGAGGGATATGGGCCAGGAGCAGGCAGGTAGGACCAGTTTAGTTTGGGATTATGTTGGGAATGGACTGGTTGGTCCGAAGGGTCTGTTTCCGTGCTGTGACTCAATAATCTGTCAAGTGCATAAAATGGCTTCTCCATGTTTGCTCGATATGGCTTACCCTCACATGAAGGGGCTCATTCACTTCAAACAGAAGGAATACTTTCAAGCCTTCCACCTTTATAAAAATGTTCTCGAAGCTCACGAAGCCTTTAGTAGCCCGCTGATTTCTCCATGGCAACATATCAGTTAATCAGAGACAGATTGCCGACTGTGCTACAGCTGTTGTACATGTTGCTGCATTGTTTTTCCTTTATTGTCTCATGGGAAGTTGGCATCACTGGCAAGCTCAGCATTTTGTTGCTGATCGATGATAGTCCATGAACTAAGTCAGAGGGCAACTGAGGGTGAACAGGAATGCTTTGGATCTGGAGTCAAGTGTAGACCAGATTGAGGTGGGGTTGGTGGATTTTCTTTTACCAAATGACCTTTGTGAATCAGGTGGGGTCTTACAATGCTAACTTTAGATTGACTTTTTAATTCCAGATTTTTGAATTTAACCCCTTATTGTGCGCAGTTTTGTGCCCTGTATCTCAGGAAGGATATATTAGCCTTGGAGTGTGCTCAGAGGAGGTTTATGAGAATGGTCCCAGGAATGAAAAGCTTAACATATGAGGAATGTTTGAGGACTTTGGGTCCGCACTCAATGGAGTTTAGAAGGATGGTGGGGGTGGGGGTTGGGGGGTGGGGGGAAGCGCAGTGGATCTAGTTAAAACATGTAGAATACTGAATGGCATAGTCAGAGTAGATGTTGGGAAGATGTTTCCATTTGTAGGAGAGACTAGGACACAAGGGCACAGTCTTCGATGAAAGGGAAGACCTTTTAGAATGGAGATAAGGAGAAACTTCGTCAGCCAGAGAGTGGGGAATCTGTGGAATACATTGTGACGGAAGGCTGTGGAGGCCAGGTCATGGAGTGCATTTAAGACTGAGATGGATAGGTTCTTGATTGTAAAGGAGATCAAGGGTTATGAGAGAAAGCAGGAGAATGGGGATAAGAAATCTATCAGCCATGACTGAATGGCAGAGCAGATTCGATGGGCTGAATGGCCTAATTTCTACTCCTATGTTTGATGGTCTTCTAGTCTTCACCATCTCCTATGATGGGATTTGCACCAATATCTCCAATGCATTAGCCAAATGACAACATCACCAAGTCAATGTTTGGACTCATGAGTGCAAACTTTTAGTAATGTATCTTTCTTTTCAAAAACACATTAATACTCCAGCCAATGTTGCAGTGTAAGAAATACAGCATTCAAAATAAGTACATGAAGCTCCCACAACTAACAAATCTGATCATCTGGTTTAATGATGCTGGCTGATTGGCCAGACGAACTCCATGAGTTGACTTTGAAATTGCACCAGAATGTTCTTGCATTCCACCGGGGAGGATTGTATTTCTTCATTCATTGGTGAAGGCGTCGCTGGCTTGGCAGCATTTATTGCCCATCCTAGATGCCCCAAGGGGTTAAACAGCTGGAGAGATAGATTGGAATTTGAAAGAAAGAAAAGATTTGTAGCTCAGGTTCTGGATGTACGTTTGCTCGCTGAGCTGGAAGGTATGTTTTCAGACATTTCGTCACCATACCAAGTAACATCTTCAGTGAGCCTTCGATGAGGCTCGGTGGGCGGCACGGTGGCAGTGGTTAGCACTGCTGCCTCACAGCGCCAGAGACCCGGGTTCAATTCCCACCTCAGGCGACTGACTGTGTGGAGTTTGCACATTCTCCCCGTGTCTGCGTGGGTTTCCTCCGGGTGCTCCGGTTTCCTCCCACACTCCAAAGATGTGCAGGTCAGGTGAATTGGCCATGCTAAATTGCCCGTAGTGTTAGGTAAGGGGCAGATGTAGGGGTATGGGTGGGTTGCGCTTCGGTGGGGCGGTGTGGACTTGTTGGGCCGAATGGCCTGTTTCGACACTGTAAGTAATCTAATCTAATCTAATGAAGTACTGGTGTTATGGCCCACTTGCTATTTATGTGTTTAGGTTTATTTGGGTTGGTGGTGTCATTTCCTGTGTTGGTGATGTCATTTCCCATACATTCTTCTCAGTAAATGGAGCCCACATTGATGTGTTTGTTGATAGAGTTCCAGTTGGAATGCCATGCGTTTAGGAATTCTCGTGCGTGTCTCTGTTTGGCTTCTCCGAGGATGGGTGTGTTATCCGAGTCAAAGTGGTGTCCTTCCTCATCTGTATGTAAGGATACTAGTGAGAGTGGGTCAGCGGGACATAACAGCAGTGCTTCACTGGAGGCTCACTGAAGATGTTACCAAGAATGCTGATAAAATGTCTGAAAACGAACCTTCCAGCTCAGTGAGCAAACTTGCATCCAGAGAAGGAACAGAAAATGGAAAACGCTTCATGATCAAAAGGATTAAAACCCTGGACTCACTTGCGCTGCGTGGTGAGAGATAAACCATTTCCCCAACGAGGGGTGGTGACAGGGCAGATGCCAAGCTATGGCCATCATTAATCCGAGACAATAATTGCACAAAGAGTCAACACATTGCTGTGGGTCATACGTAGGGCAAACCAGGCAAGGGTAGCAGTTTCCTTCTCTAAAGCACACTAGCTGGACAGCGTTGCAGTTTGAGTGCGGCACATCTGACTACGCAACACCCCCACAGGTACATGCAGTCAGGGCTTTGAGCTGGACAATACATTGTGATTCAACAGCACCTATAGAAAAGAACAGACTGAGTACATTCCCTTTCAAAGCCCCTTAGACAAATCATGGCACAAATCATGAAGTTAAATGTAGTCAATCCACCACCAAACTAATCAAATCCTTCACATAAATAACAATGCTACTGCGCAAAAGCTGCATGGAGCAGTAAAAAGCCAAGTGATTTAGCATACCCTCCAACTGAAAAATGACAAGACTTCAGATACAACGTATTATTGTCTTGATATTAAACTATTCAGATCTAACAGCTGCCAACTTCCCCTTGATGTTACCAGCGATGATGTTTGTGTAGCTCTGTTATTTTCCTCCACTTGAATTGCTTTCAGAGGATTTTTAGTGCATAAAATTTGGGATTGGAAATTGATTATTCTGTGAATAGAAAGGTGAGTAGATCTTGGAAGTATTTGTTTTGGACTCTCAGAAGCTAAATCTTACAGAGTCTGAATATTTCTTAAGGTTTGTTCAATTAAAGATAAAATGCAAAGCACCCAATGAATTCCTCGACCAGCACCTCAGTGTTCCAAGTTAAATCTAAAAAAATGATTAAGTGCTGGGGAGACACAACATTCCTCATTCTCTTCGTCAATTCTGGCCAAGGGGGTCGGGGGGTCAGGGGGGCATGTCAAATGGCCGGAGGGAATAGATTGGAATTTGAAAGAAGGAACAGAAAATGAAAAATGCTTAATGGTCAAAAGGAAAACAATCCCCCTGGACTCACGCATGCTGTGTGGTGAAAGATAAACCATTTCCTCAACTAGATATCACAGAGCAGATGTCAGGCTGTGGTGATCTCCAATAAGGGACAATCTGACCACTGCCCTTTGACATTCAATGGTGTTACCTTCACTGAATTCCCCCACTATTGACTTCCGGGGGGTTATCATTGACCAGAAACTCAACTGGGCTCACCACATAACCACAGTGGCTACAAGAGTAGGTCAGAGGTTAGGAATACTGCAGCGTGTAACTCAAATCCTGACTGCCCAAACCCTGTCCACTACCAACAAGATATAAGTCAGTAGTGTGATGGAGCTCCAACAACACTCAAGAGGCTTGACACCATCCAGGATAAAGCAGTCCACTTGATTGGCACCACATCCACAAGCATCCACTCCCTTCACCAACAACGCTCAGTACTAGCTGCATACAAGATGCACTGCAGAAATTTGCCAAACATTCCTCAGACTACACCTTCCAAACTCACAACCACTTCCATCTAGAAGGACAAGGGCAGCAGATGTATGGGAACACCACCACCTTCAATCTCCCTTCGAAGTCGCTCATCATCCTGAATTGGAAATATCATGCTGTTCCTTCACTATTGCTGGGTCAAATTCCCAGAATTCCCTCCATAAGGGCATTGTGAGTCAACCCACATCAGGTGAACTGCAGCAGTTCAAGAAGGCAGCTCACCCCCACCTTCTCAAGGGGCAACTCGGGACAGGCAATAAATACTGGTCCAGCGACGCCCACATCTCACGAATGAATACATTTTTTTTTAAAATGAGGAATTTACTATTTTTCTCCCTAATGAAGCCACACTGTCTCGGTTTTCCCAGCTCAAAGTCACATGTTCTGGTTCAGGATACAATCAATTGGCCATTTCTTTTCACAAAGGAGACTCTTTTGGAGTTGATTAAACTTTGGGAAGTCACACAAGGAGCAAATTACATACAGGATGGTTAACAGATAAATTACTGTTCCTGGGAGCCAAATCAAAAAGAAAAACACAAAAGCAGCTTCTAGAGGACATGTGAAAAATCTTTAAATTGCTGGCTGCACTCTGATGAAAATTTCTTGCGTGCTTTCAAAGTTTCCTGAAGTACCTTCATTATTGCACTCAACAACAGCAAATTAAACTGCATTCAGGCACCTACAGCTCAGTTTAAGTGATTCACTCCTCTTCAGGAAAGAGTAACTTCTTGCTGGTTTGTAGTGGGTGTCAATCGGCCTGTTAACTTGTAGTAGTGACCCTGTCTCACTTAGGTAGTGAATTTCTGGAGGTTATTCATACTTTAACTTAATCCTACCTTGGCTGATACTCTCTCTCCTTCCACATGTGTTGTCTTTGGATCTGAAAGAGTTAATACTGAGGAGTGCCAGGGTCATCATAGAATATAGAACATAGAACATAGAACAATACAGCGCAGAACAGGCCCTTCGGCTCTCGATGTTGCACCGACCTGTGAACTATTCTCAGCTCGTCCCCCTACACTATCCCAAAATCATTCATGTGCTTATCTAAGGATTGTTTAAATCTCCCTAATGTGGCTGTGATTTGGAGATGCCGGTGTTGGACTGGGGTGTACAAAGTTAAAAATCACACAACACCAGGTTATAGCCCAACAGGTTTAATTGGAAGCACACTAGCTTTCGGAGCAATGCTCCTTCATCAGGTGATACTCACCTCTTGAAGGAGGGATGGTCCGAAAGCTAGTGTGCTTCCAATTAAACCTGTTGGACTATAACCTGGTGTTGTGTGATTTTTAACTAATGTGGCTGAGTTGACTACATTAGCAGGTAGGGCATTCCACGCCCTTACCACTCTCTGAGTAAAGAACCTGCATCTGACATCTGTCTTAAATCCATCACCCCTCAATTTGTAGTTATACCCCCTTGTGCAAGCTGATATCATCATCCTAGGAAAAAGACTTTCACTGTCTACCCTATCTAATCCTCTGATCATCTTGTATGTCTCTATCAAATCCCCTCTTAGCCTTCTTCTTTCCAGTGAGAACAGACCCAAGTCTCTCAGCCTTTCCTCATAAGATCTTCCCTCCACACCAGGCAACATCCTGGTAAATCTCCTCTGCACCTTTTCCAATGCTTTCACATCCTTCCCGGAATATGGGGACCAGAACTGTACACAATATTCCAAGTATGGCCGCACCAGCATTTTGTGCACAGTGATGACACTGTATGGACTTATGGGCTGAACAATTTAGGATCTTGAAGGAGGGAGAATTAATACTTGGTCCTCTTCAAAGTCACAGAGTCAATGTTCGTAACAAGTGGCATGGGGTGGGGTGAATAGAGAAGTTCTTTGCCCTGGGATGGGGGAGGCTAGAACTAGAGGGCATAGATTTAGGGTGAGACAAGAAAGATATAAAAGGGACCAAAGGGGCAACTTCTTAACGCAGAGACTGATGCGTGTAAGGAATGAGCTGCCAGAGGAAGTGGTGGAGGCTGGTACAATTACAACATTTAAAAGGCATCTGGATGGGTATATGAATAGGAAGGGTTTAGAGTGATATGGGCCAAGTACTGGCAAATGGGCTGAGATTAGTTTTGGATATCTAGTCAGTATAGATGAGTTGGACCAAAGGGTCTGTTTCCATGCTGTATGTCTCTGTGACTCTAATATCAATGAAACCTGTGACTAGGTGGTAGCGTTCAATTATATCATATTCGCTACGAAAGCCTCTTGCAGTTTGACTGGAGAGCATGTTCTCTATACCACAGTAGACCCAGCAGATCTTGAACATGCCTACAATTAAAAAAGATGGTACAGCAACCTTCAGCCTCAAGAGTATTAGGGGAGACAGCGGCCTAGTGGTGTTATTGCTGGACTGTTAATCCAGAGACCTGGGTGAGGTTTTGGGATGCTGGTTCAAATCCTGCCATGGCAGATGGTGGAATTTGAATTCAATAAAGAATCTGGGATTAAGCGTCTAGCGATGACCATGAAATCCTATTTTCTGACCATTGTTGGGGGGTGGGGGGGGTAACCCATCTTGCTCACTCATACCTTCAGGGAAGGAAACTGCTGACCCACATTAGGCCTCCAGCCCCAACATCAATGTGGTTGGCTCCTAATGGGCAATAAATGCTGGCCTAGCCAGTGACACCCTCATCCCACGCATGAATTAAAAATAAGCTCCTACTTCCTCGTGAGCTGACAAGCCGATACAACAAACACTGACTGATACAGAGATCTGGAGAGAGTTAATCCAAGCTCAAGCCTGAGGCAGTTTAACTCAATTCGCCTCACTGGAGATGAACCTGCCCAGCACAGAGTGAGTTGCTAACTAATGGTCCATATGACTTTTCTGTTCCACACCTTTTACAAACAGATATCGAGAAAGCCCCCTGACAGTATGATGGATAGCTTTCTCCACACATCTTACACATAGACTGGGCAGCTAATCCCCTCACACCAGAATAATAACAAACAAAAGAGTTTGACTCACAGAATATTTGGGAGGCTATTGGGCCCATCATGGAGGAAGTGAGGCCTGCAGATGCTGGAGATCTGAGTCAAAAAGTGTGGCTCTGGAAAAGCACAGCAGGTCAGGCAGCATCCGAGGAGCAGGAGGCTCGATGAAGGTCATTCCTGATTTGGGCCAATGCCCGAAGCATCGACTCTCCTGCTCCTCGGATGCTGCTTGACCTGCCGTTCTTTTCCAGCACCACACCTTTTGAGTATTAGGCCCGTCATGTCCATGTCATCTCGATGCAGTAGCAACTCAGTTAGTCTTATTCCCCTGCCCTTCTTCATAAACCAATAAATATTGCTTTTTTTGTTCTCTTTGGACATCTATCCAACTCCCTCTCGATAAACCCTTTTAATCCACCATCTCCCTCATGAGGAATGCATCCCAGATCCTAATCACGCGCTCTTCAATAAAGACTCTGGAGAGGTTTTGAAAATCCTTTACCTGTTGTAAAAGTTGATATTGAGCCGATAGCCTGGGGAGAAAGCAAATAAATATGGTTCTATTCAAAAGCCCACAGCTGTAGGTCTATCTTTAGCACCATATGATGTTATTTTATTTTAACAAATCTTTGTCAAGAGATTTCATCTCATCTTTGGTGCATGCACAGCCTTGACCTGGACATGCATTCATCACATAATTATATAGAATTTACTGAACAGAGAAAGGTCATTCAGTCCAGCTGCACAATTCTGGTGTCGATGATCGACATTAGCCTCCTCTTTATCTAATCCAAAAGGCATTTCCTCAATCACTTTCTCCTGCATTTGCTTTTCTAGATTCCTGGTTTATGATAGAAACCATGACCACAAGGCTGGGGTAAATATAGGGTAGGGGAATGGTTCTGGGTGGGTTATGCTTTGGAGGGTCAGTGTGGATTTGTTGGGCCGAATGGCCTGTTTCCACACTGTAGGGAATCTGTAGGGAATTAGGGACAATACAATGGTTAGCACTGCTGCCTCACAGCACCAGGGACCCAGGTTCGATTCCAACCTCGGGCGACTGTCTGTGTGGAATTTGCACGTTCTTTCCATAACTGCATGGGTTTCCTCTGAGTGCTCCAGTTCCCTCCCAGTATCCGAAGATGTGCAGATTAGGTGAATTGGCAATGCTAAGTTGCCCGTAGCATTCAGGGGATTAGTGCATTAGTCAGGAGGAAATGTAGAGTGATGGGGAAATGGGACTGGGTGGGTTACTCTTTATGAACAGGTTGGACCGAAGGGCCTATTTCCACACTGTAGGGATTCTGATTGTAATAAATGCTTGTGGTTGCAAGTTCTACATTCTAACAGCTCTCTGGGTAAACATATTGCTCCTGAATACTCTGTTGGATTTATTGTCAACTAACTTATATTTCTCACCCTATCTTTAGAGTCAAACCTTCGGTCCAACCCGTCCATGCCGACCAGATATCCCAACCCAATCCAGTCCCTCCTGCCAGCACCCGGCCCATCTCCCTCCAAACCCTTCCTATTCGTATACCCATCCAAATGCCTCTTAAATGTTGCAATTGTACCAGCCTCCACCACATCCCCTGGCAGCTCATTCCATACACGTACCACCCTCTGCATGAAAAAGTTGCTCCTTAGGTCTCTTTTATATCTTTCCCCTCTCACCCTAAACCAATGCCCCCTAGTTCTGGACTCTCCAACTTCGGGGAAAAGACTTTGTCTCTTTATCCCAACCATGCTCCTCATGATTTTGTAAACCTCTATAAGGTCACCCATCAGCCTCCGACGCTCCAGAGAAAACAGCCCTAGCCTGTTCAGCCTCTCCCTATAGTTCAAATCCTCCAATCCTGGCAACCTCCTTGGAAATCTTTACTGAACCTTTTCAAGTTTCACAACATCTTTCCAATAGGAAGGAGACCAGAATTGCACACAATATTCCATTGGCCTAACCAATGTCCTGTACAGCCCCAACATGACATCCCAACTCCTGTACTCAATACTCTGACCAATAAAGCATACCAAACACCTTCTTCATTATCCTATCAACCTGTGACTCCACTTTCAAGGGGCTATGAAACTGCACGCCAAGGTCACTTGAGGGAAAACAGCTCCAGCCTATTCAGCCTCTCCCTGTAGCTCAAACCCTTCAATCTCTGTGTGTAGGTTCTGGATTGGTAAGGGTTATGGAGAGAAGGCAGGAGAATGGAGTTAAGAAACGTATCAGCTCTGATCAAATGGTGGACCAGACTCAATGGACTGAATGGCCTAATTCTGCTCCTATGGCTTATGGTCTTAAGGTCACACTGGTTTACTCATATAGAACTAAGGAATTCTGACTACCAGCTAAGAAACTGACGTTAACATTCGATTATTTTGTAGGAGTATCTTTGAACAACTGCACATTCATTGAACAAAGTATTTTCCTGGTAACAAATGCACCTGTCTGATTCGTTTGGCTCCATATTTGCACTTGTGCACATAAGGAAAGCCAGACACTGCCGAGAACTCCAAAGCTCAGATAAATGCGAGGTGCTGCATTTTGAGAAAACAAATCTTAACAGGATTTATGCACTTAATGGTAAGGTCCTAGGGAGTGTTGCTGAACAAAGAGACCTTGGTTGTAAGTGATCATGTCTCAGTGTCTACAGATGAACATTCCTGGTTTTGAACCATGGAAACCTTCTCCACTCAATGGGTAAGGTCAATGGAGATGTTTTCAAAAATGTCTGTGGAGAGAGAAACCAAATTAATATTTCAAATCCAATATGACTCTTCTTCTGAACTGTATCACATCGGAGTTAGAAAATTACCTTTGTTTCTCTCCACAGATGATGCCAGGTTTGCTGAGTTTCTTATTACGTGGGAACACCACCACCTTCAAGTTCCCCTCCAAGTCACTCACCATCCTGACTTGGAAATATATCGCCATTCCTTCACTGTTGCTAGGTCAAACTCCTCCCTAAGAGCATTGCAGGTCAACCTACAGCACATGGACTGGAGCATTTCAAGAAGGCAGTTCACCATCACCTTCTCAAGGGCAACTAAGGATGAGTAATAAATGCTTATCCAGCCAGCAATACCCACAACTCATGAGTGAGCTTAAAAAAAAATCAGCTGTCCAACAACTGGGCAACTTCACTCTTACTTCAAAGTCACATGTTCAGCTCAGCTGATCCTTCAATAGGTTCGTATCAACCAATAGGTCATCCATTTTTTAAAAGAACAAAAAAAAACTCAACCTGAGACTACAATCTAGAGGCTGATTGCCAAAAAGGAAAGGAGTACATTTTGTTTTATCGAGTGTAGGAGGTGGTCTGATCACCTTCAATATTCCTGAGTACACAGTGTCCTCTTTAAAACTAGAGCAGGGGTCCCTGATTTACAAACGTCTGACTTACAAAAGTACGTGATCCCATAGAGGGTTGTAATTTTAAAGATCTGATATACGAACAGTTCCAGTGCATACGAACACCTGCTTTCCATTGCCCTGCATTGTGTTCCGAATTGTGTACAAATCCACTTGCAAACAGACTCCAGAATGGAATCTGTTCACAACCTGTGGGGTGGCAGTCGGCGTGGGGAGTCTGCACTGGAAGAGGGGAGAGTGTTAGGGAAATGGGGCCCTGCACCAAAAGAGGCACCTTATAATGGAATCGCACCTTCTCTTAGACTCTGGTAGAGATGCTGACTCCTTCCAAATCTCAGCATGTCAACATAGAATAGAATTGTAGAATCCCTACAGTGTGGAAACAGACCATTTGGGCCAACAGGTCCACAACGACCCTTCAAAGTGCATCCCACCCAGACTCATCCCCCTACCCAGCAACCCTGAATTTCCTGTGACTGAACCATCTGACCTACACATCCCTGAACACTATGGGTAATTCAGCATGGCCAATCCACCCTAACCTGCACATCTTTAGAATCATCTGACATTAAACTCTTCAGTACCTCTTCATATATCATTGTCATTGTCCGTTCTATTCATACCTTAGAACTTTACACAAATTAGTATTTCCTTCATTTATTGCACATCTTTTTAAAGGCATTGTTCATTTATTGCAGTCCAGCTTCAGAAAACGGTTTTAATCATGCACTTGTAAAGAAAGTGCATTGTTAAGTATTGGTTGAACCAACAGGAATAACTGTAAGCCTGTTGAACTTGTTCAGCATTTAATGAGATCATAGATGATCTGCAATCAATTCCATTTATCTGCCTTTGACTTACACTCATTTTTAATTACTGTTAATAAAAGTAGACCAATTCCAGATTTGCAATGGATTGAGCACTATTTTAACATTTTTCTAATGTCAATGCAGTTTTTTAGAACAGACTTCCAAATTTCATGGGGCTATCCCAGAATACCTGAGAGTAGAGAGAGAGGAAATTGCTGGGGCCTTGTGCGAAATCTTTGTCCCCTCTTTAGTCACAGGAGAGTTTCCAGAAGACTAGAGAATAGCCAACATTGGTGCTTTGTTTAAGAAGGGCAATGAGGATAATCTGGGAAATGAAAGGCCGGTGAGCCTTATATCAGTGGTAGGACCCTAAGAATCTTTTCATAGGGACAGGACATACTCATATTTGGAAAAATATCGACTTATCTGTGACAGGTAGAATGGCTTTGTGCAAGGGAGGTCATGTCTCACAAACATGAATTTTTTTGAAGAATTGATAAAGATGATCGATAAGGGCAGGGCAGTAGATGTTGTCTATATGGACTATAGCAAGACCTTTGACAAGGTCTGTCATGGCAAGTTGATGCAAAAGGTGAAGTCACATGGGATCCATGGTCAGCTGGTAAAATGGATCCAGAACTGGCTTGGACATTGAAAACAGACATTAACGGTGGAAGGGTGCTTTTCTGACTGGAGATTATGACCAGTGGCATTCTGCAGGGATCACTGTCAGGACCCTTGTTGTTTGTAATATATATAAATAATGTGGAGGAAAAGGCATGTCGTCTGGTTACTAAGTTTGTGGACAACACAAATATTTAGGAAGGATTGCCTGAGGATACGATAGGATAAAGATAGACTAGAAATGGCAGGTGGACTTAAATCTGGACAAATGCAAGTTGATGTGCTTTGGGAGGTATAATGCAGGAGGGAAGTATACAGTAAAAAGCAGAACTCATCATAGCATTAATATCCAAAGGGGCTTATGTATACAGGTCCATAATTCCCTGAAAGTGGTAACACAAGTGGATATGGTGATCATGAAGACATTTGACATGCTTCAGTCGGTGCATAGAGTATAAAAATTGGCAAGTCATATTACAGCTGAATAGAGCTTTGGTTTGGCCACATTTGGAATATTACAGAGAGTTCTGGTGTCACACAAGCAGAAAGATGTGGAGGCTTTGGAGAGAGGACAGAAAAGATTGACCAGAATATTGCCTGGTTTGGAGAGTATTAGTTATGAAGATAGATTGGACATACTTGGAGGCCATCTGATAAAAGTTTTCAAAATTATGAGAGGCAGAATAAAATCCTCTTCCCAGAATGGAAATGTCAATTACTAAGTGACATAATTTTAAGGTAAAAGGGGGAAAGTTTAAAAGAGATGAGAGTCATGTCTTTTACACAGAGGGTGGTACATGCCTGGAATGCACTGCCAAAGGAGGAGGTAGAAGCTGATACAGCAGTAATGTTTAAACATCTTGACAAACACACGAATAGACAGGCAATAGAGGGATATGGACTGCACAGAGGCGAAAGGCTTTTCATTTAAAAAGGCATCATGTGTCAGCGCAGGCTTGGTGGGCCAAAGGGCCTGTCCCTGTGCTGTACTGTTCTTTGTTCTTTAGCAGCTGTGGAGATAGAAACAGAGCTAAGGTTTTGAGTCTGGCATGACAATTCCTCAGATCAGTTCTGCAGAATACTATTCTGAGCTCAAAATATTAACTTCATTTCTCTCCCCATTTATGCTGCCAGACTTGTTGAGTTTCTCCAGCGTTCTCTGGACTTGTTTCAGATTTTCCAGCAGCCTCACTGTTTTGCCTTTCCCCCAAATTTCAAACACTTTTTGTGAGCACTGTGCTTTCCCAAATTTCACTCTGAAGAGATCTGGCTCAGATTTTTGACCCTTTAACTTTGACTCCCCAAACAGTAGGATCGGAGTCTGCCTACCTACCCTATTAACCCACTTTAACACACACACACACACACACACACGTGCAAACACACACACAAACATACACATATACATGAATTATTCATTTCAAAGTCTTTGTGCAAGAATGCATCGAAGCTATTTGGATGCTGCCTGAACTGTTGTGCTCTTCCAGCACCACTAATACAGAATCTGGTTTCCAGCATCTGCAGTCATTGTTTTTACCTCAAAATACCTGACAATGGTCATTCAGATAGCTCCTGCTAGAGTGACTACTGTATCATTTGAACTGACCTTAATAACCCAGTGTGTTTCACTGCCAACTGTGAAAGTTTATCTGTGAATGAACGAATTTGGTAATTCAGTTTGGTTTAAAATTGCCTTATTTGACAAGACGTTAATTGTGCTCGTTGAACTGACATGAAAACCTGGCCTGAAATCCGTCAGAAATCTGAAGTGTTTCTCCTACAACACACTTCCGTGTTGCTGGCCAACATCTCTGTCTCAGGTTTGCTGCAGTGATCCAGTGAAGTTCCGTGCAAGCTCATTTCCGCTAAGGGACCCTGCACCCTTTGGGACTCAATGTCAACTTCAGTAAGATTAGGGTCTGAGCACTTTCTCCCATGTCCCCACCCCAACCCCCACACACCCATGCCTTGTCATCAAATGGGCTGCTGCCGCAAACAACCCATTGTCAGCCACTAATAGTCCCCATTATCAGTTATTGATTGTCTCAGATGGACCATTAACTATTCCATTGTCTGTCTAATTGCTGCTCTCTCTCTCTTTCTGGGCTGCATCTCCATCTATTGTCTATTCTTTCCCCTTCTCCCACTCCATCTTCAGCACATATACCAACATTTTCCTGGCCAACATCAGTTCTGAAGAAGAGTCACTGGACCCGAAATATTAACTCTGTTTCTCTCCACAGGTGCTGCTAGACCTGCCAAGGTTTTGCAGCAATTCCTGATTTTGTTTTTGATTTCCAGCATCTGCAGTTCTTCAGTTTTTGTTTCATCAATCTGAAGGGGATGGCCAGGGCTATTATTTCCGTCAGTGTTTGGGAGCGAGATTGACAACAGGGAAATGCTTCTGGGCTCTATACTCTCCCCTGGGGAGACACTGACACTCCTGGTGGTTTTTACTGAGGAATCCTCGCAAGGAGTTCAGAGCCCCTTGACCAATTGAGGGCACTGGTCAGGGTCTCAAATCTGGAGGACCAATCAGGAAGGAAACCCATTTGAGGCCGTAGTAGCAGATTGTGATGGTGGGTAAACAATGGAGAGGGGGATTCAGTGCGGAGGAATCTTTTCACCCACTTTTCAAATAAATTAAATTAAGTAAAGACTTGTGTGGATATCCACAGCAGAAGAGAGTGGAGGGTGTAATCCTTCAGGGCAGCACAGTAGCTCAGTGGTTAGCACTGCTGCCTCACAGGATCAGGGACCTGGTTTCAATCCCACTCTTGGGCGACTGTTTGCTTGGAGTTTGCACATTCTCATTGTGTCTGTATGGGTTTGCTCTGGTTTCCACAGTCCAAAGATGTGCAGGCTAGGGTGGATTTGCCATGGGAAATAAATTAGCAATAGGGTGGGTGACGAGGTCTGGTTGGGATGTCTTTGGAGAGTCAATGTGGGCCGAATGGCCTGTTTCCACACAGTAGGGATTCTCTAGAGGGACCTGTAGCTGTTTTCACACCCAGGCACCAAGGAAATACCTTAAGATCTGTTGCTCGATCCTCAAATGGGTGTGGAACTGTAAATGGTTTGGAAAATCTGAAATCAGCCCCCCTTTATTGTCCCTAAATAGGCCATTAATTAGCCTAATTGACTCTTAACTGTTCCCTAAAATGGCCTAGCAAGGCACTCAATTCAATAGTAATTAGTGATGGGTAACAAAGGTAGGTCTTGGCAGCTAAATCTGCATTCCATGAAAAAATGAATACATCGAAGGGTCTGTTTCAGTGCTGTACATCTCTATGACTCGATCTGCACACAACAGGACTGCACAATCAACAATGGCCAGATAGTTTGTTTTCAGTTGTTAAAGAGTTAAATATCAGCCAAGACTGCAGTTAGGACTTCATTGATTAACTCAGATAGGGTATCATGTGATACGTCCACCTGAGATGGCAGATTAGATCATTGTTTAACATTGTGACATCATCACTGGTCAAATATATACTATAGATGTTTTGTAGTTCTAATTGCGGTATACATTTTGTAAAAGAGGAATGGTAACAGCCAAAAATGGCTGTAGATGTAAATTAAGTGGCAGTCTTGAGAGAGAATGATAGTTCTTCAAAGAGGTGAGAGACAAGTCAAAGCAGACTGGATTGTGATCTCTTATGGCTACAAAGATAATAATTACAATGCTGATGACCCCCTGCTTAACAGCAAAGCCATGTCCTAAATTGAAGAGATATTTTATGATTTTTATTCCCTTTGAAGAATACACAAGGACAGGGATTAAAAACCCAATTTCAACTCTACCGGTGTGTAC
This sequence comes from Chiloscyllium punctatum, assembly GCF_047496795.1. Lineage (NCBI taxonomy): Eukaryota > Metazoa > Chordata > Chondrichthyes > Orectolobiformes > Hemiscylliidae > Chiloscyllium > Chiloscyllium punctatum. The sequence goes on along the minus strand of NC_092771.1, from coordinate 17,526,224 downwards.
TAGTGATACTGAGGTTCTCATATGTGCCAGTGTACAAAGATATCTGTGTGTCATTGCCTGGATTTGAGCATTAGCATGCCCTGAAATCAAAGAACTATCCCCTAGTCACTCTAGCATTGCAGGTAAGAGACATCTCTGACTCAGAGTACTGCAAACTGAACACAGGGAAACAGTACAATGAAAGGTTTACTCACAGCATGAATGCTTAAATACAATTACAGCCAAAAAGAATGATAACTGCAGAATATAAACCAGCCTGCAAAAAAAGGATTTTGAAATCAAGTGTTCATCAACCAACATCAACGAGGTTCTTGACCTGCCCACTGAGCTGGTAAGTTTGTTCACAGATATATCACTCATATCGCTTCACGCAGCCAACAAAGGACAACAAATTGACTGGGACAATGTATCCATCCAAGGACAATTCAAACACAGACATGCACAGAAACTCCTGGAAGCTTGGCATTCAACCTGAAACACCATTAACAAACACATCGAGTTGGACCTCGTATACCAATCATGACAAAACAGAATCAACAACGAAACTGGAAATGATACCACCCACCCAAGCAGGCCCAGTTCGGGCAAGCTGGACAGAACACCAGCGCTTCACTGGAAGCGCACTGATGATATTAGGAGGAAGTGAGGTCTGCAGATGCTGGAGATCAGAGTTGAGAGTGTGGTGCCTAAAAGCACAGAAGGTCAGGATGAGATTACCTGGCATGGTGACGTGACATCTGTAAACAATCTTAACCAGCTCAGTGAGGAAGTCAACAACCTTCACTATACCCTGAGTTACAAATGTTCTTGAATACTCTGACCAATATCAATGTTACCAGGAACCTCCCTGGCAAATTTCACAATGTTCAGCTATCTACTCTTTGTGAACAATTCAAAGACTATGGGTAGCACGGTGGTTAAGTGATCTGCACTGCTGCCTCACAGTGCCAAGGACCCAAGTTCCATTCCACTCTTGGCTGACTGTCTGTGTGGAGTTGACACATTCTCCCAGTCATTCCTGATGAAGGGCTCCTGCTCGAAACGTCGATTTTCCTGCTCCCCGGATGCTACCCTGACCTGCTGTGCTTTTCCAGCACCGCTGTAAACTTGACTCTGGTCTCCAGCATCAGCTGTCCTCACTTTTACCTACATTCTGCCAGTGTTGAGAGCCTGTTGCTGGAAAAGCACAGCAGGTCAGGCAGCAACCGAGGAGCAGGAGAATCAACATTTTGGGCCGCAGCCCTTCTTCAGGTATTTAACAGATGAAAGACTCAACAGACAATCAAGGTCTTTTTCGATGTATAATTTCAGTTACATCATACTGTAAATTTTTGCTATAAATTCTGTGTCTTACAATTGTGTCCTCCACAACCACCTGATGAAGGAGCAGCACTCCGAAAGCTAGTGTGCTTCCAATTAAACCTGTTGGACTATAACCTGGTGTTGTGCGGCTTTTAACTTTGTACACCCCAGTCCAACACCGGCATCTCCAAATCATTATTAATGAGGTTAGCACTTTAATCCCAGATTTACTTATTAATTCAAATTAAATTGCCACAGCTGTCAGGATTCTACCTGAACTCATGTCTCTGGTGCATCAACTGAGGGGTGGCATGGTAGCTCAATGGTTAGCACTGCTGCCTCACAGCACCAGGGCCTGGGTTCAAATCCAGCCTCAGATTGCAGTCTGTGTGGAGTTTGCACATTCTCCCCGCGTGTCTGCGGGTTTCCTCCCAGTGCTCCAGTTTATTCCACAGCTGTAAAGTGAACTTGCTAGATGGATTGACCATGATATCCAGTGATGTATAGGTTGGGTGGATTAGCCAAAGGAAATGCAGGGGTAGAGTGGGTGGGATGCTACTCAAAGGGGCAGTGTAGACTCAATGGGCTGAATGGCCCGATTCCACACTGCAGGAATCCTGAGTCTCTGAACTATAATCCAGCAACTTCACCACAATATTTCAATGCGATGCAGTGGAAAACGCACTTCAGTTCTCTATCGTCCCTTTTCTGCTCTGATTTATTGACAGTATTAATGTGTTTAAAAATAAATACATCAAAGCCTTGGCTGTCAAAGCCATGATCTTTCGATGGAAAAGCTGTCTTTAATCCATATCTTTGTTCAATTGCTCTTTCTAAAGAAAAACACACATTGATTTGCCTCATGGACGTTTCTCAATGCGGCTGTTAAAATAAATGGAATATCTAATCAGAACAAAAGATTAGAGCTGTGAATCCTTTTCACAGCTGCTGACACCATGTATTTGCACAGCAGATAGTTTAAAAATAATCAGCTGCTCAATGTTCGCCCCTACGAGCCCGAATCTTACAAATTTTCTGGGGATGAGTTTGGAAATGCTAAGGGGGAGTCTGTCAATTGTCTTAAAGGTGTTTCACAGATTGATATCCACATTTTAAATTAAGCACCAATAGACTTTCAGGCAATTACAAAGGTTTGGTTGTAAGTCTATAATCTAACGCAAACACCTTTCGCCAGACATTGATAGTTAAGTGAATGGCCAGATGGAATAATGATGCGGGGGTGTGGGTGTTGGATTGGGCTGAACAAGGTCAGAAGTCACGTGGCACCAGGTTACAGTCCAACAGGGTTATCTGAAATCAAATGCTTTTAAAGTGCTGCCACTTCATGTGGTATGGCTTCTGACCAGATGGAATACATGGGGAAACATGAGGCTTTGCATTTTCGCAGAAAGAAAAGAAGAGCTGAATATTTCTTCAATGGAGAAAGATTGCAGAAAGTTGCAGCACAGAGGGATATGGGAGTCCTCATCCAGGAATCACAAAAAGATAACAGAAGGTAGCTGACAGAAGGGCAAATGACATGTTGGGCTTTATTTCAAAGGGAAGAGAATATAAAATTTGAAGGGTCTACTAAACATGCACTGGTCCGACCAGTGGAATACTGAGAGTGGTTTGGGCCCCTCATCTAAGAAAAGATGGGTATATCATTAGAGACGGTCTAGAAAAGTCCACTAGAGTCAGAGTCATACAGCACGGAAACAAACCCTTCAGTCCAACCAGTCCATGCCGATCGAATTCCCAAACTAAACTAGTCCCACCTGCTTGAACTTGGCCCATATCCCTCCAATCATTTCTTATTCATGAACTTATCCAAATGTCTTTTACATGTTGTAACTGTACCTGCATCCACCACTTCCTCTGGAAGTTCATTCCACACACAAACCACTCTGTGTAAATAAAATTGACCCTCATGTCCTTTTTAAATCTTTCTCCTTTCGCCTTAAAAACATGTGCCCTAGTCTTGAAATCACCCACTGTAGGTAAAAAAACAGCCATCATTCACCTTATCTCTACCCCTCATGATTTTATGAACCTCTATAACGTCACCTCTTAACCTCGTAAGGTTTAGTGAAACCATCCCAGTGCACCCAGCCTCTCCTTATAAGTGAAACCTCCATTTCTGGCAATATCCTGGTAAATCTCTTCTGAACCCTCTCCAGCTTAATAATATCCTTCCCATACAGGGTGATCAGAACTGGACACAGTATTCCAGAGAGTTGGGAAGTAGTGTTGGCATTGTGTAGGACATTGATGAGGCCTCTTTTGAAATACTATGTCCAGTTCTGGTCACCTGTTATAAGGAAGATATTATCATGTTGGAGAAGGTTCAGAAGAATTTTTCCAGGATGTTGCCAGGTATGGAAGGTATGAGTTCCAAAGAAAGGCTGGATAGACGGGGACTTTTTTCACTGGAGTATAGGAGGTTGAGAGGAGACCTGATAAAAGTCTATAAAATAATGAGGTGAATGGGTGGGATTAATGGTAGGTGTCTTTTCTCTTGGATGGGAGATTTCAAGACTGGCGGACACATTTTAAAGGTGAGAAGAGAGAGAGATTTAAAAAAGACACGAAGGGCAAACATTTTATACAGTGGGAGGTTCGCGTGTGGATTGAACTTCCTGACAAAGTGATCAATGTGGCTACAATGACAACGTTTAAAAGACATTTGGATGGGTACATGAATTGGAAAGGTTTGGAGGGACATGGAGGGACATAGGAAAGGTTTGGAGGGTAGAATTCCAAATGCTAACGTCCCTCCAAGAGAAGAAAATTTCCTGGTCTCCAAGGCAAGTTGGAGTCTTCACTTTTAAACTGTGCCTCCACTTCTAGATTCCACTGAGTGGGAACATTCTCTCAGCAATCCCTCATCCTGTACGTTCCAATAAGATTACTCCACATACTTCTAAATTCCAATGCCCAAACACATCCACCTTTCCACTTGAAAGAGCCCTCTTCATTCTAGAACTGAGCTTTGGGAACTCATAACGTTCGGATTTGGGGCTGCAGGTTAATTTAGCACACTTGGCTGCCCCTCTTTCTGTAATCAATTTCCAACTCGCTGTTGGAACATTAACACCGAAAATTATTATGATAATATTTCAAGTGGCCATTACAGTTTCACAGCGATGATTTGCAAATTAGTTCTTGATAATTGCAGCATGTTCATGAAATTGTGGCACAAATGCCTGACAGATCAAATCGGTTCTAGTTTCAGCCTCTCACATATTTTGAGTCTAGTTTAACAAGGAGATCGAAAGAACTTACATTTATGGAGTGCCTTTGGGTGTCCTAAAGTGCTTTATAGCCAATGTTTTAACAGTTTATTACAGAGACACAGCAGCTACTTCATATTCAAGATGCTTCTAACAAGCAGCAATGTATGATAATCAGCGAATCTGTTTGAAAATGTTGATCGAGGGATAAATATTGGCCAATACATTGGAGAACTCTCTGTTGCTTTCTTCTTTTGATGTAGTGCCTTGAAATAATTTTGAGTCCACCTCAGGAATGCCTTCTTGCAAAGAAAGACCACTAGCAGTACAGCAGGACTTCACTGGTTCTTGTGCTCAAATCCCCTAAATGGGTCGAAACCCACAAACTTTGAATTCAGAGATGCATGTGCTACCAAGTAAGCTATGGTTGATACCACCAGTAAGGCAATAATGCAGCATTAAACTGGTCTGATCAGGGTAAAGTCAGACTTGCTAAGTCAGGGAGGTGGGTAAGGTAATCAAGGAAGAGAGACATAAAACATATGCTTTTGACACATATTTTACAAAATGTTTGATATTTTAAAAAATAATTAACAAGACATAGATATCGCTGGCTGGACCAGCATTTAATGCCCATTCCTAGCTGTCCTTGAGAAAGTGGTGGTGAGATGCCTTCTTGAACTGTTGCAGACCCTGTGCAGAAGAAGGATCGGCACTCTGAAAGCTAGTGCTTCCACATAAACCTGTTGGACTATAACCTGGTGTTGTGAGATTTTTAACTTTATGTGGTGAGCCCTGTTGAGTTTCTGGTCAATTATATCTTCCAGGACCCTTTAATAGTGGGGAATTCAGTGACGGTAACAACACTGAATGTCAAGGGGCAGTGGTTAGATGGTGTCTTATTGGAGATGGCCATTACCTGGCATTTGTGTGGTGAGTGTTACTGACATGTTATAGAGTGTTCAAGTACATTAATCTGCCATCCTTTTGTTGCTTAGAACTGAACACGCCAGTTGAATATGATGGACACCTCTCCGATAATTAGCTGGAGATGAGTAAACAGCAAGGATTACTTGAAGCAATCCAGACTGCGTCTTGAATTTAATCTCATTTGATATTACTTTTCCCCCCCTTTGTGATGGTGGAGAACACCCTAATCTCTGGAAGCAAGCAATGAGAAGGATACAAACAGTATGCAAAGGATGTTTCGCTAAGCTTCAGCAAGCGCTGAAAATCTGGCAGATAGACGACAACTGGGGAGAATGTGAGGTTGTCCAATTAGTCCAGGAGAACAGAAGAGCATAATGTCATTGAAATGGAGAGAGAATCTGGAATTAAGTGCCTAATGATAACCATGAATTCATTGTCAGGAAAAAACCCCACTCTTTTTCTATTCATTTATAGGATAAGGGCATCTCTATCTCGGCCAGCATTTATTGCCCACCCCTAATTGCCCTGAGGATAGTTAAGAGGCAACCACATAGTTGTGGATCTGGAGTCATATGTAGGCCAGACCAGGTAAGGATGGCAGACTTCCTTCCTGAAAGTATACTAACAAACCAAATGGATTTTTTTTTTGATAATGGCGTCATGGTCAGCATTAGACTCTTACTTCCAGATATTTAACAAATTCAAACTCTACCAACTGCTACAGCAGAGTTTGAACCTGTGTGCCTGGAACATTTACAATCCAACGAGAATATCACTAGGTCATTCCCTCCCCCGAGCTCAGTAATACCCTTTAGGGAATGAAAGTGCCACCCTTAACTGGTATGAGCTACATGTGACTCCAGACCCATAGAAATGGGATTGACTCTTAACTGCCCTCTGGGCAATTAGGGATGGACAATAAAATGCTGATCCAGCCAGTGATGCCCACTTCCTGTGAACGAATGAAAAGAAAATGATTGCGGAATGCTGCAATACAGAAAGATGTGGGTGTCCGTAAGCACATGCTGTAAAAGAAAAGTATACAGGCAAGCAATTTGGAAGACAAATAAATACTGCCATTTGTTGGAACAGGAGGTGGTTTGTATAGGTAGTGAAATATTGTTACAACATTACAAGGAATTTGATGAGATTGTACCTGGCACACTGTGTAAATTTATGGTTGTCTGGAGGCTGAGTCTGGGCCTAGAGTACTGCGTATAGTTATGGGCATCTGGAGGTTAAGACTGTACCTGGAGCACTGTGTACAGTTATGGTCTTCTGGTGGTTGAGACTGTACCTGGGGTACTGTGTACAGTTATGGTCTTCTGGTGGTTGAGACTGTACCTGGAGCACTGTGTAAAGTTATGGTCTTCTGGTGGTTGAGACTGTACCTGGAGCACTGTGTACAGTTATGGTCTTCTGGTGGTTGAGACTGTACCTGGGGTACTGTGTACAGTTATGGTCTTCTGGTGGTTGAGACTGTACCTGGAGCACTGTGTAAAGTTATGGTCTTCTGGTGGTTGAGACTGTACCTGGAGCACTGTGTAAAGTTATGGTCTTCTGGTGGTTGAGACTGTACCTGGAGCACTGTGTACAGTTATGGTCTTCTGGTGGTTGAGACTGTACCTGGAGCACTGTGTACAGTTATGGTCTTCTGGTGGTTGAGACTGTACCTGGAGCACTGTGTACAGTTATGGTCTTCTGGTGGTTGAGACTGTACCTGGAGCACTGTGTACAGTTATGGTCTTCTGGTGGTTGAGACTGTACCTGGAGAACTGTGTACAGTTATGGTCTTCTGGTGGTTGAGACTGTACCTGGAGTACTGTTTTACAGTTATGGTCGTCAGGAGGCTGAGACTGTACCTGAGGTACTGTGTACAGTTATGGTCGTCTGGAGAGTTAGACTGTACCTGGAGCACTGTGTACAGTTATGGTCTTCTGGTGGTTGAGACTGTACCTGGGGTACTGTGTACAGTTATGGTCTTCTGGTGGTTGAGACTGTACCTGGAGCACTGTGTAAAGTTATGGTCTTCTGGTGGTTGAGACTGTACCTGGAGCACTGTGTAAAGTTATGGTCTTCTGGTGGTTGAGACTGTACCTGGAGCACTGTGTACAGTTATGGTCTTCTGGTGGTTGAGATTGTACCTGGAGTACTGTTTACAGTTATGGTCTTCTGGTGGTTGAGATTGTACCTGGAGTACTGTTTACAGTTATGGTCTTCTGGTGGTTGAGACTGTACCTGGGGTACTGTGTACAGTTATGGTCATCTGGAGAGTTAGACTGTAACTGGAGCACTGTGTACAGTTATGGTCTTATGGAGTCTGACTCTGTATCTGGAGTACTGTGTATAATTCTGATCTTCTTACTTCAGAGAACCAGATTTATTTTGGAAGGTGTTCTAGTTGTCTTACAACAGTAATAAAATGGCAAAATGTATTCCAGAGCACTTTAAAATATCATAAGGCTCTATATAAAATCACTGTACTTGTTTCTCCTGGTTAAACACAATTCAAAGCAAGTGTAAGGCTGAAACTAGAACCCTTTAGGTCTGTCAGGCAGACTTCCACAGCGTGAAGCATTTGTGCCATAATATCATGAACTTGCTGCAATTATCACGTACTAATTTGCAAATTACTTCAGTGAATCTATGAAGGCCGCTTAATATATTATTGTCATAATCTTTGGCGCGATTGTTCCAAAGACAAATGGAAATGCATTATAACATGAGTTGTAGCCAACCACAGTAAATCAACTTTCAGCCCCAAATTTGAACATAATGATTTGATATATCTAGTCTTATTGCAGATTGCGGTCATTATGAAAAAGAATAAATTTACAGCCATTATCTTGACAATTAGAACTGGGTTTAAGTAATGAATTGTATTTTATGTGAACAGCCAATGAGAAGTAACTATAGAAATCAAATTATCGGCTGGCAATTCCGTAATAGAGCAGATTCGATCCAGCCTTGGACAACTGTGTGGAGTTTGCACATTGTACATTAAATTATACATTGGATGTGGGCATGATAGCATTTGTTACACATCCCCAAATTGTCCTTGAACTCAGTTAACCATTTCAAGGGGCAAATAGGAGTCAACCAGTTTGCAGTGGGTCGTATGCCTCACCAGGTAAGGACTACAGAATTCGTTTCTTGGAGGGCATTAGTGAACCAGAGAAACTTTTTACAACAATTGAGGATCATGGCCAACACTGATACTTGTTTTAATTTAATTCCAGAATGTAAATTCCATTCCTGCTCTTTGAGCTCATGCTCCCAGCCTGTTGCTCTGGATCACCAGCCCTGTGACAGAAGCACATCCTCAGCATCTTCCCTTAGTTGGTCGATAATGCACTCCTGTTTAGGAGGCCTTACTGCACCGTCGGTTCATTATAACACAATAGTTCAATTCTCATGTAATCCCGTGTTATAAGAAAATTACATGATAGTAGGACCATTTAAACTAGTGGGACTGGAATCACATTATTATCAAAACGTGCTTTAAAACTTTGCACTTTAGAAACAGTGTCCCCAATTAATCAATTGTGTTATAGCGAATTTGTGTTAAAAAATACCAATTGTGTTATAGCAGAACAATCCTTAGACAAAATGGCTGCCATATTTCCAAAATGGCTAAACTACCAAAGTTCTGTTCTGATTTGAAAAATCTTACTCAGAATCCTGGTCTCATGTGAGTCCTTGTATGTTTAATCTCAAAGCCTTCTTGTTCCTCTACAATGCCTAATTTAAAGAAAGTAAAATCCAGTTATACTTAAGTTAAACAAACTAATGTTTCTCTGAGAATATTCAGTAAATAGCACAAATATTTGATGAAAGTTGTGTGATAAATCTTATTCCTTATATTTTAGGCTGCATTCCCCGCTCCCCCCTGCCCCCATGGGAAATCACGACTAACGAATTTTACTGAGTTTTTTGATGAAGTATTAAAGAAGATTGATGAGGGCAGAGTGGTAGATGTGATCTATACAGACTTCAGGAAGACGTTCGACAAGTTTCCCATGGGAGACTGATTAGCAAAGTTAGATCTCATGAAATACAGGGAGAACTTGCCATTTGGATACAGAACTGGCTCAAAGGTAGAAGACAGAGGGTGGTGGTGAAGGGTTGTTTTTCAGACTGGAGGCCTGTGACCAGTAGAGTGCCACAAGGATTGGTTCTGGGTCCTCTACTTTTTATCATTTATACAAATGATTTGGATGTGAGCATAAGTTAGTAAGTTTGCAGATGATACCAAAATTGGAGGTGTAGTGGACAGCGAAGAGGGTTACCTCAGATTACAATGGGATCTTGGATTTCTCACACACCTTTTATCAAATATTTGAGCTATTTGCTAAATATTCTCAAAGAACCATTAATTTGTTTAATGCACGGTGGCTCAGTGGTTAGCACTGCTGTCTCACAACACCAGGGTCCCGGGTTCGATTCCAGCCTCAGGTGATTGTCTTTGGGGAGTTTGCACATTCCCCACTGAACACTTTAACTCCCCCTCATACTCCGCCAAGGACATGCAGGTCCTTGGCCTCCTCCATCGCCAGACCCTGGCCACACGACTCTAGGAGGAAGAGCACCTCATCTTCCGCCTAGGAACCCTCCAACCACATGGGAAAAATATAGCTTTCTTCAGCTTCCTCATTTCCCCTCCTCCCACCTTATCTCAGTCCCAACCCCCGGATTCAGCACTGCCCTCTTGACCTGCAATCTTCTTCCTGAGCTCTCCGCCCCCACCCCCTCTCTGGCCTATCACCCTCACCCTCACCTCCTTCCACCTATCATATTCCCAGTGCCCCTCCCCCAAATTCCCTCCCCCCTACCTTTTATCTCAGCCCGCTTGGCACACCAACCTCATTCCTGAAGAAGGGCTTATGCCCGAAACGTCGATTCTCCTGCTCCTCGGATGCTGCCTGGCCTGCTGTGTTTTTCTAGCACCACACCTTTCAACTCTGGTCTCCAGCATCTGCAGTCCTCACTTTCTCTGCTGGATCTGCACAAACTCTCCTCTGACCACACAGAACCTCGTCTTTGTGACTTCCTGGAGAGGCACTGCTTGGATCAGCAAGTGAAGATGATCAAGAAGCTGGGAGGTCACATCACCAACCTGAAGAGACTGGGTGCCCCTGGGAATGGACTGGGAAAGTACCTGTTTGACAGGCTCACCCAGGGCTGAGTGAGATTTGTCTACTTTATGCATGAAATAGACCGTCTGTGTGAATGACTTGTTAGTTCTCAGTTTCTCATCAGTTATGGAAATAAATATTTATTTTAGATTAGATTAGATTAGATTAGATTACTTACAGTGTGGAAACATTTACACCTGAAAAAAATATAAACTGCATTCCTTCTTAAACATCCCCCTTCACAAGCAGACAGACAGGACATACATGGAAAAAGGAAAAGAAATGTCGGAGAGCATCGTTCAGCAGCATCACTCTAGACTGTTAGTTCTAAACTTCCAGCTCAGCCATGTCCCCATGACTTGTCCGGACTTGTCCTACCTACCTATCTCCTTTTCCACCTATCCACTCCACCCTCTCCTCCCTGACCTATCACCTTCATCTCCTCCCCCACTCACCCCCCCATTGTACTCTATGCTACTTTCTCCCCACCCCCACCCTCCTCTATCTTATCTCTCCACCCTTCAGGCTCACTGCCTTTATTCCTGATGAAGGGCTTTTGCCCGAAACGTCGATTTTACTGCTCCTCGGATGCTGCCTGAACTGCTGTGCTCTTCCAGCACCACTAATCCAGAATCTGGTTTCCAGCATCTGCAGTCATTGTTTTTACGGAGTTAATTAGCTGTTTAGTTCAGTAACATACAAATCCTTTTAGCTCTTTGCTGTTGACACTAGATTGTTTGTCAACTGAGGTCTGTTTCATTCATTGATTGGAAGTGTGTTGTTTCATTGTCTTTTAAGGCAGGGCATTTGCAGATAAAGGTGAGAAGAAGAGAGCTGGGGGTTACTGGAAACTTTCTAATACCTCTGCATGTGAGAGAGAGAGAGAGAGAGAGAGAGGGGCTTCTTGATGCTTTTTCTTTATGAACTGGTTGGTTCTCTCTTGCATTGTCTCCTCAGAAGCAATTGTCACCTGTTCAGGAGCAAATTAAAACATTGTTTTCAAGCAATTATCCTCCTTAGATCAGAACACACCGGTTCTATGCTGTCTGCATTCTGTGCCAGGGGAAAGCAGCATTGGTTCCAACTCACAGAATGCTCCAGTAAACATCATTCTTCAAACTGCAACCATGGCGTAACACATCCACCTTAGTTTAAAACCGTAACTTTCTGTTTCAGATGGCTACCTTAAAACAAAAAAAAAGATGAACTGTGACCAGTGGTAATCCACCAGGATTGGTGCTGGGTCCACTGTTATTTGTCGTTTATATAAATGATTTTGATGAGAATATAGAAGGCGTGGTTAGTAAATGTGCAGATGACACCCAGATTGGTGGTACAGCGGATAGTGAAGCAGGTTATCTAAGATTACAAAGAGACCTTGATCAATTGGGTCAATGGGCTGAAGAGTGGCATATGGAGTTTAATTTGGATAAAGGCGAGGTTTTGCATTTTGGTAAAACAAACAAAGGCAGAGCTTGTACAATTAATGGTAGGGCCCTGGGTAGTATTGTAGAACAGAGAAAGAGAGCTTCAGATACATAAGTCTTTGAAATTTGTGTCACATGTAGACTGGATGTTAAGACTTAAGGACACACTTGCCTTCATTATTCAGATCTTTGAGTATAGGAGTTGGAATGTTATGTTGAGGTTTTACAGGATGTTGACGAGGTTTCTTCTGGTGGACTGTGCCCAGCTCTGGTTACCCTGTTAAAGAAAGGACAGGGTTCAGGAAAAAATTGACCAGGATTTTGTTGGGGAATGGAAAGTTTGAGTTGCAAGGAGAGGTTGGATAGGCTGGAACTTTTTTCACTGGAGCTTGTGAGGTTAGGGTAGAGGTTTATAAAATCATGATGGGTATAGACAAGGTGAATGACAGGTGTCTTTTCACTAGGATGGAGGATCTCAAGAGTAGTGGGCACATTTTTATAGTGAGAGGAGAAAGATTTCAGAAGAGACATGGGGGCAATTCTTTTTACAAAGAGAGACGTTTCTGTGTGGAATCAATTTCCAAAGGAAGTAGTGGATGCAGGTACAGTTACAACATTTAAAAGAGATTTAGTTAAGTACATGAATAAGAAATGTTTAGAGGGACATGAGCCAAGTGTAGGCAGGTGGGACTAGTTTAGTTTGGGATTCTGGTCAGCTTGGACTGGTTGAACCAAAGGGTCTGTTTCCATGCTGTATGACTCTAAGTAGTCTTTACATTTGCAAATAATCAGCATGGGCCCAATGGCTTCCTCTATACTGTGAAGAGTCTATATTTAATCATTGAATATTAAATTTCCATTTGAAGATTAATAGAACTCCTCACAAGAGCTAGAATAGGCAAGATGGGTGAAATGGTCTGGCATGTTCTAGGTTAATACAAAGAAATTTACATTCCAACAGATCAGTTTTTTAAAAATTACTGTGTCTTGCCATTCTGACTGAATCGGATGTGAGGGAGACATAAGTGAGACTGCATTACAAACTGTTTCTGAATTCCTTTCCCTCTGTCACCAAATCCCAAATAACGACAATTAAAAGTAGCCCAGTTCCCTCATGTTAAGGTGAATACATTGTGCCATAAAGCTACTTTTATGGACACACTTCTTTAAAAGCAAGACAAGTGCCAACGAGGGAACTTGTCTGTCAAAACTGGTGATGATCTATAAAGCCTCTGTGGTGTAATTCTGTCTCAGTGCTTTTAGCATGAACAGACAGGTGCCATAAAGCATTGATAAGACAATTTCCATCTTCAGCAGATTTCACACCCTTGGCAGATAAACATTGATGTTGTTACCATCTGACAGATTTTAGAACTGTTTCCTCAGCATTCAAGCATTGCTTCCTATCGGTGGATAATTGTTACTAAACCCCCAACCCACCGCAGGCAGGAAATAGTGAATGCAGTCTCATGGAGGAGGCAAGGGTCTTGGCCAGCACTCAGGAGAGTTGCAGGCAGTGGGGATGTTCTGCTGAACTGCGATCCACGTTCACTCGATTAAAACTCGAATAGAAGCAAAGTACTGTGGACGCTGGCAATCGGAAACACACTAAAACAGCAGCCAATGAACTTGAAAGACCCTATACAGACAACAAGCAAAACTAATGTCATTTACAAAATCCCTTGCAAAAACTGGAACAAACACTACATTAGACAAACAGGCAGAAAACGAGCCACCAGGATACATGAACATCAACTAGCCACAAAAAGACATGACCCTCTCTCACTAGTATCCTCACATAGGGATGAGGAAGGACATCACTTCAACTGGGTCAACACACCCATCCGAGGACAAGCCAAACAGAGACACGCACAAGACTTCCTAGAAGCATGGTATTCCAACCGGAACTCTATCAACAAACACATCGACTTGGACCCCATCTACTCCCCTCTGAGAAAAAGAACAGGAAATGACATCACCAACACAGGAAATGGCATTAACACAGAAAATAACATCACTAACACAAGGAAACCTAAACACATAAATAGACAGTGCTTCACTGGAGGCTCACTGATGATGTTACCAAGTATGGTGACGAAACATCTGAGAACAAACACTCAAGCTCAGCGAGCAAACTTATATCCAGGTCAGAAAGAAACTCAGAAAATACTGGAGAAACTCAGCAGGTCTGGCAGGAGTTGTGGAGAGAGAAGCAGAGGTAATATTTTGAGTCTGGTATGATTTATCTTCAAGTTCTGGGGGAAGAAATTTCTCCACATCCCAGTCTGAATTTGTCTCCCTTCAACCATGATAAATTTTAGGGATTTATAATGTCCTGCTCAGATGAACCAGCACAGGATGAGGTGCTGATGTTCAGTCAGAGTGAGTGCTCAGGGACCACAAATTAGAATTAGAATAGTCTTTATTGTCACATTCACTTGATGAGCGAATCAATTGTAAGTGCAACCAAGTGTTTGATGACATTGGAAAACTAAGGCTTTGGTAAGAGCTCATTAAGACCTTTTTGCCACTAGATTTTGGAACTGGATCTGACAATTTGACTAAGTGGGAGAGGATCCCTACAGTATTGAAACAGGCCATTCAACGCATACCGACCCTCCAAAGAGCATCCTACCATTGCCCAACCCTCCCTACTCTTATCCTTTATTTCCCATGGCTAACCCCTACCCAATTCCTGCAACCCTGCATTTCCCATGGCTAATGCGCCTAGTCTGCACATCCATGGACACCATGGGCAATTTAGCATGGCCAATCCACCTAATCTTCACCTCTATGGACTGTGAGAGGAAACCAACGCATCCAGAGGAAGCCCACGCACAGGGCGAATGTGCAAACTCCACACAAACAGTTGCACGAGGGTGGAATCGAACCCGCAGGTCCCTGGCGCTGAGAGGCAGCAGTGCTAACCTCTAAGCCACTATGCCACCCAGAGGGGGTTAAATTCTAACAGGACTACACCAATAGGGTAAACGCAGGAGGATGTTCCCAGAGACCGGGGAGTCCAAAAACAGGCCACAGTCCAAGGTCCGCCACTTTGGACTGAGATGAGGAGGAACGTCTTCATCCAGAGAGTGGAAAGCCTGTGGAATTCTGTGTCACAGAAAGCAGTTGAGACCAAAACATTGAATGTTTGTAAGGATGAGTTAGATATAGTTCTTCGGGCGAAAGGGATCAAAGGGAATGGGGAGAAAATGGGAACAGGATGATTGGCTGTGGTCATATTGAATGGTGGAGCAGGCTCGAAGGGCTGAATGGCCTACCCCTGCTTCTTGCTTCTCTGTTTCCAAGAGGAAAAAGGTTGGTCAGAGCCAGAGGTCTGTCCACCTCCATCTAAACATTATTTCTCCCTTTTCAGAGAGTGGAGACACACTGACAGGGCCACTGCCAAATGATTTGAGCTAGTTTTTTTCTCATTTAAAGATAGATTTACAAAGTAGGACGTAATTTTGAAAACATCCTGGTGTGCTTCTCACCCGCCCCACCCTTCAGCTAAAGCATAATCATATTGAAGACATCTAATTTGAATATCAATGACAAAACTGAAAAGCATTACTCTTCCTGATAGCTCGCCTGTCAATCATCCTGCTGTATGAATACAGAAAACAATGACGATAATTTATATTCTGAAGTGACAAGGCAGAAGTGGGCGAGTAATGTATTTGCAAGACTATTGTGGTAAGGAGAACTGCTATTACTGCTGAGTATTGCACTCAATTGGAGCTTTAGCTGATGTTGTACATTTGTTTTAATTGCTCCACTCCTACTTCCTGAATTGAGTCTCATATGTCTCATCAGCTTCTACCCAAAGAACAGATCACTGTATGCAAACTTAGTCGCTTTTCTTTTAAAGTGACAACACCAGCGCAGGAGCAAGACTCCAGTCAGGACTTTGTCTGCAAATGGCCAAGTTGACCATTGGGGAATGAAACAGATTGGAGACACCACTTCCTTCTCACCCCCTCATACCCCGCCCCCGCCACCCCCACCTCGACTGAGGACAGATGCAAACCAAGACCAGTTATTTGAATAGGCTCAACACTGAGTTCCACCAAGACTGACTTTGCTGGAGAAACTGCCTGTGTTGTACTAGCTCTAAGGAGAGGTTAGACAAACTTGGATTGTTTTCACTGTAGAGCATTAGAGGCTGAGGGCCGACCAGATAGAAGTGGATAAAATTAAGAGATGCATGGATAGTCAAAGTCTTTTTCCCAGGGTGGAAATGTCAAATACTAGAGGATATAAGTTCATGGTGAGAGGGAGAAAGTTTCAAAGAGATATGTGAGGCATGTGTTTTTACACAGGAAGTGGTAGGTGCCTGGAATGTGCGAACAGGGGACATGCTACAGGCAAGTTCAAGAGGCATTTAGACAGACACGTGAACAGGCAATGAATAGAGGGATCACATATAGGCAAATGGCATCATGGTCTGCACAGACATGGTGGGCCGAAGGGCCTAATCCTGTTTTGCACTATGTTCTAAGCTCAGCATCTGTGGAGAGAGCAACAGAATTAACGTTTCGAGTCCAGGGACCCTTCTTCACTGGACTTGAAATGTTAACTCTTGTTTCTCGCTCCCCAAATGCTGCCTGGATAGCAGAATGTTTCCAGCAATTCCTGCTTTTGTTTCACATTTCCAGCATCCACAGTTCTTTGTTTCATATTACTGAGTCCCAAGTGTTTGAATAGGTTGCTGCCAGAATGGACAAGTCTTTAAGTGGCCTTTAAGTTTTATGATTTCTGTCACATTCATCAAAAGGTGTGAAAGCATCACGCTCCCTAACTGTTTCCTCTTGGGAAGATCAGAAACACAAAATGGAGCTTGTGTTCTACAAATGTGAGTTAACAGTCCTTATTGATCAATCGGGTACAATTCCACCTCTCAGTTTTGCTTCTTTCTCTCTCTCTCCCCCACATCCCACCCCCCTTTCTCTCTCTCTCTCTCTCTCTCCCCCACCCCCTTCTCTCTCTCTCCCCTCTCTCTCTCTCTCTCTCTCTCTCCCCCTCCTCCCCCCCACCCCTCTCTCTCTCTCTCTCTCTCCCTCTCTCGCAATCTCTGTTTCTCTACATTCTCCTTCTTTGTTAAGAAGCCTTTTCACTCGGTCTTTCATCTTTCCCTCCATCTTCATTATTTTCCTTGACACATTTTGTTCCATGTTATCTACATTCTCTCCTTCTCATTTTGGTTGAGTGCCAACCCTTTGTCACATTTCAGTCGTGCAGAAATTATTTTGAAACTTACTTCGCTTGGTTCTGCAAAGTCGGTGTTCACACCATCATTTGGCAAGCGAGAGACCAGGGGCTCGTTTGGAAGATGCATTTCAGAACATAAGGGATCCACAAGGTCACAAGTTTCTTCAAAGGCATCATTCCAGTTGTATGGAATCTACCTCTGCCTGAAACCACTGTGGAAAATTGAGATGACAGTCCTGAGCAAACTTGGAACTCTCAAAAGGCCTCACTCGACCGCGAGTCAACAGACACAATGTGATTTGCTGAAGAAAGAGTTGCATTCACGTAGCACCCTGAGGATGTCCCAAAGCACCTTATAACCAGAAGAAGCACTTTCAAAATGTTGTCCCCATTGTATAGGAGAAAACATGGCAGAACCAGACTGCACAGCAAGCTCCCACAAAGAGCATTGTGATAATGGTCCAAACATCTGTTTTGGTGACCTGGGTTGAGGGATAAATATTGGGCAGGATGCCAGAGAGTGCTCTGGATTCTCTGTAAAACAGTGCCACAGTATCCTGTATATCCATTTGAAAGGGAATATGAGGTCTCATTTTAGCCTTCTCATCTCAAAGATAGCACATCCAAAAATGCAGTGGTACAACACCAATTTGTGCTGAAGTTGCTGCTATTGTTTGAATTCACAAAGCTTCAGTCCGTACTCTTGCATCTGAATCATTTAGCCCTTGGAATGCTGAGTGAGTATGGCATGCTGATATTCACTGTCTTTTACAATGGCTCATGGTGTGGGCTAAAAAGAGGCAAAGTAGCATTCACGCCACACAAATGCCGGGCAATGATCTCCGCCAATAGAAAACAATCTAACCACGGCCCCCTTGACATTCAATGGTGTTACATTTATCAAACTCCCCCATTATCAACATCCTGGGTGTTTGCAGAAATAACTCCACAGAGGCCGGTATCCCGTCAACAAGTCACCCTTTATTTACACATGCACAGTATTTGGTCCGGCTTCCTCAGAGCCAGTTCTCCGAGTGAACAGAATCTCAGACACTCGTGTTTGTATCTGTCAGCCAGGGCTCCCTGATCGGACCAGGTTACCAGCCCCAGTCAGGGAACTCATATTCTATGAGGTCCACTGGCTGACCTTGTTACATTCCTGATGAAGGGCTTATGCCCAAAACGTCAACTCCCCTGCTTCTCAGATGCTGCCTGACCTGCTGTGCTTTTCCAGTGCTACACTTTTTGACTACACGTATAATCACAACATTTACCATTGAGCAGATCTCTTCACCCGGTTACAGGAAGGATACTATTAAACTAGAGAGGGTTCAGAAGAGATTCACCAGGATGTTGTCGGCTATGGAAGGTTTGAGTTATAAAGAATGCCTGGGACTTTTTTCACTGGAGCATAGAAGGTTGAGAGGAGACTTATAGAGGTTTATAAAATAATGAGGGGTAAGAACAGAGTTAATGACAGTTGTCTTTTCCCGAGAATAGGGGATTTCAAGATGACACATTATTAAGGTGAGAGGAGAGAGATTTTAAAATAGATACGAGGGGCAATATTTTTACGCAGAAGCATATGAAATGAATTTCCTGAGGAAGTGGTGGATGTGGGTACAATTACAACATTTCAAAGATACTTAAATAAGTAGGTGAATAGGAAAGGTGGTTTGGAGGGAACTGAGCCAGGAGCAAGCAGATGGGACTGGGTTAGTTTGCGATTCTGTTCTTCAGCATGGACTGGTTGGACCGAAGCGTCTGTTTCCATGCTGCATGACTCTGTGACTCTATATAGACACAAGAGCAGGCCAGACACTGCAATGAGTAACTCATCCCTCATCTGCCATGTTCAGGGCGACTATCACGAACTGTGCAGGGCAGCTCCAGACTGACAGTGCTTGCTTGGGCCCACAATGGCCTTTTAAAGATGGCGTGGGTGCAAGAGAAGTTGGTGAATTCCAGGATATGCACAGAGCAGCGAGTTGTTGTGGCTACAGCAGACAGTAAAGTAGGGTGAAATCAGATGTGAGAGATGCCAAAGGATAGCGGTATGCAATTAATGAGCTGTGTTTGGCCAGATAGCATGAGAGACCTCACCATGACCTGTAACAGCAAACCTGTTCAACCAAACCTCAGCTGGTCCGATGGTAGTGGGTTATCGTTGATATTTGCTTACAAAGTCAGTGGGCAGCACGGTGGCACAGTGATTAGCACTGTTGCCTCACAGCGCCAGAGACACGGGTTCAATTCCTGTCTCAGGTGACTGACTGTGTGGAGTTTGCACGTTCTCCCCGTGTCTGCGTGGGTTTGCTCCGGGTGCTCCGGTTTCCTCCCACAGTCCAAAAATATGCAGGTCAGGTGAATTGGCCATGCTAAATTGCTTGTAATATTAGGTGTAGGGGAATGGGTCTGGGTGGGTTGCGCTTCAGCGGGTCGGTGTGGACTTGTTGGGCCGAAGGGCCTGTTTCCACACTGTAAGTAATCTAATCTAAAAACCCAGATGGATTCAGATCAATATACCTGGGCATTTAATGAAATCCACACTACAGAGAAACCTTGAGTATCCAAATGACACGGTCGGGGAGTATTTTGTTTGGATAATCGAATGTTCAGATAATCGAATGCTGGAGAACACAGTTTAACCATGCATTGGTTAATGATCTTGCGATCTTGCTCGGATAATCCAAAATTTGGATAATTGAACGCTGGGTAATCGAGGTTCCTCTGTTCTCCTCAAGGTGTGTGTAACAATTTGAGATATTTATGAGATCCGTGAAAATAAAAGCATGTTTCTTTCAGCAGAACAATAATAAAATGGCCTGAAAGGAGACAAGGAAAGGGAAAGATCGTCAAATGTAAATAAGAACATTTTTATACAGTTCTGTGAATTTGATTACGACCAGCAAGCAGGTCATTAATTTAGTAGGAACACAATAATTGGGTTTGAGACGAAGGACCCACTGAGTATTTCAATCTGAACAATTCAAACTAAAATAAGGTAAATGATTGTGAAGTTATGATATATGTCAAAGAACTCTCAACAATTAAATGAAAAGAGGAACAGGTGGTGAAGGAAAAATGCTGAAGACGATTTGACAAGTTAAAGAGAGAAGTGGTTGCTCTACGTGAATGTGTCAGAGTATGAGGAACATCAGAGGCCAGGAAGGTGAGAGTTCGGAGGTCAAACAGCCAAGTGACACAAAGCCCTGGAGTGGAGGCCAGTTTAGTAAATTTGACAAATAACACAGACGGCCTCAGGCAGACCTGTCAAGGCGAACTTATCCAGATGAAATCATGACCAACACAGCATGCTATTTAAGGAACAGATGAAACAGAAACCTTCGCCACACAGAAAAAAAAAGGCTTGTTAAGTTTCTAGTGATAACATTGGAAGTAGACCAACATAGCACACCGAATCCCCACAGTGTGGAAGCAGGCCAGTCAGCCCAATCCGAGTCCTCAGCTACCTTTTGAACAGCAGCTCTTCCAGGCCCTTTCCAGTACACAACAATCCTGTATTTCGGATGGCCAAACCACCTAGCCTGTGCATCTTTGAACTCTAGGTAGAAACCAGAGCACCCGGAGGAAATCCGCACAGATATGGGTACAATGTGCAAGCTCCATACAGACAGTTGCCCAGGGGTTGAATTGAACCCAAGTCCGTGGTGCTGTGAGGCAGCAGTGCGAACCACTGAGTCACCTTATCGAGTCCACCTTGACAGATCTGCCTGAGGCTCTCTGTGTAATTTGTCAAATTTACTAAACTGGCCTCAGCTCTGGGGTGTTTTTTGTCATTTGGCTGTCTGACCTCTGACCTCTCACTGTCCTGACCCCTGAAGGTTGATCAACAGTACTCAGGCTAATCAGTAAGTCATTGGAATGGAAGTGATCTGTGTGTCTGCCATATGTAACCTTTTGACCGTGTTTCCATTCAGACTTTCATCTTAATCCTTTGGACAATCCCTCTTGTGAATTCTGTTACAAGAACACTGGGATTGGAGGTGGCAATGTCTAGTATGCCACAGCCTGGCTATCACACATTCCCTCAGCCTCTCTCCCACACGGAGATGTGATTGTATTGAAAATTGAGTTGTAAACTGAAGCTCGCATCAGTAAAATCATTTGAACAAAATGCTCGACACCGTCTGGCCCTAGTTTCAAAACCCGAAAAACACACAGAGCCAGACTCCAATGTTTAAACAAAATAATTACTGCAGGTGCTGGAAATCTGAAACAAATAGGAAGAATGCTGGAGAAATTCAGCAGGTCTGACAGTAACGGTGGGAAGAGAAACAGAACTAAAGTTCTGAGTCCCAATATGACTTCTTTGGAAGGGGTTTATCTGAAAAAGATTCATAGTGGACTTGAAATGATGACTGTTTCACTCTCCACAGATGCTGCCAGACTCATTGAGTTTCTCCAGCATTCTGTATTTGACAAAGATAAAACATTATGAATGTAAAATTGGCTGTTTGCTCCATTTGCAGGTTACAAATCTAAGTGTTTGATAGCTGTTTCACAACCCAAACATGGCTTCAGTCCAGTTATACAGCTAGTCTATGCTTGTGCGTACTGTTAACCCTCTACTCACACTCATTCATGACTATTAGGGAAGCACATCTGCCATCTTTAATTTGTTTGGCCTACATGCACCTCCAGACTCATCAGCAGTGCCCTTTCAAGTAGAACAGAGGAGTAGGCCATTCTGCATCTTGAGCCAGCTCCCCCATTAAATGAGATCATGTCTGATTCATGGCGTAACTCCATATAACTGTCTTTGGCCCATATCTCTTAGTACCTTGTGTAATTAAAATAAATCGACCTTAGATTTAAAATTAAGAACTGATTCAGCTCCCACTGCCATTGGTGGAACAGAGTTCCAAATGTCTACCACTATCTGTGTGTAGAAACACTTAGGGTATTAGTGCTTCGTGCTCAGCAGGACGTTAAGTTCAAGGGCAGTTAGAGAAAGAGCAACAAATACTGGTCTCACTGGAAACACCCACATCCCATGAGTGGGGATGCTCTTTAGAGGGTTGATTAGATTAGATTAGATTAGTTACAGTGTGGAAACAGGCCCTTCGGCCCAACAAGTCCACACTGCCCCGCCGAAGTGTAACCCAACCATACCCCTACATCTACATCTACATCTACCCCTTACCTAACACTACGGGCAATTTAGCATGGCCAATTCACCTGACCTGCACATCTTTGGAGTGTGGGAGGAAACCGGAGCACCCGGAGGAAACCCACGCAGACACGGGGAGAATGTGCAAACTCCACACAGTCAGTCGCCTGAGGCGGGAATTGAACCCGGATCTCCGGCGCTGTGAGGCAGCAGTGCTAACCACTGTACCACTGTGCCGCCCAGTGATGTGGACTGGATGGGCTGAATGGCCTGCTGGAAGGATTCTATGATTCTATGACCAATTCACTTCTCTCAGTAAAGTATTGAGTTTAATTAATTTTGTTATGAATATCTTCAATCCACATCAGTGCTCATTAAGGCTGGTGGCAGCTTTGTACCTTTATGGAGATAATCCTGAGCTGCCTTCTTGAACTAATGTATATCCATTCATGCTTTCTGCAGCAACTTGATCCCAAGTGAGTGGCCTGTTGAGAAGCTGGAGCCACCTATCGACGAGGCCAGCTGAGTGGGGAGATTTCCTCTCTGTGAGGAACACAATGGGTTTGACGGCAATCTGTTTCACGAAAGTTCGAAGTCTGGTCAGAGAAAGTGAGGACTGCAGATGCTGGAGATCAGAGGCGCAGAGTGTGGTTTTGGGAAAGCACAGTCAGTCAGGCAGCATCCGAGGAGCAGGAGGATCGACACTGAGCAGAAGCCTCCTTCCGGATGAAGGGCCTGTCCTCGAAACGTCGATCTTCCTGCTCCTCGGATGCTGCCTGACCGGCTGTGCTTTCCCAGAACCACACTCTTTGAGTTCAAAACCAGGCTAAATTAACATTGATGAATTACAACAGACTTTGTTTTAACTGGCACTTTATCAACTGACACTCTCGATACATACGTTACATATCTCAAATACCAATCACGTTTATTGTATTATTCTGTCCAGCTATTATTGTTTTTTAAATTTATTTACATCAATATAAATACACTTGTTGTTCAAACAATAAAATCAACAGTTGATTCAATTTCGAGTCAATTTCTTGGCCATTTTCTTGGAAGGCAAGGTGGGCTCAGTGGTTAGCACTGCTGCCTCACAGTGCCACCGACCTGGGTTTGATTACACCCTCATGTGACTGTCTGTGTGGAGTTTGCACATTCTCCCTGTGTCTGCATGGGTTGGCTCTGGTTTCCTTCCACAGTCCAAAGATGTGCAGGTTAGGGTGGATTGGAGGTAGGAAATGCATGGGCAGTTTAGTTTGGGATTATGTTCGGCACAGACTGTTTAGATCAAAGGGTATGTTTCTGAGCTGAATGACTCAATGGGCTGAATGGCAGGGATTCACTGTACTCTGGTTGCTAAAGAATCAGTCTGAGATTCTGGATTACAATTGCAGCAAAATTACAAACACCTCTGTAATCGTGAATATGTCAATTTTTCAAGTATATATCTAGAACCATTTCAATCCAGTACTTGTCAGTTATAATCCTTGCTCCAAGTATGTGTGCTGCCAAGAAGGCAAGAATTAAGTAGGCTATTCAGTCCCTCATGTCAGTTCCATTGTTCAAGCAGATCATGGCTGATTTGATTAAGACCAAAACTCCATTCTCCTATCTGTTCTACCCACCCCCCCATCTCTTCACCTTTTGCTCCCTTCACTAACCAACTCAGCCTTGAATACACTTGATGACCTGCACTGCTCTCTGTGAAAGAGCATTCCACAGACTAATGATCTTCAGTGAGTAAAGATTGTTCCTCATCTGAGTCAGAATTTGATGAATGCTAAGTTTGAAACTATGGCCTATTTCAATACTTGTCCAACAGAGAAAACACCCTCTCTCCGACCTGGTCAATTTCTCCCAAGGATCTCAACTGCTAAATGCTCCTTTAAGCTTTACTTCCTTTCATGTTGAACTTGTGGCTGTGTTCTGACAAGCTGAAGTTATGAATGTAAGTTTATTTTGAAGCTCATGGTAGATCAGGAGCACCTTGTTACTTCTAACATGGTCTGACAGGGCCTTTGCGATATAAAAACATCAACTCCATTGTGCTGAGAGAATGACAGAGGCGATTGGGTATCTTTATACCAAAGACTCTCACATGTTGTGATAGTATACACAGGTCTTAAGGGATAGGTTTGACTGGTCTGAAATCCACACAACAACACAATAGCCTACATGTGACTCCAAACCCACAACAATGTGGGTTACTCTCAACAGTCCTCTGCAAGGCCCAGGAAGCCAGTCAGTTCAAGGCAATTAGCGATAGGCAATAAATGATGTCCTTGTCAGTAACAGTTACATCCCCCTTCAAAGAATAAAGAAAAATATTGGTGAAAGGGAAAAGGAAATCAAAGTTTTTTTTTGCCTTATATCTATCACACCACAAGGACTCAAAATAAAAGCAGAAGTGGAGAAAGGGACTCCACTGTATCTAGCAAGGGAAGAGGGTGCTGATTGGTTGCTCATTGGCACGGAGATGCTGCAAAACAGTGAAATGTCAATTTTAATTCTCAGGTAGTCCTTGATTAGTCAGAGAATTGTCATGCTGTATAAAATGGCGTCCTTTTGTTTAAATCTGTTTCTGCCTCCCAGTTCTCATGACTAAAAGCTTCGCCTTCTTGGCTACTTTTAGAAATGTTTGAGGTCTGGACCCACAATGCAATTAATTAAAGAAAAACACTTCAGGTGGAGGAAGCAGCAAAGCATGTGTTTCCTGCACTGAAAATGTCCTCTGCTGACTCCATCTGTTAATAGTCCTTACTTTGTAAAGGGGCAAACATTCATTCCATTTTACTGATTCTTCATGTATTCTTCAGAGTTCAGGTCCCAATCTATGTCCTACATCTCCGAAATGACTTTAAGATCATATTTATTTCTTAGTATTTGTATTATTGTTTCATCTGTTTTGTTTCAAATGTCCCGTGCTCTCAGATACAGAGCCTATGTGTAGTTTCGCCCTTTATGTTAGATTTGTAACCTTTGGCCTTATCTGATGATTCACTCTTGTATTTGAACTTTCTATCCCTTCCTGTCATGGTCTGTTTATCATCTTCCATATTAATTTCTTTCTTTACTGCCTTGTCTTTATTCATTGATGTGCCACATCTTCTTACATCTGATCCCTTGCCCAGACTACTTTGTTTAAAATCCACTTTACTTCCTGAGCTATGTGAGTCACAGGAGCACTGGACCCAGTTCGGTTCAGGTATAGACTATCCAAGAGTGCAGTCCCCACTTTCTCCAGTACCTGTGCCACTATCTGAAGAACTGGAACCCACCATTCACTTCTCTAACCCTATGTGCCCTATGCCAATTTGCGCATGGCTCAGGTCTTTGAGATGAACTTAAAACTACAGATGCTGGACATCACAGTGGGTCAAGAGTGGGGTGCTGGAAAAGCACAGCAGGTCAGGCAACATCCGAGGAGCAGTAGAGTTGATGTTTCAGGCAAGATGAAGATGAAACATCGATTCCCCTCCTCCTCGTTACTGCCTGACCTGCAGTGCGTCTCCAGCACCCCACTCTCAACTCTGATCTCCAGAATCTGGGGTCCTCTATTTTTTCCATCTCAGTGCGTAAGGCAGCATCTGTGGACAGAGAGCAAGCTAACATTTTGAGTCTAGATGACTCTTCATCAGAGCTTTCAGTTGTTTGCTCCTATGCTCCTACATCAGGTCTTTGAGGTTCTGCCTTTTAACATGATGTTGGACTCCTGACACTAACTGTGCAGCACCTCTATCCCTATCCTGCCTAAGCTATTGGTACCTATTGTGGTTCTGTTTGCTGAGCTGGGAATTTGTGATGCAGACGTTTCGTCCCTGTCTAGGTGACATCCTCAGTGCTTGGGAGCCTCCTGTGAAGCTTCTGTGATGTTTCCTCTGGCATTTATAGTGGTTTGTCTCTGCCGCTTCCGGTTGTCAGTTCCAGCTGTCCGCTGCAGTGGCTGGTATATTGGGTCCAGGTCGATGTGCTTATTGATTGAATCTGTGGATGAGTGCCATGCCTCGAAGAATTCCCTGGCTGTTCTCTGTTTGGCTTGGTCTATAATCGTACCTAAATTGATCATAATCAATCAATTGTCTCCCTCCCACTATAAACCCATCTCCAGCCCTGGACAGAAAAAAAATGAAATACAAAATGAGGTATGTGGAGTAGCTCAGCAGATCAGGCAGCATTTGTGAACAGAGAAACAGTTAGCGTTTAGAGTCCAAGATGACTTTTCTTTAGAAATAAAGAGCCATTTTTGACTTGAAACATTGGCTCAGATCTTCAGATGGGAAGATTATTTTCATTAAGAAGATTTTGAACAAGCAATTATGACTGTCAATTGGCCTAGTGAGAATTGGCGAGAATTTTGCATAAAAGATGGAGGGAAATTATCTTAACTTCTAAATGGGCCTAATTGCACTTATTGCCCAATTTTGTCACACATTTCAGAGAACATACAAGAACATAGAACAATACAGCACAGAACAGGCCCTTCAGCCCACGATGTTGTGCTGAACTTCTATCCTAGATTAAGCACCCATCCATGTACCTATCCAAATGCCGCTTAAAGGTCGCCAATGATTCTGACTCTACCACTCCCACGGGCAGGGCATTCCATGCCCCCACCACTCTCTGGGTAAAGAACCCACCCCTGACATCTCCCCTATACCTTCCACCCTTCACCTTAAATTTATGTCCCCTTGTAACACTCTGTTGTACCCGGGGAAAAAGTTTCTGACTGTCTACTCTATCTATTCCTCTGATCATCTTATAAACCTCTATCAAGTCACCCCTCATCCTTCGCCGTTCCAACGAGAAAAGACCGAGAACTCTCAACCTATCCTCGTACGACCTATTCTCCATTCCAGGCAACATCCTGGTAAATCTTCTCTGCACCCTCTCCAAAGCTTCCACATCTTTCCTCAAGAACAAATGAAAGAACAAATCTTTCATCACAGAACAAATCACTTAAATCCCTATAATATTCGGTTCATCACTACCATCATTTGAAAGTGACAAATAAACATTGTCTTTGCTTTAGGTTGTGAATGTATTGAAGCTGTGTACAATAATGGCAGCACAGCAAAAATTCCTTGCACTTTACCTGCAGTAAACCAGAAACTGTTAAGATATTTTCTCATTGATTCCAGTGTGTAACAGGATCAGGACCTACACTTTATAAAAGCAAGCCCTCTCAAACAGCACGGGTCAGTAGAATGGCTAAGAGAGGATGTTCCATCAATTCACACAAATCATCTTACTGCTACACTCCAGTTGTCAATGGAAGCCCTAATGTGCAGTCATCATGAAACTTGACCAGCTTGTTGACTTGTAAGTTAATTGAGCCAAACGCCATGTTTGACAAGATTATCCATGTCTGTGTGGATCATTAATAATCTATTAGCTGTCGATAAGCTTTGCAATGTGAATATTTACAGAGTAGAAATAATAGAGGAAAAATATCATTAAGAGTTACAAACTATCGGACGTTTAGAAATCAAGTATTAATTGGTGAAATTAAAGTCAGATTTTAATTGACAAAAGTCTGCAAAAAGTGTCGATAGCAGCTTCTAAAGACAGTTAGATTAAGCCAATACGACAACTCCCATTCTTTTATCACCAAAACGGAATTTGGTTCTAGACTTCCTCAGAATATACTACTTTTTTTTCACATGAGCATTTTTGTCTATGGTTGAACTTCACACAAGTAAAATAAATTTTATCCTTTTTTATAAAGAGAAAAGGTAACAGGCGCGTGGTTATCATTTTCAAATGCACTTCTTTCACTTCTGCATTTTGCAAACTGGAATGCAATTGTATACCATGTGCAATGGATAGACCAATACAAGATTGACATGGATGCAGACATATGTAGATTCAGAAATACTTAGACATAAACACACACCATCTATGCAAGTTTTGAGAAGATTTGTAGCTCAGCTTGAGGTTCTCGAAGTAGGTTGCTCGCTGAGCTGCAAGGTTCATTTCCAGATGTTTTGTTACCCTACTAGGTAACATCTTCAGTGGGCCTCAGGCGAAGCAGTGTACATGATCCCTGCTTTCTTTTTATATGTTTGTGTTTCTTTGAGTTGGTGATGTCATTTCCAGTGGTGATGTCATTTCCTGTTTTTTTCTCAGGGGGTAGTAGATGGGGTCTAACTCGATGTGTTTGTTGATAGAGTTCCGGTTGAAATGCCATGCTTCTAGGAATTCTCGTGCGTGTCTCTGTTTGGCTTGTCCTAAGATTGGTGTATTGTCCCAGTCAAAGTGGTGTCCTTCCTTATCCGTATGTAAGGATACTAGTGAGAGAGGGTCATGTCATTTTGTGACTCGTTGGTGTTCATGTATCCTGGTGGCTAGTTTTCTGCCTGTTTGTCCAATGTAATGTCTGTTACAGTTCTTGCATGGTATTTTGTAAATGATATTTGTTTTGCTTGTTGTTTACAGTTTACAAAATGTTTCTATTGCTTCTTAAATTACTCTTGTCCTCATCTTCAAATTTGCTATTATAAAAGGTTCATGTTTCAAAGGTGGCCCACTCTCTGTTGGTTAAGAATCACACAACACGAGATTATAGTCCAAAAGGTTTAATTGGAAGCACACTAGCTATCGGAGTGCCACAACATCAACCCTACAACATCCCCTTCCAAAACATTAAAGGCCACACCAACTAGCACACAGAGCCTCTGGGCCTGGCTCTTGGAACCACATGCATGTAGGAAACAATCTTTGGGGTCTCAATTCTGTCTCCTCCGTCTGTATGGAGACCAATATTGATTGGCTGACTGCCTTCTCTGTGGCATTGGCCTTTCACATAGATGGCTGCCACATACGATACAGCATATTTTTTTTTATCCAGGATGCATCCCATCTGGATTGCTGTGGGTACAAATGTCACTGAGGGATTGATGCAGCATGGTGCCATTCACCAACATGTCCATCCCCTTGATTGATAACTGTTAACATGCTCCCTGGGACTGTGCTAAACAGTGAGGCAAGACTGTAACCCTTCCAGCCTTTGCCTGAGGTGGCAAAGTGCATCGAGGCATGACAAGATACAGGGAAGCTGTGAGCCTCCAAGTCATTTAGGTTAGGATGTCTTCTGGTCGGGTTGGACAAAAAGGTCTGTTTCCATGCTGTACATCTCTATGACTCTGTCATCATGATAATCGGCGCTCTCTCACAGATAGGGATGACTCTCTCCCATTCTCAGAGTGAGTCTGCAGGTGGCTGTACAGACTGATGAGGCTAAAGTAGGCTCTGTTACACTTGGGGCATGTGGTGGTCACAGGAAAGGGGTGGGTGGGGAGTTGGTGTGGCAGCGTGCTCCTTATGCTGATTCTCCCCCTGATATTAAGACTCGAGGTGCTCAATGCCTTCCCGGATGCTCCTCCCCCACTTCGGGACGGTCTGGAGCCAGTGATTCCCAGGCGTCTGTAGGAATGCTGCACTTCCCCAGTGAGGCCTCGAGGGTATCCCAGAAGTGCTCCACGTAGTTGCAACATGAGTGAACACTAAGGTGACCAGCAAGGATCCCTGAAATAATAGCTGGTCCAATCCAATGAGTTGGGTACCTCTCCCTGCTAGCAAAGTGTCTTATCTTTTACACACTCGTGGGACATTGGTGTCAGTGGCTGGCCAGCATTTATTGCCCTTCCCTCGTTGCCCTTGACAAGATGGTGATGCACTACTTTCGTGACCTTCGCAGAGTTGTGATATGCCGACAGCAGCATTGACAATGCGAGGTGCTGATGTGCACCAACCTGCAGCATTCAGTACAGGATTGTAAGCAAGTCGGAGATATGGCATGAGGGACAGGGAGGCTAATTCATGTCCAGGGACAGGGTGTGTTTTGTGGCCGGTCTCTGCCTATGGAGAATGCCCTGAGAGGTTGGTACATGATGTCCAAGATAGAGGCCCAGAGGAGCAGCCAATGAGTTGGCTTTGACCTGCTCTGACGCTCATGTCAGGAATTGTCGGACTCTGGTGTCTAACCATTGGGTGGGAAGGTAGATAACACCATTTAAAGAAGGTGAGATTAGTTAATCATTCGTGCTAATGCATGAAAATAGGTCTCTCAGTGCTCGTTAAGTGAGACTCTCCCCATGTCTTTGGAACCTTGGATGGTGTCTCAGATCTTTTCGCTCTCGACCTCGTGAGTCTCACTTGGCTGACCTCACCTGACTTTCTCAACTGACTGGCTGATGCCCACTTTGTTCAGAGGCTGGGAACATTCCCCCCAGAGTCACAGCAAGTGCTCACAAACAGGAACACAACCAGGTAGCCTGTCTCAGCATTACTGGTGAAGGGATAAGTGTTGGCCAAGGGACTGGAAGTGACTCTGCTGCTCTTCTTCAGATTAGTGTCACCCAAGAGAGAGAAGACAAAGTCTCAGATTAGAGACTCATCCTGCCTGCCAACATGGGACTCCTTCAGCAGTGTGTTGGGTTGCCTGTTCATATTTCTACACTCAGCTACTGGAATACATCTCAAACCCACAAATATTTGACGTAAAGGACAGTAAGTTGTCCACTGCTGATCCACTGCTGCCATATCCACAAACACACAACTAGGAGTCCATTACGTAATTCATTGAAGTTTGCATCACACTAGACAGGATGGTTAAGAAGGTGTTTAGCACATTTATCTTCATTGCTCAGATCTTTGATTATCAGAGTTGGGATGTCACGTTGAGGTTGTACAGGATGTTGGTGAGTCCTCTTCTGCAGTACTGTATCCAGTTCTGGTTGTTCTGTTATAAGAAGGATGTTATTAAATTAGACAGAGTTCAGAAAAGATTTACCAAGATGTTGTTGGAAATGGAGGGTTTGAGTTATAGGGAGAAGCTGAATAGGCTGGGACTTACCTTACTAGAGCAGAGGAGATTGAGGGGTGACCTTATAGATTAGATTTTTTAGATTAGATTCTCTACAGTGTAGAACCAGGTCCTGCAACCCAACAAATCTGCACTGACCATCCAAAGAGTAAGCCATCCAGACCCACTGCCCCACACCATATTTACCCCTGACTAATGCACCTAACACTATGGGTAATTTAGCAATGCCAATTCACCTGACCTGCACATCTTTGGATTGGGGGAGGAAACCGGAGCACCCGGAGGAATCCCACGCAGACCCGGGGTGGATGTGCAAACTCCACGCAAACAGTTGTTCAAGGCTGGAAATGAACCCGGGTCCCTGGTGCTGTGAGGCAGTAGTGCTAACCCAAATCATGAGGGGTATCACTAAGGTGAACAGCAGATGCCTTTTCCCTAGGGTTCCCGAGGACAAATCCTGAGGTGCATTTGAAGACTAGAGGACATATTTTTAAGATCAGACGTGAAAGATTTAATGAGAAGAAATGAGGGGCAACATTTTTACACATGGACTGGTTTGCATGTGGAATGAACTGCCAGAGGAAGTGGTGGGTATGGATACAGTTACAATGTTTAAAAGACATTTGGATAAGTATATGAATAGGGAATGTTTGGAGGGATATGGGCCAAGCACAGGCAGATGGGATTAGTTTAGTTTGGGATTATGGATGACATGGACTGGTTGGTCTGTTTCCATGCTGTATGACTATGACTTTATGTACCTGTGAGGACATGCACTCACATTAACAGGTACAGCAGCATTTGTTTTAACCAGCACTTATCGACCAGCATTCTTGATAAACCATCCACAACCGGAGCAGCATGGTGGCTCAGTGGTTAGCACTGCTGTCTCACAGCACTAGGATCCCAGGTTTGATTCCAGCTTCGGATGACTGTCTGTATGGCGTTTGCACATTCTTCCTGTGTGTGTGTGTGGGTGTGGGTTTTCTCCCACAGTCCAAAGATGTGCAGGTTAGCTGAATTGGCCATGCTAAATAGTCCATAACGTTAGTCAGAGGGAAATGGGTCTGTGTGGGTTATTCTTCGGAGGGTTGGGCCAAAGGGCCTGTTTCTGCCCAGTAGGGAATCTAAATGACTAAAAAACTATACACCTAAAAACCATGATGTCTAAGTATTTATGCTGTGAATCAAATATAACAGTGATGTGTATATCCCCTGCATCGCATTTTAATTGTCTACGTTTCCATTGATTTTAAGAGGCGTGTTGATGTTTTCACATAGTTTTTTTTTGAGGGATGTTGATGTCTCAAACCTGAGATTTACTGCGATTATGCATACCTCTCAATTATCCAGAATATTTGGTCAACTCTTGGTCCGATAAGTGCTGGTTAATAGAAAGTTTGCTGTACATCCATACATGTGTACGCACTTGCATATGCACACTAGTAATGAGTTGAAGCAAAACAAATCTGCCTCAGTCACAGTGATTTAAGTAAAGATTAATATTATTCTGGCTGGTCAATGCTCCAGATGGAGCAATATGCTCACTGATTCTCATTTATTGTTCAGATGCTGATGATTGTCCAACCTACAGATTTTACTGCAGCTTGTTTTCCCTGGCAGGGCTTTGAACATCCTACAACAGCTGTGGAAAGCCGAATAGCACTCGCTACAAGCTGAGCTTTACTTCATTCGTGCAATTTATTTCCAAGAGCATCTGCCCACTCTCTCAAATCTGCCTTTTTTATTGCAGGAGTGTTTTATAAGCAGATGGGCCAGACAGTTTTGAAGGCAACGCAGAACTGGTTAATTAAATGTAATTAAAATATTATATTCACTGGGAGCCAAATATAATTTTGTTCCAGTTTTGTTACCATTATCATGAGGGTTGTCAGTATTAAATAGGGTGTGTTATATCAGCTGCGTTCAGACAATAACCATCTACCACTGCACCTGGTTCGATTTTCATGTTGGTGAAAAGAATAAAGACCTTTAGTCAGAATGTTTGAAGCAAGAGAAAAATGTTTATGCAAAACTTCAGAGAAATTAAAACTTAGCAGTTAAATTTGTTTGAGGTAATGCTGAATTACCAATCCTGATACTGCAATGATCGGATTGTCTAGTATCCACTATCTCATGCTAACCGTACAGAAATTCACATTCTGTGCACATTTTCACCTATTAAACTTATCAAGGGAAGCCTGGCTCTGATGCTGGAAGCCAATGAGAGATCTGAACTGGGATTCTCATTCAAATTTTCAAAGGAAAATTGCCCTCAGTCAGAAAGATGGTAATAATGGAATGCTGATAGCTCAGTGGTTAGCACTGCTGCCTCACAGCACCAGGGATCCAGGTTTGATTCCACTCTCGGGTGACTGCCTGTGTTGGAGTTTGCACGTTCTCCCCATGTCTGCATGGGTTGTTCTGGTTTCCTCCTACAGTCCAAAGATGTGCAGATTAGGGTAGATTGCCCATAGTGTCCAGGGATGTGTTGGTTAGGTGGGATTAGCCCTGGTAAATGTAGGGTAATAGGTTACGGAGTTGGCTATGGGTGAGATATTTTTCAGAGGGTTGGTATGGACCCAATGGGTTGAATGGCCTGCTTTCACACTGTGGGGAATCTATGTTAAGGTTCTAGGGACATGTGTTCACATCCAACAATGTCAAAGGGGGGGATGTTTGCATCCAAAAAAGCTAGCTGAATGGCAACCATTGTCAATTGTCATAACAAAAAATATCTGGTTCACTAATGTCCCTCAGGGGATGAAATCTGCCATTCTTATCTATCCTTGCCTACATGAGACTCCAGACCCACGTCAATGTGGCTGACTTAACCACCCTGTGCAATCAAAATCAGTTTCGGGGCATTATGGGATGGGCAAACAAATACTGGCCCACCCGGTGATGCCTGCATGCTATGAATGATTAAAAACAAATGGTCAACTATTTGCTTTTTAAAAATACCACGTGATGTTTCTTGATATTAAAAATGAGTCTTTTTTTTTGGTCTGGTGTTGGCAGCGGGAATGGACTCAGGAAGGTTGATATTTCTTCAATTAATCTTTTGGTTGTCTGTCCTAATGCCCCCTGCTGAGTTGCCATGGGAATGTTTTAATATATAAATGCGATGGCTCTTGACGGATAAACTACTGCTTGTCACTTAATTCGTTTTCTCCAATCAAAAAGCAGCTAATATCTCATTCAAATACAGCACCCGCCGAAGTGTAGCACACCTCAATACTGTTGGGACAGAGATGATGGTGCTACCAACTCAACAACTGCTTAACCCCTGACTTAAACCAATATTCAAATGATTAACTTCCTTGGTCTCAGATACTATTGTCAGATATCTTTGAGCATTGCATTAATAAGGAGGGAGAAGCAGAGTTAACATTTCAAATCCAGTGACCCTTCATCAGAACTTCAGAACATTAAGAATCAGTTGTTTTACATGGATTATCTTGTCTAATGTGGACTGCCCTAACACAGTGGATGTAAGAGGCTTCATGCAAACATTTCAGAGACATTTAAACACCTTCTGATGACAGAACCTGAAACATTAACTCTATTTTCTCCACAAATGCTGCCAGACCTGCTGAGTTTCTCCAGCATATTTTCATTTCCGATGTCCTGTATCCGCAGTTCTTTGTTTTGCTATTACATAGTCCCTTGATTTTCTCTGAACTATTTTCAAGTATTGGTTAATTAACTTGTATGGATTCCCATGAAGCAGTCACAAACTCATTTGTTTTAAATAGGTTAATGACTGTGCTAATATAGTATAGCGAATGAGTTATACTGCTAATGCTCCATTTCCTCGACAATTCTTCTCGAGGAGTATGTGAGTCGCTTGACAGGAAACAGTGTGACCATTAGAAAGCTTCAACCATGCAACAGACTATGGCAATGTTTCCATCTAATTACTTCTTAAGATGTATATGTACACAAATCTAATTGAATCTTAGTGCGGCTGGCAGAACTCATCCATTACGAGAGTTATGTAGTTAATGCATTAGCATAGAGAGGCAGTTCATCTTATTACAGCACACAATATTGGGAGCAAAAACTAATCAAAATCACGGGGAGCTACAAATCTAGTCACAATGATCATGTTTGCATCTCAATGGTTATGGTAATACCTTTAATCGTAAAATTTCCACAGTGCAGAAGGAGGCTATTCAGCCCATCGAGTCCAAACCAACCCTCCAAACAGCTTCCCACTCAAACCCAGACCCCTACCCATTCTCCATAGTCTGCACTTACCATAGCTAACCCATGGCCCGCACATCCCTGGATACTACAGGGCAATTTACCTAACCTGCACAGGTTTACCAGGATGCTGTCTTGGATTAGAGGGGACAAGCTATAAGGAAAGGTTACACAAATCCGGGTTGTTTTCTTGGGAGCAGCAGAGGCTGATGGACGTTTGTTCAGTTATGAGCAGTAAGAGATAGGGTTAACTGTCAGAATTGTTTTCCCAGAGTTGAAATGTCTAATACAAGAGGGCATGCATTTCAGGTGAGATGGGGAAAGTTCAAAGGAGATGTGAGAGGCAGGTTTTTTACACAGAGAGTGGTGGGAGTCTGGAACACACTGCCAGGGTTAGTGTTGGAGGCAGATACCATTGTGGGGTTTTGAAAAGCATGAGTAAGCAACGAATGGAGCATCAGAAAGGACTGGTTTAATTTGGCATCACGTTTGGGCTGAAGGGCCTGTTTCTGTGCTATTCTATGCATCTTTTGATTGTGGGAAGAAACCCATGTAGACAAAGGGCTATTATGCAAACTCCACACAGACAGTCACGTGAGACTGGAATTGAACCCTGGTCCCTAGTACTGTGAGACAGCAGTGCTAGCTACTGAGCTACCATGCTGCTCTTAATCTGCATGCTGCATGTGCTGGATATATGTCACATAGAGCCTCGTTGTAGAAGAAAACAAATCGCACCAAATTGTCAATTCGAAGTAAAATATCATCAACAAATTAGGATGCTGTTTAACACATCTCATTAACATTTATCATCTAATTTAATGCTAACACTTATTAATGGCAATCTGTTACCTCATTCCGGATTAACCGGATATCCAGAGTCCGTAAGACAACACAAGTCCTTCTGCTGATATAAAGCTTTTTTGAAATTATGAAAGACAACTCAACTCTTTACATTTCTCCCTGGTTGCATTACACACACAAGTATACATAACATCAAAGGCATTGCCAGGCAACAATATGTCTTCTAGTTTTTCATGAAATGGCTTACTCAATGTGGTTAGAGCTTCTAAATGTGTGATGTGCAATCATAAAAAGAGCTTTAAAATTCAAATAAATGGCTGCTAATAGCTGTGCTCTCCTTAAATGAATGCACTGATTTCATTGTATGGCTCCATCTAACAGCATTCGCTTGCAGCATCCCATTTTAGTTGAAGATTATTATAGCTCTCTTATTGCAATACAATGTAATCCTCCAGACAGTTTGACAAGACTCTTCCCCTCAGAGCAGTGAAAGGGAAGAGAGCATGTGATGGAGGTGTTTAAAATCATAATGGGTTTTGATGGAGTAAATAAAGTGAAAATGTTTCCAGTAGCTGAAGGCTCTTTGCAGAAGTGCAAAGACGTTGCAGATAGTTCAGAGAAGGTTTACGAGATTGATATCTGAAATGAGCATCTTACATATTTTTAAGGCAGTGCGAGATGGATCATTTTTGGGCAGAGGAAACAAAGGTTATAGGCAATGGATCGCAACATGGAATACAGACAGAGCTGGGATGGCATGGTGGCTCAGTGGTTAGCACTCCTGCCTCATTGTGCCAAGGATGCAAGTTTGATCCCAGCATCAGGTGACTTTTGTGTGGAGTTTGCACATTCTCCCCATGCACACTCCCTTGTCGGTTTCCTCTCACAGTCCAAAGATGTGCAGGTTAGGTGGATTGGCCATGGGAAATGCATGGGTTACACAGGTGAGGGTAGGTCTGGGAGGGAGGCTCTTCAGAAAGTTAATGTGGACTCAATGGGCTGAATGGCCTGCTTCCACACTGTAGGGATTCTATGACCATGTTGAGTGGTGGAGGCCCTATGTCTGCTCATGGGTGCAGGTGATAGTCCCTTCAATTGGCATCCCTTTATTCTGACACTATGCCCTCTGATGCTAGACTCTCCCATGAGAAGAATGGGTTTAAAATCCTAACCAGGGTCTAGATTAGAGTGGTGCTGGAAAAGAACAGCAGGTCAGGCAGCATCAGGCGGAGATCCTGAAGGGTGGAGAGATAAATGAGAGGAGGGTGGGGTTGGGAGAAAGTAGCATAGAGTACAATAGGTGAGTGGGGGAGGGGATGAAGGTGATAAGTCAGGGAGGAGGGTAGAGTGGATAGGTGGAAAAGAAGAAAGGCAGGTAGGACAAGTCATGGGGACAGTGCTGAGCTGGAAGGCTGGAGCTGGGGTAAGGTGAGGGAAGGGGAAATGAGGAAACTGTTGAAGTCCACATTGATGCCCTGGATTGAAGTGTTCTGAGGCGGAAGATGAGGCATTCTTCCTCCAGGCGTCTGGTGGTGAGGGAGTGGCGGTGAAGGAGGCCCAAGACCTGCATGTCCTCGGCAGAGTGGGAGGGGTAGTTGAAATGTTGGGCCACAGGGCGGTGTGGGTGATTGGTGCAGGTGACCCAGAAATGTTCCCTAAAGTGGTCAGCTAGTAGGTGTCCAGTCTCCCCAATATAGAGAAGACCGCATCGGGAGCAACGGATACAATAAATGATATGAGTAGATGTGCAGGTAAAACTTTGATGGATGTGGAAGGCTCCTTTAGGGCCTTGGATAGAGGTGAGGGAGGAGGTATGGGCGCAGGTTTTACAGTTCCTGCAGTGGCAGAGTAAAGTGTCAGGATGGGAGGGTGGGTTGTTGGGGGGCGTGGACCTGACCAGGTAGTCACGGAGGGAACAGTCTTTGCGGAAGGCAGAAAGGGATGGGGAGGGACATATATCCCTGTTGGTGAGGTCTGTTTGGAGGTGGCGGAAATGTCGGTGAATGATTTGGTTTATACGAAGGTTGGTAGGGTGGAAGGTGTGCACCAGAGGCGTTCTGTCCTTGTTACGGTTGGAGAGGTGGGGGATGTGGATGAAATGCATTGGAGGGCATCTTTAACCATGTGGGAAGGGAAATTGTGGTCTCTAAAGAAGGAGGCCATCTGGTGTGTTCTGTGGTGGAACCGTTTCTTCATTTCCCCTTCCTGCACCTCACCCCAGTTCCAAACTTCCAGCTCAGCACTGTCCCCATGACCTGTCCTACCTGCCTATCTTCTTTTCCACCTATCCACTCCACCTCCCCCCCGAACTATCACCTGCATCCCCTCCCCCACTCACC
Source organism: Chiloscyllium punctatum (assembly GCF_047496795.1). Lineage (NCBI taxonomy): Eukaryota > Metazoa > Chordata > Chondrichthyes > Orectolobiformes > Hemiscylliidae > Chiloscyllium > Chiloscyllium punctatum. Next base: position 17,487,673 of record NC_092771.1, on the reverse strand, counting down.
TATTGTACTCTATGCTACTTTCTCCCCACCCCCACCCTCCTCTCATTTATCTCTCCACCCTTCAGGCTCTCTGCCTGCATTCCTGATGGAAGGGCTTTTGCCCGAAACGTGGATTTTACTGCTCCTCGGATGCTGCCTGAACTGCTGTGCTTTTCCAGCACCACTCTAATCTAGACTCTGGTTTCCAGCATCTACAGTCATTGTTTTTACCTTGTTAAAATCCTAACCATTCATGTGCCAAGATATAAGAAAGTCCCCACGATGTTTTTGAGCTCAGCCAATTGGTAGAAGAGTTCAGAGGCAATTTTTTTCATCCATGAATTGTTATGATTTTAAATACATTCTCTTCATGGGAGAGTCTAGCATCACAAGGCATAGTGTCAGAATAAAGGGGTGCCAATTTAGGACTGAGATGAGGAAGCATTTCCTCTCTCAGAGGGTTATGAGTCTTTGGAACTCCTTGCCACAGAGACTATGGAGGTAGAATCCCTGTGTATGTTTAAAGTTGGGATGGATAGATAGTTGGATGGATGGATGAATGGGTAGATTCATTCTTGAATAGTTCGGGAATCAAAGATTTTGAGGAAATGACAGGAAAATGGATGATAGGAACATTGATCAGCCGTGATCCTATTGAATGGCAGAGCAGGCTAGAGGGGGCCTGCTCCTCTTCCTATTTCTCCTAGTCTTATGGATTTATAGGATGATGAAAACAATTTAAATAGTCACCTTCAAAGGGAATTAACTCAAAACCTGAAAGAGGAAAATCTTGGTATATGACTAAAGTTCCCTCTGGGCTGTGCCGCTGCGCAGCTGCTCCGAGGTGCCACACATAGTGATCGGCATCGGAATACCAATCGTGGGATTGACTTCCTATTCCAGAAGCTGCTGCTGTGCATTGACCTCAGAGGCTCATGCAGCCAGAAAGAAAGTTAGAGGGAATGGTGGTGGTTGGAAAAGCATGGCGATTGGGGCCAAATGGGCTCCTTCTGCGTTGTGTCATTTTATGACTCAATAATTTTGAGTTACGCATTTAGCATGAAACTTTTGTCAATTTTTCTCCAGGATGACATTTAACTTAGAAAGCAAATGGACTTGACAAATAATCGTGCTGGAATTTGTTAATATTTACTTTCTGTAGGTATGTTCTTATTTGCCATATTAGTGTGTTTTAAAACATGTGGTAATGAATAAAGCCAATTTATCATTAAAAGTTTAAACAGCATTTGTTCAGCTCTCATAACAAACAGTACTTTCAGCCTCCTGTAAAGCAGATGTAGAAAAAAAACTGTGCACAATTTATATGTCAGTCAATACCTTGTTAATGAAATGTCTCCACAAATATCTACATGTAAACCAATGGCATTTATAATAATTAGACTCCACAGTTAAATACTCATTCTATCATTCAATACAACAAACAATTCTGTGTTATTTATATGATATTGATTACATAATTCCTTTTAATAATTTACAATGCACTTGTTGAGGGATGTTTTGTAACGTTAGATTTTTCATAAAAGCCAGCTTCTCAATGAGGTATTGTATCTTGATTGTTAGGGCTGTGAGTGGAAGGACTACCCCAGTTATCTCCAATTTGTCAATTATAATGAACTGAAAAACTTTCCTGTATCACATGCCACCTTCAGCAACATTTGGTTGTACACGTTGATATGTCATTGTAGATGGCCAGTCTCAATGGAGCAACTACTTAACATTGTCATGATTAAAGTGTAATATTATTTTGAGTAGAAATGATGTTAATTGTCTAAGTTTGAAGTGTGCCAACTCTAATGTAATGTTCATTAAGACCATTAGATCATAAGAAATAGGAACAGGAATAGATCAATCGACCCCTTGAGCCTATACTGCCAGACAATTGGATCACAGCTGATCTAACTCCTCACATGAACCTTTCTGCCCTTCCCCATAACCCATGATGCCCTGACTCATCAAGGGACTTAGCTTCCACAGCTCTCTATGGTAAGGAGTTCCAAAACCCTTAAACCCTGTTAATACTTTATTCATGTTAATATACTATCCCAACACAACGTTTTTAAGTAGCCTTATGTACTATACTTTGTCAAACACATTTTTGACAACCAAATATATTGCATTCACTGTTCCCCTTTAGCTATATCGCTTGTTACCTCCTCAAAGAATTCCAACAAATTTGTCAGGCATGATTTCTCTTTCAGAAAACCATGCGAATTATGCGTAATTGTAATTCTCAATGCTCTGCATTTATAATAGTCTCCAATATTTTCCCAAATGACAAATGCTAAACAAATTTACTGTTTATTTCTCTCTTCCTTTTTGACTAACTGTGTTACATTGGCTGTTTTCCAATCCTCTGGAATGATGAACCAGAGTCCTGTTTTCTGCCTTGCAATGACAGACCCACCTTCTGGAGCGTTTATAATAACTGACACAAATACGTTTTACAAATGCACCATACAAAGCATTCTATCTGGGTGCATAATGGCCTGATACAGCAACCGCTCTGCCCAGAACCATAAGAAACTACTGAAGGTTGTGTGCACAGCCCAGACTATCATGGAAGCTTACCTTCCATCAATGGACTCCATTCACATTTCTCGTTGCCCCAGAAAGGCTGTCAACATCATCAAAGACCCCTCCCACCTCGGTAATACTCTTCTCTCACCTCTTCCATCGGGCAAAAGCTACAGAAGCTTGAACACATTTACCAACAGGTTGAAGACCAGATTCTTTGCTGCTGTTATTAGACTGCTGAATGGACCTCTGGAACCTCAGAGACTGTTGACCGTGCTTTGTGCACCTCCTGTGCAGCCATAACCTTGTGTGCCTCACTCTGTCTAAGCACCCTATGTTCTGTAACGAGAAAGTGAGGACCGCAGATGCTGGAGACCAGAGTCGAGTGCGTGGCGCTGGAAAAGCACAGCAGTTCAGGCAGCATCCGAGGAGCAGGAGAGTCGATGTTTCAGGTATTCCTGATGAAGGGCTTATGCCTGAAATGTCGATTCTTCTGCTCCTCGAATGCTGCCTGACCGGCTGTGCTTTTCCAGCACCACACTCTTCAACTATAATCTGTATGTCCTTGTTTGCCATGATCTGCCTGTACCACTCGCAAAACAAGACTTTTCACTGTACTTAGGTACACGTAACAATAAATCGAATCTAACGAATCATTGTCATTATTATAATAATGGAGCTGACCCTGGAAATTATATTTGGGCAGAGAGGTCAACTCTATTGTTTATTAATCATCTACCTACCATTCAGGATCTTCAGCAATTATAGAGTCATAGAGATATACAGCACGGAAACAGACTCTTCGGTCTAACCTGTCCATGCCGACCAGATATCCCAACCCAATCTAGTCCCATCTGCCAGCACCATATTTCAATACAAACTCTAGTCTGCCCTCTCTTCCCCTTCCCAGTCTGATTGGGGGATCCCAGTCCTTTCTTTAAACAAACAAACTCCATCAACTCACCTGTGTTATTAGTGATTTGTTGCTTTGAAAGTGTGCTCCCAGTCTTGTGTTGACATCACTTGGTGACAGAACACAACAGAAGATACTGAAGACATGACCTGGAGAAATAAGTACAGTTATGGATATAAAGGTGTTGGATCTTTTCAAGGAACTATCATAAAAGCACAGCAAAGGATATAACAGCTTCTTGTGCTTGCACTTACATTTTTTGCCCCAGCAAATCGTTCTGGCAATGTATCATCAGATTTAAGGTAATGAAACATCGGAGCAAAAGTAGGCTATTCAGCTCATCAAATCTGCTCTGGCATTCAGTGATATCATGGCTGATTTAGAATCATAGACATATACAGCAAGGAAACAGACCCTTCAGTTCCAACTCGTCCATGCTGACCAGATACCCTAACCTAATCTAGTCCAGAATGTGGCGCTGGAAAAGTACAGCAGGTCAGACAGCATCCGAGGAGCAGGAGAATCAAAGTTTCGGGCATAAGCTCTTCATCACAGCTCCTCAGATGCTGCCTGACCTGCTGTACTTTTCCAGCACCACACTCTTAACTCTGAGCTCCAGCAACTGCAGTCCTCACTTTCTCCTAATCTAATCTAGTCCCGTTCACCACCAGTTGGCACATATCCATCTAAACCTTCCCTGTTCATATACCCATCTAAATGCCTTTTAAATGTTGTAATTGTACCAGCCTCGACCACTTCGTCTGTCAGCTCATTCCACATATGCAGTACACTCTGTGCGAAAAAGTTCCAAAACAACGCAACAGCTTGTAAAGCAGTAATTACTGCTCCAAGAAATTGAGGAAATCAGCTCCGAGACAGAAAACAAATCTTGAAAAAAGAGCAGCTCTTACAGCCACAATTGTCCTCTGTGCTCCATCTTGGATTACCCCAAGAGTAGGTGGACCACAGATAGTTTGTCATAAAACCCCAACAATGTGGTGTGATTTGATAATCCCCAACTTCACTTTCCTGCCTTCAGCTCATAACTCTTGATATCCTCTTATTAATTAAAAATCTGTTGATCTTCACCTCGATTATGCTTAATAGCCCAACCTCTGCAGGTATTAATGGCAAAGAGTCCTACAGACTCATTAGCCCTCTGAGGGAAGAAATTCCTGCTCATTTCTGCCATAAATGGGTGAACTCTTCTTCTGAGGTTACGCTTTTTGCTTTTTAATAGAATGTGGGCATCCCTGGTAAGGCCAACGTCCGTTGCTCATTCTTAATGACCTTTGAACCCCCATATGGTGGGCTAGACCATTTCAGAGGGTAGTAAAAAGACAACCACATTCCTCAGGTGTTGAAGCCAAATGTAGGCCAAACCAGGTAATGATGCCTGAATTCCTTCCTTTAAAGACACTGGTGCCACAGTGGTTGGCACTGCCGTCTCCACAGTGCTAGGGAGCTGGGTTCGAATCCAGCCTCGCGCGACTGTCTGTGTGGAGTTTGCATATTGTAGTTGTGCCTGCATGGGTTTTCTCTGGGTATTCTGGTTTCCTTCCGCAGCCCAGAGATGTGCAGGTTAGATGGATTAGCCATGCTAAATTGACCAAGGATGTGCAGGCTATGTGGATTAGCCATGGGAAATGCAGGGATTGTGTAGGGGTTTAGCCATGGGAAATAGAAGGTCAGGATAGGGGGGGTTGGGCATTAGTGGGATGCTCTTTGGAGGTATGGGCTGAATGGTCTGTTTCCACACTGTAGGGATTCAATGGTGAAATGAATCACCATAGAACAACCAGTGATCATTTCGTGGCACCATTCCTCTGAAAATACACTTTCATTTTCAGATTTGAATTAATTCAGTTTAAATTCTACCATTTGTCACTGAACTCACACCTGCAGGACCCTGTGATTTTGAATTATTAGACCATGGACGGGTTGGACCGAAGGATTTGTTTCCATGCTGTACATCTCTATGAGAGTGACATTCCTCCTCCCTCATTATCTGATCATAGAACCTCCACTCAGAATCCTACAGTGTGGAAACAGGCCATTAGGCCCAATAAATCCACACCAACCCTCTGAAGAGTAACTCACCCAGTCCCATTCCCTGACCCTATTATTCTACATTTACCCCTGACTAATGCACCTGACCTACACATCCTGAACACTCTGGGCAATTTACCTAACCCGCCCAAGGCTGGAATCGAACCCAGGTCCCTGGCGCTGTGAGGCAGCAGTGCTAACCACTGAGCCACCGTGAAAGGGAAATGAGCCTTGCACGGTAAAATGTTAACAAAAAACAGAAATTGCTGGAGAAACTCCGCACATCTTGCAGCAGCTGTGGGGAGAAAACAGAGTTAACGCTTTGAGTCCAGTGACCCATCAGAACGGAAAGAAACTGCGAAAGTGGGGCATTTGGAATTTCTGAAGAAGGGTCACTGGATCCAAAACTTTAACTCTGCTTTCTCTCTGCAGATGCTGTCAGATCTGCTGATTTGCTTCAGCTATTTCATTTGTGTTTTCTGAAATCAAGCATCCGCAGGACTTTGTTTTATTTTCCAGTAAAATGCTGTCTGGTTTCTGAGTACAAATATGGCACTTGTCTGGATTTGGACCAATGCTTTGTTTAGGACGGTTGTAGATCTGTCAATCATTAAAAAGCACAGAATGTGAACACCTTCCTCATACGTTATTGTCCACCCCCACACTCTGAGTTCCTGTTCTGTGTGGGTTGCTCGCAGCACAGTCAACTCAATTTTAATTATCTACACTTTGAGCTCACACCCTTCTGCCTGTTATTAGATTAGATTACTTACAGTGTGGAAACAGGCCCTTCGGCCCAACAAGTCCACACTGCCCCGCCGAAGCACAACCCACCCATACCCCTAACCTAACACTACGGGTAACTTAGCATGGCCAATTCACCTAACCTGCACATCTTTGGAGTGTGGGAGGAAACCGGAGCAAACCCACGCAGACACGGGGAGAACGTGCAAACTCCACACAGAGAGTCGCCTGAGGCGGGAATTGAACCCGCATCTCTGACCCTGTGAGGCAGCAGTGCTAACCACTGTGCCACCGTGCCGCCCATATCTCCCTGTCAGCTTGTCATCAGCCTTTGTTTGCCTCTCCTTTATTCTCTGTCCCTGTTTCTCAGCACCATCTCCATGTATTCTATTCCACTTCATCCCCAACCCTACTCTCCCATGGTTAGCATAACTATGACCAGCTGCAAAAAAAACAGCAATTGCTGGAAAAGCTCAGCAGGTCTGGCAGCCTCTGGGAAGAGAAATCAGAGTTAACGTTTCCGGTCTGGTCACCCTTCCTGAGAATGGATGGTAAGCAGGAAAATGTTTCTATGCAGAAGATAGGGGAGGGTGAGGGGGGGAAGATCATCAGATGAAATGAGGTTGGTGACTAGGTTGATACAATGGGCTGATGTGGCATGGTGGGGTCATGGTCAAGGGGGAGGTAGGAGGAGGTCCCTGAGAGCTGGCGCTCAGCCTCTGCAATGTAGAGGTCAATCCGCTAGACAACAGCAGCACCCACCTTTCTAGACATGGTTGGATCTGAGCGTGAGGAGTGGAGTCAGCTCAGAGGATGACAGATTGGATTGGGTGAGAGAGGCAGAAAAATTGAGATAACTAGCGTCATGTCGACAGTTCTTACTGAACAGATCGAGTGCAAGGAAAATGCCAGAGGAAGGAGTCCAGGTGGAGGGAGGGTGTTAGAGCTGGGCAAAGAGGTCTGTGGGACAGGGAGAGGACTCTTGTCCAAAGAAATGGGTCTGGAGACGAAGGCAACGGAAGAAGAGGTTGATGTCATGTTGTGCCTGAAATTCTTGAAGGTGGGGATGCAAAGGGGAGACTTTTACTGAATACATTATGGTCAGCATCACAGAAAGGACAGTTAGGAGGGATAGTGAATACCCCACAGGACTTGACTTGAAACTTTAACTCTGTGCCTCTCTTCAGAGATGTTGCCAGACTGGGTGAGTTTCTCTAGAATCTTCTGGTTTTATTTCAGTTTTATGTTTTATTAAATAGTACAGACTGCGTTTCAAACAAAATTCTGAAATATTCACCAGATGTTAACAAACTGTACATATGGTGTCTTGTGAAAACGAATGATGATGAAACATAATTCGGGATTCAGGAACTCGGGCAGCTTTGCTATTCTGTAGTCAGATCGGAATATCTAAATCACACACCCACACTACATTTCCTGATGAAGGGCTTATGCCTGGAACGTTGATTCTTCTGCTCCTCTGATGCTGCCCATCTGCAGTCCTTACTTCTCCTAGTTGATTTCAACCCACACTATATATGTCTTACAAAACAAAAGGCCATTGACAATAATAAACACTGGACTGCTAACATTATCTGCTAACATTGGAAAGTATTGGGCAAATCATTGACTTGCATTTCCCGTCATTAGGAGGATTTTAGAATATATCTGCAATGCTGCAGAATGTAAATTATTCATGGCATGGATCAAGCTTATTAGGACTGACCCTTTGAAGAGCATCATACCCATACCCAGCTGCCTAGCCCAACCTTGTAATCCTACATTTTCCATGGCTAATCCCTCTAACCTGCACATCCCTAGACAACTAAGCATGGCCAAACCCATCCACCTAACCTGCACATCTTTGGATTGTGGGGGGGGGAAACCACACAGACACAAGGAAAATGCGCAAACTTCACACAGACTGTTGCCTGAGGCTGGAATTGAACTCAGTTCCCTGGTGTTGTGAGGCAGCAGTGCTAACCACTGTGCCTCTGTGCACCCCCCATCCCCTCCACCCCACCCCCCCCATCCCTGCCACCACAATGCTGCAGATTCCCATCATGTTTGTATTTAATTAAAATCTGAGATTGGAAGCGCATCTCAGTGAAGGTAATCATTAAGTTATTATTGGTTATTGGCAAATCCCATCTGGCTCGCAAATGCCTCTTAGGGGAAAGAAATCTGCCATCCTTAACTGGTCTGCTCCAAGTGATTCCAGACACTTGGTTGACTCTTAACTTACCTCAGAAATGGGTTAGCAAGCCACTCAGTCCAAGGGTTATTAAGGTCCAACAACAAATACTGACTTTGCTAGCAATACCCATTGAACAAAATTATGGAAAGATTTGCATACTCAAATTCCCTCGCTCTATACCTCTATATGCTATTTACCTTTTTAATTGCCTATTGACATTCTGATGGTGGCTGTCACAAGTAAAGATGGTATTTATTGCCCTTGGTGTTGAAAGGGAAAATAGACATTGTAGGGGGGAGCTAATGGGGAAATAAACTATATTTCCCATAAGAAGAGGCCTATGACAACAGTATGAGATGTTGATATGTAATATGATTGGACAAAATGATCATGTGCATTAGTTTAAATATGATTGGATCATAGTCACATGCACATGAGTTGAACATGATTGGATAATATAGTCATGTGGCACATGGTAATGTCCCTACCGAGTAAAGCTAGGAGTTCTGGCTTCAATTCTTGCCTACTCCAGAGTGTTTTGGAACATCCCTGGATAAATTGATTTAAAAATATGCTACCAGGGTTGGATGGAGGTCAAGTGAACCAGCATAGAACAGGCTCCTCAGTCCACCATAGAGCATGTAGGGTTTTAATTGGAAGGTATTACTTATGGAAACAGTTGATTAGAATCTGTAAGCAAAGTTACAGTCACTGAGAATTGAGAATGTGGCGCTGGAAAAGCACAGCAGGTCAGGCAGCATCTGAGGAGCAGGAGAATTGATATTTCGGGCATAAGCCCTTCATCAGGAATGAGTCACTAAGAGCCTTGCGTTCCTCAGGGATACGATCACCTCCGTGCAGTACAGGGGAGTGGACACCTGCCTCATCAGCCTGGACCAGGAGAAAACCTTTGACAGGATATCGCACACCTACATGTAGGACGTGCTTTCCAAAACAGGCTTTGGGGAGGGAATCTGCAACTGGATCCTACTGCTCTACACCAACATCATTAGTGCAGTCTCAACTAACGGGTGGGAATCAGAAAGCTTCCCGATCAGATTAGGAGTCAGGCAGGGGCTGCCCACTGTCCCCTGCCTTGTTTATGTGTTACATAGAACCCTTTGCTGAGTCCATCAGGAGGGATGTGAGTCTGAGAGTGGGGACTGTTCCAGGCAGTGGAGGCCTGCAGATCAAAGCCTCCCTGTACACGGATGGCGTCACCTCTTTCTGCTGGGATCCGCTGTCAGTGCACATTCAGAAGCACCAGTTCTAACTGTCCTCAGGAACCAAAGGAAATCGAGGCAAGAATGAGGCTGTGTTCTTTGGGAACTGGAGAGACCGATCCCTTATCCCCTTCGCCATCAGTACAGATTACCTGAGGGTGCTGGTTATTTGGTTCGTTAGGGCTGGGGTATGCGGCAAAACTTAGGAGGAGTATGTCACCAAAAAGAGACAGAATCTAGGCAGATGGCACCACCGGTCCAAGGGTAAAGACCTGGCCTCAGTCACCCAGGCCGTCTTCCACTTCATTTGGAGATCAAAGATGGACCGAGTCCAAAGTGACCTGATGTATAAAGAACTAGACAAAGGAGGTAAGAACAATCCCACATTACCCTCACCCTGATAGACATCTTTGTGTGCAGCTGGATCAAGCTGTGTGTAGGTCCTCGGTACACAAGCACCAAGTGTGACTCCGTACTGAGGTTCTACCTGTCCCCGGTCTTTCAAAGGATGGTATTAGCCTTGCTGTTGCGGAATGTTCCATACCACCCTTGCAGAGAAATTTGTAAAGAGAAACACCTTTGATCACAAGTCCATCAGGAAGTGGTCAGCACATAACATCCTCAAGACCCTGCGGGAAAAGGAGAGGGTAGATCCTGTTGGTGTTTTCGTGAGCAGGCTGTCAAATTCGTTTGGCAGAATCGCCGGAACTTTCCACCAGGACATCGCTTGGCTGGTGGTGAAAAGGGCTCTTTATGCATGCCTGGACCCTCTGTACCAAAGCACGCTGACCTCAAAGCAACTGTGGGGGAGGGGGGTACAGACTGTAACACACGTCATTCTGGGATATGCCTATGCAAAGGAAATTTGGAGAGAGACGCAATGGTTTCTGTTGAGTGTCCCAAGCAGAAACCACAGCCCAGTAATGATCTCCTATAACCTCTTCCATCAGGCAGAAGATACAGGAGCCTGAACACATGCAGCAATTGGTTCAGGAACAGTTTCTTCCCAGCTGTTATTAGACTGATGAATGGACTCTCTGACCTCAAAAAATGCTGACCTTGCTAACATTGATCTCAGTCACCCTACGCAATGTTACCTATCTCCCTCCATCTAAATCTTTTGTTCTATCCATCCTTGCTTACTATGATCTGCCTGTACTACCCATAAACAAAGCTTTTCACTGTACTTTGGTACAATTGACAATCAATCAATCAATCAATCAATCTACAGTCTGTTCCCCAGGACACACACCAAGACAAACATCAACTGTGCCTGGAGGACGCATTAACTCAGTGAAAGATGCTCTTTGGTCTGCCCGAAATGTGCTGGTTTTTCACTTGAAATTGTGGACCCTGACTGAGCGTCGCAGACTGACACATTCCAAGGTCCAGGACCATGTGCTGGGGGACGCACTAAAGTTTGGGGCAGCTGCTGCCAAGGCGCGGTGGGGGATGACCACCATGATAGGTCCTTCGGCCAAACATAACAGGGGGTCCTTTCAGTTACTGGACCCTCCCTAATGCCCGGGTTAAATGTCAAGAGTTTAATTGTAAATATAGAGAAAGCTGAACCCAAGGTGATTTTCTTCTCTGTAAGTAAAGACAGTGTGGATCTGAATGGCTTCATGGACTGTGTATGTACGTGAAGATTTCCTTCTATGAATAAAGTATATTTTTGCAATTAAAAAGAGGTCTGTAAGCAGAGTTATAAAGACTTTGTTCTTGTGATAAGGATTAAATTGTGTACCATTTTCCTTTGTTCATTCATAAGCTGATTAGCCAGCATTTCTTGCCCATTTGTAATTGTCATAATGACAGTTAAGAGTCTAACACATCGCTGTGGGTCTAGAGTCACATGAAAGCCAGACCAGGTAAGGATGGCAGTTTCCGTCTCTTAAGTAGAATTTTGGTGGGTTTTTCCTGGCATTCAACTATGGATTTATGGTGAAATAACTCTGGAGAGGCTAGCATCCCATCACCAAGTCACCCTTTATTTACACATGCAGAGTAAATGACATTGGCCCAGCTCCCTCAGAGCCAGCTCTCTGGGTGAACAGAACCTCTGACACTCCTGTTTAAATCTGTCAGCCAGGGCTCCCTGATTGACCCCGATTAACAGCCCCAATCAGGGAAACCATATTCAATGACACCTGGCTGACCTCATTACACCAGGTCCTCATTGGATTCTCAATTCCAGATTTTTCTTGAAATACATTCCACTGTCAGCCATGGCAGGACTTGAACCTGGGATTCCCTAGAACATTACCTGGGGTTATGGGATTAACAAAGCAGCGATAATACCACTAGGCCATCACCTCCTTTCTTGATGTGTGCTTATCCCATGCATGTGTGAATAAACAGAGAAAAATGAGTCTTGATGTAATAAAAGGTTAAATTCACCCTTGCATAAGCCACTTCATGAGATGGTGAAGTGTGCAATTATAGAGTTATGTATTGGACAGCCTAGGTAGATTTTGTACCCTAAAAGACATGCATTTCTCCAACAGTCTGACCGTTTCAGGGACACTCCTATTATAAGGCAGCATGGTGGCTCAGTGGTTAGCACTGCTGCCTCACAGCGCTAGGGACCCAGGTTTGATTCCAGCCTCGGGCGACTGTGTAGAGTTTGCACATTCTCCCCGTGTTTGCTCTGGATTTCCTTCCGCAATCCAAAGATGTACAGGTTTGGGTGGATTGGCCATGCTAAATTGCTCATGGTGTCCAGGAATGTGTAGGTATGGTGTATTAGTCAGGTGTAAATGTAGAGTAATAGGAGAGGGGAATGGGTCTGGGTGGGTTACTCTTTAGAGGGTTGGTGTGGACTTGTTGGGCCAAATGGTCTGTTTCCACACTGTAAGGATTCTATGAACACACTTATATTTTCAGATTGGTCTTTCAGATTCATCTTTCAAAGAATCAGTTGTGTGCTGAAATTTCCCATGTTCCTATCAGAGGCCTTTGGATAATTTCTCTTGCCAATATAATCACCATCCGCAGGAGTGCTTCACCCCAGTGTGTGTGAGTCCCTCTACTTTTATAATACTGTTCGAAAGAATGATTGCCAATGAAATGTCATTTCTTCCTTCACAATGAAGACGGAAGAAAGAAAATAGAAACAGGAAATGCTGGATAGATTCAGGAAGTTAGGCAGCATCTGTGGCGAAAGTTATCGGAGGTAATCTTTCATCCATCTAACCTTTCAGGTGAATAAGTTGCATGTGACTAAAGAAAACCAACCTCAAATATTAATGTTGTTTTCATCTCTCTCTCCAAAGGAGTGTTTCCAACACTTTTCAGTTTTCATTTCAGATTTCCACCATTTTGCTTGTCATTATCGCAGAAACATAGGAAATGGCAGTAGAGTAGGTCATTTGGCCCTTTGAACCTGCTGAACCATTCAATATGATCATCCCTTCAGCCCAACAAACGATACCTAACTCCTTCTTGAAAGCATTCAATGCTTTGACCTCAACCACTTTCTTTGGCAGAGCATTCCACAAGTTCACCACTCTCTGGGTGAAGATATTTCTCCTCATCTCGGTCCTAAATGGCCGATCTTCCATCCTTAGACTGTGACCCCTGTTTCTGGACTCCCTGGTCATCAGGAACTTTCCTACGTTTAGCCTGACCAGTCCTGTTAGAATTTCGAGATACACTTCAATCTTCTGACTTCAGAGAGTATAGTTCTAACTAACCTCATCCCTCAGCGTCAAGACCCCTTCAGATATCCCTCTAGCCTTTCTGATTCACAGCCTCCATTTTGTTTAAAGTCATGAGAACACTTAGTCTCCCATATCGAATGGAGACATTCCACACTGGGCCCTTGAAGTGAGTTGCAAAGATGATGGTCACACCATCAGTTTGAACTGATTTTGAACTCAAGTCACAGTAAAGAGCGTACACTAATCCACAGCATTAACCTAAGTCTGGTTTTAATGTCCTTTTGTGTAGTGATGAGTCCAGCACTAAATCCAAGACATTAAATGTAGACAAGGGTCGTATTTTAAAAGGCTGCTGGCGTTGAACATGGTCTTAGAAAACTCAAATGTTTCAATCAGATTTCCTCTTAAGGATTCAAATTTTGAGCTAGGCACCAAACCCGCTGTGTTGAGCTAAAGGTCATTCTGAACTCATTACTGGAGAAATGATTAGATTATTAGAGCTTCATTAAGCATCCTATTATGAGGCATTGTATAAAGTGATAAGAACTGGGCTCAAGTGAATCCATTTTGAAATCCCTAGCTGAGACATCGAGAAATGAGGGAAGATTTATCACCTATTATTGTACAGCGTACTTTACCACAATAACCTTAAGGAGCAATGATACAATCTTATTACAGAGAGAGTAAGAAATATCTGGGAGTCGTAATGACAGAAATCAATTGTCTCATAGCATGTTGTAAAACAGGATTAAGAGTTGTTATCCAAATGCCACAATTAGATTATTACCTTGAGCTGCTGCAAGCATTTTTCCTTTTCTCTATTATCTAAGGCTTAATCAAGACTATTATTTGTTTTTCACTTGCTATTTTTATTTGACTTCATGTGATTGGTGTAGGGATGTGGACACTGGAAGTGTGAAGTAGCAGGAATGTTTTCTGTTCAACACACAGTTTTCTCAATGAGCAACCGCTCAAAGGGCTGAGTTACTATCTGATTACGGCTCACTCCTTTCATGTTTGCCTGCCCTCCAGGACTCTGCTTTTCTTACCTGGTTTTCTAATCCAGAGAAACACAGTGTATACCTGATCTGAGAGTCTTCCAATGTACCACATGATTTTATAAACCTCAATAAGGTCACCCCTCAGCACCAGGGAAAATAACCTCAGTCTACTCAGCCTCTCCCTTTAGCTCAAACCCTCCAACCCTGGCAATATCATTGTACATCCTTTCTGCACCCTTTCAATTTTATCAGTTCTTCACACAAAAGATAACAAAACCTAAAATTCTATCCTTCTTGAGGCCTGGGATTAATTGCAAATTTCAAAATAGATCATTTTCTAGGCAAGGATATTAAAGATAACAGAACCAAGATGAGGGGCAGATCAACAAAGACTTTGCAGAAAGTGAACATTTTTCACACTTTATTACGAATGCAAGAACAATGAAGAAAATGAAGCCTGGATATTTTCACAAGAGCTTTGATCTACTGCCTGAAATTTGTTCCAAACTCTCAGGAGTAACAGTTTCTTGATTAAAGGTTCGAGGTGAGCTGCTGGGATGGATTGAGGATTGGCTATCTAACAGAAGGCAGAGAGTTGGGATAAAAGGTTCTTTTTCAGAATGGCAGCTGGTGACGAGCGGTGTCCCGCAGGGTTCGGTGCTGGGGCCACAGCTGTTCGCATTATATATTAATGATTTGGATGAGGGAACCGGGGGCATTCTAGCGAAGTTTGCCGATGATACAAAGTTAGGTAGACAGGCAGGTAGTACTGAGGAAGTGGGGAGGCTACAGAAGGATCTAGACAGGTTGGGAGAGTGGTCCAGGAAATGGCTGATGGAATTTAACGTGAGCAAGTGCGAGGTCTTGCACTTTGGCAAAAAGAATATAGGAATGGACTACTTTCTAAATGGTGAGAAACTTAATAAAGCCAAAGCACAAAGGGATCTGGGAGTGCTAGTCGAGGATTCTCTAAAGGTAAACATGCAGGTTGAGTCTGTGATTAAGAAAGCGAATGCAATGTTGTCTCTTATCTCAAGAGGGTTGGAATATAAAAGCAGAGATGTACTACTAAGACTTTATAAAGCTCTGGTTAGGCCCCATTTGGAGTACTGTGTCCAGTTTTGGTCCCCACACCTCAGGAAGGACATACTGGCACTGGAACGTGTCCAGCGGAGATTCACACGGATGATCCCTGGAATGACAGGTCTAGCATATGAGGAACGGCTGAGGATACTGGGGTTGTATTCGTTGGAGTTTAGAAGATTAAGGGGAGATCTAATAGAGACGTACAAAATAATACATGGCTTTGAAAAGGTGGATGCTAGAAAATTGTTTCTGTTAGGCGAGGAGACTAGGACCCGTGGACACAGCCTTAGAATTAGAGGGGGTCATTTCAGAACGGAAATGCGGAGACATTTCTTCAGCCAGAGAGTGGTGGGCCTGTGGAATTCATTGCCACGGAGTGCAGTGGAAGCCGGGACGCTAAATGTCTTCAAGGCCGAGATTGATAGGTTCTTGTTGTCTAGAGGAATTAAGGGCTACGGGGAGAACGCTGGCAAGTGGAGCTGAAATGCGCATCAGCCATGATTGAATGGCGGAGTGGACTCGATGGGCCGAATGGCCTTACTTCCACTCCTATGTCTTATGGTCTTATGGTCTTATAAATTGACTGTATAATAGATGCCTTATGATGGTGGTCACATGACAATGGCAGATCAAGAGGAACATTTGCACATGATTGCATTTCAACCCAAACAAAATTATTGCCAATTTGTTGACATCCTCTCAACTTCAGTTTGCCTCCTATAGTAAGCATTTGCTTAGCTGTGTCAGGTCATGCATTAAAAAAAGCATTGCAGCAAACAATGTTCAGGCTTTCAGACTATCTCAAAAATGCATTGCTTGATAAATTATCTCCTGAACTGCTGATTGGGCGTTGTTTTACTCAAATTGGCCCAAGCCTTGCCTATGCAACAAAGATTAATGCACTACAGAAACAATCCATTGGCTTTACTCTGTTAACAGCCTGGAGCAGTGAGTCCCGGGTGGAGACCAGTACAGAGAAGGCAGTCCTGGAACTTTCCTCGGAGCAGCTGAGTGCCAGGATGGAGCGGTCTGGGGCTTGGAGTGAGCGGGGACGGCTGTTGGACTGGGGTCAGACCACGTGGGGAGCTTCTGCATGACTACCCTTTAACGTTTATTTGAAATTTCCCACCCTGCTTTAGTGTCAACCCTTCAATGATGTCCTACTTTTAAGTTATTGTTCAACTCTGTTAAGTAATGCAATTAATTTTACGCTGTATCTAAGAATTGCATCTAGGTACTTGCACCTAAGATGTCCCCATAAGAAGGCAGACATTGTAAAAGCTTTTCACAGTGCTCCTACAATGGCATTACATGTGACAATAAAAGGATATTCCACATTCTATATCCTAATATTCATTTTTAGAATGGTGGAAAGACTTAAAAGCTGCCAGAATAAACAAGGTGCCTGCTTCATCCATGAGCAATGCCACAGAAGGTTGACGAGCAACTTTTAACCTCTTCAGGCTGCTGAACCCAAAATACAAACTGATTCCCTTTCACGAAGACCAAATCCACATTCGTCTGTGTTTGAGCTATTTGTTTTGAAAGAACAGAACTGCAGATGAATTTCAGATCCATCATTACTGTTAATTCAAAATATATTTGGAATATGTTTGGGATAAACTGAAGAAATATAATTGCAGCTATTTAGTTTTGAGGCACAATGTCAGTGAGTCTTCAATGGACTAATTGAAGACTTGTAGTAATTTAGTTTGCTTCCATCCGATGAGGCAGACATTTTTTTTGTCTCACCCTTGGACGAGGGTGGAAGGTTGTCTCACCCTTCCTCAATTCATTTCAAATCTGCTCAGCAGTTTGTACTAACACAAACTAGTTTACTTTTTAACAGTCTATCATGTGGTTTGTCTCTGATTTTTATCTGTTTCTCTCCCATTTGCTTTCCTTGAAGATAATACCCCTGAAGTGAAAAGGCATGTTACACCAGGTTATAGTCCAACAGGTATATTTGGAAGCACTAGCTTTTGGTCATTGCCCTGGTGAAGAGGCAGTGCCGTGAAACAACCACCTGATGAAGGAGCAGCGCTGCGAAAGCTAGTGCTTCCGAATAAACCTGTTGGACTATAACCTGGTGTTGCGTGATTTTTAACTTTCTGATTTCTGGTATAGGGCTTTTACCTGAAGTGTTGATTTTCCTGCTTCTTGGATGCTGCCTGACCTGCTGTGCTTTTCGAGAACTACATTCTCAACTCTAATCTTCAGGATCTGCAGTCCTCACTTTCGTCTGATTTTTAACTTCGTCTACACTCTTCCTCTCTATTCTCGATATAATTTTCACCCCCTCCTTCACACACAAGGGTCTGAATATTATGTTTAATCACAGGGTAAGGGAGGGGAACGTGCGAGATCTGCTAACTCCTGGTCTTGCTGTTACATCACACCAAATCAAGCTTTGACTGGTCAATCAATGGATGCCGATGGGAATATTGGCCAATTTGTACAGCGTAGGGGGCAATTGTGACAACGTGGCACTTATGTTGGGATGTCAGGTGGCGTGGTGAGAGGGTGTACACATAAGGGGGCAGATCTAAACCAGCTGTCTATCAGAGGATGGAACATAATTCCAATACCGTGCAAAATGAACATGGCAGCGGTCCTCCAGTTCGGATTGGATAGGTAGCATCAGAGTGTTTGCATTGTCTGTATTTCAGCTTATCTTGAACCACAGATTGGGAACAGTATCGCTTTACTGAGCCTAATTGCAATGACTGGTTGCAAGAAGCAAAGGAACACACTAAGCAGAGGAAAAGTGAACTCAGCATCAATCCCAGCCACCCATTTAAAACAACCTTACCCTCTTATGCTTGCCTCAATTAACCCATCAGCTTGCGCCCTGTGACCTGTTGTCTTTGTCATGCATCCTTGGACTGCAACACCCAATTCCCACCCCCCTCCCCCCTCCTCATGTGCCCCCCCATACCTGGTGTAACTCACTCGTAGATATTCTCCTAACAACTTCCTGTTTGGAGGGTGAAACAGAGCTAATGTATCAGGTTAAGAACCTTTCATCAGAAGTGGCTACATTCTGTGCCAAGTTCATGCGATGGCTCAACCTGTCCAAGTAAGAAGTAAAGTTGTCATTGCCTTACTGGACCATAGGACTGCTCTTTCATTAAAGAGATTGTGAGATGCCTGGTTTAACCTGAAGGTCACCACATTTCAGGCGAGCGGAGAGATGAAGAAGGGGAGTTCTTCATGGTGAACTGAGCCAGTGTGGGAATTGATCTTTTTTTTTAGATTAGATTTCATTACAGTGTGGAAACAGGCCCTTCGGCCCAACAAGTCCACACCGCCCTGCCGAAGCGTAACCCACCCACACCCCTACATTTACCCCTTACCTAACACTACGGGCAATTTGGCATGGCCAATTCACCTGACCTGCACATCTTTGGGCGGTGGGAGGAAACTGGAGCACCCCGAGGAAACCCCGCAGACACGGGGAGAATGTGCAAACTCCACACAGTCAGTCGCTTGAGGCGGGAATTGAACCCGGGTCTCTGGCTCTGTGAGGCAGCAGTGCTAACCACTGTGCCACCGTGCCGCCCAAAGTGGTCCTCTGCTATTAATGTCACTCATGTATTACAAAGCAAGGATCCAAGCCAACTGGTCCCACACATACACTAGCACGTCTTTAACGATGAAGAAATGTTCAGCTCGCCTTGCAAATTGTGTCTCAATGAGAGTGCTCCTGGTTCTAAGTCAGGATGAAGTCTCACTGAACTAGGACCTACGACCTCAAGTCATCTGAAAGGATTTTACAACCTATGAAATACTTTTTAAATGGAGTTATAGTTGCAATGTAAGAAATGCAACAGCCAATCTGCACTCAGTAAATTCCCACAAACAGCCATGATAATAACAAGATGTTTTAATGATGTTGACCAGGGGGATAAAAAGTTGCTAGAACATCAGAAAGAATTGCTCTTATTCAAAACAGTGGCCTTGATTTTTTTCCCATCCGTTTGGGAAGAATCACAGAATCCCTACAATGTGGAAACAGGCCTTTTGGCCCAACAAGTCCACACCAACCCTCTAAAGAGTAGCCCACACAGATCCATTCCCCTGCCTTATTGCTCTACATTTACCCCTGACTAATGCACCCAACCTACACATCCCTGAACATTATGAGCAATTTAACACAGCCAATTCGCCTGACCTGCACATCTTTGGATTATGTGAGGAAACCAGATCACCCAAAGGAAACCCACATAGACACAGGGAGAATGTGCAAACTCCTTACAGACAGTTGCCCAAAGCTGGAATCAAACCCAGGTCCCTAGCACTAGGAGGCAGCAGTACTAACCACTGAGCCACGTAGCCACCCCCAGAAGGAAAAGGGAGTTGAATGTAACGACTCATCCTAAAGGCTGTGCCTCCAACAATGCAGCACTTCCTCAATACTCCCCTGGAGTGTCAGTATTGAAGTTTGTGCTGGTTGGAGGTTCAAGCAACTCTGCAAATATAATTGCAAATGACAAATTAAAGCAGCAGTGTTCTAAAATAGCATTGCTTTGGCACAGCTTTTTTTATTGATGAAACAGTAACTGATGCTTATTCAAGGGGATGTAAACATTCCATGGTATTATGCGCAAATGAACAAAGAAGTAGTCCCATTGTTTTGGATGAGTTTTCATCTTGAACCAAGACAAGAGTTGGTGTTGACCATGGCGCCTGTATAAAATTGACTCGTGCAACAGTTAATTTAATTGGAATAATTCTGAAAGAGAACAATGTTATATGATTGCAATATTTTTCCTTTCTTAAACTTTATTCCAAATTTCCTCTCTTAAATTGAGATTTACTCCATTTGCAGTTTGAATTCTTTCCAAATCTAATTCCTGCATTTGTATATTTTCTCACAAGCCTTGTCTCATTGCTCACCCTTGTGATCAAATGACCATGGACCGAAATTGGACATTCTAAATTGACCCACAGCTGGTGAAGTTGGTCCTGACAGAAAATTAGTCACTGAATTAAGTAGCAGGTAGCAGGCATCAGCTACGGAGAACAGTGGAAACTGAGGTTAAAGAGGTCATAAAGGTTGAGGGGGAACCAGTTATAACCAGCCGAGGGGTGTGTATCGGAGAAATATCGATCAGACTCTCTGGCACCTTGAGTTCCAACCAGTACCTGAGGATATGCTTTTTATACCTCCCCGGTATCGCAACAGGGTTGGCGTGACTCCATTGGATGCTTTAAATCCTGCTCATGACCCCAAAGGCCACAGAACATTCAGGAAGGTTCAGGGTGAGGAGGATAAAAATGCTCACACCTAGAATCCCCCTACTCAGGGAAGAGGCCCATCAAGACTCATGGCAGGAGACCATGCAGTAACCCAAGGCTGCCCTGGCCTGCCAGGGCCAAGGCTGTGCAAGAGAGCCAGCCCATGTCAAGGAGGAAGGGGATTCCTTTGGACCAGCTCTAACACATGGATCATTGTGGGTAATATCCTTTCTCAGATGGATAGAGCTAGATGAAGAGCAAATTTCATGTGGAATTTGGGAAATGCTCATATGGCATTTTTAATAAGAAACATTTTGTTAATAAAATCGAGTTGAACCACAAACCGAATACTGTGTCCCATTGTCCGCATTATTGACCAGGGGAATAGTCAATTATAAAGTGTCCAAAGAATGGACAATGTTATACTGAGGCATAGTAGTGATAAATAAGGATGAAATCAACTCTTAGCCATTTGTTGTTTTACAAACAGCAGATCTCAAATGCCAAGTGGTATAGTGAGTTAACACACAGACCTTTCTCATCAGTGAATTAGGTTCCCATCAAACCTGGATGATAGAAGACTAGAAGATGATGGAAACTACATGAGCTTCTGTAAACAGTAAAACTCAGGTCAATTTTGAAGTAACTCTACAGCAGCCAGTATCCCGCCACCAAGTCATTCATTATTTACACAGAAACAGTCCTTGACTATTGTACTGCCTCACACAGAGTCAGGCACCAGAATGTCAGTGTCTCTTACCCTCACCTTTTTATGGGCAAAAGTGGGTACTGCAGATGCTGGAGATTAGAGTCAAGATTAGAGTGGTGTTGGAAAAGCACAGCAGGTCAGGCAGCATCCGAGGAGCAGGGAAATTAACATTTCGGGCAAAAGTAGGGGCATTTGCCTGAAACGTTGATTCTCCTGCTCCTCGGATGCTGCCTGACCTGCTGTGCTTTTCCAGCACCACTCTAATCGTGACCCTCCCCTTTTTATGTCAGCCAGAGCTCTTTGATTGGATCAGGCTAACAGCCCCAGTCAGGGAACTCGTATTCGATTGGGTCCTGCCGGCTGACCTCATTACAATCATGACAGATTTCAAGAACAAAAGTCTAAAACGTTACTCCCCGATCACTTTTGTGTCCAAACCAAACCCACAACACTTTCCTGGCCTTATAATTCTGTCCCTTTTTATATAAAGTAATCACAACTGCAGCTAGAAACGGGTCTAGATCTTGCTAGAGTTGGATCATGGTTAACCACACAAATTTTCCCAAAAACCCACTCTTTCTGAAAGGAGCAATCTGCTAACATCGAACTGAACTCTGAAATTGAATCTGAAATTGTCATGCCTTGCTCCCAGCAAATCTCCTTCACTGAAACAAGTGAACACAATCTATTCCCTTCATCATCTAAGCCTTGAACAAATCACCCTCAGGCCTCTGCATCTCGAAAATGTAGAACCTCATTTCTTTCAGTTTGCATTGCTACTGAAGTTGCTTCAAACTGGGATCAAGGGGATGAAGTCATCACTGTCTACTCACTGTGAAAGTCAGATTGGAAAAGCATTTGTATCCATCGCAATCCAGTTACTGACAACTTAGTACAACTTGGTAATCCTACTCAGGTCACAGGATGACTGGTAAGAGCAAACATCAATGGTGCCACAGTAGTGTTCTGATGTTAATAAATAGGATGGATAATAACAGTGAGAACACTTCAGGCTACTTAATTGTATATGAATAAGGTTCTCTATCATTCCATATCTTTCCTTTCTGTGGAGATGCTGCTGTTGGACTGGGTCGGACAAAGTCAGAAGTCAAATGACATCAGGTTATAGTCCAACAGGTTTATTGAAAGTCACAAACTTTTGGAGCACTGCCCTTTCATCAGGTGAAGTCAGGACTTCACCCTGATGAAGGGACAGCAATCCAAAAGCTTTGCGATCTTAAATAAACCTATTGGACTATAACCTGGTGTTGTGTGACTCCTGTCTTTGTCTGTTCTGATGGAAGGTTGATTTGCTTCTCTCCTGTAACAACAGCACAGATGTAAGAGTATAGGTGCCACAATTAGCAAACTGAGGATGATTGGCTTGATTTATTGAAGCAATAGGAAGAGAACTCAACTATGTGCCAATCTCATGCCAAATTTGATCTTGAATTGGGAGCTATTAGCACAGTTTGTTGAAATATGAATGCCCACTCAGTGTGACCTCTAGCAGAGGGTAACTGCAAAGCAAGATTTTGTGATCTCTGTGCACTAGCTCCTCTTGACTTTTTGCACATTGTTGACATGGAGTAGACCTTATGCAAAGGATAATATTAACAAATAAATTAAAATGGAATGGATTCTCCCCTATCTTGAGGGAATTCAGAATTAGACTCAGAACTATTTCTCTGTAAATATTTGCCATGCTCATTCCAAATTCCTCTCCGTGCATTATTTTAATGTAGCTTTAAACTAAAAGGGTAGCCCTGATCAACATGAACGCCTACAATTCCACACCCTTTCCCAGTGACCTGACTGGCAGCTTCATAAACAAGGTCTGACATATTTACTCACAGTTCAAGCTTAATATCAAAAGAAAAATGCATTAGAGCTATTCTGAGGGGTAAAGGTTAAGACATTTAGAT
Source organism: Chiloscyllium punctatum (assembly GCF_047496795.1). Classification (NCBI taxonomy): domain Eukaryota; kingdom Metazoa; phylum Chordata; class Chondrichthyes; order Orectolobiformes; family Hemiscylliidae; genus Chiloscyllium; species Chiloscyllium punctatum. Next base: position 17,464,409 of record NC_092771.1, on the reverse strand, counting down.
CAATAATGACTGTACATTGTATTTGATGTGGAGGTGCCGGTGTTAGACTGGGGTGAACAAGTCACAGGTCACACAATGGGGTTGTCATCCAACAAGTTAGTTTGAAATCACAAGCTTTAGGAGTGCTGCCGCTTCATCAGGTGAAGTCTTGAAGATTTGAGCAACTGGTGAAGCTAACAATGGCAGCACAAATGGCACTTCCCATGATTAGGATGGTGGGATCAAGCCAAAAGGAAGTTTTGCCGAAACACACATAAGAATGGTGATATACGAATGGCAGCACCTGTGCAATAACAGACGCATGGGCCGTTACATTCTCCAACTGATGGATCATATCAAAGAACATTAACCTCTAGTTGTTTGCAAGAGATAGAGTGTGGATCATACCCAACCAGTCCATGGCTGAGCAGCACTTGAAATATCGAATTAAAATTAGAAACATCAAAAGTAGGAGTGAGAGTTTGGCATTTCAAGCCTGCTCCACCATTCAATATGATCATGCCTGATCCTCTACCTCTATGCTGTTCTTCTGCTTTCTCCCCATTCCTTTGATGCCTTTAATATTTACCATTGTACATAATTCTTTGAAGTTAGTGTCACATGTAGACAGGATGGTTAAAGAGGCATTTTCCATACTTGCCTTCGTTGCTCAGCCCTTTGAGCACAGGAGATGGGAAGTCATGTTGAGGTTGCACAGGACATTGATGAGGCCGCTTCTGAAATACTATGTCCAGTTCTCATCACCCAGTTATAGGAAGGATATTATTAAGCTGGAGAGGGTTCGTCAGAGATTTACCAGGATGTTGCCGGGAATGGGATAAAGGCTGGACAGGGCTGGGATGTTTTTTCACTGGAGTGTAGGAGGTTGAGAGGTGACCTTATAGAAGTTTATAAAATCATGAGTGGGATAAATAGAGTCAATGGTAGTTGTCTTTTCCCCAGGTTAGGAGATTTCAAGATGAGGAGATGTATTTTTAAGGTGAGAGGAGAGAGATTTAAAAACATGAGGGGCAAATGTTTTACACAGAGGGTGGTTTGTGTGTAGAATAAACTTCCTAGAATAAATTTAAAAGACACTTAGATAAGTGCATGAATAGGGAAAGTTTGGAGGGATATGGGCCAGGAGCAGGCAGGTGGGACTAGTTTAATTTGGGATCATGTACAGCATGAACTAATTGGATTGTATGACTCTACAACTCTCTGACTCTGTGATTCTATGATTCTATCATTGGAAACCATTTTATCATGTTAAGAATCACAGTGATACGCAATTTATAATTATTAGGCAGGCTTGGGGTGTGACTCATGTATGCATGCTAGAAACTTGATACAGTCACATGGAGGGCCATATCTTTTACAATAAGTCCTTGTATTGCACTTTTTCTGAAGAAGGGCCACAAGATTTGAAGCGTTAACTCCGTTTTTCTCTCCACAGATACCGGGAGAAATGAGGACTGCAGACACTAGAGAAGGCAGAGTCAAAAAGAGTGGCGCTGGAAAAGCACAGCAGGTCAGGCAGCATCCAAGGAGCAGGAGAGTTGATGTGTATAGATACTAAGGACAGCTGGTAGTGGCTTTTGGTGGCCAGTTGGTGTTCACGAATGTGGATCGTTAGCTGTCTGCCCGTTTGTCCTATCGTGCTTTATGCAGTCTATGCATGGATTCCTGTACACCATATTTGTCCTGCACATGATGTATATCTCTACATACAGGTGACAAGGAGCACAAATTTGACTGGAACAACACCACAATAATAGAACAAGCCAAACAGAGAATTCCTAGAAGCTTGTGGCACTCGTCCACAGACTCCATCAATTAACACATCGATGTAGACTCAAAATACCGACCACTGCAATGAACAAACAGGACCAGCAACTGGAAGAAGCAGGAACAAAACCAAAAAAAAATTCCAACCTACACAATGCAGCAGCGCTTCACAGGAGGTTCCACAGCACTGAGGATATCACCTGGAAAGGGGATGAAACATCTGTATCCCAGCTCGATGAACAGCAACTGCAACAGGCACCTGAGCTACAAGTCTTTACACAAACCTTGAAGTTCACTCTATGTATTGCACCTTTATGAAACTTGAAAAACAGATATTTTTAGTTTCCTTACAGCATGGAAACAGGCCATTAGGCCCAACCAGTCCACACCGACCCCAAAGAGTAACCCACCCAGACCCATTTCCCTCTGACCAATGCACCTAACACTCTGGGCAATTTAGCACGGCCAACTTACCTGGCCTGCACATCTTTGGACTGTGGGAGGAAACCGGAGCACCCGGAGGAAACCCACACAGTCACGGGGAGGATGTGCAAACTCCACACAGACAGTCGCCCGAGGCTGGAATCAAATCTGGGTCCCTGGTGCTGTGAGATAGCAGTGCTAACCACTGAGCCACCGTGCCACCCCTTTGCTGGTACGTTCTCCACGGCAGTGCTTTGAGCAGAGTAGAATTAATTGCATGAATGAATGAGTTGTATGAATTTAAACAAAAACGTGGTAGTTAACTGTTCCCTAATGCATTCTCCATTGCAGCAGCCCTAACAGTCAGAGTTCAATTGTTAACCAAACAGCACCGTCCTCGTGCAACATAAATTGTTGTTCCCCTTTGTGGTTTGGCATTCTTGTGATTCTGTCCTGATGTGTGCAAGATGGAAATCTTCAAAAGTGCAATACTTTTTTTTTAAGCAGGATCTGTACTAGCAAGCAACCAACCAGAGGTGGGAGGGGTTATTAATGAGGCAACATTTGATAAGATATGGGGAAACAAATGTGTGTCAGACCTTGAAATGACAAAGCACTTAGTCAACAGAAAGTGTCAATCGGCCCATGGGTACTTCCCCCACTTTCTCTGACCAGTTCCCTCGATAATTTCAACACGTCCATCAAATAACTGCTCCCTCACTCCTCCAAAATGAGCATCCCTTGCTTCTCCAATCTAACCATGTCATTGGAGTCACTCATCCTTACAATCATTCTCGTGAATCTTTTATGAACCTCTTTAAAGCCCTGTATGTCCTTCCTACTGGTGAGTCCCGGACTGGAGGCCACTGTGGGGAGGCAAGGCCTCGTAGGTTGGAGCCCAGCATGGTCTGGAGTCTTGGTGCCTGCACAGAGTGGGGTGGGAAGACTGCAAATTGAATTTTTTTTTATTTTTACTATTTACTCTTACGCTGGACATTTTCGTTTTTTTTCTAATTTATATCAAACACTTACGTCAGACGCTGAGGGGTGACCTTATAGAGGTTTATAAAATCATGTAGGGCATGATAGGATGAATAGAAAAGGTCTTTTCCCTGGGGTTGGGAAGTCCAGAACTAGAGGGCATAGGTTTAGGATGCGAGGGGAAAGATATAAAAGGGACCTAAAGGGGAATTTTTTCCAACAAAGAGGGTGGTGCATGTATGGAATGAGATGCCAGAGGAAGTGGTGGAGGCTGGCACAATTACAGCATTTAAAAGACATCTGGATGGGTACATGAATAGGAAGGGTTTAGAGGGATATGGGCCAAGTGCTGGCACGTGGAACTAGATTAGGTTTGGATATCTGATTGGCATGGACGAGTTGGACCAAAGGGTCTGTTATCATGTAATACATCTCTATACCTCTAAGACTCCATGACTCTATGCCTAGGTATATTGCACCTGACATGGTGTTGTAAGTGGCAACATTGCAAACATTTCATGGCACTTATTCAAGTGCATGTGACAATAAAGCTAATTCAATCCTGAGACTGTGGTGTCTAAAACTGGCCACAACACTCCAGTTGAGGTTATACCTGAGTGTTATAGAAATGAGCCATCACTTCCTCACTTTTGAATTCATAAAGTTCAGGGTTGTGTTGCCTGATCAATCACTTTCTCCCTGAAACATAAGCAGAAGCTGCTGGAGATACTTGGTACTTAGAGTAGCGTCTGTGGACAGGAATAATCCAAGAGCAACGTTCAAACCTGTGATGACTATCTTCACCCGTTCAGTTTTCATCGGAAGAGGATATCTGTTGTCTCTTTGGCACAGCTATGGCTCAAATTGGTCTTGGGCAGATTGAATTAGATTGGTCAGTTGTGGTGTAGGGCAGGATTCCATCCCAGTAGAAGTCTCAGTCTGCAATAAACACCCCAACCTCATGTTGCTTCAGGGTTTCAGGTACCCGCTCGGTTGGAAGAGAGGATCGGGGCATTTATAAAATCTAACCCATGCAAACAGTTACAAGGACCGTCAATGAAGATTTCCCACAGCTTGAAAGCAGGCCATTCAGCCCATTAAGTCCTTTCTGATCCACTAAAGACTATCCAGTCCAGACCTACCCTAGCCCTGTAACCCTGCAGTTACCATGGCTAATCCATCTACCCTACATATCTCCGGATATTATGGGCAATTGAGCATAGCCAATCCACCCTAATCTGCACATCTTTGGACTGTGCGAGGAAATCAGAGCACCCAGAGGGACCACGCAGACACAGGGATAATGTACAAACTCCACACAGACAGTTACCCGAGGCTGGAATCAAACCTGGGTCCCTGGCGCTGTGAGACGGCAATGCTAACCACTGAGTCACTGTGATGCCAAAAGGATAATGAGATAAAGATTGCCATTTCTTTTAACATTTCTTCATGAAGCAAAGTAAATACTTTCACCTCGGTCTGGGCTCCAAGTGATTATGGACCACTCGCTGAGTGATAAAGAATTTTCTCATATCATCCTTCTTCAGAGTCATAGAGTTATATAGAATGGAAACAGACCCTTCGGTCCAACCAGTCCATGCTGACCATGATCCTAAAGTAAACCAGTCCCCCCTGCCTGCTCCTGGCCCATATCTCTGCAAACCTTTCCTATTCATGAACTTATCCAAATGTCTTTTAAATGTTGCAACTGCACCCACACTCCACCACGTCCTCAGGAAGTTCATTCCACATACATACCACTCAAAAGAAAATGCATCTCACATTTTTTGTTTTAATTTTTCTCCTCTCACCTTAAAAATATGCCCCCTAAACTTGAAATCCTCCACCCTAGGAAAAAGACATCTACCACTCACCTTATCTATACCCTTCATGATTTTATGAACTTCTATAAGGTCACCCCTCAACCTCCGACACTCCAGTGAAAAATGTTCCAGCCTCTCCTTATAACACAAACCACGCATTTGCATCAACATCCTGGTTAATCTCTTATGAACTGTCTCTGGTTTAATAATATCCTTCCTATAACAGGGTGACTAGAACTGTCTCCAGTACTCCCTAATTACATCATTGTTCCTTGTTGTCCCTCTTGTTCCTGTTCCATTTCAGACCAGGAACAGTTTCTCCTTTATGATCAACGTGCTCATAAATTTTTAAAACTTTTATCAAATCTTCTGTCTAGGGAGAACAGTCCCAACTTCTTCAATCTACCGTCATATTCTCATTCTTTATGTAAGAAGGAGATATTGGAAAAGCACAACGGGTCAGGCAGCATCCGAAGAGCAGGAGAGTCGACGCTTTGGCCATTAACCTTTCATCAGGAATCCTGACTGGCTGTGCCTATCCAGCCCCACACTCTCGACTCTGATCTCCAGCATCTGCAATCCTCACTTTCTCCCTTTGACAGGGAGATGCCTTGGTTATCTGCTGTGGTCACACAGATCCCCTCTGTTTTTGTACAAGATGAGCATATTTACTTGCCTCTCAGGCACAAATCTATCCTTTAGCAGTAAACATAAACATTTGCAGAAATGTTTAAACAGAGTTAGTTTTTGATGATTTCAGGTCAACACCATCACCTTTTGGATGGGAAAGATAGTCAATGGTCATGCTGAGTTGCTTTGTGGTGGATTTGCTGTCTGGTTCCTTTGGAACAGGAAGTCAGAGAGTTATAAGGCATGGAAACAGACCATTTGGTCCAACCTGTCCATGCCAAATATAATCCCAAACTAAACTAGTCCCACCTGCCTGCTCCTGGTCCACATCCCACCAAACTTTTCCTATTCATTTCCTTATCCCAATGTCTTTTCAATATTGGAACTGTACCCACATCCACCACTTCCTCATTCCACACATGAACCTCGCTCTGTGTTAAAAAAAACTGTTGCCCCAAATGTCTTGTCCAGAATGACGCTGAACTTTTCCATGACAGCAATATTGTACAGTGTTAAGACAGTGTGCCACCCACCATTTTTGTTCAGTTCAGCGATGATCGTGTCTTCAATGTTAGAGCGAGTTGCTTGCTGTTGAACCTGTTCCTTTCTCAGTTCTGTCACACAGACCTCCCGTGTGCCCAGATTTGGCCACAAGTTGCAGAGGGGTGCAGCTGTGAGCGTCCAGCTGAGCTTGGACCCTGGCAGCTCCGCAAACATCAAGGTTCTATCTCCTTACTGTGAGGGGTTCAGGAGAGCACTGCCTTAGGTTGGAGTAACTGGCTCCATCCCAGCCACCATTCCTTTGGCCCTGCCAGTCTGTATGTAGAGAGTGCAGAGATTCAGGGGTGTGTAGATGATCCCACTATGAAAATGCAATCTGCACTTGGACATTGCCCTCCGAAAGAGCTTGATTTCAGATGTTAAGCTCCTGTTGGGGTCAGTGCTAGGATCCGAGGGTGACATTCTCTCTTGACGTTGTGGAATCCCTACAGTATGGAAATATGCCATTTGGCCCAGAATCCACAATGATCCTCTGGAGCATCCCATCCAGTCCCACATCCCTATCCTATCCCTGTATCCCTGCATTTCCCATGGTTAATCCACCTGACCTGCACATCTTGACTATGGGAGGAAACCGGAGCACCTGGAGGAAACCCAAGCAGACACGGGGAGAATGTGAAAGCTCCACACAGACAGTTACCCGAGGGCAGATTTGAACCCAGGTCCCTGGCACTGTGAAGCAGCAGTGTTAACCACTGACTCACCACGCCACTCCTTGATATCATTTCATGAGCTGATTCCTGTCCCTTCTATGTACGTGAAAACTGTCAGTGCTATGATCGTTACGAGTGGGAACTGTCAGTGCTATGATCGTTACGAGTGGGAACTGTCAGTGCTATGATCGTTACGAGTGGGAACTGTCAGTGCTATGATCGTTACGAGTGGGAACTGTCAGATGCTATGATCGTTCCGAGTGGGAACTGTCAGTGCTATGATGGTAATGAGTGGGAACTATCAGTGCTATGATGGTTACCAGTGGGAACTGTCAGTGCTATGATGGTTACCAGTGGGAACTGTCAGTTCTATGATGGTTACCAGTGGGAAATGTCAGTGCTATGATGGTTATGAGTGGGAACTGTCAGTGCTATGATGGTTACCAGTGGGAACTGTCAGTTCTATGATGGTTACCAGTGGGAACTGTCAGTGCTATGATGGTTACGAGTGGGAACTGTCAGTGCTATAATGGTTACGAGTGGGAACTGTCAGTGCTATGATGGTTATGAGTGGGAACTGTCAGTTCTATGATGGTTACCAGTGGGAACTGTCAGTGCTATGATGGTTACCAGTGGGAACTGTCAGTTCTATGATGGTTACCAGTGGGAACTGTCACTGCTATGATGGTTACGAGTGGGAACTGTCAGTGCTATGATGGTTACCAGTGGGAACTGTCAGTTCTATGATGGTTATGAGTGGGAACTGTCAGTGCTATGATGGTTATGAGTGGGAACTGTCAGTGCTATGATGGTTACCAGTGGGAACTGTCAGTTCTATGATGGTTACCAGTGGGAACTGTCAGTGCTATGATGGTTATGAGTGGGAACTGTCAGTGCTATGATGGTTACCAGTGGGAACTGTCAGTTCTATGATGGTTACCAGTGGGAACTGTCAGTGCTATGATGGTTACGAGTGGGAACTGTCAGTGCTATAATGGTTACGAGTGGGAACTGTCAGTGCTATGATGGTTATGAGTGGGAACTGTCAGTTCTATGATGGTTACCAGTGGGAACTGTCAGTGCTATGATGGTTACCAGTGGGAACTGTCAGTTCTATGATGGTTACCAGTGGGAACTGTCACTGCTATGATGGTTACGAGTGGGAACTGTCAGTGCTATGATGGTTACCAGTGGGAACTGTCAGTTCTATGATGGTTATGAGTGGGAACTGTCAGTGCTATGATGGTTACGAGTGGGAACTGTCAGTGCTATGATGGTTACCAGTGGGAACTGTCAGTGCTATGATGGTTACGAGTGGGAACTGTCAGTGCTATAATGGTTACGAGTGGGAACTGTCAGTGCTATGATGGTTACGAGTGGGAACTGTCAGTTCTATGATGGTTACCAGTGGGAACTGTCAGTGCTATGATGGTTACGAGTGGGAACTGTCAGTGCTATGATGGTTACCAGTGGGAACTGTCAGTTCTATGATGGTTATGAGTGGGAACTGTCAGTGCTATGATGGTTACGAGTGGGAACTGTCAGTGCTATGATGGTTACCAGTGGGAACTGTCAGTGCTATGATGGTTATGAGTGGGAACTGTCAGTGCTATGATGGTTACGAGTGGGAACTGTCAGTGCTATGATGGTTAGGAATGGGAACTGTCAGTGCTATGATGGTTACCAGTGGGAACTGTCAGTGCTATGATGGTTACGAGTGGGAACTGTCAGTGCTATGATGGTTAGGAATGGGAACTGTCAGTGCTATGATGGTTACGAGTGGCAACTGTCAGTGCAATGATGGTTACGAGTGGGAACTGTCAGTGCTATAATGGTTACGAGTGGGAACTGTCAGTGCTATGATGGTTATGAGTGGGAACTGTCAGTGCTATGATGGTTACCAGTGGGAACTGTCAGTTCTATGATGGTTATGAGTGGGAACTGTCAGTGCTATGATGGTTACCAGTGGGAACTGTCAGTTCTATGATGGTTACGAGTGGGAACTGTCAGTGCTATGATGGTTACGAGTGGGAACTATCAGTGCTATGATGGTGATGAGTGGGAACTGTCAGTGCTATGATGGTTACCAGTGGGAACTGTCAGTGCTATGATGGTTACGAGTGGGAACTGTCAGTGCTATGATGGTTACCAGTGGGAACTGTCAGTGCTATGATGGTTACCAGTGGGAACTGTCAGTTCTATGATGGTTACCAGTGGGAACTGTCACTGCTATGATGGTTATGAGTGGGAACTGTCAGTTCTATGATGGTTACCAGTGGGAACTGTCAGTGCTATGATGGTTACGAGTGGGAACTGTCAGTGCTATGATGGTTACGAGTGGGAACTGTCAGTGCTATGATGGTTACGAGTGGGAACTGTCAGTGCTATGATGGTTACGAGTGGGAACTGTCAGTTCTATGATGGTTACCAGTGGGAACTGTCAGTGCTATGATGGTTACGAGTGGGAACTGTCAGTGCTATGATGGTTACAATTGGGAACTGTCAGTGCTATGATGATTACGAGTGGGAACTGTCAGTGCTATGATGGTTACAATTGGGAACTGTCAGTGCTATGATGGTTACGAGTGGGAAAGGTCAGTGCTATGATCGTTACGAGTGGGAACTGTCAGTGCTATGATGATTATGAGTGGGAACTGTCAGTGCTATGATGGTTACAATTGGGAACTGTCAGTGCTATGATGGTTACGAGTGGGAAAGGTCAGTGCTATGATCGTTACGAGTGGGAACTGTCAGTGCTATGATGATTATGAGTGGGAACTGTCAGTGCTATGATGGTTACCAGTGGGAACTGTCAGTTCTATGATGGTTACCAGTGGGAACTGTCAGTGCTATGATGATTATGAGTGGGAACTGTCAGTGCTATGATGGTTACCAGTGGGAACTGTCAGTTCTATGATGGTTACCAGTGGGAACTGTCAGTGCTATGATGGTTACCAGTGGGAACTGTCAGTTCTATGATGGTTACCAGTGGGAACTGTCAGTGCTATGATGGTTACGAGTGGGAACTGTCAGTGCTATGATGATTATGAGTGGGAACTGTCAGTGCTATGATGGTTACCAGTGGGAACTGTCAGTGCTATGATGGTTACCAGTGGGAACTGTCAGTGCTATGATGGTTATAAGTGGGAACTGTCAGTGCTATTATGGTTACGAGTGGGAACTGTCAGTGCTATTATGGTTACGAGTGGGAACTGTCAGTTCTATAATGGTTACCAGTGGGAACTGTCAGTGCTATGATGGTTACCAGTGGGAACTGTCAGTACTATGATGGTTATGAGTGGGAAAGGTCAGTGCTATGATGGTTAGGAATGGGAACTGTCAGTGCTATGATGGTTACAGTTGGGAACTGTCAGTTCTATGATGGTTACGAGTGGGAACTGTCAGTGCTATGATGGTTACGAGTGGGAAAGGTCAGTGCTATGATGGTTACGAGTGGGAACTGTCAGTGCTATGATGGTTACGAGTGGGAACTGTCAGTGCTATGATGGTTACAATTGGGAACTGTCAGTGCTATGATGGCTATGAGTGGGAACTGTCAGTGCTATGATGGTTACGAGTGGGAACTGTCAGTGCTATGATGGTTACAATTGGGAACTGTCAGTGCTATGATGGTTACGAGTGGGAACTGTCAGTGCTATGATGGTTACGAGTGGGAACTGTCAGTGCTATGATGGTTACCAGTGGGAACTGTCAGTGCTATGATGGTTACGAGTGGGAACTGTCAGTGCTATGATGATTATGAGTGGGAACTGTCAGTTCTATAATGGTTACCACTGGGAACTGTCAGTGCTATGATGGTTACCACTGGGAACTGTCAGTGCTATGATGGTTACGAGTGGGAACTGTCAGTGCTATGATGGTTACCAGTGGCAACTGTCAGTGCTATGGTGGTTACCAGTGGGAACTGTCAGTGCTATAATGGTTACGAGTGGGAACTGTCAGTGCTATGATGGTTAGGAATGGGAACTGTCAGTGCTATGATGGTTACAATTGGGAACTGTCAGTTCTATGATGGTTACGAGTGGGAACTATCAGTGCTATGATGGTTACCAGTGGGAACTGTCAGTGCTATGATGGTTACAATTGGGAACTGTCAGTGCTATGATGGTTATGAGTGGGAACTGTCAGTGCTATGATGGTTACAATTGGGAACTGTCAGTTCTATGATGGTTACGAGTGGGAACTATCAGTGCTATGATGGTTACGAGTGGGAACTGTCAGTGCTATGATGGTTACGAGTGGGAACTGTCAGTGCTATGATGGCTACGAGTGGGAACTGTCAGTTCTATGATGGTTACAATTGGGAACTGTCAGTTCTATGATGGTTACGAGTGGGAACTGTCAGTGCTATGATGGCTACGAGTGGGAACTGTCAGTGCTATGATGGTTACAATTGGGAACTGTCAGTTCTATGATGGTTACGAGTGGGAACTGTCAGTTCTATGATGGTTACGAGTGGGAACTATCAGTGCTATGATGGTTACAATTGGGAACTGTCAGTTCTATGATGGTTACGAGTGGGAACTGTCAGTGCTATGATGGCTACGAGTGGGAACTGTCAGTGCTATGATGGTTACAATTGGGAACTGTCAGTTCTATGATGGTTACGAGTGGGAACTGTCAGTGCTATGATGGCTACGAGTGGGAACTGTCAGTGCTATGATGGTTACAATTGGGAACTGTCAGTTCTATGATGGTTACCAGTGGGAACTGTCAGTGCTATGATGGTTACGAGTGGGAACTGTCAGTGCTATGATGGTTATGAGTGGGAACTGTCAGTGCTATGATGGTTACGAGTGGGAACTGTCAGTGCTATGATGGTTACCAGTGGGAACTGTCAGTGCTATGATGGCTACGAGTGGGAACTGTCAGTGCTATGATGGTTACGAGTGGGAACTGTCAGTGCTATGATGGTTACAATTGGGAACTGTCAGTTCTATGATGGTTACCAGTGGGAACTGTCAGTGCTATGATGGCTACGAGTGGGAACTGTCAGTGCTATGATGGTTACGAGTGGGAACTGTCAGTGCTATGATGATTCTGAGTGTGGACTTCAGGAAGAAATCTTTCACCCAGAGGATGGTGAGTATCTTGAATGGACCACATTTGTGTGAAACCTTGCCAACGTCTAAAGGTAAGTGCAGTAACATTTAAAATATCATCATATCCAAGGCTATGGGGCCAGGTGCTGGGAAGTTGGACTATTGAAGACAGGTTAGCACAAACGCAATAGACTGAAGGGCCACTTCCATGGTGGTACCTCTAGTGATGACAAGACTGAACTGGTGCGGGTTGATATGATCTTAGACATCTCCAGTATGCCCAGTGTGCTGGTAGAGCTTGGAAGGAATAGTTTGTCACAGAGAGACCACAGCGTCAGCTACCCCTGCCCACTTTTGATTGTTTGGCTGCTCCCCAGCTGCCAAAATGCACATTGGCCAAGCTGTTTAGTTATCCCCTGCATTCCCCCAGATGGTCCAGACACCAGTGTCAAGTGCATCATAGTTCCTTGATATCTGGGGATGGAGGTTACTGTTGGGACATGGATGAACATGAGACTAATGGGATCCGGACCCACTGACAAGCAAAGAACAAAAACACTCAATCTCAGCCATCTGCAGGAGGTTGTTCTGCAATACCCACTCAGTGCTGACCCTTCAGTTTCCTCCTTGTAGTGTAGCCACATGGGAGCTTACAGCCCAATGGCCTTAATATAGAGTTCACCAGTGTCAAAATCTCCCCATCCCCAACCTCATCCTATGTTCAGCCCTTCCTCTCCTCCCTGCCTCCTGGACCTGACCCAACCTGTCCATCTTCCTCACCTGTCCGCTCCACCCTTCCTGCCGGCCAATCACAATAACCCCTTACCACCGTTCCACCCACCATTCCTCCAGCCCCACCGCCCTCCTTCTATTTATTTCTCAGTCCCCTTCCCCCTCCCCAGTCCTGATGGAGGTCCGAACCGAAACGTTGACTCTCCTGCTCCTCCGATGCTGCCTGATCTGCTGTGCCTTTTCAGCTCCATACTTTATTGATTCCTTATAGTGCACCCAGTTCAAGAACATCATTTCCACCCAGCGCAGCTTCTTACAGCACAGCAAGTTCGACATGAAAACAACAAATGCTGGAGATCACAGCGGATCAGACAGCATCCATGCAGAGAGAACAAGCTAACGTTTTGAGTCTAAATAACTCTTCATCAGAGCTACAGGATGTAGATGAACCTCTTTATCAGTTGCAACTGTTTTGTTTGTGTTGTCAACTGACAGAAGGTCATTGTTAAGGCCAGGCCTGGGATGTGAAAAGTTGCCAGGTTTGTTCTGCCTGGTCTGTATACTCCAGCCGAGAGGTAGCTCTCTAAACTCCAAGCGCCAACTAAAGCAAGCTGGCTGTGGTGGGACAGCACCCACCGACCCGCAGGCTACCCTGCTTTGAGTCTGGCGGCAAAGGGACCATATTCTCAAAGGACCATAGGACCAACCCCTCATTCGAAAAAGATGACTAGCCGTCAGTTTAACCTGAGGCACCCCATGCCACAATGAGGCGAGTGGTTGGGAATGTAGGACATTCATGGTGACCTCAGGTGGTGGGGGAATTGAACCTGCACTGTTGGTGTCATGCTGCATTACAAACCAACTGGTCAGCCAACTGAACTGAGCAACCCCTACCCTGTACCTATCCGACAAAACACAACAATCTCTTATAGAGTCAGAGAGCTGTATGACATAGAAACACACCCTCTGGTCTGGCTTGTCCATGCTGACCAAGTTTCCCAACCTAAACATATCCCATTTCCCTGCTTTTGGCCCATATCCCTCTGAACCTTTCCTATTCTCTACTTGTCCAAATATCTTTTCAATATCACAATTTTATAGAATCAGAGTTATACAACACAGAGGTAGATTCTTTAATCCAACTCGTCCATGCCGATCAGATATTCTGAATTAATCTAGTCCCATTTGCCAGCATTTGGCCGATATCTCTAAATCCTTCCTATTCATTCACCAGTTCAAATGTCTTTTAAATATTGTACCTGCATCTACTGCTTTCTCTAGCAATTAGTTCTATATAAGAACCACCCTCTGTGTGAAAACGTTGCCCCTCAGGTCCCTTTTAAATCTTTTCCCTCTCACCTTAAACCTACACCCTCTAGTTTTGGACTCCCCAACTCTGGGGAAAAGACCTTTGCTATTCACCTTAACCATGCTCCTCATAGAAACCTTTTATATGGTCCCCCAAATTTTGGTGATTTGCAAACTTCAATCCGAAATTTGCGCTTTAATTTCATCTTCCTTCGTTCAACTGACAATTTCTTTCAAAGTAGTTTTCTTTTCTCTTGCGCACCTTCTCACGTCTAAAGCATTTGCCAACATCGATTAACTCTGCAGCTCCGTTCAGATTTAGCCCCTCTGGTCATTTTCAACTGCTGAACTCTCCAAGGAGTAGCGAGCAAAGTAAGTGGGACAGGAGAGAAGCTAGCAGAAGGGAAATGAAGGGCATAAAATCTCCTTGTCCATTCAACACAATTAATAGATAAGGGAAAGGTGTCTGATAACGGGACATAACATCCATCAAATTCCCCCGAGAAGTCAGAATCACAGTGTTTAAATATTGTGATAGCTTTTCTAAAATATTTGCAAGAGATATATTATATATGTGCACCGCAGGATATTCAAAGGATATGTAGGAATTTTAGCCTAGATTTCAATTCTCAGCTGACAATCATCACGATACCTCAGGCATTAATGACAAGACAGTATATTCTGTAAAGGATCATTCATGGGTTTAAGTCAGTAACCTCAACAGGCCTGATATCATCCTGTTTCAGCTAGTTTACTGAAATGAGCTACTAATTTTAGAATTTGAATAATTGCTTGCAATGTGTAATGAAGCCAGTGTGATGTTTGCTATTGTGACCCAACTTCCATTTCTAGCAAGTCTCTGACATGCTCGAACAATGAGGCAAATGTTTGCAATTAAGGTGTCATTTGGCACTGAAAATAGAAAATGGGATGGGTTTCTTTAGCAGGTTCTTGAGCTTTGCACATTGGAAATAATATTTAGATTTTCACACATGACACAAATTTTACTCTTTTCTTTTTAGTCACAATCTTACAGCCCAGAAGGAAACCATTTGGCTCTTTGTGCCTTTAGGAGAAAGTGAGGACTGCAGATGCTGGAGATCAGAGCTGAAAATGTGTTGCTGGAAAAGCGCAGCAGGTCAGACAGCATCCAAGGAGCAGGAGAAGGGCTCATGCCGGAAACGTCGATTCTCCTGCTCCTTGGATGCTGCCTGACCTGCTGCGCTTTCCCAGCAACACATTTTCAGCTCTTTGTGCCTTTAGCAGACTTTGAATGAGCTAACCAATTGGTCCTTTGGCCCTCGATATGATATGATCTGATGTGGATTTTTGTATTTGCTTTAGCCACAGCGGAGGACCCAGAACTCTGGAGAAGAGCCAACATTGTTCTTTTGTTTAATAAGGGCAACACAGATAATCCAGGAAATTACATCAGTGGTAGGTAATTATTGAAGAGGTTTCTCAGGAACAGGTTTTTTTCACATATGGTAAAGAATGGACTTATTAAGTGTGGTCAGCAAGGCTTTGTACAGGGTCGGTTGATCCAATTTTTGAGGAAGTGACACAATGGTTGATGAGAGTAGGGCAGTGCGTGTTGTCTACATGGAGTTTATTAAAGCTTCGTCAAGGTCCCTCTTGGTAGGATTAAGTCACATGGGATCCACGACGAGTTGGGAAGTTGGATACAAAATTAGCTTGGTCAGAGAAGACATAGAGTAGTTGTGGAAGGGTGTTTTTCTGACTGGAGGTTTGTGACCATTGGTGTTACGCAAGGATCAGCAAGGGGGGACCTCTGCTATTTGTAATTTGTATAAATGATTTGGACGAACGTGTGGGTCATCTGGTTAGTAAGTTTCCAGATGAACAAGGAGTTGTGGATAGTGAGGAAGGTTGTGAAAGGATACAGAGGTTATAGGTCAGTCGGGAAGTTGGGCAGAGAAATGGTCGAGGCAGTTTAATCCGGACAAGCGTGAGGTGATGCATTTTGGAATGTCAAATACAACAGGAAAGTATATAGTAAATGGCAGGACTCTTAGGGGAGCATTAACATACAGAGAGATCTTGGGGTGCATATGCATAACTCACTGAAAGTGGCAACAGAAGGTGTATGGCATGCTTGCCTTCACTGCTCTGGGAACTAGGGACAAAATTTAGCAAATCATGTTGTAGCTGTATTAGACTTTAGTTAGGTCACAATTGGAGTATTGTGTGCAGTTCTGGCCCACCATAGGAAGGATGTGAAGACATCGGAGAGGGTGCCAAAGAGGTTTACTGGGATCTTAACTGAATTGGAGTGTGTATTATCTAGAAGGAGAGATTGGACAAACTTGGATTGTTTTTGCTAGAATGTCAGAGGCTGAGGGTTAACCTGATAGAAGTGTGTAAAATTATGGATAGGCTGGATAGACAGAGTCTTTTTCCCAGGGCGGACATATCAAACACTAGAGTTTAAAGTGAGAGGAGTGAAGTTGAAAAGACATGTGCCAGGCAATTATTTTTATACAGAGGGTGGTGAGTACCTGGAACATGCTGCCAGGGGAGGTAGCAGAGCAGGAGAAAGTCAGGACTGGGGGATTTCCTGATGAAAGGCTTATGCCTGAAATGTCAATTTTGCTGCTCCCTGAATGCTGCCTGACCAGCTGTGCTTTTCCAGCACCACACTCTATGAAGTGGTAAGCAAGATATGATAGCAATGTTTAAGAGGCATTTAGACAGATGTAGAGACAAACAGGGAATGGAGGGATACAGACCATGTGCAGACAGATGGGATTAGTTTGGAGTATCAGCACGAACATGGAGGGCTGAAGGTCCTGCTCTTGTGTTGTATTGTTCTATGTTCTAACTCAGCACTAGACCTTTTAGCCAATCAGTTCATGCTGGTGTTTATTGTACAAATGAGGGTCAGTCCTATTCCCATAGATCTGACACATTTCCTTCTGCTCCTTCCAATAATCACCTCTCTTCATCAATTCTTGTGAGCTATCCTGGTCTCTATGTCAAACTCAAGTTCTTGATATGCATTGCGCTCTGAGTAAGACAGTTACTCTGTCATAAACCTGTTAAATTTAACCTGTTCTTATAGGGATCAGCACTTCAAAAGGTTAATTGGAACTTATAAGATTCTGCTGCTGTTCAAATAGGACTTTGGGTTACATTGCATGTTAATTGCTTATCATATCCTATTTTGCAACATTTCTCCTTCCCGTTTTGTGTCAATCTTTCTTGCTGATTGTAGGAAAAATGATCAGACAAATGTCGAACTGAGAGTAAGGCCCTCACTTCCAAAGCTTTCATCTTGGAATATATTAAAAATCAATTGAATAAAAGCAAAAGTCGGCAGATCCTGGATATCTGAATTAAAAATAAGAATTACTAGAGAAACTCAGCAGGTTCCAGCAGTATCTGAGGAGAGAGAAATAGAGTTAACATTGTAAGTCCAGTGACCCTTTCATCAGCTCTGATGAAGAGACATATCAGATTGGAAACATCAACTCTGTTTTCTTCTCTACAGATCCTGCTGAGTTTCTCCAACGCTTTGTGATTTTACAAATTTTATAACATATTAAACGTCATATATCAAGTGACATGGTAGCTCAGTGGTTAGCACTGTTGTCTCACTGTGCTTGGGACCCGGGTTTGACTCCACCCTTGGGTGACTGTCTGTGTGGAGTTTGCACATTCTCCCTATGTCTGTGTGAGTTTCCTCTGGGTGTTTCGGCTTCCTCCCACAGTCCAAAGCTGTGCAGGTTAGGTGGATTAACCATGCTAAATTGCCTGTCGTGTCAAGAGATGTGCAGGCTCAATGGATTAGACAGCATTAATGTGGGGCTACAGGGATGGGGTGGGAGGCTCTTCAGAGGGTCGGTGCGGACTCGATGGACTGAATGGCCAGTTTCCACATTTTAGGGATTCTATGTACGTTTCAATTCTGCTCTCAACATACAAACAGCCTGCTTCTAAAACCAGCCAGCAAACTCGAAACAAATCCCTCTTCCCATTACGAAGAAAATAGATGCCTTACCTCAAAGTAGATTATACATCGATCATCAATCCTGAACATTACCATATTCCTCATTGTATTATTAAGGCCATTAAGCTAATAGAAGATTTTGTTGGATTGAATGAAAGCATGCTGGAAGCAGCTTCAGTCCCAATAAATCGCTTATATGTTTAAAGATAAAGAAGGAAAAAGCAGTGAAGTTGAACCACTCTCTTGCATTACAATAGTGACTACTGTCATATTAACTTGTTTGGTTACATCTGTCTGATACCTGCTCACCGTGTGTGATTAGTTATCTGGGTGTGGTGATTGAGAATAAAGAAAAATTAAACTGAACCAACTGCTGGAAGCTTAACAGTTGATAGTTTAAAGCACAAAATGAAACTACTGTTCAGTTGTATAAACTGGATTAATTGATTGATTGATTTACAGTTGTCACGTACTGAGATACATGAAAAGTATTGTCTTGCATGTTATACAGGCAGATTGTACCATATAAAGTGCATCAGGGTAACAGAACAGAGTGCAGAGAAGATGCAGAGTGAGAGAGAGATCAGAATTAACATTTAAGAGGTTTGTTCAAAAAGTCTGATATCAGCAGGGAAGAAGCTGTTCTTGATACATGTTTTCAAACTTTCCTATCTTCTGTCTGACAGAGAGTATAACCAGAATGGGAGGTGTCGATGTTGGCTGCTTTCCTGAGACATCGGGAAATGTAGACGGAGTCGATGGATGTTGTGTCTCACTCCAGAGTGTATCATCTCTGCACATCTCCAAGGTGTAAAGCCACAACAGTAAAGCAATTCTGGATGTAGGTTTGCTCGCTGAGCTGATAGGTTCGTTCTCAGATGTTTCGTCACCATACTTAGTAACATCTTCAGTGAGCCTCTGAATGAAGTAATTCCACTGGCTGCAATACATTTTGGACGCCCTTGGGTCACTAGAAGTGCTGTATAAGTGCAAGTCTTCATTTTCTACTTTAAATCACAAATACTAAGATCCAACAGGGAATGAAAGGCTGGATGATTCCTAACACTTATGATTGTATGAATGAATGTGCTGTGAAATAAAGTGTGATATTACAGCAGAGAAGATAAATAGTTGTTTGATGAGCATTTTGTCTTTTTCTCTTATCTCCGGAAACTTTAATTGTTATGAAGGTGTAGGTGTGTACTGTACCTTTCAAAGAGAGAGAGGAAGCTGGCAAGGACTAAAAGCACAGAGTCTGCTGAACAATTTTAAAATGTAATATTTGCTTGACACGAATAGCTGGTGCGGTGTTGTCAAGGAACAAAAACAAATACAAATTCGGCCAATCAGTTTAAATTATGCCCCAGATATCAAAACCAATCGAATTTCAATGTTACTACTTGGGATGACATCAAACCAATTAAATTATCTGATGTTTTGGGGTATAAAACCAGACATTTTGAACAGTTAAGGGGAGAACAACAAACAGCATCCACGCGCAAAGACTGCAAGCAGACTAGCTCTCTGAAATGTACCTGTCCATAAGAAATTTGTGTAGCAGAAGACCGGAGCCAATCTACAGAAATCTACAGAGGAAGTTTGACATCCGAAGATGACAACTGGGTTTGAAATTAATTTGGCGTAAATTTAAGAGGGAATTTATTGGACCAGTATTGTAGAGCGGGAGGTAAAAGGTAGATTTAAGAGAAAGGAGTTGTAAATAGTTGTGGTTTTAACGTTCTCCATTGGACTTAAAGAATAAAATTGTTAATTTTTACTTTAAATAATAAAATCTGGGATAGTTCTTTTTCTCTTGAAATTTAACAGATTATGAGGTGAGCTTCTCTATGTGTCAGGTTTAAATTAGCAGTGGGGTTTACCCCATGTCATAACATAATCCAAATACAAAATTGAAATAGCAAAACTATAAACATAACCAAGATGAGACGCATGCATTAAAATATAATGTAAAAACAAAATTAGTTAATTAAAATACAAGAATGGCAAGATTGGCGATGTTTTGCTGCTGTAGTATGTGAGTGCTGCTGACGCCAATGGGATCCACGGCAGCCATGTTTATTACAAGTATTTTGTTACAATACTGAGGTGAATCTCTCTGTTAGCTAAATTGAACACCCAGTAAAGCTGACCCCACCTCGTAATCTGTCAAAATATGAGTGACAGAGAACTCCCAGATTCCACCATTTAAAGAAAAAAACATCAATTTATTTTTTAACTCTAAAAGTGAACTTTAAACAACAACTATTCACAACTCTCAGCCCCCTATCTCTCAACTGCTACCTATATGATCCCAAATCTATTACAATATACCATCCCAATAAGATGTTCATTAAAATTAATTTCAAAACCTCATAGCTGCTGTTATCTTCTGTGTCTTTCTTCTTCCAGCTGAGGATCTCTCTGGATTGTCTTCTTTATTTTTATAGTGAGTATCTTTCATATGAAAAGGTACCTTTGCTAGAGAGTGTTTTTTAAAAAAATTCTTTGAGAGCAAGACGTTAGGTGGGCATTTAACTCTTTCTAAGGCAGGTACTCTCTAACCAGTTTTCAAAATGTCCACATGTTTTATACCCCACCCCCAACCCCAACATCAGATCATTTCAATGGTTTCATGTTGACAAAACAATAAATTCAAATTTGATTGGGTCTTCGTGGTTAAATTCAAATTGTTGTCAAAGCAGCAACCAAACCTCAGAGATCCATTTCACAGCCAAATGTTACATATTTTTAATTTTCTACTACACTCTGGGACCATCATCTAGTCATACACACAGGCGCTTGTAATCTCTCATTTCAGACCAATATTCACTCTCTCTTAAAGGTATAGCACACACCTTCAACTTCATAACAATCGAGAGCTTGAAGAGCTCAGGTTGAGAGTTCTCAGGTCGTGCAGTGCATTTAAGGGATCAGCACAGGATGAATGCTGGGAGGATGTCTCCATGTACACATGGGAATCTTGAACTAAGTGGGCCCAATTTAGAAATAAGGAGCCTTTTATTTAAGACAGAGACAAGGAGAGTGAGTCAAGGACTGTGGCTGCAGACTGGAGAATGAGACCTGAGACCACAACCAGGTCATCTGATTGAAAGGCAAGCAGATCTAACAGGCTGGATGGCCTCATCCTGCTCCTATGATTCTATTTTGTTTTTCTTTCCTAGTTTTGTTTCCAGAATTTTCTTCCCCAAAATTCAGTGGAGGCGAAGACATTAAATAGAATATATTCAAGGCTGAGTTAGATTGAGAGCCTGATTGACCCTTGAATCAAGGGTTATGGGGGACAGACTGGAAAGTAGAGTTGAGACCACTACAACAATGTTGTCAAATGGAAGAGCTGGCTCAAGGAACCAAAATGGCCTCCTCCTGCTCTGAAATCCCTGTATTCTTGTATTGATACTATTGCATTCTGAAATTCCTTACAATCACTAGCATTTCCCCACAATATCAGTTCTCAGGTTGAATAGATGGTGAAGCATTTATTAGCCATTATCTAGATTGGTGACCTGAGGTGAGGAAAGTAAAAGGTCACATCTAGCCCATGTACGGCAAGCTTTCAAGAATTGACTCCATCCTGTTGAAAAGGATAGCCACTCCAAAGTTCACACACTGCCTCTGGCAGAATGTGATCTACAAGGTTCAACACTGTATCACGGAGCCATCTTGTCTCAATGTAATAACTATTAGCCAGCTCTCTGCAGCCTAACTGATGGCCCAAAGGTCTTGAGAGAAATCTGTTCTTCCCTTTGCTTCAAAATACACCTGTGAAAATATAGGTTACAATGGAGAGACGCAGAAACCCTACAGTGCAGAAGTAGGCTATTCAGCCCATCGAATTCACACTGACTCTCTGAACAGCATCCCACCCAGACCTAGTCCTCCCACTCTATCCCTGTATCCCCCATGGCTAATCCACCTAGCCTACATATCCTTGGAAACTAGAAAGAATTTAACTATAGCCAATCCACCCGAACCTGCACGTCTTTGGAATGTGGGGGTAGACTGGAGCACCAAGAAAACCCACACAGACAAGGGGAGGGCATGCAAACTCTACACAGACCCAGGCACACAAGGGTGGAATCAAACCCATGTCCATAATGCTATGAGATAGCAGTGGTAACTCCTGAGCCACCATTGGAGGACCGAAGGGCTGGAGAGACTGTAGACTTTGGGAAGAGCAACATCCTGTATTTCAAAACAAGCTGAAAAATTTTGAAACAAGAACTCATTCCTTATTGATTCTGAGTAAGAATCAATGACCTGCAATGTTAACCATTTCTCTCCCAAAACTGATGCCAGACCTGCTGAGTGCTTCCAGTGCTTTTTTTTTCCCCTCTAGCAACAATATTTTGCTTTTACATGAGAATTTTCAAGCCCCAGGAAACCAACCCCACCTCAGTACTCGCCTGGCCCCCCAGCTGCCGAGAGTCTGGAGCCAGTAGCTGACTTTATGCACCCAAATTCCCCAAACTAAAACAAAAATTAGGTCTAACAATGATCTAACCCTGAGGTGGTATGCTTCAAGTTAGGAAATCCAAACTCTCTAACCTGATAGTGAAAACATGCCCTGTATGGGTGGGTAGCATGGTGGCTCAGTGGTTAGCACTGCTGCCTCACAGCACCAGGGTCCTAGGTTCAATTCCAGCCTTGGATGACTGTCTGTGTGGAGTTTACACGTTCTCCCCATGTCTGCTTGGGTTTCCTCGCACAGTCCAAAGATGTGCAGGTCAGGTGAATTGGCCATGCTAAATTGCCCATAGTGTTAGGTCCATTAGTCAGGGGGAAATGGGTCTGGGTGGGTTACTCGTTGGTTGGGCGTAGGGCCTGTTTCCACACTGTAGGTAATCTAATTTAACCTAAAGTCATTATGACATGGAAACAGGCCACTCTGCCCATCAGATCAAATGCTGGATTTCCATAGAACAATTCAACCTGCCCCGTTTTTCCCTACTCTAATCCGGATAGCTCTGCAAGCCTGATTCCCTCAAGCGGCCATCCGTTTTCAAATGTAACACTCTCTCTACATTCTCCACAAAATTAGTAACACCTTAAAATATGAGTTGTTCACAGATATGAGCTCCACCATCTTAACTGTAAATCGTCATATCTACAGAGTACATTGGCATAAGCAGGCACAGCTACAGCTCTGATAAATTACCTCATCTATGCCATTGAGTGAAGTATTTGACCACGGCTGTGCAGAGCTGTTGAGCAGATTTGTGAGGAAAAGCCCAATTTG
Source organism: Chiloscyllium punctatum (assembly GCF_047496795.1). Taxonomy (NCBI): domain Eukaryota; kingdom Metazoa; phylum Chordata; class Chondrichthyes; order Orectolobiformes; family Hemiscylliidae; genus Chiloscyllium; species Chiloscyllium punctatum. The sequence continues at coordinate 17,441,241 of NC_092771.1, read as the reverse complement.
AATTAGATCGCATGTGTTTTAAATTGACTCAGCACTTACTCATCAGCATTGTGAAGACGATTATTGCAAGTGGTAACCTGATGAACAAGACAGAGTGAATGCAATCAAATAGCACAATATGGATATTCAATATATGGCATTTAAATTGTCACTATCTCAACATTAAGAAATATCAGCCACAGTCGGTCATAAAACTAAGCATGAAAATATATCTCTCACGTCAAACTCGCAGTGAAACTACTCAGGAACAAGGTAGGGAGAGTGGTGTACTGCATGGGCACGAATAAGACTTTGACAAACATCAGCAACAACAATCTGCATTTATGTGACATCTTTAATGCATCGAAGTCCGCCAAGTGGTTCTTCATCAAAGCACAAATCAAACAAAACATTATTACCAAGACACGTAAGGATAGACAACCAACAACTTGATCATAGAGTCAGGTTTGTAAGGCACATTGTGGAAGGAGGAAGGTGGAGAGATTTATGCAGTGAGTTCCAGAGTTTCAGCCCGAGACTGCTGAAGGCATGTCTTCCAGTGATGGGCCAATGAAAATAGAGATGTCTAAACATAGAAACGGAAAACAGGAGTAGGCCATTCAGCCCTTCGAGCCTGCTCCACCATTCAATGTGATTGATGCCGATTATCCAATATAGTAACCTATTCACATGTTCTTCTCATACTCGTTGTTCCCTCAGAACTGTGCACAAGAGCAGAATTAGAATAGCAGATATTTTGAAGATTGGAAACCCTGTAGGAGCTGTGGAGATGAGAAGAGACAAGGGCTTTGTGCGTGGGAAATCATGTCTCACAAACTTGATTGAGTTTTTTGAAGAAGTAACAAAGGGGATTGATGAGGGCAGAGCAGTAGATGCGATCTATATGGACTTTAGTAAGGCATACAACAAGGTTCCACATGGGAGACTGATTAGCAAGGTTAGATCTCACAGAATACAGGGAGGACTAGCCATTTGGATACTGAACTGGCTCAAAGGCAGAAGACAGAGGGTGGTAGAGGGTTGTTTTTCAGATTGGAGGCCTCTGACCAGTGGAGAGCCACAAGGATCAGTGATGGGTCCACTACTTTATATAAATGATTTGGATGTGAACATATGAAATATAATTAGTAAGTTTGCAGATGACACCAAAATTGGAGATGTAGTGGACAGCAAAGAAGGTTATCTCAGATTACAATGGGAGCTTGAGCAGATGGGCCAATAGCAGGAGTGACAGATGAATTTTAATTTAGATAAATGCGAGGTGCTGAATTTTGGACAGGCAAATCAGGGCAGGACTTATACACTTAATGGTAATGTCCTGGGGAGTGTTGCTGAATAAAGAGATCTTGAAGTGCAGGTTCATCGCTCTTTGAAAGTGGAGTCACAAGTGGATATGATAATGAAGAAGGCATTTGGTATGCTTCCCTTTATTGGTTAGAGTACTGAGTACAGGAGTTGGGAGGTTATGTTGAGGCTGTACAGGACATTGGTTAGGCCACTTTAGAATATTGTGTGCAGTTCTGGTCTCCTTCCTATCAGAAGGATGTTGTGAAACTTGAAAGGGTTCAGAAAAGATTTACAAGGATATTGCCAGAGTTGGAGGGTTTGAGATACAGAGAGAGGTTGAACAGGCTGGGGCTGTTTTTCCTGGAGTGTCGGAGGCTGAGGGGTGACCTTTTTTGAGGTTTATAAAGTTGTGAGGGGCGTGGTTTAGATAAGTGGACAAGGCCTTTTCCCTGGGGTCAGGAAGTCCATACCTAGAGGGCGTAAGTTTAGGGTGAGAAGGGGAAGAAATAAAAGAGACCTAAGGGACAACTTTTTCACACAGAGGGTGGTACGTGTATGGAATGAGCTGCCAGAGGAAATGGTGGAGGCTGGTACAATTGCAACATTTAAAAGGCATCTGGATGAGTATATGAATAGGAAGAGTTGGAGGGATATGGGCCGGATGCAGGCAGGTGGGACTAGATTGGTTTGGGATATCTGGTCGGCATGGATGAGTTGGACTGAAGGGCCTGTTTCCACGCTGTACATTTCTATGACTTATGACTCTATGACATAGCAGGATTTGCAAAAAATGGATGAGAGATTAAGAACAAAAAGAGAAATTGTTGGAGGAGCTCAACAGAACTGGCAGCATCTGTGGAGTGAAAGCTAAATTAATTCTTGGAATCCAGTGAAGAAGAACTCAACACATTAACTGCTTTCACTCCACAAATGCTGCCAGACCCATTGAGTTTTTCCAGCAACTTCTCGTTTGGTTTCAGATTTCCAGCTTATGCAGTTCTCCATTTTATTTGATATATTTGAGAAATGTGCCTTAATGAATACCGCCCAGTGGCTCTGACCTCGGAAATCATGAAAAGCTTCAAGAGGCTGGTCATGGCCCACATCCACTCCAGTCTCCCAGCCTGGCATGATCCCTTACAATCTATTGACTGACATAACAGGTCCACAGCAGATGCCATATCCCTAGCTCAAGGCTCATCCCTGGAACATCTGGATAACAAGGACACCTACTTCAGACTACAGCTCATTGACCAAAACTCTACCTTCAACACCATTAACCACTCCTGACTGATCTCAAAACTCAGTGACCTTGGTCTCAGCTCCGCCTTCTGCAACTGGATTCTCAGCTTCCTGACCCACAGGCTGTAATCAGTGAAGGTAGGTAACTGCACCTCCTCCACAATAACTCTCAACACTGGAGCCCCCCCAATGATGGTTTCTCAGCCCCCTACTGTACTCCCTGTACACTCATGACTGTGGAGCCAAATTCCAAATGAACAGCATCTACATGTTTGCTGACTACACCACCATCATAGGGCAGATGTCTAGAAAGAATGAGTCAGAATAAAGAGGAAGGTAGAGGGCTTGGTGTCATGGTGCAATGATAACATCTTCTCTCTTAACATCGGCAAAACTAAATCACTGATCATTGACTTCAGAAAGGAAGGAGGAGGCCACACCCCATCCACATCAACGGAGAAGAGGTTCAGAGGGTAGAGAACATCAAGTCCCTTGGAATGACGATAACTGACAGCTTGTCCTGGAATTTCCCCTGTCGATGCAATGGTCAAGAAGGCTTAATAACGCACATCTTCCTCAGGCAGCTCAGGAAATTTGGCATGTCCACAAGGACCAACTTCTACAGTTGCACCAGTGAGAGCATACAGTCCAGGTGCATAACGGCCTGGTAGAGCAACTGCTCTGCCCATGACCATAAGAAACTACAGATGGTTATGTGCACAGTCCAGACCATCGTGGAAGCCAACCTCCCATCCATGGGCTTTATTTACATTTCTCGTTGCTGTGGAAAGGCTGCCAACATCATCAAAGACCCCTCCCACCCTGGTGATGCTCTCACAACCTCTTCCATCAGGCAGAAGGTACAGAAGCCTGAATACACACACCTAAAGGGTCAAGAACAGCTTCTTCCCTTCTATTATTAGGCTGATGAATGAACTCTCTAACTGCAAATAATACTGACCTTCTTCACGCTTTGAGTACCTCCTGTGCAGTGTAACTTGTATACCTCGTTCTGTCTAAACACCCTATGATCTTTATGTCGTTGTTTGCTTTAATCTGCCTGTACTGCTCGCAAAGCAAAGCTTTTCACTTTTCGTAGGTACACGTGACTACAATAAATCAAATCAAATCGAATTAATAATTGAGGCATTGCCAGATAGGTGGCAAAAGTGAGGTTACAGAGAGAGTTAGTTCATAAATTCATAAGATAGAGGAACAGAATTGGGCCATTCAGACCATCGAGTCTGCTCCGCCATTCGGTCATGGCTGACATTAGTGTGTGCAACTTCATGCAATAGAGGAAGATCCAGCTAACAGTATGAAATCCATGTTTAAAACATTATTTTTTGAAGATCATTAGAAACAAGAGTAGGATTGAGTTATTCACCTCTGCCCCTAAATAACATCTTAAAGTGTTCCAAAGTGTAGATTTCTGCAGGAAAGTTTGGCTTGTACCCCATAATCAATGATCAATTGATATTTAGAATTAGTATTAGTTTTATTTTCAGTACAGTGAGAAGTTTTCTAGTCACCACTTATGTCGCCATCTTGGGTACAAGGTACTCCGGTACAGACCGTACAGTACAATTTGATAGCGACAAAAAATTAGAAAAATATAGAAATACAAAGTTCAGCATTATAGATCATGGGAATAAATTAGAAAATTAAAGAAACAATAAGTTCAGAATAACAGTTCTTCCACACCCAGTCCACCTTGGCTCTCGTCCGCACCAGGCCTTGGCTTCAGACCACACTGGGCTTCACGTTGGGGCTCCCCAGGCCAGGAGATCACTTTGGAATCACCTCAAGGCTGGAAGCCAAACTGAGGCCTTGCCAAGAAGCCAAGAGATCGTTACCCAGTCTGCCGAGAGACAACCAGGCTGGGCTGGGAGGCAGCCAGGCTGGGCCAAGAGACCACCAGACTGGGCTAGGAGATCACCAAGCTGGGCTGAGAGACCACCAGGCTGGGCTAAGAGGTCACTAAACTGGGCTGAGAGACTACCAGGCTGGGCCAAGAGACCACTAGGTTGGGTTGAGAGGCCACCAGGCTATGCTGAGAGACCACCAAGCTGGGTTGAGAGACCAGCAGATTGGGCAAAGAGACTACCAGACTGGGCTAGGAGACAGCCACGTTGGGCCGAGAGACCTCCATACCAGGCTGAGAGACAAACAGGCTGGGCCAAGAGACCACTAGGCTGGACCAGGAGACCACCAGGCTGGCTGGGAGACTACCACACACTGGGTCAAGAGACCACTAGCCTGGGTCAGGAGACCACCAGGCTGGGCTGGGAGACTGACACACCAGGCCAAGAGACCACCAGGTTGAGCTGAAAACCAACCATGCAAAGCTGGGAGACCACTAGGCTGGGCCAAAAGATCACCAGGCTGGGGCAAGAGACCACCAGGCTGGGCTGGGAGACAGCTGTGCTGGGCTGAGAGACCACCACAAAAAGCCCAAACTGAGCCTGAGAATCTGAGTCCGTGCTGTAGCTGGGTGATCAGGACATCGCCATGAAGAAGTAAGGGAAAAGAAGCTTATTCTTCATAATGTTGTCTCTGGTTAGTTCACTCGGCCTTTTGTTTTGCCCAAGGTAATTGTTTCATGGGCCTTCCTGCTTTGCTTTTTGAAAGTAGATGTTATCTTGCGTTACACGAATCCCAGCTAGAATCCGGTCATCTTAGATTCTGAATGCCATACACAACTTTTGCTTTCATTGTTGTGTATGAAGGATAACTCAGCTTATTCCTCCATTACAACAGTGAATGCACTTCAAAAGTATTTTATTGGCTGTGAAACACTTTGGAAAGCCCCGAGGTAATGGAAAATGTTATTTAAATGCTAATTTGTCTTCTATTTCCTTCTCAGAAGTTTGAATTCTATTAACACAATGGACTTGCAGTAGTCATGCATACAATATGCTCTGTGGAAAATTTATGTTCCAGCCTCTGCGACCTAGTCCATATCGAAAACATGAAGCAAGGTAAACAGGAGAAACACCTTGAGCTAGACTCCTGTGTCACAAGAAAGTAGAGGGGAGGGGTGGAAATCAGCAAAATGGAGGCCGTGGGTTGAATATTTGGAAATTTCTTTTCAAAAAGAGCCCCACATGAACTTAGAATCCCTACAGGGTGGAAGCAGGCCATTCAGCCCATTGAGTTCACACTGACCCTCTGAAAAGCATCCCACACAGACCACCATCACCCACGACCAATTCACCTAACCTGCAGATCTTTGGACTATGGAAGGAAACCTACACAGGTAGAACGAAAAAGTGCAAACTACACATAGACAGTCACCCGAGGCTAGAATTGAAATCAGGTCCCTGGTGCTCTGAGGCAGTAGTGCTAACCACGGAGCCGCAGTGGTATCCCCTCTCCGAGCTGGGAAGAAACTCTGATTCAGTTCAGGAAGTGAGTTACGGGTGAAGCACATCAGGAGTGAGGGTGAGGGCACATGTAAAATGATACAGAGAGCTGGGCTGATGTCCCCAAAAACTGAGGCAATCCACCTCAGTGCCGGGGCTTTTGTGATAGTGCCTCAGGTTTGCATAGGGAAGCACTGGGCCCAATATTTGCCCACCCATGGTGCTAGGAGAAGGGAATATGGCTGGCGTGGGAGGAGGAGGTGGCAGTCTTCAGGTCACAAAGCCAAGCACTGCACTGAATTTTATTTCCCGAATCCAACTGCTAAACGCTGCAACCTGATATTGGCATGCTACAAAGGAAGCAGAAGTTAGTGAATGGCTGCTTTTCTTTCCTCAGGGACCTCTCAATTCCAGATAGATGCCTCTGTGGGATAATATGGTGAAGCTAACTTAAACGAGGCCCTTATTCAACAACAGAGCAATCTCAAATGCTCTAAAGATTAGACAGGGAGAAAGTGAGGACTGCAGATGCAGATGCTGGAGATCAGAGTTGAAAGTGTGGTGCTGGAAAAGCACACCAGGTCAGGCTGCATCTGAGGAGCAGGAGAATCAATGTTTCGGGCATAAGCCCTTCATTAGGAATCTCTTTGTCCATCCATCCTGATGGAGGACTTATGCCTGAAACGTCGATTCGCCTGCTACTCAGATACTACCTGACCTGCTGTGTTTTTCCTGCACCACACTCTCAACTAAAAAGTAAACAGCCTATTTCTGCTGCCAGAGAATAACCCTGTCAACTTAGAGTCTCTACAGTGCTGATTCAGGCCATTCAGCTCATTGAGTCCACATTGGCTATCCGAAGAGCATCCCACCCAGACCCATTCTGTAACCGTGTACTCTCCCATGGCCAATCCACCTAACCTGCAAATCTTTGGATCATAGGAGGAAACCAGAGCACTTGAAGGAAACAGAGAGAATGTGCAAACTCCACACAGACAGTCACCTGAAGGTGGAATCAAACCAGGTTTCCTGGCACTCTGAGGTAGCCATGCTAACCATTAAGCTATCACGTTGCCTTATCAGTTCTTGCTAAATCTGGTTTCTTTCATTCTGGCTGCAGTTCATCCAGCCCTTAAAAATTTTCAATATGTATCCCTTCCTGCTTTTCTAATGTTTGATGTTGGGTGATCCAACTTCTTTGACTGGACAAGAAATCAAGAAATATAATGAACACAATCCGTTGTAATAGTATGACTTCACTCAAAAATATTGAAAATTCATATCAGCATATTCAACACAACACTTCAAAATTGGTTTCAGATCTGATTAAATTACTATATTTTTTTTTCAAAATTGAATTATATCCTGCAATATAAGTATTTCTTGGAGCTCAGCCAACCATTCATAATAAGGTAACTTGAATGCAAGGGAACACAGATTCTTGGCCTTTTGCTTTAGTTTGAAACATAACTTTAGTAGCAATGTTTATCTGGCCTTCATCAGGAAGGGCTTATGCCTGAAAAGTCAATTCTCCTGCTCCTCGGATTCTGCCGGATCGGCTGTGCTTTCCCAGCACTACACTCTCGAATTCAAGAATGACTGATAGACACAGCCCTGAAGGCAGGTTGGCACAGCTTGCAATAGGGTGACAGCTTCATTTCACTGACATCTTTATTGCCTTGTTACAGCCTGTACCTCCTTGGAATAGTTATTATTTTGATGCTTGCATGCTCGTGAACACATAAAAAAAAGATGTAATGTGAATATTATGAATAGCTGTGACTGACTGGCAACTTTTAAGAAGTTTTTAAATAACTTTTAAGCCTTCCTGATGAAGGCCTTACGTCTGAAATGTCGATTATCCTGCTCCTCGGATATTGCCTGACCTGCTGTGCTTTTCCAGTGCCACACTCTCAACTTTGAAGAAGTTGTAAGATGAGCAGCTTCCTACAGACAATACATTCAAGGCATCTTTCTTAATGTGTCAGTTTCAGGAGCGTTTCAAAGGCTTGTCAAACTTGTCAACAGGATCTGTGAAAAGCAGAAGGGTGCATGCAGAGCATGGATGAGAAAAATGAAAAACAAAACATCAGGGGGCGTGGGAGATATGCGGGGCATGGATTGATAGGAGTGGGGGCTTGAATGCTCAGTTGTCATGAGTGCAACGGGGCTAAGGTCACAGAAAATGGAGGCAATCCTTCTAACTTAGCAAGCTTACTATCCAGCTGTCTCTGTTGTCACTTTGGAACTTCTGGATGGGGTAATTCCTGATGAAAAAGTATAGTAATTTAATCAGATCTGAAACCAATTTCGAAGTGTTGTGTTGAATATGCCGATATGAATTTGCAGTATTTTTGAGTGAAGTTGTATATTACAATAGATTACATTCATTATATTTCTTGATTTCTTGACCTGATAAAGACGTTGGATCACCTAACATTGAATATTAGAAAAGCAGTAAGGGACACATATTGAAAAATCTTAAGGTGCAAACTGTCGACATTCCTGTTCCTTGGATGCTCCTGACCTGTTGTGCTTTTCCACCACCACACTTTTTGACTCTGATCTCCACTGTCTGCAGTCCTCACTTTTTCCCTGTAGTAAGCCTAACCTCAGCCTTCCCTATCTTCCCCATTTTGGACATTCCTGACTTCTGCTTCCCTGCAAAAATTAATCTAGCCCTCAGTGTTGTTCTGGATGATGTTGTAAGTTTGGGATGTCTCTATAAAAACACATTACACTTCCTCAAGAAGTGAAAATTCTGTTTCTTCTGGACAAACTCTAAGTAGGGCATTTGGTTCCATTGAAGGAGGGTGAAACATTTCCCATTGTGAATTCTGAGATTTGGGGGACTGTTTCAACTTTGCCTGAAACGTTGATTCTCCTGCTCCTCGGATGCTGCCAGACCTGCTGTGCTTTTCCAGCACCACACTCTCGACTCTGTTTCAACTTTGCATTGAGCATCAAAGTAGCATGTGTTCTGGTTAGCTCAAGTCAGCTACTCTGAACGGTAGAGCAAACAGTACAGGTTCAGTTCCTCCATCAGCTGAAGTTACCATGAAGTTACCTCCTTCTCAGCTTTTTCCCCTCACCCAAGGCACGATGACCGTCAGGTTAAACCCACCACTGCAGCTTAAACTCCCCTGTCTAAAGGGAGACCCAGATGATGGTGAATTTTTACAACATTATGCTCTGTCCTCTTAAACATATCTTCCATCAGCATGGACATTCTGCAGGTATATTTGATGAGCAACATTGACCCAGATTGTAAAATACGTTGTGCAAGGTGACTACAGGAAATGATCAGTCTATGAAGACAAAAATGCCTTTGTTATGAAAAATGAAATAAACGTAAGACTCCTCTCTAGGAGGACAATTCATTTAAAATGTTAGTGAATGTAAGTTAGGACCAGCAGCTTTCCCAGGGAGGAAAAAGAAATGTAAAATGATTCAAATATGGTTTTATCATTGTCTTGCAATTTCCTGGAATTACTGCATCAAATCATTACTCTAGCAATTGTGCATACCCTGTAACCCTGTTAAATATGCTAGAACTGACAAAGATTATCATCAGATAAAATTGGTTTCATCATCAAATGAGCACTCTTGTGCCTATCAATGTCAGCTCTGTGTTGATATATTCAGAATAAAGTGTTGGTTTACCTACAATAGCAGCAATTGCTCCAAGTGTTGTTATTTTAACACAAATACTTTGGGAGAAATGGCTTCTTGAGCCATTACTCAACTCATTGCCTTTCCTGTTAGTTAGCTCAGTTGGCTGGATGGTTGGACTGTAATACAGAGTGATGCTAACAGTATGAGTTTTTAATTCCTGGAATGGCTGTGGTTACCTGCCTTCCCAGCTTCACCTGGAGTGTGATGACCCTTAGGTTTAACTCACTCACTAGTTGTCCCTTTCTAATGGGAGAGTGGAACTATGGTGACACCTCATCTTCCACCTTAGGACCCTCCAACCACGCAGGATCAATGCCGATTTCATCAATTTCCTGATCTCCCCTGCCCCCACCTTATCCCAAATCCAACTCTCCAACTCAGCACTGCCCTCTTGAACTGACATACTTGTCCATCTTCCTCCCACCTGTCCATTCCATCCTCCTCTCTGACCTATCACCATCACCCCTCACTTGTATCTACCAATCGCATTCCTGCTATCTTCCCCCACCAGCCCCACCCCCTTCCATTTATCTCTCAGCCCCCTTGGGCCTCACCCACATTCCTGATGAAGGTCTTATCCTTGAAACAGCGACTCTCCTGCTCCTCGGATGCTGCCTGACCGGCTGTGCTTTTCCAGTGGGAAGTATAACTGAAATGAATGGAAGGAAAGCTGGTTTGTGTGATGGACTGGGCTGTGTTTAAGGCAGCAGTGGACCTTCTTGAATCACTTGTAGTTTGCCCTCAGAATGCTCTTGCGTGACCAACTCCAAGTTCCTGACCCCGTGGCGTTGAATGAGTGATGCCATCTCTTGACTTTGATCTCCAGGGTAATAGAATATAATACAGAATGTAGTGTTATAGCTGCAGACACAATGTGGAGAAAGATCAACTCTAATATATGAGAGGTCCATTCATAAATCATAGAGTTTTTAAGCATGGAAGCAGATCCTTCGATAAACCAGATCATACCGAACATAATCCCAAACTAAACTAGCCCTATCTGCCTACTCCTGGCCCATATCCCCTTCCTACATGTACTTATATAAATGTCTTCGAAATGTTGTAACTATACCCACATCCATCATTTCCTCAGGAAATTCATTCCACACAGGAGCCATCCTCTGTGATGGCGTGTCAGTTGGGAAATTGAAGCAGACATGATGGCGCCCTGAGGAATTTGTTTCTCTTTGCTGAGAGGGAATGAGATTGAAATTGGCTGCTGCATCACTTTTTGAGAATGGTTGCAGTGCAATCTGCAACATGGAATTATAGAGATCCACAGCATGGAATCATAGAGATCCACAGCATGGAAACAGACCCTTCAGTCCAACCTGCCCATGCCACACTGTTTTCACAATTTACCTAGTCCCATTTGCCTGCATTTGGTCCATATCCCGCCATACCTATCCCATCCATGCACCTGTCCAAATATTATACTCACCTCCACCATTATCTCCAGCAGCCCATTGCAGTCACTCACCACCCTCTGTGTGAATCAATTGCCCCTCTGGACCCTTTTGTATCTCTCCCCTCTCACCTTGAACCTACACTGAAAACAGCAGATGCTGGTGGTCACAGCGGGTCGGGCAGCATACATGGAGAGAGAGCAAGCAAACATTTCTGATAAAGAGATATCTAGAATCAAAACGTTCACTTACTCTCTCTCCATAGATGCTGCCTGACCCGCTGTGACCTCCAGCATTTGTTGTTTTCAGTACAGATTCCAACATTTGCTGTAATTTGTTCCTTCAACCTATGCCTTCTGGTTTTGGACTCCCCTACCCAAGGGAAAAGCTGTTGGCTATCTACCATATCTGCACCTCTCATCATTTTAAAGACCCTCAATAAGGTAACCCTCTCAATCTCCTTTACTTCAGGGAAAGAAGTTCAGCCTTTCCTTATAATTCCTGGTCCAGGTAACATCCTAGTAAGTCCTTTCCACGCTTTTTCTCATTTATTAATAGCAAGTGTATGCCATGGCAGTGGAGGGCATAGCTGTTTCAGGGCAAAGGGCAGATCTTTGTCCCGGCAGGTGTTGAGCTCCTCAGGTGCCTCTCCACAGCAGACTCATCAGTATTCCATCCCATTCCTGATTTGAGAATTGCAGGAACACCAAGAGGCACAGTGAGTTTTGTGAAGGTGAGGGAAAGTACGTACCCCAGAGGTATTCCTGGCTCCCTTTTAATAATTATTCTGACAATCATTATAGAAAAACAAATTTCATTGTCATGGTTCATTTGACATTGACTTCATGTTTATTTGAATCAGATGGCAGGGAGCCAGGTTAAAAAAAAAAGTAGCAGCAGTCTATGGATTAAAAATGGTTTAAGTTATAGCACAATATTCCTCTGCCTTGACCACTTAAGCCTCCCCATGCCAACAATTACAATCTAGCATCTATTTGTGATTAAAGGCACGTTCAAAAACTGTTCCCTGTGATGTGGTTTGTACCTAAAGTGCACTATTTAACTGACCCAGATGTTTCAATTCCTCTGGGATAAGACAGTCCTTCCAGCACTTAAACATAATAGACCAAAGCAATAAATGAACAACTCTGATGGGTTGGAATAATCTTTCCCAGTACTGTATTTTTTAATATACTTCTCCAAATGCATGCACGCATGGATGCACGCTTGCTTTTCAAATTGCAGTATTCTCGGTATCTGCAATTGAAAACAGATGCCTTGAATTACAAACACTTCTTTTTCCCTTTGTTAAATTCTTGCTTTGGTCATTACACAGTATTTACAAAGATGCACACAATGAAAAACTAAATATGTTAGTTCACAATGAACAGATATTTTGTACTGACTGCAGGCTGGCTTCACAGTGCAAGACATAAGCTGCGTGCTTGGAATTGAAGGCAATGTCAGGACGAAATGGTGAGAGGTAACTCATTATCAGTAGAAGAAAGGTATTGGAGAAACTTATGCAATTAATAATCCCTAGGATCTGACAGCCCTAAACCTAGGGATCCAAAAGATAGTTGCAGAGGTAGTGAGTGTGCTAGCTATGATCTTCCAATGTTCCTCAGCTTCAAGAACACGATCATCAGATTGGAAGGTGGTAAAGAGAACACTTTTCAGGAAAGGAGGGAGAAAGAAAGCAGGGAATGGCTGGCCAGGAAGCCGGATTTCAGGCATTGGCAAAATGCAGGCATCTCTTATTGTGGTTCTCTGAACAATGTGCTGATCAAAATATGGTGTGATTAAGGCAACACAGTTGTACAAAAGGGAAACGCTGTTTGACAAAACCATAAGACCATAGGAAACTGGAACAGAAGGAGACCGCTTGACCCTTCAAGCCTGCTGTGCCTTTCAATGGCTGATCTGACATTCCTCACATCCACTGCCTTGGCCTAACCCTTGACTCCCCGGCTGCTCAAGAGTCTACCCATCTCAGCCTTAAATATACACCAGGACTCTGCCCCCACAGCTCTCTGTGGCAAGGCATTCCAAAGACTCCCAACCCTTAGACAGAAGAAATTCTTTCTCATCTCAGTCTTACATCGGCACCCCTCAAACCTGAGATCATTGTTATTGGATATTTTTCAGAATGTAACGAGTGGGGGTCAATAAAGGAGAACCAATAAATATGTACCGATGATGTATATTTGGATTTCCAAAATACATTTGGAAAGGTGTCACACTAAAGGTTAGTATACAAGATGAGGGGTCAGGGGGATTAGGGATAACATCTATCAAGGATTTTCAAGTTGTTAGCGGAAAAGGGAGTGGAATGCCACAAGGGTCAGTGCTACAGTCGCAGTTATTGATTAGTCTGTATGAACAACTTGGATAAAATGACACAGAGTAGTGTAGTTATGTTTGCTGATTTGGAAAGGCAAGCTGTTGGCAGGTCACAGAGAGGCTGTAGAGAGTTACAGTCAGGTTAAGTGAGTGTGTAACAAGCCTCATTCCCTCTGTCTGAGGGTTGGGAATCTTTGGAACACCTTGCCACAGAGAGCTGTGGGGGTAAAGTCCTGGTGTATAGTCCTGGCTGAGATGGGTAGATTCTCCTGCTCCTCAGATGCTGCCTGACCTGCTGTGCTTTTCCAGCGCCACACTCTTGACTCTGAAGTGAGCATGTAACAAGAGTGAAAGTATGAAGTTGATAACTTCGCTCACAAGAACAGAAAATCAGCATTTTTTTGAAAGATGTGACACTTGTAAATATCAATGCATGAATGCAGAACGTTAAGATGTAGTTAGAAAGCAATTAGACAAATTTGATGCTAGCCTTCAATGCAAGGGAATAGAATCAATTACCAAGACGTATTGCTATAATTGACTCCTGTGATGATAACATGGCTTTAAGAGGTGTATTTTGTCCTTTTTTTAATGAAGAGAGTTTGAGACAGAGGTCGTGAACAATATGTTCCAATCCAATAAACAGCTTGTAAATCCTTGGGATTTTTAAAAAAGTTGGAACAATTGGAGCAGTATGAAGGGGTAGGGTCAAGCTCCCTCAGAACCAGGATTTTTGTTTAACTTTCAGCAGTTGCTGGGTTCTTGAAGCTGGATGTGGAAGCTCTTATTCCTCTCTCTATTCCAGCTAAAAGCTGGGGTTCTCCTCCTGCTGCTAGAATTGCCTGCGAGACAGTCTGTTTTACTGAATTTTCCTTGTCTTAAAAATTCATTTGTGGGATGTGGGTGTCGCTGGTTGGGCCAGCATTTATTGCCATCCATAGTTGTCCCTTGGGAAGGTGGGAGTGAGCTGCCCTCTTGAACTGCTGCAGTCCAGGTGCTGTAGGTTGACCCACAATGCCCTTAGAGATGGAATTCCAGGAGTTTGACCCAGTGACAGTGAAGGAATAGTAATATATTTCCAAGATTATAGTGGTGCTGGAAAAGCACAGCAGGCCAGGCAGCATCCGAGGAGCAGGAAAAAATCGAAGCATTGTGCAAAAGTCCTTGGCATTGATTTTTCTTGCTCCTCGTATGCTGCCTGGCCTGCTGTGCTTTTCCAGCACCACGCTAATCTTGCCTCTGATCTCCGGCATCTGCAGTACCCACTTCTGCCCAATATATTTCCAAGTCAGGACGGTAAGTGGTCTGGAGGGGAGAGGAGTGGCTCTTTTTTAATGGAAGTGGCCATGGGTTTGAAAGGTGCTATCTGAGGATCTTTGGTGAATTTCTGCAGTGCATCTTGTAGACAGTACACAGTGCTGCTATTGGTGCCAGTCAAGTGGGCTGCTTTGTCCTGGATGGTGTCAAGCTTCTTAAATGTTGTTAGAGCTACCCCCATCCAGGCAAGTGGGGTGTATTCCATCACACAGCTGACTTGTGCCTTGTGGATCTGGGAGTGAGGGGGTGAGTTATTCACCACAGTCTTCCTAGACTCTGACTTGCTGTTGTAGCCAATGTGTTTATGTAGCGAGCCCAGTTGAGTTTCTGATCAATAGTAACCCCCAGGATGTTGATAGTGGGAATTCAGTGATGGTGATACCATTGAATGTCAAGGGGTGATGGATAGGTTTTCTGTTATTGGTGAAAGTGAGGACTGCAAATGCAGGTGATTAGAGTTGAGAATGTGGTGCTGGAAAAGCACAGCAGGTCTGGCAGCATCAGAGGAGCAGGCAACACTTCGGGCATAAACCTTCATCAGGAAGGGCTTTTATTGGTGTTGTCTGTTATTGGTGATGGTTACAGCCTGGCATTTGTGTGGCATGAATGTTACTTGCCATTTGTCAGCCCCCAAGCCTGGATATTGTCTAGGTCATGTTGCATGTCAACATGGACTGCTTCAATATCTGAGGGGATGTGAATGATGCTAATCATTGTTCAATCATTAGCAAACATCCCCTTATGATGGAGGGAAGGTGATTGATGAAGCAGTTGTCAGGGGCTATAGACTTCACAATATCCAGTGTTTCCAACCGTTTCTTGAAATCACGTGGAGTGAATTGAATTGGCTGAAGACTGGTACCTGTGATGCTGAGGACCACTGAAGGAGGCTAAAATGAATCATCGACTAGACACTTCTGGCTGAAGACTGCTGCGAAAGCTTCAGCCTTATCCTTTGCTGGGCTCTCCCATCATTGAGGATGGGGATATTTATGTAACCTCCTGCTCCTCCAGTGAGTTGTTTAATTGTCCACCAATATTCACCATTGGATGTATCAGAACTGCAGAGCTCAGATCTGATCCATTTGTCGTGGGATCGCTTAGCTCTGTCAATCACTTGCTGCTTATGTTGTTTGGTAGCTTCACCAGGTTGACACCTCATCTTCAGGTATGTCTGGTGCTGTTCCTGGCATGCCCTCCTGCACTCTCCATTGAACAAGGGTTGATCGCCTGGCCTGATGGTAATGGGTGAGTGGGGAATATGCCGGGACATGAGGTTGCATATTGCACTGGAGTACACTTCTGCTGCTGTTGATGGCCCACAGCGTCTCTTGGTTGCCCAGTCTTGAGTTGTTACATCTGTTCGGAATCCGTCCCACTTAGCACAGTGATGGTGCCACACAACACGATGGAGGGTATTCTCAATGTGAAGGTGGGACTTTATCTCCACAAGGACTGGGCGGTGCTCATTCTTACCGATACTGTGATGGACAGATGCATTGGCAGCTGGCAGATTGGTCAGGATCAGGTCAAGTATGTTTTCCTTCTTGTTCATTCCCTCACCACCTGCTGCAGACCCAGTCTAGTAGTGATGTCCTTTAGGACCTGACCAGCTCGATCAGTATTACTGTTGCCAAGCCACTCTTGGTGGTGAACATTGAAATTCCCCACCCAGAGTACATTTTGTGCCCTTGCCACCATCAGTGCTTCCTCTAAGTGTTGTTCAACATGGAAGAATACTTATTCATCAGCCGAGAGAGGTGGTAATGAGCAGGAGGTTTTCTTACCCTTGTTTAACCTGAAGCCATGAGACTTCATGGGGTCCAGAGTCAATGTTGAGGACTCTCAGAACAACTCCCTCCCAACTCTATACGACTGTGCCGCCACCTCTGCTGGGTCTCTCCTGCGAGTGGAACAGGACATATCCAGAGATGGTAATAGAGGCGAGAACTGAACCTGGAACCCTAGCACTATGAGGTACTAGTACTAACCACTGAATCAGCATCCCACCACCAAGCCGTCTAGTTTGTGATGCAGAGTGATGCCAGAAGTGTGGGTTAAATTCCTACACTGGCTGAGGTTACCATGAAGATCCTGTCTTCCCAACTTCTTCCTTTACCTGAGGCATAATGGCCCTCAGGTTAAACCACCACCAGTCATCTCTCTCTAATGAGAGAGCAGCCCAACAGCCCTCTGAGAATATGGCAACTTTGATTAACTACGGTACCTAACAGATGAAGTAGTTTGATTTAAATATTTACACTTGTGTCAGCTAACTTGTTTAATATACTGACTTCATCAAATTTTACATAAAACACTAACTTCAGAACATCAGGAGAAAAATGCTTGCTCCTTCTTGATTTTGTGACAGAACCAACAAAATGATGTGTTCACTTTGCAAGAGACTCGCACTTTGAGTTTAATTTGATCCTTGAAGTGATTACAACAGCTGGAAATATTATAGTGCAGGAGAGGATTAATGGTTTCCTCTTCCATCAAATTCCAGGTTGATTATAATCATTTCTCGATGGATATCTAAGTTTCCAAACACTATTCATAAGCACTCTGCCAGCACACAAAGACAAACTTCTGTTTCCAAGATGTAAATCACTTTTTTTTATGAATGTAACATCGCTTCCACATTTTGGAATGATTTCCAGCTCACACCCTTCTCCTGATGTTGGTGTGGCCTGTTTCTGTCATATCCAGTGGATCCATTCAATGGTCAATTGGCATGTTCTTCATTGACATTTTGTGCTGGAAAATGCAGGCAAGTTTAACTCTGGCTTGGCAAAGGTAGATTCAATGTAATCGCCAATGAAGAGTTAAGGTCACTGATGGTGGGCAAGGGTCAGTAACAAGAGAAGATGATTAAGGTGAAACAGAAACAGGAATTACTGGAGAAATTCGGCAGGTCTGGCAGCATCTGTGGAGAGAAAGCAGAGCCAACATTTCAGGTCCAGTGACCTTACATCATGGTTCCTTTGGGGAACAGTTTTGATGATGGGTTTTCCAGCATCCTCAGTTTTTGCTGTTATTTCGGCGTGGTTAATTGATAAATAAGGATTGGGAAAAAAATGAAGAGAACCAAAGGTTTGCAAACTTGATTAGAAGTGCTCCCACAAGCAAGCATTTGTAACATAAAGCTCAGAGTTAATCTTGGCCCAAGTGAATGGTATCAACATTTCTTTTACATAGCAGTCACTGGGATCTTTTGTATTAATTAAGTCAACATGTATATACAATTTATGACCATTGGAACAACTTTATAGAGTTAGATAGAGTCATGGAGTTATACAGCACAGAAATAGACCCTTTGGTCCAACCAGGACAAAGTGAGGACTGCAGATGCTGGAGATGAGAGTTGAAGAGTGTGGTGAGCACAGCAGGTCAGGCAGCATCCGAAGAGCAGGAGAATCAACATTTTGAGCATAAGACCTTCCAGTCCATGTCAAATAAAATTTCAAACTAAACTAGTCCCATCTGTCTGCTTCTGGCCCATATCCTTTCAAACCTTTCCTATTCATGTACTTACCTAAGTGCCTTTTAAAAGTTGTAACTGTGCCCACATCCTCTGGATGTTCATTCCACATGTGAACCATCCTCTGTATACAAATGTTGCCCCTTGTATCCTTTCTAACTTTCTCTCCTCTCACCTAATCTTGAAATCCCCCATCTCAGAGAAAAGACACCAGCCATTAACCCGAGCCATACCCCTCATGATTTTATAAACCTCTGTAAGATCACCTCTCAAATTCCTACAGTCCAGTGAAAAAAGGTCCCAGCCTTTCCAGCCTTTGTTTTTCACTCAAACTCTCTATATCCAGCAACATCCTGGTAGATCTCTTGTAAACCCTCTCTAGCTTAATAAAATGCACCCTTTCCAATGCTTCCATGTCCTTCCTATAATGTGGCAGCCAGGACTGTACGCAATACTCCAAGTGCGGCCACACCAGAATTTTGTACAGCTGCAACACGACCCCACAACTCCAAACCTCAATCCCTCTACTAATAAAAGCTAACACGCCATATGCCTTCTTGACAACCCTATCAACTTGGGTGGCAACTTTCAGGGATCTATGTACATAGACACCGAGATCTCTCTGCTCATCCACACTACCAAGAATCTTACCAATAGCTCAGTATCTGTATTCCAGTTACTCCTTCCAAAATGAATCACCTTGCACTTTTCTGCGTTAATCTCCATTTGCCATCTCTCAGCCCAGCTCTGCAGCTTATCTATGTGTCTATGTAACCTGTAACATCCTTCCACACTGTCCACAACTCCACCGACCTTCATGTCATCCACAAATTTACTACCCCATCCTTCTACGCCCTCATCCAGGTCACTTATAAAGATGACAAACAGCAGTGGACCCAAAACAGATCCTTGCAGTACACTGCTAGTAACTGAACTCCAGGATGAACATTTCCCATCAACCACCACCCTCTGACTTCTTTTAGCAAGCCAATTTCTGATCAAAAATCAGAAAAATCACCCTCAATCAAACACTTTACTGAAATCCATATACACCACATCTACTGCTGTACCCTCAACCAGCTGCTTGGTCACCTTTTCAAAGAACTCAATAAGGTTTGTGAAGCACGGCTTACCCTTCATAAGACTGTGTTGACTATCCCTAATCGTAGAATCCCTACAGTCTGGAAAGAGGCCATTCAGTCCATCGAGGCTGCACAGAACCCCTGAAGAGCATCCTACCCAGGCCCAGCCTCTTACTCTACTCCCGTAACCCTGCATTGACCACGGCTAATATAACCAGTCTGCACATCCCTAGGCACTCCAGGGCAACTTAACATCGCCAATCCATCTAACGTCACCGAAACTCTTAAAAGTAAGTTTTTAGCCAGCATAACAGACTACAGTATTCAAATCCTGACACAATAAAATTTCACTGACAGTGTGTAAGTTTCTCAGTGAAGAACTTCCACTCACCTGAGAACAGATTATAGTCAGTACCCAGGTTGTGAATGAGTTCCATTCTTGAGTCTGCTTTCAAGTCAATTTGTATGCAAGTTGGAATAAAATGCAGGACAATAGAAAGGAGCCTGTCATAAGCTCAGGAAATCTTTGGTATGTTGGATTTTTAAAATTACACCCCTGTATGAAATCATGTTCATACTTATTAGCATTGCAACTTAGATGTTCATAAATCAGAGGTGTAAATACTTGTGAGAAATCATCAGCCTTTTCCCACTTGGCAGGAAAAACGATCCAAAAAACAGCATCGAAGAAATTGGCCACAGCTAAAACATTTTTTTATTCGAAGACTAATTCAAAAGAAGGGAAAACTAATGGATGACAGAGAAGAACAAATCCCTGCTACATCTGCAAGCCAATGCCCTGACCAAACAGAGTTAACTTGATTAGTGTAAATTTAATCGGTTAGCTAATGCAGCTAACAGTTCCTTCTGCCAACCATAGTCCAACTAATCAGCAACCTCACAGCTTCCTCTGCCTGTCTCCCCCACCATTGCCCCACCCCCTCCAACACAGGGCCAGCAGGGCAGGGGGGTGTGATGGAGTGAGGGGGAGTGAGGGAGAGGGGGTGAGTGAGGGAGGGGGGAGTGAATAGAGGGAGAAATGGAGATAGGAGAAGTGAGGGAGACATAAAATTATTGTTTCCTCTCTCAAGTTGACCTTCTTGTGATTCAGTCCTGATGTGTGCAAGTCAAAAAAACTTCAACCTCTGAGGAGGGGTCACTGGATCCTAAACATTAACTCTGATTTCTCTCCTCAGATGCTGCTAGATCTGCTGAGCCTTTTCAGCAATTTGTTTTGTTTTTGTGTCTGATTTACAGCATCCACAATTCTTTCGGTTTTTAACTTCAACCTCTTGTTCCTTTTTAGCCATGTTTAAGTTCTTTCCTACTAAACAATTTTTTCTTCATAAACCGAATGAGCCTCACTCGCGAGTTTAGAGATGTCGAGATCTTTGGAAAGTAAAGGGCCCAAAGGTCCATCAATTCTGCACTGGTCAAAACCAAGCACCTAACTATTCTAATCCCATTTTCCAGTGTATAGTTAGCCCTTAACCTTCTATGCCTTGGCTTCGCAAGTGCATTTCTTAAAAATTTTGCCATTGCAGTCTCCCCCGTCTCCTACTCCATTGGTCGTGCCAAGCAAGCAAGTTATCAACCTGAATTATTTGCTCCAATCCTGAAGTCGAACGAGAATGTACGTTCTTCTGAGTAAGGTACAGCAATGCTGTTCATGTCAGGAAAGGTGATGTTTGTAAGTGTAAACACTCAAATAAAGGAAACTGATTAAAGTACGATTTTGCCTCAGGGCAAAAATGAGGACTGCAGCTGCTGGAAACCAGAATTCAGATCAGAGTGATGCTGAAAAAGTGCAGCAGGTCAAGCAGCATCCAGGGAGCAGGAAAATCGTCGTTTCGGGTAAAAGCCCTTAATCAGGAAAAGGCTGATTTTCCTGCCCCTCAGATGCTGCCTGACCTGCTGTGCTTTTCCAGCGCCACTCTGATCTAAACTCTCTACTCTTTTGCCTCAGCCTTCCTTGTGTGTACATTTCATTTTTTGACTCAGTTGCCCACATATACCTTTATTGCCAGGATTTTGAGATGACAGAAACAAGTATCCATTATCATTAAATCACACATACAAATACAGCTGTAGCAGTTTTGGAAAAATTAATCCATTTCCATTTAAATATAAAATATTATCTGGGTTTCTGCCAGTGCAATATTAATTGAGTGGATTGACCTTCTCCAAACACCTCATCTGGTTATGTAGTAGACCTTTGCTAACCAATAAAGGCTTTATTAAACGGTATTAAAATGTTAAAATATTTTATTCACGGTAGACAGACGTGCAAAATCAACTGCTTCAATAAGAAGTAATTCTACAAAATGAAATCCCCAGGAGTTACTTCTGTAAGGTCAATGCTGTTCCTATATTTGTACCAATCTGACCCAAATTTCAATTTGGCTTTCCATTCAGTACTTTTGGAGCTGGCACAAATGGAATTTCAAGTCATCACTTGATGGTCGAACAGTGGTGTTATCGAGTTGGCCCAGTGCCATTCATCAGAGTCATCAATAAAGACTCCTTTAAGAGTAGGGTGTTGGTGGGCTTAGTGGAGTGGACAAACAGTCTATAATATCAAATGATACCCCTTCTCAGGTGAATGCTGTCTGGCAAAAGGCACCATTGTGGGCTGTGACACTCAACCACCTTTGTTCTCAGCTGCATGCAAAGGATCCCAGGACATTATTTGAGGGAGAGTTCATTCCAATGTTCCAGCAGATATTTACCCTTCAATCGCCAAGGGTCTACTTCAGAACAAGGGTCTGAAGAAGGGCCACTGGACACAAAACTTTAATTCTACTTTCTCTCTCCACAGATGCAGCCAGATCTCTCTGACAATTTCTGCTTCTCAGCATCAGCAATTCTTTATTTTTCTTTTAATCACCCTCCTTTATATCTGCTTATATCACAGAGTCACAGAGATAGACAGCACAGAAATAGATCCTTGGGTCCAATTTGTCCACGCTGACCAGATATCCGAAATTAATCTAGTCCCATTTGCCAGCACTTGGCCCATATCCCTCTAAACCCTTTCCTATTCATGTACACATGCAGGTGCCTTTTAAATGCTGTAACTGTACCAGCCTCCAACACTTCCTTTGGCAGTTCATTTCATACACCCAACACCTTCGACGTGAAACAAATTACCCCTGAGATCCTTTGTAAATCTTTTCCCTCTCATCTTAAGTCTATATCCTCCAGTTTTGGACTCCCATGTCCTGGGAAAAAAGACCTTGGTCTTTCACCTTATCTATACCCCCCATGATTTTATAAATCTCAATAAGGTTACCCCCACCTCTGACACACCAGAGAAAATAACTCCAGCCTATTCAGCCTCTCCTTATAGCTCAAAGCCTGGAAACATACATGCAATCTTCTCTGAACCCTTTCAAGTTTTACAACGTTTCCTATAGCAGAGACAACAGACTGAATGCATTATTCTTAAGGTGGCCTAACCAACACTCTGCACAGCCATAATATGGCATCCCAACTCCTATACTCAATGCACTGACCAATAAAGGAAAGTACACCAAATACTTTCTTTACTATCAGCAGCTCCACCTTCAAGGAACTATGAAACTGCATCCCCAAGATGTCTTTGTTTAGCAACACTCCCCAGGACCCTACCATTAAGTGTGTAAGCTCTGTCCTGGTTTGCCTTACCAAAATGCAGCACCTCACATTTATCTGAATTAAACTCCATCTGCCACTCCTCAGTCCATCAGCCCATCTGATCATTTATATGCCTTGGTGTTAACTTCTACTTGCTAAACATCTGATTGAACATTTTGGGGTAACGTATGATGTTAAGAGCTCTAAACAAATCCAAGCTGCAAGTGGAATTTCAGGATTTAGCCTCCGATCCCTGAAGGTCTGGCAGTAAATGTTCAGTTTGGACTGGTACCCAGGGCTGTATCTATACCCAAACAGCCTTCTCCTTCAATGGAGTGATCCTCATTTGGAAGGAATGGCTCATTAACCAAATCAGAAGAATGGTTTGTTAAGACAATAGATTTTCCAAAAAATGAAAGCAACAGGAGTGCTCAACTTTTCGGTAACTTCTGCAGATATAAACCCTTGTAATCAAAGAAAGTGCAAGACAACCTCTGAATGAAGCAAAACAGTAATGGATGATGAATGAAAGTGGAAAGAGATGTCTATATCTTGTCGAAGGCTTCCTCAATGACAGGTTATAGGATTAACTCAAAAACCAGAATTTGCCAAGTTACAGAGCATGAAGTGTAGCAACAACTTCAAAGGTTTGGAAGGTATAAAATATTAATGAAGAGGTGCTTCAAACCAGAAAGTGGATCACTTGATGAAGGAGCAGTGCTCTGAAAGCTTGAGATTTCAAATAAGCCTGTCAGACTATAACCTGGTGTTGTGTGACCCCTGACTTTGACCACCCCAAATCAACACTGGCATCTCAACATCACAATCTGATTATCATCATAGAATTGCTACAGTGTGGAAATGGGCCCTTTGGCCCAACAAGTGCACACCGATCCTCCAAAGAATATCCCACCCAAACCCATTCCCCTACCCTATTCTTCTTCATATACGCATGACTAATGTACCTAACCTACACATCCCAGAATTCCATGGCAATTTAGCATGGCCAATTCACCTAAAGTCTTCACCTGATGAAGGAGCAGTGCTCCAAAAGCTTGTGATTTCAAATAAACCTGTTGGACTATAACCTGGTGTTGTGTGACTTCTGACTTTGTGTACCCCAGTCCAACACCAGCACCACCACATCACAATCTGATAATAGCCTTCCCTCCACATTCCCACCTCACCCTGATAACTTTTCAGTTCCCTTCTTGCCAAGAATTGAATTATCCTTGTCTTAAAAATATTCAAAGACTCTCATTCCACTGCCTTTTTGAAAAGAGTTCCAAATACTTATGATCCTTTGAGAGAAAGAATTTTGCATCATCTCCATCTTAAATTACTTTGAGATTTCCATGAGTTTCTGTTGAATACAGTCAATACTCTGTTGAGGAATGCCAAAGATTTGTGCTGTTTCACAGAGTATGGAAGCCCTACTGTGTGGAAGCAGGCCATTTGGCACGTCGAGTCAACACCAACCCTCCAAAGAGCATCCCCCCCGACCCATCCCATACCTACGTAACCCAACATCTCCCATAGTAAATCCAGTTAGCCTGCACATCCCTAGGCAATTTGGAGAAAGTGAGGACTGCAGATGCTGGAGGTCAGAGTTGAGAATGTGGTGCTGAAAAAGTACAGTAGGTTAGGCAGCATCAAAGGAGCAGGAGGATTGATGTTTCGGGCATAAGCCCTTCATCAGGAATGTCATGTACATCCCTGGTCACTATGGTCAATTTAGCATGGCCAATCCACAAAACCTGCACATCCCTGGATATATGGGCAATTTTGCATGGCCAATCCACTAAAGCTGTGAATCCCTGGACACTATGGGCAATTTAGTATGATTAATCCACCAAACCTGCACATCCCTAGACACTATGGGCACTTTAGTGTGGTCAATCCACCAAACCTGCATATACATGGACACTATGGGCAATTTAGCATGGCCAAGCCATCTAACCTGCACACCCCTGGACACTATGGGCAATTTAGTATGGTTAATCCACCAAACCTGCATATCCCTGGACACTATGGGCAATTTTGCATGGCCAATCCACCAAATCTGCACATCCCTGGACACTATGGGCAATTTAGCATGGCCAATCGCCCAATCTGCACATCTACGGACTTGATGTAATCCAGTATTTGAATGTAAGGCTTAAACATGTGCCTGAAATTGACACCACCCTTTCAGCCTATTCATTTTACTGAAAAGCTGCTGAACCAAACGATTTCTCTTCACCTCCTCTTTTTTTTTGAAAATTATCCCATGATCTGACAGAAGCACTTTTTCTTTATCTACCAATCTCAAAATTAATCTTTCCCTTAATTATCAGCCATGATAACCATGGCACAATGGGCACCATTCTCACCTTGGAGTCACATTGTTTGGGATTCAAGTCTCACCTCTAGATCTTGAGCTCAAACATTAAGTGCAGGTACAGAGTGAGAGTCATGCAATGGGAGGTCTTTGGATGGCATGTTGACATTAGGCCCCAGACACCTGCTTGGGAAAGATATAAAAGGGCTCATGCCACTACCTTGATAAAGTACAAAAATATAAGTTATACCCATTAGCCAATTGTATAAGAACCAGAAAACACAGGTTATTTTAAAGAGTGTGAAATGCAAGAATAGATGATGACCATTAGACATAGGAGCAGATGTAGACCATTCAACCCATTTAGTCCACTGCACCATTCAATGAGACGGTGTCTGATCTAATAATCTTCAACTCAACCTCCTTGCCCTTTCACCAAAACTCTTGATTCCTTCACTGATTCAAAATCTGTCCATTGCAAAATAGGCCGCAGCCATTTTCACTGGAGGGCCTAAACCTGAGGGGTGAACCTAGGGAAGTTTATAAAATCATGAGAGGCATGGATAGGATGAACAGACAAGATCAGTTCCCCACAGTAGGAGAGTCTTAAACTAGAGGGCATAGGTTTAAGGTGAGAGGGGAAAGATTTAAAAGGGACCTAAGGGGCAACTTTTTCATGCAGAGGGTGGTGCGTGTATGGAATGAGCTGCCAGAGGAAGTGGTGGAGGCTGGTACAATTACAACATTTAAAAGGCATCTGGGTGCGTACAGAAATAGGAAGGGTTTAGAGTGATATGGGCCAAGTGCTGGAAAATGCGATTAGATTAATTAAGGATATCTGGTCAGCATGAACGAGTTGGACCGAAGGGTCTGTTTTCATGCTGTACAACTCTGAGTCTATGACTATGGATAGCCTTAATAATCCAGCCTCAACAACTCTCAACAGTAGAGAATTCCACAGATTCACAAGCGGAATTCTTCCTCATTCCTGTCTTAAATGTGTTACTCCTTATTCTGGGATTATATCCTCTGGTCCTAGAATTTCCCACAAGAGGAAGCAACATTTTCATGTCTAACCTGTTAAGCTTTCTAAGAATCGTGTACTTTTCAATAGGAAGATATTTTTCACACCACAAGTAATACCAAGCAGGAAACTGCTGCGTCAAAAGGTGGTGGAAGAGGAGATGATCAATGATTTATCAGGAAAATTAAATGGACACTTAAGGGAACTATATGTGCAGGGGCTACAAGGATGGTGCAGGGAATTGGGACTGTACTGGATTCCTCTGCAAAGACCTGTCAGATACTTCGTGGACTGAATGGCCTTCATCTGTGTCAAAAGGCCCAAATTATGCAGGGAGCCATGAAGTGCAGAGGCTGTGCAGATGCACTAACTACTTCATTTCAAACAGAGGGCAGCCTACCATAGTTAATAGAATTGACTAATCAGCACCAAATCACAATGAGTTTGAATGGCTTAGTATATCAATGCTTTGAAAGGTTAATTACATGCAGAATCGGAGGATGCCTATTGAAACATTCTAAGGTTGTTGGAAGAAGTCAAGTAAATCAAATTAATGATGCTTTGAAGGACAGTGGATAATTATACCATAGATTCCAGATGAGCAGGCCACTGTTTCAGATAGCAGGCATGTCATAAAATGCAAATTTAGAGATGGATTAATTAGCTCCATTCTGATTCATTAGTGGTCATCTCAGAAGATGCAGTTAATGCTTCCAGCTTAGTCTCTGTGACATGAAAGGCTTTTCTGGCGTAAGTGCATTGTATTATAAGTCATCTTCAACTCTACTTTCAGGGGTGTCTAATGTGAGAGTTTGATTTTCCAAAGCTCAGTCAGGAATCCTTTCTCAGCTTGCATGCAAACAGCACATTGACAAAAGTGCTGAAGATTATTAGACCATGTGTGAAATAGAGACTGGAGGAAGTATTTAAACTTGTGTGGAACACTCTGTTTGCAACTCAGTTATTATATTAGTTCTCTTATGTTGTAAACCATTGCTCAGTTGCTAATACACTTGCTTCAGAATTTGCATTCTGGATGAAGGTCTGCATCAGGGATGAGCGCAAAATAAAAAGCTGACACACTGGTTTTGTACTGAGGGAGCGCTGCACTGTCAGAGACACTGAGGGAGTGCTACATTGTCAGAGATACTGAGGGAGTGCTACATTGTCAGAGATACTGAGGGAGTGCTACACTGTCAGAGATACTGAGGGAGTGCTGCACTGTCAGAGATACTGAGGGAATGCTGCACTGTCAGAGATACTGAAGGAGTGCTACACTGTCAGAGATACTGAGGGAGTGCTGCACTGTCAGAGATACTGACGGAGTGCTACACTGTCAGAGATACTGACGGAGTGCTGCACTGTCAGAGATACTGAGGGAGTGCTACATTGTCAGAGATACTGAGGGTGCGCTGCACTATCAGAGATACTGAGGGAGTGCTACACTGTCAGAGATACTGAGGGAGCGCTGCACTGTCAGAGATACTGAGGGAGTGCTACACTATCAGAGATACTGAGGGATGCTGCACTGTCAGAGATACTGAGGGAGTGCTGCACTGTCAGAGATACTGAGGGAGTGGTGCACTGTCAGAGATGCTGAGGGAGTGGTGCACTGTCAGAGATACTGAGGGAATTGTACACTGTCTGAGATACTGAGAGAATTGTGCACTGTCAGGGATACTGAGGGAGTGCTACATTGTCAGAAATACTGAGAGAGTGCTATTCTGTCATAGATACTGAGGGAGTGCTGCACTGTCAGAGATACTGAGGGAGTGCTGCACTGTCAGAGGTGCTGAGGGAGTGGTGCACTGTCAGAGATACTGAGGGAATGCTGCACTGTCAGAGATACTGAAGGAGTGCTACACTGTCAGAGATACTGAAGGAGTGCTACACTGTCAGAGATACTGAGGGAGTGCTGCACTGTCAGAGACACTGAGGGAGTGCTGCACTGTCAGAGATACTGAGAGAGTGCTGCACTGTCAGAGACACTGAGGGAGTGCTACACTGTCAGAGACACTGAGGGAGTGCTACACTGTCAGAGATACTGAGGGAGCGCTGCACTGTCAGAGATACTGAGGGAGTGCTACACTATCAGAGATACTGAGGGATGCTGCACTGTCAGAGATACTGAGGGAGTGCTGCACTGTCAGAGACACTGAGGGAGTGGTGCACTGTCAGAGATACTAAGGGAGTGCTACATTGTCAGAGATACTGAGGGAGTGCTACACTGTCAAAGATACTGAAGGAGTGCTGCACTGTCAGAGATACTGACGGAGTGCTACACTGTCAGAGATACTGACGGAGTGCTGCACTGTCAGAGATACTGAGGGAGTGCTACATTGTCAGAGATACTGAGGGTGCGCTGCACTGTCAGAGATACTGACGGAGTGCTACACTGTCAGAGATACTGACGGAGTGCTGCACTGTCAGAGATACTGAGGGAGTGCTGCACTGTCAGAGATACTGACGGAGTGCTACACTGTCAGAGATACTGACGGAGTGCTGCACTGTCAGAGATACTGAGGGAGTGCTACATTGTCAGAGATACTGAGGGTGCGCTGCACTATCAGAGATACTGAGGGAGTGCTACACTATCAGAGATACTGAGGGATGCTGCACTGTCAGAGATACTGAGGGAGTGCTGCACTGTCAGAGATACTGAGGGAGTGGTGCACTGTCAGAGATGCTGAGGGAGTGCTGCACTATCAGAGATACTGAGGGAATTGTACACTGTCTGAGATACTGAGAGAATTGTGCACTGTCAGGGATACTGAGGGAGTGCTACATTGTCAGAAATACTGAGAGAGTGCTACTCTGTCATAGATACTGAGGGAGTGCTGCACTGTCAGAGATACTGAGGGAGTGCTGCACTGTCAGAGATGCTGAGGGAGCGCTGCACTGTCAGAGATGCTGAGGGAGTGGTGCACTGTCAGAGATGCTGAGGGAGTGGTGCACTGTCAGAGATACTGAGGGAATTGTACACTGTCTGAGATACTGAGAGAATTGTGCACTGTCAGGGATACTGAGGGAGTGCTACATTGTCAGAAATACTGAGGGAGTGCTACTCTGTCATAGATACTGAGGGAGTGCTGCACTGTCAGAGATACTGAGGGAATTGTACACTGTCTGAGATACTGAGAGAATTGTGCACTGTCAGAGATACTGAGAGAGTGCTGCACTGTCAGAGATACTGAGGGAGTGGTGCACTGTCAGAGATACTGAGAGAGTGCTACTCTGTCAGAGATACTGAGGGAGTGCTGCACTGTCAGAGATACTGGGAGAGTGCTACTCTGTCAGAGATACTGAGGGAGTGCTGCACTGTCAGAGATACTGGGAGAGTGCTACACTGTCAGAGATACTGAGAGAGTGCTACACTGTCAGAGATACTGAGGGAGTGCTGCACTATCAGAAATATTGAGGGAGTGCTGCACTGTCTGAGACACTGAAGGAGTGCTACACTGTTAGAGATACTGAAGGAGTGCTATACTGTCAGAGATAATAAGGGATTGCAACACTGTAAGAGATACTGAGGGGATGCTGCACTGTCAGAGATACTGAGGGAGTGCTGCACTGTCTGAGATATTGAGGGCGTGCTGCACTGTCAGAGATGCTGAGGGAGTGCTGCACTGTCAGAGATATTGAGGGAGTGCTACACTGTCAGAGATACTGAGGGCGTGCTGCACTGTCAGAGATACTGAGGAGGTGCTGCACTGTCAGAGATACTGAGGAGGTGCTGCACTGTCAGAGATACTGAGGGAGTGCTGCACTGTCAGAGACACTGAGGGAGTGGTGCACTGTCAGAGATGCTGAGGGAGTGCTGCACTGTTAGAGATACTGACAGAGTGCTACACTGTCAGAAATACTAAGCGATTGCTGCACTGTCAGAGATACTGAGGGAGTATTACACTGTCAGATATACTGAGGGAGTGATGCACTGTCAGAGATACTGAGAGAGTGGTGCAATGGCAGAGAAACTGAGGAAATAATACACTGTCAGAGATACTGAGGGGGTGCTGCACTGTCAGAGATACTGAGGAGGTGCTGCACTGTCAGAGATACTGAGGGAGTGCTGCACTGTCAGAGATACTGAGGGAGTGCTGCACTGTCAGAGATACTGAGAGGGTGCTGCACTGTCAGAGATACTGAGAGGGTGCTGCACTGTCAGAGATCCTGAGGGGGTGCTGTAATGTCAGAAATACTGAGGGAGTGCTACACTGTCAGAGATACTGAGGGCGTGCTGCACTGTCAGAGATATTGAGGGAGTGCTGCACTGTTAGAGATACTGAGGGATGCTACACTGTCAGAGATACTGAGAGGGTGCTGCACTGTCAGAGATCCTGAGGGGGTGCTGTAATGTCAGAAATACTGAGGGAGTGGTGCACTGTCAGAGATACTGAGGGGGTGCTGTAATGTCAGAAATACTGAGGGAGTGGTGCACTGTCAGAGATACTGAGGGGGTGCTGTAATGTCAGAAATACTGAGGGAGTGGTGCACTGTCAGAGATACTGAGGGTGTGGTGCGCTGTCAGCGATACTGAGGGAGTGGTGCGCTGTCAAAGATGCTAAAGGACTTCCATCACAAATGCTCCCTGAAGTGTTCATTGTTTCCAGCATTTATTGTTCTTGTCCCAAAATGTCTTCATATTTTTCATCAAATTACAGGCTACCATCCTTGACTTTACTCTGAACTGAGCTTTGTTTCACATGTCTTTTGAAAGGGTTGGAATAGTGTCTTAGTGGTTAGCACTGCTACCTCTTAGCACTAGGGACCTGGGTTTAATTCCAGCCTCAGGTGACTGTGTGTGTGGAGTTTGCACATTCTCCACGTGTCTGCGTGGGTTTCCTCCGGGTCCTCCAGTTTCCTCTCCCATCCAAAGATGTGCAGGTCAGGTGAATTGGTCACGCTAAATTGCCGAGAGTATTCAGGCTTTTGCAGAGGAGGTGCATTAGTCAGGGGGAATGTAGAGTAATACAGTAGGGGATTGGGTCTGGCTGGGATACTCTTCAAAGGGTCGGTGTGGACTTGTTCAGCCAAATGGCCTCATTCCACGCGTTAGGGATTCTATAATAATAATATAATTCGATAATAAATCTCAATGCTAACTCCATCCTTACTGCATGAAGCATCTGTAATGGGATTTGAACCCACCACAGGCTGACTCAGAGAAGGCAGTGCCAAATTAGTGGTTGCCTGTTATTACGCACAGATAGAAATTACAATGTGACAGCCATGACTCAGCAATAACATTCCTGTCTCTGAGTCAGAACGATTCAGTATCACCTCCCAGTCATGTGACCTGGTCTCGAGCTCCAGACTCGTTCCCAGTGCAATGGTGGGGAAGGGCTACAGTGTCTGAAGTCCCATTTTACACGGAGACATGAAAGTGTCCCACCTCTTCGCTGGAAGTGAATGATCCCCTGGTGTGGTTTTGAAGAAAGGCAGTGGAATCCTCCCCAATGATAATTCAATTTTATCTCTCAGCCAATATCCTGATCTGTTCCCTCCGATAGACTGGTATGTGGGAGCTCATTGAGCACAAGTTTGACACTTAGCTTCCTACCATACAGTGGGGGTTATACATCAAAAAGTACTTCACTGTCTGCGCAGGATTTTGAGATGATAAAGTTCCTATATAAATGAAAGACTTGTTTTATTTTTTAGTTCCTTCAAGTTGTGCCTTTGCATATTTATGTTTTATAGGAAGGAAAGCAGAAGTGTACTCTTGAGCCTCTCTGAGATCAATCTCCTCCTCCAAACTATACCATAACTTTCCCTAGGGTCACATCCTTTATATCATGTGGTTTGATGCACCCTGATGTCTTGTGTTTGTGATGGATTGGTCATCGTGAAGCCAAAGTCAAGAACTCTCTTCAGATCTCATTCCAAACTAACAAAATTTATTCTAGATGAAAATTAATTGCTGCAATACCTGGTCATCCTAGATATACCAAGCCCTGAGTTATTGTTACTTTAGAACAAGCCGAAACTTTCTTCATTCTGTACTCATGTCCATGTGCTTTATCAATCTTTCTACACGTCTAACCCGCCCATGCTGTATCTCCATGCTCAGTGATGTGCATCTCCCTGACAACATTGTAAGATTGCTCCAGGGTCTGGGAGCCCTTGCACAACAGGAGAACATCTTAATTCTGTCTCCTTCCACAACTGTGCCTTCACATCAAAAATCACACCTCAAAGACATGGAATTTAAAACCAGTGGATCCAGAAATGATTGGATCTCCTATGCATCGATAACCCACACACTACTCTGACCACTAACAATATGGAAACCATGTTAAGGTCAGGAAGTGGAACTCCTTCCTCTCCAGGTGCATCAAACCTCATTGTAGCATTTCTGGTGAGATCAATTGATCAAACATTGAATAAATATTGTCTCTCTCTTCTTCCCAAGATAGTTCTATTCTTCACTGCATAGCACCAAACAAGATGCTCCTCTGTGCGGTCAGTATATATTCACAATATTAGTCTACAAGCAGATAACTGGTTTCATTAACACTCACATTCCAAGTGGCAGATGGTGGAGTTGAATTCAATAAAAATCTGGAATTAAGAATTTAATGATGACCACTAATCCATTGTCAATTGTCAAGAAAAACCCAACTGCTTCAATAATATCCTTTAGGGAAGGAAGCTGTCATCTTCACCTGGTCTGACCTACATGTGACTCCAGACCCACAGCAATGTGGTTGACTCTTAAATGCCCTCTGAGCAATCAGGAATCAGCAATAAATGCTGGCCTAGCCAGAGATACACTCACCCCATGAATGAATAACCAAAAATAGTTTGAGAGGTTGGAGCTTGAGGCAAAGACTGGCCTCCAAGGGTAGAGAAGAGGTATGTTAAATATATTCTTCAGCACAATCTATAACAGAATGGCTTCAATTGAAGATGATGAACCATGCATACCAAATTAGAAATCTAACTTTTGCAGGCTGGGAATGGAAGAGAGCAAAATAACTAGAACTTGGACTTAATGATATAAAGTATGAAATACATTCAAATAAAGATTTTTCCTCTGGATCAATCACCACAGCTTTAACCGTCTTTTTCATTTTTTTACTGGTTCATGTTATGTTTGCTGGACTCCCTCAATAGCAAGAATGTCCTTCTTCAGACTAGGAGACCAACACTGCTCACAATCCTCAAGGTGTGGCATCACAAGGTGTTCATGTGGTACTCATGTAAATGACTGTTTGAAAGAGCTTTTCTGAAATTGGAACCAAAGATTTTCATTGGGAAAATTAACTGAAGGATTTATAGTACCAGGTTGGAGGAGGCTATTCAACCCATTGTATTCCTGATTGCTCTTTACAAGAGCAACTCAGCTTTTTTTTCATTCATTTGTGGAACTTGGGCATCGCTGGCTGGCCAGCATTGATAGCCCAACCCTATTTGCCCTTTGATAGGGTAGGGGTGAGCCGCCTTCTTGAATCGCTACTGTCCACTTGCTGTGGGTTGACCCACAATACTGGTAGGGAGGGAATTCCAGGATTTTGACCCAACGACTGTGAAGGAACGGTGGTACATTTCCAAGTCAGGGTGGTGACTGACTTGGAGGGAACTTGCACTTGGTGTTCCCAATTACCTGCTGCCCTTGTCCTTCTAGATGGAAGTGGTTGTGGGTTTGGAAGGTGCTGTCTAAAGATCTTTGGTGAAATACTGCAGTGCATCTTGTAGATAGTACACACTGCTGCTACTGAGCACCAGTGGTGGAGAGATTAAATGTGTGTAAATGTGATGCCAATCATGCTGGTTGCTTTGTCCTAGATGGTGTCAAGCTTCTTGAGTATTGTTGAGCTGCAAGTGGGGAGTATTCCATCACACTCCTGACTTGTGCCCTGCAGATGGTGGATAGACTTTGGGTGTTAGGGGGTGAGTTAATCGCCGCAGTATCCCTAGTCTCTGACCTGCTCGTGTAGCCACTGTGTTTATGTGGTGAGTCTAGTTGAGTTTCTTGTCAATAGTAACCCCAGGATGTTGACAATAGGCATTCAGTGATGGTAATACTATTGAATGTCAAGGGGCAGTGTTTAGAGTGTCTCTTATTGGTGATGGTCATTGTCTGGCATTTGTATGGTGTGAATGTTACTTGCCAATTGTTGGTCCTAGCCTGGATATTCTCCATATCTTCTTGCATTTGAGCACGGATTGTTTTAGTGTCTGAGGAGTCATGAATTGTGATGAACACTGTGCAATCATTAGCGAACATCCCCACTTCTGACTTTATGACAGAGGAAAGGTCATTGATGAAATAGCTGAAGATTTCTGGGCTGAGGACATTAGTCGAGGGACTCCTGCAGAGATGTCTGGGAGCTGATTTGACTGACCCTCCACAACCACAACCATCTTCCTTTGTGACAGGTATGACTCTAACCAGCGGAGTGTTTGCACCCTGATACTAATTGATTCCAGTTTTGCCAGGACTCCTTGATGCCATACTTGGTCAAGTGCAGCCTTGGTGTCAAGGACTGTCACTCTCACCTCACCTCTGGAATTCAGTTCTTTTGTCCATGTTTGAACCAAGGCTGTAATGAGGTCAGGAGCTGGCGGAACCCAAACTGGGCATCACTGACAAGGTTATTGCTGAGGGGGTGAGGCTTGATAGCTTCACTGATGGAAAGGGTCATCAACGGCTAGCATTGCTTCCCCCATCCTTTCTCCATCTATGTGTATAATTCAGGTCCCTTAGCCCTAGAAATGTTCTTGTAAATCTTTCTCGCATCTCTTCAAATATCTCCAAATTTGTCCATAAGTATCGTACCCAGTCAGTCGGTCTTA
Organism: Chiloscyllium punctatum; assembly: GCF_047496795.1. NCBI lineage: Eukaryota > Metazoa > Chordata > Chondrichthyes > Orectolobiformes > Hemiscylliidae > Chiloscyllium > Chiloscyllium punctatum. The sequence continues at coordinate 17,406,285 of NC_092771.1, read as the reverse complement.
CACTCCCATTTTATCCCTGTAATATTGCAAGTGCCGACCCATTTTCCTTTTAAAATAATTGACTGTCTCCATTAGCACCAATCTGGAGTGCAATAAGTTCCAGATCATTACCACTTTTATGCAAGAATGTTCTTTCTCACGTTGCCTGCATCCCTTATTGAAACACTTTGACCTATATCCTCTAGTTCTTGTTATCAGTTAATGGAACAATTTTCCTTGTCGACTCATCTAAACTTGTCAATCTCTTGTATGCCTTTCTCAACATTTTCTTCAATCTGTTTTGTTTTAAACCCAGGTTCTCCAACCTACCTCCACCATTGCAGGAATCATTCATAGAACATCAAACATAGAACGTTACAGCGCAGTACAGGCCCTTCGGCCCTCGATGTTGCGCCGACCTGTGAAAACAATCTGACTTACACAGTTCCATTATTATCTATATGTATGTCCAATGCCCATTTAAATGCCCTTAACTTTGGCGAGTCTACTCCTGTTGCAGGAGGCCATTCCATGCCCCTACTACTCTGAGTGAATAAACTACCTCTGACATTTGTCCTAAATCTATCGCCCCTCAATTTAAAGTCACGTCCTCTCGTGTTAGCCATCACCATCTGAGGGAAAAGGCTCTCACTGTCCACCTTACCTAACCCTCTGATTATCTTATACACCTCGATTAAGTCACCTCTCAACCTTCTTCACTCCAACAAAAACAGCCTCAGTTCCTTCAACCTTCCCTTGTAAGACCTTCCCTCCATACCAGGCAGCATCCTGGTAAATCTCCTCTGAACCCTTCCCAAAGTTTTCACATCCTTCCTATAATGCGGTGACCAGAACTGTACGCAATACTCCAGGTGCAGCCTTACCAGTGTCTTGTACAGCTGAAGCATGACCTCGTGGCTCCGAAACTCAACCCCTCTATCAATAAAAGCTAACACACCTTATGCCTTCTTAACAACCCTATCAACCTGGGTGGCAACTTTCAGGAATTTATGTACGTGGGCACCGAGATCTCTATGTTCATCTATACTGCCAAGAATTTTACCATTAGCCCAGTACTCTACATTCCTGTTACTTCTTCCAAAGTGAACTGCCTCACATGTTTCCAAATTAAACTTCATTTGCCACTTCTCAGCTCAGCTTTGCATCTTATCTATGTCCCACTGTAACCCACAACATCCTTCGGCACTATTCACAACTCTGCTTACCTTAGTATCATCTACAAATTTACTAACCCATCCTTCTACGCCCACATTCAGAACATTTATAAAAATGACAAACAGCTGTGGCCCCAAAACAGATCCTTGAAGCAAACCACTGGTAATGAGCTCTGGGATGAACATTTCCCATCAGCCACCACCCTCTGACTTCTTTCAGCTAGCCAATTTCTGTTCTAAGCTGTTAAATCATCTTCAATCCTGAAACTTTGTATTTTGTGCAATAGCGACCATGTGGAACCTTATCAAACACCTTACTGAAGTCCATATACACCAGATCAACCACTTTACCTTCATCCACCTGTTTTGTCATCTTCTCAAAGAACTCAATAAGGTTAGTGAGGCATAACCGATCCTTCACAAAACCATGTTGACTATCCCTAAGCAAATTATTCTTTTCTAGATGATTATAAATCCTATCTCTCATAACCTTTTCCAAAACATTACCCACAACTGAAGTAAGGCTCACTGGCCTATAATTACCAGAGTCGTCCCGACTCCCCTTCTTAAACAAGGGAACAACATTTGCTATCCTCCAATCTTCTGCCACAACTCCTGTCGACAATGATGACATGAAGATCGAAGCCAAAGGCTCTGCAATCTCCTCCCTAGCTTTCCAGAGAATCTGAGGATAAATCCCATCCGGCCCTGGGGTTTCATCTATTTTCAGATCTTCCAAAATTGCTAAAACCTCCTCTTTGTCAATCCGAATCCCATCTAATCTTGTAGCCTGTATCCCTGTATTCTCGCTAACATTGCCCTTGGTGAATCATCTCTGCACTCTCTCTCTCTCTTTTATCCAAATACTCTCTAATTGTAGCCCAGAGCTTTATAAAGTTACAGCATAACATTCCTATTGTCTTAGTCAAGCTCCTCCAGCTAACATCTCCAATGCTATGGGCAAATTGGTTTCCACAATGCTTGCATTGCAACAGGGACATTGCTTCAAGAGTACGTCATTGTCTGCTAAACTCTTTGGAAATTATGAAAATTGTACAGAGCACTACCTAAATGCAAATTTTTTTTTCTGTCTTTAATGTGTTATAGACCAGACCAACCCCCCTCAAACTATTCTAGGAATGTAGCCTGGACCATAATGTTTTCTTATTTTAAAGTCAATTATACAATGCAAATACAATTCAACTGGTCAAACTACTATTAAGCAAAATACAACTTATTCAAACACTTTAATTAAAATACAACAAAGTAAAAAAAACTTAAAGTAACTTAATGCTTTGGAAAACTTAACAGAATAATAGATGCAGTAACAATTACTAATTTATTTAGGGCGGCATGATATCTCAGTGGTTAGTACTGTTGCCTTACAGTACCAAGGACGTGGATTTGAATCCCATCTGGGGCGACTGTCTATGTGGAGTTTGCACATACTCCCAGTGTCTGCATGGGGTTCCTCTGGGTGATCTGGTTTCCTCCCACAATCTAAAGATGTGCAATTCAGGTGGATTGGCCATGCTAAATTGCTCATAGTGTCCAGGGATGTGTAGGTTAGGTGCATTAGTTAGGGGTAAATGTAGACTAATAGGGTACGGGAATAGGTCTGGGTGGGTTAATCTTTGGAGGGTTGGTGTGGACTTGTTGGGCCAAATGGCCTGTTTCTACACTGTAGGGATTCTATGGCTTTTAACTGTTCCAATATAGTAAAACATCCCATAAACACACCTCTTGGCATAAAGGCAAATTCAGATTTCTTCACATGTAATGCCTGCAGTAGGAAGAGAAACCCCAGCTTCTAGATGAAAGAGAGGGAAAAAAATCTTCTACTTCTTTAAAACTTCAGCAGCTTTGACTGAATCCAAAAGCTAAAAAACAACTAGAAATCCAGGTCTGTGGGAAATGGCTACACCCACATAAAGCTCACAAATGGCATGTAAATGGTTGAGAATTTAATCTAACAACATACAGAAGCCCTACAGTGCAAAAAGAGGCCATTGGTCCATCGAGTCAATCACTAAGACCTATTCCAACCCCACATGGGGTTTTTGACCATGGCTAACCCACCAAACCTGTGCATCCCTGGACACTACAGGGCAATTTTGTTTGGCCTGGCCTATCCATCCAACCTACACATCTTTGGACTGTGGGAAGAAACTCATGCAGATACTGGGAGCACATGCAAATTCCACACAGCCAGTTGTCCAAAGCTGGAATCAAACCTGGGTCCCTGATGCTGTGAGGCAGCTGTGCTAACCGCTGTGCCCCCTAGCCACACAAGATGGCAGCCACTCCCCATTGGGCAGTTGAACCCCGGTCTCCCACGTGACATACAGGGACACTAAACACTACTGTACTGAGGAGCTAGGGACGATCCATGATCCATAGATGTTTTCATAATATTTAGAGTAGCAGTAGACCTTTTATGTTTATTCTGAAAATTAGGGAAACTTGCATTTGTTATATATTCGGAATTATTTATACACAGAAATGTTCACAAACGTGCAATCTTTTTATCACTTTGCATATTATTTTTGTTGTCATAATTGAGTATACTTATGTTGTGATTTATAATAATTGCTTTATTTGTATCATCATCACATGCAGCACTTGCTCCCATATTGATTTTTCAGTCAATAACACTATAAACCAGCCAAATCTCCTTTGCCTCATCAACCCTTTCAGAGGTGTAATGATACACCTCTAGGACAAGTGGGAGTTGAACCCAGATATCCTAGCCAGGAGATAGGGATGCTCCCAGTACCACACACATTCTTAATTAGATGAGTAATAGCTAACAACTTTGGTTGCATCAGTAGCTGTGAGCTAATTAAACCCCAACACTTGGAAGTTCCCTAAATCTCTTGCTGCCTGAAATAACTCCACAGAGACCAGTATCCCATCACCAAGTCACCTTTTATTTACACGTGCATAGTACTTGAGACTGGTCTAGCTTCCTCAGAGCCAGCTCTCAGAGTGAACAGAACCTCTGACACTCCTTATTTTTTGTCTCTTTTTGGTGAGAACCTGTATTTATTAATTTCACTGCAATTATCCGCAAATTCACGAACAGCAATGCCAGCAAAAACTGAGGTTGCATTGATCCATCATCTCAGTAGTAGGCCAGCTGCTGGATAAAGCTAGGCAGCAATCCTAATCCCAATCCCAATCCCAATCCCAGGAGCCAATGTCAATGCTGCCCATAACTTTTATTTTAGCCTTTAGTTTTAGGGGACAACTGGAGAGTCTGTGATATTGAACCAGCTCCCTCAGAGCCAGCACTCAGGGTGAACAGAACCTCTGACATTCCTGTTTATCTCTGTCAGCCAGGGCTTCCTGATCCTGAGACAATACCTTCCAAACCTACAACCACTTCCACCTGAAAGGGCAAGAGCAGCAGGTACAAAGGAACCTTGATTATCCAAACGAGATGGGTGGGCACTATTTCGTTCAGATAATTGATTATTCGGTTAATCGTTTCAATGCCTTTCCTCTGGGGATTGGAGTTTTCGATAAAGTCTGCTCCCCATTCAGGAGACTGCAGCACACCGTGCGCAAGGCCCCGCCCCCGCCAGCCCCATCACCGACCCCCAACCCTGACCAACACAGCCCACCGCCTGCTCCCCAAACCCCGTCTGCCCCCCCCGCCACCGCCTGCCCCCAACCCCATCCAACACCGTCCCCAACCTCATCCAACACCGCCCCCAATCTGCTCCCATCACAGCCCTGCCCCATCTCCGAGCAGCTGGGCTAGACACCTACAAAAAAACTGCAGCTGCTGCCTTTTGGGGGGGTGAGTCTCCAAATAGCGCAGACACACACACACAGTCACACACAGAGACACACTCATACACACACACACAGACACACACACTCATACACAGAGACACACACACACTTACACACAGAGACACACACACTCATACACAGAGACATACACACACACACACTCACACACAGACACACACACACTCATATACAGAGACACACACACACTTACACACAGAGACACACACACTCATACACAGAGACATACACACACACACTCACACACAGAAACATACACAGACACACACACACTCATATACAGAGACACACACACACACTCACACACAGACACACACACACTGAGACACACACACACTCATACACAGAGACACACACACAGAGACACACTCACACACACACAGAGTCACACACACACTCACAGACGCACACACTCACACACACACTCACAGACTCACACATACACTCACACACAGAGACACACACACACTCATACACAGAGACACACATACACAGAGACACACACACACTCACACACAGAAACACACTCACACACAGAAACACACTCACACACACAGACACACACACTCATACACAGAGATACACACACACACTCACAAACTGAGACACACACACTCACACACAGAGACACACACACTCACACACACGTACATACACACACTCACCCACACACACACACACTCACAAACACAGAGACACACAGAAAGCGGCACACACACAGACACATACACACGCTCACACACACTCACACACACCAGAGGCACACACAGACACATACACACACTCACCCGCACACTCACACACAGAGAGAGACACACACACAGACATACACACACACAGACACATCCACACACTCACCCACACACTCACACACAGAGACACACACAGAGACACACACACACATAGACATACGTACACAGAGACACACACACACTCACCCACACACTCACGCACACACTCACACACACACAGACACACACACACAGACATACACACACACAGACACACACACAGACATACACACACACAGATACACACACACTCACACACCCGCAGGTACACACACAACTTTTTATTGCAACTTTTTGACAGGTTCCATCTTTGCCCTGTACAGGACAATGTTGGAGAGATTATCTGGGGAAGGTGAGTTTATTGTGCAAGTCTGTGTAGAACTCCAGGGAAAGTGTGGGAAGAGAGAGAGAAGGGGTGGGAGGTCAATCGTTTAAAGACGATGTCTGTGCTTCCATCAGTCCAGGACTGTTCTCGGCAGCACTTTTAATCGCTAGAAACAAAAGACACGATCAGTGTTGGACACACGTCTTTGATGTAATGTTTCTGTTGGGACCTTGAGATCCCCTTCGGATAATCCGATTTTCAGATAATTGGCATTCAGATAGTCGATGTTCAACTGTACATTCCCCTCTGCACCGTCTGCACGTTCCCCTCCAAGGCACTCACCATCCTGACTTGGAAGTATATCGCTGTTCCTTCACCATCGCTGGCTCAAAATCCTGGAATTCCCTCTTTAAGGGCATTGTGGATCAACCAACAACAGGTGGTCTGCAACGGTTCCAGAAGGCAGCTCCCCTCCAGCTTCTCAAGGGGCAACTAGGGACAGGCAATAAATGCTGACCCAGCCAGAGACACCCACATCCCACAAAAATGAATTTTTCAAGTAGTGACCCTCTGAGGTGTCTCACTGCAGTTGGCATTGCTAGTTATAGTCACAATATACATTTTACACTTCATCTTAAATACTCATTGATAATATATTTTTGTCAAGGGTTGGATTTACACAATTAAAAGTGTAGTGCTGTAGTGGGTAGAACAGAGAGACCAACTGTTTTTTGGATAAAGGATATTTTCATATTTCAGATACACTTCCCCTACAAGTCTGTTCGAGTCTATTGGCTCTGTTTGATTAGGTTAGATTCCTTACAGTGTGGAAACAGGCCCTTCGGCCCAACAAGGCCCTTCAGAAACAAACCTTTCTTGACCTGAACAGGCTCACACAGATCTGTAGACCCATGAGTTTGTGGAGTGAAAACTTCACTTTTAGGTCCATTTAGAACACGCTCAGTTTTTATTTCTAAGGATCTGTTCAAGTTCGCTTCTGAAGACACCCTTGGTTTTTCGATCTTTTCACTTTTCAGATATGTGGTAAAGGATAACCAATGTGCACACACATTCCCTGTGAAGCACACAGCCCAAGTACTCTACACAAGTTGCCAAACCTCTCAGTGTCAACGGGCTGAAAGCCTTAAGTGGTGGTCTTTCCTCATTGCAGCCCCATCCCAGGCTTCAGCACGCCCTTCAGCACGTCGGCCTGGACCTGGAGATATGTCTGTCAGCAACACTCGGTTGTGGACAACCTGCTGCATTGAAAGAATTTCGGGCAGACCAAAAAGCACCCTTCACCGAATTTATTGGGACCCTTTGATGCTAATGATCTCCAGGCTCGGCTTGGAAATAAGCTCGCTATTGGATCGAATCTGAATCCAGAAGGTCCTTAGGAATTATGATCACCTCAGCAGAAATGTGGTCCAGAGATACCAGTCCAAAGATGGGTAAGCAAATCCAAGATGGAGGATGGGTAAAAATAGCAGCTTTAATACCAGCTCCTTTTCTGAGGCTTTTTTTTTTCAGTGTTGGAGCTGATTTCCTCAGTTTCTTGGAACAGAAATGACTGTTTTATCAGTCGTATTGTTTTGGAACTTTGAAAAAATAGTTATCAAAACCACCAGACATGGGAGAGAGAGAGAGAGAGAGAGAGCAGGTAAAAACATAGGAGATGAAAAAAGAAGGATAACATTTGGATGGGTACATGAATAGGAAGGGTTTAGAGGGAAATGGGCCAAATGCTGGCAAATGGGACTAGATTAATTTAGGATGTCATGTCAGCTTGGATGAGTGGGACCAATGTGTCTGTTTCCGTGCTTTACATCTCTATGACTCCATAAGTGGCCTGAGTAAGCTAGCCTCAGTAGCCCACTATGACAAAGAGTTCCTCAGATTCACAATCACTAAAGACAAGAAATTCTTCCTCATCCTTGTGTTCAATGTGTGAACCCTTATTCTGAGATTATACCATCTGGTTCTAGATTCTCCCATAAGGGGAAACAACATTTCTGTGTCTATCCTGTCAAGCTCCCTAAGAATATTGTATTTTTCAATTAGATGATATTTTTCACACCACAAGTGATAACAACTTGCTGCATATAAAGGAGATGGAAAAGGAGACCATCAATGATTTCAAAAGAAAATTAGATGGATATTTAATGGGAAAAAGGGCTACAACAAGGGGGCAAGGAAATGAGATTGCTCTGTGGAGACCTGTCACATACTTGAGGGAGCAAATGGCCTCCATCTGTGTCATAATGGCCAACAGGAAGAAACAAGGTGAGATTGAGGGAAGGTGTGGATTTAATAAAGAGTAACTAAAATGCCAGGTAACCCAGGAGGAAATTACTGCCAAGGCATGTAGTTTAGGAAGAATTCTCAAATCGAGAGTTAGGTTTGGAGAGTCAGACGCAAAGAGATAAATCTCCAGATGCTCAAGCCAGGAAATGACATTTAATAGGCCCGGGAATACCTCTGGTAATGAAAGATGAGAGTATGTCAGTTTCTGCTGCAGTTAACAGCGCATTAAAATAATCCTCACTGGAATATGTGACCGTGAAATATGCAATAACTGTGCACACAGATCCCTTCACAGATTGTTAATTACTGAGCGATATGTCTCCTTTTGTGCTAAGAATTCTGGCCCTTATAATCCTCTCAGTCTTATCTCAGACTTTCCCATCTCCTGTAAATGCTGTCAGAGGATTCCTCTCAGCCGTCAGCTCTCTTCAATGGCGAAGCTCTCCCTTCCCATTAGGACGATTGAAGTAAGATCCCAGGCCACTTTAGTGAAGAAAATGTCATTTATGGAGTGATTCACTGCATTGTGATAGCGCAAAATCCCTAACAAAGGTAAAAACCTATTTTCAACACCTAGACGAAAGTGAGGACTGCAGATGCTGGAGATCAGAGTCGAAAGTGTGGTGCTGGAAAAGCACAGCAGGTGCATCCGAGGAGCAGGAAAATTGACCTTTTGCCCAAAACATCAATTTTCCTGCTCTTAGGATGCTGCCTGACCTGTTGTGCTTTTCCAGCACCACACTCTTGATGCTATTTTCAACACCTGGTTGTTTCCAGTGACCCAATCACCTTGTACAGTGTAAGTGTAGGAGCCTAAATCACAGTCATTAGTTTAGGGTCTTCATTACAGGCAGGAGCTAACCTGTAGACGTGTTGCAGGCTCATTTGGGTTCAGGAGCCTACACTGTGTAGGTAAGGTGGGTCAGTGGTGAGCACTGTGGCCTCACAATACCAGGGACTTGGGTTTGATAGTTTGCACATTCTCCCCATATTTGCGTGGATTTCCTCCCACAGTCCAAAGTTGTGCAGGTTAGGTGGATTGGTCATGGCAGGGTTATGGGAACAGGGGAGGTGGGTTGGGATGCTCTTCAGAGAGTCAATATAGACATCATCATAGAATCCCTACAGTGTAAAAGCAAGCCATTTGGGAAACAGAGACCACACTGACCCTCTGAAGAAGATCCCACCCTAGCCTTGTAACCCTGCATTTAGTGTGGCCAATCCACCTAACCTGCACATCTTTGGATTGTGGGAGGAAACTGGGGCACCCAGAGGAAACCCTCACAGACACAGGGAGAATGTACAAACTCATGGTGTTTCAATTTAAGTAAACATAAGATGCCCTGTTGCATACTTTCCTTGAACCAGTCTCCATCACACTCCCAGACCTGGCCACTCACTGAGCAAAATATCTTTTACTCAAATTGCACTTCCTTCTTTTGCAAAAGGCTTTAATTGGGTCTTCATTGGTGCACATCCCTCTGAGGATGGGGAACAGTTTCTCCCAGCTGCTCCGACCAATTACCCTTGTGATTTTATAAACCTTCTAACCAATTTCTTCTTTGCCTTCTCTACATTGGCTGTAAAAACAAATTGTGAAATGCCGAAAGGTTTCATTGTATTTTTGGTCACCAGCACACCACCTATCCATACGATATTCCCTAGGATACAGAAGTTACCCCCGTGAGTGGAATTTAATGTGGCGTCGATTCAATGCGAGAGGACAGCAATGAAGGGTGGGCGCCAGAATGGTCAGCACTGTTGCCTCACAACGCCAGAGACCCAGGTTCAATTCCAGCCTCGGCTGTCTGCCTGTGTGGAATTTGCGCATTCTCCCTGTGCGGGCTTCCTCCCACAGTCCAGAGATGTTCAGGTTGGGGTGGATTGGCCTGGCTAAGTTGTCCCATAGCGTCCAGGGATGTGCAGGCTAGGTGGATTAGCCATGGGAAATACACGGTTGAAGGAACAAGACGGGATGCTCTGCGGAGGGTTGGTGTGGACTTGATGGGCCAAATGGCCTGCCTCCTTGCTTGTCGGAATTCTATGATTCTACGTGCGTGGGAACTTGAGAGGAGTGAAGCTCCATTCTGAAGTCCGGACACCGAGCAAAGTGACCTTTCCAGTTCTTTATCCTCTGCGTATGGCCGTTAAGTCACAAAACAGGAGCTACTTTGACAGACTCTGCTAGCAGCTTGGCCATAAAAAGGTGAAAATAAGGCAGTGCCTCTCACTTCAACAGCACACATTGTAATGGATTGAAGATTATCCCAAAGTGGTGCTTAACTGTCAATTTGCTAACAGCATTTGTTTCATTTTCTAAGTGCCTGAAACTTTGACACCCCTGGGTTATATTTGTCAGCTAACAACAATGAAAAGACAAATGGATTAAGAACGATTTACCCTCCCTCTCTCCTTGGGACTGGGGATGAGATTAACTTCAAATCAGGACAGCATGATTTTTTTTCTCTTTTCACAGATGTTAGTGTCTCTGACTGGGCCAGCATTTATTGCCCATCTCTTGTTGCCTTGGATAAGGTGGTACTGAGCTGCCTAACCAGCAGTGAGGCACTGACCGCTCCCCCCCCCCCCACCCCCACCACCACCACCCCTCCCCCCCCACCCCGCCTCGATTGGCTACGATGGGCTGAGCATGTGATCCCCATGACCGACACGAGACCCCACTGAGCAGGTGCTCTACTTCCAGCTCTGAAACGGCAGGCCAGCCCCAGGTGGGACAGAGGAGGTACCTCAGGGATACCTCACTGAGGAAGTGCAGCTTTCCCACAGACACCTGGGAATCACTGGCCCAAAGTGGGAGAGGAGCATCCGGAAAGGTGTCGAGCTCCTTGTGACTTGCCATCAGAAAACGCAGAAGCTGGGGGAAACAGCGTAAGGAGTGCACTGTCACACCAATGCCCCATCCACCCCCTTCCCATGACCACATTCTACCCCCAGTGTAACAGAGCATGGATGCATTGGTCAGCACAGCCACTTACAGAGTCACCCTGAGAGTGGAAGAGAGTCATCTCCATCTGTGAGGGACCGCCGATGGTGATAAAGTCATAGAGTCATAGAGATGTACAGCATGGAAACAGACCCTTTGGTCCAACCTGTCCATGCTGACCAGATATCCCAACCCAATCTAGTCCCACCTGCCAGCACCAGGCCCATATCCCTCCAAACCCTTCCTATTCATATACCCATCCAGATGCCTCTTAAATGTTGAATTGTACCAGCCTCCACCACTTCCTCTGGCAGCTCATTCCAGACACGTACCACCTTCTGAGTAAAAAAGTTGCCCCTTAGGTCTCTTTTATATCTTTCCCCTCTCACCCTAAACCTGTGCCCTCTAGTTCTGGACTCCTGACCCCAGGGAAAAGACTTTGTCTATTTATCCTATCCATGCCCCTCATGATTTTATAAATCTCGATAAGGTTACCCCTCAGCCTCCGATGCTCGAGGGAAACAGCCCTGGTCTATTCAACCTCTCCTTATAACTCAAATCCTCCAACCCTGGCAACATTCTTGTAAATGTTTTCTGAACCCTTTCAAGTTTCACAACATCTTTTCAATAGGAAGGAGACCAGAATTACAAACAATATTCCAAAAGTGGTCTAACCAATGTCCTGTACAGCCACAACATGATCTAACTCCTGTACTCAATACTCTGACCAATAAAGGAAAGCATACCAAACGCCTTCTTCATTATCCTATCCATCCACGACTCCACTTTCAAGGAACTATGAACCTGCACTTCAAGTTCTCTTTGTTCAGCAACACTCCCTTGGACCTTACCATTAAATGTATAAATCCTATTAAGATTTGCTTTCCCAAAATTCAGCACCTCACATTCATCTAGATTAAACTCCATCTGCCACTTCTCAGCCCATTGGCCCATCTGATCAAGATCCCGTCGTAATCTAAGGTGACCTTCTTCGCTGTCCACTACACCTCCAATTTTGTTGTCATCTTACTAACTATACCTCTTATGCTCACATCCAAGTCATTTATATAAATAATGAAAAGAAGAGGGCCCAGCACCGATCCTTGTGGCACTCCACTGGTCACAGGCCTCCAGTCTGAAAAACAACCATCCACCATCACCCTCTGTCATGTACCTTTGAGCCAGTTCTGTATCCAAATGGCGAGTTCTCCCTGTATTCCATGAGATCTAACCTTGCGAATCAGTCTCCCATGGAGAACTTTGTCGAACACCTTACTGAAGTCCACATAGATCACATCTACTGCTCTGCCCTCATCGATCCTCTTTGTTACTTTTTCCGCTGTAATGCACGTGTTGCAAGTGCATCAACAATACCTGAGGGAAGGAGCTGCAGGATTTTGACTCCGCCACACTGAGGAAATAATAATAAGGTTCCAGGTCACAATGATGAGTGGAACTTACAGGAGGTGGTGTTCCCCTACATTTTCTGTCCTCTTCCTTCTAGAGGGTAACGGTTGCAGATTTGGAAGGAGTTGCCGAAGGACCCTTAGTGAATTGTTGCAGTGCATCTTGCTGATGGTACACACGGTTGCCACTGTGCATGGGTGATGGAAACAATGAATGTTTAAGGTGGAGGATGGAGTGCCAGTCAGGCCGGTCATTTAGTTGTTCTCGATGATGTCAACTTTCCTAGACCATATTAGATCCTGAGGAACTTGACCGGGTGGATGTGGAAAGGATGTTTCCTCTTGTGGGACAAACTAGAACTCCACTGGAGCATAGGAGGTTGAGGGGTGACCTGACTAAGGTTCATAAAATAATGGTGGTCATGGATAAGGTGAATGATAAGGGTCTTTTCCCCAGGGTAGGGGAGTCCAAAACTAAGGGGCATATTTGTAAGGTGAGAGGAGAAAGCTTTAAAGAGGCAACCTTTCTACACAGAGAGTGGTTCATTTGTGGAATAAACAGCCAGAGAAAGTAATGGATGCAGGTACAGTTACATTATTTAAAGGCCATTTGGATAAGAACATGAATAAAAATTGTTTGTAGGTATTTGGGTTAAGAACAGGCAGGTGGGACTAGTTTAGTTTGGGAACATGGTTGGCATGGATTGGTTGGACCAAAGGGTCTGTTTCTGTGCTGTACGACCCTATGATTCGAGAACATTAGGGTTATGCTATCGAAATAAGTGGGCACTCAGTTAAAATAGAGATGAGGAAATGGTTTCTTTCTCTATCAGGAGGTTGTGAGTATTTGGCATTCCCTCCTTTAAAATGCAATGGATGCAGAATCCTTAAATCAATAGAAAACAGCGACAGATAGATCCTAGATTATCAAGGTTAAAAGATTGTCAGGAACTTCCAAGAATATAGGGGTGATGTTAAAATCAGATAAGCCATGATCTTATTGACTGATGGAGTGGTCTCAGAGAGCCATGCCTTATTGGAATGTTAAACATTGTTGGATGTGCACTTATCCAGGCAAGTGGAGACTACTCCATCACACTGCAGAATTGTGCATTTTAGTTGCTGGGCAGACTTCAGGAGAATCAGGATGTGAGTTACTGCAGAATCCCCAGCCATGGAACAATCTTATAGTCACAGTGTTTATATGGCTGGATCAGTTCAGTTTCTGGTGTTTGGCAACTTCTAGCATGGTTGATAGCTCACAGAATCCCTAGAGTGTGGAAGCAGGTCATTACTCTGCCCAGTTCTGGGCCCCACACCTCAGGAAGGACATACTGGCACTGGAGCATGTCCAGCGGAGATTCACACGGATGATCCCTGGAATGGTAGGCCTAACATACGATAAGCGGCTGAGGATCCTGGGATTGTATTCATTAGAGTTTAGAAGGTTGAGGGGAGGTCTAATAGAAACTTACAAGATAATGCATAGCTTAGAAAGAGTGGATGCTGGGAAATTGTTTCCGTTTGGTGGGGATACTAGGACCCATGGGTACAGCTTTAGGAATAGAGAGGGTCAATTTAGAGTGGAGGCATTCCTTCAGCCAGAGAGTGGTGGGCCTGTTGAATTCATTGCCATGGAGCACAGTGGAGGCCAGGACGTTAAATGTCTTCAAGGCAGAGATTGATAAATTCTTGATCTCGCAAGGGATCAGGGCTACAGGGAGAGTACGTATAAGTGGCGTTAAGATGCCCACCAGCCATGATTGAATGGCAGAATTGACTCAATGGGCTGAATGGCCTCACTTTCACTCTTATGCCTAATTTGGCCCATAACTGACCCTCCCCTATATACCTACATTTCCCTCTGGCTGATCCACCTTGACACTAGGGGCAATTTAGCATGATCAATCCATCTAACCCACACATCTTTGGAATGTGAGAGGAAACTCCACAGATTGTCGCCCAAGGGTAGATTCAAGCCCAGGTCCCGGGTGCTGTAAGGCAGCAGTGTTAACCACTGAACCACCCAAGTAGAGTGATAAAGGAAAATGATGAAGAAAATTCAATCCTATTTCGATGCTTGCTCCCCTCATCTCCCAAAGACGTTGATGTTTGCAAAGAATTACTCAATTGAACAGGAAATAAATGGGTAGCCCACTCAGTACAAGGCTTTTCAGACTTCCCTTCACAATGATATCATCCCCAGAAGCTATTCTCCACACACAGGTTCAAACAGCAGAAACTGATGGGCTATTTGACTGAGGGAGGCCCATCATTGCCACATCCTAATGTGATCTTCCTATTGATTTGCAAACATCAGGAGCAGGCAGAAAGTTTTTCGAATCCTAATGTCGTAGATTTGAGGCTGGGCCCTGCCAAATGAGAGAAGACTATAAGCAGACAAGGATCAAAGCCATGATCATGACTGGGCTAATGGGTGTGGACAGGAATGGATGTGGAAAGCTCAGTGAGGGGTGCTGTCCAATGGAATTCCTCAGCACTGCCGGATAAAAGTAACTTCCTCATGAAGAATTGGAAACTTGCTTCTAAGGTAAACTCACTTTCTTTCCAACACTCGCAGTTAATTCGAATGTGGTATCAATAAGCAAGTTGAAAACTCCCCAGCCTAGCATCTCTTTTCTCAGGATGTCAAAGTATTTTCGAATATTCTAAGATCTTGAAAGACGAGAGAAATGCAAGCTTTTTCATTCTACGATCAATGTAATGTCTTTCAGGAAGGCATTACATAGAACATAGAACATAGAACAATACAGCACAGAACAGGCCCTTCGGCCCACGATGTTGTGCCGAACTTCTAACCTAGATTAAGCACCCATCCATGTACCTATCCAAATGCCGCTTAAAGGTCGCCAATGATTCTGACTCTACCACTCCCACGGGCAGCGCATTCCATGCCCCCACCACTCTCTGGGTAAAGAACCCACCCCTGACATCTCCCCTGTACCTTCCACCCTTCACCTTAAATTTATGTCCCCTTGTAACACTCTGTTGTACCCGGGGAAAAAGTTTCTGACTGTCTACTCTATCTATTCCTCTGATCATCTTATAAACCTCTATCAAGTCACCCCTCATCCTTCGCCGTTCCAACGAGAAAAGGCCGAGAACTCTCAACCTATCCTCGTACGACCTACTCTCCATTCCAGGCAACATCCTGGTGTTGCAAATTAAATGTGTAAATTAATGGCTGATAAACCTAGAATGTATAGCCAGCTCAAATCGAGTTGGAATAATCTCCAGCTCCTATTGCTTGGATCAAGCTGAGGGATTGGAACTCAATGGGAGCGTAAGCTGAAAGATCAAAGTTGTATCCTGATATTGTTGATTGAAGCCTTAGTTACTTTAGTCAGTAAATCAGTTCAATTCTTCAGAGACAAACATCTTTTTAAAATTAAACAAACAGAACCTTGACTTTAATTCAAGCCAGATCTTTCCCAGTGTCAATGTGTCACAGCTCAACAGGAGGCTCAGAATGGCTAAAATGAAACACAAGGTTCTAGGTGATTATTGGCTCTTTTAACAATGGATATACTCCAATGATTACCACCAGCAGTCTCTGACGCAACTGTGGCTCAGTGGGTAGGGTGCTTATCTCTGAATTATTAAGCTCCTGGGTTCAAATCCTGAATTTAGAGAGTTTGTTTTCAAAAATACTTTATTCATAAAAATATACATACATAGTCACTAAAGTAGTTTGGTTCTGTACAGTCGCATATGAGAAAAAAACAAAAAAGCGTTAGAATTTGACTCTATCCAACAAATATGGTGGCTCAGTGGTTAGCACTGCTGCCTCACAGCACCAGGGTCCCAGGTTCGATTTCGGCCTTGGATGACTGTCTGTGTGGAGTTTTCACATTCTCCCCATGTCTGTGTGGGTTTCCTCCGGGTGCTCCAGTTTCCTCCCACAGTCTAAAGATGTGCAGTCCAGGTGAACTGGCCATGTTAAATTGCCCATAGTGTTAGGTGCATCATTCAGAGGGAAATGGGTCTGGGTGGGTTACTCTTTCAAAGGTCGGTGTGGACTTGTTGGGCCGAAGCGCCTGTTTCCACTCTGTAGGTAATCTAAAATAAAGCAAAGACATTTTTTGCTTGTGCAAAATTATATTTGAGGCACCAGGAGGATCTGATAATCGAACAAACCCCCATTTAACTTTGGGAGGAAGCCCTGAGACAGTGATGTCTCCCCACTGCATCTTGGTGGCAGCCTCCTCAAGCTTTACTGCATCCCTCAGCACGGAGTCCTGGACCATGGAATATGCCAGGCTGCAACACTCAGTCGAAATCAACTCCTCGCTCTGGAAGAGCAACTGTTAGAGGTGGCGTTGCCTTTCAGATGATTTGATGATGCAATCCCAGTTGCCTGGTAGACATCACACATCCAAAGGCACTTCACAGCCAAATGGATCCCCCTTTATCAATCAGTGTTGCAATGTCAGGTTCACAGTCACTGCAATGCAAGCCACTATTACAAGAATGATAAGGTAAACTGGATTTGTGATGATGAGTGAGGGATAATTTCATCTGCGTTTCTTTGAAAAAAGGGTTATCTTTGGATCCACCCAAAGCGACGATTTCATAGTCCAGGGGTCCGTGCTGAGGGATGCAGTAATGCTTGAGGAGGCCACCACCAAGATGCAGTGGGGAGACATCACTGTCTCAGGGCTTCCTCCCAAAGTTAAATGGGGGTTTGTTCGATTATCAGACCCTCCTGGTGCCCTCAATTTGAACTCACTTCAAAAGGGCAGCATGGTTGACAGTGTAACACTCCCTCAGTACTACACTGGAGAGACAGTCTTGATTTTTGTACAGAATAGCCAGCAGTTAATTGAGCGGAGGCAGAGTGGATGGGGAGTGTGTTGCCTACTTACCTCCAGCCCAATTAAATCTGGCGCAGGCTGCCCTTCCTTACCTACTTCAATTAAGACCCTTAAGCCCTCTTAAGGACTTCATTGTACCATCATTGTCATTCACCCATGGGAAGACTTGCTGAAAAGGAAGGGCAAACATCGAACCTTTGCCTTTCCATCTTGTAAGCTGCTGGGTTTTTTTGGGGGGTTGGGGTGGGTCTCATTCAGAGACATGGAGTCTGATTGAAGGCTACAGTATTGGGATGTAGTGGAGGGTTGTTTTCAGAGACCCCTCTCCCCCATCTGACTTTACTGTCAATAGCCCTAAACATTGCCTCCCACATCACGCCCTCTTGACTGAGGCCTGGGTCCTTCATTGATCTCTGTACTTGAGGTTGAGGGGGCACTTGCTGCATGGTTGATGAAAACACTCTCACCCACTTGGCACTGTCTAGCGACAATCAGCTGCAGTGTCTGATTAGCCAGTAGCTCTTGGGGTGGGAGACAGGAATTCAAACCCCTGAGCCTTTGATCCCTGGGAAGACCTTTCTGCTGTCCAGTTAACTGTTTCAGTAGTTAGACCTTCCGGCCTTCCCCAGAGGAGACAATATGGGGCTTTCTCTCTCTGTCCAGCCATCAAATGAGACTCTTGATACTTCTTTTATTTTTATTTTAATCTGTTTTTGCTAATGAACCTGTTCAGAGATGTTATCGCACACCACTGGAGCAGGTGAGACTTGAGCATGGACCTCTCAGTTCAGAGGTAGGGACACTAGTACTGAACCACAACAGGGCCCGTTTAACTGAAGCTCTGGGCCTGGGGGGGGGTCTCGAAGCACCAATCTTTCAGTTTCCAGCTGAATGCTGACCCACTGAGGCACCCCCCCACCCCCACCCCCATACCTAGTCATGTAGAAGTGTTAATACCTGAAATGTCAACTTCTCCACCTCTTGATTCAGTGTTGTTCCAACCTCCTGTTTGTCTAGAAACTGTATTATTGCCTCTGTTAAATACTGCCCATCATTCAGGAGATTTATTTTATTTCTCCTATTTTTCTATTACACACGGCTAGGGGCTTGAACCTTGGTCTCTCTGTCGAGGGGTAGGGACACGAGAACTGCTTATTCTTGTTTGAACTTATGTGGGCACTGAATCAGTAACAAGCAAAGCCCAGAAAGAGGAAGGCTTATGTGAAGAAACTGAAGGGGGAGGGTAGGGGTTAAATCAAAATACAATTGGAGGGGGAAATAAAGGACTCTGCACCCCCCTCCTTCCCCCCATAGTATCCAACTCTCCGTAAAGGCAGTGAGAAGCACCAAGAATCCCAACAGTGTGGAAACAGGCCCTTAGGCTCAACATGTCCACACCGAAGAGTATTCCACCAAGACTCATTCCTCAACCCTATTACTTTTACATTTTTCTGTGACTAATACACCTAACCTGAACATCCCCAAGCACTATAGTCAAATTAATCTGCACATCTTTGGATTGTGAGATGTAACTGGAACAAATGCACACAGACACAGGGAGGATGTGCAAACTCCACACAGAGAGTCGCCCGAGGCTAGAACCGAACCCAGGTCCCTGGCGCTATGAGGCAGCACTGTGAACCACTGAGCCACCATGCATTGAGAGGATTGGTGGACACTGTGTGCTCCCTCTCCAGGGACACCCAGGCCCGAACATAACATCAGAAGGGGGGCAGGCAGTCAGCAGAAACAACCCCCTGCATGGCCCACTGCCTCGATCTACTCATAGCCAGCCTGGCCAGGCCTAGGAGCCTGCAACAGTGGTTTAAAATGGAGGCATTAAAAGGAACTAATTTAGCCTCCAATATAGACAGTTGAGGCTATTAATCCATCTAATTAACCACGCACAACATTCCAATGCTGATCTGATTATCTGTGGCACTTTTAATGGTTTTTATGGCAATGATGAAATTTATCAGCGTCCATATGATTTTATCACACAGTACAGACACAGTCCAAACCAATTAATGAGCCCTTTATGACTCCACGGCATTGAACCTGCATCAATGACGCCCCCTTTGCCCTTTCAGTTCACAGCGCACTTCCACACTGATTGTCTTTCAGCACAAAACCAGCAGCTAAAAATAACACAGCAAAGAAACGGTGCCTGAAGGGCTCCTTAAAACATCTGCACTCTCAAGAGGTCATTTCCATGGAGATCTCATTTGGAGGATTCATCAGCATCACACCCCTGAGCCCACCAGTCTAAAAAAGGAAGCATTGACCTACTCATGTTAAATGCTAAATGCCTTCATTATGCAGCAAGAGTCGAAGGTGTTGCAAAAGCAGCACCTGAAATGCCACAGAAAGAAATTTTGATTCGATCAGAGCAAGAGAAACAGGCTCATTCCTGGTTTGAGGCAGGTGTGTGACATTTGGAGTCTCACCATCAAAGTTTGTCACAATCTCTCATCTCTCGCTGACAACTGTCAGCGTTGGATTACCGAGCCAAACTCAACTTTACCGGCTCTGGTAAACTGCCAAAGGAAGCTTTTAAAGGAAAGTGCCTCATTCACAAGACGCTTAGGATATCGGAGATATATCGCCGTCCGGAATGCTTATTGGTCTTGAATGGTTGGAGAGGTGCGTCGAGGAGATTTACCAGGATGTTACCCAGGCCGGAGAGATTTAGATGTGAAGAGAGATTGGACGGACTGGAGTTGTTTTTCTTGGAGCTGAGGAGACTGAGGTCATATGATTGTGATGTATGACATCATGACAGGAAGAAATGTCTCCCCTTGAGAGACTGACCGTAGATTTAAGGGAAAGGGCAGGAGGTTCAGAGGAAATGTGAGGAAAAACATTTCAACACAGAGGATGGTAGAAATCTGGAACTCACTGTCTGTAAGCGAGGTAAGGGCAGAAACTTACAGCATTTAAGGAGTATTTAGATGTACGATACAAAGGCACACAAGGCTATGGGTCAGGTGCTGGAAAGTGGGATTGAAATAGTTAGTTGGCTGTTTTTGACCAGCACAGACTCGATAGGTCAAAGGGCCTTTTACTGAACTCTAGACCTCTACGAATCTCTCAACTCTTCTGCTAAGCTCGCCCGTGGTGCTGTCATACAGCTGATCCTTCCTCATAGGTTTGCTTCCCATTGACTGGGAATCAAGGAATAGAGTCACTTCAGCAACAAAAGAGGCCATTTGGCCCATCAGGTCTGCACCAATTGTCTGAAGAGCATCCCACTCAAATCTAGCCCCTATTCTATCCATCCCCATAGCCCCGCAATTTCCCAAGGCCAATCCACCCTGACCTGCACATCTTTGGAGCTTGGGAGGACACCCACACAGACACAGGGAGAATGTGCAAACTCCACACAGACAGTTGCCCAAGACTTGAATCGAACCCACGTGAGGCACCACTGAGCAATCTTACTGGACAAAATAATACACGGTTCTATCTCATGCATTTTCCACTAGCCTTTTTATTGCTCAGTGCAATTGTAATGAAGCTATTGACTGTCCATGCCCAGCAATGTCCAGAGAATCCCTACAGTGTAGATAGAAGCCACTTGGCCCATCAAATCTGCACCAACCATCCAAAGAACATCCCACCCTAGCCCTGTAAGCTTGTATTTCTCATGGCTAATCCATTCAGTCTGCACATCTTTGGATTGTGGGAGGAAACTGGAGCACCCGGAGAATGTGCAAAGTCCACACAGACAATCACCTGAGGCTGGAATCGAACCCAGGTCCCTGGTGCTGTGAGGCAGCAGTGCTAAGCGTTCCACTCATTAGTCTACATGCACTGAAGCATGAGTTAAGGTACAGCCCAGAGATAAAATGCATGGAACCCGTAGTTTCAAAATTATCTTTGCCACCCAAGCATGTAACACTTCCCACGTGCCTTTGCTCAACATATTCACATCCCGTACTTTCTGAAGGAATTCTGTCAAATTTGTATTTATTATATCAATAATATTGGCTTCCATTGTCTCCGAGGGAGTTTTTTTTTCCCATTGATTAGCTATTTTCACAGATTATGCTTGAATTTAAATGAACGCTGTGACTTCTGGCTCATTCAAAACCCTCTCAAGTTCCGTTTGAATATTCCCTGTTCATTTAAGTAACAATCTCTTCCTGGATTTGATGAAGCATGCTTCAGTTCCCCGCAATCAATTGTATCTGCTAAATTCCCAACTCTATTCAAATTATCCTGGAGCTCAGCTTTGTTCAGCATCACTGGCTTTGAATCATACACAAATGTAGCCATCCTGCTTAGGGATCATTGATCTAGATCATTTATTAAGATATGAAACAAAATATAAGCCTAGGTGACCCTCAATTGCTGTATTTTCCAGGCTGCTGACAGTATATATACCATACCAATGTATGCATTTTTTGCTGACCCTTTGCTTGCCTTTCACACAACTATATACTTCAGCCTTGTCGCACGGCATGGTCGTATTAAGATCGACATTTACAGTTTAACATGAATGCTGAAGCACAACAGAAAGTGCTGAAGAAACTCAGCAGGTCTGGCAGCATCTGTAGAGTGAGAAACAAGAGCTAACTTTTCCAGAATGTCGGAGCACATTACTGCAGATGCTGGAATCTGTACTGACAACACCCAATGTTGGAGATCACAGTGGGTCAGGCAGCAACTGTGGAGGGAGAGCAAGATAATGTTTCGAGACCAGATGACTCTTCATCAGAGCTTCAGCTATCGTGAAGGTTCACCAACTTCCAAATCTCCCCTCCCCCCACTTCATCCCTGATCAAACCCTCCAACTTGGCACCGCCCTCTTGACCTGTCCATCTTCCTTCCCACCCTCCCTACTGACCTATCACAGTAAACCCCCACCTGCATTCCCCCAAAGCCACACCCTCACTCCTCATTTACCTCTCAGTCCCTTTCCCTGCTACACTCCTGATGAAGGGCTTATGCCCGAAACGTTGACTCTCTGCTCCTGCTGCCTGACCTGCTGTACATTTCCAGCTCCACGTATTTTGACTCCCTCTCTCCATGGATGCCGTCTGACCTATTGTGATCCCCAGCATTTATTGCTTTCAGTTAACACTTCCAGAGACTCTTTACCAGTGACAAATTTTCTGACAAAGGACATTGTAGAGATTGGAACAAGGTTAGCCAGGTGGACATCAATGAATATAAGTTCATCGACTGGGGCTGTAACCTGGTCCAATCAGGGAGCCCTGGCTGACAAATAAAAAAGGTGGGAGTGCCACTCTGAGAGATGATTCTGAATGAGGCTATATTAAAGTCAAGGACTGTTCTTGTGTAAATAAAGGGTGACTTGGTGACAGCTTACCAGCCTTTGTGGAAGTGTTTCAAGTACTGGACTTTAAATGTTAACAAAACCAGAAAGTGCTGGAGAAACTCAGCAGGTCTGGCAGTATTTGTGGGAAGAAAGCATTCTAAATCCAGTGACTTTTCCTCAGAACTCGTAGCAGAAAGGGGAAAAGGATTCATGCTGAAGCTGAACTCGGGGGAGGTGGGGAAAGTGGAAGGGGGGTGCGCAAGAAGTGAGTGGTGGAGATAGAGCACAGAGAGAGAGAGAAAGAGCGGGAGGTATGAAAGGGATGAGGAAATGAGGGGAATTTGGATAAAAGGTCACAAAAGAAGAAAAGCTGAATCGGTGATAATAGGTTGTGGTGGGGCCGGTGTCGGACTGAGAGGTGGACAAAATCAGAAGTCACATGACACCAGGTTATAGTTCAACAGGTTTATTTGAAATCAAAAGCTTTCAGAGCACTGCCCCTATAATGAGGTGACCAGAACTGGACACAATACTCCAAGTGTGGTCTAAAAGATGCAGCAAAACCTCGCTGCTCTTCAACTCAATTCCCCTGCTAATGAAAGCCAAAATGCCAGCTTAACAACCCTAATAACTTGGGTGGCAACTTTGAGGGATCCCAAGATCCTCTTTCCTCCACACTGCCAAAGAATCCTGTCTCTAGCCCTGTATTCAGCATTCAAATTCAACCTTCCATAATGAATCACTTCACATTTATCCAGGTTGAACTCCATCTGCCATTTCTCAGCCCAGTTGTGCATCCTGTGAATGTCATGTTCTAGCCTGCAACAGCCCTTGACACTATCTACAACACCACCCACCTTTGCATCATCGGCAAACTTACTAACCCACCCTTCCACTTCTTCATCCAAGTCATTTATAAAACTACAAAGAGCAGAGGCCCAAGAACAAATCCCTGTGGGACACCACTGGTCACCGACCTCCAGGTGGAATACCTTCCATCCACTACCACTCACTGTCTTCTTTCGGTCAGCCAATTTTGTATCCAGACAGCAAAATTTCCATATATCCCATACCTCCTAACTTTCTGAATGAGCTTATGGTAGGGAACCTTATCAAATGTCTTACTGAAATCCATATGCACCACATCCACTGTTCGACTTTTGTCAACTTGTGTCATCATGTCCTCAAAGAACTTAATAAGGCTTGTGAGGTATGACCTGGCCCTCACAAAGCCTTGCTGACTAGTTTTAATCAAACAATTGTTCACAATTTATACTCCACAGCTCCTGTCTAATAACAGTAAAGTTTCCCCTCCCTTAATTAAGTACCTTCCTGTACTGACTGTTCCTATCCTACTCCATGGCAATGGTAAAGGTGAAGCAGTTGTGGTCACTGTCACCGAAATGCTCTCCCACTGGAGCTCTGACACCTGGCTTGGCTTGTTGCCTAGCACCAAATCCAATATGGCCTCCCACCTAGTCAGCCTATTTACATATGAAGTCAGGAATCCCTCCTGGACACACCTGACAAAATCGGCTCCATCCATTCCGTCTGCACTAAGGAGGTTCCTTAGGAAGAAACATTGGACGCGGCCGATCGTTGTCTATGGCGGTGACGGTGCCCAGAGCGAGGATTCTTGGCTGTGATATGCCTGGACTTGTAGTGTTATCCAGCTGGGTGACTTGTATTGCTGTACCCAGACCAGGGGATCCTTGAAATCTGGGACACCATGTAGAGACCTTGCAGAAACCCTGGAGGTGTGCTTGAAGATCCCTCGTATGAAATCTCTTTCTGCAATTTCTTTTCATTCATTTTCTAGCTCAAACTGGCAGCAAATTGTGGCGATGAAGGACTTCGCACTGTATCTTTCTTGGTATATGTGACAATACATAAATAACTCAAAGGTTAGGTTCAGATTCAGAGTCGTAGTCATAGAGATGTACAACACAGAAACACACCCTTCGGTCTAACTCCCGGCTGTGGTATGCCTGAAGCCGTAATTGTAATTGCTGTATGCAGACTAGGGAACTCCAACAAATCTGGGAGACCATGCAGAAGCCCTGGTCGAAGACCACTTTGTATGAACTCTCGTGCTGCAATTTATTTTTTGTAACTCAAAAAGGTGCCGAAATGTGACGTCGAAGCACTTTACACTGATACATGTGACAATAAATAAATAACTCAAAAGGTAGTTTCAGAGGGGCCGTGGATGGCAGCCCCAGGAATATTTTCAGCAGCGATGGTTGGACAATCTTAGGTAGCCATGGTAATGAAATAAAATGGTTGAACTCAACATTGAGTCTCGAAAGCTGTAAATTGCTGGAAGGATGTTATTATTTTATCCAAAAGGCAGTCACAGTACAGTTTCAGGCCAATGACCCCAATCCAACATTTTCTTCAGATGAGGTGTCTTCGAAAACAAGGCCAAAGAGCACAATCATATCCAGTCACATTAAATGTTCATTGGAATGGAATTAGAACATGCTGTCCATCCCTTGAATCAAAAAAAATGGGCAGGCTGTAAACACCCAAGCAGCTGGCTTTCCATTTTTTAAACATTTGTCTGCTTTAGGTTCTGCCTGCTGGCATGTAATCAGCATAAATGTTTTTTTTACTTATTCTCTTGTGGGATGTGGATGTCACTGGCTGGGTCAGCATTTATTGCCCGTCCCTAGTTGCCCCTTAAGAAGGTGGTGGTGAATCGAAAAGAGTGGCACTGGAAAAGCACAGCAGGTCAGGCAGTATCCAAGGAGCTGGAAAATCAACGCTCCAGATAAAAGCCCTTCATCAGGAATATCCTGAAATTCCTGATGAAGGACTTACACCCAATATGTCGACACTCCTGCTCCTTGGATGCTGCCTGACCTGCTGTGCTTTTCCAGTTGCAACACTTTTCGACTCTGATCTCCAGCATTTGCAGTCCTCACTCTCTCCTCGAAGGTGCTGGTGAGCTGCTGTGGTCTATATGGTGTAGGTGGACCCACAATGACCTTAGGAAGGCTTTTCCTGGTTTTTGACCTAGTGTCACTGAAGGAACGGCGATGTATTTCCAAGTCAAGATGAGTGGCTTGGACGGAACTTGCAGGTCACCTGTATCTGCTGCCCTTGTCCTTTTAGGTGGAAGTGGTCATGGGGTTGGAAGATGCTGCCTGAGGATCTTGGGTGAATTTCTGCAGTGTGTCTTGTAGATAGTACACTCTGCTGCTACTGTAGTGTGAAGGTTTTGGGCAAATTAGGGGTCGTGTCTCAGGCACTGACAAATGGGGGGTCATTGTGAGAGAGACAGGGTTACCCAATGTTAACTTCCCTAAACTGATGAATTTGTAGCAAAAGGGGACAGGGGGCTCCATCTATGAAGCTCAGTGGGCCAGGCTGTTGGCTGTCGATGTTGGATGGCCAACAAAAGGCTCTCCCCCTAATAACAAAAGAGCAGCACATAGAAATGGCAGCTCCATTTTGAACTTTGAAATAAAAATGGGTGAAACGTTGTGAAGCGCTCCAGCAATTGTGGCCTTGGTCAGATCAGTATAAGGGCGCCACAGTGGCACAGTGGTTAGCACTGCTGCCTCACAGCACCAAGGACCGGGTTCAATTCAAGCCTCAGGTGATTGTCTGTATGGAGTTTGCAAATTCTCCCCGTGTCTGCGTGCATTTGCTCCAGTTTCCTCCCACAGTCCAAAGATGTGCAGGTTTGGTGAATTGGCTAAATTGGCCATGCTAAATTGACGATAGTCTGCAGGGATGTGTAGGTTAGGTGCAATAGTCAGAGGTAAAATGTAGAGTAATAGGGTAGGGGGAAGGGTTTGCTATGGACTTGTTGGCCCAGAGGCCTGTTTCTGTACTGTAGGGTTTCTATGAAGTACAGTGGGAGCCTCCAAGCTTGTTGAGAACATTGGGCCCCTCAGTCTGATGTTGCAGGCAACCTCCATGCTCCCTGAATCAGTGTTGAATTGCTCTGGAGGGTTGCGCTGGCATTGCTTTGGCATAGAGGGTATTTGGGTAAGCGGGAGAGGAATTCCAGGGGTTAGGTGGAGTGGGAGATGAAGAGTACGGGGTGGGGTGACACCATAACCCATTTCTTAAAGGAACCAAGATAGATTGTCTAACAATCCTCTTACACTTGCCCTCGCCTCCGCTACCATCTGCCCCATGGCCCCCTATGTTGTATCTCCTTACCGTGCCGCCTGATGTCCTCTTGCCCACCCAGTTTGGAGATCTGCTGATCCAAGGTAGTAGTTTGATGTGGTTACCAAGCCTGTACATTTCCCTACTTGAACCAGATGCTGCATGAGCTGACTTCTGGCTCAGTGGGGTCATTTCAGGATCTCGGTGGGCCTTTTGGCCCTTTGTGTGGATGTCTGTTATCCATTCTCACGTCCGATCCCAGTAGCAAGTCACTTTCCCCTGTTCCTTCAAGAGCTCTTGCAATTTCCTTTTGAAATTACTCATTGCCTCTCCTTCCGTCACTCTCGTCAGCAGTGAGTCGCAGTGCATGATGTGCAAAGTAAATTGCCCAGAGTGTTCAGGGATGTGTAAGTTAGATGCAGTAGTCAGGGGTAAAGTAAAGTAATAGGGGAATGGTTTGGGTGGTTACTGTTTGGAGGGTTGATGTGGACTTGTTGGGCCTAATGGCCTGTTTCCACACTGCAAGGATTCTCTGATTCTAAGATAAGTTCCTCATGTTCCCACCTGATGAAGGAGCGGCGCTCCGAAAGCTAGTGTGCTTCCAATTAAACCTGTTGGACTATAACCTGGTGTTCTGTGATTTTTAACTTTGTACACCCCAGTCCAACCCTGGCATCTCCAAATCATGACTATTTTGCCCAACATTTTAAATCTGTGGCCCCTATATTTAATTCCATACACCTCCATCAGGCTTCCCTGCAATCTCTTCTGTCTCTTGTGCCTCTCCCAGTGCAACATGGCATGTTCTTGGATATGTTCTGAAGCCAGAAGTCACAAAACACCAGGTTATCATTGAACAGGTTTATTGGAAAGCTTTCAGAGTGCTGCCCCTTTGTCAGGTGTAGGAGCAGTGCTCTGAAAGCTTGTGATTTCAAATAAACCTGTTGGACTATAACCTGGTGTTACGTGACTTCTGACTTTATGCACCCCAGTTCGACACAGGCACCTCCACAGCATGGCTGCCCTGAAGCGTTTACACATTATCAGCAGACTGGCCCTACAATGTGGATTTCACCTGGAATACTGCACACAGGACCCCAAATGTAGCAAACAGTCAAACTCAAGCGGATGAGTGGCTATGTAACAACGCAACTTATTCCATTGGGGTAGCCAAATAATACAAATTAATTAAAGTACCAGTGGGAGGCTAGAACAGGGATTAATGTAAAGTCTGCTGTTTATATGATTAGACTGCGCCAAAGCATGACGCAAACTTAATAAATGTCCAAAAGACAGATGTCTACAATGCTCTAAATGCCAAGCTGCTAGTGATGAAAATGTGCCAAATTGAAAGTCCCTGTCAAAGTCGATTGGCTGTTCCTTCCCATGCTGACTTGTAGCGTTAATGTCAATGGATGGCATGCCATTATGAGAACATGAACAATCTCTGGATATTTATAACCAACCATTCAATTCTTGATTGAGTGAACCTGTTTATCATACTGCCGTGTGACAGCCCCAAACAGTCGGATCTGAAGCCGTGCCAATTGTACCTAATAAAACCTTCATTTAAATTTTGGCAGTAAGAGGAGATTGTTACAGATTGCCCGCTTGCTGTCTGCCTATATGGCATTTAGATCCAGACGTCACCACACGTCAACACTCTACAGGAGCGGTTCCTGCATTTCCCCTTCACCCGGTGCCAGATGAGATATTAAAAGGAACTCAACACAATTAGCAGCTTGAAACTGTTAGTGATTTTGCCAAGTCTTATTGTTTGTTCAACTCTCTTCGCTTTTGGCCTCTCCTTGATGTCATGGTTCATGCCAGGGGGCAGTGAGACCGAGGGCAAAGGCTTTTTTTTTCCAAGTATGAGGAAAGAAATAAGAAGAACTCGATTTGTGGCGATCCTTTCGAAAGTTTAAGATGTCCCAGAGCGAATTGCAATGGATGAAATGTTTTTCAAGTGTAGTCACAGCCCGTAATGCGGGAAAACGAGGTTCCAATTTACACACAGCAAGACCTCGCAATTTGTTTTCAGCAGGTTCCTGTGCAGACAAAATAGGTCAGTATAAGTCAAACTCAAGCACGTTGTAATACATTCACCCTATACAATGCTTTGGGTTGCCGAGACAGGGGCTCAGTGGTTAGCACCACTGCCTCACAGCACCAGGGACCTGGGTGACTGTATGTGTGGAGCTTGTATGTCCTCCCTGCATCTGCCCAAATACCTCCAGGGCCTCCAGCTTCCTCTCACAGTCCAAATATGTGTGCACATTAGAGGGATTGGCCATTCTGAATTCAGGGTTACAGGGAAAGGCTAGGGATGAGTGGGATGCTCTTCAGAGGGTTGGTGTGGACTCGATCGGCCGAATGGCCTGCTTTTGCACTGTACAGATTCTAGGAACACACACAGACAGCTCACCGTCCCTCAGGTACTTAAGTGGGGAATTATAAATATCAAGGTAAAAACAATGACTGCAGATGCTGGAAACCAGATTCTGGATTAGTGGTGCTGGAAGAGCACAGCAGTTCAGGCACCATCCAAGGAGCAGTGAAATCGACGTTTCGGGCAAAAGCCCTTCGATTTCGCTGCTCCTTGGATGCTGCCTGAACTGCTGTGCTCTTCCAGCACCACTAATCCAGAATTATAAATGCCTACCACAACCCAAAAAGGAACAAATCTTTTACCGGTTGCTCCACACCAATTTTATGTGACAGATTTTACGTTATGAAATTCTTAGAAAGCACCAGCTGTTATTTCCAAAATTAAAATCAGCAATAAAAACCAGAACACGCTCGAACCACTCAGCGCCGTGGGCAGGATCTGTGAGGGGAAAGAACTGAAACAGTCAACATATCAGGAAGCTTCCAGATGGAAGGTCGAAAATCCAAAATGGGAGCTAATTAATGGAGACAATGGGAGGCATGTGCATTAGCTGGAGCTCCGTGACGTCTCTTTTTGGAGAATGACTCAGATCTGGGAGGCTATCAGGCACTTGATTGGGCAGCTGCAGGCCACTCCCCATGATCAAGGCTGACAAAATGGCACTCCCTAACCTGGAGCTGCTGGCCAATCAGAGACGGACTTTGGCCCTGCATTGCTTAGCAGCACCTCTAAGCAGATGGTGGCAGCCTTTGGTATTGCAGCCATCTGAGGCCTAGGTTCACACAGGGAGTGAGGTCCCAGTGATGGAATACGGGAGGCAGGACAAGCCAGACAAGCAGTTGGAGTGACTATCAGCTAGAACCCTGGATCCGACACTATGTGCCTTTGAAGAAGAGTCAACATCCACCACCCTAGAAGTCTGCAAGGACAGGGTCTGCTCTTTGGGCAAGTCCGCACCCCCTTACTGGATGAACATGAGTATTAGAAGGCATAAACCCTCAAAACGGATGCTAATTGAACTATTGCAGTCCTCAGTTGGTGTCTCATGAGACTATCCTCCCCAGAGTTAGTCGGGGGGTGGGCCCCACCTTCCCCAACCCTATCCCCCACCCTCACCCCCAGAACCCACCATTACCATTCCCTTTCAGTTGTCCAGCAACTCTGAGGAACATTCGAGGGAGTATTGCCCAAGACACACCCACCAGATTAGATACCCTCCCTCCACTGAACTGTTCTGGATGATCAGATATTAAATTCAACTTGTCAATTCCGTTTCTCTCACCACAGATGTTGCCAGAACTGCTGAGCATTTTCAACACTTGCTGCTTCTACTGCAGATTTCCAGCATCTGCAGTTCTCTGCTTGTGAGCTGCGCAAAAGTAAGACGTTTCAATGATCTGACAACATTTGAAGGTTTGTTGCAATTTCAGCCGTCACAACTCACTGGGGCAGTGTTCGGAGATCAGGATCCATTAATCCTGGTTTCATGACAAACATGAACATATTTCATCAAACTGTTTAAAATCCCCGGTTTACTCGAGTCACAAACTCCAGTCGCACGAACCACCCTCACAGGTTTCAGTACTGGACAAGAAAATAACTGCTCATTTCAAACAATTCGTCTCTAACCAATGAAAATTCAGAAATATGAATTGCTAAGACCATCAGGAAGAAAGAAATGTAAACAGGAGTAGGCCTTTTGGGATCCTCAGGCCTGCTCCACAATTCAATAGGATTAAAGGTGATCCAAAATTCCTCGCATCCACTTCCTGTCTTTTCCCTGCATTCCTTAAGTCCCTGGCTGATCAAGTATCTCTCTCAGCCTTAAATAAACACAAGGAATCTGCCCCTATAACTCTCTGTGGCAAGGAGTTCCAAAGACTCAAGCCCTCTGAGAGAAAAAGTTCCTCCCCATCTCACTCTTAATGTCCCTTTAATCTGAGGCTATGCCCTGTGGTCCTGGACTCTCTCATGAGGGGAAACATTTGCTCAGCATTCACCCTGTCAAGCCTCTTAAGACTCTAATATGTCTTAGTGAGATCACCTCTCCTGTTAAACTCCAGTGTGTAGAGTCCCAACCTGTTTAGCTTTTGCTCATACCAGGGACCATCCTATGAAGCTTCTCTGAGCAGATGCCAATGAAAAGATATCCTTCCTTAAGTAAGGAGACCAAAACTGCTCATAATGCTCCAGCTGTGGTCTCACCAGCACCTTGTACAGATGCAGTAAGGCTTCCCTACTCTTATCCTCCAACCCTCTTGAAATAAGGCCCAACATTGCATGAGCCTTCCTGATTACCTGCTGCACCTGGCCGCAAGCTTTAGGTGTTCTGTGCACAAGTATCCTCCCAAGTCTCTTTGCTAACTAATAACTCTGTAAATTACCTCCATTCCTTCTGAAATTCCTCCTTCTCAAATGGACACACAAAGACCGACAAGAGATGGGTTTTTAAGGGTGGAAAAGGTAAAACTATGAGGGAAACACAGATCAATAGTGCCATTCTGAACCACATTGAGTCATATGGACCTTTGGGTCTAACCAGTCCATGCTCCTTGGATGAACCATAATCCCAAACTAAACCCATCCCACCTGCCTGCTCCTGGTCCATATCCCTCCAAACCTTTCCTATTCATGTACTTATTCAAATACTTTTTAAAAAAATGTTGCAATTGTACCCACATCCAGCACTTCTTTGGAAGATTAATCCCACACATGACCCAAAAAATTGCCTGTCATGTCTTTTTTTAAATATCGCTCCTCTCACCTTAAAAATGTGCCCGCTAGTCTTGAAATCCTCCATCCTAGGAAAAAGACAATTACCATTAACCTCGTCTGTACCTCTCACGATTTTATATGCCTCTATAAGGTCACCTCTCAACCTCCAATGAAAAAAGTCCCAGCTTGTTCTGCCTTTCTTTCTAACTCAAACCTTCCACACCCGACAACATCCTGGTAAATTATATGCTTCTTACGGTTTCTTCCAATTTGTTTTAGAATTTACTGTTAACACAAGCTTGTTTGCACAATGCTGCCTTCATTCATTCATTGGTTGGGCATTTACACTTTCTCTGTCAGTAAAGACATTTAATCCATCTTTAACAGGAGATTTGTACAGAGTAGTGAGTAGAACTCAGCCAGCTCTTACTGGAGACTTTCAAGACCCTTCACACATCTGAGAAATACACAGATGATTTCCCTTGGCAGTCTAGGTGGTTCTCACCTACATCACGTCCACACAAGCCATGGTCACCTGGTTAGAATTCAATCAAAACGTTGTTGCCAAGCAATTATTCCCCCTTTGTTCAAACCTCCATCAACCCTTTCCCATCTGCTTTTGCCCTCGCCATTCCAGCACAAAGTAATATTGTACACAATTCACAATTTGCTCCACTGTATTTTTTGACACTGTAGCCATCTCTTTCCTCAGTCTGGCAGCATCAGTGGAGAGATTTTGGAAGGGTTTGCATCCGCTGACCCATCTTCAGAGTTCTGAAAGCTTAACTCGAAATGTTAACTCTGATTTCTCTCCACAGATGCTGCCAGGCCTGTTGACTTCTTCCAGGAAATTTTTGTTTCTGATTTCCAGCATCTGCAGTGTCTTTGCATCGTCTCTTTGGTTTAAGGCAGTATCTATTTTGTCTTTACACAAAAAAAAACAAACGAGGAAGCATAAAGCAAAATATTTTATTCTAACTGAGAAAAAGATGGAGACCTCTTTAAAATGATCTTGAAACAGATTATTATCACCTATTATTACTCTAAGACTACTTCAGTCAAGTACTGAACTCATTTGAAAGAATGTTGCATATTCTTTTGGTAGCACTCCATTCAGGATAATAGGGCTTTGTTTCGCTAGAAGGTAATACATTTTATTACAAACATGCAACAATGTATCGGCTCAGCTCCCTTAATCGTGTTGTTTGCAACATTTGGTCCCATAATAGTCACTAACCATGGTGGCACAGTGTCCAGCACTGTTGCCTCAGTGCCAGAGACCCAAGTTCAATTCCCACCTCAGGTGACTGTCTGTGCAGAGTTTGCACATTCTCCCTGTGTCTGTGTGGGCTTCCTCTGGGTGCTCCAATTTTCTTCCACAATCCAAAAATGTGTAGGTTAGCTGAATTGGCCGTGCTAAATTGCCCATAGTATGAGGTGAAGAGGTAAATGTAGGGGAATGGGTCTGGGTGGGTTACGCTTCGGCGGGTCGGTGTGGACTTGTTGGGCCGAAGGGCCTGTTTCCACACTGTAAGTAAGTAAATGGTTATCGAAAAGTGAAACGAGAGAGAATGAGGAGAAAAGTGAAAAAAGGAAAAGTGAAGAGGGTGCAAAAGGCAAAACAAAAAGGGAAAGAGACAGAGTAAGGGACAGTTAGGAAAAAGAAATAACAAGAAAGGGAAAGAGAAGGAAGGCATGGAGTGACAGAAAATGTGAGAGAAAGATGAAGAGAGAGGAATGAGAAAGCTAATACCTTTCAGAAATGCAGGGTCAACCTCTTCCAGCCAATGGTGTATTGAAGAAATGTAGCTGCTGATGGTCTCCTCCTTCCGAGAGGATGGGTGTGGGGAAACCTGCCCACTATGCTTCGTTAAAAGCATCATTCCCCAAGACTCCAATTGTCTGTTCTCACCGGTGGTGAGCTTGGAGGCAAGAAGGCAGTTAATTTGGTGACATTGCCTGAACACTGCTGCTGCCAAAAGGTAGGTTCTGGGATGGAAGGCTCACGATCAATCTGTTCACATACTTTATCGCCAATTGGGTGGCCAATTGGAGACCACTTTAAGGGCATTTTCCTGGTGTAGCTGGTCTTAGCCCAGCAGTAGGAGGGCCTGTTGCTGTGCGGTGTGCCAGGCCATATAGCTTGGGATGAACCTTCCATCACTAACAATTGAATGCCGCATTGAAGGACTGGACACAGGAATAGGTTGGCCTATGGTGATTGTCGACAAAACTTCCGCACACTTTTCCTCATGACCAGCGCTCCTCCTGACCACTTGGCAATATTACACACAGTTTTGACATGTGTCCACCCTTCCCCACAGCAGCACTTACCTATGGGGTCCAGAGCTGTTGTCGCAGCAGCAGCCACCGTCCTCCCAGTGGTGCTGCTGAACCAGCCACAGATAGGTCACCAACTTCCAGTAGCTGATAGTGGGTCTTCCCTTTACGATGGAGGATTGGAGCAAACCTTTCTCCAGAGAGTGGTGGGTCTTTGGAACTTTCTTCCCCAGACAGCGGCAGAAGCAGGGTCTTTGGACATTTTTAAGGGATGTTTAGCTGGATTTTTGACTAACAAGGGAGTCGGGGCTATTCAGAGTAGGTGGGAGTATGGAGTTGAAGCTGAAATCAGATGAGCCACAATCGTATTGAATGGCAAAGCAGGTTCAAAAGGCAAAATTGCCACTTTTTGTCCATGATTATTCCATATTTCCTCACTGGGATCGTGATTCCACTGCCATCTTCATCATGGAATTGTTATGACTCAGAGGAAGGCCATTCAGCCCAATAGGTCTGCACTGGTTCTATCCCCATAGCTCTGTATACCATTCCTATTCAGATCATCATCCAATGCTGGAATGCCTCAGTTGAAGATGCCTCCAGCACACTTCCAGGCAATGCATTCTACAAATCTAATCCTACCCCAGCACAGGCTTTTGGTTTGGAGGGTCTTCCCGGAAAGATAAAATAGGGGCCGCTTGCCAGCTCTCCAGCCTGATTCCAGCCTCATAACTAGGCATGGGGTGGAAGGCGATGGCCTAGTGTATTATCACCGGACTGTTAATTCAGAGACCCAGATGATGTCTGGGAGCCTGGGTTCGAATCCGACCACGGCAGATCATGGAATTCGAAACAAATCTGGAACTACGGGTCGAGTGATGATTGTCCAAAAATCCCATCTGGTTCACTGAATGCCCTTTAGAGAAGGAAGCTGCCATCCTTACCTGCTCTCAAGACAAAAAAAAAACTGCAGATGCTGGAATCCAAAATAGAGAAGCAGGAGGCTGGAAGATCACAGCAAGCCAGGCAGCATCAGAAGGTGGAGAAGTCAACCTTTTGAATGGAACCCTTAAACAGGACGACAGAAGGGTTGCAGCTGAAACATGGACTTCTCCACCTCCTGACACTGCCAGGCGTGCTGTGTTCTTCCAGCCTCCTGCCCATCCTTACCTGCTCAGGCCTGCGTGTGACTCTAGACCCAAGGCAATGTGGTTGACTCTTAAATGTTGTCTGAGCAATTGGGGATGGTTAATTAGATTCGATTCCCTATAGTATGGAAACAGGCCCTTCGGCCTAGCAAGTCTACACTGACCCTCCAAAGACTAACCCACCCAGACTCATTTCCCTCTGACTAATGCACCTAACACTATGGGCAATTTAGCATGGCCAATCCACCTGACCTGCACATCTTCGGATTGTGGGAGGAAACCCGAACAGCCAGAGGAAACCCATGCAGACACAGGGAGAATGTGCAAGTTCCACCCAGACAGTCACCCGAGGCTGGAATCGAACCCAGGTCCTGTAAGGCAGCAGTGCTAACCACTGAGCCACAACACCGTCCTTAATCAATGCTAGCCCAACCAGTGATAGCCTCATCCTTTAATTCGCTCTGAAGCAGTAAACCTGAAACTCATCCCAGCTGTTGGAAACACTGCTTCAGGCATCCTCACATGGGCCCAGGCTACATCTCTCAGAGTATTCAAATAATGCAGCACAAAGTTGTGTGAATTACAGCAATGGTTTGATCCAAACACAAATCAGATTAATTGAGCCGACGATTTTACGTCTACTTTTTAATTTAAAGCACAATTATACCATTTATCAGTGTCCTTAAAAATGTGAACTGCTCCCTGAAAATTGCACATCCTATTTTATAGATTCCCATTCTGCTGTCTCCTTTTATCTACGTTTGGTTTAGGCAATTCATGCCTGGAATTAGACTCACTTCTGTAGCACTAGTTTTCTCGTCTGTAATCTGTGTATAATGTGTGCCTGGTGTTTGCAAATTGACTACTCTCTTTTAATGTATTTCTGAGCATATTGTAGCAAGACTGGCATCCCCAACACCCCCAGAGACTGTTAATGTGCCAGGCAGTTCCTCCATTTGCCAGCCTCTCTTAAGATCCCCTGTGCTATATTTTTGTACAGATCAGTGGACCAGTTTGTGTCAGTGTCATCTGATTGGTGTAAAGCTACAGAGGATTGTGCCAAAGCAATCCTCCCCTTCATAAATGCAGGATGTTTGAAAAGGTCAGATGACCTGTGAAGTTGCAGTGAAAATTGAAGTTGAGTTTTTAATGGCAAGATTGATGCCTCAAGATGAGAGAGCTTTCTCCACCTCCCATTCTGTAGTTGTATGTGATGTTCTTTGAAATGCAGCCCTTTGACATTGAATATATTTTAATGACCTCCCTCTTTCACACAGATACAGGTATGTGAGGCAAAGCACCAGTTTACAGCTGAAGAGCTGTAGCTGTTACAGGTTGCTGGCCCATCATCCAAGGTTCCAGCACCACTCCACACAGAGTGGCTGACCACAGATACTCCCACTCTTATCACTTGCCATAAGCAACTTGGAAGGCTTTTTTCTTACCAGCAAACAACTGAGGTCTTCCTTTAGTCTCAAACAGCCATGGTCAACCATGGTAGCATTGTGGCTCAGTGGTTAGCACTGCAGCCTCACAGCACCAGGGGCCCAGGTTCGATTCCAGCCTCAGATGACTGTCAGTGTAGAGTTTGCACATTCTCCCTGTGTCTGCATGGGTTTCTTTCCACAATTCAAAGATGTGCATGTTAGATGCATTGGCCATGCTAAATTGCCCGTAGTGTTCGGTGCATTAGTCAGAGGGAAATGAGTTTGGGTGGGTTACTCTTTAGAGGGTCGGTGTGGATTTGTTGGGCCAAAGGGCCTGTTTCCACACTGTAGCGAATCTAATCAAAGCAAGGCCTATTGTTAGAAAAGGTAAGGTCATCACGTACATCTAATTAACTTTGCCACAGATTATAGACACAGTCCCAGTGAAGATTAGATTAGATTCAATACAGTGTGGAACCTCACACTGAAACCCCAGACTCTTTTCCCTTTATTTCCCTAATGCACCTAGCATTATGAGCAATTTAGCATGGCCAATTCACCTAAGCCTGCACATCTTTTCAAATGTGGGAGGAAACAAGAGCAAACCCATGCAGACATTGGGAGGATGTGCAAACTCCATACAGACAGGCTGGAATCAAACCCAGGTCCCTGGTGCAATGAGGTAGCAGTGCTAACCACTGAGCCACTGTGCCGCCCCTTGTATTGTAAACCTTGTATGGATGACACTGAAAAAGTTGCATTTTGTTTTAAAATTCATTCACAGCATGAGGGGGCTTGGCCAGTGTTTATTGCCCAGAGGGCTGTTAGGAGTCCACCATATTGCTTGTGGGTCTGGAGTCCCATGCAGGCCAGACCAGGTCAGGGCGGCAACAAAAAAAAACAGAAGTTGATGGAAAAGCTCAGCAGGTCTGCGAAGAGAACGGTTCTGAGGAAGGGACATCGGAACCAAAACGTTAACTCACAGATGTTGCCAGACCTGCTGAGCTTTTCCAGCAACTTCTGTTTTTGTTTCTGACTGACATCATCCGCAGTTATTTTGGTTTTTATCAGGGAGCATTAGCAGTTTCTTTCACTAAATTATAGAACTCTTTCTTTCTAAGTCATAACAATTAAATCATTTTACAAAGCTCCATCATCAAAAGGGAATTAGTGAACTCGGTAAGGTTTTCCTGACAATCAGTGATGGATTCATAGTTATCATTACATTCTTAATTCCAGATTTTTATTAAAAATTGCATTCAAATTCCACCATCTGCTGGGGTGGGATTTGTACCTAGGTCCCCATAATGTTATCTGGGTCCCTGGATTAATAGTGCAGCAATAATAATATTACGCCACCACTTATCTGGAACACAGAGTACACAGTGAACAACGATCTCACATGAAGGAAAGCTACTGTGGATGCGAAAAAATATTGAAAGAAACATTAAAAATGCAGGGGAGACTCAGCAGGTCTGGCAGCATCTGTGGAGAGAAGCGGACTTAACATTTCAAGTCAGGTATGACTCTTCGACTGTACAATCTACAAGTTGTCTCTTTATCCTTGCAGCTGTATTTCCTGTGGGACACAAATGTATTTCTTTCACATTTTCTTTCACCCCTTCCCCCTGTCTTTATAAACGGTCAACTCTTTAGCATCATGCCACCAATGAAAATGTTTGGTGATCTGTCTCTCACCCTGGGAGGTAGCGGTAAAAGAAACAGGATAAAGTGGCCGTGATTTATATTAGAGAATAGGATTGTATGAAAAACCATCGGGGAAAGAGCTTTTGGATTTAGACAAGGAATTAGAGCCATCGAGTTAAAGAGATGTACAGCACCCTTTGGTCCAACTCACCCATACTGACCAGATATCCGAAATTAATCTTGTCCCATTTGCCAGCATTTGGCCTATATCCCTCTAAAACCTTCCTATTCATATACCCATCCAGGTGCCTTTGAAATGCTGTAATTGTACCAGCCTCCACCACTTCCTCTGGCAGCTTATTCCATACACATACCACCCTCTGTGTGAAAACATTGCCCTTTAGGTCCCTTTTAAATCTCTCGCCCTCTCACTTTAAACCCCTTTGATTTTTACAATATAAACTCATGAACTCCTCTTTCTTAGCTCGACATTACTTTTAACAACTTCGCTT
Organism: Chiloscyllium punctatum; assembly: GCF_047496795.1. Lineage (NCBI taxonomy): Eukaryota > Metazoa > Chordata > Chondrichthyes > Orectolobiformes > Hemiscylliidae > Chiloscyllium > Chiloscyllium punctatum. The sequence continues at coordinate 17,367,180 of NC_092771.1, read as the reverse complement.
CTATCTTTTCACCAGTTGTGCTTTTACCAGAGATGTGTCAATTATAGCACCTTGAACTCTTTTCTTTCGAAGTCAAACCAATTAATTCACTTTACAAAGCTGCCACATCAAATCCGAGGAGTTTGGATAATCGCTCCAGGCCTTGGGATTTAGAAAGTCTGATCTGATCCTATTATCTCCAAAGCCAGGCAGAACAGGGCCATGACCAACCTGAAAATGAATATCCAAAATGATCAGTGAACTCACTCAACAAATTATGAGCTGGACCCTGGTGAAACAGTGAGCCCCATGCCACAATTATAAGAATACAAGTGAAATACAATGGACGATGGAAATCTGAAACAAACAGAGAGAACACCAGCCAGACTCAGCAGCCCTGGCAGCATCTGTGAAAAGACAGAAAGAGTTTTAGCTTCACAACCAGTTTGACACTTCATCAGAATGGAAATACAGTCAAACTGGAGTTGAAAGGTTAAGTCTGTTTCTCTCTCCACAGATGCTGCCAGACCTGCTGGGTTACAGAATCATACAGTGCAAGTGAGGCTCTTTGGCAAGTGAGAAGCATCTGACCTTCAACCTAATCCCGTTTACCAGCACTTGGCCTATGGCCTTCAATATTAGAATCCCTACAGTGTGGAAACAGGCCCTTCAGCCCAACAAGACCAGACTGACCCTCCAAAGGATAACTCACCCAGACCTATTCCCCTACGTGTACCCCTAATTAAAGCACCTAAACTACACATCCCTGAACACAATGGGCAATTTAGCATGGCCAATTCACCTAACCTCCATCTCTTTGGATTGTGGGAGGAAACCGGGGCACCCAGGAGAAACCCAAGCAGACAACAGGGCAAATGTGCAAACTCCACGCAGACAGTTGCCCAAGGCTGAAGTCGAACCTGGGTCCTGGGTGCTATGAGGCAGCAGTACTAACTACTGAGCCACTGTGCTGCCCCTGTTACGATATACCAAGTGCTCATCCAGGTACCTTTTAAAGGCTGTGAGGCAACTCTCATCTACCCGGAGAAAGTGAGTACTGCAGATGCTGGAGATCAGAGTCAAGAGTGTGGGGCTTGAAAAGCGCAGCAGTTCAGACAGCATCTGAGGAGCAGGAGAATCAATGTTTCAGGTATAAGCCCTTCATCACTCTCATTTACACCCTGCCAGGCAGCACAGACCAGACTGCCCCCACCTCCTGGGTATAAAGGTTTCTCCATGCATTCCCTCAGACCTCCTGTCCCTCACCTTGAACATGGTCCCCTGATGACCAGCCCTTCAACTAAGGGGAGCAGCCTCTGTTTTTCCAGTCTGTCCCTCATAATCTTTTACCTCAATCAGATCACCCACGCCTTCGGGCTTCTCTGCTCCAATGAAAACAATCCAAGCCTATCCAAAATTCCATTAAATATTCCATCCATCAATCTCTGTGTTTGTTTCAACATTTTAGACAGTTCGTTCAAAATTAAGCTTCCTTGCGCAATGTTATTTGTGCTGGTAAAGTGAAAGTGTCCTGTGGTTATTTAATACAAGTATCAAGATGAAATCCAACAATGAAAACACGATCTCAATGATTTGAAATTGGAGAGTAAGACCTGATGATGGAAGCAAAGTTTGAAACGAGTGATAGGAGTATTAAATTATCCGAAACCGCAATCTGAAATACCTATAAGTCATCACATCTAAAAGACAGGAATATGTTTCGGCTCTGACAGTGAACTCTATTAGCGAAATACAGAAGTGGTTTAACTCTCTGCTCCCTTACTCTGAAAATCTCCGCATGAAGGCAATCACCATTGCCACAGGTAATTAAAGTGGCATGTTCAATCTGCGCACACAAGCTATGTACCTGTTAATATAATTGCTGAGAATTGAGGCATGAATCACCTTGTAAATTGAGAGCTATTATTTTATAATCTTAAATGGTGGAGGTGTTTTAATCTTGAAAGTCCCAGTAAACACATCCTGAAAATATAATTCGGTTCAATAGAATGGGTGTTATTCCTGGTGGATGCACTCAGCAATTTGACGTGCAGTACAATTTTCCTCGCCTAACTTGATTGATTGCTTTCACTTATTGACTAAAGTCTGTCAAACCAGACTGGATCAGTGCAGTATCTCATCGATATAATGTGTGAGCAGGTGACGTTCAGAAACCATTGCACTATGATGCTGCAAAAAGTTAGTGTTGTCTTATTCAAAGTTGCTGACCTCACTCAAGGGTTCATCTTACCCTCAAAATGTTGGCAGCACCTGAACTCCTGTACCTGGGCTTGCCCTCTTCCTCTGCACTTTTGTTTTTCCCTTCTTCCCCTTCTTTTCTCACGTTTATTTAGTTTTCTCTCTCACTTACTTGATATGTATTAAGAGATATGCCACTTGGGGATGAATGGGATCAAAGGCTATAGGGAGAAAGCAGGATTAGACTATTGAATTGGATGATCAGCCATGATCATGATGAATGGTGGAGCAGGCTCGGACGGGCCGAATGGCCTCCTCCTGCTCATACCTTCTATGTTTCTGTAAAGAGAGCTCTTCAGTAAGGCTTTGATGTGCTCCGAACCAGCGGCGGCATTTTCAGAGGCAGCGTGGCTACAGAGACAGTCGGTCGGCCTGTGAAACCTGGAGTGGGACTCTCAGTTCTGCGTGGAGTGGGCCCCTAGTGGCATCATGGGAGTAGGTGAGCTGATATAGCCCAGAACAGAACTCGGACAGCATCATGGGAGTGAGCTAATGTAGCCCAGGTCAGACTGTAGCAGCAGACATGGAAAAATTGGACTCTCTTTAAGTAATCTTTCTTTATGCTTTGTTTTACTTTAAATTAATGCACGGCGCCGGCACACATTTTTCACTGTATTTTATATTGAATAAACACGGCAACAAATAAATGATTCAATGAATAAATGCTGGGATGCTGAAAGCCAAAGGAAGAAAAGAACTTGCATTTGCATAGCAGCTTTCATGATCTCAGGATTTCTCGAAACATCTCAAAGCTATTACCAAGTCGTTTTGCTACAACGCATGTTTCGTCAACCCGAATTCGCTTTTATGCGATTGATGAATTGGGGACATTGTTTCTAAAGTGCAAACTTTTAAAATTTGTGTTGGCTGTAATGCGATTATATGGCCAACACTTTAAGTGCTGTTTCTAAAGTACAATTTCCCTATTACATGGGGTTGCACCAGGAATGCAACCATTGCATTATAGAAGAACTGACTAATGGTTTATCTGAAACATAGTGTAGAGACATAACAGCATTTTTCTTCAGTGGATGTAGGTGTCCAATTTACTACCCACAGCAAGAACACTTGGACAGCAGTAAGTTTAATGATCAGATATATTGTTTCAGTAATGATTGAGAGATTAGATTAGATTAGATTACTTACAGTGTAGAAACAGGCCCTTCGGCCCAACAAGTCCACACCGCCCCGCCGAAGCGGAACCCACCCATACCCCTACATCTACATCTACCCCTTACCTAACACTACGGGCAATTTAGCATGGCCAATTCACCTGACCTGCACATCTTTGGACTGTGGGAGGAAACCGGAGCACCCGGAGGAAACCCACGCAGACACGGGGAGAACGTGCAAACTCCACACAGTCAGTCGCCTGAGGCGGGAACTGAACCCAGGTCTCTGGCACTGTGAGGCAGCAGTGCTAACCACTGTGCCACCGTGCCGCCCATCATTTTAAATAATCGCTTTCACGCGAGTCATGAAACTCGGGCTCGTCCGGGATGAGCATAAGAATTTGCTGGCAAATAGAGAATGGAGATTATAAATTGCTTGGAGTGAAAAAGATTATTATCAATATCCTGAGGGTTACCATGATGGTCACCATTGACCAGAAGCTGAACCTGGACTCACCACATAAATATGGTGGTCAAAGTAGGTTAAGGGCTAGGAATTCTCCACTGAATAACTCACCTCCTGTTTCTCCAAAGCCTGTCCAAGTTCTACAAATCACATGTCAGGAATTTGATGGAATATTTCCCAGTTGCCTGATTGAGTGCAGCCCCAACAACACTCAGGAAGCTGTGCACTGTCCAGAATAAAGCAGCTTGCTTGATTGACACCTCGACGGTATACATTCACTCCCTCCATCACTGACACTCAGCAATGTGTACCATCTGCAAGACACACTGCAGAAATTCTCCAAGGGTCCTTAGACAATACTTTCCAAGTTTTTGCTCACTACCATCAAGAAGGACAAGGACATGGGAACACTAGCAGCTGCAAGGGCTATCCAAACCACACACAGTTCAGTCTCCGCTGCTCCTTCAGTGATCCTGGGTAAAAATCTTAGAACTCCCTCCCTATTGACCCTGTGAGTGTCCTTGCACCAAACAGGCTGCAGTTGTTCAAGAAAGCAGCTCAGTTCAACACCTTCTCAAGGGCAACAAATACTGGGCAAGACAGCGACACCCACATCCACTGAAGAACTAAAAAACATTAAGAGATGGAAACTAGAAGCAAAGTCCCTACATTATGAAAGCCGGTCATTTGACCGGCTGAAGAGCATTCTACCAAACCCACTTAGCCTACACATCCCTGAACACTACGGGGCAATTTAGTATGGTAATTCCAATCTAAGCTGCATATATTTGGACTGTGGGAGCAAACCCATCTTGGCACAGGGCAGAAACGTGTGAACTCCACACAGACAGTCAGCCAAGGCTGGAATTGAACCCACATTGCATAGGCTATGAGGCAGTATCACTGACCACTAAGCCACTGTGCCACCCCTTTTATAAAGTTTTGAAATACGAGGCAATCCTTAAGCTCTGTATTTCCTGAATAGAATCATAGAATCCTTAAAGTGTAGAAGCAAGCCGTTTGCCGTAGGGGAAATAGGCTGGGTCCTTTCTTAAAGATGGAACTTATATTCATACAATGCTTTCCATTAACTGTGTTTGTCTAGTGTTTAGACCTCATTGCACCAATCAGTGTCTCCTGTCTGCACAGCATATGGAAGGGTGTCATGGTGACCCATTCATGTACATTTCAATATTATTGACTTCAAAAGTACTCAACCCAACTTTATCATTTAGAATAATTGGAACCCTAGCACTAAACCTCCAGCCTCGCTGAGAGTGTCCTTGTAGTTGTTACTACACCACACCTTGATATACTTCCACAATTTACAACATTTAAAAGACATTTGGACATGAGTAGGAAAGGTTAAGAGCGATGTGGACCAAACGCAGGCAAGTGGGACTAGTTTAATTTGGGAAATTGTATCGTTATGAATGAAGTAGACCGAAGGGGCTGTATAACTCTCTGACCCCTGCCGTTATTGGTGAGTGCATTGAGAATAAGAGTTGGGAGGTCACGTTGCGGCTGTACAAGACATTGGTTAGGCCGCTTTTGAAATACTGTGTCTCCCTGCAATAGGAAAGATGTCGTGAAACTTGAAAGGGTTCAGGAAAGATTTACAAGGATATTGCTGGGGTTGATGGGTTTTAACTATTGAGAGAGGCTAAATAGGCTGGGGCTATTTTTCCTAGAGTGTCAGAGGCCAAGGGATGACCTCATAGAGGTTTGTAAAATCATGAGTGGCATGGATAAGGTCAACAGCTAAAGTCCTTTCCCCAAGGGAGAGAGTCCAAAACTAGACGGTATAGCTTTTAGGTGAGAGAGGAAAGATTTAAAAGGGATCTTAGGGGCAACTTTTTCACTCAGAGGGTGGTTGTGTATGGAATGAGTAGCCAGAGGAAGTGATGGAGGCTGGTGCAATTACAACATTCAAATGGATGGGTATATGAAAAGAAAGAGTTTAGAGGGATATGAGCCAAATGCTGGCAAATGGGACGATATTAATTTCAGACATCTGGGTAATATGGACAAGTTGGACCGAAGGGTCTGTTTCCATGCTGCACAGCGATATAAGCTCAAGTCATCATGAAATACGTTACAGCTTCTAAAGGCACTGCTGCCATGGAAGAAAGTTTTAGCATTATAAGTAAAAAAGCTAACACAAAAAAATGAGGAAACCTAACACTGTTCCGATTCACACAAATATTAACAATGAGATTAGGCATTTGTGGAATTGTAATGGCGGTAAGGAAATCATTAGTCTTCTTGTGAAAGGAACAACTCTCGTGAATTGAATAGGGTAAAAGGTAATAATGCTGTATAAATGAAGGTCATGAAAGGGACGTCAAGTTTTTATCAGAGAATGGGGCTGTTAAACAAAGGAAAGAGTAGGAAATTGGAAAAATAAATGAGCTAAACATGAACGAAACAAAGTGCAACGTTTAATGGTCTTACTGGTTGTATAACTATGACTTGCAGGATCCACAAGGGATTCACATTGGGTTCACAATATTTGTGTAAGTGCTGGTTGAAGGTATAATGTCTAGAATGTGTATGTGTGAAGATGCTACTAAACTGCCTGGGTTTTGAAAAATGTGTTCAAGAATTAAAAAAGATTGTCAGCTTTCTCAACTGCGCAGCCCAGAAACAGATCCTTCGATCCAACCAGTCCATGCTGACCATAATCCCAAACTAAACCAGTCTCACCTGCCTGCACTTGGCCCCTGTCCCTCCAAACCTTTCCAATTCATGTACTTACCCAAATGACTTTTAAATGTTATAACTGTACCCACATCCAACACTTGCATTCCACACACTAACCATTCTCTGTGTAAATAAATTGCCCCTCCTGTCTTTTTAAATCTTTCTGCTCTCACATTAAAAATATACTTTCTTGTCTTGAAATCCCCACCCTAGGGGAAAGACACCTGCCATTTACTTTATCTATATCGCTCATGATTTTTTAAAACTCTATAAGGTCAACCCTCAACCTCCTACGCTTCAGTGAAAAATGTCCCAGCCTATTCAACCTCTCCTTATCACTCAAACTCACCATTCCTGGTAACATCTGGGTAAATCTTTTCTAAACCTTCTCTAGTTTAAGAATATCTTTCTCTGTAACCCTGCATATCCCTAGAAACTACAGGGCAATTTAGCATGGCCAATCCACCTGACCTGCACAAACTTTGGATGATGGGAAGAAACCAGGGCATCCAAAAGAAGCCCACACAGACACAGTGAGATCATGCAAACTCCACACAGACAGTTGCCCAAGGGTGGAATTGAACCCGATACCTGGTGCTGTGAGGTAGCAGTGCTAACCACTAGACCACCACGTGTAGCCAGTTAAATGACTCCCTGTACAGCTAGTATAGTAAAATTATACTGCTTGTTCCACACTGCATTCTGGTAAAGAAGAATGGAATATTCTATGACTTGTAGAGCTGCTAACAAATTTACCTGAATCTGGATGTTGTGAATTCGAATTCTATTCCAGCAATTAAGCACATGTAATCCAATATGACAATATAAGGGACCATTGAGAGAAGTTAAAAATCACGCAACACCAGGTTATAGTCCAACAGGTTTAATTGGACGCACTAGCTTTCTGAGCGCTGCTCCTTCATCAGGTGGTTATGAAGGAGCAGCGCTTCGAAAGCTAATGCTTCCAATTAAACCTGTTGGACTATAACCTGGTGTTGTGTGATTTTTAACTTTGTACACCCCAGTCCAACGCCGGTATCTCCAAATTGAGAGAAGTGTTATTCCTCTTTTATATTGCAGTAAAATTGGAGCAGTAATAACTATCTGCTTTTATTTGCAGATCTAGAGAAATATGCTGCTAATGAGTCACAAAATAACACAAGAAATGATTTGCATTGTGATTGTGTTAATGTGTCCATGTCCGTCAAAGGGCCACCTAGTGATTATTTAATGATATTGGAGAGATAGAGTGAAATGACTGCAGATATGCCTCTGTAACTGTGACCTCAGTGGTAATGTGATTTGGACTATTGTAAAAGATTGGAATTTGAACTGCTAAGCACAAAGATGTCTTGATGTATGATCATCTTATATGAAGTGTAAATAAATGCTGTTTGAACAAAGACCTAGAGGTCTGGCTTGAAAATACAAACACATCCTAAAACAAATATCTGCAACCAAAACTAAATTTCTAAAAAGAAGTAATATTCCAACAGTGCCTGAGAATAAGTCCAAATGCGATAAATTGGTTTATGCTCCCTCTTCACTCAGCAACGTTTTCATCCTCTGGGTGTTTTGCTTCTAACACTACTACTTAATGTCACCATCCAAAATCAAAATTAAATCTGTTAAGTCGTAGAGTCATACAGCAAGGAAACAGATCCTTTATTGGCCATGCTAAATTGCCCTGTAGTTCCTAGGGATATGCAGGGTTACAAAGAAATTCGTAAACTAGAGAAGGTTCAGAAAAGACTTACCCGGATGTTACCAGGAATGGTGAGTTTGAGTTATAAGGAGAGGTTGAATAGGCTGGGACATTTTTCACTAAAGCATAGGAGGTTGAAGGTTGACCTTATGGAGTTTTATAAAACTCCAAGTTTCCCAAACTCAACTAGTCCCATTTGCTTGTATTTGGACTTGATCCCTCTAAACCTTTCCTATTCACATACCTGTCCAAATGTTTTTGTTTTAAAACGTTGTAACCGAACCTGTATCTACCACTTCCTCTGGTAGTTCTTCCACATATGAGCTACTCTCAGTTCCCCTCAGGTCACTTTTAAATCTTTGTCTTCTTAAAAACAAATGCCCTCTGGTTTTGAACTCCCCTATCCTGGGGAAAGGACCTTGACTATTGACCTTGGCCTTTATGATTTTATAAGTCTCTACACGGTCACCCTTAACTTCCTACGCTCCAGTGAAAAATAACCCAAACCCTCCAGTCCCAGTAACATCCTGATAAATCTTTTCTGCACCTTCTCCAATTTAGTAATATCCTTCCTATAACAGGGTGGCCAGAACTGGTCGCAGTGCTCCAAAGATAGCCTCCTGTGCAACCGTAATATGACATCCCAACTTCTATACTCAACGGTCTGAGCAATCTGGGTAATACACCAGACAATTCTCCATCTCCTCCTCCTTGTGATCAAGAGCCAAGAGATCGCTTCCTTTTGAAATACAACTCTTTTCTAAGAGCTTAAAGTCTTGTTCCCCCTTTGATAAATGACAAGCTTTGAAAGTCTGAGTTAATCCTGGTCTATCTCGTCTCACCTTGGCTACATTTTAAGTCTGGTAGGATTTGGGTTCCCGTTTGCAACTCTCTCATACTTCAGATCATTAAAATCAGAAATTCTAACTTAAACGCACAAGCTAAGATGCTAAAGTATTAAAATCTGATTCTTGAAAACTAAACACAACAGGTCAGATAACATTGTATGAAAAAAAAATTTTCAACAATTACCTCAAGAAAACCAACTGAGATTGAGAAAGAAAGTCAGCAGAGAGAGAGAGAAATCCGTTCAGATATTCAAATAAAAGGAAATTTTCAGCAACAGATGAAGGAGCATTAAGTTCATTCACTCAATAATATCAGATATTTAAACTCTTCAACAGGGCCAGCTCTTGGTTATAGATTCCTAACCGCAGTTAGCTCTCAACGTGGCAGAATGCCAACAACATAGTTGTGGCTACTGTCCAATATCTCAGCTTTAGGAGTTGCCTGCTCTCCATATTTTAACCCAAGTGTCCTCCTCCCATCACTGTCCATCCAACTCTTCATACTGGCAAGGTCAGATACACTAAAATTCAATAATACTGTCATTGTGTGTCAATGCTGCTTAACTGTCCAAACTCAGAGTTGCTTGATGATATCGGTCAGAATACTATGCTTAATGCTAAATTTGTTTTGTGTACACTTCAAGTTTGTTCAACCAAGGAGGCCATTCGGCCCAGGAATGGCTTGCCAACAGGAAACCGTAAAAATAATTGGCTGGCAAGATATAATAAATTGTATACCATGGATTCAGTGCCATGGCCTTAATCTCTTACAAATTATATAAATGAATTAGATTCTTAATTGTGATGTTGTGGAAAATATTTCAAAGGTGAAAGTGGCTTAAGAAAGATGTTTAATTTATTATCATTCGCAGAAGTGTGAATTTAACATTAAATATGCACTTCAATTATATGAAGCTATCAGCTTATTTTCTCCCTAATAACAATAGAGCAAGATTCTAGAGGCTTGGGATGAATTGGGTAAGTTTGCCAAAGTAGGAGAAAGTGAGGCCTGCAGATGCTGGAGAGTTGAAAAGAGTGGTGCTGGAAAAGCTCGGCAGGTCAGGCAGCAGCTGTGGAGCAGGAGAACCCTTTTATGCCTAAAATGTCGACTCTCCTGCTCCCTCAGATGCTGCCCCTGATCTGCTGTGCCTTTCCAGCACCACACTTTTCATCTCTAAGTTTTTCCATGACCTGGAGAAGGCATACTCATCTGAATGGATTCCCTCTTTTCTGTATCATTCTAAGTTCCAACGTTACCTTCCCATAAGTCTTTTGTTCCTCTCATCGTTTCTCAACTACAACTAGTACCTAACTCATGTCAAATGATAATTACTTAGGGGCTAAGTTGGATCCCAATTTGTTTTGTTAGTCCTGTACTTTTTAAAATTCATTCACAGGGTGTGGCATCTCTGGCTGGGTCAGCATTTATTGCCCATCCCTAATTGCCCAGAGGACAGTTAAGAGTCAACCATATTGTTGTGGGTCTGGGTCACATGTAGACCAGTACATGTAAGATTGGGATGTTTCCTAAAATGGAGGAAACCAGATGGGTTTTTTCCAGTGATCAACATTAGACTCTTAATTCAAGACTTTATCTTAACTGGATTCAAATGCCACTATTGCCATGGTGTGATTCGAACTTGTGGTTCTCAGACCATTATTTGGTTCTCAGGATTAACAATACGTCTTAAAATGCATAACAGTGACTAAATCCCGAGGGTCTGATCAACTGTATCCTAGAACTCTGTGGAAGGCTAGGGAAGTGATTGCTGGGCCCCTTGCTGAGATATTTGTATCATCATAGCCACAGGTGAAGTGTCACAAGACTGGAGGTTAACTAACATAGTGCCATTATTTAAGAAAGGTGGTAAAGGAATGTTGGGGAACTATAGACCAGTAAGCCTGACATTGGTGGTGAGCATGTTGTTAGAGGGAATCCTGAGGGACAAGATTTACATGTATTTGGAAAGGCAAGGATTGATTAAGGTTAGTCAACATGGCTTTGTGCATGGGAAATCATTTCTCACTAACTTGGTTCAGGTTTTTGAAGAAGTATCAAAGAGGATTGATGAGGACAGAGGGTAGATGTGATCTATATGGACTTCAGTAAGGTATTTGATAAGGTTTCTTATGATAGACTGGTTAGCAAGATTAGATCACATGGGATACAGGGAGAATGAGCCATTTGGATACAGAACTGGTTTGAAGGTAGAAGACAAAGAGTAGCAGTGGAGAGTTGTTTTTCAGATTGGAGGCCTGTGACCAGTGGAGTGCCACAAGGATCGGTGCTGGGTCTACTAATTTTCATCATTTATATCAATGATTTGGATGTGAACATATGAGGTATATTTAGTAAGTTTGCAGATTATACCAAAACTGGAGATGTAGTGGACAGCAAAGAAGGTTACTTCAGAGTACAACAGGATCTTGATCAGATGGGCCAATGGGCTGAGGAGTGGCAGATGGAGTTTAATTTAGGTAAATGTGATGTGCTGCATTTTGGAAAAGCAAATCTTAGCTGGAATTATACACTTAATGGTAACGTCCTGGAGAGTGTTGCTGAACAAAGAGACCTTGGAGTGCAAGTTCACGGTTCCTTGAAAGTAGAGTCACAGGTAGATAGAATTGTGAAGAAGATGTTTGGTATGCTTCCCTTTATTGGATTAGAGTGGTGCTGGAAAAGCATGGCAGTTCAGGCAGCATCCTCCTGCTCCTCAGATGCTGCCTGAACTGCTGTGCTTTTCCAGCACCACTCTAATCCAGAATCTGGTTTCCAGGATCTGCAGTCATTGTTTTTTCCTTTATTGGCCAAAGTATTGAGAATAGGAGTTGGGAGGTCATGTTGCAACTGTACAGGACATTGATTAGGCCACTGTTGGACTATTGCTTGCAATTCTGGTGTCCCCACTATTGGAAAGATGTTGTGAAACTTGAAAGGGTTCAGAAAAGATTTACAAGGATGTTACCAGGGTTGGAGGATTTGAGCTATAAGGAGAGGCTGAATAGGCTGGGTCTGTTTTCTCTGGAGCATCAGAGGCTGAAGGATGACCTTATCGAGGTTTATAAAATCATGAAAGGGCATGGATAGGGTGAATAGACAAAGTTTTTTTTCCCAGGGAGAGGGAACCCAGAACTAGAAGGAATAGGTTTAAAGCAAGATGGAAAGATATAAAAGGGATCTAAGGGGCATTTTTTAAACATAGATGGTGGTGCATGAATGGAATGAGCTGCCAGAGGAAGTGGTAGAGGCTGGTACAATTATCGTATTTAAAAGATGTCTGAATGGGTACATGAATAGGAAGAGTTTGGAGTGACATGAACCAAATGCTGACAAATGGGACAAGGTTTATCTCTGATATCTGTTCAGCATGGATGAGTTGGGCCAAAGGGTCTGTTTCCGGCTGTATAGCTCTTTGACTCTATGACTGTATGACCACAAGGTCAGTGCCTCCCCTTGATTTCAGGAGATAAAGATAATGATTTTCTTGGATGTGGGATTGAAGCCAAGAAGCATGTCTCCCACTGAGGTGCAGTGTAACTACAGCCTCAAAACTGCAGGGAAGACAAGCAGACATGTGAAACAATGTGCCATCTGCTGGCTGAGGTCTGATATTCAATGGTGGAACTAAAGTGTGTAAGCATTATGCGAAAGGTTAATTTGATTTGATTAAATTTGATTTATTACCGCGTGTACCTAAGTACAGTGAAAAGCTTTGTTTATGAGCGGTACAAGATGATCATTGTGAGCAAGGACACACAGAGCATAAGCTAAGAAAAAACCTTTGAGAGAAGCATAAATGTTACATCGCACAAAGTCCATACAAGGCAAGAACAACATTAACAAGATCAACATTATTTGAAGTTAGAAAGTCCATTCATCAGTCGAAGTCCAGCAGGGGAGAAGCTGGTATGTGTGTGTCTGCGTGTGTCTGTGTGTGCGTGTGTGCGTCTGTGTGCGTCTGTGTGTGTCTGTGTGTGTGTATGCGTGTGTGTGTGCGTGTGTGTCTGTGTGTGTGCATGAGTGTGCCTCTGTGTGTATGTGTCTGTGTGTGCACATGAGTGTGTCTGTGTGTGTGTGCATGTCTGTGCACGTGTGTGTGTGTGCGCGCGCGTGCACATGTGTGGCTGTGTGTGTGTGTGTGTGTGTGCGCATGCACGTATGTGTGTGTGTGTGCATGCATGTGTGTGGCTGTGTGTGTGTGTGTGTGTGTGTGTGTGTGTGCGCGCGCGTTCAAGCTCCTGTATCTTCTGCCTGATGGAAGCCATTGTGGAGTTTATTAACGTGCAGATATTTAATAACCAACCTGTTCAAAGATGTAATGACACACCTCCGGAACAGGTGGGAATTGAAGCTGGACCTCCTAGCTCAGAGGTAAGGATGATACCACAGTGTCTGAGGAGCCCTTTTACATGGAGCTACATAATTGGAACCTGATTTATAACAGTCCATTAAAACTGTAAGACTTGTGAGCTACAGCTAATTGTAAGACATAATTACTTCTCTGTATTTTTTGTGATCAATGTATTCTTTTATTCATTTTGATTAAACTGTACAAGAAAGTAAATTCTTCTGCTGTGCATGTCAATTTCATCAATCTTTGCTGTTTCCAATGGGACATTGGACAATTGGCTTTGACTGTGATATCTGAAGGTTTTTCTCCGGGAGTTAGAACAATATAGAACTCTATACACACAAAAGCAAGAGAGCAAATTACTCTTTTTTAAGAGGAGTTTTTAGTTCAACCTGATTAAAGTACATTGCATAACACAAAGAAGTGGACATAACCTGATTTAACTCAGAAAGGAAATCCTCTATCACTATGATGTGTTTCCCCTCCTTGTCCTTCATGATCTCTGTGCAGTCTTTGACTCACCCCTCATTTCCCAGCATCTCTCTTCCAAGATGGCACCAAGAACTGTAGATGCTGGAAATCTGAAACAAGAACCAAAGTTGCTGGAGAAACTCAGCAGGACTGGCAACAGCCATTTGGGACTGTGGATGAGGAAGGATTTCTTCACTCGGAGAGTTGTGAACCTGTGGAATTCTCTAAAGCTGCTGGGGCCAGTTTGTTAGACATATCCAAGAGGGACCCAGATGTACCACTTCTGGCTAAAGGGATCGAGGGGTCTGAAGAGAAAGTGGGGATGGGAGTCTGAGATTGCATGATCATATTGAATGATGGTGCAGGCTTGAAGGGTTGGAAGACCCTCAACTGCACCTTCTTTCGATGTTTCTATTGTTTCATCCACCAAGAGAAAAACCAATTTAACTTTTCAGGTCCAGTGACCCTCCATCAGACTCTGTCTTCTGATCTCCATCTCAGTGTGTCAAGCTTCTGTTTGCTTTAGTGCTATAAGCACTACAATCACAGTTAGAGCATGTCTAACTGGTTCCACTTCCTACACAGTTCCCTCTCTTCTCTCCCCTTTGCTATGACCCCCACAAGCTTCTCTCCTGGCTCAACGTTTCTCTGTCTAAAGGCTGTTCCTCAGTAGGATGTAAATAAGATCCCCCCCCAAACGCCATTGACCACCCAGCTCTGCCTCACCCCCACTTCTATCAAATCTTCCACCATCTCTACACTAAGAGCATCCTTCTCAGCTCCTAGGTGAGCTTTAATTTCTGGGACTGGGTAGAGGTGCAGATGCATAGTTCCTTGAAAGTGGAGTCACAGGTAGACAGGGTGGTGAAGGTGTGCCTTCATTCACCAATGCATTGAATGGCCAGTGCTGGGCCCTCTACATTTCATCATTTATAGAAATGATTTGGATGTGAGCATAAGAGGTATAGTTAGTAAGTTTGCAGATGACGCCAAAATTGGAGGTGTAGTGGGCAGCGAGCAAAGTTACCTCAGGGTTCAAAGGAATCTTGATCAGTTGGGTCAATGGGCTGAGGAGTGGCAGATGGATTTTGATTTAGCTAAATGTGAGGGGCTGCATTTTGGAAAAGCAAATCAGATCAAGACTTATACACTTAATGTTAAGGTCCTAGGGAGTGTTGCTGAACAAAGCAACCTTGGAGTGCAGTTTCATAGCTTCTTGAAAGTAGAGTCGCAGATAGATAGCATAGTGAAGAAAGCATTTGGTAAGCTAAATTTGTTGGTCAGAACATTGAGTATTGGAGTTGGGAGGTCATGTTGTGGCTGTACAGGCTGGTTAGGCCACTTTTGTAATATTGTGTGCAATTCTGGTATCCCTGCTATCAGAAAGATGTTGTGGAACTTGAAAGGGTTCAGAAAAAATTTACAAGGATGTTTTCAGGGTTGGAGGATTTGAGCTATAGGGAGAGGCTGAATAGGCTGAGGCTGTTTTCCCTGGAGCATCAGAGGTTGAGGGGTGACGTTATAGAGATTTATAAAATCATGAGGGGCACGGATAGGATAAGTAGACTAGGTCTTTTCCCTGCGGTTGGGGAGTCCAGAACTAGACGGCATAGGTTTAGGGTGAGAGGGGAAAGATATAAAAGAGACCTAATGGGCAACGTTTTCACACAGAGGGTGGTGCGTTTATGGAATGAGCTACCAGAGGAAGTGGTGGAGGCTGATACAATTGCGACATTTAAAAGGCACCTGGATGGGTTTATGAGTAGGAAGAGTTTGGAGGGATATGGGCCAAGTGCTAGCAAATAGGACTAGATTAGGATATCTTGTCTTCAAAGATGAGTTAGACCAAAGGGTCTCTTTTTGCGCTGTACGTCTCTATGATTCTATGACTCTATGAATATCGAAGTTGGGACATCATGTTATGGCAGCTTAGGACATTGGTGAGACCACTTTTAAAGTATTGCGTTCAGTTCTGTTGCCCTACAATAGGAAAGATGTTATTAAACATGAGAGGGTGTAGAAAAGATTTACAAAGACGTTGCCAGAACTGGAGGGTTTGAGTTATAAGGGAAGGCTAAAGAGGCTGGGGCTTTTCTTCGCCGGAGCATTGGAAACAGCCCCTACAGAGTTTTAGGAAATCATGAGGGGTGTGGATTGGGTGAATCAACAAGGTCTTTTCTTTGGATTGAGCAGTCCAAAACTAGAGGCTTATGGAGAGAGGGAAAAGATTTAAAAGCCAACTTTTTCATGCAGAAGGTGGTGCATATATGGAATGAGCTGTCAGAGGAAGTGGTGGAGGCTGGTACAATTACAGCATTTAAAAGGCATTTGTATGGATACATGAATAGGAAGAGTTTGGAGGGATATGGACCAAATGGTGGCAAATGGAACTAGGTTAGATTGAGATTTATGACATGGATACATTGGGCCGAAAGATCTGTTTCCATGCTGTGAATTTCTACAAATCTATGAATGAAGCCACTGTTTTCAGAAACGGGACTGATTCTATTCCCTGCTCAGCGCTGTCCCAGTGGAGTTAACTCTCTATCCAGCCATGACCTTCCATGTTGGTATGTGCCCCTTGACAATGATCACCCATTTCTCCCTCGGTAAGTTGAGTCATTCCTTTTTCAGTCCACTTGCTGCCATTGCTCCCATTCGTGCTTTTGTTACCCCCAAACATGACGGGCAGAATCTTCCCAGGCATTGGCAAGAATGTTGGGATATTCATTTGACATAGGCAATGAGGAACATCTCAAAATCAAGAGCAAAAATGTCCTATTTTCCAAACAAGTATCAAACACTGAGATAAGATATTTGGTGGTGAGCAGTGAGAGGTTAATTTGCATGTATCAATGTCTCATTACTAGTCGGCTACACCTCGCTGAGGTGCGGTTTCCCATTCTCACTGGACAGAAACTAGATAGTTCTCAAACTAAATACTTCGGCAGTTACCTGGAAACTCCAGCCCACCTCTTGCCCTTTCAGGACCTCTGTCTCAGCACGCAGCACTCATAGCTCAGGGCATGCTCACACACACGCACAAAACTGCACACTGTCCACAGGTATTGGGATCAGGCACATAGCAGACTCACTTAAATCCTCATGACACATCTCTAGTCCAATTAAGAGCTTATGCTTGAAGTGTCGACTCTCCTGCTCCTTGGATGCTGCCTGACCAGCTGTGCTTTTCCAGCACCATGCTTTTTGACAACAGTATGGATCTGCACTTAGACACTATGCTCTGGAGTGCATTGGCACCTTTCGTTGCCATAGTGCTACTACAACACTTTGCACTCTGGAGCAAGCCTTGGCACCTGCAGGAGTGAGTGGCCATTCTATCTCATTGGGCCTCATCAAACAAATCATCTGGTCGTACTTGGAAAATCCCTAACTCTTCCCTATAATAGCCATGACTGAGCTATCACTGTTAGCACAATATACAAACACACAGAGACACCATAGTAACTACATATAGAAATGGGAGCCACTCTCACTAAGAACAGATGACAAGCTGTCAGCTTCCTCATTGCCATGACCACTTTCATTTTTATCTCTAAGGCAGAAAATTGTACAAACCTTTGTCGTAACCATCAAAAACCATGTGGCCCTAAACCATTCTCTTCCAAGCTCATGAAAACATGACTACATTCATCTATTGCCTCAATACTTCCTTTTTCTGTACAGGAAGCACTGAGTCTTGTCAAAATATCTGATGCAATATCTGAAACAAGTCAACAACTGATGAGATTTGGTTGATTATTTACCACACCGCCATTTTATTCCAAGCGGACATTGTGTATCTAAAGCTTGGTGGCTCTTATGGTGCAGCGGTAGCGTCCTTACCTCTGAGCCAGGAAGCCTGGGTTCAAATTCCAAATGATATGTATGTACTAAAATCTTGGCAGGTTTGAAGAGCAGAATTGGGCCTTTTGAGTCAGCTCCGACATTCAAACATGGCTGGTAAGTTTCTCAACCTCAATTCTAATGTCTTCTCTCCGCAAGCCTTGATCACCTTACTAATCAGTTGAGGAACCAGGGAGGCTGCGGAAGGACATGGACAGGCTGGGAGACTGGGCAAAGACATGGCAGATGGGATGCAATGTGGGAAAGCGTGAGTGTGCGCACTTTAGAAGAATGCAAAATATCCATAAATCTCGATGGCCTAGGTTATCATTGTCCATTGAGGGGTGAAGGCTCAACAGCAGCCAAGACAAAGGGGAATCTCCTACTCTACTTCAAAACAGTGGGGCCTTTTCCTTCCCTGACTGCAAGTAGACAGATGGGGTCCTTTGTGTAATCGCATCACTGATATGCTGGCTCAATGGTTAGCATGATTGCCTCACAGTGCCAAGGACCTAGGTTTGATTCCACCCTTGGGCGACCATCTGTGTGGAGTTTGTACATCCTCCCTGTGTGTGTGTGTGTGTGTGTCTGTGTGTGTCTGTGTCTGTGTGTGTGTGTGCCATGCTAAATTGCCCCGTGGTATCCAGGGATTTGCTGGCTAGGTGGGTGAGCCAAAGGATAGGGATATGAGGCTGGGTGGGATGCTCTTCGGAGGGTCAATGCAGACTTAATGGGCCGCTGTAGGGATTCTATGAAACTGAAAGAGAGAGCCTCTGACAATGGGTCAAATGGGTACTACAATGGAACGTCAAGGTTGATTTTATGAATGTTGGATCCCTGAAGTGAGTTGAACCCAAATTGCTGTGATTCAATGGAGGGAGACACCTCAACAGAAAAAGTATTATATCTCTCACCCAAAGGCCAGTGGAGTTATACAGTGTCAGTGGGAGCCCTAACATGAACTTTAATCATTTTTTGCTTTTCATTTTGGGTTCTGTTAGTCAATACATTTAGAAACTAATTCAAAGGATTTATCACATACAGTCTTGCATTTGTATAACACCCGAGCAAATCCTTAGAACTTGCTCAGTGAATGGGTTACTTTATTTAAAGCGAATTCTCACTATTAATGACCAAAATCATCTGCTTTTGATGTTGTTGATTGGGATTGGAGTGTGGGTAAACACTTTGCACAAACTCACTTTGAACATATCATGGGACTCTTTGTGTTCATCAGAAGTAAAGACTGCTTAAGTCTCATTTAAAAATCTAGACATGCAACAACAGAGCGCTTCCTTGGTATGACACTGTGTTGAGTTCTTTATTCCATGGGCATCAGGTCAGTACAAACATTAAGGTTAAACAACAAAGACACTGCATTTCCCTGAAGTTAAGCCTGTGGTTTATGTCTGTCTATTTGATCCTTCTCCCCATCAGGCCTCCTCCCCCAAAAGACATTCTTTTCTCCAGGGAAGATTTGCTTGACTGCTCCAGTTATCCTTTTCCGTGCCCTCCCTCACTATCGCCACCTGCTGTTAACAGGTTTTGTCACAATATAAAGTGCACTTGAAATTTGGTGCTCCTGCACTCTCTATTTTGAATTCAATTACCCAAATTTAGACTGAAGTTGCAGCAGTTTCAGGGCAATCCCCAGTTTTAAAAGGAAAGACTGAAAGAAAAACTGCATCTATGCAGGCAGGATTTCCCAGTAGGCCTGCCAGAGCAAGGACACACCTTCTTCTAGGGACAGGGATCCTCAGAGGTATGAGACAACTCGAAAAACAAAATGGCACCCGCCAGACATCGTATCAAGGGACAGGCACAGAAATGGTAATGAACCCCGAACCTGTGAACAATGGAGCCTATCTAGTTAGAGTCATAGAAATGTACAGTATGGAAATAAACCCTTTGATCCAACTCGTTCATACTGAACAGATATCCCAAACCAATCTAGTCCCACCTGCCAGCACCCGGCCCATATCCCTCCAAACCCTTCCTATTCATATGTCCATCCAGATGCCTTTTAAATGTTGCAATCGTACCAGCCTCCACCACTTCCTCTGGCAGCCCATTCCATACACACACCACCCTCTGTGTGAAAAAGTTGCCCCTTAGGTCTCTGTTATATCTTTCCCCTCTCACCCTAAACCTATGCCCTCTCATTCTGGACTCCCCCATCCCAGGGAAGTGGCTTTATCTATTTACCCTATCCATGCCCCTCATGATTTTATAAATCTTTGTAAGGTCACCCATCAGCATCCGATGCTCCAGGGAAAACAGCCTCAGCCTATTCAACCTCTCCCCATAGATCAAATCCTTCAGCCCTCGCAACATCCTTGTAAATCTTTTCTGAACCCTTTCAAGTTTCACAACATCCTTCCGACAGGAAGAAGAACCAGAATTGCATGCAATATTCCAACGGTGGCTGAACCAATGTCTTGTACAGCCATAACATGACCTCCCAACTCCTGTACTCAATACTCTGACCCATAGAGGTTTACGATTTAGTCTAATCTGAAAGCAGTTTGGGAGGGTCCATGAAGTCATCAAAATTCCAGTTAAATAAATTTGGGATGGTATCGACCCTTCTGTTTCCATGAATGATGAGATTAAAATGGCCCCAGCAATCACTGGAGATGCTTTGTGAAATGGAATGGGGCGGAGGGAGTCTCCGTCCAGCCCTTTGGAATTGCAAGGCCAGCTATCGAGAGTCTTTTCCTTTTCACTCTCCTCGCTCTGAGCTTGCTGCGTCTCTGGACACCAATCCTTTTGGGGCTGAAGGTATCCACCCTGTCTGTGACCTCGGACCGCAACAACACCTGGGGCAGAGAGGGAGCTCCACTGGACGAGCAACAAGTCCCTCTGAGACCGTAAGAACCCCCTTTCAGGCCCGGGTCACTCATACTCTGGAGTCGTTGGTTATGCATGAGGGGAGAGTGATTGTGTAATTCTTGTCCTGTAAATTGTGTAATGTTTAAGATTTACGTTGTATGTGTTCCAGTTTTCTTATATTTTATGATTAGATTCCCTACAGTGTGGAAACAGGCCCTTCAGCCCAACAAGTCCACACCGACCCTCCGAAGAGCAATCCACCCAGACCCATTCCCCTACATTTACCCTTCACCTAACACTGTGGGCAATTTAGCATGGCCAATTTACCTAATCTGCACATTTTTTTGGACTGTGGGAGAAAACCGGAGCACCCGGAGGAAACCCGCGCAGACACGGGGACAATGTGCAAACTCCACACAGACAGTTACCTGAGGTGGGAATTGAACCCAGGTCTCTAGTACTGTGAGGCAGCAGTGCTAACTATCGTGCCACCCAGTATAGAATATAAGTTTCATCGAAATATTGTATGGATTGGGCAACTTGAATTTTTTTCTGTAATAAGGTTCACTGGTAATTTTGAACTTACATTTGAGTCCGTCTGTTCTCCTTCTGGGTATACCAACACTGGTCTGGTTGAGTTCACAGCAGATCCCAGATTATAATTCCAGTGTCAAGGACCAAAGGTAATCCGGGTGATTCGAACCGCCCACCAAGGGAGATTGCTGGCCAGGATAAACAGTTTGATCTCTCTCTTGGGGATACTGCTCCGAGTGCGTACCTACCAGGTGGCCATTGTTCCACCACCAAGAGAGGGTGGCACGGTGGCACAGTGGTTAGCACTGCTGCCTCACAGCGCCAGGGTCTCAGGTTCAATTCCCGCCTCAGGCAACTGTCTGTGTGGAGTTTGCACATTCTCCCTGTGTCCGCGTGGGTTTTCTCCGGGTGTTCCGGTTTCCTCCCACAATCCAAAAATGTGCAGGTTAGGTGAATTGGCTATGCTAAATTGCCATAGTGTTAGGTGTAGGGGAATGGGTCTTGGTGAGTTGCTCTCCAGAGGGCCGGTGTGGACTTGTTGGGCCGAAGGGCCTGTTTCCACACTGTAACTAATCTAATCATCCAGGCGTTGGTGGTGGTCACGATTACTATGTGGAGCTAAGTCCTGACTCGCTGGTCAGTCTAGAAACAATGAGTTCGGTTCAGCGCTCTCTTTCCAGAGGAGTTGCCCTAGTGCGGCATTCCGGGTCTTTGAGGTTTCAGAGCTTATTGGAGAGAGACCACGACAGTCATTGGTGTGAAATATCATGACCCAAGCTACAAAAACTCATTAACAAACAAATGTAGTGCAAGCAAAGACTGTGGCGTTGAAAGCAATTTTAAAAAAAAAGCTTCCAGTTGTAAAATCAACCTGAGACAACAACTAGAATTAATGAAAGTGTAATGTATTCCTCAGTTACCTGTGAAGTTCTTTCTGAAAGAATTGCAATAATTAACCCACTCGAAAAAAATATTTTGTGAAGATTGACAATGGTGAATTTATCAAATAACCATATGCAAAATATCAGAATGAATGAGAAGATCTTTCATTCAATATCAATGTGTTTACCGAAGTCAGTAGCATGTTTTAGTTAAATTAACTAGTCATAATTAATATTAAGAAAGACTGGAAGTTAGAGTGGGCTATTTAGCCTTTTGAGCCTGTTACACCAGTTAATTAAATCACAGCATTAAAGGAATGCATTTCTTCTACTGAGACAGATGTACTTACTGTGTTTCTCAAAGCTAAGAGATAGATGTTTTACAGAACAATTAAAATCAATAAGGCTTGAAATTGCACAGTGGGCTAATCGTGTGCAGGAATAATGAGTGATGATTGTGGGCCAAAGATTGTGGTGTTTACTTGAAATTCAATATTTCTGAGCAAAAGAATTTTAGGCCATAGTGTTAAATGCTTGTATATTATTATTTTATCACAATGGGACTATGAATCATAGAGTTTTAGAGAATGTACAGCAAGGAAACAGACCCTACAGTCCAACTTGTCCATGCTGACCAGATATTCCAATCTAATCTAGTCTTGTTTGCCAGCACTTAGTCCATATCCTTCTAAACCCTTCCTATTCATAAAACTATCCAGCTGCCTTTTAAATGTTGCATTTGTACCAGCCTCCACCACTTCCTCTGGCAGCTTATTCCATACACGCACCACCCTCAGCGTGAAAACGTTGTCCCTGAGGTTAACTTTTAAATTCTTGCCCTCTCACCCTAAACTTATGCCCTCTAGTTCTGGACTCCCCACCCCACACTTGTTTAGGTGCTGGAGTTTAAGAGCAATGCATTTGCATGGACAGTGTGCTTTCTAAGTTTGGATGTAATCCTGTAATATTCTGATGAGGGGTCACTCGATCTGAAACTTTAACTCTGATTTCTCTCCACAGATGCTGTCAGACTTGATGAGCTTTTCCAGCAACTTCTATTTTTGCCTGTGATTTACAGCATCCACAATTCTTTCTGTTTTTATTGGATATAATCCTGTTCGCTGCTCTTCAGTGAGACTTCTGGATACAAGCCCCAAAATGCAAAGTGTTTTAGATTAGATTAGATTAGATTACTTACAGTGTGGAAACAGGCCCTTCGGCCCAACAAGTCCACACTGACCCTCTGAAGAGCAACCCACCCAGACCCATTCCCTTACATTTACCCCTTCACCTAACACTCTGGGCAATTTAGCCTGGCCAATTCACCTAACCCGCACATTTTTGGACTGTGGGAGGAAACCCACACAGACAGTTGCCTGAGTCGGGAAGCAAACCCGGGTCTCTGGGGCTGTGAGGCAGCAGTGCTAACCATTGTGCCAAGGTGCCGCCCCAAAATATCAGGCTTAATACTTAACCATTTTTGTGGACTTGAGTTAGAAGGATTTTGGAGGTAAACAGATTGCACTTTTTAAAGGTTAATGTAACAACACATCGGATCTCTTTTTTATTAAAAAGGCATTTGTTGGAAACCACAAGTGCATCAATAATTTCTGGTTTTGTTTGAACTTGCTTCAGGGGAAAACATTCAATAGTTTATTTCAAAGACATTGAGAGTGGTAATTCTACTTGGAGATTAGATTGATTTTTAGTTTATACAGAAGCCTTTACTTTAAGGAAAAAAGTATCCCTGTTCAGATCTCTTGTTCCTCGTTGTGGATCCAGTATGGTACCTGGAGCCCTGTTCCAGCTGACCTTGCACTGAGAAGGCTCTAAAAGAGATTGTCAATGTTACCTGAAAAAACTGAACCTACAAAGGTCCCAGTTACATCTAATCAGTGCCACCCATCATTGAAAGAGCATCAGCCATCTGAACATTTCAAATCATATCCTTGTTGCTCTCAAGAATGGTAGAATCCCTACAGTGTGGAAACAGGCCCTTCGGCCCAACAAGTCCGCACCGATCTTCCGAAGGTTAACCCACCCAGACCCATTCCCCTACCCTATTACTTTCTTTTTACTTCTGACTAATGCACCTAACCTAGGCATCCCTGAACACTATGGGCAATTTAGCATGGCCAATTCACCCTAACCTGCACATCTTTGGACTGTGGGAGGAAACCGGAGCACCCGGAGGAAACTCACATAGGCAGAGGGAGAATGTGTAAACTCCACACAGACAGTCACCCAAGGCTGGAATCGAACCCGGGTCCCTGGCGCTGTGAGGCAACAGTGCTTGAGACCTAAGTCTTACTGGCCAAAGTGTTCTTTTCCTTAAAAAGGATGTCTGTGTGGAGAGAAATTTGTTTTTCTTTGCCTGTACAGAGGTGTTTGTGTATGTATTTCAGTCCATCTACAGAGTCAAGCTTTTACATTTTTATATTGCAATCAGAACATGTGAACCAGCTTGGCACCATCAACAACATTTTATTTTATTTTAAAAAAGTAATAATTTTGTCTTTATTAAAGAAATGTGCTTGATGGATTTTTAAGTTTAATGTAGAGAAAGCATATAATTAGTCATACCAGGACCTCAGTCAAATTATTAATAATTAAATGTGTTCTGTGCTCCGTGGAGTATGAGTTTAGAGAAAGTTAGTATGTGCTTCCAACAGTACAAAGGTGGAGCGGTGGCTCAGTGGTTAGCACTGCTGCCTCACTGCACCAGAGACCTGGGTTCATTTCCACTCTCAGGCAGTTGTCTGTGTGGAGTTTACACATTCTCTCCTGTCTGTGCAGGTTTCCTTTGGGTGCTCTGGTTTCCTCTCACAGTCCAAAGATGTGGATTGGTTGTGCTAAATTGCCCAGAGATGTGTAAGCTAGCTAGATTAGCCATAGGCTTTATAGGGAAGATGGGGTGAGCCTGGGCAGGATACTCTTCGGAGGGTTGGTGTGGACTCAAATGGTCTGCTTCTACACTGTAGGGATTCTCCCATCTCAACCATAGTAAGACAGATATTCTAATACACTACTGAGCAAATGCTGCACTGTTGAAGACGCTAACTTCTGAATAAAAAGCTTAAAAATGCTCCCTCTGCTCTTTCAGATGAAGATAAACGATTTTGACTATGAACAATGCCAAAATCTATCTGGGAACAGTACCAGATTTTTAAAAAGAAAATAATTATCACATTATCGTTTGTTCATGAATTGGATGCTACATTTCCTGCATTGACTGGAATTCAGAAGCACTTCATTGACACTCTGTGGTATCTTGGTGTTTAGGAAAGACAAACTATAAAGGCAAGTTATTTATAAGAATTGACAATGAAAACAGAAAAATAGGGGTTGGATGTATGTATTTAAAATGGGAGTTAAATTGGAAAAGTGCACCTGGGCTTCATCAAAGAGAAGACAGTATTCAGTCTTAACTTCCCATGTGTAAATCTCCAGGGTACTGACAGGTTTGATGAAAATGATAACTCCATTTGGAACCTGATGAAAAATTACATTTAGATATACTTGCATACAACTGGTTTCTTTCTTTCCTTATGACAAAGTCAATTTCTCTTGTCTGGCTGCACAACTTCAATCAGCTCCAAGCTTTGAACTGTTCTCATTCCTGAAATCACGCACGCTAATAACTGAACACTTTTGATGGACAGTTACCTTTCAAACTGCAAAGCCATAAGCAGCTTACAGCCTCAGAATAGAAGCTGGAAAGAGAGCTGTAAATATGAATTTGCAGCAGATACTGCAAATGGTAACACTTACAAATGATGTCTTTGAAAATGGTGTTGAAGGTATATTGGTTAAGCTCACATTGAAACGTTCCTCACACTGCTGTTACATTAACAGAAGCTAGCTGGAACTCTTTCATAGACTTTGCAATGTAGACTTGACAGAATTGGTTAAGCAACACTTCAGATATGTCACTTTTGGATCTTCAAGATAAAATTAATAAACATTCTCTTTAGTTATAACATAGAACATAGAACAATACAGCGCAGAACAGGCCCTTCGGCCCTCAATGTTGCGCCAACCTGTGAACTATTCTCAGCTCATCCCCCTACACTATCCCAAAATCATCCATGTGCTTTTATCTAAGGTTTGTTTAAATCTCCCAAATGTGGCTGAGTTGACTACATTAGCAGGTAGGGCATTTCACGTCCTTACCACTCTCTGAGTAAAGAACTTGCCTCTGACATCTGTCTTAAATCCATCACCCCTCAATTTGTAGTTATGCCCTCTCGTACAAGCTGACATCATCATCCTAGGAAAAAGACTTTCACTGTCTACCCTATCTAATCCTCTGATCATCTTGTATCTCTCTATCAAATCCCCTCTTCACCTTCTTCTTGCCAGTGAGAACCAGGTTTAAGTCTCTCAGCCTTTCCTCATAAGACCTTCCCTCCAGACCAGGCAACATCCTGGTAAATCCCCTCTGCACCTTTTCCAATGCTTCCACATCCTTCCCAAAATATGGGGACTAGTTATTACAGATAAAAGCATCACACTCAGATTTTAGCTAAAATAACTGCAGATTTAAAAGGCATCTGGATGGATATATAAATAGGAAGGGTTTAGAGGGATATGGACCGGATGCTGGCAGTTGGGACTAGATTGGGTTGGACTGAAGGGTCTGTGTCTGTGCTGTACATCTCTATGACTCTATCCTGTGGATCAGAAACAAAAACAAAAATTGCTGGACAAACTCCGTGGGTCTGGCAGCACCTGTGGAGAGAAATCAGAGTTAACGGTTCAGGTTGAGTGACCCTTCCTGAGGTCTGAGCAAGGGTAATTCTAACCAAAGCATTTACTCTGGTTTCCCTCCACAGGTGCTGCCAGACCTGCTGAGCTTTTCCAGAAATTTCCGTTTCTGACATTCAGATTTTAACCCTGTGGATGAATGTAATAACTATCAGTCAGGGACTGGAGTTGGTACAGGAACACTGGGGCAAAAATAGGCCATTTAGCCCTTTGGTATTCTAACTCATTGCTGATCGGATTTCCCTCAACACCATTTTCCTGTATTTTCCCCCATCCCTTGAATTTATGGAAGATTTGGAATCATGGTTCGACTGATAGGTGAAAGAATGAAGATTAGACAAATGACATGAAGAGAAAAAACTAGATTCTTTAGCATTGAATATACAGGTTGAAAAAGAAAAGAGAGACTCCCAATTACATAATGCTTTTTATGATTACAGGATGTTCCAATGAGTTTTAAACCAACAAAATACTTCTGATGTATAGTAACTGTTGTACTGTAAACAATTTTAAAGTCAATTTGCAAATGGTAAGCCTTCATAAAACCTACATAACAGTGACCAGATGTGATTTGTTTCTGAAATATTGATTAAAGAATAAATATTGACCAGGGACATTCCCCCCACTCTTCTATCAAATAAGAAATAAATAATCTTTTACATTCACTCTGAGGGACTCAGTTTATTTTTATAAATGAACCATAAAAAGCATCCTATCCAGATGCATCACAGCTTGGTACGACAACTTCTCTTCACAAGACCACAAGAAGTTACAGAGAGTTGTGAACACAGCCTAGTCCTTCACACAAACCAGCCTTCCATTCATTGACTCTATCTACACTTCCCGTTGCCTTGTGAAAGCAACCAACCTCATCAAAGACCCCTCTCACCCCGGTTATAATCTCTTCCACCCTCTTCCTTTGGGTAGAAGATACAGAAGTTTGAATATACATAGCAACATATTCAAGAACAGCTTTTACTCCACTGTCATCAGACTTTTGAATGAACCTCTTAGAAGTTAATTCTGATCTCTCTCTCTCTGCACCTTCACTGCGGCTGTAACACTGTACTGTGTTCTGCAACCCTGACGCATTTTGTATGGATCTAGATGTGAGTGGTGCTGGAAAAGCACAGCTGGTCAGGCAGCATCCGGTGGATGGGGGTGGGGATGAAGGTGATAGGTCAGAGAGGAGGGTGGGGGAAGGTAGCAAAGAGTACAATGGGCGGATGAAGGTGATAGGTCAGAGAGGAGGGTGGAGCGAATAGGTGGGAAAGAAAGTAGGCAGGTAGGACAGGTCATGAGGATGGTGCTGAGCTGGAAGGTTGGTACTGGGTGAGGTGGGGGAGGGGAAATGCAGAAACTGATGCTCTGGGGTTGAAGTGTTCCGAGGCAGAAGATGAGGCGTTCTTCCTCCAGGCGTCATTTGGTGTGGGAGCAGCGGTGGAGGAGGCCCAGGACCTGCATGTCCTCAGCAGAGTGGGAAGGGGAGTTGAAATGTTGGGCCATGGGGCGTGGGGTTGATTGGTGCGGGTGTCCCAGAGATGTTCCCTAAAGCGCTCTGCGAGGAGTCGTCCAGTCTCCCCAGTGTATAGGAGACCACATCAGGAACAACGGATACAATAAATGACATTGGTGGATGTGCAGGTGAAACCTTGCTGGATGTGGAAGGCTCCTTTGGGGCCTTGGATGGAGGTGAGGGAGGAGGTATGGGCGCAGGTTTTACAGTTCCTACGATGGCAGGGGATGGTGCCAGGATGGGAGGGTGGGTCGTAGGGGGGTGTGGACCTGACCAGGTAGTCACGGAGGGAACAGTCTTTGTGGAAAGTGAAAAGGGATGGGGTGGGGTCCGTTTGGAGGTGGCAGAAATGTCGGCAGATAATGTGGTTTATGCAAAGGTTGGTAGGATGGAAGGGGAGGACCAGGAGGGGGTTCTGTCCTTGTTACGGTTGGAGGGGTGGGGATTGAGGGCAGAGGTGTGGGATGTGGATGAGGTGCATTGGAGGGCATCTTCAACCACGTGGGAAGGGAAATTGTGCTCTTCAAAGAAGGAGGCCATCTGATGTGTTCTGTGGGGAAACTGGCCCATCTGGGAGCAGATATGGTGGTCTATGGTGGAATTAGTCCTCCTGGGAGCAGATACAGCTGATTCTGGTACAATCTTTCTGTGTAGCACACAAAACAACACTTTTTACTGTATCTCAGTACATGTGACAACAATTAATCAATCATCTGAAAACACCTCTGGAAATATGATTTGGAGACACCGACGTTGGACTGGGGTGTACAAAATTAAAAATCATACAACACCAGGTTATAGTCCAACAGATTTATTTGGAAGCACTGGCTTTCGGAGCGCCGCTCCTTCATCAGGTGGTTGTGGAGAAAAATCCATGACCATCTGATGAAGGAGCAGTGCTCTGAAAGCTAGTGCTTCCAAATAAACCTGTTGGACTATAACCTGGTGTTTTGTGATTTTTCACTGGGGAAATGTAGCATTGTCTGATTGGAGTGCCAGCCAAGATTTTTGTGATTAGCTCCAGGAGAAGGATTTAAACCAAAAACCTTGGTGATAGAGAGGTAGGTTTTCTCCTCACTGAACAAGGGCATCTTAAAGGTACAAGGAAGTAAATCTGGACCACCATTAGAAAATGGAAGTACAATTGCAAATGAATACAGAGTTGTTCCAAAACCATTATCAATAATTGAAGGAAGGCTCATTAATTAAAACTGATCTCTCCAGCTTATTTTCCATATGGATGGATAGTGTGGCAGGGGAAGGAAATTGTAGTTTTTAAAATTGTTGTTAAGATGGGTTCCCATATCGGGTATCCTAAAGGTCAGTCCTGAAGAAGATTTCTTCAATGGTGGTTAGCACTGCTGCCTCACAGCCCCAGGGACCCGGGTTCGATTCCACCCTCATGTGACTGTCTGTGTGGCGTTTGCATATTCTCCCCGTGTCCTCGTGGGGTTCCTCTGGGTGCTCTGGTTTCCTCACAACGTCCGAAGATGTGCAGGTCAGGTAGATTGGCCATTGTGTCACAGGGATGTGTAGGCTAGGTACGTTAGTCATGGGAAATGCAGGGTTACAGGGGTGGGGGTGGGTCTGGGTGTGGTACGGTTCAGAAGGTCGGTGTGAACTTGATGCTTCCACATTGTTGGCATTCTATGATCTGGAACATAGGACAGAATTTTCTGATCCCTTGAGCGAGATGGGCAATGGTGAGAAATATGGGGAGAATTTACAATATCAAAATCTCAGTGCTGAGAAAAAACATATCTGTTTTCCACCTAAGGGTTTAAACAGTGTGCTCCGTATCTCACTAACGAGTTTTTTTCCATTCTCTTGTACATCATTATTAGCCAAAACTGGCTCATTTCTAATCAGCTCCTAATTCTTTGCTCCTTCCTCGAGGATCTAGACTGTACACTTCATGACATGAAAGTATCTGACACCATTCATTCCCTAACTGCTTCTCCAGGCTTTCAATCAACTCCAGCTTCACCATCATCCATGGGCACTGTCCTTCTTCATAGAATATAGAACAGGACAGCATGCGATCAGGCCCTTTGGCCCACCATATCTGTGCTTGCCATGACACCATTCTAAACTGACCCCATCTGCCTGCACAATGGGTCAGTATCCCTCCATTCTGTCTGTTTATGAGTCTGCCTAAATGCCTCTCAAATGCTACTATCATATCTCTTTCTGTCACCTTCCCCGTCAACGTGTTCCAGGAACCTAGAGAGGTGGCAAATTGCCCACCATGAATCTCACCCAAAAACAAACACGTTGCCTCAAAATGGGAAAGTTCAGCCTGTCATAACAACAGCAACAAAACAAAAAAAACAGTTGTTGTCCGACAGCTTAGATCTCTTGAGCCTGTAGCGGATTTGTAACTAAAAGAATTGTTGGGGAAGAGGAGCAGGCTGTAAAAATGTCAAGCTTCCAGCTCATTGGGGCTTTTGCTAAGTGCCATAAAACTGCTCCATTCATCTTGACAAAATACCGCTATTGACTGCTAGTAATAATTAAATTGTTTATGGAACCACTGTTCTGAAATCAGTCTTGTCAGATCAGACACGCAGTGCGCTTTCGGAACACAAAGACAATACACTGTCAGCATTAAGTCCAACCACTTGTCAGGTTAAAACTTATAACTTGGTTACATGTTAAAATCAAGGGCTACGGAACTGTTTTTGCCAGTCCTGCTGATCTGAGTCTTTTGTATTGTTCTTGGCTTTATAAGCATGTTAATCTGAACAATCTGAGGAAATTAACAGTCAGCCACTGCTTTAAGCAAAGGTCAGGTTCGGACGTGCAATTTTTTCATTTTTTTTTGATGTGCTGTCTTGATTAAAGAATGGTTATCTTCATGTCCAAAATAAAATGTTTCAAATTGTCGTGCATGTTATTTGCATGGGTAAGAACATAAATAAAATAGAAGAACTGCAAAACAAAACCCCGATTAGAGGAAAAAGCTGCTCTTGAAAGGGTTCAGAAATGATTTACAAGGATGTTGCCAGGGTTGGAGCATCTGAGCTTCTGGGAGAGGCTGAACAGGCTGGGGCTATTTTCCCTGGAGCGTCGGAGGCTGAGGGGTGACATGAGAGAGGTTTATAAAATCATGAGGGGCATGAATAGGGTAAATAAGCAAGGTCTTTCCCTTGGAGTGGGGGAGCCCAAAACTAGAGGGCATAGGTTTAAGGTGACAGGAATTTAAAGGGAGCCTAAAGGGCAGCCTTTTCACACAGACTGTAGTGCGTGTATGAGATGAGCTGTCAAAGGATGTGATGGAGGCTGGTACAAGTACAACATTTAATAGTCATCTGGATGTATTTGAATAGGGAGGATTTAGAGGGATATGGGCTAAATGCTGGCAAATGGGACTAGATGAATTTAGGATATCTGGTAGGCACAGATGATTTGGGCCGAAGGGTCTGATTCTGTGCTGTTCATCTCTATGACTATATGACTGTATGACCTCCATAAGCAATCATATCCATTCAAAGAGCTCACAGGCATCATGTGTTGGATGCTTTGCCCAACTCTTTACTAGACTGAAGCTTTATCACACCCAGAGACTGTGAAGAATTTCAGATGATTGTACTTTTGGTTAGTTATGCAAATCACAGATATCTGGTCGGCATGATTGAGTTGGACTGAAGAGTCTGTGACCACAGCTCTATGCCTCTATGTTAGCATCACCTTGCATTGCAAACCAGCTGACTGAACAGACCGATAACCTTATTAATTGTTCCTTGTTTGGAAATAGCTTGCATGGTTTGCTGCACCATAATACTACTTTGCTCCACAAAGAACAGAATTAGTTCTGAAGCAGTTTGGGATATCCTGAGGTCATCCATGATGCTGTGCAATTGCAAACGGTTTCTGTTTGCAGTCAACAAGCCGAGGTTAGCATGCTGACAAAATGTTGATGAGCAACACAGAATGTGCTGATTGTGTTCAGCTACAACATTATATAAAAAGATGTGCTTAAGACATTGAGACTGCTTTTATAATCCTCAACATACAATGCCAGACCAGTTTCTGGAGAAACCATTTCATTTAGACCATGGAATGTTTCTAAATCAAGTCTGTGCACAGAAGCTGGTGTGGTACTGGTTGAGGTCAAGTCACAATCAATACTTATTTGCTTCCCCAATTTTCACGCACTTTTGCATTTGTTAACTGAATTACACATCATAAGCATGGTTATGCTAATTCAACTAGCACAGGGACTGTTTATATCTCTATTGAAGTAATCTTTAACAAATAAGTACCCTGCTTGAATTCCATGGATCTAAAACACTATCAAATACCTAAATTTTAAAGGAAACTTAACAAACTAAATGAAGATAACATAGAGTCATAGAATCATACAGCATGGAAACAGACCCTTCGGTCCAACCAGTCCATGCCGACCATAATCCCAAACTAAACTAGTCCCACTTGCCTGCTCCTGGCACATATTTCGCTAAACCTTTCCAATTCATGTATCTATCCAAATGTCTTTCAAACCTTGTAATTGTATCCACATCCACCACTTCTTCAGAAAGTTCATTCCACACGCGAACCACCCCTTGTGTAAAACATTTGCCTCTTATGTCAAACATGCCTGAGTATGTCTACTTATTCAGGATCAGGTTAATCCCCAGATCATATCTACCTCCCATATAAAATTAAATGCCATGAATATACACATTAAAGGTGAGGATCCTTGTGCACAGTGGTAGTGCTCCCTTCCTTTGAACCAGGAGCCACGTGAGTTCAAGTCCCATCTTTTCCAGAGGTGTGTATATACATCCCTCAAGAAGTTAATTAGGAAAATATTGATATACTTGTTCAGGATGCGTAAAGAATCCTGAAGCAGCCACCAAGTGGATACTTACTTCCACAAATCAGGATGGAGGGTACCAGTCAGTCAACATCACCTCAGCCAAAGAGCAAATATGACTGACTCCAAAAATATGGGTGTACAGGGCAGAATTTTCCTGAAGCATTCCTTTGACACAAAGGGAAGTAGAAATTTGATTTATTATTGTCACATGTGCCTAAGTGCAGGGAGAAGTTTTGTTTTGCAAGCAGTACAGGCAGATCATAGCAAACAAGGGCATACAGATCATAGGGTGATTGAACAGAGTGAGGCATACAAGGTTACGGTTGCAGAGAAAGTGCACAAAACCAAGATTTGATTTGAGGTCCAATCAATAGCAACAAGGAAGAAGCTGTCCTTGATTTTGTTGGTGCGTGTGTTTAAGATTTTCTATTTTCTGCCAGACAGCAGAGGTTGGACGAGATTATAGCCGGTGTGGGATGGACCTCTGATGATGTTGGCTGCCTTTTGCAATGAGAAGTGAAGATGGAGTCCGTGGATGGGAGGTTGGGTTGCATGATGGTCTGGGCTGCGTTTGCAACTTTCTGTAGCCCGAATCTAGAATTTGATCTCCCAAAAGATGCTGAGGATATTCTAAAGCTGTGATCAGTTGACTTTGGTGAGCCAAGCATACCAAATAAAGCTGAGGTATTGAATAGTCATGGTCTAACTGAATTTTTGTTGCTAGCAACTGGAACATGACACAACCTTGCCCCAACTCATTGTGTTTGCAGCTGAAACTCTCATTCATTCTTTTGTTACCTCCGAACTCAACTATATTGATGTGCTCCGAGTTAGTGTCCCACATTCTATCCCCTGTAAACTTGGGGTCTTCCAAACTTGGCTGTTCATGTCTTAAGTCTCAGAATGTCTCGTTTGCCTATCGCCGTGGTGCTCCTTTGTCATATCAATTGGGTTTCCATTCCAGAAAAGTCTTCATTTTTAAATTCTCATCCTAATTGTCAAAGTGCCCTTTCCAATCTCTGTCATCTCTTCCAGCCCCATGATCCTCCAAGATCTCTGCGCTCCCCAAATTCAGACCATTTCAGCGTGCTCACTATAAATCGCTCCATCATTGGCGAGCATGCCTTTAGCTGCCTCAGCCCCAAAACCCTCAAATCCTCTTCTGACACCTCTCCATTTCACCGTCCACTTTCAAGATGCTTCAGAAACATGCTTCTTTTGGCAGGCTTTTTGTCGTTTGGATCAATATATGTCGTGTATAAAATTTGAAAGAACTGCAGATGCTGTAAATCAGAAACAAAAACAGAAATTGCTGGAAAAGCTCAACAGGTCTGGCAGCATCTGTGATGAGAAATCAAAGTTCACTTTTCAGGTCTAGTGACCTTTCCTCAAAACTTAAGGGTCTGAAGAAGGGACACCGGACCCGAAACATTAACTCTGATTTCTCTTCACAGATGCTGCCAGACCTGCTGAGCTTTTCCAGCAATTTCTGTTTTTGTCTCCTTAACGTATGTTGACTGAAACCATGTGCCACTGTTTAAGAAGGGTAGTAAAGACAAGCCAGGGAACTATAGACCAGTGAGCCTGACCTCAGTGGTGGGCAAGTTGTTGGAGGGAATCCTGAGGGACAGGATGTACATGTATTTGGAAAGGCAAGGACTGATTGGGGTTAGTCAACATGGTTTTGTGCATTGGAAATCATGTCTCACAAACTTGATTGAGTTTTTTGAAGAGGCAACAAAAAAGATTGATGAGGGCAGAGCAGTAGGTATGATCTACATGGACTTCAGTAAGGCGTTCGACAAGGTTCCCCATGGAAGACTGATGAGCAAGGTTAAATCTGATAGAATACAGGGAGAACTAGCCATTTGGATACAGAACTGGCTCAAAGGTAGAAGACAGAGGGTGGTGATGGAGGGTTGTTTTTCAGACTGGAGGCCTGTGACCAATGGAGTGCCACAAGGATCGGTGCTAGGTCCTCTACTTTTTGTCATTTACATAAATGATTTGCATACGAGCATAAGAGATACGGTTAGTAAGTTTGCGGATGACACAAAAATTGGAGGTGTAGTGGACCTCAGATTACAACAGGATCTGGACTAGATGGGCCAATGGGCTGAGAAGTGGCAGATGGAGTTTAATTCAGATAAATGTGAGGTGCTGCATTTTGGGAAAGCAAATCTTAGCAGAACATATACACTTAATGGTAAGGTCTTAGGGAGTGTTGCTGAACAAAGAGACCTTGCAGTGCAGGTTCATAGCTCCCTGAAAGTGGAGTCACAGGTAGATAGGATAGTGAAGAAGGTGTTTGGTATGCTTTCCTTTATTGGTCAAAGTATTGAGTACAGGAGTTGGGAGGTCATGTTGTGGCTGTACAGGACATTGGTTAGGCCACTGTTGGAATATTGCGTGCAATTCTGGTCTCCTTCCTATCAGAAAGATGTTGTGAAACTTGAAAGGGTTCAGAAAAGATCTACAAGGATGTTGCCAGGGTTGGAGGATTAGAGCTACAGGAAGAGGCTAACAAGCTGGGGCTGTTTTCCCTGGAGTGTCGGAGGCTGAGAGGCAACCTTATAGAGGTTTATAAAATTATGATGGGCGTGGATAGGATAAAAAGACAAAGTCTTTTCCCTGAGGTCAGGGAGTCCAGAACTAGAGGGCATAGGTTTAGGGTGAGAGGGGAAAGATATAAAAGAGACCTAAGGGGCAACCTTTTCACACAGAGGGTGGTACGGGTATGGAATGAGCTGCCAGAGCAAGTGGTGGAGGCTGGTACAATTGCAAGATTTAAGAGGCATTTGGATGGGTATATGAATAGGAAGGGTTTGAAGGGATATGGGCCGGGTGCTGGCAGGTGGGACTAGATTGGGTTGGGATATCTGGACAGGTTGGACCGAAGGGTCTGTTTCCATGCTGTACATCTCTATGACTCTATGGCTCTATGATTGCTCACCACATTTGTGCAATATTTAGCTGATTTTTAAAAAGTAAACTAAAAATTATACTTTGGTTAACACTTTTGTTTCTCTTATCTCTTCTTCATTTTTAGGTATTAATTAGGCATTTATTACTCTTTTTTTCAATAGGTTACAGTTTACATTAAAGTCTTTTGTAGTGTAAACTAGAAAAAGAAAGAATTAAATTAAAAATTCATCAGTCTTTGATAAGTCCTCCACTTATATCACTCTGCTGTCTGTTCTCAAATGCTGCCTCTTTGATCTCCCCTGGTGCCTCAGGAACAAACCCAGGCAGGATCCATTCACATTCCAAGCAGAGCTGAGAGATCACTAGGAACCACCAAGAGACCAGGCCCAGGACGCACCAGGAGCCGCCGAAGACCAGGCCCAGGACCCACCAGGAGCTGCCAAGAAACTACGCCCAGGATCCACCAGCATCTGCTGAGAGACTAGGCCCGGGACCTGCCAGGACCTGCCGAGAGACCAGGCCCAGGACCCACCGAAGCCACTGAGAGACCAGGCCCGGGACCTGCCAGGACCTGCCGAGAGACCAGGCCCAGGACCCACCGGAGCCACTGGGAGACCAGGCCCAGGGCCCACCAGGAGCCACCAAGAAACTAGGCCCGGGATCCACCAGCATCTGCTGAGAGACCAGGCCCGGGACCCACCAGGAGCCACCGAGAGACCAGGCCAAGGACCCACCAGAAGCTGCCGGGAGACCAGGCCCCGGACCCACCATAAGTCGTTGAGACACCAGGTGGGACCCACCAAGAGATGAAATGGGGCAAGAAAGGAAAGAAACAGAAGGAGCAGAGGAGCGAGGATATGTTCCTAGGTATCAACAAGCGTAGCCATCTCTATATATTTTCTTGGACAATGCTTCTCAGGATTCTATATAAATGAAATCTGTTGTTGAATGGTAGAATGGGCTGGGGGGCTGACTAGCTTACTCCTGTTTCAAATCAAAGTGCCTGACAACTGAATTATTGCATTTATTCTGGTACTGTATTTTAGCTTTTTCGTTGAGGAAATTGCGATGACATCACAGGATAATCAAACTCGAGGTAATCATTAAACCCTACTGCAGTCAGCATTTGCATAATGAAACACACAGCACATCTTTGCATGTTCATAAGGGATAAGCCAGCAGCCTGTCCTCAAGTCGAAGGTTAGAGCAAGCTGCCTTAATTGTCACTTGCTCCCTCAATTCAACCACAAGAGCAAATCTTGGCTCTTGTCCAAATACTTTCTTTCGCTCTTTTAGAACAATTGGGAAGACTTGTTTAACTCAAACTTCTCACTGCAAGGAAATTGTTTGTCATAGAGTCATACAGACCCTTTAGTCCAACTCGTCCACACTGACCATGATCCCAAACTAAACTAGTCCTACCTGCCTGCTCCTGGCCCATATCTCTCCAAACCTTTCCTATTCATGAACTTATCCAAATGTCTTTTAAATGCTTTAACTGTACGCAAATTCATCACTTTCTCATGGCAGTTGATTCCACAGAGGAACCTCTCTGTGTATAATGCCCTCATTTTGTAAAAAAAGCTTTCTACTTTCACCTTAAAAATATATCCCAGTAAGTAGAGTAATAGAGTCACACAGCTGTACAGGACAGAAACAATCCCTTCAGTCCAGTTCGTCCATGCCGACCAGAGAACCTAAATTAATCGAGTCCCATTTAACACCATTTGGCCCATATCCTTCTAAATCCTTCCTATTCATGTACCCACACAGGTGCCTTTTAAATTTTGTAATTGTATCAGCCTCCACCACTTCCTTTGTTAGCTCATTCCGAACACACACCACCCTCTATGTGAAAAAGTTACACCTTTTGTCTCTTTTAAATCTCACCCTAAACTTATCCCCTCTAGTTTTGGATTCCCCTACACTGGGGAAAAGACCTTGCCTAGTTATCCTATCCATGCCCCCCATGATTGGGGCTGTTAGTCTGGTGCAATCAGGGAGCCTTGGCTGACAGATGAAAAGGGTGAGAGTCAGAAATACTGACGCTCTGGTGTCTGATTTGGTATGAGGCAGTACTATAATCAAGGACTGCTCCTGTGTAAATAAAGGGTGACTTGGTGATGGGATACCGGCCTCTTTCACACAGCAATGTTGTTGAATCTCACCTCCCTCTGAAATGGTCTAGCAAGTCACCTAGTTCAAAGGCAACTAGGGAAAGACAATAAATGTTGGCCAGCCAGTGATGCCCACATCCCATGGGTGAATAAAAAACTTAATCCAAAGAGAGTGCTAATAGTAGTTGAGGAGAAATGCAGATGCAAAATAGGTGTGAATGATATTTGTGAATAGTTGAAAATACATTGGCTTTGCTGAGCAAGGGGATAAAACCAAATTGGAAGACATTGGTTCATGATGACTTTATAAAAGTTTATAAAACCATGAAGAGTACAGATAAAGTGAATGGCAGGTGTTTTTTTCCCTAGAGTGGGAGGATTTCAAAACTTGTGGAGATATCTGTAAGGTGAGAAGAGAAAGATTTTGAAAAGACATGGGGGGGGTCAACATTTTTACTCAGAGTGTGCAGAGTGAACTTCCTGAGGAAGTGTTGGATGTGGGTACAGTTACAATATCTAAAAGACATTTGGAAAAGTATGTGAATAAGAAATGTTTGGAAGGATACGGGCCAAGCGCAGGCAGGACGAACCAGTTTAGTTTGGGATTATGGTCAGCATGCACTGGGGCTGAAGGGTCTATTTCTGTGTCGCATAACTCTGTGAGTCTACGATCTGAGCTCGTTAAAGTCAATGTTGAGTCCTTCAAGGCTGTAAATTGCTAAAGCAGAAAATGAGGTATTGCATTTCCAGCTTATGGCATGCTTTGCTGGAACATTGCAGCATACCTAAGACAGAAATCTGAGCATGGGAGCAAGTTGGTGTTGGGAATAGTTGGGACATTGAGAGTTTGTTCCTCCAGATTTTCCAAGAAGCAGTCACTCAGTCTGTGATTGGTTTGGTCAGTGTCGAGAAGACTGTATATGATCATTTACAGGG
Source organism: Chiloscyllium punctatum (assembly GCF_047496795.1). Lineage (NCBI taxonomy): Eukaryota > Metazoa > Chordata > Chondrichthyes > Orectolobiformes > Hemiscylliidae > Chiloscyllium > Chiloscyllium punctatum. Next base: position 17,328,109 of record NC_092771.1, on the reverse strand, counting down.
ATCTGTCAACAGGAAGGTGAATGAATATTGGACCTTTTTTACAAATTAAACAATAGCATGCATTCTCCATGGCAATGCTTGAACTATTAGAGTTGGTTTAATAACCAGTCAATACTCTTCACTTGTTGTGGCCTGAAATGTTAGCTGTGATTTCTCTCTCGACAGATGCTGCCAGACCTGCTGTGGTTTTCCAGCAACTTCTGTTTTTGACTTTTGAAGTAACTGCACAGAGCGGGATATTCCTTAACCAAGTGACCCTTTATTTATATGTGCCCAGGACATGACTCTGATCAGCCAGCTCAGAGCCAGGCCCTAGAGTGTGGAAACTCTCTGAATCTCCTGGTTACAGCTGTCAGCCAGGGCTCCCTGATTGACCCAGGTAAAGAAGGATAAGGTTAAAGATCACACAACACTAGATTATAATCCAACAGGTTTATTTGGAAGCATTAGCTTTCTGAGTGCTAGTTCTACCCAACAAAGAACCAGCGCTCCAAAAGCTAGTGCTTCTAAATAAACCTGTTAAACTATAACCTGGTGTTGTGTAATTTTTAATTTTGTACACCCCAGTTCATTACCGGCATTTCTACATCAATCGAGGATCTCATTGTGAATGAGATTCACCTGGCCCTGTTTCCAATCATTGCAATGCTTCAGTTATGCAATGTAAAGTTTAGCTCCCTTTGAAATTTAGTATTCTTGCATATGTGTCCTGATGAATGTATGATGAAACGCTTCAATAGCATGTCTGTTTTTTTGCAGCAAAGAAGGTGAACTATGTCGAAGCCCTACGGGGTTCAGCATTCTCTCTCTCTCTCTCTCACTCTTTCTCTCTGTCTCTCTGAGAAACAAATCTTGTATTCAGTGTTTCATGCAATGAACACTCACGGCAATAAATGCAGTCTTCAGAAAACATCAGTATATTCTCCCTGCTGAGACTATAACAGTGTCCACATGATCGGTGCAGACTGGTTGGGCCGAAGGGCCTGTTTCCACACTGTAGGGAATCTAATCTAGTGATCAGTAAATGGTTCATACTTCAAAAAGACTGTGCACCCTTAAAAGGTAATACCTCTACATAAACACTGCTGTCATGACAAATTCTTCACCCTGCTATGTTCGCTGAGGCGGTAGTATGTTTAAATTAACAGCTTATTGCTTTTCTTTACAAGTACAGGGGAGGGGGCTTTGTGCATCTCAGCACTACTCATTGTCATTTACAGGTTTGTAATGTATTTAAAGTAGTTAAAATGTTATGCCACTAGATGTCATCAGCACATTTAACAAGTAGACCCGGGCAAGCCACACTGTAAGCTTTTGAGGGGGTAAAATTGGTGATAATGCATATGTCAGTTCAGATCTGAAAGATTTTCATCGTCAGCATCTGGAAGTTGTGTCTTTAATCCTCCGCATGGACTGCATTCCCAATTTCCTCATTCCTGAATCATAGAACCCCTATGCTGCAGAAAGAGGCCATTCAGCCCATTGAATCAGTACTAATTTCTCCAAAGGGCATTCCGCCCAGACCTGTATTTTCCACAGCTAACCCACTTAGCCTGTGCATCCCTGGACGCTGCGGTCAATTTGGCACAGCCAATCCACCTGCCCTGCACGTCTTTGGACTGTGGGAGGAAATCGGAGCACCCGAAGGAAACCCACACAGACCCCAAGGGAAGAACATTCAAACTACACACAGACAGTCGCCTGAGGGTGGAGTCGAACCTGGGTCCGAAGTGCTGTGAGACAGCAGTGTTAACCTTTCTAGCAGGAACTCCACATCCCTGCCTACAAAATGGGGCACCAATTACCCCTTGTCTGCTATGTCCAAGCAAATATCAGAAATTATGCAGGGTGCTCCAAGCTGATGGTGCTAGTCCAGATGTTCAATGGGCTTTGGAAGATGAACCAGTGTCAGGGTGACTGTTAATTCCAGGAGAACGGCTGAGTGGTGACTTGTTCTGGGAATGAGGCATGGCAAGGTTGGGCTGGAATCAGACAAGAGAGGCACCACCAGGACAGGGTGGGCTCTGAGTGAGGTGAGGTTCGTAAGATACAGTGAGCAAAGCCTCTATGCATCATGGCAAAAAACCTGCACAAACCTGAAGCGACTCACACATAGACTCATAGTCCAAAACAGACCCTTCAGTCTAACTCAGCCACGTCCGAAATCCCAATCTGATCTCGATCCATCCACTAGCATTTGGCTCATATCCCTCTAAACCGTTCCTAATCATATGCCAATCCAGATGCTTTTTAAATGCTATAATTGTACCTGTAATTGCTGTAATTGATGTAATTGTACTCACCTCCAACACTTCCTCTGGCAGCTCATTCTGTTCATGCACCATCTCCTGCATGAAAACGTTGTTCCTCAGGTTCCTTTTATATCTTTCCTCTCTCACCTTAAACCTAAGCCCTCTAGTTTTGGACTCCCCTACCCTGGGGAAAAGACCTTGACTATTCACTCTATCCGTGCCCCTCATGATTTTGTAAACTTCCATAAGGTCACTCCTCAGGTTTCGACACTCTAGGGAAAACAGCTCCAACCTATTCAGCCTCTTGCTATAGCTCAAACCCTCCCACCCTGGCAACATGCTTATACATTGTTTCTGAACCCTTTCAAGTTTCACAACATCCCAAAACAAAATCGAATATTCACCCATCTAAGTTTAATGCCTGCTGTGTCATGCCTTACTTTTCTGTTGTTTCATTCTGCTGCCAAATTTACTCAAGCTAAGCCATATCCTAGGAGTGTGTGCAAACACAAACCTACCTATAAGGTGTGTAACCTATTGTGGACACTGGGATTCTTCTGTGAGAGAGCAGGAGATTATCTGGCCTGTGTTATATAGCGAGAGAAGAGATCCTACCTAGCGAATCATCTGGGAAAAACAAAACTTAATCTTCTCACAATCTGGACACATCATTCTGCAGCAAGGTTCATTGCTGCATAAGGTGGCGATATGACGGTGAATTTAAGTCTATTCTTACACAGAAATATTTCAAACTCTTCTGACATAACTGTAGACCATCATCTGGCAGCACTACCTCTGGCTACCTAGAAATTACTAATCAATTTCTCAAAGCCTTAATAGTTTCAGCACTTAAGATATGGGACATTGACACAGCATTTATCCACTTGCTGTAGGTGTCACCTAGAAAAATATTGTCTTTCTCTTCCACTTCAAATAAATTAATATGTACTTGTTCTCATGTTTTGCTCTTGTTTGACCCTGCATCGAATGAAACCTTGGATCAACCATTTCTTGTTCTTAGACACAGTTCACAACTTTTCACTAATGTTTCATAATCTCTTTCCACTTTTGGAAATTAAAAATGTCTCCTTGCTTCTGTTAACTTACAGGCTTTCCCTCTTTGTGAAGTGTCTCCAATAATCTTCCTCTGAACCTTGGCAGAATAATGAACCTTAAATCCCAGAGGAAGCTTTGAACTACACACGGTGTTGCAGCCTCCTGGCTTGACGTGTTGGCCTCCAGTAGCAGCTCTCCAGCTCAGCATGGCAGGCTATTGGCCTGGCGCGGCCTCAGTGTGATCTCCCAGTCTTGAAGTGATTCCTGAGCCATCTCCCAGCCTCATGAACCTCGAGGTGAAGCCCAACACAGTCTGGAGCCAAGCCCTGGTGTGAACTGGAGTCAAGGTCCATTAGAGATTGAAACCAAGGCCCAGTATGGACTAAAGCCAAGGCCGGGTGCAGACTGGAACCAAGGCCAGGTCTGGACTGGAGTCATGGCCTGGTGCAGACTGGAACCAAGGCCTGGTGGAGACTGGAACCATGGCCTGGTGCAGACTGGAGACAAGGTCTGGTGCAGACTGGAACCATGGCCTGGTGCAGACTAGAGACAAGGCCTGGTACAGACTGGAACCAAGGCCTGGTGTGGACTAGAGAAAAGGCCTAGTGCGGACTAGAGACAAGGCCTAGTGCAGACTGGAACCATGGCCTCGTGTGGACTGGAGACAAGGCCTGGTGCAGACTGGAACCAAGGTCTGGTGTGGACTGGAACCAAGGCCTAGTGTGGACTGGAACCAAGGCCTGGTGTGGACTAGAGACAAGGCCTAGTGTGGACTGGAACCAAGGCCTTGTGTGGACTGGAGCCGATGCCCAGTGCGGACTGGAACCAAGGCCTGGTGTGAACTGGAGGCAAGGCCTGGTGCAGACTGGAACCATGGCCTGGTGCGGACTGGAGACAAGGCCTGGTGCAGACTGGAACCAAGGCCTGGTGTGGACTAGAGAAAAGGCCTAGTGCGGACTAGAGACAAGGCCTAGTGCAGACTGGAACCAAGGCCTGGTGTGGACTGGAACCAAGGCCTGGTGTGGACTGGAACCAAGGCCTAGTGTGGACTGGAACCAAGGCCTGGTGTGGACTAGAGACAAGGCCTAGTGTGGACTGGAACCAAGGCCTACTGTGGACTGGAGCCAATGCCCAGTGCAGACTGGAGCCAAGGCCAGGTGTGGACTGGAACCAAGGCCTGGTGCAGACTGGAGCTATGGCCTGGTGCAGACTGGAGACAAGGTCTGGTGCAGACTGGAGACAAGGCCTGGTGCAGACTGGAGACAAGGCCTGGTGCAGACTGGAACCAAGGCCTGGTGTGGACTAGAGACAAGGCCTAGTGCGGACTGGGACCAAGGCCTGGTGTGGACTGGAACCAAGGCTGAGTGTGGACTGGAGCCAATGCCCAGTGCGGACTGGAGCCAAGGCCAGGTGTGGACTGGAACCAAGGCCTGGTGCAGACTGGAGACAAGGTCTGGTGCAGACTGGAACCATGGCCTGGTGCAGACTGGAGACAAGGTCTGGTGCAGACTGGAACCATGGCTTGGTGCAGACTGGAGACAAGGTCTGGTGCAGACTGGAACCATGGCCTGGTGCAGACTGGAGACAAGGCCTGGTGCAGACTGGAACCATGGCCTGGTGCAGACTGGAGACAAGGCCTGGTGCAGACTGGAACCAAGCCTGGTGTGGACTGGAACCAAGGCCTAGTGTGGACTGGAGCCAATGCCCAGTGCGGACTGGAACCAAGGCCTGGTGTGAACTGGAGACAAGGCCTACTGTGGACTGGAGACAAGGCCTGGTGCAGACTGGAACCATGGCCTGGTGCAGACTGGAGACAAGGCTTGGTGCAGACTGGAACCAAGGCCTGGTGTGGACTAGAGACAAGTCCTAGTGCGGACTGGAACCAAGGCCTGGTGTGGACTGGAACCAAGGCCTACTGTGGACTGGAGACAAGGCCTGGTGCAGACTGGAACCAAGGCCTCGTGTGGACTGGACACAAGGCCCAGTGCGGATTGGAGGCCAGGCACCAGCATTGTCTGGGTTGGAAGGCTGTTGTTCTTAATTTTTATTTCTGCAATGCTTGGCAATGCTTTTCTCTGACTTCTGAAGATCTTGTAACTGAAGAGGCTGTACCTTTGCACCTAAGATTGCGCTGTAAGTTGCAACGTTTAAACTTTTCATTTTAGTACATGTGACAATAAAGCTAATCCGAATTCCATTTCTAATTCTCAGGATGTTTCAGTATATAAGCGGAAGTGAGGACTGCAGTTGCTGGAGATCAGAGTAGCTTTTGGTCTGAAACGTCGATTGTCCTGCTCCTCGGATGCTGCCTGATCCACTGTGCTTTTCCAGCACCACTCTAGTCTTGACTCATTTCAGTGCATGAAATTTCTCAGTCATCCCAATTCCTCATCATTAAACCTGTTAACTGAGTCAGTAATGCCATCCCAACATCATCACTAATTTCTGTGACGGAAACAGACATGTAATTTGTGTTTCGTAAAGGAATTAACAAGGAACTCAATGGATGAGACTTCAGGAGAAATTTCAAAGAAACATTTGCATTTCTAAGACCTGCTTGCATACAATATGTGAGAATACACTGAGAGTCTATCAAAACCAATGCTCGCCTCTAAAGCGGTCAACTATATTTGGAATCAAAGAATCGTAGAAGGGTTACAACACATGAAGAGGTCACTTGACCCATCTAGTCTGTGCCAGCTGAGAAACAAGCCACCCAGCCAAATTCCACTGCTCAGCATTTGTTTATAGCCCTGGAGGTTCTCGTACCTGAGCTGTATGTCCAGAGTCCTTTTAAGTGTTTTAGTTTTAAATTGTTTTTGTTTTGCCATTACAGGTCTGTTATTGTTCATTGATTTTGCATTTTGTCCTTATAATGTATCATACCACCATCAGTCACTATCTCTTATTGAGAAGAGTTGCCTTACTAAAGTTGTTTTAGCTTAGTTGGCTGGATTGTCAGTTTGCAGAGTAGTGTGATACCAATGGTGTGGGTTCAATTTCTGTCACCAGTTTGAGGTTGCCATGAAAGACTCTTCTTCTCAACCTCTTCCCTTGTCTGAGACTGGGTGGTTCTTGGGCTAAATTACTACCAGTTGTTTCTCTCTAATGGGAGAGCAGCCCCTATGGTCTGGTAAGACTATGGTGATTCAATTGTGGGACATTGAGTTAAAGGATTGTATTTTCTTACAAGCCAGAGTCTTCTACAACAGCAAAAAAATTGACATGAAAATAAGGAAAAAGTGAGCTTCCATTTAGAGAGTGCTTTTTCACAATCTTGAGGAGTTCCAAAATGCTGCATGGCTAATGAAGTACTTTGGAAGTGCAGGCATTAGAATAATGTAGGATACACGGCTGTTTCTAGGATTTTGTTCATCCAGCAGTGTTTTTCCCAATGACTGGAGTGCTTGAGAGAGCCCGGTGTTGCTTGCTTTGGATTATGCATCACACAGACACTCAGGTAGTGCCAAAAAGGTGAGATACTTCAGAAATCTGGATCTATTACAGGGATGGCTGGGGGGAAACTCAGCAGGTCTGTAAGCACTTGTGGAGTGAGAGACAGAGTTATGGTTTCTGATCGTGACCCTTTTTCAGAGGTTCTGCAGTGCTCCTTAAGAAGACTCACATTGGACTCAAAACGTTAACTTTATTTCTTTCTCCATAGATGCTGTCAGAGCTGCTGAGCTTCTCCAACAAACTCTGGACTTGGTTCACTCAAGAAGCTAACCTTCTTGTGTATTTAGGACCTGGACAGCCAGTATCTCAGAAGAACATTCTTCAGGGTACACATGACAGTAGCTGAAAGTTGGCATTAATTGCGCTGAGATGTGGGTGTAAGATATTGAGCGTGGATAGAGAATCACCTGCCAAACAGCGAGTTAGGATCCATGAATTATTTTCAGTTTTACAAACTTAGATTGTGGAGTGATCAGAGTTGGGGCCTCAACTGTTTATGAACTATATTAATGACTTAGATGAAAGGGTTGACTCTATGGTAGCCACACTGGACGATGAACAGGTCAGTTACCTCCATCATGGATCTGTCTCTGGTGCAGTCATTCATGACCCATATGTAATTCAACAGCTTGAGAACATGGTTAGAAACAAACTCTGCAGCAGTAAAGACCGGGAGAGTCTGCCCAGAGATCAGTCTGGTCGGTCGTCTTCATGTGGTTGAAGACTGGAAGTGGGAAGCCCCTCTTAACCCCATTTTTGTTAGTCAACTAGCAAGATGGAGAACAAAAGAGAAGTCTACAAACATAATCGCAATTGGTGGTTGCAGAAACTGGTTTCATCTGTCCCAGCCTATGGGCATCCTCACCTCCCATGCTGTGATATTATGCAGATTTATAGGGGCAATCTTAGACATATCTTATTGCTAGTCACTACCACCTTGACAGGGTCTAATGTAGCAATTTCATGGTTGTGTACTCAGAGTCAGATGGGCATACTCTGCCTCCCAGCCAACATTGTACATATTAGTCTCATCTTCAAAGAAAGAACCCATATGATTGTTTTTTCAATCCTTGTCATATGATTGATTCATTTTCTTTCAATCGAAGATGATAACAGAAACCTTGGCTTCAATTTAGCTTGTGTATCGCATCTAGACGCTTATTACTTAATAATCTAATCTAATATCAGTTATAAGCCCGAATTCCCTTTTTAGAAATTCTGGCTCCCAAACTTAAAGTTTACTATGTTGCATTGTTTGAATCATAGTATCCCTGCAGGGATTCTGTTTGGACTTTGCACATTCTCCCCATGCCTGCGTGGGTTTCCTCCAGGAGCTCCGGATTACTCCCACAGTCCAATGATGTGCAGGTTAGATGAATTGGCCATGTTAAATTGCCCACAGTGTTCAAGGATGTGTGGGTTAGGTGCATTAGCCAGGGTAAAAGTAAAGTAATAGAGTAGGGGAATGGGTCTTGGAGGGTTACTTTTCGGAGGGCTGCTGTGGACTTGTTGGGCCAAAGGGTCTGTTTCCACGCTGTAGGGAATCTATGATAAACCAGGTCATGTCAATCATAATCCCAAACCCGCCTGCTCCTGATCCATATCCTGCTGGACCTTTCCTATTCATGTATTTATCTGAACGTCTTTTAAACGTTGTAACTGTGCCCACATCCATCACTTCCTCTGGAGGTTCATTTCACCCACGAATCATCCTCTGTGCAAATAATTTGCTCTTCATTTCTTTTTTTACAACTCTCTCCTTAAAAAATGTGCTCTCTATTCTTGAAACCCCCCACAGATTATTGGGAAATACATTGACTTCTTAGCTGTACAGACAAATAAGGGGCTGTATTTCCCTGCAGAACAGCAGGGGCTGCCTCTTGGAAGCTGCTGATTTGTTGAAAAGACCTTGAGGATGTCACAAAGCTATTGAATGGGCAACACATTGGCTCAGTGGTTAGCGCTGCTGCCTCACAGCAGAGGAACCTGGGTTTGATTCCAGCCTCAGCTGACTGTCAGTGTGGAGTTTACACATTCTCCCTGTGCCTGTATGGATTTTCTCCAGGTGCTCCAGCTTCCTCCCACAATCCAATGATTTTCAGGTTTGGTGGATTGGCCATGCTAAATTTTCCATTGTGTGCAGGCTAGTTGAGTTAGCCTTGCGAAATGCAGGGTTAAGTGGATAGGGTGGAATGGTCTTCAGAGTGTAGGTGTGGACTTGATGGGCTAAATACTTCCACACTGTAGGGATTCTCTATGCATGAGTGCTCCAAATCAAAGCAATCACATTTATTGTGCCAATTTGTGAATCCTAATGTGTAGGAGCCAACTAGCAATGAGAGTGGGTATGGGCAGTGGCACAAAGCAAGACAGTGCTGTAGCAAATGCACATTAAGCATCATCACTGCCTTTCGGTTCCATTGACTTCAGTCAAACTTGAATATCAAGCCAGCCATTTAACAAGCTCCAATGCAACACTGCCCATTTGTACCAATTTCCAAGATAAATTTCTGCACCTTCAGGTTCAGCACGACTTCATTCTTTCATGATTAAAGAAATATAATCTCTCAACACTCTGAAGGTATGTGACCAGATCACAGAAGCTAATTCGTAAGTAGTTCCGAAGCCAAGGCATGAAACTTGAAAAATCCAAATAGCCATCCCTGAATCTAATTGATTCAAAGTTCAATTTTATCTTCTCCACAGTTACCTATTAGGTACCCAGACCATGAAAATCCCTTATGTTATGACACGGTGGTGAACCCTTCTGTTAAATAAACCAAACACCCAGAAAAGCTCTGTTAAAGTATGAGTGACAGCGAACTCTCAAATTCCACCATTTAAAGAAAACAAATATCAATTTATTCTTTAACTGTACCAGTGAACATGGTGGCTCAGTGGTTAGCACTGCTGTCTCTTAGCACTAGGGACCTTGGTTCAATTCCTGCCTCAGGCAACTGTCTGTGTGGTGTTTGCACATTCTCCCCGTGTCTGCGTGGGTTTCCTCTGGGTGTTCCAGTTTCCTCCCATATTCCAAAAAGGATGTGTGGGTCAGGTGATTTGGCGATATTAGATTGCCCACAGTGTTAGGTGCATTAGTCAGGGGAAATGAGTCTGGGTGGGTGACTCTTCAGAGGGTCGGTGTGGACTTGTTGGGCCGAAGGGTCTGCTTCACACTGTAGGGAATCTAATCTAAACAGCAAAGATTTACAACTCTCAGTCCCCTTTCTCTTAACTACTTATTGTCTGCTTTCAACTCTATAACAATATACTGTTCTGATAAAATCCTGTATTAAAATTACATAGACTTAACTTCAAAACCACACAGAGACTGTCATCTCCAGTGTTTGTCTGTAGAACTCCCTGGGTCGTCTTTGGTCTTTTGCTGCAGAGATGTTTCATATGAAAAAGGAACCTTTGACAGAGAGTGTGTTGCTGGCAGTTACTCTGGTGATGGCAGTTGATCTCTCCAACCTTCTTTATACTACAAACATCAGATCGTCTCATTGGTTCAAGGTTGGCAAAAACAATACATTCAAACTCAATTGGGTTTTAATATCCTGGAGTATAATATAAATTAATTAGTTAAATTCAAATTGTGGTCAAAACAATTCAGATATCTAGTTTACAGCCAAATGTTACATATTTTCAATTTTCCAGTGCACTCTGAGATTGCTAGTCAGTCACATGACAGGTGCTTGCAAGCTCTCAGAGCAAAACAGCTTCACTCTCTCTTAAAGGTACAGTGCACGTTCAACTTCATAACCCTTAATGCACATATAAGAACTGTTCTTATATACAGGGATTCAACTTCTCAGAACCTGGGCTGTTCATCAAGTGAAGTGTATGAAAGGAAATTTCAGATTTCAGGACTTTTTATTAAATATTTTACAGGTTGCAAGCTTTGCATATTCAAAGTTTTGAGTCCTGCAGTATTCATACTGACAACAATCGATGAGCAAAAATAGCTACTTGCCCTTTATACTTGCTCTCATAGCCTCCTCCTGCACTCCAGGGATTCTATGATTCTGAGATTCACATTGTTCATCAAAGTTGATGCCATAATATTTCCAAGGGCATGGTGGCCCTGAGGATGAACTTCATGAGTATGTGGTAGAACTATTTGACACCACACTCTGGACATCTGGGCAAGTGAGCTAACTGACTTGTTCCTTTCTAGATGATTATAAATCCTATCTCTTATAATCCTTTCCAGCACTGTCCACAACTGAAGTAAGGCTCACTGGTCTATAATTACCAGGATTGTCTCTACCCCCCTTCTTACACAAAGGGACAATATTTGTTATCCTCCAGTCTTCTGGCACTATTCCTGTACACAATGACGACATAAAGATCAAAGCCAAAGGGTCTGCAATCACCTCCCTAGCTTCCCAGAGAATCCTAGGATAAATCCCATCCATTCCAGGGGACTTATCTATTTTCCAGAATTGCTAACACCTCCTCTTATGAACCTCAATCCCGTCTAGTCTACATTTATTTGGAAGTGCAAGGTTTGGGAGCACTGCTCCTTTATCATAGAGCTACTGGGGCAGAATCACAGGGCACAAAATTTATAGTAAAAGGTCAAAGTGTCATACAACTGATGTAATATCGTGAACCTTAAGTTATCTCGGGAATGTGAATTGAAGGAAGTCCTGGGATTTACATATTAATGAATCGAAACCTGCATCCCCATTCCAAGTGATTAAAGATTTAACAGCAGTCTAGGTTTGTTCAATACATCACATCAATTGTGTGATACTTTGATCTTTTACTATAAATTCTGTGTCCTATGATCCTACTCCACTAGTTACCTGACAAAGGAGCAATACTCTGAAAGCTTGTGCTTCCAAAAAACCTGTTTTACTTGAACCTGGTGTTGTGTGACTTTTAACTTTGTCCACCCCAGTCTAACACCAGCACCTCCACATCTTGATTAAATTAGCTGGACTTCTAGATGAAGAAAGAAACAGGATGAGTGAATGTGATACTTGACCTGAGAAAGACTGAGAAGCTTCAACCTCTAGACCACAGCAGTCAGGGTAAAACAGATAGGACATCCCACAGTTTGAAAAGAGACCCTACATAATGGCAAGAAGTTGATTCAAAGGAGGCAGATGTTAGCTCAGACACTGTGACTGTTCCAAATGTGTTTATAACACATCCAAACTGGTTTGTCAATTAACTGGTAAATCTTTTCAATGTCCAACATTGGCAGTAAGAGTGACCGATATTTCTGTTTTAACGTAAAGTGGAACAGATATTGGACTCACCTATAGCTCTAAAACGTTGGAAGAAGAATCATTTTTAATTCACAATATTAGCTTTGTTTCTCTCTTCACCCATGCTGCCAGACCTGCTGAACTTTTCCAGCACAATTGGTTTTTATTTTATGTTGTATTAACAATCCTGAGGCCTGGACATGGGATCAAAGCCCACCACGGAGTAATTTAAATTCAATTAAAAACTGAACACTTTAAAATGATAGTCTCCTTAATGATAATGAGAATGATGAATCTGTTGGATTGTCATTTGGCCCTTCAGTAAAGGAAATATAGCATCCCTGCACGGCCTGACCTACAGCAACTCACAACTGCCCTCTGGACTGCAACCAGACAGGAAATAGCTTCCAATCGCCTTTGTGAGGGCAGTTAAGAATAGGCAATGCTGGAAGGGCTATGCCCGAAACGTCGATTCTCCTGGCCCTTGGATGCTGCCTGACCTGCTGTGCTTTTTCAGCATCACACTCTCGACTTCACATCCTAAGAGCGAATGAAAACAAAATAAAGGGGCCCTCCTCTAGAGCGCTGTCCCTCACCCTGGTCCATGAGTCCTGGGTTCAAGTCTCATCTGCTCCAAAGTTGTGCAATTACATCTCTGAACAGGTTGGTAAGGCAAAACAGGTTAAATAAAAGAAATACTGTTCAATTGTGATGCTGTGGTGACCAAGAAGCCCAGGTTCAGAGGAGTGTAACAACATTTCTGAATAGTTTGATTAGAAAAATAGCTTAAAAGGAAAACAAAGGGGCCCTCTTGTGATGCAGTGGTAATGTCCCTACCTCTGTAATGTGAGTCCAGGGCTCAATTCCCAACTGCTCAAGAGATGAGTAAATACATCACTGAACAGGTTGATAAGGAAAAATAGGGCAAAACAGCAACAACATGGTCACCACACTCCTGAATAATACAAAGGTGATGGTTAGCAATTAAGAGAGTGTTTAAAGATACAAAAAGAGTAAATATTCATTGCAGAAGTGTAGAATCCTAAATCCTGTCAGATCACCTCAACCCCAAGGGCAATTAAATTTCATTATTCTTCATTGTCTTTCAATCAAAGCTTGTGTCTTACTCCTTGCTCTTACTTAAAACAATATTGTGGAAGGGCCAGTGTTGGACTGGAGTGAACAACATTAAAAATCGCACAACACCATTTTATAGTCCAACAGGTTTATTTGAAAACGCAATAATGGTGATAGTATCAGCACTGTAGCTAATATAAGTAATGGATACTACCCGAACACTTTCCATGTAGTTTCTGCTGAGAAATATTATGCTGGAAGAAAATAAAAAGGCATGGAACATTTTTATTTTAATAACAACCCATAGAGATTCAATTATCACCTTCCTTTGTACTGACATTACAATAATATCAGATGATACGGACTGCAGCGGTGTGAGACATCAGAAATGCATTGGTTATTTAATGTTCTCCACATTTGTTTTATAATTTCCACATCAGAGGGGAAAAAATATATATATTTTCCAGATCTTGATAAATTTGAAGAGCCAGTATGCATTGTGTGTACCAAAAGCTGCTTAGAAGCCTTCTATTCTGCATTGAGTCGAAACCGAGTGCAGATTACATCCTGTAAGCCCCAAAAAGACATCACTCACAGAATCACATAACACAGAAGGAAACGATTCAACTCATTATTCTTGGGCCAGTTCTTTAGAAAAGCAATACAGTTATCCCACTCTGCTCCTCTTTGCCAATGCCCCTGTAAATAATTTTCCTTCTTAAATATATCTAAAATTGACTTTGACATCTTGTGTAGAATCAATTTCCACCATCTTTACTGGCAATGCATTCAAAATCAGATCAGCTTTCTGTTAATTCTCCACAGGCCCTATGGCTTTTTTGGTCAAACAACTAAAATTTGTACCCTCCAGTTGCTGAACTGCCTGTCAATGGTAATAGTTTCCCTTATATACTCATAGAACCTATCTTATTTAAAATACCTCCATTAAAATTCCCAGTAATCTGCTTTCAAAACAACAGTTGTGGTCAACTAAGTGGCTACTTGCAAGATTCTCATCGTCACAAGGAAAGTAATATCAACAGTGGCTGAATGATTCTGGGAGATTCGGAAAACAACACATGATTTAAAATGAGGGGCTTACAGCACATATTCCAGCAGAAAGATCTGGGTATTCTCCTACATAAATCTCAAAACAAATCAGCTTGCTGTTACAGCAACTGAACTGTTGTTGCTGATTGGAAGGAATATGGAATACGCCTTTATCGGTCAGTGCACTGAGCATGGGAGTCCAAAGGTCATGTTGCCCTGATTGCCTATGAGAAGGTAGGCTCCCACCTAAAACTTCTGCAGCCCATGAGATCATAAGATATAGAAGCAGAATTAGGCCATTAGGTCCATCAAGTCTGGCCCATCACTCAATCGTGGCTGATATGTTTCTCAACAGCATTCTTTTGACGTCTCCCTTGATCCCCTTAACAAACCTATACATTGCCTTCTTAAATACACTCACTTGACCTCAGCAGCCCTCTGTGGCAATGAGTTCCACAGATTAACCACCCTCTGGCTGAAGAAATTCCTTGGTCTAAATTAGAGTGGTGCTGGAAAAGCACAGCAGTTCAGGCAGCATCCGAGGAGCAGTAAAATTGACGTTTCGGGCAAAAGCCCTTCATCAGGAATACAGGCAGAGAGCCTGAAGGGTGGAGAGGTAAGTGAGAGGAGGGTGGGGGAGGGGAGAAAGTATTTCTGATGAAGGGCTTTTGCCCGAAACATCGATTTTACTGTTCCTCGGATGCTGCTTGAACTGCTGTGCTTTTCCAGCACCACTCTAATCTAGACTCTGGTTTCCAGCATCTGCAGTCATTGTTTTTATCACCTTGAAGAAATTCCTCCTCATCTCAGTTCTAAAGAGTCGGCCCTTCACTCAGAGGCTGTGCCCTCAGCTCCTACTAGTGGAAGCATCTTCTCCATGACCACTCTGTCCAGGTCTCTCAGTTTCCTGTAAGTTTCAATCAGAAACCCCTCTCATTCTTCTAAACTCCATCAACTCCAGACCCAAAGTCTTCAACTGCTCCCCATATGACGAACCTTTTGTTATTCTTATAAACTTCTTTTGAATCCTCTCCAATGCCAGCACATCCTTTCTTAGATATGGGACCCATAACTGCTCAAAATAATCCAAATGTGGTCTGACCAGAGCCCGATATAGCCTCAGCAGTACATTTTTATTCTATCCCTCTTGAAATGCTAACACTGTATTTGACTTCTTAACTCCCAAGTAAAGTTGCATGTTGACTTTAAGAGAATCCTGAACTTGAAGTCCTTAGTCCCTTTGTATGTCAGATTTCTAAAGCCTTTCCCCATTTAGAAAGTAGTCCATGTCTCTATTCTTCCTACCAAAGTCCATAACCTCACACTTTCCCATGTTGAATTCCATTCACCACTCTTTGCCCACTTTCCTAGCCTGTCCAAGTCTTTCAACAGCACCTCCTGACCTCCTCAACTCTACCTGCTCCTCCACCTATGTTGTGTCATCTGAAAACTTAGCAACAATGCCTTCAGTTCCTTCGTCCATATTGTTATAGTATGAATAGTTGCGGTTCCCAATACAGACCCCTGCAGAAGTCCACTGGTCACCAGCTGCCATCCTGAAAAAGACTCCTTATCCCTACTCTCTGTCTTCTGCCAGTCAGCCAATGCCAGTACCTTGCCCCGAACACCATGGGTTGTTACCTTATTGAGTAGCCTCTTGTATGGCACCTTGTTAAAGGCTTTCTGGAAATTCAGATAGATCACGCCCACTGACTTTCTTGTCTAACTTGCTTGTTACCTCCTCAAAGAATTCATGTGACATACATAAAGCCATACTGCTGTTAGGAAAGGAGCTAGGTGGAGCTAAAGGTATCATCCATAGTCCCGTTAATGTAAGTCATAATTGATATGGATTTTCGCAAAAGCTAGAGTTTCCCTGATGGTTTATTTGATCCTTTGTTATTTCAGGTGAAATTGAGCGAATAGACAACGATGCTCACAAGTATGATCCCTGTCTCTGTTGAGTTGATTCAATCCAGCCTGTGCAATGGTTGACTTGCCACTGTTAGCGATTGTACCCGTACAATGTTAGTAAGAAGTGGGGTGCAATGTGCTGGCTCAGTGGTTAGCACTGCTGCCTCACAGCGCCAGGGACCCGGGTTTGAATCCAGCCTCAGGTGATGGTCTGTGCGGAGTTTGCACATTCACCCTGTGTCTGCATAAGATCCCCCCAGCCGCTCCAGTTTCCTCCCACAGTCCAAAGTTGCCCAGGTTAGGAGAATTGGCCATGCTAAAATTGCCCAGAGTGTTTAGGGATGTGTAGGTTAGGTAAATCAGTTAGGGGTAAATGGGTCTGGGTGGAGTACCCTTTGGAGGGTCGCTGTGGACTTGTTGAACCAAATGGCCTGTTTCCACACTGTAGGGATTCTATTCTATCCAACTGGGGTTGGATTGCTCGTTCTCTCCTCCCTGAATTCTGATTGGATGAAAGTTGTTGGTGGACATTAGTCATTTGATGGTGAGTGTTGTTCCTATATTTCCTAAACGTTGGTCCTTTATTTACATTATTGCCACCCTTCTTTCCTTTTACCTCAAATCTCTGTCTTGTATTTACTTAAATCCTATTTCATTTCTCACTTTTTGTCAGTTTGGATCTAAGGTCAGTGACCTGAAACGTTAATGATGTGTTTCCCTTCAGTGATGCTCGCTATTTCTGCTCTAAATTTCCAATATTTTCTGTTTCTATTTAATAAATTGAATCTCTCAGAACTGTGGCAGTGCATGGTCCATGACATCTTTGATAACATGTCACATACTCCTTTTATATGAGACACCGTGTTAGCGGAAAGAAGGAATCACTGGCTAAAATAGTTTGTGACTTAAATAAATGACACTATCCTGTGACAAACAGATAAAATATGACAAACCGATAAAAGAAAAGGATGGTATTTGAACAAAGGCCCCAGCAGATGTATGTGAGTGCAGAACTCTTATCTGTGGATATGTAGCAATGCTGACGTTGACCTGAATTGTAAAGACTGAGCCAATTGTGTGGCTAGAGTCAGGCACATCAAGCCCACCAGGGCACTTCAACAGCTCCCTGCCAATGCCAGAGGGGCACAATTCTACTTCAACAGCACATGGAAATCTTGGCAAGGAATAGAGACGAGCATTGCTCTCGATCTTCTGCAACAAGCATCTTGGGGAATGCAGAGATTAGATTACCTACAGTGTGGAAATAGGCCCATTGGCCCAACAAGTCCACACCGACCCTCCAAAGAGTAACCCACCCAAACCCATTTCCCCTCTGACTAACACACCTATCCCTATGGGCAATTTAGCATAGCCTCATTCACCTGAACCTGCACATCTTTGGACTGTGGGAGGAAACCCACGCAGACACGGGGAGAAGGTGCAAACTCCACACAGACAGTCGCTTGAGGGTGGAATCGAACCTGGGACCCTGATGCTATGAAGCAGCAGTGCTAACCACAGAGCCACTCTGCTGCCCAATGCTGCTTCTTTATCTTTGGAGACGTCATTGGAAACCCAACAGCTTTGTCCGAGGCCTTATCAGAGAACAAAAGATGGATTTGCCAGACGGATTTGTGAATTAGCTGACTCTTGACGTACTGGAGAAGCACATTCTAATCCCACCAAAATTTAGCAAAACATCATAAAGGTGGTGGATTCCCAATAAACCAAAATTCTGCCTAATTCTAGACCTTTTGGAACCGAAACCTTCATCCTCCTGATGTTTTGAGCTGGATTGTTCTCTAGTCATCATTAAAGTGACTAAACACCAAGGGGTAACAGAGATGGCAGTGAATTATGAGATTAATTTAGTTTTAAAGATATTCATTGTGTCTTGGAGGTGATGGCCTAGTGGTGTTATCACTGGACAATGAATCTAAAGACTGAGACAATGTTCTGGGAGCCCAGGTTCAAATCCAGCCATGGGAGATGGTGGAATGTGAATTCAAAATCTGGAATTAAGAGGTAAATGATGATCATGAAGCTGTTGTCAATTGTTGCACAAGCCCAACTGGATCAGTAATGCCAGTTAGGGAAGGAAGCTGCTATCCTTACCTGGTCTGGCCTAAAGGTGACTCCAGACCCACAAAAATGTAGTTGGCTCTTGACTGCCTTCTGGGCAATAAATGTTGACCTGGCCAGTGATACCATGAATGAGTAATAATCGTGTTTGCTTGCATGAGAAGCAGATTTCTGGGCAGAAGTTGCCCAATCTAATGGAGACTGCTATGTACCTTTAAACATGCAACTTCAATTTTACAGTAATGAAACCTAAATTATGTACACCAATTGGATTCATCACAATAGGTTGTCAGTGTTACAAAGGCTTTATGTTATGAGAACGATTACATGTAATTTTATGTTATATTACTATTGGTGGCTCCACAAGGCTGAATTTACATTGCTTATATATTTAATTCCAGTGTTGGAATATTAAACTGGCAGTGTGCATGCACAGAGATAAGTGTCACATTAATCCTGGTGTTCTACATCTCCTGACATTAATTTGCTGCCACCTTGCCAGGCAGGAGGTAAATGGGCACCATCTGTGAAGTCGCAGCAATTAATATGCCATTTAATCACCTACTGGGGATTCAATGCAGAATTATAGAAGCACAGAGAGAGGGCCTCTATGGTAGAACCATACACTTTATCCCTCTCCCCCAGTCCTACCCATTGACTGATTTATTTGCCCTTTAAATAGTTCTCCGATTCTCTTTTGCATTTTACTATTTCCACCTACACTTTTAGACAATGCATTCCAGATCGCTGAAACTCACTGCGGTAAATAAAAGCTCCTCAAATTGGCTCTGGTTCTTATGTCAACCAACTTCAACCTGCATCATGTGGCTGGAGATCCAAGATGGCGGTGGAATCGGACACTCCAGCCGGAGCTTGCTCACTCCATCCATTCCTTTTCATTTCTTTTTTTTCTCTCTTTTGTGTTTTTTTTTGTCTCTCTGTCTTTTTTCTCTTCTGCCAGTGGCCCAGAGCAGATCGGGGATGGTGACCAATGGGTCCTGAACAAAGATGGCTACTGGTTGAAGATTGGTGGAGCCCAGCCAGGCCACATGGAAGCCCTTCTAGAAAGATAAAAATCACACAACACCAGGTTATAGTCCAACAGGTTTAATTGGCAGCACACTAGCTTTCGGAGCGACGCTCCTGATGAAGGAGCAGAGCTCTGAAACCTAGTGATACCAATTAAACCTGTTGGATTATAACCTGGTATTGTGTAATTTTTAACTTTGTACACCCCAGTCCAACACCGGCATCTCCAAATCATGACTTCTAGAAAGATTGCAAGTCTATCTTCTTAGCTTTATTTCTTATTTTCCTAACTTACATTATACTCTAACTTTTTGCTTTATTTTCTCTACTTTTTGTACTTGAGATTGTACCTAGGTACTTTGTACCAAAGATGGTACCATGTGTTGGCGACAATGTACACTTTCACACTGTGATCTTGTTCTTTTGTAACTAGAGTACACGGGACAATAAACCTAATTCTAATTCGAATTCTGATCGCCCTACCATCGCACAGCTTCCACCACCAATGGAAACCACTTCTCTCAATTTATTCTATCAAATCCTTCCTTGTCTTTGACACTGCATCAAATGTTGGTGATCTTTTACCAGCTCAGAGGTGGAAATATCAGAACATTTGAAGGGTTAGAGTCCAGTTTCGAATAGGCATACGCTCACAAAAATAAGTCCCATTCTCCCATATTCACATCTCTTTTATATAATCTGTAACATAGAAAAAAAATCTCAATATGCTTCACAGCCTAATTTATAAAAAGGTACTAATTTCCATGATATTAATGACAGAAATGTTTCATTAATTTGTTCAGTCACACCTCTGGAGCAGGTGGGACTTGAACCCAGTGCTTGTGGCATTGCCATTCAACTGTAAGAGTCCTCAAGTAACACTGAATGTAGATATTTTTAATCAACCCGCTTACTGAATCAAAATCCTAGAATTCTCTCCCTAATGGCATTGAAGGTCAACCTACAATACCTGGACTGCAGCAGTTCAAAATGGCAGCTCACCCCAACCTTCTCAAGGCAACTAGGGATGAGCAATAAACATTGGTCCAGCCAATGATGCAGACATCCCATGAGTAAATTTTTTAAAAATGTTATGACACACCTCTGGAGCAGATAAGCCTTGAACCAGCTGTGCTAGCTCAGAGAATGGGACACTACCACTGCTCAACAAGAGCACTTAAGTGCTATCGGCCCATAATCAGTTGGAAAACCCTGATCATTAAAATAAGTTACTGGTGTATTTTCCAAGGTTAACACTTGTCTATCCAACTACCAAAGACTGTAATTCCTTTCCATATTAAATATTTGCAAGGGTTGGAAATTCAGCTGGGAACTTGCACAGGAAATAAGTTGGCTGTGCGTATCTATCATTCAGAATGAGTGCAACCAGGAGATGAGAGAAGAACATTAAAAAATTTGAGTGCAGAAAGGTGTGACAAGATTTTAGGCTATCGGTGCCCTTGTTGGTGTTACTTATATACGGCCAATGTCATACCTAACCTGGCAATGGCTGAACCTGAAATTACATAGCCAAGGAACAATGTGGTGAATTAAAAGGGGTGTGGAGACTTGGGAGTGGGGACATTCATGGATTACCCGCACCCTGACCTAAACATCAGCTGGTCCCTCGCCAGCGTGAAATCCGGCTGCCCCACCACCCCCCAAACATATTAGATTCACAGGACAGCAGAAAGTGAGGACTTCAGATGTTGGAGAGTCAAAGTCGAAAAACGTAGTGCTGGAGAAAGCACAGCAGGTCAGGCAGCATCCAAGGAGCAGGAGAGTCAACGTTTTGCGCATAACCCTTCACAGAAACGTACAGCATAGAAATAGAACCTTTCATCTGACTTATCCATTCTGACCATGTACCTTAAACTAATCAAGTCCCATTTGTCAGCATTTGGCTCATAAACTCTTTCGATTCATCTACCCATCCAGATGCCTTTTAAATGTTGTCATCATACCAGTCTCCACCACTTCCTGTGGCAACTCATTCCATACACGCACCACACTCTACATGAAAATGTTGCTCCTTAGGTCTCTTTTAAAACTTTTCCTCTCTCATGTGACCCTCTAGTTTTGGACTCCCCTACCCGGGGGAAAAAAAACCTTGACTATTTACCCTATTTATGCCCCTTCTGATTTTATAAGCCTCTACAAGGTTCCCTCTCAGCATCCAAGGCTCCAGTCTATCCAGCCTCACTATATAGCTCAAACTAGCAAGATCTTTATAAATCTTTTCTGTACCCTCCTCAATTTCAACAGGATCTTTCCTATAGCAGGGAGACCAGAATTGAATACAGCATTCTAAAAGTGGCCTAATCAATGTCCTGTACAGTTGTAACATAACCTTCCAAATCCATGATATTTTAATGAGCGCAGGCTTGGACTTCAACACCAAAAGGGAGAAGGTCCATCTCCAGAGAGCCAAGCTAACCGACTGGCAAGGCCATAGATCAACTAGGAGAAAGTGAGGACTGCAGAGGCTGGAGACCAGAGTTGAAAAGTGTGGTGCTGGAAAAGCACAGCAGGTCAGGCAGCATCTGAGGAGCAGAAGAATCAACGTTTCGGGCATAAGCCCTTCTTCAGGCCATAGCCTCAGCAATACAGTACCGAGATGGCCCTCAACAGTGCCAAATAAGAATAAATACTGTCTCCTGATCTATAAGGAAATCCAAAGATGTTGAGTGAAACCAGCAAGGAGAATCCAATAAGGGGGTGGTGGGGAGACTGGGGTTGGAGAAGCTAGTGATATTGTCATGGACTAGCCAGACACTCAAAACATTCTTATGCAGACAGCCCAGACCATAACTTTGCAATTTGTTTCAGTAAGTGTGCAGTGAAAATTATCCAGAGTAAGTTAGCAAGGTTGACTACCAGGTTTTAAAACAGACAAAAATTTATTCAAAAAATTGCACAATGAATCACAAAGAACAGAATAAAGAACCCATACAGAACTCAGCCTATTCAAACTAGACTTAATTATGCTGTTTTGAATATACATAACAGTCCACTAAGCAAACTCCCTTAAAACACAGTAAAAAAAACAGTAGAACAGATGCTTACAGGTTGAAGTTAGAAGGGCAGAAAGAGAGAGAGAATTTCCACACAGCTCACTATTGAACTCCTAACTAGTTTTGGACTGAACTGTTCAGCTAGAGAGCTGACCACTACCCTTTCATTATTCAGGTCATTTCTAAAACATGACCACTTAGACTTGAAGTCTTATCTGTTTACATATAAACAAAAAGACCTCTCAAAATCCTTTTCATCTCTGGACCAAATTAGTCTAATCGGTGCCTGGCCCGTTTATGATCCCTCTGAAAAAAAATCAAGGACACAGTAACCTTGAGAAAAGGAACAGCTTTTAGAAAAAAAGGGAGCAGCTTTGTGACAGTATCATCACTTTAAGAGTGGTGTCCCTTTAAGAATCTCAGCATGAAAATGGGCCAGGTACCTGGCTGTCATCAAATGAGTAGAAACCACAGCTATTCTGCAATGTCATACGCTAGACAAAAGATGTGTCTAGAGGTTACTCTGTATAGCCCATTTCAGATTAGCTGTAAAAAAACACACCAAAGATCTTTGAAAACAGAATTCACAAACCTCATTTGTGTTATGTTTAGATAATATAAAGTTAAGTTATGGGATAGAGGGGGACATGAATTTGGGGGGAGTGTGTTCCTGATGGGGACAGGGGACATAGCCGATGCCCCTGCTCTTGCTGAGCAATAGCACATGCTCACCTAGCTTCTGCCTTCCCCTGCAGCCGAGATGAAATGAAACTTGAAGTGGCAGTAATCGGTCAGGTCTCAACATGTCTAAGGACAGTACGGGCTGTCCTCTACAATATGGGGAACTGATTGGGATAGGCAGAATGGTGGTACTCAGGCCATTTGCTTTATTAAACATGCCTCACACACACACCAGCAAAGGAGCACAGGTTACCATAAAGTTCAACCTAATGTTTCCCCACCTGAAATGATAAACCCTTACCTTTTTTGTAAGCAATGTTCCTTAAAAAACATGTCTACGTGCGGCAATTCCAATGCACTCTTTACGGTTATGATACCATTTCTCATATTGCAAGTAAATGCAACCAGCAAATTAGATGGCAGTTCAAATAGACTAACTCAGTTTCAATGAACTTTTGTATAAATACAATTCTCTCTTTCCTTTGTGTGGTGTTTGCACATTCTCCCCGTGTCTGTGTGGGTTTCCGTCAGATGCTCCAGTTTCCTCTCACAGTCCAAAGATGTGCCGGTTAGATGGAATGGCCATGGGAAATTGCCCATAGTGTTCAGGGAAGTACATCCAGGTGGATTGGCCATGGGAAATACAGGATTGCGGGACGGGGTATAGGGTTGGGTCTGGGTGGGATGATATTCAGAGGGTTGATGCAGACTCAATGGGCCGAATGGCCTATTTCCGCACTGAAGGGATTCTTTTTTACACCCTCAGCATATCTTAAAATACCAACAGCCAGTGTATGGTGTCCATTTGTGTGAAGAGAGCTCCCACAAGACACCAATGTCAGGTATAATCACCATAGCCATACCGGACCATAGCAATGCTCTCTCATTAGAGAGAGATGACTTGTGGTGGTTTAACTTGAGGGTCACTACATCTCAGGCAAGTTGAGGGGTTGAGAAGGAGAGTCCTTTATGGTAACCTCAGCTGGTGTAGGAATTGAATCCATGCTGATGGCATCACTCACTTGCCACCCAGACAACTGACCCTCCAATCCAATGTAGTGACATTGATTGAGACACAGTATAGCCCAGAAATCTATTTTTTTATTCACTCACAGGATGTGGACATCTCTGGCTCGGCCAGCATTTATCACCCGTCCCTAATTGCCCAGAGGGCAATTAAGAGCCGACCACCTTACTCTGAACCTGGAGTCACATGTAGGCCAGGACAGGTAAGAATGGGAGATTTCCTTCCCGAAAGGGCATTAATGAACCAGATGAGTTCTTTCGACAATAGCTTCATGTTCACCTTTAGAACCTAATTCCAGATTTTGAGTTTTTCTATTGAAATCAAATTCCACCATCTTCCGTGGCAGGATTTGAACCCATGTCTGGTGAACATTATTGGAGTTTCTGGATTAATAATTGAGTGATAATACCACTCAGCCGTTGCCTCCCCATTGGGAGCCAAGAGGACTTACTGTCGTCTTTTCCAAAAAAGTGTGAAGGGAACATTTGTGTCTATCTGCTCAAGTAGTTGGAGCCTTGGTTTAACATGTCATTTGAAAGATGGTTCTCCCTTAATGCTGCATTGGAATACCTTTTTGACCAAGTCTCTAAACATAGGCTGCCTATTGAGACATGATTGACATCCCTGATGAAAGACTTTTGCCCGAAATGTCGATTTTCCTGCTCCTCGGATGCTGCCTGACCTGCTGTGCTTTTCCAGCACCACTCGAATCTAAAAGGCATGATTGACATCTCTGTGGACTCAGTCAACACTTCTGCTGTTCTCTCTGTGCAACTTTGCAGAATGCGATACAGTTTGATTTGATTTCTGTTTGCTCTCTGTATATGAAAGCATAATAATTTTCTGCAGCAACATTGCCATATTGAACTTCTTGCTCCAGTTTACGGAGAATATGCATTCCAACGGCCTTGCACAAATCTCATTGTAATGCAAAGCTGTTTCTGAGGTGTTTCCATCTGCCTGAACCAGGAAGGTGATGTGTGCGGTGTCACCTCCAAGAGATAATGAAAAAGCCATGTGTTCATGTCCAAAGTAATTGTGACAAAGCAGCATCTCAGTACTTCCTGATTCCCTTAATAAAGGTGAAATTATGCGACTGTGCTGTTTCAAATCATGCCAAGATCTCGGTGTCAGAATCCATCACATCAGGATGGCTGCACATTTTTCTTCACTCGGTGAATCTTTGATGCGTCAGTGTTGATTTGACTTCAGGAACCTGGTGCATCATGATGTTCTGTCGCTTAAATCAAGACCTGATGGTGGGGCTGGGTAAATAGCTTTAGACAGCAAGGTTGGGAGAATTTACCCAACCTTGGACACATGCAATAAGAATCTTAATGAAGCACTGCCATTTTGAATGGTCTGAATATTGGTCATGGAAGCAGAAGGAATAACTGAGAGCACCGTAAACAGAATCTTCGAAGCATAACTGCTCAGAGGCAGCAGTAAATGAGGAGTTAGTAGAGGCCACCAATAAATAAGGGAGTAAAGGCAAAATACTGGAAATCTGAGGGAAACACAGAAAATGCGGGAGAAATTCAGCAGGTTTTTTAAAATTAATTTGTGGGAAGTGGGTGTCGCTGGCTGGGCCAGCATTTATTCCCCGTCCCTAGTTGCCCCTTGAGAAGGTAGTTTTGAGCTGCCTCCTGAACATGTATGGGTTGACAATGCCATTAGGGGGGTAATTCTGACCCAAAATTGTGACCCAGCGACACTGAAGGAATAGTGATATATTACCAAGTCAGGATGGTGAGCGGCTTGGTGGGGAACTTAAAGGTGGTGGTGTTCCCGTGTATCTGCTGCCTTTGTCCTTCTAGAGGATGGTGGTCATGGGTCTGGAAGGTGCTGTTTGAGAATCTTTGGTTTTGCACCATTTGCAAACAGCGTTAACCTTTCAAGTTCAGTATGAGTCTCCTTCAGAACTCAAAGGTGTTAGAAAGTGTATCCTATTTAATTCTTTAAACTCCTCCCCATCTGTCATAAAAATTATAAAGCTTATTTTCCAATACTTTCCAGTTCTGTCGAAGAGTTAGACTGAACTCCAAACGTTAACTCTTATTCTTCTCTCCACAGATGCTGCCAGTCCTGCTGAGTTTCTCCAATAAATAGGGGCGGTTTTGTGGCACAGTGGGTTCTGTCCCTGCCTCTGATCCAGTAGCCCTCTGGTTCAAATCCCTACTCCAAGATTTGCTGGTCAGGAAGATGAGCTCTTAATGTGGTAAAAAGTTGCGTTTCAACATGTTAAACCTTTCCAGTGTGCATCACTGACAGGCAGAAAGAACAGAAAGGAAATTCCCAATTGATGGAAAGAATTTAGACTTTCCCAGCACGTTCCACAGCTCCAAGTTATAACACACATCATACAACCACAGCAAACCAGGCTCATTGAGGGGGCCAGGTTTACTCAGATGGTTAGATGGAGGAAGTGAATGACATTGGCGCCAATAGCACATTCCGACTCTGCCCTAGAATAGTTGGACTTGGAGACTTCATTCTTGTGCTATCCATGTTGGAGATCTTGGTGCTATATGTCTGATCTGCCCGTGTGTCCAGAACTGAATGAGATGAAGACAAAAGGAGCAGTAATAAGCCATTCAAGCCATTGGGTCTGCTCCACCATTCAGTGAAATCGATCACGCTGTCCTTTCGGTAGGTTACCATTTTGCAACTTTGTTCCTAACAGTACTGTGGCTCACCCTACACCCATGGACTGCAGCAGTTCAAGAAAGCAGCTCACAACCCACCTTTTACAGGGAAATTACAGACAGCCAATAAATGTTGGGCTAGCCGGTAATCCAGTTTCTTTTCTGTATTTACTCATGGGTTGGAGATGTCACTGGCTGTCCCTAGATCCCCTGAGAACGTGGTGAGCTGCCTCTTTGAATTGCTGCAGTCCTGTGGTGTAATGCCTTTTGGGAGAGAATTCCAGTATTTTGGCGCAGAGACTCAGAAGGAACGGCGATACATTTCCAAACCAGGATGCTGAGTGGCTTGGAGGGGAACTTGTATTTAACTCCTCCCCATTGGTCAAAAATATTAAAAAGCATATTTTCCAACACCTTTCAGTTCTATAGAAGAGTTAGTCTGAACTCCAAATATTAACTCTGGTTCCCCTCTCCACAGTTGCTGGGAATATTTCAAGCATCTGCTGTACTTAGTCCTTTGAGATAGTAAAGGTCATGGGTTTGAAAGGTGGAATTATTAAAAGAAATGAAAAATTCGTGGAAGATTTAGGGAAGGGCACCAGTAAATGAGCTGATTTATTTATTAAAGGTGATGCAGGTGAGTTAATGAAGGCCTTTAAAATTCTGACGATATTTCATGTTCTCATTAATGTGGACAATTCAGTGCCTGAGAAATTTAATAAAGGATCCAGCGGAGCCTTCTTTTCCAAAAAATGATGGGAATATAAAGTGTAGTGACTGCAAGCATTCGTTGAAGCAAAGAGGATAGATGTGTTTCAGAGAAAGCCAGTTAAACAGTGGAGGACAAAGGAGCAGAAATACATATTTCAGAAGGTTTAGGAGGCTAAGTGAGTCAAGAATGCCAATTGGGCCACATTTTAGAGCTGCAAATGTCTATCTACACCTAAGAAACAAAAATGTCAAATGTGAA
This sequence comes from Chiloscyllium punctatum, assembly GCF_047496795.1. Lineage (NCBI taxonomy): Eukaryota > Metazoa > Chordata > Chondrichthyes > Orectolobiformes > Hemiscylliidae > Chiloscyllium > Chiloscyllium punctatum. The sequence continues at coordinate 17,300,634 of NC_092771.1, read as the reverse complement.
TAAAAAGTAATTTGTCAGCAACTAAATGACTCAGACTGTCAGTCGGAAAATTACTTTACCATCTGCTGTGGTAGGATTTGAACCCAGGTCTCCAGAACATTAGCTGAGTTCCTGGAGTAATAGTCAAACAATAATACACAAGGCCATTCCCTGCTTCCTGACAAAGGGCTTTAGCCCGAAACGTCAATTTTCCTGCTCCTCGGATGCTGCCTGACCTTCTGTGCTTTTCCAGCACCACTCTGATCTTGACTCTAAGCTCCAGCATCTGCAGTACCCATTTCTGCTGAGGAAAATTATTTCCCTACCTTGTTCCCTACCTTATGCTCCCTTAACCATTTCTATTGTCTTATGAGAATCATACACGCACAGGACATTTGGTCTTTTAAAAGCTATTGCTATGTTCGGTGCAGTTATGTCGCATGACGAACTTTCAGTCAGTCCTTTTAAAACTGGATACTTCTGAGCTGTGAAGATGGTTGCCAACTGTTATGTCACTTTTGACATTTGGACAACAGACAATACCAACTAAAATACAAACACAGAGACTGTGTTTAATTTACAAGCAAGATACTGCGTGAATGCTGGAAATCTGAAGTAAATACAGAGAAGGCTGGGGAAACTCAGCAAGTCTAGTTTATGAGTCTGGTATGACCCTTCTTCAGCACTATGTTTAGAACTGAAGATGCTGCCAGACCTGTTGAGTTTCTCCAGCTTTCTCTCTGTTTGTTTTCGCTTTCCAGCATCCTCAGTATCTTGCTTTTAAGACACTAGTGAATCTCTCATGAGACCTTAATTAAATATGAACAGGGGTGAGGGTACCTCACATCCATCTGTGGAGTTGTTGTGAAAAGCCTCTTTGTTTGTAGATGAGTCAGTACCTGAACACCATGTTGATGGCAGACTACCCTTTTCTGTGTTTCTGTTTAGACACAAAGGAAGATCAAAACTCAATGACCACAATCAACTTCCCATTGCACCACCTTAGTATTGTCTAAACAAACCCGGCTGCACACACCTCAGGAGTGTTAACATAACTGTCTCATGATTGGCAAAGATAACTGCAAGCTCTTTCCAATTGTGATTGGCTGCCTGCATGATAATTTTGGGTGTGGGAATGTTCTCGTACTGAAGTTGCTGTAAGCAAGCTCTCATTCTCTCAGAGGACAGTGAATCTGTGGAATTATTGACTGCAGTGGGCTGAGAGGTTGAGTTGTTAAGTGTATTCAAGGCTGAGATAGACAGACTTTTTAATCAGTCAGGGAATCAAGGGTTAGTGGCAGGAAAGTAGAGGTAAAGATTATCAGATCAGCAATGATCTCATTGAATGATGGAGGAGACTCAATGGGCTGAATGGTCTACCTCTGCTACCATGTCATGGTCCAGGGTTGATGTCTATGTCTTCCTCAAATATACCATCATGAGCATCGTGTAGAATATTATCAATTGTCAATGCCCTCAGAGGGCTCTAGATCCATGGTCATTGGGATTAGGATCATTCAGTTCCCTCCAAGGACTTCCGAAATGGTGCTTAACCTCAGCTACAGAGAAGAGCCGTACGCAATCTTCATCAGGAATATCCTGGACAACTTCCAGGCTCATTCAGTCTGGACCTACTGGATTTTTCCCATCAATCCCTTTGATAGCTTCACTTACTACCCCTTACTCCATCAGTTTCATCAGGAACCCATCATCCCTTTGAACAGTGTTTTTGATGAATTTGTAAAGGTTCACTTCATAATTCAGGATGGGCAATTGATTATGAAAATTCTGGTCCAGTTCCTCTTTGGTCATGAAGTTATGGATGATGTCTCCATTGGCAAATTGGCATCCAATAATGTAATAGAGTAGCTACATTGCTCTGAATAGGGATTTCTAGGCTGCTTCGTGTTAGTATTGCCCTTATTATTCTTTGTCTTTCTTGTCCTGTCAGAACCCTGCAACAGATTAGGGAGACTTGTCCCCAGCTTATTAACAAAACAATAATGCTGTCCATAAACTCAATGCTGAGAAGCCTGGTTTGAGGACTCCACAAACATAAGACCAGCAGACATAGGAGTGGAACTAATGGCCATTTGTCCCATCGAGTCCACTCTGCCACTGAATCATGGCTGATAGGCATTTCAACTCCACTTACCAGCACTCTCCATATAGCCCTTAATTCTTTGCGAGAGTAAGAATTTATCAATCTCTGCCTTGAAGACATTTAACGTCCCGGCCTCCACTGCGCTCCATGGCAATGAATTCCACAGGCCCACCACTCTCTGGCTGAAGGAATGCCTTCTTAGTTCTGTTCTAAATTGACCCCCTCTAATATTAAAGCCTAATGGAAACAACTTCCCAGCATCCACCCTTTCTAATCTGGTAAGTTTCTATTAGGTCTCCCCTCAACCTACTAAGCTCTAATGAATACAATCCCAGGATCCTCAGCCATTTATCGTGTGTTCGGCCTACCTTTCTAACATTGCATTAGAAGGCTGGCTCAGCAACACCCTGTTGTTTAGGGGTTGCTGGACAGAGGCTTATTCAGCTCCTTTGGATGTGGGATTCTATCTTTGGAGTTGTCCCCCTGTGGCTCAGTTTCAGAAACACACCTTCTGTGGGAAGATCCTGTGCCACTTTGAGCACCCATAGGAACTCTGCAATGCTCGATACTTGTCTGAGATTCGCTTAGCTGACTTAAGAGTAAAAAGCCTTGCAATTTATTTGGTGACAACACAACAGCTGTTACATTCTATTTCTAGCTCTGGAAAGACATTGATTTCTTCATCTGTCCGTTCTGCCCAGCAGCTGTTTTGTGTGCTGCCAGACATCTCTTGTTGCCCAGGTTTACACATCTGGATCATTCACCTGGTCCCAAGTCCAGGGATTGTACTTAATCACCGCAGGAGAACCATGACAGTCATCGGTCGTCAGCTTGACTGAGAACTAAACCCTGAAACTAGCTGCAAGCAGGCAAAGTACTTAAACTGATTCAGTTTCAAGTTTACCAGCAAACTGACCTCCAAGATACTCAGCTGCAAGAGATTTCACAATTTTCTTTGAATCCTTTAATTTACAACGTCAACTTTAAGAAACCATTGTGTTATCAAGTAGGAAACCAGAAATCATAAAACAAAGATGGAATAAATGACAATCTCTAAAAATAAATCTAAAAGTGTGTGTGTGAGTCTATATGTGTGTGTGTGTGTGTGTGTGACACGTGTGTGTCAGTGCATGTGTATGTGTGAGAGTGCATACGCCTGTGTGTATATATGTGCATGATTCAATGTTTAATGTTTTGAAATTCAGGTTAACTGTTTAAGATTTTATATAATCTTTTATCATTAAACTCACAAAAGTTTGCTGCTGAATTATTTAATTGGAACACCAGTAGAACAGAATCAAATCCCTACAGTGTGGAAACAGACCATTCGGCCCAACAAGTCCACGCCAACTCTCTGAAGATCATCCCACCCTCACTGCCTATAAAATCTCACAAAAGCTTGCAGCTGAATTGCTTAATTGGAATACACACTCCAAAGGTAAAAGACTTTCAATATGAAAGTGTTGAATATATTCAGCAAGAGAGCACATGCATTCTGTCTGTGACAGAATTCTGTGACCTTGCACTTCTGTGACAGTTGTGTCAAATTTCATTTCCTGCTTCAATCAGAAGGCAAACAAGCAAAAATATCATGAATTCTTACCCAGGAATTTAGGAAAGCAACTTCATCTTCATAAATTTCTATTCAAGCTTGCAAAAGAATCAGGGGACAGTAAATGTTAAGCCATTCAAAAAATATTATGCAAACAAATTTCCCAAAGCATATTTTGATCTGACTTTCCAACTTGGACACAATGTTATCATGCAACTTCAGTACAACACATCCAGTTTTAATTGTCTGGCTCAATATGCCAATTGATGTTTAATAGCATCATTGGCACGTTTATGTGTGTCTCCAACTGCAGGACGACCCTGAACAAATCATGTAGTTTGTTCTCAGGGTTAGAGTAACGTGGCTGTCCTCAATACTACAGGATGTGGTCATAATAACTTGGTTGTAAACAAGGTCGAAAAATTGTGCCAACATAACTTTACACAGATGGTGACCATTGTAAGAATGCATCTACTGTATCTTCAGGCTCCCTGCTGCTTACTTGACAAGGAATTCAATTACAGCCCTTCATGTTAGTTTGTAGGTTTGCATTTCTAATTTGTGGTTTCCTAATAAGTTTGGAATACTGTGGGATCAGACTTGTCCTTCTACATTTTACTAAGTAACAAACCTGCGACTGTGATTAGTGCCCAGGTGTTTCTTGACTCGGTTTTTCATCAATACTCCTTAATAGAAATGCTTAGAGCAGCCTGTCTATAGAAATCTAATTCAATTTCCAGTATTTTCTCACCGGGATCCGATTATAATTCCCACAGGATCTTTCATTATCTTATCCAGCAACTCTGTATGGATACCACAGGCCTGGCTGTGAAAGTCTGCCTTTATGCAGCTGCTCATGCCTTTTCAGCCATCTTACATCAGCCCCAGGCAGCCATTTTATGTCAACTTTAAGTATGGACAGCTGCAACATTGTATTTGCGATTCTTTCACATTAATTTCTTTTCAATCATTCTAAAGGATGTGCAAGCTGCTGGAAAGGCGAGAATTTGTTGCCCAATCCCTGATTTCCCTTGAGAAGATGGTGATAGTGAACTGCCTTCCTGAACAGCAATAGCCTTTTCTGGCAGATGCCATCATAGTGGGAGCTGCAAGGCCTTTACCCGCGAAGTGAGGGAACAGCGATGTAGTTCCAAGTCAGGATGGTGTGTACGCGAAGGGGATGGGTGTGGAAATTGCGGCTGGTGGTGTCCCCATGCATCTGTGACTCTTTCCCACCTCAGTTGACACCATGAGTTTAGAAAGTACTTCTGAGATTACCTGCAAATGTTCATCCTTTCTTCAGCGTACCCCAGGTTGAACAGCTCTCACACGGCACAAAACACATTTTCCTTCACTTCTTAAGATGAAGGAACTGACACCTCTCTTTTGGAAGTATGGGCATGTGCTTTATTTAACTTGCTTGAACAAAACATGATTGAAACATATGGGACCCTGAAGGGGTTTGACAGGGTAAATGCTGAGAGGATGCTTCCCCTCATGGGAGAGTCTAGGGCCCAAGGGTATATCCTCAGAATAAAGTGGGCACCAATCTAAGACTGAAATTAGGAGGAATTTCTTTTCTCAGAGGGTTGTGTGTCCTTGGAATCCATAAGACAATGGCATGGCAGTAGTCACCAAGACAGAACAATCACTGGCTGATTAGTCTGCATTTTATACCTAACAACTGTCATGCTCAGAGAGCTGTGGGGGCAGAGTCCTGGTGTTTATTTAAGGCTGAGATGAGTAGATTCTTGATCAGTCGGGGAATCAAGAGATACAGGGAAAGGGCAGGAAAGTGGATGGAAGGACAGTCAGATCAGCCATGAATGGTGGAGCAGAAATTCACCAACGATCCTCAGACAGCATCTTCCAAACCCATTACCACTAGAAGGACAAGGGCAGCAGATACATGGGAACATCACCACCTTCCTGTTCCCCTCCATGCTGCTTACCATCCTGACTTGGAAGTATGTTGGTATTTCGGGGTCAAAATCCAGGAATTCCCTCCCTAAGGGCATTGTGAGTCAACAAGGTGGACTGCAGAGGTTCAAGAAGGCAGCTCACCCTCACCCTCTCAAGGGGCAACTAGTGATGGGCAATAAATGCTGGGCCCAGCCAGCGACACACAAATCCCACAATTGAATAAATTCAAATAAAGGTTTCAGCGCCTAAACTGCGTGCTCCTGTTCCTATTTCTTAAAATCTAAAGAATCTGATTGTAAAAAAAAACTTGGAGTTTTAATAAGTCGGATTGAATTATTTTACTCAGAACAGCATAGTATTAAATTCAGCCTGACTGTCATTGAGCTGGTTAAAATGTTCAATTGGCATGCTTAGACATGAATTAATTTTGTCATATTTTCTCTTTTACAGCAAGATTTTCAAGCTTTGATGGGGAAATGTGATTTTGCGAAACCCATAAGACAATTGCAGTAATTACCCAGACACAAAAATCACTGGCTGATTAGTCTGCATTTTATATATCACAACTGTCATGCTCAGACAGATAAAATAATACATATCATTTATTCATTCAGATGAAAGAAATTGGACAAAAATCGGTGTTGATACATATCTTTCACCCTGCATTACTCACAATGGAACCTTGTGCTGGATTTACTCATCTTCAGGCATTGTAACAACCACCTTCAAGGGTAACAGTAGATTATTTTTACTGGTCATGGAATTATTCTTATTTTGGAATAACAGGAACACATCCTAGTAATTTTGTTGCGGGCAGGCACTGTGCATATTAGATTATGTGTGGTTTCTTTTATGCATGTTGCCTCGATCAAGACTCCTCAGACAGCGAAGTAAAATCACAGTACGGCAACTGTTGGAAATCTGAGATAAAAACAACATGATCTGCAACCCAGGCTCATGCCCTCAGGGTGTGGGGTCAGCCATTTTGGACTGAGATGAGGCGAACTGGCTTTACCCAGAGAGTGGGGAGCCTGTGAAATTCTCTGCCGCAGAAAGTGATTGAGGCCAAAACATTGAATGCTTTCAAGAAGGAGCTAGATACAACAAACTACTTAAGGTGAACTGGAACCCTTGCCATAAAGGGGACGGCACAGTGGCTCAGTGGTTAGCACTGCTGCCTCACAGCACCAGGGTCCCAGGTTCAATTCCAGCCTCGGGTGACTGTCTGTGTGGAGTTTGCACATTCTCCCCGTGTCTGCGTGGGTCTCCTCCGGGTGCTCCAGTTTCCTCCCACAGTCCAAAGATGTGCAGGTCAGGTGGATTGGCCATGGGAAATTGCCCATAGTGTTAGGTGCATTAGCCAGAGGGAAATGGGTCTGGGTGGGTTACTCTTTGGAGGGTCAGTGCGGACTTGTTGGACCGAAGGGCCTGTTTCCACACTGTAGGGAATCTTAAGCTGCGAATGATTGTTGGAATTAACAGCAGGTCTGGTAGCAACCACTGGGCAAGAAAGCAGCATTAACTTGAAGTGTCAACGATGACTCCCCTTCTCCTGGCTCATCGAGCCGTACAAACATAGAAAATGGGAGCAGGTGCAGGTCAGTCAGTCCTGCTCCACCATTCAGTATGATCATGGTTGATCATCCAACTCAGTTCTCACTTCCTCCTCAAACCCTTTGATCCCTTTAGCTTAAGAACCATATCTAGCTCCTTGAAAACAGTTGGAATCTGTACTGAAAATCAGAGATGACGAGCCATCCAGACACGAAATGTTAGCTTCTTCTCTCCCCATGGGTGCTGCAGACCCACCATGATTTCCAACATTTTATTTTTTGTTTTCAGTACAGATTCCAGCTGTTTGCAAGGAGTTAGATATTGTTTTTAAGCTAAAGAGATCAAAGGATTTAAGGAGAAACTGAGAAGTGGGTTGGATGATCAACCAATGATCATACTGAATGGCAGAGCAGGTTTGAAGGGCTGAATGGCCTACTCCTGGCCTTCTGGTTGCCCAATTATAGGAATGATATCATTAATCTGTACCGAAAACAAGAAAACAAATCAGAGTTGACAAGTCATCTAGACTCGAAATGTTAGCTTGCTCTCTCTCCATGGGTGCTGCCTGACCCATCGTGATTTCCAGCATTTTTTGTTTTCAGTACACATTAATGATGTCATTCCTATAACAGGACGACCAGAACTGAACACTGTATTCCAGAAGAGGCCTCACCAACATCCTGTACACCCTCAACATGATGCCACAACTCCTGGACTCAAAGCAATGAAGGCAAACATGCTCACCAACATCTCAACCACCCTGTCTACAGGTGACACAAACTTCAAAGAATTATGAACCTGAACCCCTGGATCTCTCCGTTCTACAGCACTACTCAATGCCCTACTTTTGATTGTGTAAGTCCTGCCTTTGTTTGTTCACCAAAATGCAATAGTTCACATTTATGAATTGCAACTACTGAGGATACAGATGCAACACAACCTACCGCACAGGCTCATCCACATATTCATAAGTTCTTATCTCTTTTTTATTCATGTTTTCTTTATTTAGGTACAGGATGTAGACGTCACTGGCTCAGCAGCATTTATTGCCCAGAGGGCAGTTAAGACTCAACCATATTGCTGTGGGCCTGGAGTCACAATATAGTTTAGACCAGGTAAGGATGGCAGTTTCCTTCCCTAAAGAGTATTAGTGAACCAGGTGGGTTTTTCCAACAATGGATACGTGGTCATCATTAGACTCTTAATTCCAGAGTTTTTATTGAATTTAAATTCTACCATCTGCCCTGGTGGGATTCAAACCTGGGTGCCCAGACCGTTCCCTGGATCTCTGGAGTAAGAGTCCAGGATAATACCACTGGGCCACCACCTCCCCACATATGTATCGTCATACATATGATTTCAAAGTGCTAGTTAATTTAATAGTGGAACAAAGGTAGTGCCTTTTGCAACTTCAGAGCATCTCAAAGCACAGTATAGTCAATGAGGTACAGGTCATTCTGCTATAAAATAGACAACAGACAATAGACAATAGATGCAGGAGTAGGCCATTCTGCCCTTCGAGCCTGCACCGCCATTCAATATGATCATGGCTGATCATTCCTAATCAGTATCCTGTTCCAGCCTTATCTCCATACCCCTTGACTCCACTATCTTTAAGAGCTCTATCCAATAATGTGCTTTGTTAACACAAATTCGCTGGAATGTGATTGATGAATTGGGGGACATTGTGTCTAAAGGTCAAACTTTTAAAAAGTGTGTTGGCTGTAATGTGATTACCTCGCCAACATTTTTAGCACTGTTTCTAAAGTGGGATCTTTCTATAACATGGGGTTCCACAAGAACTCAACCATCATAACTACCTGTAGATTGAAAGTGTCATTGCTACCCTACCATCCATCCAACTGCTTCAACTTTGCTTCAGCTTAAAAATAAATTTGGACCTAATTTGTACATATTGTGGGAAATCAATGAATCTTCAGAAAATTAGATTTCTCTCAAACCAGTTTAGAAAGTGTTTGTTCAGCCTTGGTTCAAAACAATTGAAACAATTTGTGGTGAAGTCCGAAAGTGGAATAACTGGATAGCCGCCAACATTGTTGAAGTTAAAAATCACACAACACCAGGTTATAGTCCAGCAGATTTAATTGGAAGCACACTAGCCTTTGGAGTGACGCTCCTTCATCAGGTGATTGTCACCTGATGAAAGAGCGTCGCTCCGAAAGCTAGTGTGCTTCCAGTTAAACCTGTTGGACTATAACCTGGTGTTGTGTGATTTTTAACTTTGTACACTCCAGTCCAATATCGGCATCTCCAAAACATTGTTGAAAGGTGTGTTGCTGCAAAAGCACAGCCGGTGAGGCAGCATCCAAGGAGCAGGACAGTCAACGCTTCAAGCATAAGCTCTTCATCAGGCAAGTGGGCAATCCTCGTATTCACCTAGCTCCCAAAACTACCAACTACTCCGCCATAAATGCTCTCCACGCAGACAGTGTGTAGAATATCATAAAAAGTGATTGAGTCCAAAGCATTGAATGTTTTCAAAGAGGAGTGGAAAAGAAATGGGAACAGGGTTACTGAGTTAAATGGTCAGCCATCAACCTATTGAATGCCAGAAGAGGCTCAACGGGCCAAATGGCTTATTCCTGCTCCTATTTTCTATGTATCCATGGGCCTATCCCAAGGTAGAAGCTCTGTTTTATTTCTGTGACACTTCATCAAGCTTTATTCCAGTCAAGAATAGTTTAATTGATGGGGATGAACTTATGATATGAATGTCTTGCAAAATATTAAAGATGGATTTGTTAGGATTGGCCACTGGGACTGGAAGTGGGGGTGGGCATAAAACATATAGAATCACGGCAGTGTGGAAACAGGCCCTTCAGCCCAACAGGTCCACACCCACCCTCTAAAGAGTAACCACCTCAGATCCATTACCGTACCCTATTATCCAAAATTTACCCCTGACTAATGCATCTAACCTACACATCCTTGAATACTAGGGGCAATTTAGCATGGGCAATTCACCTGACCTGCACATCTTTGGACTGTTGGACGAAACCAGAGACCCCGGAGGAAACCCACGCAGACACAAGGAGAATGGTTTCCTGCCATTGTCCTATTGCTGTGGAACTTTCCCAGCCAAACATTCCAGGGTGGAATTCTGATGTTATTCTTAACTCACATTCGTTTACATCCAATTTGTCGTTCCCTGTTTGATTGTGTGGGTCTGCTAACTAATCTTAGCTTGCTGTGTTTGATTGACTAAACCTGGGAGTGGACTCAGAGCAAAGTGAACTGACAACACAGAATTAAGTAGAAACTGAACTGTTGGCAGGACAGATAATATTTTAACTGCAAAGATATTGTAAGGCGCTTGTAAATAGGTTTGTTATACACTTGGAATAGAGTGTCATCTCTGCATTGCTTTGAGGTATATGGTAGGTACAATAGCCAGCATTTTGTCACTGTCAAAGTTGCCCATGCAGCGGCCTCCAGTATCAAGGAGAAAGCCTACCTACAGAAGCTTCGAAAAGCCATTGGAACCAGAGACATAATGGGCCTCAGGTAAGAAATACTGTCCCAAATGTTCCATTATCCATCAGTTCCAGTTTCATCCACTTCCAATGGCTGCCATCCAAGATTTCTTCCCTACCCCACTACCAGACATCACCTCCGCTACTCCACTCTTGAGGATACCTCCATTTTGAGGCACCTTCTGAATCTCCTACTCGCCTCAGCAACTACCCACCTCTCCAAGTGGGGCATGTTGAGGTTTCAAAGATGCCAGCCACTGCCAGGTGACCGCCTCCACTCTTCCACACAATCCCCAAATCAGGTGCTAAGCCCAGGGGCAATCATTTAAGAGACTTGGTCCAGGAAACGAATCAAAACATAGGTTACCTGATAGCGAGTTGTGGGCTGGGAAGACCATCATTACCTTGTGGTCAGGATCCCACACCATGCACAGGGCAAGGACCTTGTGAGAAGGTTGTATGAAACTTCAAAAAGCGAAGTTAAAAATTTCATTGGCACGGCTGAAAAGGGGTGGCACGGTGGCTCAGTGGTTAGCACTACTGCCTCACAGCGCCAGTGATCCGGGTTCGATTCCACCTTTGGGCGACTGTCTATGTATTCTCCCTGTGTCAGCATGGGTTTCCTTCAGGTGCTCCGATTTCCTCCTACAGTCTGATGATGTGGGGGTTAGGTGGACTGGCCATGCTAAACTGCTCATAGTATCTAGGGATGTGCAGGCTAGGTATAATTGCCACGGGAAATACAGGGATAGGATTGGGAGGTAGGTCTGGGTGAGATGCTCTTTGGAGGATCGGTACGGACTTGATGGGTTGAATGGCCTTCCACACTATAGGGATTCTATATTGAGTCTTCACTCAGGAGTATTTCCTTTCTCTCATAGGAATGACCAGCTGGTTTTGTCCAATAATAATTGCCCCCGAACTGAGTCCTTGCCAGGCCATTTCAAAGAACTGGACTGGAGTCACATGTAAGTCAGAGCAGGTAAGGACGGGCAGATTGGTTAGTGGTTAGTGGCACAGTGGTCAGCACTGCTGCCTCACAGCGCCAGAGACCTGGGTTCAATTCCCGCCTCAGGCGACTGACTGTGTGGAGTTTGCACGTTCTCCCCGTGTCTGCGTGGGTTTCCTCCGGGTGCTCCGGTTTCCTCCCACAGTCCAAAGATATGCAGGTCAGGTGAATTGGCCATGCTAAATTGCCCGTAGTGTTAGGTAAGGGGTAGATGTAGGGGTATGGATGGGTTGTGCTTCGGCGGGGCGGTGTAGACTTGATGGGCCGAAGGGCCTGTTTCCACACTGTAAGTAATCTAATCTAATCTAATCTAAAAAGAGATAGAGAGAAAGAGAGAGAGAGAGGCAGGGTTGGAAAGGTGGGGACTTCACAGTACCTGCACATGATATAAACCCTCATAAGTTTCAGTCCTTCATCACAAACCAGCTGTCCGTCCAACTGAGCGAAATGAACGCCATACATGTCAATCCATGCATTGACTGAATAAGAAAAGGTATCCGAATTAATGCAGCTCTAATCCCTGTCAAATAGAACACACTTCATTGATATGCAGCATGTTATTTGGAATAAGAGCCTCACAAATCATACATTTAATTACCTGTATTGGTTGGAGAATCACATCTTTAGCTCAGTACATCAAACAGCTATAGCTTGTAACAAAGACAGAAATGTTCGGAAAAGCTCAGCAGGTAAGTGAAGAGGAAACAGCGTCAACATTTCTGAAGAAATGTCACTGGATCTGAAACGTTAACTCTGTTTCTCTCTCCACAGAGCTGCTGAGTTTTTTTTTACAGCAAGTTCTGATTTAGTTTCTGACTTCCGGCTTCTGCAGTTCTTTGGATAAAAGCAAATTATTGCGGATGCTGGAATCTGAAACCAAAAGAGAAAATGCTGGAAAATCTCAGCAGGTCTGGCAGCATCTGTAAGGAGAGAAAAGAGCTGACGTTTCGAGTCTAACTGACCCTTTGTCATCAGCTTTGACAAAGGGTAAGTTAGACTCGAAACGTCAGCTCTTTTCTCTCCTTACAGACCATGCCAGACCTACTGAGATTTTCCAGCATTTTCTCTTTTGGTTGCAGTTCTTTGGAGTTTTTTTTAGACTGTAGCTTGCAGATTTGAATCAGGCGTTATCTTATTTTAAATATGAAAGGATGAAATATTAATGTCATAAATATTCATTCGCGTTTCTATCTGGCTCATTTCTGCGGTTTACCCTTTAGCTTTGAAGGTTGTGTGTGAGGTTATTTTTCCAAGGCCCTCCTCCTTATGTGAGGTTTCACAGGAAAGGAAGAATAACACAGCAACAACTTGCAGGGGCCGAGTCGAAAATGTGTACACCCTTTCACCAAGAGGCTAAGCTGGATGTGGATTCTTGTATAATTACCAAACTGTGTTTCCCTTCCTTTGCCCTGAGTTCAATAAAGTGGGGGTGCTTGTGTTGGACTGGGGTGGATAAAGTCAGAAGTCATGCGACATCAGGTTATAGTCCGACAGGTTTATTCGAAATCATAAACTTTCGGGGGCCACTGTCCCTCTACCTGACAAAGCTGTAGCACTCTGAAAGCTTATGATTTCAAGTAAACCTGTTGGACTATAATCTGGTGTTGTATGACTTCTGACTTCAATAAAGTGGAGGTGTGTTGGGTGGGATTGGCAGGGATATTGAGATATTTTGGGATTGCACGGTACACAAGTCTGGATCTGAATAATCATCTTGCTACATTCTGGTTCTAAGACTTCAATTCTGAATTGACAAAAGGATGTTGTCAGGGTTGGAGGGTTTGAGGCTGGAGCTGTTTTCCCTGGAGTGTCAGAGGCTGAGGGGTGACCTTATAGAGGTTTATAAAATCATGATGGGCATGGATAGGGTAAATAGACAAGGTCTTTTCCCTGGGGTGGGGGAGTACAGAACTAGAGGGTATGGGTTTAGGGTGAGAGGGGAAAGATATAAAAGGGACCTAAGGGGCAACTTCTTCACACAGAGGGTGGTGTGTGTCTGGAATGAACTGCCAGAGGAAGTGGTGGAGGCTGGTACAATTACACCATTTAAAAGGCATCTGGATGGGTATATGAATAGAAAAGGTTGGACGGTTATGGGCCAGTAGCTGGCAAGTGGGACTTGATTAGGTTGGGGTATCTGGTTGGCATGGATGAGTTGGACTGGAGGGTTTGTTCCTGTGCTGAACCTCTCTATGACATTATGACTCTAATTGTTCATGTTTCTACATACGCTATTGTTGTCAACAAAACAGTTCAACCTTGGAACAAAAAGCACAGTGAGAACACTAGTACATCCTATGATTTCCCATCATTGAAGATGATGTAGACTATGAATCATGTTTGTAGACCTCTTCAACTAAATCCCAGGATTTGGCCACGGGAAATGTAGGGTTACAGAGATGGGGTCTGGGTGGGATGATCTTCAAATGATCAGTGTATAGTCTATGGGCCAAATGGCCTGCTCCCACACTGTAGGGATGCTTTAAATGAAAGGTTAGTGTTGGCTGTTACCTATGCAGTGTTGACACTGGGTCAGGGGTGACGTGTTGGCTAACATAGTGACTTAGCAGGTGCAATCGTTATATCTAATTTTACTACTTCCTGGTGCAAGTGGTCTTTTCAATGTTCTGCATGTTACTGGTAGCACACTGGTTAACACGCTTCACTTCCCATCTGCTCTCTTTAAATCTAATTGCCAACAAAACCAGGTTGTGTTTAAATAACGCATATAAAATAACAGTAGGGATAACACAGAGAGGAATTAAAGCCTCATCGTAGAATGATTCTACTTTGAATCAAATTGGTTAAAAGGCAAATGGAAAATCAACAGATAAAGAATTTGATGAAGGAAAAGTATTCCCCGTCCTGGCAATAGGTTTTTAATTCCTTTAAACTTGAGGACAATTTGGGTCGGGGAAAATAGAACAGCAATTTATTATCACGTGTATTTCTACAAAAAAAGGTGTTCAAACGTTGTCTTACCATAGCATCGAAATGAATGCGAGAAGTCATAGATAAAAGGGAAGAGTTTAATAATTGGCTCCTGGGTTCAGAGTATGCTGGAAAACTGAGCTGAAACCATCACATAGCAATAAGACCTGCACGTTGGGATGTTGGAAGACCCGCAAACCAACCCGAAGCAAGGCTCAGACCTCCAACTGGGACGAAACCTTGTGACGACATTGTTATCACATTAAAGAGGTTATTTTGTCCTTGGTTTTTGGAAAAATTGTGAAGGCAGAGGTTCTGAAGATTCTAGAGGGGTGCTAAAGAGTCTAGTGGGGTGCTGAGGAGTCTAGAGGGGTGCTGAAGAGTCTAGTGGGGTGCTGAGGAGTCTAGAGGGGTGCTGAAGAGTCTAGTGGGGTGCGGAAGAGTCTATTGGGGTGCTGAAGAGTCTAGGGGGGTGCTAAAGAGTCTAGTGGGTGCTGAGGAGTCTAGAGGGGTACTGAAGAGTCTAGAGGGGTGCTGAGGAGTCTAGAGGGGTGCTGAAGAGTCTAGTGGGGTGCTGAAGAGTCTAGTGGGGTACTGAAGAGTCTAGTGGGGTACTGAAGAGTCTAGTGGGGTGCTGAAGAGTCTAGTGGGGTACTGAGGAGTCTAGAGGGGTGCTGAGGAGTCTAGTGGGGTGCTGAAGAGTCTAGTGGGTGCTGAGGAGTCTAGAGGGGTGCTGAAGAGTCTAGTGGGGTACTGAAGAGTCTAGTGGGGTGCTGAAGAGTCTAGTGGGGTACTGAAGAGTCTAGTGGGGTGCTGAGGAGTCTAGAGGGGTACTGAAGAGTCTAGTGGGGTGCTGAAGAGTCTAGAGGGGTGCTGAAGAGTCTAGAGGGGTGCTGAAGAGTCTAGTGGGGTGCTGAAGAGTCTAGTGGGGTACTGAAGAGTCTAGTGGGGTGCTGAAGAGTCTAGTGGGGTGCTGAGGAGTCTAGTGGGGTGCTGAAGAGTCTAGTGGGGTACTGAGGAGTCTAGAGGGGTGCTGAGGAGTCTAGTGGGGTGCTGAAGAGTCTAGTGGGTGCTGAGGAGTCTAGAGGGGTGCTGAAGAGTCTAGTGGGGTACTGAAGAGTCTAGTGGGGTGCTGAAGAGTCTAGTGGGGTACTGAAGAGTCTAGTGGGGTGCTGAGGAGTCTAGAGGGGTACTGAAGAGTCTAGTGGGGTGCTAAAGAGTCTAGAGGGGTGCTGAAGAGTCTAGAGGGGTGCTGAGGAGTCTAGTGGGGTGCTGAAGAGTCTAGTGGGGTGCTGAAGAGTCTAGTGGGGTACGGAAGAGTCTCGTGGGGTGCTGAAGAGTCTAGAGGGGTACTGAAGAGTCTAGTGGGGTGCTGAAGAGTCTAGTGGGGTGCTGAGGAGTCTAGAGGGGTGCTGAAGAGTCTAGAGGGGTGCTGAGGAGTCTAGAGGGGTGCTGAGGAGTCTAGTGGGGTGCTGAAGAGTCTAGTGGGTGCTGAGGAGTCTAGAGGGGTACTGAAGAGTCTAGAGGGGTGCTGAAGAGTCTAGAGGGGTGCTGAGGAGTCTAGAGGGGTGCTGAAGAGTCTAGTGGGGTACTGAAGAGTCTAGTGGGGTGCTGAAGAGTCTAGTGGGGTACTAAAGAGTCTAGAGGGGTACTGAAGAGTCTAGTGGGGTGCTGAAGAGTCTAGTGGGGTACTGAGGAGTCTAGAGGGGTGCTGAGGAGTCTAGTGGGGTGCTGAAGAGTCTAGTGGGTGCTGAGGAGTCTAGAGGGGTGCTGAAGAGTCTAGTGGGGTACTGAAGAGTCTAGTGGGGTGCTGAAGAGTCTAGTGGGGTACTGAAGAGTCTAGTGGGGTGCTGAGGAGTCTAGAGGGGTACTGAAGAGTCTAGTGGGGTGCTGAAGAGTCTAGAGGGGTGCTGAAGAGTCTAGTGGGGTGCTGAAGAGTCTAGTGGGGTACTGAAGAGTCTAGTGGGGTGCTGAAGAGTCTAGTGGGGTGCTGAGGAGTCTAGTGGGGTGCTGAAGAGTCTAGTGGGGTACTGAGGAGTCTAGAGGGGTGCTGAGGAGTCTAGTGGGGTGCTGAAGAGTCTAGTGGGTGCTGAGGAGTCTAGAGGGGTGCTGAAGAGTCTAGTGGGGTACTGAAGAGTCTAGTGGGGTGCTGAAGAGTCTAGTGGGGTACTGAAGAGTCTAGTGGGGTGCTGAGGAGTCTAGAGGGGTACTGAAGAGTCTAGTGGGGTGCTGAAGAGTCTAGAGGGGTGCTGAAGAGTCTAGAGGGGTGCTGAGGAGTCTAGTGGGGTGCTGAAGAGTCTAGTGGGGTGCTGAAGAGTCTAGTGGGGTACGGAAGAGTCTAGTGGGGTGCTGAAGAGTCTAGAGGGGTACTGAAGAGTCTAGTGGGGTGCTGAAGAGTCTAGTGGGGTGCTGAGGAGTCTAGAGGGGTGCTGAAGAGTCTAGAGGGGTGCTGAGGAGTCTAGAGGGGTGCTGAGGAGTCTAGTGGGGTGCTGAAGAGTCTAGTGGGTGCTGAGGAGTCTAGAGGGGTACTGAAGAGTCTAGAGGGGTGCTGAAGAGTCTAGAGGGGTGCTGAGGAGTCTAGAGGGGTGCTGAAGAGTCTAGTGGGGTACTGAAGAGTCTAGTGGGGTGCTGAAGAGTCTAGTGGGGTACTAAAGAGTCTAGAGGGGTGCTGAAGAGTCTAGAGGGGTGCTGAGGAGTCTAGCGGGGTGCTGAAGAGTCTAGTGGGGTACTGAAGAGTCTAGTGGGGTGCTGAAGAGTCTAGTGGGGTACTGAAGAGTCTAGTGGGGTGCTGAAGAGTCTAGTGGGGTGCTGAGGAGTCTAGAGGGGTGCTGAAGAGTCTAGTGGGGTGCTGAGGAGTCTAGAGGGGTGCTGAGGAGTCTAGTGGGGTGCTGAAGAGTCTAGTGGGTGCTGAGGAGTCTAGAGGGGTACTGAAGAGTCTAGAGGGGTGCTGAAGAGTCTAGAGGGGTGCTGAGGAGTCTAGAGGGGTGCTGAAGAGTCTAGTCGGGTGCTGAAGAGTCTAGAGGGGTGCTGAGGAGTCTAGTCGGGTGCTGAAGAGTCTAGTGGGGTACTGAAGAGTCTAGTGGGGTGCTGAAGAGTCTAGTGGGGTACTGAAGAGTCTAGTGGGGTGCTGAGGAGTCTAGAGGGGTGCTGAAGAGTCTAGTGGGGTGCTGAGGAGTCTAGAGGGGTGCTGAGGAGTCTAGAGGGGTGCTGAAGAGTCTAGTGGGGTGCTGAAGAGTCTAGTGGGTGCTGAGGAGTCTAGAGGGGTGCTGAAGAGTCTAGAGGGGTGCTGAAGAGTCTAGTGGGGTACTGAAGAGTCTAGAGGGGTGCTGAAGAGTCTAGTGGGGTGCTGAAGAGTCTAGAGGGGTACTGAGGAGTCTAGAGGGGTGCTGAAGAGTCTAGTGGGGTGCTGAGGAGTCTAGAGGGGTGCTGAAGAGTCTAGTGGGGTACTGAGGAGTCTAGAGGGGTGCTGAAGAGTCTAGTGGGGTGCGGAAGAGTCTATTGGGGTGCTGAAGAGTCTAGAGGGGTGCTAAAGAGTCTAGTGGGTGCTGAGGAGTCTAGAGGGGTACTGAAGAGTCTAGAGGGGTGCTGAGGAGTCTAGAGGGGTGCTGAAGAGTCTAGTGGGGTACTGAAGAGTCTAGTGGGGTGCTGAAGAGTCTAGTGGGGTACTGAAGAGTCTAGTGGGGTGCTGAATAGTCTAGTGGGGTACTGAGGAGTCTAGAGGGGTGCTGAGGAGTCTAGTGGGGTGCTGAAGAGTCTAGTGGGTGCTGAGGAGTCTAGAGGGGTGCTGAAGAGTCTAGTGGGGTACTGAAGAGTCTAGTGGGGTGCTGAAGAGTCTAGTGGGGTACTGAAGAGTCTAGTGGGGTGCTGAGGAGTCTAGAGGGGTACTGAAGAGTCTAGAGGGGTGCTGAAGAGTCTAGAGGGGTGCTGAGGAGTCTAGTGGGGTGCTGAAGAGTCTAGTGGGGTGCTGAAGAGTCTAGTGGGGTACTGAAGAGTCTAGTGGGGTGCTGAAGAGTCTAGTGGGGTGCTGAGAAGTCTAGTGGGGTGCTGAAGAGTCTAGTGGGGTACTGAGGAGTCTAGAGGGGTGCTGAGGAGTCTAGTGGGGTGCTGAAGAGTCTAGTGGGTGCTGAGGAGTCTAGAGGGGTGCTGAAGAGTCTAGTGGGGTACTGAAGAGTCTAGTGGGGTGCTGAAGAGTCTAGTGGGGTACTGAAGAGTCTAGTGGGGTGCTGAGGAGTCTAGAGGGGTACTGAAGAGTCTAGTGGGGTGCTGAAGAGTCTAGAGGGGTGCTGAGGAGTCTAGTGGGGTGCTGAAGAGTCTAGTGGGGTACGGAAGAGTCTAGTGGGGTGCTGAAGAGTCTAGTGGGGTACTGAAGAGTCTAGTGGGGTGCTGAGGAGTCTAGAGGGGTGCTGAAGAGTCTAGAGGGGTGCTGAGGAGTCTAGAGGGGTGCTGAGGAGTCTAGTGGGGTGCTGAAGAGTCTAGTGGGTGCTGAGGAGTCTAGAGGGGTACTGAAGAGTCTAGAGGGGTGCTGAAGAGTCTAGAGGGGTGCTGAAGAGTCTAGTGGGGTACTGAAGAGTCTAGTGGGGTGCTGAAGAGTCTAGTGGGGTACTAAAGAGTCTAGAGGGGTGCTGAAGAGTCTAGAGGGGTGCTGAGGAGTCTAGCGGGGTGCTGAAGAGTCTAGTGGGGTACTGAAGAGTCTAGTGGGGTGCTGAAGAGTCTAGAGGGGTACTGAAGAGTCTAGTGGGGTGCTGAAGAGTCTAGTGGGGTGCTGAGGAGTCTAGAGGGGTGCTGAAGAGTCTAGTGGGGTGCTGAGGAGTCTAGAGGGGTGCTGAGGAGTCTAGTGGGGTGCTGAAGAGTCTAGTGGGTGCTGAGGAGTCTAGAGGGGTACTGAAGAGTCTAGAGGGGTGCTGAAGAGTCTAGAGGGGTGCTGAGGAGTCTAGAGGGGTGCTGAAGAGTCTAGTCTGGTGCTGAAGAGTCTAGAGGGGTGCTGAGGAGTCTAGTGGGGTGCTGAAGAGTCTAGTGGGGTACTGAAGAGTCTAGTGGGGTGCTGAAGAGTCTAGTGGGGTACTGAAGAGTCTAGTGGGGTGCTGAGGAGTCTAGAGGGGTGCTGAAGAGTCTAGTGGGGTGCTGCGGAGTCTAGAGGGGTGCTGAGGAGTCTAGAGGGGTGCTGAAGAGTCTAGTGGGGTGCTGAAGAGTCTAGTGGGTGCTGAGGAGTCTAGAGGGGTGCTGAAGAGTCTAGAGGGGTGCTGAAGAGTCTAGTGGGGTACTGAAGAGTCTAGAGGGGTGCTGAAGAGTCTAGTGGGGTGCTGAAGAGTCTAGAGGGGTACTGAGGAGTCTAGAGGGGTGCTGAAGAGTCTAGTGGGGTGCTGAAGAGTCTAGAGGGGTACTGAGGAGTCTAGAGGGGTGCTGAAGAGTCTAGTGGGGTACTGAAGAGTCTAGAGGGGTGCTGAGGAGTCTAGAGGGGTGCTGAAGAATCTAGAGGGGTGCTGAGGAGTCTAGTGGGGTGCTGAAGAGTCTAGTGGAGTGCTGAAGAGTCTAGTGGGGTACTGAAGAGTCTATTGGGGTGCTAAGGAGTCTAGAGGGGTGCTGAAGAGTCTAGAGGGGTACTGAGGAGTCTAGAGGGGTGCTGAAGAGTCTAGTGGGGTACTGAAGAGTCTAGAGGGGTGCTGAGGAGTCTAGAGGGGTGCTGAAGAGTCTAGTGAGGTGCTGAAGAGTCTAGTGAGGTGCTGAAGATTCTAGAGGGGTGCTAAAGAGTCTAGAGGGATGCTGAAGATTGTAGTGGGTGCTGAAGAGTCTAATGAGGTGCTGAGCAGTCTAGTGAGTGCTGAAGGGTCTAGTGAGGTACTGAAGATTTGAGTGGGGTGCTAAAGATTTTAATGGGGTGCTGAAGAGTCTAGTGAGGTGCAGGAGAGTCTAGTAGGGTGCTGAAGATTACAGTGAGGCTCTGAGGATTCCAGTGGGTGCTGAAGTGTCTAGTGGAGTGCTGAAGTTTCTAGTGAGGTGCTGAAGATTCTAGTGGGGTGCTGAAGATTCTAGTGAGGTGCTGAGGAGTCTAGTGAGGTGATGAAGAGTCTAGTGAGGTTTTGAAGAGTCTAATGATGTGCTGTAGAGTGTAGTTGTGGGCTGAAGATTCTAGTGAGATTCTGAGGATTCTAATGAAGTGCTGAAGAGTCTAGTGGGGTGCTGAAGAGTCTAATGAGGTACAAAAGACTCTAGTGGGGGTGCTGAGGGGTCTAGTGAGTTTCTGAAGAGTCTAGTGAGGTGTTGAAGAGTCCATTGAGGTGTTGAGGAGTCTAGTGGGGTTCTGAAGATTCTAGTGAGTTGCTGAAGATTCTAGAGGAATGCTGAAGATTCTAGAGAGGTTCTGAAGAGTCTAATGGGGTTCTGAAGAGTCCATCAAGGTTTTGACGAGTCTAGTGAGGTGCTGAAGAGTCTACTGGGGTGCTGAAGAGTCTAGTGAGGTGCTGAAAAAGTCTAGTGGGGTACTGAAGAATCTGGTGGGGGTCTGAAGAGTCTAGTCAGGTGCTGAAGAATCTGGTGGGGTGCTGAAGATTTTAGTGAGGTGTGAAGAGTCTCGTAAAGTGCTGAAGATTCTAGTGGGGTGCAGACAATTCTAGAGAGGTTCTGAAGAGTCTAGTGAGGTGCTGAAGACTCAAGTAGGGTCTGAAGAATCTAGTGGGGGGGCTGAGCAGACTAGTGAGGTGCTGAAGATTCTAGAGAGGGCTGAAGACCCCAGTGGGGGGAGGGGCTTATGAGTCTAGTGGTGTGCTGAAGAGTCTAGTGAGGTGCTGAGGAGTCTAGTGAGGTGCGAAAGAGTCCAGTAAGGTGCTTAAGGTTCTAGTGAGTTACTGAAGATACTAGTGAGATACTGAGGAGTCTAGTGAGATACTGAGGAGTCTAGTGAGTTACTGAAGATACTAGTGAGATACTGAGGAGTCTAGTGAGATACTGAGGAGTCTAGTGAGATACTGAGGAGTCTAGAGAGTTACTGAAGATACTAGTGAGATACTGAGGAGTCTAGTGAGATACTGAGGAGTCTAGTGAGATACTGAGGAGTCTAGTGAGGTACTGAAGATACTAGTGAGATACTGAGGAGTCTAGTGAGATACTGAGGAGTCTAGTGAGATACTGAGGAGTCTAGAGAGTTACTGAAGATACTAGTGAGATACTGAGGAGTCTAGTGAGATACTGAGGAGTCTAGTGAGATACTGAGGAGTCTAGTGAGGTGCTGAGGAGTCTAGTGAGGTACTGAGGAGTCTAGTGAGGTACTGAGGAGTCTAGTGAGATACTGAGGAGTCTAGTGAGATACTGAGGAGTCTAGTGAGGTGCTGAGGAGTCTAGTGAGGTACTGAGGAGTCTAGTGAGATACTGAGGAGTCTAGTGAGATACTGAGGAGTCTAGTGAGATACTGAGGAGTCTAGTGAGGTGCTGAGGAGTCTAGTGAGATACTGAGGAGTCTAGTGAGGTTCTGAGGAGTCTAGTCTAACAATGGAATGGGTATGGCCGATTCTCGCAGTTCAGGTTTATTTTAGTTTGTTTTAGGTGTTGCAGTCACAAGATGTGTGAGTCCTGAAGTGTTGCAAGCTTCAGTAAAGGATTCCCCTAACTTACTCTGAAATCTCTCTCCTGGATGCTGCTCCCTCCTGCCTGTATTTGAATTTATCTTTTTGCCAAAGGGTGTGTTTATGGGATTTTACTGCATTGGAACAGTTAATGAGTAATAGTTACTGTATTGTGTCGGTTAAGTTTTTGAATTTTTACGTTATTCTAAACACCACATTTTGCTTGTATTTCAAATGTTGTGTTTAAATCAATTCTGCTTGGCTTAAAGCTGGGTTTTAAATCTACGTTTAAAATCAGAAATGTTAGGTCTAGGCTGCCTTCTTAAAATGTTTGGATGGGAGCTAGCCTGGTCAGTGACAAAATTCCCACCAAGCTGCTGGGAAAACTGGGTGCTCCAGAAGAAGACCTAAACAATGGGACAAGGCTCCAGTGTCAGGACAAGAATACAAATCCAGGCTGACATAGTCTCTACTGAACATGATCGACACACCGGGAGACCGACACACCGGGAGACCGACACACCGGGAGACCGACACACCGGGAGACCGACACACCGGGAGATCGACACACCGGGAGACCGACACACCGGGAGATCGACACACCGGGAGACCGACACACCGGGAGACTAACACACCGGGAGACCGAAACACCGGGAGATCGACACACCGGGAGACCGACACACCGGGAGACCGACACACCGGGAGATCGACACACCGGGAGATCGACACACCGGGAGACCGACACACCAGGAGACTGACACACCGGGAGACTGACACACCGGGAGATCGACACAACGGGAGATCGACACACCGGGAGATCGACACACCGGGAGACCGACACACCAGGAGACTAACACACCGGGAGACTGACACACCGGGAGACCAACACACCGGGAGATCAACACACCGGGAGACTGACACACCGGGAGACCAACGCATGGGGAGACCAATGCACAGGGAGACCGGCGCACCAGGAGACTGATACACTGAGAAGCCGACATACCAGGAGGCCAAAACAACGGGAGACCATCCCACCAGCCACTAGACCTATACCACCATTTTGGTCTGTTGGAAGCCACCTGGTCACTGAGGCTGGGCTATGAGAAGGTACCTTCCAGCGCAGTCGTTCAAAGGGAAAGTACCACAATAAATGAAAACGTTAAAGAAAAATAGAAAAAGAAATAAAAATTAAAGTGGACAGAGTAGATGAGCTGTGAGCTAAGGAGCCTGCACATTGTGCTACTGCTCTGCCACTATCTTGAAAAAAAACAAATCCAGGCTAAGGGGATGTGATCTTATCTTCAGAGGATAATCAGTTATGGTTAATGGTACAGAATCAGAAGATTGTTACAGCACAGAAAGCGGCCGTTCAGCCCATCATGACACTTCGATAAAGTGATTCACTCACTTCCCCGCCTTCTCTCTGCATGTCCTTCCTTTGCAAACCATGGTCAGCTTCCCAGCTGAATCTTTCTCAGACCTAAGCACTCAGGCAGTGGTCAATGGAAAACTGGAAAAGCACAGGAGGTTAAACAGCATCCAAGAAGCAAGGAAGTCAAAGTTTCAAGCTGAAACCCTTCACCCTGACGAAGGATTTCAGCCCGAAATGTTGTCTATCCTGTTCCTCCAATGGTGTCTGACCTGCTGTGCTTTTCCAGCTTTACATCTATTGACTCTCGTTTCCAGCATCTGCAATCCTGACAGTCTCCAACACACTGAGACAGTGCCTTCCTAATCTTAACTACTCACTAGGTGAAGAGGATCTTTTCCCTTATGTCAATTTAGTTTAGATTAGATTACTTACAGTGTGGAAACAGGCCCTTCGGCCCAACAAGTCCACACCGCCCCGCCGAAGCGCAACCCACCCATACCCCTACGTCTACCCCTTACCTAACACTACGGGCAATTTAGCATGGCCAATTCACCTGACCGGCACATCTTTGGACTGTGGGAGGAAACCGGAGCACCCGGAGGAAACTCACGCAGACACGGGGAGAACGTGCAAACTCCACACAGTCAGTCGCCTGAGGCGGGAATTGAACCCGGGTCTCTGGTGCTGTGAGGCAGCAGTGCTAACCACTGTGCCACCGTGCTGCCCACAATTTACTAATAATTTTGAAGATGAGCCCCCTGGTTCTCAATCCCATTATCTTTAGGAGCAGGTTCTCACTATCTAGTCTGACTAGAATCCTGGTTTTGAACACCTCAATCAAATCGCCTCCTGACCTTCTTCGTTCCAAGGAAAACAATTCCAATCCGTCTGCTCGTCACTGACATTCCTCATCCCTGGAACAATAATTCAAAATTCTTTGCTGCAAAGTCCTCACATCCTTTTTAAAATGCGTAGCCCAGAACTGAGACTTGTCAGGAAGCAAAGGTCAAAGTTACTTTACCACAGTCCGAGTCTTATTAGAGAGACTGCTGGTGGTTTAACCTGAGGGTCACCATGCCTGGGGCAAGGACAGAGGTTGAGAGGGAAGCCTTTCATTGGTGACTTGAGCCGATGTGGGAATTGAACTCATGTTGTTGGATTTCCCTGCATTGCTGATCAGTTGGCGGATTGGCTGGTTTTGTCAGGAAGCACATCGTCTTGCAAAGTGTAAACAAAGTTTGCGACTCTCTCCCTCCTGAGAAGCTGCTGAAGTTGAAGTGAAACGCTGATATACTGGCATCAGTATCTCGGTGTTGAGCAAGTACCTCAGAGTAGGGGAGGTAACTAAAACAAATGCATAGAATCGAGGTTCAGGTTCAGGAGTATCCAGACTGCGGATGTTCCAATGACCCTTGTGCATGCATCAGCAAAACACACACTGTAGGTGTACAGTCAGCTCTGATATAACGCGATTGTTCCATTCTCGTGCGATCTCACATTATAAGAAAATCGCGCAATACCCGCGCCATTTTAACTAATTCAGCTGGAATCACGTTGTAGCCAATCCAGGTAAGGAAAGCTCGCGTTCTACAAAAACAGTCCAAATTCTTCAATCACATTAAAGCCAATTTGCATTGAAGAGACATGCGTTATAGCAGAACCAACTGTATTTGCGATTCGTTTCACATGAGGTATTGCATTCCACAGTTACCTCTACGCCATGCTGATTCCACTTTGCAGAGAATTTACATTCACCCATCTGCAAGAATGACCCAGAGAGTCTGATCGTCTACCACTTGACCTCACCACTGTGTCCCTTGGCCAACATTTCAGCCTTGGCTCGGCTCTGCTGGAGTGCTCCAGTGAACCTCAGTGCAAGCTGGAAGAGCATTTTCCACTTGGGGACTCTGCAGCCTTCAGGAGTCAATATCGAGTTCATAATTTTAGGATCTGCATACCTTCATCCATGTCCTTTACCCTCCCCCACACACCCCACATCTTGTAACGTCACCTGCTAACATCACACACAAGTTATTTTCCCTGACTAATGGTCTCTATTATCAGATTTTCTTTCTCCCTTTGTTTGCCTAACTGATGCTCTCTCTCTGTTGACTCCATCTCCACCTATCTTGTACATGTTCTCCACCAACAACACCCCTACCCCCTTGTCTTTTGCATATATCCAACCTTTAACTAGCTACTATCATTTCTGAAGAAGGGTCACTGACTCTGAAACGTTAACTCTGCTTTCTCTCCACAGAGTCGAGAGTGTGGTGCTGAAAAAGCACAGCAGGTCAGGCAGCATCTGAGGAGCAGGAGAGTTGTTGTTTTGCATATTAAGGCCTTCATCAGCAATGAGGACTCACTCCTGATGAAGAGCTTATGCCCGAAACGTTGATTCTCCTGCTCCTCGGATGCTGTCTGACCTGTTGTGCTTTTCCAGCACCACATTCTCGATCCTGATCTCCACAGATGCTGAGTTTCTCCAGCGGTTTCTGTGTTTGTTACTAAGTGCAGTTGTTGCTTTCTATGTGCTGATTATGGGCTTGCAATCATTCATACCTCAAACCATGATGTAGAGGTGCTGGTGATGGTCTAGGGTGTACAAAGTTAAAAATCACACAACACCAGATTATAGTCCAACAGGTTTAATTGGAAGCACACTAGCTTTCGGAGCGATGCTCCTTCATCACCACAACCACCTATTGAAGGAACTTGCTCCGAAAGCTATTGTGTTTCCAATTAAACCTGTTGGACTATAACCTGGTGTTGTGTGATTTTTAACTTTGTACAGCTCAAACCAAACTTTCTGGGGTCTGCTTCTTTTAGTTTCCATGTGTTTGAAATCATCACATTTCTAGCCTGGGCAGATGAGAGGTTTTTTTTCTTTGGCTAATAATTGCCATGCTGCCTTGCACAAATAAATTGAAAGAAAAGCTGGTTTTACTACATGATGGCTGACTCTCTAGGTATGAATGTGATCACCTGGAACACTTGCACATAACAGTTAGCTTTACAAGTGTTCCAACAATGGATAGCACAAGGAAGCAGATAGGCAATTGCTGTTGAGTTAGAAGATCAACCATGATCATATTGAACAGCAGAGAAGTCTTGAGGAGCCATTAGGTATTCTGCTCATGTTTCTTACACTTTCAGAAGCCATTTATCCAGAATTTGTAGTCAACGGGTGGGATAAATGCAGGATTACAGGGTGGTGGTGGTGGTGGCGGGGGGGGGGGTTCTGGTTGAAATGTTCTATGGAGGGTCATTGTGGACTCGATGAGCCAAATGGCCTGCTTCCACACTGTAGGGATTCTATAATTCAATGAAATGCACTTGCTGCAAACATTGAAAGTTTGCATCCACAGGGATCCAGCAATCTCTGTCTGTACAGCCCGGAGAACTTAACATTGAATTCTCCAACCCCTCCCCATCCCCTGACTCCCTTCCCAGTCCCTCCCCCTCCCTTCGACTCCTCCCTGCCACCAACCAGATTCATTCCTCCCATTGACCAACCAGGTCGTACCCTTTAACTGACTTCACCCATCCCCCCCCTCCCCCACCCCAGTGGAACCCCACCCTCCCTTTATCTGCAGCTCCCCCCACACCCAACCCCAGTCCTGAACAAAGGTTACATCCAAAATGTCAACTTCTCCAGCTCCTGATGCTGCCTGGCTTGCTGTGCTCTTCCAGCCTCCTGCCTGTCTACTTTGGATTCCAGCATCTGCAGGTTTTTTTTTGTTTCTTACTGTGATGTTTCTGACAGCAGTTTCAATCTGACAACAAGCCAAAGGGATCTTCAGGCATTCAGCAGTAATAATGTCAGCAAGTAGCCATGGCAACCAACCAGATTGAAGGTTTCGTATCGACAGCAAACTAAGAATTTGAAACTGAATGCCTTTATTTTCCATGTCAACATTCCAATAGGATAGAACAGACATGAGGGGAAACTTCTTCAGCCAGAGAGTGGTGAATCTATGGAATTCATTGCCACAGAAGGCTGTGGAGGCCTGGTCATTGAGTATACTTTTAGGCCCCATTTAGGAAATTGTGTCCAGTTTTGGACCCCACACTTCAGGATGAACTTTCTGGCACTGGAGCATGTCCAGCAGAGATTCACATGGATGATCCCTGGAATGGTAGGCTGAACATACGATGAATGGCTGAGGATCCTGGGATTGCATTCGTTAGAGTTCAGAAGATTGAGGGAGATCTAATAGAAATTTACAAGATAATGCGTGGCTTAGAAAGGGTGGAAGCTGAGAAATTGTTTCTGTCAGGTGGGGATACTAGGACTCATGGGCACAACCTTAGAATTAGAGGGGATGAATTTAGAATGGAAATGAGGAGACATTTCTTCAGCCAGAGAGAGTGGTGGGCCTGTGAAATTCATTGCCACGGAGCACAGTGGAGGCCGGAATGTTAAATGTCTTCAAGGCGGAGATTGATAACTCTTAATCTTGCAAGGAATTAAGGGATATGGGGAGAGTGAAGGTAAGTGGAGTTGAAATGGCAATCAATTGAATGGCGGAGTGGACTTGATAGGCCGAATGGCCTTACTTCTACTCCTATTTCCTATGGTCTTATATATAAAACAGAGATAGATATGTTCATGATTGAATTGTGGAGCAGACTTGATGGGCTGAATGGCTTAATTTCTGCTCCTGTGTCTTGTGGGAAAATAAGTGCTTGTCATTGAATTAAGACACCATCTAAAACAAAGATAAACAATCAATATTGTTCTTATTTGTGGATTGTTTTTATCATTGAACAAGTTTGAGAAATTTTACACCTACAAAAATCCAAGTTTCTTCTCAATGCCAGAGAGGTTACGAGCCTATGATTATGATAGGATGAGGGTGTGAGGAGAAAGGAAGATGGGAGGAAAAAAGGGATGGGGTGAGAGGGAGGGGATAGAAAAGTGGAGAGAATTGGAGGGGGATAGGAATAAAGGGGAATGGTGAAGAGGGAAGGAGAGAAGGGGAATATGAGAGTGAGGGGTTAATAGGAAGGAACCTGAAGTGACAACAATCCAAAGGTATTCCTTTGACTCTGTGCGTGCTTTGGGCAGTCCTGAAGTCAAGAAAACCAGGGCACTAATGTTTATTTTTATATAAAACCATGACATATTCCCTGAACAAATAGTGAAAACATATTAAGTTTTAAATAAAGAAATTTTAGATGGAAAACACATATCTTGCTTCCAATTATTCATGAAAAGCACTAACCTGAGTTTCAGAAATGCATTGTGCCTAATAAGAAAACTGAACTGCAAATCTATTTATTTCAGGCAACGTGTGATTAAAATTCCTGCTAATGTAACTTCTCAGGCCATTTCTCGTGTCTATTTGACCCTCTTCAGTGTATACTGAGGTCACGGTAAGCTATCTGGAGACTTGCTTGTGAGCCATTAAAAATATTAATTACAGTCATAAATTCGGGAAAGTGCATCATTACTCCACATAAGTTGTCCTTAGTGAATCTTTAATGAGATAAGTGGCTGATGTTTGCATAAAGTATTAAAGGATGAAATTGAATAGAATGGAATCAGTGGTTCAGGTCTAAGGTGGTTGCCACAGAGGTAGAGAAACCTTATTCTTAAAATTAAGGTTTTAATTTAAATAAAGAACTACTATTTCCCACTTACCCAGTTAGGGATTTATCAAATAAGCTGTTGGCATAATAAAATAGAGAATGTGGTTCTACTTTTGCAACTTCACATTCTTTTCTCAGAGAATCTGTATTTGTTGTATTGTCACATCTCACTGGGACGGTGCACTGGAAATCGAGACTGGCTATTGCCGGAGTCATCATAAAACTTAAAACCTTTATCAAATTGCACAAAGTACCCAACTGACCTGTCAGATGGGCTCATGTTAGCAGAAAACAAAGACCAAATTCCTATATTCAACAAGAATACTTAATGAAGTAGATTATTACCAGATACAAGTAACTATGGACTCTACTCTAAATATGTAACTCTACTTGTTAAATTCTAGCCCCCTTCTAAAACTCTCTTACACACACACGCACACACACACATACAATCTCAGAAGCACACACACACTCACACAATCTCACACACACATGCACAATCTCACAAGCACACACACACTCACTTACCTACACACATACACACTCATTCACTCACTTACCTACACACACACACACACACACACTCACACACAGACACAAAAATGTTGTAAAAACCAATAGAACGGTGGATTCTGCAAATCAGAGAAAAACGTAGAAATTGTTGGAAAAGCTCAACAGGTCTGACAACATCTGTGGACTGAAATTAAAATTAACGTTTTGGGTCAAGTGACCTTTCCTCAGGACACCACCCAAAGCATTAACTCTGGTCTCTCTCCACAAATGCTGCCAAACCTGCTGAGCTATTCCAGCAATTTCTTTTTCTGTCCCTAAAAAACATTGGTGTTATGGGTAGTGGGAAAAAAATGAAGGCAGTTCAATAGCTCCAGTCCTCAGGATTTGGTGCCATATTCCTTTTGTTTCCCAAGTCCTTCAGTTCCCTGATTTGTTTTTTTCACTTCTTCACAGGAGGCACAGAATGACTGACACACAAATTTCAAAGTCTCTGATTTATTTGTAAAAAATAATAGCTTGAAACATCTGATGGGAAATAATAAATTACCACCTTCAGCATTTAAGGGCTTTTTTATTCAATAGTCCGAAGATGTGCAGGTTAGATGAATTGGTCATGCTAATTTGCCATAGAGTTAGGTGCATTCGTTAGGAGGAATGGGTGGGTTACTCTTCGGAGGGTCGGTGTGGACTAGTTGGGCCAAAGGGCCTGTTTCCACACTATAGGGAATCTAATCTAATCTAATCTCGTGGGATGAGGGCATCGGTGGCTAGACTAGTATTTAATACCCGTCCCTAATTGCCCGGAGGCAGTTAAAGGTCAAGCATACTGCTATGGGTCTGGAGTCACCTGTAGGCCAGACAAGGTAAGGATGGCAGTTTCCTTCCCTAAAGGAACTTGGTGAACCAGTTGAGTGTTTCCAACAATCAACAATAGATTGATAGTCATTTCATTGTTAAACTCTTAATTCTGGATTTTGTTTTAAAGTTTAATTCAAATTCCATCATCTGCCATGGTGGAATGTGAACACAGATCCACATTTGTGTCTCTGGACTCACAGTCCAGTGACAATATCCCTAAGCCGTCACCTCCCCTGAGAATATTACTTGAGAAACACTGATATGTCATTTGGCATTGTAGCAACCTTGTTCACATCCACAAGTGGTTTGGCTGCCCAAGAGCAAATCACCCTTTTGTTGTTAGGCTAATAACCTTTGGCAGCCACAACAGGTCACAACGCCACAAACCAATGTATCCTAGTGGGTTTCTTCCAGGTGATCCGGTTTCCTCCCACAATCTAGACATAAGGAGGTTAGGTGGGTTAACCATGCTAAATTGCCCCTGTGGTGTTCCATGGATGTGTAGGATAGGTGGATGAGTCATGGGAAATGCAGGGTTACAGGGATAGGATGGCCTTCATAGGGATGGTGAGACTCAATGGGCCGAATGGCCTGCTTCCACACTGTAGGGATTCTATGATTGGAATGCATTGGTCACTTATCTCAGTAAATCTTGTTAATGAAAATGTGATGTAAGGAAAGTGCATTCCTACAAGGCAATTTGTAATGACCACATTTCAAAAGTGATTGACATGAGATTCCTCTCAGAATCTCAAAGCCTTCTCTTGTTGAGAAACTGAGTTAAACACTTACAAGAAAGTTATGGAAGTAAGTTGGTTGTTATGCTGTGGTAACAAGTACCTTGAGACTGGTGCTGTCACAACAGCTAACAGTAAAAGAGATGCTGTCACATGCGATGTCAAGCATGATGGGAGTTATCTTCTGCCACAATTCATAGATGATCAAGTTTTAACTCTGCGGTGACGTTGGATTAGCTTTCATTCCAAAAACAGCAACAACAAAAGACACTTGGCAGGATCTAGAAAGGATTGAGTCATCTCTGGAGCCTGTCCCACTCAACATGTCAAACACTTTGACAAAGCAAGGCGTCAATTCAATCACTCACAGTGGAAGGTTGATGGAATGTTCTAGTTTTAAGCAGGAGTCAGTACCAGCCTTGAAGACCTGAGGTACATTGTTGCCTTACCTCTAGTTCTAGTACTGCCTATTCTTCGATAAAGTATGTTAAAGAAAAATATGGCCGTCAGTATTTTAAAATGTACAGAGTCAAAACTTGCTGGAGAAGTAGCAGTAAATTAATTATACAGGCTGTTGGTAATGTGCAAGTCAGTTAGCAAGCTCAGAGAATTAAGAGAGATGTCACAAATCGCCAATCTATTGAATTTACTTATTGACTTACACTACTTTTGCTCTCAGCCTCTCTGTTATAGTTCAGAACTTACTGCATTTGCCCTGAGTTGTCTATTAAACTTGCTGCAGTATGTTAAGGCTCATAATTAACAATGTGAAAACCTTTAATGAAGTGGTAATTATTAATGCAATGCCAATCAATCAATTTCTCTCGTTCAACAAGGGAACAATTACAACTGTTGCCTGTCATTTCTGTTTCATCCTTAAACATGCTGCAAGTGTCAAATTTTACATTTTTTTAAACATTATGTGTCACCTTTGTCTTTCTAATGTGCTTTAATCTAATTTATGTGCCTCTTCTTTTCTGTTTCTCTACCTGAGTCAATTCATATTCCTCATATTGCCTTATCCATCATGCCTCCATTTCTTTCTTTGTCCCTAAAGTTTATTGCTTAAGGAGTTAGGCCATTGGTACCTTCTGTTGCCAAGCTTCGTGAAGCTCTGCTGTCCATGCCATCCAGTTTTCACAATTAATCAAGCCCCATTTACCTGCTTTTGGTCCATATCACTCCATACCTGTCCCATCCATGTACCTGTACCAATGCTTCTTGTGCTTGACTCCACCCACTACCTCTGGCAGAGCGTTCCAGACACTCGCCACCTTCTGTGTGAAAAAAATGCCCCTCTCAACCCTTTAGTTTCCCCCCCCTCACCAAACCCTATGCCCTCTAGTGTTAGACTCCCCTACCGTCGGGAAAAGCTGTTGGCTATCTCCCTTTTCTATACCATTCATGACTTTCTAGACCTCTATAAGGTCATCCCTCAGTCTCCTACGCACCAGGGAAAAAACCCCAGCCTACTCAACCTCTTCTTACAACTCAAACCTTCCAATCCAGGTAGCTTCCTTGTAAATCTTCGCTGCACTCTTTAATAATATTCTTTCTATAGTAAGGTGACCAGAATAGCATGCAATGGCCTTACCAATGTCTTGTACAGTTGAACTTTGGGCTCATTCACAAAAATGAAACATTTACCCGATTCTGACTCTCTACATGCGTGTTAAATCCTCTGTAATTAAGATATCTCACAGAATCCAGTCTAGTGATCAACAGCAAATTTGTCCTGTCCACTTTGCAATGGTTCGAGCAGAGAAAATGAATGTGCATCCTCCAGACTTGAAGACACATCGCTGCTCATACCAAAGCACAGGTGATCCATTACAAAGAGCAGAAATGCTGTGGGTTCTGTGATGGTCTCCCCTGAAGACTTCAGATGTTCTGATGAAAAATTAGGCAATTACAATTTGATAATGAAAGTAATTATCAAGCATAATAATGTAAAATTACCAACACTCTGCAAGTTTTCAAAGATCAAGCCAGACCTGAATTTGAAACACAGTAATTAAATCAAGCTGCATGTCTCAAAGTGCAGAGAGTGTTTTCTGGATCATTAGTATAGAATAATGAAAGTATTTACCAAGATACAGTACATAATGGGATAACAGTTTGTAATTTTTATGAAAAATTGCTTCCATTGTATTTTGGGAAATAACAAAGACTGAAAGTTAATTAAAGAACACTATGATCCTAATTAATGCTGTTGGTACTTTGAGAGGAGATCAAACCAGGGGAGTATTTTTTGACTATTCTTAAGTGGCTGTGGTTTCAGAGGTTATGTAACTTGGCGTCAGTCCTTGGAGAAGCTGGAACAATGCAAAGAAAAGACACAGGATAATACAAACAGTTCATGCCTCATTGAAAATCTTGTAACTCAGGATATCAAAGTGAAGGCACAGAATATTACATTTTGAAGAGATCCTATATTTGAGTGCCTTTCTCTTGATCTCTGAGGCCACAACTGAATGAATACTTTTGAGTCAGGGGAAAGTTTTGGAGTGGTGGCAAAACATCAGCTATCGTTTTCTGCTCCTGATTCCTCTGCTCTGCACAGCATGCAGAATGTAGGGTGGCACGGTGGCTTAATGGTTAGCACTGCTGCCTCACAGCAACAGGGGCCCAGATTTGATTCCAATCTCGGGCGACTGTCCGTGTGGAGTTCGCACATTCTCCCTTGTCTGTGTGGCTTTCTTCCAGGTGCTCCAGCTTCCTCCCATTGCCCAAAGATGAGCAGGTTAGGTGAATTGGCCGTGCTAAATTGCCCACCGTGTTCAGGGGTGTGTGGGTTTGTGCACTAGTCAGGTGCAAATATAGAGTCAGGGAATGGGTCTGGGTGGGTTACTCTTCAGAAAGTTGATGTGAAGTTGTTGGGCTGAAGAATCCGTTTCCATGCTGTAGGGATTTTAAGATTCTAAGTTTCTGACTAATATATGAAGAGAGACCAGACACACTTGAAGAGACTGTGCAGACAGCTTTCTGCAGTAAAATATTCCACAGATTCACGACCCTCTGAGGGGAAAAAAATGGTCCTCTTCATCTCTGTTAACAGTGTGACTCCTTACTCAGGGATTGTGCACGCTGATCCTAGATTCTCCCACAAGCCTCTCCACAACTACCTTGTCAAGGTCCTTAAGAATTTCAGATGTTTCAATTCGATCTCCCCATATCCTTCTAAATTTCAAAGTGTGCAAATCCACCTATCTCTTCATAAAATGATCTCTCCATACCCAGATCAACTTAGTGAATCTTAGATAAGAGGGCCACCATCAAAGAGTCCCTGTACTGTGGGAAAAGGCTGTTCTACCTATCGAATCTACACTGACCCTTCAAAGTGCGATCCACCCTATCCCTGGAACCCTGCATTTCCCATGGATAATCTACCTAACCTGCACATCTGGGGCAATTTAGCGTGGCCAGTCTACCTGACCTTTGGACTGTGAGAAGAAACCCACACAACACTGGGAGAATGTGCAAATTCCACACAAACAGTCACCAGCAGGTGGAATGAAACCCAGGTTCCTGGTGCTGTGAGGCAGCAGTGCTAACCACTGAGCCAAACATTCCGATTCCTCACCTCATGGTGGATGGAAGGCACTAACAAGTCAGCTGAAGATTGGGGCCCTAATTTGAGGGAGACCTGCAGGAATGTCCTAGGATGGATTCAATTGACCTCCAGCAACAAGAATCATCTTCCACGATAGTCAGAACCCTGACTGGGGACCTTGCAGAAGTCCTGGAGTCATGTTTGTGACCCAACCGATGAAGATGAACTCTAGGTGTGCACTTTTTAAAAATTAGATTAGATTCCCTACAGTGTAGAAACAGGCCATTTGGCCCAACAAGTCCACACTGGCCCTCCAAAGAGTAACCCACCCAGACTCATTTCCTTCTGTCTAATGCACCTAACGCTATGGGCAATTTAGCATGGCCAATTCACCAGACCTGCACATTTTTGGATTGTGGGAGGAAACCGGAACACCCAGAGGAAACCCACGCAGACACAAGGAGAATGTGCAAACCCCACACAGTCACCCACCCGAATTGAACCTGGGTCCCTGGCGCTGTGAGGCAGCACTTGTTTTTTCAATTCTTTTGGACCTCAAAATAGTGACAGACTGTGGTGACAGGGCACTTTTCACTGTATCTCCCTGCATAAATGTGACAATAAATCATTCATCCATTCACTAATTCATTCATTCACTCACTTATTCAGTATAAAATTGTTGCCACTATTTCTTTAACATTATCAAAAGAGAAAAAAGGAATATCGTCCTTACTCAGTTTAGAAGCTCTGTAAATCAGGGGTAATCACTCGAACATTATGTTGGATAACTATAATTGGAGGCACTTACCCTCAGTATTCTGATGTGCCAGTTAAATTATAAGCCCCTGGCTACATTTTTCAAGCAGTTGTACAAAGGATTTGTCAATAGTAGCATATCTGTCAGATCAATAAAGACGTGTTCTCAGTGGACTGTTGTGGATTAATCTTAATGTTGTGAAGACTCCAAATGTGAAAGTACTCATTGCCTGTGGAGACCATACTCCAGCATGAGTTGGACCAAAGGCTCTGTTTCCTTGCTGTATATCTCTATAATTTGAAATGTTGTCTATCCAGTGAAGTACCAATTCCAAAGCACATGTCCCAACTAGCACACAAAATTATTCTAGTTAATGGGGTCCAAAGCATTTTTAAATGTCCTGTTGCAACTTTAGCTCTTAGCAAAGGTAAAAAAAATGGACAATTTGGTGTGTTACAGATCAAATCACCTTCAAAGATATCAAAATCCATATTCCTTCCCTTGTACTGTTTCAAAGACTGAATTATTTCCATCCAGATATGCTGACTATGATCATAAATGTACTTTTCTTTATTGAAGAGATCCCCTGCAGGTTTATGTAGGGAGAATACTTTAATGCATGAGTTCTGAGATAGATAACACCATTAATTTACTTCCAAAACCTTTTCTTTTGGGGGGGAATATTAAGTCGCTTTGAAAATGTAACTTTTCTTGTCCAGTAAAGCATGATATACTCATCACAGTGAAGCTCTTATGCTTTGATCTAGACATTCAATCATTTGTATCAGCATTTTTACTTATAAGATGTCAGAAATTGTTAGCTTAAAAATATGCCTGTGCCATCTGAAAGAATTCCATGCACCTAACAAGTCAGCATGAAAGGATTAACTGAGAAATGAGCAGTGATATTATTTATGGTGGTGAGCCCGTGTTGCCATGACAACATTGATGTAGGTGTAGTCCAGAGTTATTCATAGTGATAGTAGAAGGTCCAGTCTTCTTGGTCAACTCGGAATCCCTGTAATTGGCTATTGACATATTCTGGAAGGATTTGCCACTGAATAGTCATCCTGTCTGGTTCTACCATGATTGTACCTTCTTCGGCCATCACCTAGAGCTTTTAGTTCAGAGGCAGGGGCACTGCCAAGGAGGAGTTTGCTAGCTCAACTAGCTGGATCAGCTGGTACGTGATACACAGTGACACCAATAGCATGGGTTCAATCCCCTCCATGCAAGCGCTGATCTCTGAACCTCATCCCTTGCCTGAGGTTTGGTGACCCTGTGGATAAACTCACCACCAGTTGCTTCATTCTCTCTGTAATGAGAGAGCAATCCCATGATCCTCCGTGGTTTTGATGAATATCACAGTTGCCCAGAGATCAACAAAACCTCTGCATTGTGTTATTAGCACCTGCAGCCATAACATAGGGTTGATAAGAAATTGCTGGTCCTCTCAACTGGTCTTGCAACATCTGTGGAGACAGAAACAGAATTAACACTTTGAATCTGTTATGACTTTTTCAAAACCCATCTCAGCTCTGAAGTAAAAACATATTGGACTCAAACTGTTAACTCTCGCTCCACAGACACACCTGCTGAATTTTTCTAGTATTTTTTGGATTTGGTTTTGATTTGCAGCACTCCGTTATTTTGCTTTGATTCAGTTGGAAAGCTGTTCAGGAGCCTCAATTCTGTTCTGAAGGGTAGTTATTGCTCATGATCATTTTCCCTTCAGTACTAGAGTCACAGAGCAGTGAAACAGGCCCCTCAACCTAACTTAACCATGCCAACCAGATATCCTAAGTTAATCTAGTCCCATTTGCCAGCATTTGGCCCATATCCCTCTAAACCCTTCCTATTCATGTATCCATCCAGATGCCTTTTAAATGTCACCATTGTGCCAGCCTCCATCACTTCCTCTGGCAGCTCATTCCATCCAAACACCACCTTCTGAATGAAACAGTTGCCCCTTTGGTCCCTTTTAAATCTTCCCCTCTCACCCATGTGAGGTCTCTAGACCATTAATTACACCAATAATAATAAACCAGCAGCTAAGACAGCAGAACAGAAGCTGCCTATTCTGTAATCAACTAGCTCACCTACTCATGCTTCAAAGCTTTGCAATTCTTACGTCCATACGTTTCGTGCCCTGACTAGGTGACATCCTCAGTGCTTGGGAGACTCCTGTCAAGCGCTTCTGTGCTGTTTCCTCCGGCATTTATAGTGGCCTGTCTCTGCCGCTTCCGGTTGTCAGTTCCAGCTGCCACGGCACTCATCCACAGACTCTATCAACAAACACATCGACCTGGACCCAATATACCGGCCACTACAGCGGACAGCTGGAACTGACAACCGGGGACTGCAAATACTGGAGAGTCAGAGTTCACAAGTGTGGCACTGGAAAAGCACAGCAAGTCAGGCAGTATCCGAGGAGCAGGAGAGTCAACGTTTCTGGCATAAGCCCTTCATTCAGTAATAAGGGCCCAGAGTACAAGAGCAAGGAGGCTATGATGAAATTCTAGAGGACAATGGTTAGACCTCTGATGGAGCACTGTCTACAGTTCTGGGTGCAACACTGTAGGAAGGATGTGGAGAGAGTGCAGAGGAGGGTACCTTCTGGTTGTGTTGCTGATATTGCAAGGCATGCACTCTATTCCCTGTGAATACACACATCCATATTGACAGATGCAGCCCATGAATGGGGAGGGGATTGGGGATGGATGGGGGCAGGTGGAGGGAGAGGTCAGCTTTGGGTTTGGTAGGGGTTGGGGAGGAGTGATCACGTCAGGGATGATGGGGAGGAGATCGGGTCAGTGGCTTGGGCGAGGTGATCTCTGTTCTGTCCCCAGCTCGCCTGCTCTGTCCGTTTCCCATTTGCATATGCTCAGTATGGACCTTGCACATGACTCAGCAACATCAAGGGTCTGGAACGACGCACATGTACATTTCCGATATGCCTAAAGCACAGTTGCCCTGAAGTTCCAATGTCAGCAGATGCTGCCTTTTTAAAAAATCCAGATGGGTGTCACTGGCTAGACCAGCATTTATTACTCATTCCTAATTGCTCAAAGGGCAGCTAAGAGTCATAGAGTCATAGAGCACGGAAGCAGACACTTTGGTCCAACTTGTCCATGCTGACTTGATATCCCAACCCAATTTAGTCCCACCTACCAGCACCTGGCCCATATCCCTCTAAACCCTTCCTATTTATATACCCATCCAGATTCCTTTTAACTGTTGCAATTGTACCAGCCTCCATCACTTCCTCTGGCAGCTCATTCTATACACGTACCACCCTCTGCGCGAAATTGTTGCCCCTTACGTCTCTTTTATATCTTTCCTCTCTCACCCTAGACCTATGCCGTCTAGTTCTGGACAACATTTTCACGCAGAGGGTGGTATGTGTATGGAACAAACTGCCAGAGGAAGTGGTGGAGGCTAGTGCAATTATAACATGTGAAAGACATTTGGATGTGTAAGTGAAGAGGAAGGGTGTAGAGGAATATGGGCCAAGTGCTGGCAAATGGGACTATATTAGGTTCTGATTTGGAGATGCCGGTGTTACACTGAGGTGTACAAAGTTAAAAATCACACAACACCAGGTTATAATCCAACAGATTTAATTGGAAGCACTAGCTTTTGGAGTGCTGCTCCTTCATCAGGTGATTGTGGTGGTGCCACAACCACCTGATGAAGGAGCGTCGCTCTGAAAGCTAGTGCTTCCAATTAAACCTGTTGGACTATAACCTGGTGTTGTGTGATTTTTAGATTAGGTTCGGATATCTGTTTGGCATGGATGACTTGGACCGAAGGGTCAATTTCTGTGCTGTACATCTCTACGACTCTAATACTCTATGATTGCCTATGTGGAGTTTGCACATTTTTCCACAGTCCAAAGATATGTTAGATGGGTGGGTTGTCCATGCTAAATTGTCTGTAGTGTCCAGGGGGTGGATTAGTCTTGGTGACCTATGGGGATAGGTGTGGGACTTGGTGGGATGGTTTTTCAGAAGGTTGGTGTGGACTTGATGAGCCAAATGGCTTCTTTCCACACTGTAGGGATTCTACAAACTCATCTTCCTGGGTCATCAAGTCCTGGAGTGGCACTTGACTCTGGACCTTCTAGGTCAGAGGTTTGGACTTGATCTACTGTGACACGCAATCTATTATGAATCATTTAACAAGAGAAACATATTAACCATGAACAGCGGTTGGACTGCCCATCCTTTTTAGCCTGCTGTGCTAATCACTGGGAGCAAAAGCATCATCGGAGCAAAAGCAGACCACATATTCAACGAGTAAGAGACCGTTCGGCCCATCAGATTTGTACCAACAATACAAACATTTTCTCGCGAATGAGGAGCTTAGTTAGGACAGGGTGAGCCTGAAATTTAGATCATCGCAATTAATGACCAGAAATTTCCTTTGAGTTACTTTTGTACAACTCATCGACTTCACTAGAACTGACGTCCTCCAAAGATGGAGTCTTTAAATTCATAAAACCCATCACTTGTGGAGATCCACACTGAATAGCTTGAAGACAAAGGAACTTTTATTCGAAACAAGTGTCTGTCTTATCCAGTGAACCCACCAGTTAGTGAAAAGCTTGCAGAAGGGAATTAATTGGTTCCTTCCTTGCGATGCCTGTTTTCTCCAAATAGCTAGACTGAATTAAATGCCTTTTGAAATGAATAAAAATATCATATCAAGGGGTTGAGATACAATAAATATTTTATTATTCAGCATCTTGGCACCAAAAGTGTGCTGACTGATCAAATATTCGGGATAATCATAAGGTCCACATAATCAATGTAAAAACACACACTAAATAATAGAAATGTAATGTGGGGGTTTACACATCACTGTTATATTTTGTTTACAGTGAAAATCACTTAAATAATAATGCAGCTTTGTCTTAAATCAAACTTATCAACAGAGAGTCTTCTCATTCACACCTTTAACTGACGACTTGGACATCATTTACAAGATGAGGATGCCACTGGCAAGCAGCATTTATTGTCCATCCCTAATTGACCAGGGGGCATTTAAGAGTCAACCACATTGTTGTGGGTCTGGAGTTATATGTAGGCCAGAACGGGTAAGGATGACAGTTTCCTTCCCTAAAAGAGGGCAGTGGACCCAATGGGTTTCCCACAATAATGGACTCTTGGTCATTATTTGACTCTTAATTACAGATTTTTATTGAATTACACCATCTGCCATGGTGGGAATTGAACCCAGGTCCCCAGAACGTTACACAGGTGCTCTGGATTAACAGTCCAGAGATAACACCTCTCGGCCATTTCCTCCCCTTAAGTTGGCTTGCAATTGAATCAGCTGTTGATATTTTGTATGGCCATTCAATTGAACAAATACATTTACATTGAGGTAAATAAAGTTTAAATCTATAATAATTGGACAGAACAATGCAGTAAACTTTGCGGTATTTGAGGTACTTAAATTTTCCCGGTTTATCGAGGATTTTGGCCAGTTAAACCAAAGTTGGCTTGTCGTCACAACTCAAACACAAGACCATGTAAATGGCCACAGGACTGACTTTGTTGTGAAAAACAGAAAGGCAGAGTATGATTGAAATGGTCAGATACTGAGAGGTGTGGACGTACAAAGGCATCTGGGTGTCCTTGTATACCAGTCAATGAAAATAGACAGGCAGATGCAGCAAGCAATTAGGAAGGCAAATAGCATGTTAGCCTTCATTGCAAGAGGATTTGGGTTCCGATTAGCAATGTATTACTGTAGTAGAAAACAGCCTTGATGAGACTACACCTCGCATATGTATTGCCAGAAAGGGGAATGCAGCTGATTCCAAAACGAATTCCTATATTCAGACAGTTCAAAGGAATGAGAGGGGATCTGATTGAAATGTGAAAAATTCTGACAGGGCCCGACAGGCTACATGCAGGAGTTTCTCCTGGTCGAAGAAGTCTCAAACAGAGGTCACACTTACAGGAATATGGGA
This sequence comes from Chiloscyllium punctatum, assembly GCF_047496795.1. Classification (NCBI taxonomy): domain Eukaryota; kingdom Metazoa; phylum Chordata; class Chondrichthyes; order Orectolobiformes; family Hemiscylliidae; genus Chiloscyllium; species Chiloscyllium punctatum. The sequence goes on along the minus strand of NC_092771.1, from coordinate 17,259,167 downwards.
CTGAGATGAGAAAGCATTTCTTCAGTCAGAGGGCAGTTGACCTGAGGAAGATTGTGAGCTTTCCTGAGGGAGGCTGTGGAGGCCAAGTCACTGAATATTTGCAGGAAGGAGGTTGACACATTTTTAGAGATTCAAGGATATGGAAAGAAAGCAGCAATATTGTTTTGAGGTAGAGGATCACCCATGCTCACATTCATAGAGTCCTTAGAGTGTGGAAACAGGCCATTTGGTCCAACAAGTCCACACCAACCCTCTGAAGAGTAACCCAACCAGATCCATTCCCCGACCCTATTATTCTACATTTATCCCTGACTAATGTACCTAACCTACATATCTCCGAACACTATGGGAAATTTAGAATGGCCAGTCCTGCTAACCTGCACATCTTTGGACTGTGGGAGGAAACTGGAGCAACCCATGCAGATATGGGGAGAAGGTGCAAATTCCACACAGACAGTCACCCAAGGCAGGAATCAATCTCAAGTCTCTAGAGCTACAAGGCAGCAATGCTAACCACTGAGCCACCATGCTGCCCCAATTGACAGGTGAAGCAGGTTTGAAGGACCAAATGACCACTTGCTGTTCGTATTTTCTCTATTTCTGTGTTTCATGAAGTCTCTAATCTAATAATAAAGCTTTACAAAAAGTTACATGTTTCTTAACTCGGTTCTTCTGAGGCAGTGACATAAGCTGATGAATCGATTCAAAAAGCTTTGTTTTCCTGATGCTGAGGTTCTCCCGCAGTTACAAAAACTCACAGCATTACAGTATTTCCGCAAAGTTCATGAACTCTTCAGTCAAATGAACCATGCTTTCCTAGCATCTTGCCACCGTGTAATTGATCATTCAGATTCTAAAATGCAACTGCATTCTGTAAAACTGCTTAGTTCATAAACTTCTAGTCTGTAATGCTTTACTCAGTTCATAAAGTATGATTATAATATGCAGCTCAGACTGCAGAAAATGTCTAAAGTCTACCAAGCTTCCTAACAGTGTAGTAATCAATCCATTAAGTCTCCCTGTGCAAAGCTTGATCCAGTCCAGAATGCTTCTGAATGTACGCCAATTCTCGACTCTCAGATATCTGTGGATATTATGAACTTTCAGTGAGCAATTTGCCCACTTTTCAACCCTCTGATTATTAGATTCTCCCTCCCCCATTATTTATCGAGCTGTTCAGATTATAAAGCTTCTTTAGCCAGAGACTGGTTAGAATGCAGGACTTAGGACCAGATTGGGTGCTGTGTTAACTCTACATAACATATGCAGCATAAACTGTACATGATTTTGGAGGGTTAAGGCTCAATTGGCTGGACAATTGGGCTGTGCAGCAGTGTGATGCCAACAGCCTGGGCTCAATTCTCATCAATGACTGAAGTTACAGTGAAAGACTCTCCTTTTCAACCTTTGCCCTCACCTGAGGTATGATGGTTAAATTGCCATTAGTTGTCTCTTTTTTCTGATGAAAGACTATGATGATATGATATGGGAGAATTTGTATTCAAGTTCATCAAATGTCAAGTCAGTACAATGTTGTGTTGGGATTCTTCCCACCAGTTGAATATAAACACTTTCCCCAATAAAATGGCCTCACTAGAATCTGGTGAATTTGGATCACTCCACATTGGGCCTATTCAATATATTCTGAAGCACTAACCAGTTTGTAAATCTAATATTGTTGTTATACTTCTACTGGGGTGTGTATGGGAGATGTGATGAGTTTGTAACATATCTATTGTTTGGCCAAGGTAGGAGTCAGCAGCTGAAAGACAGAATGTTTGGGAATGATACAGTTCAGGACAAGGCATTTCAACACTTTGTCCTTGTGTGGGTTCTCTGTAATGCAGTCAAATTAGAACATTTTCGGGCAACACAGTGGCTCAGTGGTGAGCGCTGCAGCCTCACAGCAGCAGGGACCCAGGTTCGATTGCAGCCTCTGATGACTCTCTGCACATTCTCCCCGTGTCTGTGTAGGCTTCCTTCCACAGTCCACAGATGTGCATGTTAGATGGATTGACTATGCTATAGTGTCTATGGATATTTGGGTTAGCTATCGGTAATATGGTGTGGCAGGGATAGGATAGGTGGTGTGGGATGCTCTTCAGAGGATCAGTGCGGACTCGATGAACTGAATGGCATGCTTCTGCACTGTAGAGGTTCTATGAATCTGGGAACAGAGGAGAGACACAGATCTCAACCTGTCAGGATTTCTACCTGATGAGTTATGGCTCTTATAAATTTGGAGAGAATAGTAAAAATCTCCAGATTATCTGAATTTGCAAAGTGTAAGATCTGAGGGGGAATTGAGGTAGTAGCTAAGTGTAAATGTATATGCAAATGTATGACAGTATAGTCATTCGAAGAGAAAGAAGAATTTGGGGAACTGTATCTGGGTTTCAAAGGGCCAGTACTTGATTGAGTACCATCCACTTTGATGATATTCTGGGGAATTGATTTGAATCAAGAAGAATCATGTGGTAGACTTAGGGCTAATGCATTCATAGCACTGCCTGGAAAACATATGTTATATTCATGTAATTGGCAAATAGTTGCAATAATGCAATGTCAGATTATTCACTCAACAAGACCCTTCAATTTATACCAGAAGAGTGGATATTCTAATCAACACGATTAGGATCACGTCAGAATTGATAGAACCCATTTCCAAACGCCACTATCATAATGTTAAACATCCACAAGATGGCTGAAGAAAGCTGTTCACTGATTTCTCAAAACCAACCAGAGGTGAACACATTCCAAAAATTCACCTGTAGAATTACATCTAGTGTAAAAATCTGCTTCCAGGTCCAATCTTTTGTTGATTTAAGTGCCTACAATGCACAGTGATTTATTTTTCATAACATTCTGTCTGCAATTACATCTTTGATATGAGGCTATCGAATCTGACCCTTTGTATTCTAATTTATGCCCTGCTAGAAGACATTTATCATGCACACAATTAACTTTTACACACAATGTCTTCGTCCGAAGGCATACATTAAGGTCATCAAATTTATTCCACTTCAAGACATATATCTGAAATGTTGAAGCATTTAAACAGCTTTGTGAAATATTAATTTTAATCTGACCACTGATAATGTTGAATATTTCAAACTGATATGAAATAATGGTTACATGCATGTGTTTAACTGTTTGATGATTTTGCAGTGATTCTTTGAAATAATCTAAAAGGGATGTGGTAACCTATTTTACATCCCTTCGCAATATTTCACTTCAAGGAAACCAGAAATGAGGAGAGGCTATGATGCCAAATTAGATGCCAAATAGCTCTCAAGATTCCCACAGCAGTACAAAGTCAAACTCTACCCCTGTGTGACCTCACTCTTTTTTGGGAGCTACTTTTAACTGTGGCTAAGCTTGTTAACTATCACAGAATCACAGAAGTGTTACAGCACAGAGGGGGTCCATTGTGGCTGTACCAGCTGGCTAAATAAGCATGGTTACCTGGTACCAATCTCCTCATATCCTTAAGAATTAACATATGTGCGTAATCAATCAATGCCCTCTTAAATACCTCAATTGAACCTGGCTCCACGACATTTCTAGACAGTGCATTCCACACCCTAACTACTCTCTTTGTGAAAAACAATTTCCTCACTTCACCCTTACTTCTTTTGCAGCTCATTTTAAATCGATTCCATCTTGTTTTTGTTTCGTTTACAAGCAGGAACAGTTTCTCCCTATCTGCTCTCTCCAACCCACTCATGGTTTTGAAAACCTCTATCAGATCTCCTCTCAGCTGCTTTCTCTCCAAGGTGAACAGTTTCAGCTTCTTCAATCTATCTTCAAAGTCAAACTTCTTCATCCTGGAAGCGTTCTTGTAAATCGCTTCTGCACTATCTCCAGTGTGCTCACGGCTTTCCTATGACGTAGCGTTGTTATGGACCAGACCAGACTTCCCCTCAAAATATGTTAAGAAGGTAGCCTGGACACTAACTGTTTCTCATTTTGATGTTTAGACTCAGGTGCTGTGTTCCAGGTGCAATTAAATTGATCGACCTTCCCAATGTGAAGCAAATCACAACTTATTCTAAAGCTATAGTTAAAATACAACAGAAGAAAGAAGAACTTGGAATAACTTGAAAAACTTAACAGAATAATAGATACAGTAACTATTATGAATTAACTGTTCCAATAAAGTAACTTCCCATAAACACACCCTTGGCAAAGGCAAATTCAGAAAATAGAATGCAATCCAGCAGCCTAGGAAGAAAATCCCCAGCTTTTGGCTGTAATCAAGAGAGGGGATAAAGAGCTTCAATTTCTTCAAGATGCCAATAGCAACTACTGAAAGCTAAACCTAAGACCCCTGCTCCTCTGGGTTGGAGCTTAACCACACCCATTCAGGCTGCTTCTATTGTTCCAGCTTTTAAAAAAAAACCCAAGGCCTCACAAGATCTTTATCTTCTCAGAGTCTGCTCTCCACCTGTGCTCTAATCTTTCTCTGTAAAAGAAACTAGAACAAAACACATCTCTTAAAGCCATAGCATCATCACAGCACCCACAACTGTATACAAAACTCTAGCTGATGTTTAATTAATTTCATCAATATGGGTACAGATTGCTTTGAAGGTTTCTTTGTATATCTCTATACAGTTTCAAATTGCCAAGCCAAGTGTCATATACAAATTTATATGACCCAAGCTACAAGTGCGATAAAACAATGATGAATGCAACAAATTAAACAACTAGATCTTATACATAGGGGAATTGTCCAGTGAAATTTCTGGCGCAACTCCTTCAGAGTCTGTTATGATGGAGATTCCACAGGAATCCCATGTAAAATTCCCATTTAGGCTATAGAAATGATGTCTGGCCATTGGAAAATTCAGGGCAATATATTTACATGCATAAAACCCATTAATGACTCATCTATGATCATGGTTAATCTACTTTCACAACCTGATTCCCTTGATTTTATTTAATTAGTTCCTATCGAGGTCAACATCTGTGGCCCATCGAAAATTGCCATTGTAATAGTGTTGGTGATCTGTTGATCCACTTGATCTCTTGCTGTCCATGTGGTGTAGCAACACCCATAAGTGGTCTTAGGCAAGGAGTTCAAAACTTTTGTCCCACATACAGCAAAGCAACAGAGATAGGTTTCCAGGTCAGGAATGTGTGAGACTTGGAGAGGAACTTGCAAATGATGGTGTTTTCATTACAACTACTGCCTTTTAATTGGATGACACAGTGATTCAGTGGTTAGCACTGATGCCTACACAGCGCCAGAGACCTGTGCTCAATTCCAGCCTCAGGCAACTGTATATGTGGAGTTTGCATGTTGTCTCTGTGTCTGTGTGGGTTTCTTCCAGATGTTCTGGTCTCCTGTCACAGTCTAAAGCAGCTTAGGTGGATTGACCATGCTAAATTACCCATAATGTGCAGGCTAGATAAATTACATCATGCTGGAAAAGCACAGCAGGCCAGATAGCATCTGAGAGAGTCAAATTTCAGGTATAACCCTTCTTCAGTCCTGAAGGAAGGTTATGCCCGAAATGTCGACTCTCTTGCTGCTCAGATACTGCCTGACCTGCTGTGCCTTTTCCAGCACCACGCTTTATCAACTCTGACGCTCCAGCATCTGCAGTTATCACTTTCTCCTCGGCTAGGCAGTTTAGCCATGGGAAACACAGAGATAGGGTAGAGGGATGGGTCTGGGTGAGATGCCCTTTGGAGGTCACTGTAAACTCAATGGGCCAAATGACCTGCTTCCACACTGCAGTGATTCTATGATTTACCCTTCTAGATGGGATTGTTGCCACTATGAAAGGGCTGCCCTACGCTTCGTGTAGACGGTTCCACAGCTTGTTGATACTCCAGATTCAATGTGCACTAAAGTGGAAGTGAATGCCTGTTTAAGGTGGCAGATGAAGTGCTAGTCAAATGGGCTTCTGTGTCTTGGATGGTGTCAAGCTTCTTAAATGCTGAGCTGCACTCATCTGACAATCAGAGAGCATTCCATCACACTCCTGACTTCTGCTTTGTTGATGACAAGTAGACTCGAGTGAGCCCTGAGATGTGTGACATGCTGCAGAATTTCCAGCCTCTTTCTGATCAATAGTCAAAACAATGGAACATTTAGCGATTGTAATGCTGTTGAGAAGCAAGGGGACTTGATTAGATTCTCTCATGTTGGAAGTGTTGATTAGTCAGTCATATAAAATAGCCACTGTGTCTAAAGTAGAGTTCAAATGCAATCCTCAGGCAGTGAAAGTTCACTAGTGAATTGCATTAGCTAAATTTCCACTTATATTTCTAATCCAATAGTTTAATTTTTGTGGGTCTAAAGTTCGGAAGGAGCTGTTCTTGTTGTTCTGCCCTCTTCACAGATAAAGACTTAAGTTGTTACACCAAAATCTATTAGAATCCCTACAGTGTGCAAACAGGCCCTTGGGCCCAACAAGTCCACACCGACCCTCCTAAGAGTATCCCACCCAAACCCATTCCTCTACATTTACTCCGAGTAATGTGCCTAGCCTACACATCCCTGAACACTATGAGACAATTTATCATGGCCAATTCACCCAACCTGCACATCGTTGGATTGTGGGAGGGAACCGGAGCACCCAAAGGAAACCAATGCAGATGTGGGGAGAATGTGCAAACTCGACACAGACAGTCACCCAAGTCTGGAATCGAACCCAGCAGGGCTAACCACAGCCAGCGTGCCGCCCATATCAGTATTTAGGACGTTCATGTTCATTGGTTCAAATTTAATGCGTGGGCAAAGGATAGGCCTGCATTTGTGCGTTACTTTTCATGGCCTCAGGATATTTCCAAGCACTTTCCAACCAATGGATTGTATTCTGAAGTGCACTCGTTATGGAGTGTTATAATTGCGAGCAGACAGTGTGCAAGCACCAAAAGTCTATGTATACTGGAAATAGCCTGGCACCAGATTCCTAAAGCTACTGCTTTACTCAGATCTCAAGTGCAAAGTAAAGACTGTGCCAAGGATGGTGCAAACATTTCAGGAATGTCCTTAACACATATGGGATACTTGTTTTACTAGTCAAAGCATAGATTACAGGCACAGATAGATGATGTTGGAGCTGTACAGAACAATGGTTTGGCCACAGCCAGAGTACTGTGTGCAGTTGTAGTCACCGCGCTATGGGAAGGATGTGATTACAGTGGAGAGGGTGCAGAGGAGATTCACCAGGATGCTGCCTGGGATGGAGCAGTTTAGCTACGAAGAGAGGCTGGATATTCTTGGGCTGTTTTCTTTGGAGCAGAAAGTTTGAGAGGGGACCTGATTGAGATGTGTAAGATTATGAGGGGGTGTGGACAGAGTTTATAGGAATAAGCTGCTCCCTTCAGTTGACAGGTCAGAGACAAGGGTGAAAGGCAGGAGGTTTAGAGGGAATTGGACGAAAATACTTTTTCAACTAGAAGGTTGGAATCTGACATGGGCGAATAGTTGAAGCAGGAAGTCTCACCGGCTTTAATAAGTACTTACATGAGCATTTCATGTATCATAACACTCAAGGCAATGGGTGAAATGCTGGAAAGTGGGACTGATGCCGATTCAGAGTAATTTTTGTCAGTGCAGATTGGATGGACCAAAGGGCCTTTTCTGTACTGTGTGATTCAATGATTCATTGCTGAAGCCATCAAGTCACAAGAGTACCTGACCTGCGACCACGCAAAATAGAGGTTTACGGGGTGGCCGGGTTGGGGAGCGGGGAGGAGATGGTGGGGGGTGGGGGGGGGGTTGCAGAGTGGAGGAAGTAGGGAACACATAAAGAGACGTGAACACACATGAATAAAGGGGAGACATCAGAGAAAATGCACCAATCTCTAAACAACTCACCTGCCCGACCCTTCAAGCATCACTTGCAAGAAGTTGGGAACAGATGCAGATTGTGCAATGGGCAAATATGCCCCCTCAGAACCAGCATTCCCTCAAAACTGTGACATTTTGTGGGTATACTGTTACCGCCTGTGACATTACTGATACCATGATCCGTAAAACAGCGTATAACCCACAGGGCCCTCTTGTGGTGCAGTGGTAGTGTTCCAGACTCTGGACTAGGAGGCCAACATGCAAGTGCCATTTGCCACCAGAAGTGTGTAATAACAGGTTGATTGGAAAAATAGGTTAACTTTTTCTTTAACTTTTAAACAAGATAGAATGATAAACATGTACAGACTGGGCAGCCTGCTATAAAAGGTGCTTCCATTTTTGTTGGGCTGTACAAGCCTTGGTGAAGGGAGTCTCATCAAAACAAAATGTCAACTTGGCCTTTTTCTTTCAAATGTTGTCAGACTGACTCTTTTCTCCTACTCTTTTGATCTAGAAAGACAATCATACCTTCCCGACTTTTGTTCGTTAGCATTCACAGGACACAAGAGGATTTTATTTGTGCCTCTCCAACAATGAACCTGGATTTTCCCACTTCCTATTTTGACAAATGTGAGAGTTGTTTGGGTGGACCGTTGTCTCAGCGGTTAGCACTGCTGCCTCACAGCACCAGTGACCCAGGTTTGATTCCACCCTTTGGCGACTGTCTGTGTGAAGTTTGCATGTCAGCTCTGTACAGTCTGCATGGGTTTCTTCCAGGTGCTCTGCTTTCCTCCCACAGTTCAAAATTGTGCAAATGAGGTGGATTGGTGCTAAATTACTTCGAGGAGAAAGTGAGGGATTGCAGATACTGGAGATCAGAGCTGAAAATGTCTTGCTGGAAAAGCGCAGCAGGTCAGGCAGCATCCAAGGAGCCGGAGAATCGACATTTCCTGAAGAAGGGCTCATGCCCGAAACGTCGATTCTCCTGCTCCTTGGATGCTGCCTGACCTGCTGCGCTTTTTCAGCAACACATTTTCAGCTCAGTACATTAACCCTGAGGAAAGTGGTTGGGGGGGTGGGTCTGGTTGGGATGCTGTTTGGAAGGTCAATGTGGACTTGTTAGGCCAATTGGCCTATTTCCACACTGTAAAGATTCAATGTTTGGAGATATCTTTTGGCAATCTCCCACAGGACACCTTTAGCCTTTTGATACTTGAAAAAAAACGAAAGAGTTAAAATAAATACATATTGTTGCAAACAAAAGTGAGTGTGTCACTTACAGTTAAGCTGTGAAACGATCGGAAAATTCAATCAGTTGACTGTGATTCAAAAAAAACAGAGAGCTGGAAAGCTTGGACAAAATAATTAGTACAGCAATAAATCTCACTTAGAGATTTAGGGAGCATCATCATTTACCAAATTCCTAGTGTATTCCGTAGCAAAAGTCCTAATGTTATGGGGTGTTTTGGCACCAACCAATCCCCTCTATGTGTCTGAAAATGTTCTGATTCTTTAAAGAAAAACACTCCTCTCGGCTGGTGAGATCAGAACCAGGCTTGTTTTCTTAATCACTAGTGGGTTCTCAGAACTTTATTGCAAATAAGAAGGCCATTTGGCACATGGGATCTGCACCAACTCAAAATGTTACACAACTGTTCTCGCCCCTTAAAACTATTCACTTTCCTTTTAGACGTTAGTATGAATTTTGCTGGTCCGCAGCATATTACTTCAAGCTTCTAACTTCAGCCGTTGTTTTCACAAAGAATTGACTGCACTTAAAAACCTTGATGCTCTGCTAAACCTCCTTCATTTCTTCATCAAGTGGTCTAACCATCTATTCCTTTCTCCCTCATATTCCTGACTAGTTTCCCTTTAACTATTCTCCTCAATCACTCCTGTGGTAGTGAGTTCCACATTCCACCCCCCCACCAACCACCCCCCCCCCCCCTCCCCGACCCCCAAAAGAGGGTAAACTAATTTATTCTCAATTCCCTGATAACTTGTTTCCCTGAATTCCCAAATGATTTTATTCATCTCTGCCTTATATTTATGCCATTTTAATGATGATCAACTTGTGGACATGTTTACCCTCTCTACTTACCATACCATAACTCTTCATAGTTATCAGATTTCCCACCCATCCTCTTTTTTTACCCTAATGAGATGTGCTTAGTTTGTTGTTATTGTCGTGTGTTGAAAATTGAGTTGGGTATTTTGTCCACAAGCCTGCCAAACATTCGTGTCCCACCAAAAGGAGTCTGTTGGGAATAGATATTAAGATATGCTTACCAGATCATGCAGTTCTAATTCTATATATCACTGGCTTCTGTCATTACTCTTGTCCCAAGAACTTCACACACATAACTCAGACTTCTTAGCTTTGGTATCCCTTAGTGTATGCCTTTTCAATGGCCTAGATATCTCTTCTGAAAGATACCTCAAAAAATAAATGCAAAAAAATACCCCAGTTTGTTCATTCAATTTGTAGAAACTCCTTTTAAAAAAAAAGTACAGCACACATTTAGAGAACAGAGAGAGGTGTACCATATAGAGTCATTGAGTTGTAAAGCGTAGAAACAGACCCTTCAGTCCATGCAAACCAGATATCCTCAATTAATCTAGTCCCATTTGCCAGCATTTGGCCCATATCCCTCTGAACCCTTTCTATTCATATACCAAATGCCTTTTAAATTTTGTAAAGGTACCAGACTCCACCACTTCTTTTGGCAGCTCATTCTATATAGACACTACCCCATGCATGAAAAAGTTGCACTAAGGTCCCTTTTAAATCTTTCCTTAAACATAGGCCGTCTAGTTTTTGACTCAACTTGATTGTTCACCCTATCCATGCCTCTCATGATTTTATAAACCTCTCGGAGGTCACCCCTCAGCCTCCGACGCTCCAGAGAAAATAGCCCCGGCCTTTTCAGCCTCCCCCTGTAGCTCAAATCCTCCAACCCTGGCAAACATCCTTGTAGATCTTTTCTGAACCCTTTCAAGTTTGACAACATATTTCCTCAAGCAGGGAGACTAGAAGTGAACACAGTGTTCGAAAAGAGACCTAACCAATATCCTGTACAGCTGCAACATGACCTCCCAACTCCAATAGTCAATGCACTGGCCAACAAAGGCAAGCATACCATATGTCTTCTTTGCCACCCTGTTTACCTGTGAGTCCATTTCAAGGAACTAAGTATTCATTTGGTATAAATAGCCACTGCAATTTATAGAGCTCGTTATTCACTCATTAAACTTTTCCAGCAGTCTTTATTTCAAACTCTGTGCTGTGTTAATGGAGAGTGCTGTTAAAAAGCTTAGCATCATTGTGTGGTCGGAAAGAATGAGCAAGCAGTAATCTGGGGAGGAAGAGCTAGTTTGACTCAGACAGTATTGGTGTTAGAAGCAGCTAGGCAAGACCTTCTGCTTTGAAGATACACAGATAATTAATAACAGGGTGCAACAAAGACTAAATATGTGTCAATATAATTTCTAACAGCGTGCCCTCTCACGTCTTATCCTCGCATCTTGTCCAATAGTGCTGTCTTGGACAGCTGTGTACACACAGTCGCACAATCTGCCACCTGGTCTATTTTTGTTTTGTTTCTGAACAGTCCTGGATAAACCTGTAACCGTTCCCAAAGATTTTTTTTTTGGAAAGCCACTCAATGTGAGTATGTGAGGCTGTCTGCGAGCCCTCAAAGGGCAGACACGTGTAGAAGTTGCGCAAGTGGTGAGGTACATGAGGAACAATTCCCTAAGCAAGTGCTGGTGTCTGCTGGTGAAGTGTGGGGAAGCAAAGAAGGATACAAGAAAGGCGAAACAGGGAATCATACAAATAACTCACCCCCTTTCAACTCATTAAACAGCTACAGCAGATCGACAACACACAGACCCTACTGTTTGCTGAGAATTTATTGCATCACTGATGTAGCAAACCTTATGTCACCTTTATCGCATAAAATACCTTTATAAAATAACAGTGTGCAGTCAGGGCTGAGTATGTGGTTGTATTTTAAACACTGCATTCAATGACACCTGTAAATGCTCATTCTAAAATCTCAATTAAACTAAACTGGCTGCACATTCCCAATATCTAATTTCTCTGTCTTAAAAAGGGTCACGTTACAGCTTGAAATAAAAATAAGGAGGTGTGTTAAGAAAGATAAAAGTGGATTAAAGAAATATTATTGGTATAGCCACCATGTATTACATTCCAGATACCTTGAAAGGTTACAGTAAATCCTAAAGGAATCACCAACACACAGTATATGTTCTAGCAGTCATGACATGTTCTTTATTTCTCTGGTATTAAACTATCTCTCCATGTTTAAATGTAAACCTACCAAGGGAGTGAGCAGGCCAGTCAGCCCCTTGAGCCTGCCCCACCATTTTGTTTTCTTTTATATCGAGAAGTATTCCGACATATAACGGAATGTCTTTTTCTCCCCATTACCAAATCACTATTAATCACCACCAATAACTCACCCATGTTCTCCAGTTGGGTATGTGTGAAGCCCATTAAGAGAAATACAAACTTACAAAGTTAAGGAGCAGGTAGAGAGAGGAAGAGGAGGCAAAATCAAAATGGAGTTGGAAGGCAAGGTGAAGTCATTCACTCCCAGCAGTGCCCACCTCCCACTAAAGCCATCAAGATTATTAATGGACACCGCTTGCTCCCTCTACAAGAATACCCTGGCATCTCCCCTTCATTCTCATCCTTATTAGCTCCTTCATTCCCAGCTTCCTCCTCACCCTTCCCTCCAGTTTCCACTTCCCCCACCCACCACAGAGTCCACCTCCCCCTCACCCCCTTATCCCTAGCTTTTTCCTCCCCTCACCTCCTGCTTCTGCCTTATGCTCTCACCACAGTGTCCACCTCCCCTTCACCCCCACTTCCTCTTCCCCTCACCCCCAGCTTCCTCCTCCCCATCACCCCTAGCTTCCTCCTCACCCTGTCCACCTCTTTCCTCCTCCCCCTCACCCCAGCTTCCATCTCACCCTGAGCTTCCCCCTCCTCCTGAGTCCCCTTCACCCTTACCCACACCGCTATCTTCCCTCTCACAACCCCTCAGCTTCCCCGCTTCCTTTCATTCCCAGCTTCCACCTCCCCCCCCACTCAGCTCCCACCTCCCCTTCACCCCAAGCATCTACTTCCCTGCCCAGCCCAGCTTCCCCACTTCCTCTCACTCCCAGATTCCACCTCCCCCCATCAGCCTCTACCTCCCCTTCACCCCAAATATCCACTGCACCCCTCCCCCCGACAGATTTCTCCTTTCCCTTCTCCCTGAATTTTCACCTCCGCCTCCACCTTAGCTTCTACTTCACCCTCACCCTTATCCCAAGCTTCCATGCCCCCATTCCCTGCTTCTCCCTTTGCCCTCATTCTTACTGTCCATCCCCAACCGCCAGATTCCCCCTACCCCCAACTTCCAGCTCCCCCTCACCCATAGCTTCACTCTCCTCCTTCCCCCCCTTACACTTACCCTCATCCCCTTCTTCCCTCCCACACCTCCCATAGCTTCCCCCTTCCCCAACTTCCAGCTTCCACCTCCCCCTCACCCCAAGCGCCCACTTCTCTGCCCGCCCCACAGCTTCCCCCCTTCCCTTCATCCTGAGCGTCCACCTCCGCCTCACCCCCAGTTGTCTACCACCCCCTCATTCCCAGCTTCCTCCCAATTTCCACCCAGCTCTCTCATTCTCAGACTCCAACCTTAAATTCCATCTCACTCCCAGGCCCAGCAACCATTTCTGCACTCCCGCCCCCTCTCCAGCCCAAACCCCACAATTGCCCCCAGCCAGCCTACCTCTTTATGTAATGAAGGTATGCTCCCAGCATTTTAGGGATGGAATTCCATTATTCTAACCAAGGGATGATTGTCGAAAGACTAGTATATCCACTGTTCACTTCCTGGAACTGAACTTGATTATTGCTGCAAAGTGGAACAGGTCGCTGAAGAGTTTTGGTGCACAGTCACGACAAAATATGACATTTGTGTATTTGTCTGTATCAGTCTGCATCACTTTAGAGTGATGTCTGACTTGGAAGTGGACTTGAGGGTGGTACTCCCAAACATTTACTGCCTTTGTCCTTCAATGTGGCAGAATTCATAGCAAGATGCTGTGGAACAAGTGATCTTGTAAGAGTGCAGCTAATCAATATCCTAACATTAGTCAACATCACAGGGACAGCAAGGAGAAAAACTGAACAGACGGAGAAACATGCAATTAATATTTGTTAATTACCTGGCTCTGTACAATGGATGGAGAAAGTGAGGACTGCAGATGCTGGAGACAGAGTCAATAAGTGTGGTGCTAGAAAAGCACAGCAGGTCAGGCATCATCTGAGGAGCAGGAGAGTTGATGTTTCGAGTATAAGTGCTTCATCAGGACCCAGCTGTACATTTTTAGCACACCCTCTTTGACTCTGTACCATGAATGATAAGCCATCAATTCAGTATAATCAATGTGATGTAAGGTGTGTGATTTATACACATTAATATCACTTATTTGATCACTTAGATTTTGATATAGTGGCATGTGGTCTTGAGCTGCTCGCATTCAATACTTAACTTTTCAGTATTTCTACAGTCATAATTTTAAACCAGCATGTGTCAAATAACAAGTGACTGGAACCCTCCTGGAGTGAAAATGAGAATTTGGTGTGTTGTAAGAGTTTTAGAATTGAAGGGTACAAACTTTGAAAGGCATTAGACTGATTTTTGATTTGGAGCACCACAAATTGATTTTTCCTTCAGAAAGTCCATAGATTGGAAAGCTTTTGGCTTTGCAGATGATATCTTAGGATCAGAAGTAAGAGCAAGTTTTCCTGGAGAAACGGCTGAGATAAAAGCATTTAAGAAAGAGTACACCTCACTTTAAAGGCTTTGATTTGAAAGTTCCAGACCAAAAGTGTTTGGTTATAATCCTGAAAAAATTCTTTAAAATTAAGAATGTTCAGTTGTGTGAATAATCAAGATGGGAAATGAAAAGAAACAGCTAAAGAAAATTTGCAGATGTGATAGAGAAGGAAACTCTCTCTCTCTCTCTCTCTCTCTTTGTCTAAGAGTCATAGATTCATAAAGATGTACAGCATAGAAACAGACCCTTCGGTCCAATCTGTGCATGCCGACCAGATATCCCAACCCAATCTAGTCCCATCTGCCAGCACCCGGCCCATATCCCTCCAAACCCTTCCTATTCATATACCCATCCAAATGCCTCTTAAATGTTGCAATTGTACCTGCGTCCACCACATCCTCTGGCAGCTCATTCCATACACGTACCATCCTCTGCGTGAAAAAGTTGCCCCTTAGGTCACTTTTATATCTTTCCCCTCTCACCCTAAACCTATGCCCTCTAGTTCTAGACTCCCCAACCCCAGGGAAAAGACTTTGTCCATTTATCCTATCCATGCCCCTCATAATTGTGTAAACCTCTATAAGGTCACCCCTCAGCCTCCGACGCTCCAGGGAAAACAGCCCCAGCCAGTTCACCCTCTCCTGTAGCTGAGATCCTCCAACCCTGGCAACATCCTTGTAAATCTTTTCTGAACCCTTTCAAGTTTCACAACATCTTTCCGATAGGAAGGAGACCAGAATTGCATGCAATATTCCAACAATGGCCTAACCAATGTCCTGTACATCCACAACATGACCACCCAACTCCTGTACTCAATACTCTGACCAATAAAGGAAAGCATACCAAATGCCTTCTTCACTATCCTATCTACCTGTGACTCCACTTTCAAGGAGCTATGAACCTGCACTCCAAGGTCTCTTTGTTCAGCAGCACTCCCTAGGACCTTACCATTAAGTGTATAAGTCCTGCTAAGATTTGCTTTCCCAAAATGCAGCACCTCGCAGTTATCTGAATTAAACTCCATCTGCCACTTCTCAGCCCATTGGCCCATCTGGTCAAGATCCCGTTGTAATCTGAGGTCACCCTCTTCACTGTCCACTACACCTCCAATTTTGGTGTCATCTGCAAACTTACTAACTGTACCTCTTATGCTCGCATCCAAATCATTTATGTAAATGACAAAAAGTAGAGGGCCCAGCACCGATCCTTGTGGCACTCCACTGGTCACAGGCCTCCAGTCTGAAATACAACGCTCCACCACCACCCTCTGTCTTCTACCTTTGAGCCAGTTCTGTATCCAAATGGCTAGTTCTCCCTGTATTCCATGAAATCTAACCTTGCTAATCAGTCTCCCATGGGGAACCTTGTTGAACGCCTTACTGAAGTCCATAAAGATCACATCTACTACTCTGCCCTCATCAATCTTCTTTGTTATTTCTTCAAAAAAATCAATCAAGTTTGTGAGACATGATTTCCCATGCACAAAGCCATGTTGACTATCCCGAATCAGTCCTTGCCTTTCCAAATACATGTACATCCTGTCCCTCAGGATTCCCTCTAGCAACTTGCCCACCACCGAGGTCAGGCTCACCAGTCTATAGTTCCCTGATTTGTCTTTCCCGTCCTTCTTAAACAGGGGCACCACGTTTGCCAACCTCCAGTCTTCCAGCACCTCATCTCTGACTATCGATGATACAAATATCTCAGCAAGAGGCCCAGCAATCACTTCTCGAGCTTCCCACAGAATTCTCGGGTACACCTGATCAGGTCCTGGGGATTTATCCACCTTTAACTGTTTCAAGACATCCAGCACTTTGTCCTCTGTAATCTGGACATTTTGCAAGATGTCACCATCAATTTCCCTATTGTCTATATCTTCCATATCCTTTTCCACAGTAAATACTGATGCAAAATATTCATTTAGTATCTCCCCCATTTTCTGTGGCTCCACACAAAGGCCGCCTTGCTGATCTTTGAGGGGCCCTATTCTCTCCCTAGTTACCCTTTTGTCCTTAATATATTTGCAAAAACTCTTTGGATTCTCCTTAATTCTATTTGCCAAAGCTATCTCATGTCCCCGTTTTGCCCTCCTGATTTCCCTCTTAAGTATACTCCTACTTTCTTTATACTCTTCAAAGGACTCATTTGATCTATCCTGTCTATACCTGATATATGCTTCCTTCTTTTTCTTAACCAAACCCTCAATTTCTCTAGTCATCTAGCATTCCCTATACCTACCAGCCTTCTCTTTCACCCTGACAGGAATATACTTTCTCTAGACTCTTGTTATCTCATTTCTGAAGGCTTCCCATTTTCTCGCCGTCCCTTTACCTGTAAACATCTGCCTCTAATAAGCTTTCAAAAGTTCTTGCCTAATACCTTCAAAATTGGCCTTTCTCCAATTTAGAACTTCAACTTTTAGATCTGGTCTATCCTTTTTCATCACTATTTTAAAACAAATAGAATTGTGGTCACTGACCCCAAAGTGCTCCCCCATTGACACCTCAGTCACCTGCCCTGCCTTATTTCCCAAAAGTAGGTCAAGTTTTGCACCTTCTCTAGTAGGTACATCCACATACTAAATCAGAAAATTGTCTTGTTCACACTTAAGAAATTCCTCTCCATCTAAACCTTTAACAATATGACAGTCCCAGTTGATGTTTGGAAAGTTAAAATCCCCTACCATAACTACTCCATTATTCTTACAGATAGCTGAGATCTCCTTACAAGTTTGTTTCTCAATTTCCCTCTGACTATTGGAGGGGGGTCTGTAATACAATCCCAATAAGGTGATCATCCCTTTCTTATTTCTCAATTCCACCCAAAAAACTTCCATGGATGTATTTCCAGGAATATCCTCCCTCAGCACAGCTGTAATGCTGTCCCTAATCAAAAATGCCACTCCCCCCTCCTCTCTAGCCTCCCTTTCTGTCCTTCCTGTAGCATTTGCATCCTGGAACATTAAGCTGCCAGTCCTGCCCATCCCTGAACCATGTTTCCGTAATTGCAATGTTATCCCAGTCCCATGTTCCTAACCATGCCCTGAGATCATCTGCCTTCCCTGTTAGGCTCCTTGCGTTGAAATAAATGCAGTTTAATTTATTAGTCTTACCTTGTCCCTGCCTGCCCTGACTATTTGACTCACTTCTGTTCTCAGCTGTACCCGTCTCAGATCGATCTCTTTCCTCACTATCTCCCTGGGTCCCACCCCCCCACCTTACTAGTTTAAATCCTCCCAAGCAGTTCTAGCAAATTTCCCTGCCAGTATATTCGTCCCCTTCCAATTTATGCGCAATCCATCCTTCTTGTACAGGTTGCTTCTACCCCAAAAGAGATTCAAATGTTCGAAAAATGTGAATCTTCCTCCCATACACCAGCTCCTCAGCCATGCATTCATCTGCTCTATCCTCCTATTTCTTCCCTCACTAGCTCGTAGCACTGAAAGTAATCCAGATATTACTACCCTTTTTAAATTTCTACCTAACTGTCTGTAATCTCCCTTCAGAATCTCAACCTTTCCCCTTCCTAAATCGTTGGTTCCAATGTGGACAATGACCTCCTGCTGGTCCCTCTCCCCTGTGAGAACATTCTGCACCCTCTCTGAGACATCCTTGATCCTGGCACCAGGGAAACAACACACCATTCTGCTTTTTCTCTGCTGGCCACAGAAACGTCTGTCTGTACCTCTGACTACAGTATCCCCTAACACAATTGATCTCTTGGAAGCCGACGTACCCCTTGTTGCATTAGAGCCAGTCTCAATACCAGAAACTTGGCTGTTCGTGCTACGTTCTCCTGAGAATCCATCACCCCCTACATTTTCCAAAACAGCGTACCTGTTTGAAATGGGTATATCCACAAAAGACTCCTGCACTAGCTGCCTACCTCTCTTACCCTTCCTGGAGTTAACCCATCTAAGTGACTGCATCTGAGACTTTCCCCCCCCTTCCTATAACTGCCATCCATCACATACTGTTGCTGTTGCAAATTCCTCATCGCTTCTATATGTCTCTCCAACCGATCCACTCGATCTGATAAGATTCGCATCCAACAGCATTTATGGCAGATAAAATCCGCAGTAACCCTTAAACTCTCTTTAAACTCCCACACCTGACAAGAAGTACATATCACTGCAAAGGCCATTTTTCCTCTTTCACAATCTACAGACCCAGAAAATAACACCATCTTATTCCTCTACAAACACTGCCCCAGGTTAAATTAATAGCTATGGCTTATATTTTAAGTTTAACCAAGAGACTTATCTCCAAAAACATATAATCAAGAAAAAATCCACTATACTCACTACTGAAGCCTTTCTCTTGGACAGACTTAAAAAATACAATTAACTTATCTGATTCTGTGCTGTGAACTTCGCCCAACAGTTCCTCCAAGATTTGTTGTGAATTTCACTGTTTGTTAATTTTCCCAGATGCACTCCGATGTCCAGCGATACATGAAGTCAAACAGCAAAGGCGGTAACTGTGCAGGTTCTCTCTCTCTCTTTCTCTCTCTCTCTCCTGCACTGTCCTCAACATGTGCTTCCTTTGTCTGCTCTTCTCCCGTTTAAACTGCTGCTTTTTTTTTCCAAAGTTCCAAAACAATGCAACAGCATATAAAACAGTAATTGCTGCTCCTGGAATTTGAGGAAATCACCTCCAACACCTAAAATACCTCAAAAACAGAAGCAGCTCTTACAGCCAGAAATTTTTCCCGTCCTCCATCTTGGATTACCCAGAATCCTTTTTTTTAAACAGTGTTCCAGGCTAACTAAGTACTTATGTTTTATATTTTTTAAAATTTAATCAAGAGACAGATCTCAATAAAACATTTAATCAAGAAAGAGCCCACTCTATTCATTACTGTAGGCTTACAGCAATGTTACATGATAAGATCTATGCAATTATCTGTTCCTGTGCTGTGAGCTGTCTCAAACAGGTTCCTCCACAGTCAGCTGTGAATTTTGCTGTTTGTTAATTTTTCCTAGATGCACTCAAACAGCAAAGGCAGTAACTATGCAGACTCACAAGATGGAGAAAGGGAAAAAATTGTGGCTGTTAAGAGCTGCTGCTTTTCTGAGGTCTTTTTGGTGTTGGAGATGATTTCCTCAAATTCCAGGAACAGCCATTACTGTTTTATCTGCTGTTGCATTTTCTGGAACTTTGGGGCAAAAAGATCAAAACAACGGTACTTTTCAAAGGAGAAAGACAGAGAAAAGGCAGCGAGCATATAATCAGTGAGGGAGAGAGAGAGAGAAAGAAGCCTGCACTGCTAACTGATACAGCAGTGAATCTACACAGTTACTGCCTTTGCTGTTTGTGTTTATATATATCTGGACATTGGAGTGCATCTAGGGAAAATTAACAAACAGCGAAATTCACAGCTGACCTTGGAAGAACTTGTGTGGGAGAGCTCACAACATAGGAACAGATATAGTTTTTAATGTGTACTCTTGCTGTACGTCTCCAGTAGTGAGTAGAGTGGGTTCTTTCTTGATTATATGTTTTATTGAGATCTGTCTCTTGATTAAATTTAAAAAAATATAAACCATAAGTACTAAGTTAGCCTGGAGCACCGTTATTTAGAGTAACAAGACGGTGCTATTTTCTGGGTCTATAGATTGTGAAGGAGCAAAGATGGCCTTTGGTAGAGTGATCTGCTCTTCCTGTTGGATGTGGGAGCTTATAGAGGGTTTACATGTTACTGACGATTATGTCTGCAGGAAGTGTCTTTGGTTGTGAATCCTATTATGTCACATGGATCAGTTGGTGCAGCAGTTAGCGGCAATGAGGAATTTACAAGAGCAAGGGGGTGTGATGGATGGCAGTTACAAGAAGGGAGAAAAGCCCCAGATACAGTTAGGTCGGTGGGTTAACTCCAGGAAAAGTAGGTGGAGTAGGTGGGTTCTACAGGAGCCTTCTGTGGCTATCCCCATTTCAAACAAGTATGCTGTTTGGAAAAATGTAGGGAGTGTTGGACTCTCAGGGGAATGTAGCAGGAACAGCCAAGTTTCTGATATCGAGACAGGCTTGATGTAATGAGGGGAATGTCAGGTTCCAAGCGATTGATTGTGATAGGGGATTCTCTCGTCAGAGGCACAGACAGACGTTTCTGCAGCCAACAGTGAAAAATCAGAATGGTGTGTTGCCTCCTGGTGCCAGGATCAAGGATGTCTCAGAGAGCGTGCAGAATGTTCTCAAAGGGGAGAGGGATCGACAGGAGATCATTGTACACATTGGTACCAACGACATAGAAAGGAAAAAGGATGAGATTCTGAAGGGAGAATATAGAAAGCTGGCCATAATTCTATTAGTTTTAAAATAGTGATGGGAAAGGATAGACCAGATCTAACAGTTGAAGTTCTGATTTGGAGGAAGGCTAATTTTGAAAGTGTTAGACAAGAAAGTTCAAAGCTGACTGGGGGTGGATGTTTGCAGGTAAAGTGATGGCTGTAAAATGGGAAACCTTCAAAAATGTGATAATGTGGGGCCCGAGAAAATATATTCCTGTAAGGGTGAAAGGAAAGGCTGGTAGGTATAGGGAATGCTGGATGACTAAAGAAATTGAGGGTTTGGTTAAGAAAGGGAAGGAAGCATATGTCAAGTATAGACAGGGTAGATCAAATGAATCCTTCAAACAGTATAAAGGCAGTAGGAGTATACTTAAGAGGATAATCAGGAGTGCAAAAAGGGGACATGAGATAGCTTTGGCAAATAGGGTTAAGGAGAACCCAAAGAGGTTTTATAAATACATTCAGAACAAAAGAGCAACTCGAGAGAGAATAGGGTCCCTCATAGATCAGCAAGGCAACCTTTGTGTGGAGCTGCAGGAGATGAGGGAGATACTAAATGAGTATTTTGCATCAGTATTTACTGTGGAGAAGGACATGGAAGATATACACTGTAGGGAAATAGATGGTGACATCTTGAAAAATGCCCACATTACAGAGGAGGAAGTACTGGATGCCTAGAAATGCATAAAGATGGATAAATCCCCAGGACCTGATCAGGTGTACCCTAGAACTCTGTAGGAAGCGAGGGAAATTATTGCTGGGCCTCTTGCTGAGATATTTGAATCATTGATAGTCACAGGTGAGCTGCTGGAAGACTGGAGGTTGGCTAACGTGTGCCACAGTTTAAGAAAGGTAGTAAGGAAAAGCCAGGGAACCATAAACGGGTGAGCCTGATGTCAGTGGTGGGCAAATTGTTGGAGGGAATCCTGAGGGACAGGATGTATATGTATTTGGAAAGGCAACGACTGATTAAGGATAGTCAATGCGGCTTTGTGCATGGGAAATCATGTCTCACGAACTTGATTGAGCTTTTCGAAGAAGTAACAAAGAGGATTGATGAGGGCAGAGTGGTAGATGTGATCTATATGGACTTCAGTAAGGCGTTCGACAAGGTTCCTCACGGGAGACTGATTAACAAAGTTCAGTCTCATGGAATACAGAGAGAACTAGCTATTTGGATACAGAACTGGCTCAAAGGTAGAAGACAGAGGGTGGTGGTAGAAGGTTGCTTTTCAGACTGGAGACCTGTGACAAATGGAGTGCCACAAAGATTGGTGCTAGGTCCACTGCTTTTTGTTATTTATATAAATGATTTGGGTGGGAACATAGGAGGTATAATTACTAAGTTTGCAGATGTAGTGAACAGCAAAGAAAGGTACCTCAGAGTACAACAGGATCTTGATAAAATGTGCTAATGGGCTGAGGAGTAGCAGATGGAGTTTAATTTAGATAATTGTGAGGTGCTGCATTTCAGAAAAGCCAATCTTAGCAGGACTTATACACTGAATGGTAAGGTCTTAGGGAGTGTTGCTGAACAAAGAGACCTTGGAGTGCAGGTTCATAGCTCCTTGAAAGTGGAGTCACAGGTTGATAGGATAGTCAAGAAGGCGTTTGGTATGCTTTCCTTTATTGGTCAGAGTATTGAGTACAGGAGTTGGGTGGTCATGTTGCGGATGTACAGGACATTGATTAGGCCACTGTTGGAATATTGCATGCAATTCTGGTCTCCTTCCTAGTGGAAAGATGTTGTGAAACTTGAAAAGGTTCAGAAAAGATTTACAAGGATGTTGCCAAGGTTGGAGGACTTGAACTACAGGGAGAGGCTGAATAGCCTGGGGCTGTCGGAGTGTCGGAGGCTGAGGGGTGACCTTATAGCGGTTTACAAAATCATCAGGGCGTGGATAGGATATATAGGCATGGTGGGGGAGTCTAGAACTAGAGGGAATAGGTTTAGGGTGAGAGGGGAAAGATTTAAAAGGGATCTAAGGGCAACATTTTCACGCAGCAGGTGGTGCGTGTAAGGAATGGGCTGTCAGAGGAAGTGGTGGAGGCTGGTAGAATTACAGCATTTAAAAGGCATCTGGATGGGTATATGAATAGGAAGAGTTTAGTGGGATATGGGCCAAATGCTGGCAAATGGGACTAGATTAAGTTAGGATACTTGGTCGGCATGGACAAGTTGGACCAAAGGACCTGTTTCCATGCTGTGCACCTCTATGACTCTCTATTTCTCCCTCGGTCTCTTTCTCTTTTTTTCTCTCTCTCTGTCTCCATCTCTTCTCTCTCTCTCTCTCTCTCTTTCTATCTCTATTTCTCACTCTCTCTCTCTGGTATTTGAGTACAGTAAAGTGGTGTTGGAAATAAATTGGTTTATATTTCGCCATGTATTTTGGAATATTTCAGATTGTGTTAAATGTAAATAGTTATTTTGACTTCATCTGCTGTGTATTATGATCTCTTTTAATATTGAAACCAAATCTACAGCATTGTGTGCTCATAGTTCAGTGAAAGATCACCAGGTTGAGTAAAAGATTACAAAATATAACCTAACAAGTCAGATTTCCATCTGGGGTCCAACTTGTCCAGTAATAACATCAGCTGGGATCATAACAACATAAAAACAAAACAGGCAGAAACTGTCAAACTCATTCACGGTTTCCAAGGTTATACTGTCTTAAGAATCTATCATTCGGTGGGGTTTCCTTGCCTGTATTGGCAGTTGTGAGGAAGCACACTGCTTTTCCGAGGTGAGATTGCTGTTTGGAAACCTTTGTGAACCTGATGCCAAGTGCTCGTTGTAGTTGAAATTCTGCATGTTCATCTGATATGTGTAAGCTCATTGTTGCTTCCCATGTGAAATAATCATGTCAACTGAATGTACAGTGCAAACTGCACTCGGTGACAGCTCTATCGTTCACTCGTCGTTCTCCTTCAGTCAATTCTCAAGGGTCCTGATTTGCTTGCCATTGCAATTAAGTCGCGATGCCTTCCATAAGACAGAGTGGGCACAATCTATTCGATGGGCCCCTTCATGTTGACAATTTCTACTGCTTCCCAGTCAATTCAGTGTGATATAATTAATGTGAGAACATCAGTGCATGTCACCAAAGAACAAAATTACATTGTACTTTTACAACAGCCATGATATTAGAGTCATAAAGATGTACAGCACATAAACAGACTCTTTGGTCCATGCCAACCAGATAGCCTAAATTAATCTTATCCCATTTGCCAGCACTTAGCCCATATCCCTTCCTGTTCCCGTATCCATCCAGATGCCTTTTAAATGTTACAATTGTACCAGCCTCCACCACTTCATCTGGCAGCTCACTCCATACATGCACCATGCACTGCGTGAAAAATTTGTCCCTGGGGGCAACTCTTCCCTCTCTCACCTTAAACCCATGCCCTCTAATTTTGGACTCCCCTACCCTGGGGAAAAGACCTTGATTATTCACCCAATCCATACCCCTCTTGAATTTATAAACCTCTTTGTTATAGCTCAGCCTCCCACATTCCAGGGAAAATACTCCAGCCTTTTTGATGTGTCCCTGTACCTAAAACCTTTCAACCATGGCAACATCCTTGCAAATTTTTCCTGAACCCTTCCAAGTTTCACAACATCTTTCCTTTAGCAGGGAGACCAGAATTGAACACAGTGTTCCAAAAGGGGCCTAACCGATACACTACAACATGACCTCCCAACTTATATATTCAATCATAATTTTAATGCCAAATGAAAAATGCCACTCCCCCTCCTCTCTTGCCCCTGTTTCTATCCTTCCTATGGCATCTATATCCTGAAATATTAAGTTGTCAATCCTGTCCATTCCTGAGCTTTGTTAATAGCTATGATATCCCATTCCCATATTCTCAACCAAGCATTACCTGCCTTACTTGTCAGGCCTCTTGCATTGAAATAAGTGCATTGAATTCATCAGTCTTACCCTTTTCTCTCCCTTACATTTGCCTACCTTGACTATTTGACTTGTCTCAATTGTACCAGCCTCAGACTTATCTCTTTTCTCAATATCTCTTTGGGTCCCACCCCAGTGACTGATCTCAAATGCAGAAAACACTGAAACTAGGAGCAGGAATGGGCCATTCGGCCCTTTTGAGCCCATTCTGCTATTCAGTGTAACATTAAAAAAATTACCAGGTTGCATTATCCTTCCCGCTGTATTAATCATGTGCTGGGGTTTGTTCTGATTCCTGAACACATCTGTTCCACCCTATCCCAGACGGAGACTGTTGCTTTGGGGTTTTCATCTGTTCTGCACTAGATCACACCCACTCATAATATATTAAGAAGGTAGCCTGGGCCCTAACTTTTCTTATTTTAATGGCAAATGTAAATTACTGCGATCCAGATGCAATGTGACTGGTCAAACCACTCAATATTAAGTAAAACACAATTTATTTAAACACTAAAATTAAAATACAACAAAAGAAAGAAAAACTTGCAATAACTTGACTTTATTGGAAAACTTAACCGAATAATAGATACAGTAACTATTACTAATTAACTGTTCCAATGTAGTGACATCCCATTAACACATCCTTCAACAAAATGCTAGGCAATATATTTGTGTCACAGGTAACCCAGCAATCGAAAGAAACCCCAGTTTTAAGCTATAACTGAACAAAGGAGAAAAATAGCCTCTATTTCTTCAAAGCTCTGACAGCTTCTGTCAAAAGCCGAAACACAAAATCCTGAATCTGTGAGAGCTTGACTACACCCAGTCAGACTGCTTCTATTGTTCCAACTTTAAAAAAAACCCAAGGCCTCACAAGTTGTTTATCTTCTCATAGTCTGTGCTACTCCTGTCCCCCAATCTCTCTCGAAATGAAACCAGGACAGAAAACACCTCTTAAAGCCACATCATCATCACACACTGAAGTGTTCCCCACTCTACACGCCCATCCCCAACACCCCTCTCCAAAAAAATGTCTTAGAGGCACGTCCCTTATCTAAGTCAGGGTTCTAAGAAGAGGGGACATCCTTTCCACATCGGCCCAGTCAAGATCCCTCAGAATCTTACATGTTTCAACTGGGGCTAAAATCCTGAGCTAATGTATGGTGCTATAGCAATGTATACGACTTTCTGCCCTTGAGTCTCCAGCTTCTAAAATTCAAGAGTGCAAGTTGAGAAAGGAACCTCCAGCAACAAAAACGTTTGTTTATACTTGGTGCAGGAGTCATTTCATGGTGTCAAATGCTCTCACTGTGGAAGCTGTCACTCTGTTCGCCATCCTTCGGATGAAAATCTCTAATTTAAATCATCTTAAATTTACTGCTTCGTTTGCTGAATTAATGTTAGGTGCCAGGCTTCAAGAATAAGGTTTGTAATTTGTGGGTGTTATGAGCTCACTGTTGAACCAGCTGCTGTTTTCACCAGTCCGAGTGCGTGTGTGCAATTTTTAAAAACATATCAATTTAGACACTTCCTCATTTAAATTCAAACTACCCATTCCAATTTTGCAATGCTTCAAAAAGAAATTGTGTCCTCTTTAATGAAGTGCACTTTACAGAGGATAATTATTTTGATAATTTGAACAATTAATTGGAATTTAAACAGCACAATGCTGTTGCTTAATTACATCCCATTTGCTTCCTGAGCAACTCCATAAAATTTCAGTTTTCTCCTCTAAGAATTACTGGAAAGAAAAAAGAACAAGAAAGATCTGCATTTATAGAGCGCTTTCCATGGTCATCAGATGTTGGATGGTGCTTTGTAGCCAATGTAGTACTTAAGTGGAATCACTCTTGGATTGGAATCATATAATTTTATAGGAACTGAAAGCAATTCATCCCATCATATTTAAACCAGCCTCTAAAAGAGCTACTCAGCTAGTCCCATTGTCCAATTTCATTGCCATAGCTCTCTAAGTTTATTATTTCCAAATACATTACCAGCTCTCTTTTATGCCCTTGTGTGGAATCTCTCTCCACTACTGTCCCAGGCAGTGCATTCCAAACCCTAACAACTCTCTGAGTAAAAGAGTTTCACCTCAACTCTCTCCCAGGATTCTATAAGCCTTCTTAACAACTGTTTCAACTTGCCTGGTCACCGTCAGAGGTCAAGCACGTGAACCCCGAGCTCCCTCTGCTCCTGGGCTCAAAGTTGTGCCAACGAGCCTCTGTTATCTCTGTATGTTTCTTCTGCCAAACTGCATTACCTCACATTTCTCCACATTGAAATTCACCTGCCAGGTGTATGCCCATTCGGCCAACTTCTCAATGTCCCTCTCAGGTTGATTAGCATCATCTCACAATTCGCTGTTCTCTCTAGCTTAGTATCATCTGCAAGTTTAAAGATTTTAACCACATCACCCATCTCCAAATCGTTTGGAAGGTTTGAGCTATAAGGAGAGGTTGAACAGGCTGGGGCTGTTTTCTCTGGAGCGTCGGAGCCTGAGGGATGACCTTATAGATGAGGATGACCTCATGGATAGGGTAAATAGACAAGATCTTTTCCCTGGAATGAGGGAGTCCAGGACTAGAGGACATAGGTTTAAGGTGAGAGAGGAAAGATTTAAAAGGGACATAAGGGGCAACTTTTTCATGCAGAGGGTGGTGTGTGTACAGAAAGAGCTGCCAGAGGAAGTAGTACAGGCTGGTACAATGACAGCATGTAAAAGACAGCTGGATGGGTATATGAATAGGAAGGGTTTACAGGGATATACGTCAAGTGTTGGCAAATCTCTTGCCTCCCTTTCTATCCTTCCTGGAGTACTTGTATCCTGGAACATTAGGCTGCCAGCCTTGTCCATCCCAGAGCCACATTTCTGAAACTGGTATGGTATCCCAGTCCCATGTTCCTAACCGTGCCCTGAGTTCATCTGCCTTCCCTGTTAATCCTCTTGCATTTAAATAAATGCAGTTTAATTTATCAGTCCTACCTCGTACTCTGCTTTGTTCCTGCCTGCCCTGACTGATTCACTCCTTTTCCCAACTGTACTAGTGTCTGAGTGATCTCTTTCCTCACTACCTCCCTGGTTCCTACCTCTCCACCTTATTAATTTAAATCATCCCGAGCAGCTCAAGCAAATCTCCCTACCAGTATATTAATCCCCTTCCCTGCCTGCCATGACTGTTTGACTCGCTTCTTTTCTCAACTCCACTAGTCTCAGATTAATCTCTATCCTCACTATCTCCCTGGGTCCCACTCCCCTTTCCGCCACCCACCCACCTTACTAGTTTAAATCCTTCCGAGCAGCTCTAGCAAATCTCCCTGCCAGAATATTAGTCCCCTTCCAATTCAGGTGCAATCCATTCTTCTTGTACAGGTCACTTATACCCCAAAAGAGATTCCAATGATCCAAAAATATGAATACTTCTCTCATACACCAGTTTCTCAGCCACGCATTCATCTGCTCTATCCTCCTATTCCTGCCCTCACTAGCTTGTAGTGCTGGGAGTAATCCAGATATTATTACCCTTAAGGATGTCCTTTTTAAATTCCTGCTTAACTTTCTATATTCTAGCTTCAGAATCTCATCCTTTTCCCTTCCAATGTGTACAATGACCTCATGCTGGTTCATCTCCTCTTTGAGAACATTTTGTACCCTCTCTGAGATATCCTTGATCCTGGCACCAGGGAGGCAACACACCGTGCTGATTTTTCGCTGCTGTGCCTCAGACTACAGAGTCCTCTAACGCAATCGATCGCTTGGAACCCGAACGTACCCCTCATTACATTAGATCCTGTAACCAGAACATTACATTCGAACCTCATACCAGAAACTTGGCTGTTCGTGCAATATTCCCCTGACAATCCATCATCCCCTGCATTTTCCAAAACAGCATACTTGTTTGAAATGACAACTAGGGAGAGAATAGGATCCCTCAAAGATCAGAAGGCAGCCTTTGTGTGTAGCGGCAGGAGATGGGGGAGATACGAAACAAATATTTTGCCTCAGTGTTTGCTGTGGAGAACGACATGGAAGGTATAGAATGTAGGGAAATAGATGGTGACATCTTGAAAAATGTCCATATGACAGAGGAGGAAGTGCTCGATGTCTTGAAACGCATAAAGGTAGATAACTCCCCAATACCTGATCAGGTGTACCCTAATACTCTTTGGGAAGTGATTGCTGGACTCCTTGCTGACATATTTGTGTCATCGATAGTCACAGGTGAGGTGCTGGCAGACTGGAGGTTGCCTAACGTGGTACTACTATTTAAGAAAGGTGGTAAGGTCAAGCCAGGGAACTATAGACCAGTGAGCCTGACCTCGGTGGTGGGCAAGTTGTTGGAGGGAATCCTGAGGGACAGGATGTACATGTATTTGGAAAGGCAACAACTGATTAGGGATAGTCAACATGGCTTTGTGCGTGGGAAATCATGTCTCACGAACTTGATTGAGCTTTTTGAAGAAGTAACAAAGAGGATTGATGAGGGCAGAGTGGTGGACGTGATCTATATGGGCTTCAGTAAGGCATTCAACAAGATTCTCTGTTGGAGACTGGTTAGCAAGGTTAGATCTCATGGAATACAGGGAGAACTAGCCATTTGGATACAGAACTGGCTCGAATGTAGAAGACAGAGGGTGGTGGTAGGGGGTTGTTTTTCAGACTGTAGACCTCTGACCAGTGGAGTGCCACAAGGATTGGTGCTGGGTTCATTACTCTTTGATATTTATATAAATGATTTGGATGTGAACATAGGAGGTATATTTGGTAAGTTTGCAGATGACACCAAAATTGGAGATGTAATGGGCAGCGAAGAAGGTTACCTCAGATTACAATGGGAATTTGATATGATGAGCCAATGGCTGAGAAGTGGCAGATGGATGCGAGGTGCTGTGTTTTGGGAAAGCAAATCTTAGCAGGATGCATACACTTAATGGTAAGGTCCTAGGGAGTGTTGCTGAACAAAGAGACCTTGGAGTGTAGGTTCATAACTCCTTGAAAGTAGAGTCGTAGATTGATAGGATAGTGAAAAAGGCATTTGGTATGCTTTAATTTTGTGGTCAGAGCATTGAGTACAGGAGTTGGGAGGTCATGTTGTGGCTGTACAGGATGTTGGTTAGGCCACTTTTGGAATATTGCGTGCGATTCCTGCCTCTTTCCTATTGGAAGGATGTTGTCAAACTTGAAAGGGTCAGAAAAGATTTACAAGGATGATGCCAGGGTTGGAAGATTTGAGCTATAGGGAGAGGCTGAACAGGCTGGGACTGTTTTCCCTGGAACGTCAGACGCTGAGGGGTGACCTTACAGAGGTTTACAAAATTATGAGGGGCATGGATTGGATAAATAGGCAAAGTCTTTTCCCTGGGGTTGGGAGTCCAGAATTAGAGGGCATAGGTTTAGGGTGAGAGGGGAAAGATTTAAAAGGTACCTAAGAGGCAACTTTTTCACACAGAGGGTGATGCATTTATGGAATGAGCTGCCAGAGGATGTGGTGGAGGCTGGTACAATTACAATATTTAAAAGGCATCTGGATGGATATATGAATAGGAAGGGTTTGGAGGGATATGGGCCAGATGCTGGCAAGTGGGACTAGATTAGGTTGAGAAATCTGGTTGGCATGGACGGGTTGGACTGAAGGGTCTCTTTCCGTGTTGTACATCTCTCTGACTCTATGACTCCATATAAATCAGAAAAAGCAAGGTTCCTAACACTGACCCTGGGGACCACCACTTTCAACTCGTGTCCAGTCTGAGAAGTGTCCATCTATCCTTTCCCTCTGTTTCCTGTCTTTTAGTCAACTTCTGAACCATACGGTGATGGACCCACCAATCCAAATCATTTCTCATTTTGTAACCAACCTGCCATGAGGCAATATATCAAACATTTTCTGAAAGTCCAAAAACACCAAGATGGCGGCAGAACAGGGATTGGGGGGCGGGGAGGTGAGCCTGGGGATTGTCCATTCACATTGGCTTCCTTTCTCTTTTTTTTCTTCAGTTTACTTTTGTTCTTTCCTTTTCTTCATTTTCTTTTCTTTTTAGCCTGGAGAATAGGATGAAGGTTCTGGAGGCAGTGGCAGCAACTCCAAGATGAGCCGAATATGGCTGTACCCCAGCTCAGGGTCCCCTGACGAACGAGGAGCAGGTCCCGGACTGACTCCCTCAGCCTGGGCACACAGGTTAGGCCGGGGCTCCAGGTCTGTGGCTAGGTCTGGGTGCTTGAAGGAGGAAAGGTGATGGTCTTGGTCTGGCACAGAGGTACCATCCCCATGTGAGGGACCTCTTCATCTTCGGCTTCCAGGTATCCCAGTGGCCCGGCTTGTTCAGGAGTGATGGTCATAGCTCAGCATGATGAACTTCTTTGGCGGAGGCTTCCGGTCTAGTATTACATCCGGCTCCCTTTGTGGTAGGCTCCCCTTGTGGCGATCTCAGCTTGACTGCATCTTCAAAGTAGTCCATCATTCCTTAGTCAGCTTTCCCCAATCCGCGGCTGAACTGTGATGAACTTTGTCTTAAATTTCTTACAGGCAGTTCTTCCAGAACGCTATAGTTGCATTCCTATGCAACCCCACATTATAAAAAAATTGCGCAATACAAGTAACACTTAAAGTGTTGGCGATATAATCACATTATAGCCAGTACATAAGTTAAACATTCACGTTTTAGAAACAGTGTTCTCTATTCACCGAATCGCGTTACAGCCAATTCAGGATAGCAAAAGATGTGTCATAGAAGAACTGCCTGTATCTTTTTACTATTAGGTATGACGTCCATCATTTTTGTAGGTGTCATGGTGGGATGAATTATAAAACTTTTCACTGTATTTTTCATG
The DNA here is from genome assembly GCF_047496795.1 of Chiloscyllium punctatum. Classification (NCBI taxonomy): domain Eukaryota; kingdom Metazoa; phylum Chordata; class Chondrichthyes; order Orectolobiformes; family Hemiscylliidae; genus Chiloscyllium; species Chiloscyllium punctatum. The sequence goes on along the minus strand of NC_092771.1, from coordinate 17,227,464 downwards.
TAAAAGTACACGTGACAATAAATTTCTATTCTATCCTTTTCTAAATATACAATGTCCACAACACTACCCTCATCTACCACCTATATCATCTCGTCAAAGAACTCGATTAAATTTGTCACACTCGATCTATCTTTGACAAAGTCATATTGACTGTTCAGTGTTAGCTTATTTTTCTCTAAGTTTACATCTATCTTCTTCCTCATAATAGCCTCCCTCAGTTTTCCTACTATTGACATCAAGCTGACAGATCTGTATGTTCCTCAGGTATCCTTTACACTTTTTGTCATTACATTTGTGATACTCCAGTCCCCTGGGATTAATCCAGTGTTCAGGGAGGCCTGGAAAATTTCTGACAATGGTTCTGCAATTTGCTCCCTTATCTCACTCAGCAATCGAGGATACAAACCAATCCTGGCCTAGCACCTTCTCTGTTTCCAACCTTTTTCAAACGTCTTCTTTATCTGTCACTGTACTGCCCAGTTGCTCAACACCCACATTTTCAATTGGACTATTGCCACCATTTTCTAGTTTGCTAAAGACAGAAGCAAAGTGTTCATTAGTACTTCTGCCATTCTCTTACTTCAGGTCGTTTCTCTGAAGAAAGGTCACTGGATCTGAAATGTTAACTCTGATTCCTCTTCACAGATGTTGCAAAAACTGCTGAACCTTTCTAGCAACTTCTATTTTTGTTAGCAGTTTACTTTTATGCTTTCTTACAGGCCCCACTCTATCCTTCACTAATCTTTTACTACTAATATATTTGAAGAATATTTTACTATTTGTTTTAGCACAGTCTTCCATCCTTTCCTCGTGTTTCATCTTAATCTTCCTTATTCTTCACTCAGAGAGTAGTAGGGGCATGGAATGCCCTACTTGCAACAGTAGTAGACTCGCCAACTTTAAGGGCATTTAAATGATCATTGGATAAACATATGGATGATAATGGAATAGTGTAGGTTAGATGGGCTTCAGATTGGTTTCACATTTCAACGCGACATTGAGGGTCAAAGGACCTGTACTATGCTGTAATGTTCCATGTTCTATGTCATTCCAGCCTTAACCTCTCTCCTTTATTTGAGATACTTTCCCTGATTTCAATTGCAAGGAAGAACAGAGGGTTCTGTCCACAAGCAAGCCCTCCCAAGCAGAAATGTAATAATGACCAGATAGTTGATTATTGCGAAGTTGATATGTTTCACCAGGTCTCCAGGGTTAGCTCTCATGGCCTTCCTTGGAATAACACCTTGAGTTATCTTACATTGGCTGGAACAGGCAGATGGGGACCATTGTCTATTGGCACATTTGAAAGGTGACCCTTATAATTGTCCCTCAGTAATCTAGTGGATTTTCTATGCTTAATCCCAGAGTGGGATTTGAATTTAGATAAATCTTATTACTGTCTTTGTGACTTCAAAACTATGGGGTAGTTGAGGGAATGTATATGCTTCAGAATTTGGTCATTATGGATATTCTTCACTGAACTGCAGTGTTTTAACAGCCATGTATACTGTGTTTAGTTTACCTCTTCCTCTCACTTTCTGAGTGCTGAATTTCTTACACAGTTTCCTTGGTTTAAAGCAGTGTCTTTTTCCCATTTCTCAGTCCATTCAGTCCAACAAAAATGTGGTCTGTTCACCTTGGACTATAAGTTTAGGTCAGACTGTCAGATATGTAGACCATGAAAACAAGCTGAAGTGGATCCAAACATATATCCTTCATCCACACTGAATATCACTTATGGCAGCAACAAGGCAGCACAGTGGTTCAGTGGTTAGCACTGCTATATCACAGCACCAGGGACCTGGGTTTGATTCCATCCCTAGGGTGACTCCCTGTGTGGAGTTTGCACATTTCCCCCAATGTCTGTGCGAGTTTTCTCTGGGTGCTCTGGTTTCCTCCCAACAGTTCAAAAATGTGCAGGTTAGATAGATTGGCCAAGCTCAATTGCCTTTTGTGTGTAGGATAGGTGGGTAAGGCATGGGTTTCATGACGAGGTGAGTCTGGTGATTTGGTTGGTGTGGACTTGATGGTCCCAATGGCTTCCGTACTATCAGTGTTCTGTGAGATTGGTGTCAGGGAACAACATATACTCACATCGGAGGGCTTTGAGATCCACTTTGAAGAGAAGATCAATTTAAACCTGTTTAGATAGTTTACGTCACACTCCTGGAGCAGTTGAGACTTGAATCCAAGCCACCTGGCCCACAGTTGCATGAAGCAAGCCCTCAAGATTTGAACATTTAGTGGTGGTGGGATTTAAACATACAATTTCTTAGAGACTGGAAGCTCAACCCAGCACCTTAGACCATTCAGGTATGCAACCACTGCTTCCAAGATACAGATAGTTTTTAATCAATCTGATGAGACATGTGTTGAAAGACATCTAGGGCCAGTAGGAGTTGTCTCAGAGGTAGGGACACTACCACTGCCTCTCTACAGGCCTGTCTGCGAAAATAACATGCAACTGATTGAGAAGGTTGCTTGAGAGTTCGCTTAATTCGGGTTAAGATCAAGTTGCTGGGATTGGATCAATTTGTAAAATCCAACTGTAGCATCTCACCAGTATTACTTCAAAAGCACTTATCAGGGGCTCTGAGAGTCATAGACTCATAGAGATGTACAGCACGGAAATAGACCCTTCAGTCCAACTACTCCATACCAGACAGATATCCTAATCTAATCTAGTTCCATTTGCCAGCACTTGGCCCATATCCCTCTAAACTCTTCCCATTCATGTACCCATCCAGATGCCTTTTAAATGTTGCAATTGTACCAGCCTCCACCACTTCCTCTGGCAGCTCATTCCATGCACCCACCATCCTCTGCGTGAAAACATTGCCCCTTAGGTCCCTTTTATATCTTTCCCCTCTCATCCTGAACCTATGCCCTCTAGTTCTGGACTCCCCTATCTCAAGGAAAAGACCTTGTCTATTTATCCTATCCATGCCCCTGATGATTTTATAAACCTTTACATGGTCACCCCTCAGCCTCCGATGTACCAGTGAAAACAGCCCCAGCCTATTCAGCCTCTCCCTATAGCTCAAATCCTCCAACCTTGGCAACATCCTTGTAAATTTTTTCTGAACCCTTTCAAGTTTCACAACATCCTTCTGATAGGAAGGAGACTAGAACTGCATGCAATATTCCAAAAGTGGCCTAACCAACGTCCTGTAGAGCCACAAAATGACCTGCCAACTCGGTGCTTGTAAGACAATAATATTTTCCATTCTAGTGAGACTGGGATAGGCCTGGATTCAGTCCAACCTGCTCCAGAAATGTATAATAACATCACTGAATGGGTTGATTAGAAAAAAATCTGAAGCACTAAGCTTTGAGGCCTCTTGTTGGGCAATGGTTGTGACCCTTTCCTTCAACCCAGGTACAAGTCCCATCTGCCTCAGAGGTATGTAATAACATGCCTGAGTGAGTTGATTAAAAATTCTCAAAATCACCGAACTGCCTTTTACTAAAGAAAGCCAAAACCAATGAAGTAACAGGAATGTCACGACTTCTAACCTTTCCATTTATTTAGCATATTATTTTGCCACAGATGCAGCACTGTGTTTATATCCTGGAATTCCCTTCCTAACTCTATTGTGAAAGGATGCTTGTGGTAATGTCCCTACCTCTGGGTGTGGAGATCTGGGCTCAAGTCCCACCTGCTCCAGAGGTATGTCATAACATGCCTCAACAGGTTGAAGAAAATCCATTGTGAAACCACCATTGGCACAATAATGACAACCTTCAACAAGGATCAAGCAAATAAATGTCAGTCTTGTGAATAACACCCTTAGTCCAAGGTTGCAATGTGCATTATCAATTTCTATCTGAGCATCAGGGCTACAGGTGAAAAGTATTGCAGATTATTCTGCCTCAGTAGTGGAACACAAGGTTAACAAGTGGGAGGCTGGAAGGACACAGCAAGCCAGGCAGCTTCAGGAGGTGGAGAAGTCAACATTTCAGGTAGAAGACAGAAGACAGAGGGTGGTGGTGGAGGATTGTTTTTCAGAGTGGAGGCCTGTGACCAGTGGAGTGCCACAAGGATCGGTGCTGGGTCCTCTACTTTTTGTCATTTACATAAATGATTTGGATGCGAGCATAAGAGGTACAGTTAGTAAGTTTGCAAATGACACCAAAATTGGTGGTGTAGTGGACAGTAAAGAGGGTTACCTCAGATTACAACAGGATCTGGACCAGATGGGCCAATGGGCTGAGAAGTGGCAGATGGAGTTTAATTCAGATAAATGCGAGGTACTGCATTTTGGGAAAGCAGATCTTAGTAGGATGTATACACTTAATGGTAAGGTCCAAGGGTGTATTGATGAACGAAGAGACCTTGGAGTGCAGGTTCATAGCTCCTTGAAAGTGGAATTGCAGGCAGATAGGATAGTGAAGAAGATGTTTGGTATGATTTCTTTTATTGGTCAGAGTATTGAGTACAGGAGTTGGGAGGTCATGTTGCGACTCTACAGGACATTGGTTAGGCCACTGTTGGAATATTGCATGCAATTCTGGTCTCCTTCCTATTGGAAAGATTTACAAGGATGTTGCCATGGTTGGAGGATCTGAGCTACAGGTAGAGGCTGAACAGGCTGGGGCTGTTTTCCCTGGAATGTCAGAGGCTGAGTGGTGACCTTATAGAGGTTTATAAATTTATGAGGGGCATGGATAGCATAAATAGGCAAAGTCTTTTCCCTGAGGTTGAGGAGTCCAGAACTAGAGGGCATAGGTTTAGGGTGAGAGGGGAAAGATATAAAAGAGACCTAAGGGGCAACTCTTTCACGCAGAGGGTAGTACGTGTATGGAATGAGCTGCCAGAGGATGTGGTGGAGGCTGGTACAACTGCAACATTTAAGAGGCATTTGGGTGTGTATATGAATAGGAAGGGTTTGGAGGGATATAGGCCGGGTGCTGGCAGGTGAGACTAGATTGGGTTGGGATAGCTGGTCGGCATGGACAGGTTGGACTGAAGGGTCTGTTTCCATGCTGTACATCTCTATGACTCTATGACTCTATGAAACCCTTCTTCAGGACCTGGGGGTGGGTGTAAAGGGAGCTGCAGATAAAGGGGATGGGGGAGCAAGGTAGCAAGGTGGGGATAGGTGAAGACAGGTAGAGGGTGCGACCAGTCGGTCAATGGGAGGAGTGGAAGGGAGGGTGAGGGGCTGGGAAGGGAGTCAAAGGATGGAGAGGGAGGTTATTTGAAATTGGAGAACTCAATCTTGAGTCATCTGAGCTGTAGGCTGCCCAGGTGGAAGATGAGAATTTGTTCCTCCAATTTGCGGTCTGATCCACTGTGGGAACTGAGGAGGTCAAGGATGGTCATGTCAGAAAGGGAGTGGGAAGGGGAATTGAAATGGGCGGTAACTGGATGGTCTGGTCAGTCCCTACGGGCCTGACTGAGATGCTCGACGAAACATGTCCTGAGTTTACACTTGATCACCCCGATGTAGAGAAGACCATATCTGGTGGCCCTGATGCAGTAAACTAGGTTGGAGGAGAGGCAGATAAACTTCTGTCTCATCTGGAAGGACTGTTTAGGCCCCTGGTTGAAGGTGAGGGGGTTGGTGTGCCGGCAGAATTTGCATCTTTTCCGGTGACTGGGGAAGATACCTGGGGGTTTCAGGGTGAGATTGATGGCGGGGGGAGCTAATGGGGAAGACAGTGCAAACCAAGGATTGGCGCAAAGGTCAGTCCTTGTGGAAGGCAGAGAGGAGTGGGGAGGGGAAGATGTTCTTGGTGGTGGGGTGAAATTGGAGTTGGTGGAAGTGTTTAAGGCAGGCTACAGCCCGGAGGATTCAACATTGAGTCCTCTAATTTCAAATAGCTTCCGTCCCCATCCCCCGATTCCATTCTCAGCCCCTCCCTTCCATTCCTCTGATCAACCTTTTCTTCTGGCTACCAATCAGATCCATTCCTCCCCTTGACCAACCAGATCGTACCTCTACCTGTGCTCATCTATTGCTACATCACCATGCCACTTCCCTCTCCCCCTTTATCTGCAGCTCTCCCCACACCCACCCCAAGTCTTGAAGAAGGGTTACACCTGAAACGTTGACTTCTCCACCTCCTGATGCTGCCTGGCTTGCTGTGTTCTTCCAGCCTCCTGCTTGTCGACCTTGTTTTCCAGCATCTGCAGGTTTGTTTGTCTCCAGCTCAGCGCTGGAACACGGCATCTAAATTATGGCCCCAGCCCTCAACAAGTCGATTGTGCTAATATCAGATTAAAATGCAGATAGCCAGCACATCAAGTAATGTTTATTGAAACCAGATTAAAAATGATGACATTTAATCAACATCAAAGCACGATTATGTGTGCGATCTTTAGAAAAACATTCAAGTCACAGAATAAAAAATTCACAAGCACAATATTAAAGCTCCTTATCAAACAAAAGTCAATTTGATTCTCAAATTAAGTTATTATAGCTGGTTACAATATTGAATCAGGAAAGCCTACACAACCAGCAAATTAAAATGGAGTTCTCTTTCTTTCAAACAAAAGTATAGCAACCCACATATTCCCACTAAAAGTCCACAGTTTATAAGGGATACTGAATTGCTTGTGTGGTGCAGTGGTAGGGTCATTACCTCTGGACCAATGGGCAAGGTTCAAAGCACATCGGCTCCAGACATGTCTAAATGAGTTGATTAAAAATGCCGTTGCCAAATACTGATAATGAAGGCTAATTTATGTACATATTATAAATTAATCATAATTGTAAGAGTTCCTTTGTTAATGCCACAATGTGCCTTTTCCCCATTACTCTTACTTCCACCCCAGCTCTGTTAAATGACTTGACTATGTCTGCCTCAACCACACGTCCTGGCCTTGTAATCCAAAACCTCACTAATCACTTATTGAAGAAGTTTCTTCTCACTTGCTTAGAGAGTCATAGAGTCATGGACTCATACAGCACAGAAACAGGCTCAAGGGCAGGTAAGGGTGACATGGCAGGATCCAATGTTACATTACCACTGGTACAAATGTGAGGCTGCAGGGGAGGTGAGACCCACACCCCACCCGGCCTGTTCATGATCTCTCTCGACCTTGTCTTATGTGCAAAGGTTAAACGGGCTTTCCCGCATTCAGCCTGCATCTTTTCTCTGCCTAGTTTCTGTCTCTCCGTGGAGATTACATGGTTGCGGATGTGGGGGAATAGACGGCAAAGAGATGTGCTTATGCACAAATGTCACTAGAGTTGAGAAGGGTCAGAGGAGATCTCATTGAAAACACTCACAATTTTTAAGAGGCTTGACAGGGTAGATGCTGAGAGGATGTTTCCCCTCATAGGAGTCCATGACCAGAGGGCAAAATCTCAGAATAAAGGCAGGCCAATTTAAAACTGAGATGAGGAGGAATTTTTCTGTCAGAGGATTGAGGGTCTTTGGAATTCCTTGCCACAGAGAGCTGGGTGGTGGTGGGGCGGGGGTTGGGGGGTGGTGGTGGTGGAGGGGTGCATGGAGTATATTTAAGGCTGAGATCGATAGATTCTTGATTAGTCAGGGAATCAAGGGTTATGGGGAATGGACAGGAAAGTAGGCATGAGGGATGTTGAATTGGCTATGATCTTATTCAATAGTGGACCATGTTTGAGGGGCCAAATGGCCTACTCGTGTTCCTATTTCGTACGATCCTATGGTGTCATAACTAAACTCAGCACAGGATTTTAAGTTTCCACACCTGAACCTACTTTGATCAATAAGAGGAGGCAATGATCTAGTGGTATTTTGTGCACATAATTCCACAAATTAATTCAATATTGCGGAGAAGGACCGTGTCATGAATTCAAACCTGCTTAGGGGAAGTTCTTTACACAAAGAAATGGCAGTTTTCACCTGAAATCATTTAAGAAGCAATTAGAATGCAGTGTAGGGAGTTTAGGATCATCTAGATGGGACAAATAGTCTTCTTTATCTTCCCAAAAAAGGACAGGGTAAATGACCTTCTGTTGAATCAGTGTTGGCAACTGTCAACCAGATTATTGTATAAATCGTCTTTTAGCATTTAATCTGATGATAGGATCCCTACAGCAGGGAAACAGACCATTCAGCCCAACACCAACTCTCCAAAGAGCATCCCACTCATCCCCTATAACCCTGCATTTCCCATGGCTAACCCACCTATCATACACATCCCTGGACACTATGGGTAATTGAGCCTGGCCAATCCACTTAACCTGCATATCTTTGGACTATGGGAGAAAACTGGAGTTCCTGGAGGAAACCCACACAGGCATGGGCAGAAAGTGCAAACTCCACGCAAACAGCTGCCTGAGGGTAGAATTGGGTCCCTGGTGTTGTGAGGCAGCAGTGCTAACTACTGAGCCCCCATGCCACCCTAAAAGATAATAATTTCACCCTGTATCAATGCAAGACTAATTTACTGTTGTCATTTGGTTTGTTTTTGCATATTTTGTAAATGGGTACCACATTTTGACAAGACTGTCCCTCTGTACACACCTTTAAACACAAAAACTTCAAACATGGAAACACTATCAACTCAAATGATGGAACATTATGGGATTTCAAGGGGAGTGCCTTTCTCCAACATCCTCAGGGGGAAGCTCAAACAATATTCCAGCTTTGTGAAGTGTCAAGATAAAAGTGGCATGTTCAACCAAAATGCCAAAACACGATCACATGTCCCTACTTCACCCAGATTCCTGATCGGGGTTCCACTTCAATAAGGAGGTCTTTCAGATGCATTTACTGTTGTTGAATCTTTATAATTATGGGGTTAGGTTTAAAATGATATCTTCAAACCAGATCATTATGGGTTAATCTTCCAGGGTTAAGTGGATGTGGCAATGAGCAATTGAAACAAAATGGAAAAGTATATAAAGAAACAGGCCGATTGGAAAATCCAAAACTGAAAACACTATGGATTCAGTAAAGCAGAAAGAAAAACAGCAATTGTTGGAAAAGCTCAGTGGGCCTAGCAACATCTGTGAAGATCATCATAGAAGATCTTAGAATCCCGACAGTGTGGAAGCAGGTCATTTGGCACCGACCCTTTGAACATTGTCCCACCCAGACCCATTCCCCAACATTTCCCTTAACCAATGCACCTAGCCTCCACATCCCTAGACACTATAGCATCATCAATTCACCTGACCTGCCCATCTTTGGACTGTGGGAGGAAACTGAAGCACCCGGATGAAACCCGTGCAGTCACGGGGAGAAGGTGCAAACTCCACGCAGACAGTCATCTGGGACTGGAATTGAACCACGGTCCCTGGCACTGTGAGGCAGCAGTGCTAACCTCTGAGCCACCCTGCCACCCTAAAGAGAAATCAGAGTTAACATTTCAGATCAAGTGAGCCTTCCTCAGAACCCTCAGAGTTCTAATGAAGGGTCACTTAACCTAAAATGTTAACTCTAATCCCACAAACATCTGAATTTTTTTTCTTGGGATTCCATTACTGAAATTTCCAGACTCCTGTTCCCCATCTCCATTTCATCCCAAAGGAGGGATTATTAACCAGGACAGAAAACCAAGCCCATTATGGTCATATCTTCCCCTGCAGGGATGTAGTCCACTTATTGAGGCCTAGAAAACGTAGACACAGATTGATTTGGAGATGCCGGTGTTGGACTAGGGTGTACAAAGTTAAAAATCACACAACACCAGGTTATAGTCCAACAGGTTTAATTGGAAGCACACTAGCTTTCGGAGCGCCACTCCTTCATCAGGTGGTTGTGGACATGAACAGGAGTGTCTGGGGTTCTGTTCACTCTAAGAGCTGACTCTGAGAAGTCAAAGAGTGTCAGGTACTGTGTACGTGTAAATAAAGGGTGACTTGGTGAAGGGATATGGGCCTCTGAGGAGTTATCATTTTCTGTGTCATTATAAGACCATTCCATTTTAAGGGATGAAATTATTGAACATGGTCCCGAATAACATCTTGTTGTAATGATCTTTTTCATTCGTCCTGATGATTTCATGTTTCCATTAGCTTCATGTCTGAATTATACCAATCTCAGTAGGAGAACATTGTGATTAAATAAGAGCCTTGAATACTGAGGGGTGCTATTAACCAGGTATTATAGTCATCACTCCATTAACAGCAAATCATCCCCAGTGCTTTGCCATCAATGCGTGACGAGAGCCAAGTAATAAAATCCATTAAGCTTTCATTTGAAAACGGATTTCAATTTGAACACACTAACATCTTTCTCAACCCAGAGAAATTTCCTCAGCAAACGTTCTCCATTGAGCAAAGATGCAGGTTTCAATTGGCTAGATTTCATACTTAGTGTTGTTCATGGCAATCGCATAACTTTCTGAGTTATATCCACAATGGGCTTAGCATTGGAAAATGGTTCCCGGGCTTTGAAGATAAAGTAAGCCAAACTGAAACAGAAGTTGCTGGAAAAGCTTAGCAGGTCTGGCAGCATCTGTGGAGGGAAATCAAAGATAACACTTCAGGTCGAGTGACCCTTCCTCAGAACTGATGGTAGCGAGGAAAATGATGGTTTACATGAAGGAGATAAGGTGGGGGGAGGGGGTAAGGAGTAAACGATGGGTGGAGATAGAGCCCAAAGAGAGACAAGAACAGTTGGACAGACAAGGAGTGGATAATGATCCAGCTTGAAGGATCAATAGTTGTTAATGGGAACTGCTAGTAGCTGAAATGTGGGCCAAAAGGTCTGTTCCTGTTCTATCTTCTAATGGGTTGTGTGTAATAGCAGACTATGTGATAACAAAGTCTGGTTTGTGAAGTTTAGGGTCAGGAAATGAGACTGCTCAAGTCCTAAAATTGTTGAACTCGCCAGAGGGATGCAGGGCCCCCAAGTGGAAAATGAGGAGCTGTTCTTGCAGCTTACGCTGAGCTTCACTAGAGCACTGCAGCAAGTCTGAGACAGAGATGTTGGCCAGGGAACAGGGTGGGGTGTTAAAGTGGCAGGCAGCTCAGGGTAAGTTTTTTTGTGGGCAGAATGTAAGTGATCTGCAAAGGAGTTAACCAGCAAAACTCACTCTGGGTCTCTCAAAGATCTGTCCTGTGTAGCCAAAATTACATGCAAATGTTCGACATCAAAAAGAGTTTGAAGCCATGAGCGTGAAATGGCATACACATATCCTGAGCCATTTCTCCAAGCTTATAAACATACCCCCATTTAAATCTATCTATCTATCTTGCTGCAAATATATGTTGTAAAGACTGTGTCATTTTGATTTTTCTGAATTTATGGACAGGACTGGGGAAAGGACTGGTTTCAAACTCAAGGATTGCAGAAGGATTACGATGCTTTTTAAAGTTATGTAGCCTGACACTTAATGTAAGTACAATTTACACAGCTGCTTGTTCAAGCACTAGTGGGTCTTTCTACCTCACTTTCCTCTTCGGACTTTAGACATCTGACCTAATGCGTTGAATCATATGTTAGTTTGGCTATGCGTGAATTACCTCGAATGTTTAGGAGGGATTCACATTGCAAGGCCCAATGAGGTGTTGCACCAAACATACTTCGTAAGCAACCTACTCCATTCACATGGCGTCCTTCAATTCTGATTCTATCCCTAACTTACCATGCACCATTCACAGAAAAGCTCTTTACTCACTGAAAGACAAGAATGTCTTGCACCCATGCCATCTTTCAAAAGCCCATTCTGCATCTGGACATGTACTGTCAGTCCAGAGCTGCCCTGCGTGGTACTGGACATGGAGAACAGGGAAATGGGTGCCCTGCTTTTCAGGCAGGAACCTAGATGTCTTGCTGGATGGGGTAGTACTGATGTAGGGTGTCCTCTTCCCTCAGGACCAACAGTGGAGACCATGACACCAGACCATACCAGCCTGGTCTGAGGATACCACCCCAGTCAGTTTCAGCCATCTGGAAGAATGCCCAACACTGCAGGGAGAAAGGTCAATGGACTTTCTCCACTCTACCAGCATAAGTGTCACCATCCTCTCCCTGCTACTTCATGCCCACTCTGTCTCTCAAACTGTAACCATCTCCCTCCAAGGTACCTTCTTGACCATTCTCACGACTGGCTTCGAAACCTTCTCCACTCACTCTCATCCACCCCAAACCCCAACAACACCAGCTTTGCAAACCGGCTGAGTTGCCCACTCACTCACTTGAGACACCTTCCCACCTGCACTGACAGTAATATCTGTTCCACTGACTTTATCAATCTGATAACGTCCTCTGTCTCGTTCCTGGTGTAAAACAGGCCTCAACGGGGTGGATACTGGACTGCTCAATATTCAGGTTTTCATTCCTTATGAGGGAGAGCATCCTGACTCTGACCATGACTAAGCCCCTGGGAGGCTATCTTTGCTTTACAGTGGTGAGGCAGTGGTTGAGTGGTATTATTGCTGGACTATTAATCCAACTCATGTTCTCAGGGTGGCATAGTGGTTCAGTGGTTAGTGCTGCTGCCTCTCAGTGCCAGAAGCCTGAGTTTGATTCCATCCTCGGGCAACTCTCTGTGTGGAGTTTGCACATTCTCCCCGTGTCAGCGTGGGTTTCTTCCGGGTGCTCTGGTTTCCTCCTACAGTCCAAAGATATGCAGGTCAGCTGAATTGGCCATGCTAAGTTGCACTGTAGTGGCCAGGGATGCGTAGGCTCGGAGATTTCAGGGTTGGGGTCTTTTGGAGGGTTGTCATGAACACGATGGGCCAAATGGATGCCTCCACTCTGTTGGGATTCCACGATACTGTGCTGGGAACCTGTAACCAAAGGTTATTTCCTCTTGACTTGGCTGACATATCCATGACCATCCTCCTGGCTTTGTGTACGGGGCTAAAAGACACAGTGGTACAACAGTGATGTGAGCCTGGCTGAAAAGGAAAGACACCAAAAGGTGAGGCAGAGATGATATGAGTGTCCAGGTAGGCTCAGAGGAAAGTGCGGGCTCTGACAGAGAGTGAGGAGTACAATGATGCAGCTTTGTGTAGTCTGTAAGCTGGGTGCATAGCCCTGAACACATGGTGTCCTTGCTGCAACATTACAGCCAAGAGTTGCTGGTGCAGGCTGGGCACTGAAGTTCAAACATAAGCTGGAAGTGGATCGGAAATGCCCCACAAGGTCTCTTAGAGGCTGCATATCCTAGATGCCAATGTCCGTGGATGTAGGATCCATCTAGCTGGTGGATGTTTGCAGCCAGTAGTGAGCTGTATTCCATGACAAGAATTCTCAATGTCTCGTATGTTTGGTGCATTTGAGAAAGTACAAAGCTGAGCATTAATGTAGCACAGTGGTTCAGTGGTTAGCACTGCTGCCTCACAGCGCCAGAGATCTGTGTTCAATTCCAGCCTCGGGTGACTGTCTGTGTGGAGTTTGCACATTCTCCCCGTGGGTTTGCTCCGGTTTCCTGTCACAGTCCAAAGATGTGCAGGTTAGGGTGGATTGGCCATGGGAATTGTGCAGTTACAGGGTAGGGGTGTGACTCTGGATGGGATGTTTTTCCAGAGGGTTGGTGTGGACTTGATGGGCCAAATGGCCTGATTTCACACTGTAGGGATTCTACGATGTTAAGCGATAATTCAATTGGCAGGTCACAGCTGCCTAGTGGCAAATTCGTAAAAGATATGACGAGATGCTTACGATGTTGAGACAAGACTTGCTGGACTCTCACCTGATTCTGTCACAAATCTCACGATAGCCCATGTTACCCAGCCCACAATAAGATTTCACCAGTATCTCCTTATGCTTTGTCTGATAATGTCTCCTTTGAACAGTCTTGGGATGCTCTATCCCATTAATAACGTTTTAAAAATATAAATCATTGAACTTGAGCTGGATAGCTTATTGCAAACGTCATGAGTATTATGTCTGTCCTCAATTGATATCCTACAGAATTATTTTCTGTTTAATTCCTTTGTGCTCATCATTGCTTTGAAGTTTGCTGTTATAAGAATCCTATATTTCTGCCCTGGCTTTTTCTGGGGATGATTAATCTCCAGTTTCGAAACATCTCACTCATATTAGTTCCTTTGGTTCCATGTTTGAAATGCTATCTTAATCACAGCCAATAACCAGGATTAGCAACTCTCTCAGAGAGTGTCATCACATATTTCCTCACGTTATTGATCAACACCATACAAGTATATATTTATCGACAAAACAGTGTAAAGCAACAGATAATATTATGGGAACAAACATAATACAAAGAACTGCAGATGCCGGAGATCTGAAACAGAAACAGTAGTTGCTGGAGGAACTCAGCAGGTCTGACCGCATCGTTGGAGAGAAAGCCGAGGTAACCTTTCGAGTCCAGTGACCCTTCCTCCGAAGTTCTGGACTCTCTCTACACATGCTGCCGTACCTGCTGAGTTCCCCCAGCAATTTCTGCTTTTGTTTCAGGCTGTGCCACTGGGATCACATGGTGGCTCAGTGGTTAGCACTGCTGCCTCCTGGTACCAGGGATCCCAGCCTCGGGTGACTGTCTGTGTAGAGTTTGCACATTCTCCCTGTATCTGTGTGTGTTCCCTCCTACAGTCTAAAGGTATACAGGTTAGGTAATTTAGCCATGTGAAATGCAGGATTACACACATAGGGTTAGGTTTGGGTGGAATGTTCTTCAGAGAGGTGTTGTGGATCTGATGGACTGAATGGCCTACTTCCACACTGTAGGGATTCTATGAGGACAAGTGTCCATCATACTTGACTTTGATCACCTTATGATTTGGAGATGCCGGTGTTGGACTGAGGTGTACAAAGTTAAAAATCCCACAAAACCAGGTTATTGTCCAACAGGTTTAATTGGAAGCTCACTAGATTTTGGAGTGACGCTCCTTCATCAGGTATCACCTGATGAAGGAGCGTCGCTCCGAAAGTTAGTGTGCTTCCAAGTAAACCTGTTGGACTATAACCTGGTGTTGTGAGATTTTTAACTTTGATTACCTTAAGGACAGAAGAGCATTGTAAAACCGTATTTGTGTATAGGAAGTGGCAATCTTGCAGCATTTCCCATTCCTCCACTTGCAGGCAACTAATTCTGTCTTATAACAATACCTGAGGCTTAATTTTAATCTGTCCGGCTAACTTAAAATGGTGTAAGTCTCAGTGGTTTGGTTCTGATAAAATCAAAGCTGATCAGAGCAAGTACTATTTCTCCCCTCCCTTCTACTGTACCCCAGTTGTAACTGTCAGGGTTCAGGAATGTCAGTGGATTGTGGTCTTGTTCATATCGTGCTATCAGACTTCGGAGATGTGATTCACACCCCAGTACAGTTTTAACTCTGAAATGCACAAGTCTTTGAGGTTCCAGGAAAGGTGATCAATGTGAGCACTGATCCAGGGAAGGCCCGGGTAGGGAGTGAGTCAAAGAGGAAGATTGTGGTGTGATGAAGAAACTGAAGGCCTTTGTTGAGAAACAAAGAAACTTTCCAGTTTTGGAGATGCAGCAGCCTCCAGGTGATGGGAAGTAACTGAGTGGGAGATTTTCCATGGAGGTCTTCTCTCAGCAAATGCTTTTTTTTTTCAAATTCAGTTACAATTAATTGCTCTCGATAAAGTGCTGTCTTTCTGAACTGTTGTAGTCCATACAGCGTGGGCACATCTATAATGCCATTAATAAACAGGTTCCAAGGTTGTGACATGAAGGAACAGCAATATTGAATCCCTACAGTGGGGAAACAGGCCATTTGGCCCAACATACCCACACTGGCCTCAGCCAGGCCCATTCCCCTGCATTTCCCCTGATTAATGCCCCTAACCTACACATCCCTGTACACTATGGGGCAATTTAGCATGGCCAATTCACCTAATGTGCACGTCTTTGGACTTTGGGAGGAAACCAGAGCATTTGGAGGAAACCCATGCAGAGGGAGAGAATGTGCAAACTCCACCCAGACAGTCGCCCTCAGTTGGAATCAAACTTGGGTCCCTAGCGCTGTGAGGCAGCAGTGCTGACCACTGAGCCACCGTGCCGCTTTCTAAGACAGTTGTGTGGCCTAGATGGGAGTTTGCAAATGGAAATGTTTGCATGAATTGCTTCCTTTTTCCTTCTAAGAGGGTAGAGGTTTGTGAGGTGCTATTGAAGGACCCTTGGCAAATTACTGCAGTGTGCCCTAGAGATGGTACGCACGGCTGCTACTGTGCATTGGTGGTGGCGAGAGTGAGATTAGAAGGTCGCGGATGGGAATGCCAACTATGCGGGCTGCTTTGTCCTGGATGGTGTCAAGCTTCTTGAGCATTGTTGGAGCTGCACCCATCCAGGCAAGTGGAGAGTATTCCATCGCACTCACGACTTCTGCCTTGTGGGTGGTGCTTTGAGATGTCAAAAGGTGAGTTAATCACTGCAGAATTCCCAGCCCCTGACCTGCTCTTGTAAATACAGTGTTAATCATTTTCTCATCATGACCACAGCACAGTAACTGTGTACAAACTGCCTGCAATATTTCCTTATATTACAACAGTAACTACAACAGAAGAACATCCAATTAATGTCATCTGAAGTTCCAGAAAGATGCTGCATAAATGCAAGGTAATAATTTCTAAAACTTGGATACTTGCTGCTTCCTTAAAGTGCATGATGAAAAATATTCTTCCTCGGAATTTCAGTAAAATTAATAGCTGAAGCTTTAATCTGAGGAGATTAAAGAGATGGTCAAGGAGATGTTTTGAGAAGGGCTGAAGCCATTTTACAACTGTTTAAATAATAATGGCTAGCTAAGCGTAAAATTAGTGTTGTCAGTTGATTGTGCACAACTTAAATATTGCTGACAAAAGTGATGTATTCTCAAAGGTTCTCATCTTGAAACTCACCAGGACAGACACAAGGAAGCCAATTGTCAATAGGTGTTGCACATGATTTTCCCTGCTGGGGCGATGTTAGCTATGCAGGCTGTGGATGTCAATGAGTGGTGGAATGCATCAAATAGCAGGTTCCTCCATAATAGGCAAGTACTGACCTGTCCTCGGTCAGCCTGTTCTTACAAGATGCAGAATGCCACACCAATGCCGGGCTCTGACTGTAAGTGACAATTGAACCACTGCCCCTTGACAATGGTGTTCCCATCACTGAATCCCCCATTATCAACAGCCTGCGCAGTTGTCATCAACCCAAAATTCAATTGGACTCACCACATGAACACAACGGCTCCCAGTGGAGGGGTGTCCACGTGTGAGTCCTTCCCCTTTCTCTCGGGGATCTGGGATGGGTGCAGCACACAGTGGTCCCCTGCAATCGCAGATTGCGGTGGTTCATGGACTCCCAGCCCAACTGCTTGTTCTGTGGCGCTGTGGAGGCCGTGGACCATGTATATATTGGGTGTGGGTGTTTGCACTCTCTTTATAGTTTTCTGGAAAATCTTTTCCTCTGTTTTCGGCTACACTTCAGTCCCACGCTCCTGATCTTTAGGCACCTGGTGCCAAGGGGGGAGTATAGGTCAGAGGATCTCCTCGTGGGTCTGCTCCTGGGCCTGGCCAAGGTGGGAATAAACAGGTCAGACAGCGGGTCATGGAGGGGTTTGTTAAGGCCGATTGCCTGCCCCTCTTCCGTAGCTACGTCTGAGCCCGGGTGTCCCTGGAGAAGGTGCACGCAGTGTCAATCAACACCAAGGTTTTCAGGGAGAGGTGAGCACCACAGGGATTGTAGTGTTTTATTTTCCCCTCCACCTTTATTTTGATTTAATCCCTGCCCTCCCCTTTACTGTTTGATCACACAGCATTGGCCCTTGATGTGAAGGGCACTGCTTATCACTAGCCACTTGAGTGTTTCCTTTCTTCCTGGGGGTAGAAATTAAATAAAGATTTGTGCATCTGTTGTCTTTCACTGTGTCTCACACCTGCACACACACATTAAAAAAAAGAATAAACACAGTGGCTATAAGAGCACGTCAGTGCCTAGGAATACTGTGGTGAGTAACTCACCTCCTGATTCCTCAGAGCCTGTCCACCATCTACATGGCCCAAGTCAGGAGTGCATTAGAATGCTCCCCACTTGCCTGGTTGGGTGCAGCTCTCAAGATATTTGACACCTCCCAGGACAAAGCAACCCGCTTGTTTGGCACCACATCCACAACCATCCACTCCCTCCACCAACAACAGCAGCAGTGTGTACTATCTACAGGGTGCACTGCACAAATTCACTGAAGATCCTCAGACAGCACCTACTAAACCCAAAACCAGTTCCATCTAGTAGGACAAGGGCAGCAGATACGTGGGTTCAAGTTCCCCTCCAACTCATTTACAGTCCTGACTTGGAAATATATCGCCGTTCCTTCACTGTCGCTAGGTCAAAATCCTGGAATTCCCTCCCTGTTAGGGATAATGGACAGCAGGTGGACAGCAGCGGTTCATGAGGCAGCTCACCACCACTTTATCAAGGGCAACTAGAGATGGACAATAAATACTGGTCCAGCCAGCGACATCCATATCTCAGAAACGATTTTTAAAATTCTAAGGTTAGATGTGATTTCTCAATTAGATGACACTATCTGAAAAATCCCAAGAGTAAAATAGATAACCCATTTAAGATTATCAGATATGCTTGCAACATGGATCAGACTGCTAGATGCCATTTATACTCATACAAGGAGACATGTCTTGTGCAAGCAAAGGGAGCGTGGCCTAGCATTTCATATCATTTAAATAATAAGTATGGGGGGGAATCAATAATTTCCTGGCATACAAAGGCCTATGGTATGCTTGCCTTCATTGGAAGGGGCATTGAGTGCCAGGATTGACAAGTTACGCTGCAGCTTTCTCGAACTTTAATGAGTTGGAGATAATGAGGACTGCAGATGCAGGAATGTCAGAGTCGATAAAATGTGGAGTTGGAAACGGCACTGCAGATCAGGCAGCATCAGAGGATAGTTAAGCCACACTTGGAATACTGCGTACATTTCTGGTCACCACACAACCAGAAGGGTGTGGACGCTTTGGAGAGAGTACAGAAAAAGTTTACCGGGGGTGGGGGGAGGGAAGTGGTTGATATGAGGGATTTTAGCAAGGAAAGTTAGATATACTGGGTTTGTTTTTACTGGCGTTGTGAGGCATCCTGATTGAAGTTTAAATGATTGTGAATGGCATGGCTGGAATGGAAAATATGAGGCTTTTTTCCCAGGGTGGAGGGGTCAATTACTCAGATTTAAGGGGAAGTTTAAAAGAGATGCACGGGGCATGTTTTTCACACAGGTTGGTGAGTGCCTGGAACACGCTACCAGAAAAGGGTTAGGGTTAGGGTCAGGGTCAGGGTCAGGATCAGGGTTAGGGTTAGTGTTAGGGTCAGGGTTAGGTTTAGGGTTAGGGTCAGGGTTAGGGTAAGGGTTAGGGTTGGGGTCAGGGTCAAGGTGAGTGTCAGGATTAGGGTCAGGGTCAGGATTAAGGTCAGGGTCAGGGTTAGGGTCAGGGTCAGGATTAGGGTTAGGGTCAGGGTCAGGATTAGCATTAGGGTCAGGGTCAGGATTAGGGTCAGGGTCAGGGTTAGGGTCAGGGTTAGGTTTAGGGTTAGGGTCAGTGTCAGGGTCAAGGTCAGTGTCAGGATTAGGGTTAGGGTTAGGTCATGGAAGCAGTTACAATAGTAGCATTCAAGAAGCACTTGGATGAACACATGAATAGGAAGGGAACAGAGGGATACGCATCCTGTAAGTGAAGACAGTTTGATGGCAAAATGTGGCGGCACAGGTTTGGAGGGCCAAAGGGCCTGTTCCTGTTCTAAAACAATCTTCAATATGGCAAGAAAAGTTGCAGGTTGCTTGATACTTGGCGTCTCACCCGTTAGGTTGAGAACATCCTGACTCTGATGGCCTAGAATGGCTGACGGACCTTGTCCAAGCTGGTGTCAGAACCTGCCTTTGACTTGCTGTAACAGGATTCCCCAGATGAAAGCCACCTCCTCTGACTTGCCTGACAAGCAAGCTTCCCGGCTTTGTGTATGCATTAACCAGTGGAGGCAAGGTGACAGTAAGATGAGCCTGGTAACCTCGGGCTGAGGGGGTAAAACATACAAAGGCCATGCAAGGCAGCGACGCTGTCAGCATCCAGCTAGGTCTGGAGTAAGTGAGCAATGTCAGACCGAGTGAAAGTCTGGGGATCGAGCTATATACATCTCCTTAAAATCTGATTCCTGAATTATTTAGCCAGTTTGTTAACTGGTACTTAGAAAAAAAAGAATAAAAAATATACATGTCCTTGATGCCTTAGAGTGGCCGGAAGGTGGGAGGGACAAGTAGCTTGCTGGGTTGCTGGTATCTGTATTGTATGCACTGTTTTTTATCTCATTGAACTGTCTTATATGTATGTATCATTGTTACTATTTTGTGAAACTGGGATTTGAGATTTGTCCTCATTTCCCTGAAAACTGGTTGAATGGTAGGGTTTGGGGTTTGGCTTTGCTGCTCCTCTTCCTTGTAAAGTTGCTATTTGTCTGTACACAGCTCTTAATATTAACTGTTTTGTAAACTATATTGTTTCATAAAGAAAAAAACATGTCCTTGAGAGCTCAGTGTCCTTTCTGCAGCGTTACAATGGTCACCAGTGCAGCCTGAGGTGCAACATTGAAGAGCAGACAGCGTCACCCTGTCGAATGGATCTGAGATGTGCCATGAAGGTTCTGCAAGGCTGGCACATATCAGATGCTAATGTCCATGGGGTGGTATGTGGTTTATACCAAAAGAGTCTACCCTTAGAGATTGGTACCCAGTGCCCAAAGGAAGATGATTTGCAGCTAACAAGGCACTGAAGTTACTTGCTCTGACTTCCATGTTGAGGAGTCCCATGTCTAGCTTATGTATCCAGTCAGACGGGAAGCTTAATATTAGCAAGGCCAGTTGTGGCATTAATTGTCATCTATTAAGCTTTAATCTCCCTTAAATTGCTGCCGTCTAGTGAGAAATTCTCCCTATCATTCAGCAAGAACATAGAAGATGCAAGGAGATGTTCTCACCATTGAGATTGGTCTCACTGAGCTGCTCAGCTGATTCTGCCATAATTCCTACCTGAGCCCACATTGCTACATTCAACAAGCTGAGCTGCGGGACAAAAATCTTCAAATTCATTCCAATTATCATGAACAAAACAACGACTGATATTTTCTTTACAAAGAAATCACTATCTTTTCAAGCAATCTGCAATCGCTGTTCAGCGTGGGAAGTTCAATCTTTCAACTGAGTGCAACGTGACTGGTGAGAATAAACAGCCAAGTTGCCAGCGCTATAAGATACCGTGCGTAGGATTTTATGTCAGCACAGTAAGAAGTTGCTACAAGAGTCCCTCAGTTAGTTCAGCTCCATCACCATCTCCCGAAGCTCTGCAAACATTTTAAGATGGTGGTGGAGTAGCAGCCCTTTGTTTGAGCTCCTGTGCCCAGGGCACATCTACTTGCAATGCTTTTGGTTTTTGCTTCTTTTCCATTTTTCTTTCCTTTTTTTTGCATATTTTTTACCTTTGCGGTGGGGTCATTGGCATCAACATGACAATCAGAATAGGCAGTGCGTGGAATTGCGGCAACCTCCCGGCAATCAAAGGGGGCAGTGGCAAAGTTGTGACTCCTCCTGGCAGTTGGAGACTCCGGTAGCAAGGTCGCCACCTCTCCTGTCCATTGGCGATGGCATCAACACAGTCACGACTCGTCTTGGCAACTGGAGCTGGCGTCAGCAAGGTCGCAACCCTTACTGACAATTGGAGATGGTAGCAGCAAGGTCGTGACCCCTACTAGCAATTGGAAAAGATTGCGACTTGTGATTGGAGATGGATGGCAGCAAAGTTGCCACCCCTCCTGGCAATTGGAGACGGGGGCAGCAAGGTCGTGACCCCTAACGGCAATTGGAGACAGCGGCAGCAAGGTCGCGACCCCTCCTGGCAATTGGAAATGGTGGCAGCAAGGTCATGACCCCTAACGGCAATTGGAGACAGCGGCAGCAAGGTCGCGACCCCTCCTGGCAATTGGAGATGGTGGCAGCAAGGTCGCGACCCGTCCTGGTGATTGGAGACAGTGGCACTTCCGGCAAAACTTGTCCCAGCCCCTGAATCAATGGCAACAGTGGCACAAGAACACAGCCCCACCCAGTGATCATTTTACATTTTATTAACCAGACCAAATCACAAATAAACAGTTAACATGAACAACCATATACAGAGAAGCAGCAATTTACAAGGGAGAGGAGCTGCAAAGCCAAACCCCAAACCCCAAACCTCACCAATCAAACAGTTTTTCAGGGAAATGAGGACAAACATCAAATCCCACTTGTTTTCATCACAAAATTAACAGTAACAAATACATGCGAGACAGTCCATTCAAATAAGAAACAGTATATAGAATACAGAACACCCCCTCCTCCCAGCAACCCAGCAAACCACCCGTCCGTCCTACCATCCGGTCACTCAAAGGCAGGAAAGTCAAACTTTTGGCTGGAATCGTTGATTTTCCTGCTCCTCGGATGCTGTCTGACCCACTGTGCCTTGTCTGCTCCATTCCTATTGGCTCTGACTTCCAGCATTTGTAGTCCTTACTCTCCCCTCCTGGTGATCAATGGGAGGCTGCCTAAGCACTCTATACATCTTTTTTTGAGATGGGACTTTAAGAAGATATGGACGTTTTTCTTTCCTTATGGTTCTGTTTCTTTTATTTCTCCTGTTGCTTGTTTTTAAAATTCTGCATTGGTAACCAAGACAGCTCCAGAGAATAGCAATTTTGTACACTTTTTACTGTATTAAATCAGCTTTATTGGATTGAATTAACTTGACGGTCACATGTAGACAAATGTGTGCAGTGAAAAGTTTACAAGTAACCACCTGTGGGACAATCTTAGTACAAAGATACAGATTCTGAAGTGCAGATCCTTAGGAAGAATAGATAGAAAAATAAAGAAATAAAAAGTCCAGCATTAGAGGTCATAGGAATAAATCAGAAAAGTAGAGGAATTAAAAGTTCAGTATAACTGTCCTTCCAACTCAGTCCACAGCAGCACCTAACCTTCTATAACAGAAGGAATTCTCCACTGCCTCACTAGAACCAGGGGTCACAGTCTGAGGATTCGGGGTGGACCATTTAGAATGGAGATGAGGAGAAATTTAGAGTCATAGTCATAGAGATGTACAGCATGGAAATAGACTCTTCAGTCCGTCTCGTCCATGCCGACCAGAGATCCTAACCTAATCTAGTCCCATTTGCCAGCACTTGGCCCATATCCCTCTAAACCTGTCCTATTCATATACCCATCCAGATGCCTTTTAATTGCTGTATTTGTACCAGCCTCCACTTCTTCCTCTAGCAGCTCATTCCATACACGCACCATTGCAGCACAAAGGTGGAACGAGTGGAGAGTGTCAAGCTCCTGGGAGTGGTCATCAACAACAAGCTTTCTTGGACTCTTCATGTGGACACGCTGGTCACAAAGGCCCAATAACATCTCTTCTTCCTCAGGCAGTTGAGGAATTTTGGCATGGCAAATACCTTTACCAACTTTTATACATGCACCATTGAGAGCATTCTATCTGGATGTATCACTACCTGGTATGACAACTGTACCATTCAAGATCGGAGACGGTTACAGAGAGTGGTGAGCTCAGCCTGGACAATCACAAAGGCCAACCTCCCATCTATAGAAACCATCTACCAGGCCCGCTGTCAAGGAAAGGCCACCAGCATTCTCAAAGATCCATCCCACCCTGGTAATGCTTTTCTACAAAATCTACCATCGGGGAGAAGGTACAGAAGCCTGAACACACACATCAGCTGGTTTCAAAACAGTTTCTACCCCACTGCTGTTAGAATACTGAATGGACTCACAAACTCTTAACATTCGTCTGTACCTGTGTTTTTGTTCTTGCTGCTATTTACCTATTACTTACTTATCTATGTTATTTAACTCTGTGGTCTGCCTGTATTGCTCGCAAGACAAAGATTTTCACTGTGCCTCGGTACACGTGACAATAAATTCAATTAAATTCAATTCAGTTCCCTCTGTGTGAAAACATTATCCCTTAGATCCCTTTTAAATCTTTCCCCTCTCACCCTAAACCTATGCCCTCTAGTTCTGGACTCCCCCACCACATGGAAAAGACTTTGTCTATTTTTCCTATCCATGCCCCTCATGATTTTATAAACCTCTATAAGGTTACCTCTCAGCCTCCGACGCTCCAGGGAAAACAGCTCCAGGCTATTCAGCTTCTTCCTGTAGCTCAAATCTTCCAATCATGGCAACATCCTTGTAAATCTTTTCTGAACCCTTTCAAGTTTCACAACATCTTTTCAATAGGAAGGAAACCAGAATTGCATGTAATATTCCAAAGATGGCCTAACCAATGTCCTGTACAGCTGCAACATGACCTCCCAACTCCTGTACTCAATGCCCTGGTGAATAAAGGAGAGCATACTAAACACCTTCTTCACTATCCTATCTACCTTCGACTCCACTTTCAAGGAGCTAAGAACCTGCACTCCAAGGTCTCTTTGTTCAGCAACACTTCCCAGGACCTCACCATTAAGTATATAGGTCCTGCTTTTCCAAAATGCAGCACCTCACAATGATCTAAATTAAACTCCATCTGCCACTCCTCAGCCCATTGGCCTATCTGATCAATATCCCATTGTACTCTGAGGTAACCTTCTTTACTGTCCATTACACCTCCAATTATGGTGTCATCTGCAAACTTACTGACTATACCTCTTATGTTCTCATCCAAGTCATTTATATAAAAGATGAAAAGTATGGACCCAGCACCGACCCTTGTGACATACCAGGCCTCCAGTCTGAAAAATAGCCCTCCACCAACACCACCCTCTGTCTTGTACCTTTGAGCCAGTTCTGTATCCAAATGGCTAGTTCTCCCTGTATTCCATGAGATCTAACCTTGTTAATCAGTCTCCCAAGAGAAACTTGACAACCGCCTTACTGAAGTACATATGGATCACATCTATCACTCTGCCCTCATCATCCCTCTTTGTTATTTCTTCACCCAAAGAGTGGTGAGCCTGTAGAATTCATTACCACAGGAAGTAGTTGATGCCAAAACATTGAATGTATTCAAGCGGTGGCTAGATATAGCACTTGGGGCAAATGGGATCAAAGGTTATGGGGAGAAAGCAGGATTCGGCTAGTGAGTTGGACGACCAGCGATGATGGTGATGAATGGCAGAGGAGGCTCGAAGGACCAAATGACCTCCTTCAGCTCTTATATTGCTATGTTTCCATGGACACCACAATGTAGAAATAGCCACTCTTTAGAAGCCATCCCTTCGCCAGTGCACCCATACTGACAGTGCCAAATCCCACATTGACCCACACTCGCCCCTCAACCAGGAGAGCCTGGCTCTGCTGTACTCTTGTACTCCTGCACTTGAGTACACATGACAATGAAATTTAACTCTCGTTCTAATTCTAAATGTTTACTCTCCAGATAATTACCCAATTCCCTTCAGAAAGATACGATTGAATGGACCTCCACCGTGGTTTCAGGCAGTGCATTCTGGGTTAGGAGTACTCACTGCGATTAAAGATTTCTCCTCATGAACACAGTTTTGCCAATGACTTTCGATCTGTCTCCTCTGGCTATTGACTCTTCCACTCATGGGAATGGTTTCTCTCTCTATACTCTATCTAGACTTCTGAAGACGGTCATTACATCTCATCTTGAACAGCTCTTCCCCCAAGGAAAGGAATTCCAGTTCTGCTGATCTATTCACTTGAGTCCTTCATTTGCAGAGCCTCTTAGCCTGGGTAATGCCTTCACATTATTGCTCAGAATTGAATGCAGAACACTCCAGTTCAAGTTGAGCATTTCCCCACAGCCCACAGTCAAGAAGCCTTCAGATTTGCACTCACACACAAAACCTCCCTGTCTTATCATGATGTATTTTCAGTCAGAAATCAGAAAGAAGCCAATTATTTTCAGGAAGGGATTTGAAGTGTTGCAACTGGTGGGAGAACAGTTCTTACCGACTCCTGGAAATGTCACATTTACCTCAAATCCTAATTGTTACTGAAGCAGAAAACTCGCAGTCAGTTGCTGCCTGCGGTGACTTAATAGAACAAGAAAGGTCAAACAGAAACCATCTCAGCTGAGCGTGTTTTACCCCTGGGTGGTTTATCATAGGTAATGTTAACTCACTAAAACTGGAAACTCTGTAAGTAAAGGGACATAGCATCTCGTTCATGATGAGTGCACTGAATTATGCAACAGATATAAGAGCTCTTCACCAAAGATCCGCAGCAGTTAACTGGAAGCAACAAATGATGGAAATCCCAGCGGGCCAGACAGCATCCATGGTGAGAGAGCAAGCTCACGTTTCGAATCTAGACGAGTCTTCATCAGAGCTATGTGAAAGGTCATCCAGACTCGAAATGTTAGCTTGCACTTTCTCCACTGCCTGACCCGCTGGGATTTCCAGCACTTTTTGTTTTCAGCACTGTTCATCAGTCTCACTACATTCCTATCTGTTGAAATTGGGACATTTCACATCGCCCTTTTCCTGTAATTCATTAATTCACTTCAGTCCCATTATTTTTCCAAATCCTCTTATCTCTGATGAGTAGTGATTGTTTTAAGTTCCTCTCTCCCTTTTGTTCCTTGAATTTCTATGATTCTTGTCTTGCTTTTATTATGTCTTTCAACATATGAGACAGGTATGAAACAGTTGTTCAAACCCTCTGCCATATCTTGGGTTCCTATGATTAATTCCCAGTTTATCCTCCAAAAGATCAACACTTGCTCGAGCTACTCTCTTCCTTTCCTATACTTTTGTAAGGTCAGAGGTCACATGGCACCAGGTTATCGTCCAACAGGTTTATTTGAAATCACAAGCTTTCGTAACACTGCTCCTTCCATCTACCTGTTCCAGAGGCATGTCTGGATCAGTTGATTTAAATAACTTTAATTCAAAAGACCTTGCAAACTAAAGATGGGGGGAAGGAGAGGCAGGGAGTCGTGTGGTATAGTAACAACATCACTGGCTGAGACATACAAAGGCCTCAGCTAATGTTCTGGGTTCAGATCCCACCAACATCAGCTAGTGGAATTTGAACCGAGTTAGCAATTTTGGAATGTGCAACTAGCCCTAGCAGCGGTGACCAATGACAACTATAATTGATTGTTGCAAAAATCCATCTGGTTCACAAAGGTCCATTAGTAAAGAAATCTGTTGCTCAGAAGAGAGACATCTGAGACATTGGATTGGTAGATAGGAAACAGACAATATCATATTATTCTGAAAATATTAGTGTCTACTTTCATAATTCATCAACTGGTCCGAGGTTGGACTAATCTAATAAATTACAAAATATGCTTCCTAAACCCAAATAAATGTTAGCTGAAGTCCAAAAAGTGTATTTCTGTCAAGATCTCTCTTCTCTGTGGAGAAAAAAAGCCATTTGTCTCCTGAAATCAGCTAGCTGCATCTAAAGCTCAAGGTAAATGTGTACCTCTGTCGTAGAATAGAGCAGCGTGTAACCAAAACTTTCAGCAGTCCGCTGTGGAATTTAGCCAACTGTGCAACTATTTTGCAGCTGATGCATTCAGAATATTCCCCATAACAAGCATTTCAACAAAATGCAAAGTAATTACCTGAATAATTTGATAATACCTTGCCAGAAGGAAGCTCATGGATTGTAATTTTACAACAACACCTTCTGTTCACAATTTTCTAACCATCTTCACTCAATGCTACATCAAACACAGAATGTAAGGTAAAGTCACCACAGTTGCCACACTAGAGAAAGAGTTGCCTGGTTAATGATTTACTCTGAAGGCCTCCTCACCTCTGACAAGAGGAGAGGTTGAGAAGGAGTCCTCATATTGGTGGCATCACAAGCTACTCATCCAATTGACTGAGCGAACCAAATTGCTACAAGCACTGCACAGACCATGAGGTCAATAATAAGGGAAGAAGCACTTGCATCATAGACCCCTTACAGTGTGGAAGCAGGCCATTCAGCCCATCAAATCCACACTAACTCTCCAAAGATCATCTCCTTCAGACTCCACCACCTATCCCTATAACCCCAACTGAATATCCCTGGGCATTATGGGCAATTTAGCATGGCCAATCCACCCAACCTGCACGTCTTTGGACAGTGGGAGAAAATCCACATAGACAGGGTGGAAACATGCAAAATCCACATGGACAGAACCCGAGACTGGAATCAAACCTGGGTCCTTAGTGCAGTGAGGCAGCAGTGCTAACCACTGAGCCACGTACCACCCACTGTGTGTATATCTAGCACTTTTCACAATGTCAGGATGTACTTACATTGAAGTCAATCAAAGGCTTTTGATGCACTGCTGCTACAAAGCACCAACTTATGGACAGAAAGCTCACAAACAGCCATGAGATAAATGCCCAGAGAAGGTATTGGTTGAGGAATGCATATATTGGCAAGGAACAGAAAATTTGTCATGGACTATTTTACTACCACCTAACAGGAGCTCGATATTTTTCACTTATTCAATAGAAGCATAGAATCCCTACAGTGTGGAAACAGGCCCTTCTGCCCAACAAGTCCACACCGACCTTCCAAAAAAAATCCCACCCAAACCCACTCCCCTACCCTGTTACTTTATTTTTACCCCGACTAATGCACCTAACCTACACATCCTTGGACATTACAGGGTAATGTAGAATGGCCAATCCACCTAACCTGCACCATCTTTGGACTGTGGGAGGAAACCAGAACACCCTGAGGAGACCCACACAGACACGGGGCAAACGTGCCAACAGACAGTTGGCCGAAGTTGGAATCCAACCCAGGTCCCTGGCACTGTGAGGCAGCAGTGCTAACCACTGAATCACCATGCCCACCATTCAAAGGTGGGCATTTTCAATTGTGCAGGCCTCCCTCAGTACCACATAGAAGTACTGGCCTCACAATTTTGTACCCACATTCCTGGAGTGGGATTTGAACCCAAAACTTTCTGTCTGATAAGCAGAAGTTTCTAGCCAGCTGATTGAACATCTTGACACAGAAGCACTGACAGTGCAAAGTACAGTTGCTTCAGTTATCCCAGGTGAATGTGTCAACTCTGCTATGCTTTGCTATGTTCTATAACGTTCTGGACCCTTCGCAACCAGAGTCATGTATCATAAAACTGGGCACATTAAGCAGAAAAAGTACAGAGGCAAGATGCTTTAGCTTTCCCTTTGTGGGTCATTTGGACAAATACATGGATCCTATTTTAGCTTCATGTATCTGGTTACATGTGCATTGATGTATATTTGGTATTTTCCTTGTCCCATTACAAAATATATGATAAATAGACTCAGAAGGCAAATGAATAGTCCCCTATCAGTGCACTTTGAGGCAATTGAGTAGTCCCTTTTATCTCTGAAAGGCACATTACATCCAATTGCTTGAAAAATTGCTTACTGTAACTGTAATGCTTTCTGTTGTTGATCGTGAGTGGTTTTCCTTTTGTTTCAGAATTTAATTCAGTTCAGTCTCTTTGCATCATGAAGTGGTGGCAAGTAGCTCTAAGGGGCCTTGTTGGAGGTGACCATGTGGCTGGTATGGTCATAATTGCTGGCACCATCCCTAACAGAAATATAAACATCAGCATGGGATCATCAGATCAAATCATCTATCTTTGTGCTGTGTGCTCTAGGGGGTTTGTCATGGGGTCACCAACAACCAGCTCCCAAGCACACAGTGGCTCAGTGCTTACCACTGCTGCCTCACTGCCACGGTCCCAGCCTTGGCTAACTGTTGTTTGTGGAGTTTGCACATTTTTCCCTTGTGTGGCTTTCCTCCGGGTGCTCTGACTTCCTCCCATAGCCCAAAGATGTCCAGGTTAGGTGAACTGGCCATGGAGAAATGCCCGTGCTGTCCAGGGATGTATAGGTTAGGTGGATTAGCAATGGGGGATAGGGGGTTACAGTCACAGGGATGGATTGGGTCTGGGTGAGATGCTGTTCAGAGAGTTGGTGTGGATTCAATGGGCCAAATCGCACGCTTCCTCTCTGTAGAGATTCTATCTAATTTGGTAATGATCGTTGTCCTCACCTCTCTCATTGTTCTGCTCAACTGGAGATATGAAGCCCACTTGTGTTTAATGTTAACAAAGCTGGTTGCTACCAAACCTGCAAAACCCTTAACCTTTAAGAGAGCTGCAGGTGCTTGGTCTTGCAGGTTGCTGTGGAACTGGAGCCAAAGTTAATTTACTGCCGATTGTACACTGTAAACAAGGTTGAGTGAGGGTGATGCCGAAGGAGAAAGGTGGAAGGATGTGAGAGCGAGAGTGGCGACATTACAGCAATAGCAGTGCAATCAGAGACGTGGTACACTAGTAGCATTATAGCTGAGCTATTCATTCAGAGACCCAGGGAATGGTCTGGGTTTGAATCCCACCATGGCAGATGGTGGCTTTTGAATTGAATAAAAATCTGGTAACTTTGAGTCTAATAATAATTTTCCTGACATTGTTGAGTATCAGAAAAAAATGTCATTAATGCCCTTTCAAGAAGGAACATGCCACCCTTACCTGGTCTGGCCTACACGTGACTCCAGACCCACGACGATGTGGTTGACTCTTAACTGCCCTCTGGGCAATTAGGGATGGCCAATAAGTGCTGGCCCAGCCTGCGACGCCCTCATCTTGTTTATTTTAAAAATTGTCAGTTATTTTAAGTTTGCCTCCAGTTCCTGACCAACGGCAATGCTGTCAGATCTTTACAAACCTCTTTCATCTGAGAAGTAACATCAAAGTTTTGATCACAGTTTTGACAATGAGCAGATGTTTGAGAGATGGCCAGTGTTGTAGAGAGTTGCAACCCAACTGTAGCCTCACCATTGCCTGACGAGCAGATGTTCCATCCCTCCTTGTTTATCTGGCTGGCGATGTATTCATGGTCATGGCAAATAACACTTGCATTTTTTGATGCTGACTTGGCAGAAACAAAAAAGTTGATGTCAGTTAGAAAGGTGTTGCAAATTCACAAGAAAACAACAGCAAACTAATAATAGTAACTTATAGTTACATGAGTTTATGAAAATATAGTAAAATGTGTATAAGTCACCATAAGAGTCATAGAGTCATGGAGTTATACTGCATGGAAACAGACTCTTCAGTTCAACTTGTCCATGCCAACCAGATATCCTGAATTAATCTAGTCCCACTTCTCAGCATTTGGCCCATATCCCTCTAAACCCTTCCTATTCATATACCCATCCAGATGCCTTTTAAATGTTGTAATTGTACCAGCCTCTACCACTTCCTCTGGCAGCTCATTCCTACATATATCACTCACTGCATGAAAAGGTTGCCCCTCAGGTCCCCTTTAAATCTTTCCTCTCTTACCTTAAACCTGCGCCCTCCCCTACCTTGGGGGAACAGGCCTTGGCTATTCACCTTTGGACTCCAGTCCAAAACGTCGGTTTTCGTGCTGCTTGGATGCTGCTTGATCTGCTGTGTTTTTCCAGCAACACACTCTCAACTCTGATCTCTAGCACCTGCAGATCTCATTGCCTCCAACCTGCCTATTGGGTCTGGTGGAGGAAGGGGGGCCCTGATTGTCCCGTCCTAGGTGACATTCAAAGGTTTGGATGGCGGGAAAGTGGGTAGCCTCCGAAAGCCACTCTCTGATCCCCCTCTCACCCACCCTGAGAGAGGCAGATAAAAAAGACTTACCTTTTTGGCATTGGATCCCTCTCATAAAATAGATCTTTAACAGCCAGCTTGTAGGACCCTGAAGCAGCTGACCTCTGAAGGGCCGGTAATTTCCAGAAACACAACAGGTTAGTGTTGAGGCCCTTGGTGGATGAGTATTCCCCTACCCCTCCCCTCACCCATTGATATCTTAGCAATGGATATGGCATGATAGTCATCTACTAACAAGGGGAAGGTAATGGTCTGGTGGTATTGTCACTGAGCTATTAATCCAGAGACCCAGATAATATTCTGGGTACTTGGGTTCAAACCTTGCCATGGGGAAATTTAATTCAATAGATGTTTGGAATTAAGAATTAAGAGTCTAATGATGACCAATATCAATTGTTAGTAGAAAAAAAACCCATCTGGTTCACTAATACTCTTTAGGGAAGGAAATTGCCATCCATACCTGATGTGACTCCAGACCCACAGCAATGTGGTTGACTCTTAGTTGCCCTCTGGCTAGTTGGGGATGGACAATAAACACTGACTTAGTTAGATACGCCCTCATCCTGTGAATGATTAAAAAAACATAAGCCCAATACTCCCTCCAAATTGAGTAAAACAAAGCAGACAAAATCTCTGCCAATGTTTTGCAGAATTCAATAGGTTTTCAGTTCAATTGCACCTACCTACTCATAAGACCAGTATTACTGAGGTAACAGAAGGTTTTGAGGTTACAGCACAGTCAGAAAAAGAAAGTGCATCTAATTCGTATCATCCAGGAATTCTGAACTCACTTCACGTACAGTAATTTATTTGTAACTGGAGTGAGTTAACAGACACCTCAGTATTATATTGAGCAAGAGCATATTAAAGCATGTTAGCCAGTCATTAGCATGTCATTATATGCACAGCTTGGCTGTGAACAAATTGGCTGTTGTGTTACCCACGTTGCAATAGTGATTGAACTTCGAAAGGACTTCATTGGTTGTGAAGACCTTTGACATGCCTGCATGTTTTGAAAGGTGCTATATAAATGCACATACATTTTTCTCATGGTCTGATACCCATGTTTTGCCAAGCCCTCTGGAAAGGTTGCCATAGAGTCTCCTTGAATGTGCTGGAAAGTGTAAAATGACACATGCCAAACCTCTAACAGGATCTTGGCATTATCCATTAATATGGAGAAAGTGAGGAATGTCGATTCTCCTGTTCCTCGGGTGCTGCCTGATTGGCTGTGCTTTTCCAGCACCACACCCATTATCCATTCATATAAGCCAGTTAGCTCAGTTCGCTACTTCCACATTTATTTCATCATGTTTTGGACTTATGATTGGCTTCAGAAAAGCTGAGGATTATTTTACAACCTCTGAAGAAGGCAACAAGCAGTTGTGTCCCACTTAAAAGAGGCCAAACCACATGATCGCTCAGGACCCCAGTTGGTCTAGGTTAATGAATCAAACTTATCCTTTTCAATGTCAAGTCCATCTGCTCAAGGCGCAGAACCAAATATGGGTCAAGTGTTTGTCTTTCAAATAAAGGCAGATGCCAGAAGATCCCAAGAGTTGTGCTCTCCCACTTCAGTAACATAAAAATTAAGCCAAATTTGCCCAAACGTGCCATGAGTTTAATACTCCAATCATTTCGTATAAACTGCCAATAGACGAGCTACAGATGTAGCTAAGGAATAATTTAGTTCTTTTCTGCCCTAGTCTGGGCCCCTATGCAATTTGAAAGTGCACCAGTCAAAGATTACGAGGTAAAACAGTTTGAGGTCTTGTTTAAATATGGAATTCGGGCTAAATTGCTCTGCCTGACAAGGCCCATCGAACCAAGTTTCCTCAAGGGTTGCTCATGACCCAAAGGAAAACCCCAGCCTTTGAAACACAGAAACCATTAGCAGGAGTAAGCTATTCAGCCCTTTGAGCCTGCTACCCCATCCAATATGATCATAGCTGATCATCCAACCTGTTCCTGCTTTCTCTCCAAACTCTTAAGAATGACACCTAACTCCTTCTTGAAAACAGTCAATGTTTTTGGCCTCAACTGCTTCCAGTGGCATGGAATTCCACAGGTTCATCATTCTCTGAGTGAAGAATACACAGACTTGCCTTTTTCTTCCCAACCACCTTACCAGCTGGAGATTTCCCCGATTTGAAAGCCCACATGAGTAAACCAGACACACCCACCCCCCCATCATGTCCTCTCCTTACAACTGCCCCAGGATCTCCAGTCTCCCACCCCTATGCATCTGCACACCCAACTGCCCTTAGATCTCCAACCTCCCCCCCTACACACATACACACCCAACTGCCCCAAGGTCTCCAGTCTCCCCCACCCCTACATACATACACACCCAACTGTCCCAAGATCTCCAGTCTCCCCCACCCTTACATACATACACACCCAACTGCCCTCAGATCTCCAGTCACCCCCACCCCTACATACATACACACCTAACTGCCCCAAGATCTCCAGCCTCTCCCACCCCTACATACATACACACCCAACTGCCCCCAAATCTCCAGTCTCCCCCACCCCTATGCACATACACACCCAACTGCCCCAAGATCTCCAGTCTCCCTCAACCCTACACACATACAGCCCCCAGATCTCCAGTCTCCCCAACCCCTACACATATATACACCCAACTATCCCCAGATCTTCCACTGTCGCTGCCTTCTATTTTAATGTCCAGGCAGATAATTCACTTCCATCCAGAGCAGAGGCAGTCACCATGGCAATGAGACCTGGTTTTATTTGCCCAGCTTGCTGTCCCACTTGTAGGATGGCGCAGTGGTTCAGTGTTCAGCATTGCTGCCTCACAGTGCTAGAGGCCTGGGTTCGATTCCAGCCTTGGGCAATTTTCTGCGTAGAGTTTGCACATTCTCTCTGCATGACTTTCCTTCCCAAAGATGTGCCGGTTAGGTGAATTAGTCATAGTGAGTGTGGAATTGTAGGCATACTGTAGGGGTCTGAGACTGGGTGGGATGCTCTTCAAAGGGTTGCTGTCTACTTCAATGGGCCAAATGGCCTCTTTCCACATTGGAGGGATTCTATGTTTATTGCCCCTTGGGCTCAGGGAAGCTAAAGTCTCATCCCTCAAAGCTTCTTGGGAAATCGAGACCAGTTTGAATGTGATAAAGATCAACCTTTCCAGATTTGGTGTGGTCTGTGTCTAACTGAAACAGTTAAATAAAAGTTTTGGGAGATTAAATCAGCACAGTCTGCTGCTTACATAAATAATTACATTTATGTTGCAGAGAGCTATGTAATTGCTGAAATATGACTGGTAATTCATCATGTCACTGTATTATTCCCCACAATGACAAAACCAAGAAAATTGCTCTTTTTTTAACCAAAGTTCCAATTTCTTTCTTGAATGAATTTAAGGGGCAGTTTTTTGAAAAAAAAAGAAAACATCTCATTTATTTTTAATGCTCCCATGACATTTTTCTTCACTGTACTTTGCAACAGTGTATTTGAGAGTAATATTTAATTCCAGAATAATTCAGGAAAACCCTATTAATCAATGGGAAGGCTGATATGGGCTTTTCTTCAGAATCCTAGAATTCCTGCACTGTGGAAACAGGCCCTTCGGCCCAACAAGTCCACATGAACCCTCCGAAGAGTGACCCAACAGACCCATTCCCATACTATTCTATATTTACCCCTGACTAATGCACCTAACCTACACATCCCTGAACACTATGGGCAACTTAGCATGGCCAATTCACCCTGACCTGCACATCTTTGGATTGCGGGAGGAAACCGGAGCACCCGGAGGAAACCCACACATACATAGGGAGAATGTGCAAACTCCACACAGACAGTCGCCCAACGCTGGAATCAAACTCGGGTTGCTGGCACGGTGAGGCAGTTGTGCTAACCACTGAGCCACCATGCCACTCATCAGCGGTAGTACACAACAATTAACAATAGCAGGAGATATTTGAACAGAAGAAATAGTTATGCCTTCAGCAACATTCAGACTTGGAAGTTGCAAATAACATGCAAGTGACATGAGTAAGGACCACTTACAACAAGAGAGTATCTAGTGATCTCCCCTTGGAATTCAACAGCCGTGTCCCAACTCTCAATATTTAACTGGAAATTGAATTGGACACGCCATATTAATATTGTGGCTACAAGTCATAAGTTGGGAATGTTCCAGCCAATTGCTCGCCACCTGTCTTCCCAGAATACTGTTCACTTTTTACGAGGCACAAGTCTTAGAATTAGAATTAGAATTGGGTTTATTGACATGAGGCAGTCACCATGGCATTGAGGTCTGGTCTTATCTGCCTAGCTTTCTGTCCAGTTTGTATGGTGGCACAGTGGTTCAGCAGCCCATTTAATCCATAACTCACATTAAGCATTAACTCCATCGATCACCGGCACACAGT
The DNA here is from genome assembly GCF_047496795.1 of Chiloscyllium punctatum. Taxonomy (NCBI): domain Eukaryota; kingdom Metazoa; phylum Chordata; class Chondrichthyes; order Orectolobiformes; family Hemiscylliidae; genus Chiloscyllium; species Chiloscyllium punctatum. The sequence goes on along the minus strand of NC_092771.1, from coordinate 17,191,579 downwards.
GGCATTGGTGTCTGCTGTCAGTGGTACGATAGCTCAGTTGTTAGCACTGCTGCCTCACAGTGCCAAGGGTCCAGGTTCAATTCCACCCTCGGGTGATTGTCTGTGTGGAGTTTCTCCTTGTGTTTGTGTGGGTTCCCCCCAGGTGCTCTGGTTTCCTCCCACAATCCAAAGATGTGCAGGTGAGATGGATGGGCCATGCTAAATTTCCTCTAGTGATCAGGGATGTGTAGGTTAGGTGTGTTAGCCATGGGAAATGCAGGGTTACACGGATAGGATGGGTGCGGGTGGGATACTCTTAAGAGGTCAGTATGGACACATTGGACCAAATGGCTCACTTCCGCACTGTCAGGCTTATGGAAAAAAAATCTACCCCACCCAGAAAGACATGGGCAGCAGTTGCTCAGGACCAACTTGGCTAGCTACTTACACATCTCCTTAAATCGCAACATTACTGCTTTACTGTTGTTCGGATAAATGCCTTGAATTCCTCCCTAACAGCACAGTGAGTGCACTCACCACCACGTGGAGTAGAGCAGCTCAAGAAGGCACGTTGGGTGGCATGGTGGCTCAGTGGTTCGCGCTACTGTCTCACAGTGCTAGGGATCCAGGTTCGATTCCAGCCTCAAGCAGACTGTCTATGTGGAGTTTGCACATTGCTCCCGTGTCTGCACAAGTTTCTTCTGGGTGCTCCGGTTTCCTCACACAATCCAAAGATGTGCAGGTTAGGGTGGATTGGCCATATTAAATTGCCCATTGCATTCAGGGATGTGTAGGTTAGGTGCTTTAGTCAGGGGTAAATACAGCATGATAGGGTTGGGGAATTAGTCTGGGTGGGTTCCTCTATCAGAGGGTCAGTGTGGACTTGTTGGGCCGAAGGACCTGTTTCCACACTATAGGGATTCTATGAAGACAGCTCAGTACCCACTTTCCTGGGGCAGTTAGGGACAGACAATTAAAAAAAAAGGTTGCTTTTGACAACAACGTCCACTTCCCAAAAACCAATAAAAGTGGACTCCATTGCTCAGTTCCATTCAGCAGGGAGAGGAATGCTTTCACATCTCTTTAGTGGGGAGCTCGGACACCTAAGACATTTCCAAATGGCATTACTTTCTTTCACACAGTTCTAAGTGTTAGACACTGCAAGAAATAACTGATTGGCACATTAACTCCTCTGCAGGAGTGTTCCTGTTTGCCTGAATGTGTGAATTGGGTAAAAATAAAAGGCATCTCTGCAGGTATTAATGTAGTGGCTCCTATCTGGAGGCAACCAACCATATCTACCTGCTCATCAGACAGCGCTACACAAAACATTTGCAGGCTGAAATTGTTTTTTTTCTCTCCAGCTGCACATCTCTGGAATTCTACAGAGTTGATAGGCTCACCATCAGGAGGGGAAGTGAGAAAAGCTTTTAGCATTTTGTCCATGCTTCATAGAAATGCAGCAGCATTTACAGAGACTGTTAGTTCTATAGAGAGCAGGTCCATGCTGTGCATCCGCATATTGCTTGGAAATATCTGCGAGTTGTACGCGTTAACCCATTTATTGAAATGCTTTTAAATCTTCAGACGGGTGTAGAAACACGTGAGACTGTGATTGCACGCTAACAAGTCACGACGTAATTTCACTCTGATAAAGTTTTACCAGAGAGACCTTTTGCCCAGGTGTGGTAGAAAATGACTGACTTTGCCCCAAATAAACCCCACAACATTCAACCTTATCTAACCATTATCATGTGAGTTATGGGACTGTTGGATATCCTAGAAAGTTTCATTCTGGTTACCCTGGAGTGTTACGGATTGATAAATTGGACTTCTTTATATCTTGAAGCAATAGGTTTTTCAACAGGATGCGTCTCGCAAAGAAAATGTAGCCTCTTTTCTGGTTTGGGTATCTGAGTGTTTCACTCCTACACCCTCTCGTGTTCTACACCCTTTCTATGAGAGCTGAAATCACATTTTAAAAATGTATTGCTTCAATGTTCGCTGTTATCTGAGCCCCTCATCTGCAATCTAGAGAGCAAAATGCTAACTTCAGATAACTCAGTGATTAGCACTGCTGCCTCACAGCGCCAAGGACCCGGGTTCAATTCCACCCTCAGGCGACTGGCTATGTGGAGTTTGCACATTCTTGCTGTGTCTGTGTGGGTTTACTCTGGACACTCTGGATTTCTCCCACAATCCAAAGATGTGCAAGTTCAACTGGATTGGCCCATACTAAATTGCCTGTAGTGTCCAGGGATGTGTAAGTTAGGTGGATCAGCCATGGGAAATGCAGGGTTACAGGGAAAGATAAGGGAGAAGGCTCTGGTGGGATGCTCTTCAGAGGATTGCTGTAGACTTGCTTCTCTCAAATAAGTCTTTCTGACTTAACCCTTCATCAGTACTTTGCAGAAATTATTGTTGACCATTGCGATCCGATGTAATAATTATTCGATCAGGTTGCCTATCTTTAATACATTAACCGTTGAAGTTTCACCGTAATCTTTTTTAACTAACCATGTTAGGACTTGTTAGTTACTGACTGAAGCTTTTCCTAAAGGTAGCACTCAGATACCCAGACCAGAAAATATACTATATCTTCCTCATGAGATACATCATGTTGAAAAGCCTGTTGTTTCAAGATGTGAAGATGTCCAATTATCAATCTACATCAAAATGCAACTTTCTAGGATATCCAACAGTACCATACATGACAAGATAATGGCTAGGTAAGACTGAATCTTCTGGGTATTTTTTGATTAACCATGCCACCACACAGTTTTTAACTACACCCCATGTCATCACCTTCTCTAGATCACTGGCAGAAACAGAAGCTCATAGAATGCCCACAGACCAGAAAGAAGCCATTCGATTTTGGTTTGATTTATTTATTGTCATGTATATATTGCTACAAAATACAGTGAAAAGTGTGGTATAGTGTCGCCACTCTCTGGCGCCAATTTAAAACACAGAAAACTAAGTCAAAACATAAAATATAAAAGCAGAAAAATGAAGAAGTCAAGAAAGTGTTCAACTTTACAGTACTTCTTGTTAAGTGCTCCTGGTGACCAGAGATAACTCCTTGATACCATGCACTGCCACTAGAGTGAAAGTCATCCACCCTTTGGTGCCATTTCACCTCCTCCAACACCCTCCCTACTCTGGGCCCTTGCTGGACCTCACAAAATGCCGATGCCACCGATGCCCTCGAGTCTCGTACTGGGCCCACCACCAAACTCTGAGAGTGCAGGCTGTTGGGCCTGATCGGGCCTATTCAAGTCAGCATTGCCGGGCCCACTCACCAATGCCATCGCCATGATCAAGCTCTTCACCAAGAGGTGAGTAAAATAAAATAGAGGAGAAAAAGAATCCCAACAGAAGAGAGGCAAAAAAAAGAAAAGAAGCTAAAAGGAAAGCAGACAAATCCCACGCTCAGAAGCCCTAATCCACATCCATATTACCCATCGCGTCTGCACCAACCCTCCAAAGAGCATCCTACCCAGACCCATGGGGTTTTTACCATGGCCAATCCACCTAACCTGCACAGCTTTAGACTGTGGGAGCAAACCTCATGCAGGCACAGGGAGAAGGTGCAAAAACACCACACAGACAGTTGCCCAAGGGTGGAATTGAAACCAGGACCCTGGCGCTGTGAGGCAACAGCACTAACCAATGAGGCACCATGCCACCAAAATTGCTGGAGAAGCGCAGCAGGTTTGGCAGCATCTGCAAGGCGAGAACAGAGTTAGTGTTTCAAGTCCAGAGAACCTTCTTCAGATAGTAGACAGGAAAAGTTGATGTATTGGCTGATGACAGAGATGTGGCATGGTGGGGCAGCAAATGAGCAGGTAATAGAGATAGAGCTCAGAGTGGGATAGAGAGAGAAAGTGAGGAGAACAAAGGGGTGGTTGATAGGTTAACCAGGAAGCAAGAAAAGTTCACTGCTACTCTGTGTCCAATGCCCACTGGAGACACTTATCTTTTCTTTTTCCTGTTGGAAAGTGTCACTTACCCAAGCAAGCAATGGGCCAGTTCCAAACATGAGAGTTTACTGACTGCTAGCAATGGTGAATACAAACAGTGGAGGCTGCAGCTCACCCCCACCATGTGAACTATAAAGGTAGAACAGTGGCTCAGTGGTTAGCACTGCTGCTTCACAGGGTAGGGAGCTGGATTCAATGTCCCCCTCGGGCGACTGTCTGTGTGGAGTTTAAATGCTTGCCCCATATCTGTGTAGTTTCTGCCAGGTGCTCTGGATTCCTCCCACAGTCCAAAGACGCGCAGGTTACGTGGATTAGCTGTGCAAAATTGCTCTGTAGTGTCCAGGGATGTAAGTGCAGGTTTGGTGGATTAGCTAAGGGAAATGCCGGGTCACAGGGTGGATTTGGGTGGAATGTTCTTCAGAGGGTAGGTGTGGAACTGATGGACTGAATGGTCTGCTTCTATGTTGTAGGGATTCTGTGAAATTCTGGCATCTAGGGCACTGACTATTTACCATTCCACGATGGTCTGCTGTTCTCAACTGGCATCTGCTGGAACCAGGTGACGCTAAGACACTGGTTTATAGCCCTAATGCAGCTGAGCTTGGTCACTGACAATGTCAGCTTCCTCTTCCCCGGTCTCTGGGTTCCCTTCCTTGGAAAATTACCCCCTTTGTCCCAGTTCCTCAGTATAGAATCATAGAGTCATACAGCACAGAAACGGACACTTCAGTCCAACCAGTCCATGCCGAACATAATCCCAAACTAAACTAGTCCCACCTGTCTGCTCCTGGTCCATATCCCTCCAACCCTTTCCTATTCATCTACTTACCCAAGTATCTTTTAAACATTGTAATTGTACCCACATCCACCACTTCCTCAGGAAGTTCATTCCACTCACAAACCACCTTCTGTGTAAAATTCTAACATATCACACATTGCGCGCTCCAATTGTTCAGGAGTACAATATGCCAGGATGGCTTAGTGCTCTCTGTCTGGATTAGGCTGGAAGGCAGCACCCAGTTGGCCCCAAGCAGTGGACCTACATTTGCAACAGTGCCATGACCTGCCCCCCCACCCCACTCCCACCCCCCACCATGGCCCCCAGTCACAGCACAGCATTGTATCTGTGCACCACTTCAGTCAGGGCAGTGATACAATGGTGTCATTTTTATCATAGAATCCCCACAAACAGGCCAATCGGCCCAACAAGTCCACACAAACCCTCTGAAGTGCATCCCACCCAGACTCACCCCCTAACTTATCATTGTATTTCCATGGCCAACTCACATCCCTGAACACTGGTCAATTTAGCTTGGCAAATTCACCTAACCTGCACATCTCTGAACCTGGTGGACAATTTAGCTTGGCAAACTCACCTAACCTACACATCCCTGAACACTGTGGACAATGTAGCTTGGCCAATCCACCTAAACTGCACATCTTTGGACATGGCCATGGTGACAATCTGTTTCCCCGGTAACCAGCATCGTCAGGTACCTAGGCCCTCAAACACACCAAGTGTAAGAGACCGCTCCCGGCCATAGGAGTGGCAGTAGCTGCCAGGATAGTGGGCACACACAGGCCTGCATGTGAATCGAATGGAAACCCTTCCTGTCAATGGAATCCCACTGTGTTTGCTACAATCCACGCAGTGCCATGTGTCTGCAGTCGATAGCACCTGGGGCAGGAGCCAACTGTGTTCCTGAACCCAACTGCCCTACCCTGTCATCAGGCAACACAGTAAACTAGTGTGGCCATCGCCATTGGCATTGGTCACTATTGTAGTGCATTGTCAGAGCACGACTGAGAGTTCTCACACAGGCTACCTGTCACTCCCTGTAAGGATATGGTCCAATGGAGTTCAAAACCTTCTCAACCATAAGGAGTGGATGGTCTCCAGTATCCAGCACCACTCTGTCATAGTGTCCTGGGAGTCTGCATTGACATAGCGACTTGCTCATCCCCAGGAGTTGGAGATATGAACTCTGGACCTCCTGCCAATCCTATGCATCCTGAGCAGTCGTGCCAATTGAGAGTTGTTCCTAGTCTGGGTGTTTTCAAACCTCCACCTATCATCCGCTTGGAATTTCTGCATTCACCTGCATCTTGTTAGGAAGGCAACTATGGAGACCAACATCCCTGCAGTAACAGGGCATGGGATTCCCAGTGACTGACTTACACTGGAAATGTAAGGAGCGAAGGAGGTTCTGAGATCTCAGGAGAATCATTGATGGCGTTCCCGTTGGCTGAGGGCTGCTCACATTCTCTTCCACATAGTGAGACACACAGCAGCCCAAAAATTAAGGCCATATCACCATCACCCAGTCAGCTTCAGCCAGAGGCCATTGGTGTAAGGTGAGGGGCAAGTGGTTTGGAGGAAGTGGGAGAAAGCATGCTTTTACCCAGATGGTGTTTGAAACGTGGAGCATTCTGCCTGTGAGGGCAGTGGAACAGACAGTGTAACAACATTTAAGAAGCATCTGGATGAGAACTTACTCAGGGGATAGTGGGCTATGGACCATGTATAGGTAAATGGGATCAGTGTAGCTTGGTCTCTATTGGTCAACGCAGGCATGGTGGGCCGAAGGGCCTGTGTCTAATTGTATGACTGTAACATGGAGGTTCGTCACAGGCAGTGGTGACCTGAAGTCACCATTTACCTGCTCTGACTTCTTGACATCCAACTTATGCGGTTCATTTCATAAAATTGGAAGTGAAATATTAATGAGATGAGTTGCAATGTTAATGAGGCTTTAGCAAGTTATTGTTTTCTGATTTATTATTGTCACATGTACCTAGGTACGGTGAAAAGTTTTTTTTTGTGTGTAGTACAAGCAGATCACACAAAGGCCACAGGGTGATAGAACAGAGTGAGGAATACAATGTTGTAGCTACAAAGAAGGTGCGTAAGAAGCAAGATCAACATTTGATTTAAAATTTGAGAGGTCCAAATAATACTCTAATAATAGCAGGGAAGAAGCTGTTCTTGAATCTGTTGGTCCATGTGTTTAAGCCTTTGTATCTCCTGTCTAACAGAAGAAGTTGGAAGAGATTATCACCAGGGCGGGAGGGGTCTTTGATGGTGTTGGCTGTCTTCGATGGTGTTGGCTGTCTTCGATGGTGTTGGCTGTCTTCTCGAGGCAGCGGGAAGTGCAGATGGCGTCCATGGATGGAAGACTGGTTTTCATGATGGAGTGGGCTATGTTCACAACTCTCTGTAGTTTCTTGTGGTCCTGGGCAGAGCAGTTGCCGTACCAAGCTGTGATGCATCCAGACAGAATGCTTTTTATGGTGCACCTGTAAAAGTTGGCGACAGTCTTTATGGACACGCTGAATTTCCTTAGCTTCCTGAGGAAAAAGAGGCATTATTTTGCCTTCTTGACTGTGGCTGTGGCATCAATAGATAGTCCCCTTTAATTGATAACTTGCTCCTGCCACCACTATTCGACCACAGCATAAAAGATGTAGCAAATTGTTCTCAATGTTTGGATAGGCATCACCAGACATCTTGCCCAATTCTGCCACAAATCCTGCCATATTCCTTTTCACTCAGGCCCCATTTCAGTCAGTTTGCCCTTTGTTCTTTCTAAATTCCAGCAGACACAATCATTATTGCACATTATTAAATGGAGCCCCAGCCAACGTGCACGCTTCTGGCAAAAAGATTGGAGATTGAGGTAATGAAATTCTCATAGCTTGCATTTCTCACTCCAGGGAGATGGTTGCCATACTGCCAAGGTGTTCTCCTCCAGCTTTGTACAGAGCTGCCATTGGCCACTCTCAAATCATTTCACAGTCAACTCCCCACAAAGGGGAGGTGACGGCCTAGTGGCATTACCTCTGGACTGTTAACCTGGCAACCCAGATAATGTTCAGGGGATACAGGTTCAAATCCCACCATAGCAGATGGTGGAATTTGAATTTGATGATTCTCTAATGATGATCATTATCGATTGTTGGGGAACAATAACCCATCCGGTTCACTATTGTCGTTTCAGGAAGGAAAGCTGCCATTTTTACCTGGTCTGGTCTACATGTGACTCCAGACTCACAACAATGTAGTTGACTCTCAGCTGCCCTCTGGGCAATTAGGGATGGGCATGACATGTTGGCTTCTCCAGCCACGTCCACATCCTGTGAAAGAATTATGGATGGGAAATTTCAGATGATCGGGATTTCAGTGAGTTCAGTAGCTCATTGGAGTACAAGAGCAATGAGGTGATGTTGCATTAATACAAGACACTTTGTCGAACCCCAACTAGAGTGTCGTCTATGGTTGTGGGCACAACGTTGTAGGAAAGATGTGATTGCATTGGAGAAAATGGTTTCAGGAATCATAAACTTCGATTGTGAGGATAAATTCAAGAAATTGTGACTGTTCTCTGCAGAAAGAGGAGATTAGATATGGGTTTCACAAAATCACAAAGTGGGTTGGATGGAGTAAATAGGGAGAAACTGTTTCTGTGAAATGAACAAGAATAAGAGGGCATGGAGAAAATGTGATGTCCGAAAGGAGCCAAGGTAACATGAGATAAAACTTTGTCACGCAGAAAATAGTTACGGTATGGACTGCCTGGAGATGTGGGGGAGGCAGGGTGAATGAGAGTATTCAAGGGGGTAGAATAGCAAAAGCATGGAGTCAACGGATGGAGAGAAGCACTTGGTAATGATGCTTGTCTGGAAAGCCAGTGATGGGTCGAGTGACCTCCCAGTGACCTCCTTCTGCACCATAAAAATTCCATGATTCTGATAAAAAAAAATTATTTCAAAATGGCAGCCGACCAATCTCTGCACCATTTCATCCTGATTTGCATTTGCCTGAGGAGAGGCCCCACTTGATTTACATCACTATAATCAAGCCCGAAGAGTGCGTAAAATTAGGAAACATGACCATTTGCACAGCTCTAATCCTTCCCTAGATCAGTGCACGCTGCAACAATTCCTTGGAAGTCATTAGCGTAAACCGACTGGGAGGTGCTGTGTGGTCCACCATTCATAGCTGACTTGCAGCTCCATGGCGCAAGGATTACACAGATGATTTGCTTGTTAGATTTAGCTTGGTGCAACCCCCCGCTGCAGCAGACCTACTTTGTAACATAAGCCACATGCCTTCTTCCTAGCCATTTCCTTTTTAGTGGGAGCAGAACTTTTCTGCCTAAACTAATGGTGATTAATGAGCAATGAATAAATGTGCATTCACAATGGCATATGAAGAAGTAAATTAGCAACAATGTAAATGAATTCAAGAAATCTCTGAAGAAATAATCGCCTGTTAGTAATGGAGCATGGATTTCACCCCATCTTTAAAGGGAGATGGTCATCCTTATCATCCAAAACTCATCCACCCATATCTTAAGTTGCAGTAAGTGTTATTCACCAGTCTCCCTTGTGCCTTACTTGCCTACATTGCCTTTTCCAAGAGTCAGTGCCTCGATTTTAAAATTCAAATCATTGCTTTCACATCCATTGCGCGGTTTGTCACTTCTCAGATTTTGTCCAGCTCCAAACCTGCCTGAGATATTGGTGCACTTCTAATTCTGGCCTCTTGTACATCCCCAGTCATAATATCTCTACTATTGGTGACCATGCCTTCAGTTGTCTAAGGTCTGTGACGATGCTGTGGTTTTAAGAGGTTGATTTTGTCCTTTTTTTCGAAGATAGGTTTTAAGGCAGAGGTACAGTGCTGGCTAGAAGAGATCCATACAGTAAACAGCTTGGGAAGCCTTGTGTTTTTCTTTAAAGTTGGAACAATAGAAGCAGCCTGGATGGGTGTGGCTAGCTTTCACAGACCAGGATTTCAAGCTATTTTTTAGATTTTAGTTTTAGCTTTAAGCAGTTGCTGTTGGAGTCTCAATAGGGCAGAAACTGCTGGATAAAAACCAAAAGAACTACAGATGCTATAAACCAGAAATAAAAATATAAATTGTTGGAAAAGCTCAGCAGGTCTGGCAGCTTCTGGGGAGAGAAATCAGAGTTAACTTTTCAGGTTGAATAACCCTTCCTGTTGCCAGACCTGCTGAGCTTTTCCAGCAATATCTACTTTTGTTACAGAAGCTGCTGGAGTTTTGGAGTAGAAATTATCCTTTCCTTCTCTCAGTTACAGATGGAAGCTGGGGATTTCTGTCTGCTGCTGTGAGACAAATTGATTGTCTGAATTTTCTTTTTTGCTGAGGGCTATATTTTTGGGATGTCGCTATATTGGAACAGTTAATTCCTTATAGTTACTGTATCTATTATTCAGTTAAGTTTTCCGACAGAGTTCAGTTATTCTAAGTCTTTTTTTGTATTTTAACTATAGTGTTCAAATAAATTGTATCTTGCTTAATGTCGAGTAGTTTGACCAATCAAATTGCATCAGAGCACAGCACGTTACATTTACCTTTAAAATAAGGAAAAAGTTAAGGTCTAGGCTACCTCCTTAAAATATTTTGAGGGGGTCTGGCCCATAACAGATCCAAGCTGTGGATTTCGCTCCTAGTTCTACCAGACCGTAGGGCTGTTCTTCCATGAGAGAGAGAGAGAGAGAGACAACTGGTAGTGGTTTAACCTGAGGGCCACCATGCCTCAGATGTGGAGAGAGGTTGAGAAGAAGAGAGATTTGTGATAACCTCAGCTGGTGTGGGAATTCAAGCCACACTGTTGGCATCACTCTGTATTGTAAGCCAGCCATCTAGACAACTGAGCTAAAGGCAAATGAAATGTATGATTCACTGAGTAATTGAGATGATTGGTTCAAGGGGGAAGGACGAGGGTGAAAGAAAATAAGAAGGGCATGGTGGCTTAGTGGCTAGCACTGCTGCTGCACAGCACCAAGGACCCAGATTTGATTCCAACCCTTGGCTGACTGTCTGTGTGGAGTTTGCACATTGCCCCTTTGTCTGTGTGGGTTTCCTCCCACAGTCCAAAGATGTGCAAGTTAGGGTGGATTGGCCATTCTAAATTGTCCTGCAGTGTGCAGGGATGTGTAGATTAGGTGGGTTTACCTTGATAGGTGCGAGGTTACACAGATGGGTTAGGAGGCTGGTTCTGGGAGGGATGCTCTTCGGTGGGTCGGGGTGGACTCAATAGGCTGAATGGCCTGCTTCTACACTGGAAGGGTTCTATGATTCTTGAGGAAAAAAAACATTCTGATGAGATGAAAGAAGAGCATAAAGAGTTCATGTTCAAATATGTAATAAGTTAAACCACATCAGATGTAAGAGAACACATGGCAACAGACCCCAGAGAGAGATTATTCTGTGCACAGCCTCATGCTAAGCTTAATTACATTAATAGTTAGCAGAATGTTAAATAAAAAAAGGTGATCTTACTAACTTAGACCTTAGCAGTCTCTCTAGATCCTAACAAGGACACAGTTATTCCTAAGATCTGTCACCATGATACTACAGATCCTTGGACTGAATGTGTCCATTTCTAGGCTGTAACTAGTTTCCAACTAAATTACCAATCACGAGTGCGAAGAAGACAGTAAAGCTAACAACTCTGCTCTGAGGCTTTTGTCTAGTAGTGGTCGGGAAAATTGATCCCCCTTATCGATATTTCTAATCACTCTGTTCAGAGACATTATTACACAGCTCTGGAACAGATGGGATTTGAACTCAGGTCTCCTGGCCCAGAGGTACTGGCCCCATAATCTGTTTGTTTTCCTCACTGTGTTAATACAACGCTTAAGCTTCAGTCTGTTTGGAAACATCTTTTCAACTTTATTTCTTTCAGCAAATGATCATCAAAATCCCCTTGATGAAGATTTGTGGACTGTCCATAAAGATAATGTAGAGGCAGAGAATGGCTTGGAGATTTTGGAGCATATCTGTGGATGCTTAGCACTTGAATGTAATTGGAACTTAATGTATCTGTGTAATTTGGTAAATGTTGCTAATTTGAAAACTCCATTCCTTGTTGGTTTGCCTTTATCTTACAAGCAACACATAAAGTGGGCAGCATGTTGAATTACCATTAAGATCCTATTTACATATGTCTTTACTCATGATTTATCTTCCACATTTTACCTCTGTACATTTGAAATAACTACTTCCCTGTCTTAACTTAGAGTAAACCATGTTCCCCTGTGCTCTCTGACCTAGATTGGCTCCTATCCTGCAATATATGGAGTTTAAAATGATCCCTGTTTTGTAATTACATTAGAAGCCATTCAGAGAAAGTTCACTCAATTTATTCATGGGATGAAGGGCATTTAAAGATTGAGGCTTTACCTATTGGAGTTTAGAGGAATGAGAATCATAGAAACCTGTAAAGCTGTATGGAGACTTGACAGGGTGATTACTGGTTGGATGTTTTCCATCCTATAGGGGAACCTGGAATCGGGGCCTAGTTCAAAATATAGATGCCTCCCATTGAAGGCTGAGATAAAAAATGTATTTTTCTCTCAGGGTCATTCAAGTGAGAATTCTTATTGGTGGAGTCTGGGTTATTTAACTTATTCAAGGCTGAGTTAATTAGTATTTTTTGGGAGTCAAGAGTCATGTAGGACACGCAAGTAGAGTTGAGACCAAAGTCCGGTCAGTCGTGATCATACCGAATGGTGGAACAGGCTCAAAGGACCGAATGGCCTGTTCCTGTTCCTAGGATATATGTTCTTGTGCATTCTTGAAAAGGGGCCACATGGACCTTTCAACAACTCTCCAAACCTCCATCCCTTCCACAAAACTTTGCCCATAAAACGTTGGAAATGCAATTCGGGTGACATTGTGAGAACATCGAAAGTCATTGTAAACTTGTCTATGTGACTCGTAGAAAACATTTGGGGCAGGAGTGGACCAATCAGCTCTTAAAGCCTGTTCTGTTATTCAATATAATCATGGATGATCATTCCTCAGTAATTGCTGGAAAAGCTCAGTGGATCTGGCAGCATCTGTGGAGAGAAATCAGAGTTAACGTTTCGGGTTTCAGTGACCCTTCTTCAAAGGGTTAGAGTCTGGAATACATTGCCTGGTAACATGGAGGAGGCAGGACCAATCGAAGCACTCAGGAGGATTTTAGACGATTTTTTGAAGGGAATCAATGTACAAGGGAAAAGGCGGGATCTTCAATCAGAGAGCTAGCCTGGATGGACTCTTCCTGCATTGGAACAAATTTTTAAAAATTCATTCATTTGGATGAGGGCATTGCTGCCTAGGCCAGCATTATCAACCTCACTGGGGTCTGGAGTCACATGTAGGTCAGACCAGGTAAGGATGGTAGTTTCCTTCCTTAAACAATATGAATGGACTAGTTGGGCTTTCCCCTACCACAATCAATTCACAGTTACCAATAGGGTGTCAATTCCAGATTTAGCAATGTAGGTTTGCTCGCTGAGCTGGAAGGCTCAGTTTTGGAAAAACTGGAGGCTCACTGATGACATTACCTAGTATGGTGACAAAATGCCTGAAAGTAGGCCTTCCAGCTCAGTGAGCAAGCCTACATCCAGAACCTCAACCTGGGCTACAAATTCAACCATTTGCCACAATGGGATTTGAACCTTGGTGTCCCCAGGATATTACCAGGGTCTCTGGGCTGACAGTCCAGCAATAATACCACTAGACCGTTAACTCCCATGGCTCAGCAGGCAAAATGGACCACAGCTCAGTAACATCTGCATAAACTGTGTCTCATATTTACATACTTAGGTCACTTGTGCACATCTACTTTTGCAACCAAAGTGTTTACAAACAAATTGGTACAAATTAGCATTTCGGTAGTTACTGGCCTGTTACTTAACATTATCTGATTTTTATTTTATCTTACCTCTTAATTTAATTCAATCTCTAATCTATTTGAACTTTTTATTTTGCACTGGCACACTGCGTTATCTAAAGTTTGAATGGCACAACACAGATAACACAGCACAGTGGAAATTTAGGGCTGAAAGGAATTGGAATTGTCAGATCACTTCAATGAGCCATTTCAAAAATCAGACAAATCGACTGTGCGAGGTCTGCTGTGTCAATCCTTTCATCTTTCCTGCTTGATGCTTTCCAAAGTGTTTCTTGCACAGTAAATCATGCCAAGGTGCAGCAATAAAAACTACGCTATTATTCTCCCAATTAAGCAAAGAGTTCTGCTTACAATGGCACAAGATATTCCCAAATGCCTCGATAATAGTCTGAAGGATAAAAGTCCGTGGTCTCTGTTAGAAATTTCCGGGCTGACATTTGTGAGCAACAATATTTTGCACAACCTTTGTGTTCATTGTGCAATTCTCTGATAATTCTCCAATGTCTCAGTTTAAAAACCCCCAAGTTGATTTTGCTCACCTTGGTACTCAGAAACATTTCGATGGTGTAAAATCTTTGGGACAATTTTATTTTGCTTTGGCTAAGTGCAAGTTGGGTTCCGGACCTTTGGAAAGATGCTCACTGTGAGACCTTGGCAAGAATTTTTGCTCAATCTTACTGAAACTCACTTGATTAACCATCGACCCCAACTCTATGGTGTCACTCATATATGATTCTATTCACACGCTACCATGACCGGACCTGAAACGCTGACTCTGATTTCTCTGCATAGTTGCTGCCAGACCTGCTGAACCGTTCGAGTAATTTCCGTTTTGGTAGATACAGGGAGAAGGTAGGAGGCTGGGGCTGGGGCTGAGGCTGGGTGGGATGCCATTCAGATGGTTCCTGCAGATTTGATGGGCTGAATGGCCTCTTTCCTGTAATGATTCTGTGGTTGTCTTTTGGATTTCAATGAGAGGATGACATCGAGAGAGAAATGGGAGCAAAGCACATTGAGAAAAGCCAAGGGAACCTATGAGCAAGCTGAAGTACACTGGTATTTGAATGGGCACTTAACGCAGATCCCTCTTGAGAAAAGTGCAATTATGTTAGCTATGAATGCACTAAGGTTAGCTTTAAGGCACCAATATGTGTGCTTAAGCAAAGCAGAAGAAAGTGAGGACTGCAGATGCTGGAGATCAGAGTCGAGAGTGTGGTGCTGGAAAAGCGCAGCAGCATCTGAGGAACTGGAGAGTCGATATTTTGGGAATTCCTTCATCAAGAATCAGCAAAGCAATAAACTGGTCCTGGAGAAAAGTCCACATAAGCAGTTAATGAAGTCACAGAACCATCACACCAGTCTCTTCCTAGATTGTAGTGTTATAACTAATTACACATTTGCCGCTATCGCACAATTGATGTGGATTTTGAGACAATTAAAATGATTGATTCTGCTCATTGTAACGAACCATTAAAATCATACAATGGAAACTAAATTGACCAGCGCAGCTGTCAACCATCGAGATGATTTTTTTTATTTAAGTAAGAGGAAGCTTTGTACTGTAGTGGTAGTGTTCCTGGACCAGGAGGCACAGATTCAAGGTCTACCTGCTCCAGAAGAATGCTAGTTAGAAAAATAGGGTAAATTATTGAAAGCAAGTTCAGTAAATTAAGAGGGACTCATCTGGTGCAGTGGTAGTATCCTTACCTCTGAGCAAGGAAACCTGGATTTGAGTCCCATCTGCTCCAGAGATGTATAATTGTAACATTGAGCAGATGAATTAAAAATACCTTCAGTAAAATAACATACAGGACTCTTTGTGGTGTAGTGGTAATGTCCCAACCTCTGAGGCAAGGAGCCTGAATTCATTCCTACCTGTTTGTGACATGTTTAACTGTATTTCTGAACAGATTAATAAGGAAATAAGACAGGAAACAGGAGTGAGTCACTTTGAGATTATTGTTTCATAGTGGGGTCAGTGACAAGTCTATTTTAAACCAGATGGTGGAAATCTGAAATAAAAACAAAAAGTGCTTGAGAAATTAACAGGTCTGACTGTGTCTATGGAGAGAGAAACAGAGTTAACATTGACTCCAAATTGACTCTGCACAATAGTTCCAGTAGAACTTTCTGTAATTCCTCCACAGATATTTATAATTCATTCACAGGGTTATGGATGTCATTGGCATTTATTTGTCCCGAGGGTTGTTAAGAGTCAATCACATTTCTGTGGGTCTGGAGTCTCATGTAGGCCAGACCAGGTAAGGATGGCAGTTTCCTTCCCAAAATGACATTGGTGAACCAGATGGATCCTTCCTGACAACCAACAATGGGCTGAATGGTCATTATTGGACTCTGAATTCCAGATTTTTAAAGAAATGTTAAATTCCCAGCACGGCAGAATTTGAACCCTCAGCATTGCCCAGGTCTCCAGATGAATAGGTTAGCAATGGTAGCACTAGGCCAACACGTCTCCTGTACTAGGCCAGCTCCAGAGACATCTTTCCAATGTGAGGAAAACTATTTAAATACAATGTGTTGGAAAGCACAAAGAATTCGAATCTAGACTACAGAATATTTGGCAGACAAATATCCACATGCTGAATCAGAGTGAAAAGCACTTTGAGAGATTTGCAGTTGTTGAGCTATAGTCCAATACTAAAACTAGTTTCAACCTTTTTCCTGTTTTCTCCCTATTCCCAGACCCCCTTCATCCTCTTTCCTTCCATACCCCTCCATCCTCCTTCCCCCAATTCAACCACTACCTCCCCTCTTCCCTTCCCCACCCACTCTCCGCTTCCCTTTCCCTATTCCTTCTCCACAGATCCTTCCCCTCTATCTTTCCCCTTCATCCCCTTTTACCATCTCCACCTTCTTCAGTTCTGATGAAGAGTCATAAGAGATCAAAACATTAACTCTGTTTCTCTCTCCATCGATGCTGCTAAACCTGCTGAGCTTCTCCAGCATTCTCTGTTTTTTTATTTATTGTAGGTTCAAAGGACCATCCTAATCTGGAGGAAGAGCAGGGAAGTCATATAATGTCACAATTGATCTCTGTACCAGTGTCCAATCCAGACGTAGACCTGAATTACAGAATGCAGTGATTATAACTTTTTGACAGATTACAATTAATTTGAATTATGGAAAACTCAGAACTCAATGAATATTTGTCACGTTAGAATTGTGCCCCATTTCAAAATGAGTTGCTTCATAAACTGAAATCAACTTACAGACCATAGATTCATAGAGATGTACAGCACAGAAACAGACTCTTTGGTCCAACTCATCCATGCCGACCAAATATTCTAAATTAATCTAGTTCCATGTGCCAGCATTTGGCCCATATCCCTCTAAACCCTTCCTATTCATATACCCACCCATATGCCTTTAAATGTTGTCATTGTACCAGCCTCCACCACTTCCTTTGGCAGCTCAGTTCATACACACATTACCCACTGTGTGAAATGTTTCCCCTTATGTTCTTTTTAAATCTTTCCCCGCTCACTGTAAATGTATGCCCTCTAGTTTTGGACTCTCCAACGCTGGGGAAAAGACCTTGGTTATTTAGCCTATCCAAGCCCCTCATGATTTTATAAATCTCTTAAAGATTCTCCCTCAGCCTCTGATGCTCCAGGGAAAACAGCCCCAGTCTATTTGGCCTCTCCCTATAGCTCACATCATCCAACTCTGGCAACATCCTTGTAAATCTTTTCTGAACCCTTTCAGGTTTTGCAATATCCTTTTTATAGCAGGGAGGTTTGAACACATTCCAAAAGTGGCCTAACCAACGTCCAATACAGCTTCAACATCACCTCCCAAATCCTCACCACCTGCAACGCACTGATCAATAAAGGGTAGCACACCAAACGCCTTCTTCAATACCCTGTCCACCTGTGACTCCACTTTCAAGAAAGTATGAAACTGCATCCCAATGTCTACAGACCTGCCTTCCCCTACCTTGCTTCCTATTGAAATGAACAGTAGTGCCTGCCGATTCTGACAGAATGTAAAATCCTCCCTTTTTTACCAGTTGTTTGGGAAGGAGTGTCAGGTCTATTCAAAGGTGCACTTGTGTTAACTTTCAAAATGTATAAGCCTTCAAACAAAAACCTTTCTCCAAAAGTGTAAGGGCAAAAGCTTTCGGGGCGGGGGGAGGGCACAGATTGAATGCTCACATGTGAGTATCCCATGTTACTGGTATAAAGCACCTTGATGATTCAAATGGGTAATAAAAAAAAATGAATGCAGGAACATTTTGAAATGAAGGAATGATGTAAATGGTTTAGCATTATAACCCACATCTTGAATTGTTCCTACAAATATAGTAGAAGTGACAAGACAAAACATCAAAGACAAATTGTGATAACAACATTTTCCATCAGCCAACGCAGTGCAGAAAATATAATGCCAGCATTCCACAAACATTGATCTCCTTCTTTCAAACTTCCAAACATATATGAAAGTATTATATTAGCCATTAAAGAGCAAGTGTAACAGAGGGAAGATCTATGCGATAACAATCTGACACAATGAGAAAATATGTTTGTTTAAGCATCATGTTTTCGTTTCTAATTTATGAACACGAAGACAGCATTGCGAGAAAGTTTCCATCTACCCCTAAATGCCAGCTAACGATAATTATCAATCATCTGCTTAAAGTGAATAGAAGATTTCCAAATCAGGAAATGTTGGTCTGACTTTCAAATTCTATTCATCAGCAAAGAAGACTGCTGATTGTATCCATGGGAATACATTCACTGAAGTGGACAAGTTGTTAATTTCAGAGTTTTAATGTGATGTTCTGAAGCCTGAGTTTTCTGAGGGAATAGTAATATTTCAAATACAAACCTCACTCTGAATTAAGCTCTGGTTTGGCAAGATTTGGAGCAGCAAGATCATAACACAAGCCAATGATTAGTGGAACAATGGACCAACAGAATTCTCAAATAGTCTATTATATATAGTCATATAACTACTGAGTTTTGATTTATTTCAATTTTAATGCCAATTCTAAAAGCTGCATGAAAAAAAAACTTCACAATTACACCGTGCCACTAATAAATTATGATATTGCTGGGAATATAGTCTAAGCTTTATCAAAGTATTAAATACAGCGCTTCAATAAGGTAGTTCACCACCATCTTCTCAAGGTCTTTTTGATTTTGATTTTATTGTCACGTGCAATTTACAGTAAAAGTACAATAAAATACAGTGAAAAGCTTTCATTTGTCGCCACAAAACAGAGTCATTTGGAATATTTAAGAATACAGAGAAAAAGAAGGCAAATAGCTAAAAGTACAGGAAAGGTATCGATCATCCAGAGACAGGCAATACATGCTGGCCCAGCCAGTGACACCCATGTCCCATGAGTGAATTAAAAAAAAGAGGTAAATCTTAAGACAGAGGTAGTACACATGTGCAGTTGTATTCATAGACAACAAACACTTCCATTCACGCAGCACCTTCAATATGGTGACATTTCCCAATGTGCCTCAGGGGGGCGCTGCCAAATAAGACTGGCCACACAGAGTGTTATGGGAGCATATGAGGCCTTGGTTGTATCAACAAGCAGGTCTTTAAAAATGTCTAAACTAGTGGGGTAGTGGCAGAAAAGTTTAGGAAGGGCATTTCAGAATTTTGGGGACAGAAAGCTAGCGGTGTAGGTGTCAACATTGGAGCGACTAAAATCGGGAAAGCGAAAGATGCCACAATTACGGAAGCACGGAGATCTCAGAGGTTTGGTAAGGAAGGAGAAGAAAGAAGGAGAACACACCCCTATCGATATCAACAGAGCAGAGGTTGAGAGGGTAGGAGAAGGTGAGGACTGCAGATGCTGGAGCTCAGGGTCAAGAGTGTCGTGCTGGAAAAGCACAACAGGTCAGGCAGCATCTGAGGAGCAGGAGAGTCGACATTTCTGGCATAAGCCCTTCATCAGGAATGAGGCTTATGGGTCAGAGAAGAGAGATAAATGGGAAGGGGGGGGTGGGGTGGTTTGGGGGGAAGGTAGCTGGGAAAGCGATAGGTGGATGAATGTGAGGGAGAAGGTGATAGGTCAGAGGGGGTAGTGATGGACAGTCAGGAGGGTGGTGCTGAGTTGGAGGCTTGGGCCTGGGATAGTGTTAGGGGAGGGGAAATGAGGAAGCTGTTGAAATCCACATTTATCCCGTGTGGTTGCCAAGCAGAATATGAGGTGTTCCTTCTCCAGTCATCGGGTGGCTTGGATTTGGTGGTGGAGGAGGCCCAGGACCTGCATGCCCTTAATGGAGTGGGAGGGTGGGTTGAAGTGTTCAGCCTCAGGGCGATGGGCTTGGTGGGTGCTTGTGTCCCAGAGATGTTCTCTGAAAAGATGCAATCTGAAACAGCCCTGTGGCTTATACCCAAAAAGTTGATTCTTCTGCTCCTCGGATGCTGTCTGACCTGCTGTGCTTTTCCAACACTACACTCTCCTGAGATTGAGAGAGTGGAGAGCATCATGTTCCTCGGAATAACGATAACTGGAAACCTGACCTGGACTTCCCACGTAGATGCAACAATCATGAAGACACAACGCCTCTTCTTCCTCAGATGCATCATTGAGAGCATACCATCCAGGCCATAATGGCCTGGTACGACAACTGATCAGCCCATGACTAGAACAAGCTACAGGACGTTGTGTGCACAGCCCAGACCATCACGGAAGCCAGCCTCCCAATCATAGACTCCAGCTACATGGCTTCCTGCTGCAGAAAGGCAGTCAACCTCACCAAAGTCCCACCATACCCTGGGGTAATGATCTCCAATCTCTTTCATCAGGCAGAAGGTACAAAAGCCTGAACTGGTGACTGTCTTAAATCTAGCTTCACACTCCATTAGGAGTGGATGTATTTTCTCTATTGGCTACCCTAGTGGGTGGCACGGTGGCACAGTGGATAGCACTGCTGCCTCGCAGCGCCAGAGACCTGGGTTCAATTCCCGCCTCAGGTGATTGACTGTGTAGAGTTTGCACATTCTCTCTGTGGCTGTGTGGGTTTCCTCCCACAGTCCAAAAATGTGCAGGTCAGGTGAATTGGCCATGCTAAATTGCCCGTAGTGTTAGGTGCAGGGGTAAATGTAGGGGAATGGGTCTGGGTGGGTGCGCTTCGGCGGGTCGGTGTGGATTTGTTGGGCCGAAGGGCCTGTTTCCAGACTGTAAGTAATCTAATCTAAACCTTTCCAGTCTCTTAAACTTCCCCCAAATAGGTCAGCTCAGCCTTTTCTGATGATTTCAGCTCTCTGCTCTGACATCGTCCAGGTGAATCTTTTGCTGCACTTTTCCAAAATCTCTCTGTCTGTTTCGCGACAGCCTGGAGCTATGCGCAGTACATGAGCCTAAAGTATTGCAGTCTGGTCTGCCTCAGTCCAGTCTTTCATTGCCAAACACATCCCCTTGAACCAAACAAAAAAGACAATACAATTGCAAAAACAATGACACACTTCGGTTGAAATTTAAAAATCATCTTTTATTTATTTCAAGACCAAATGAGCTAAACCCTCCGTTCTGCTAGAGTGGAGTTATTGACCCCAGATCAATAGACTCTCATTTGGAGGAAAGACTAGTCATCTATGAGATGCCGACACAGTAGAGTGAGAATGATTAGGCGCATTAACAAGATTTGTCACATCAGATAATTTTGCTTTATATAAACGGGTTTGCATAAAGGAACAGAATGGCAGGTTTATCAAAGAGACAGTAAAGTGGCAAGCTCTTTTGTCTATTCAGTGTTTTCAGGAGATGTTAATTAGCCCATATGTACAGCACCGTTTGCAGTCATCCACTCAGTCAAAACTACAGTGTTCTGCTCCACACATCATAGTGGGCATGGCAAGTTAGGCAAGTAGGTATACCTGAAATAGAAGCAATTAAAGCAACTGGGCACTTTAGACTAGACAGCCCTCTGGAATAGGCATCAATAGTGTGTGTCAAAAGGCTACATGGTGAGCACAATTAGCTTTAGGAAGGACCACAAATTGATGGCAAGCCAACGTGTTATCCATCCTGGTATAGTGACACTGATGAATCACTAATGGATTTCTTACATAATGTATGCATAGTCACACCATGTTCTCTTGTGAGCCACAGCCCATCCTGGTGTGGAGTTACATTGGCCAATCTTCACTGTCACTGAGTCAAACTCCTGGAGGACCCTACCCACTGGTGCATTGATGGCTCTTACAGCCCATGGTCTGCAGTGGTTCATGAAGGCAACTCACCACTCACCTTCATCAGGGCAATTTGAGATCGCAAACAAGTGCTGGTGAAGCCTGCAATTCCACAGTCCTGGGTGCAAAAGGATAAGTTTGAAAATCCCAGGCCCGTGTTGGCAAACCTGGGAGCGGAGACTACTCCATGTCACCATCTATCACACACAGCGAGAATATTCTGGATGCTTGCGGTCTTACATCATTGTGACAATGGCTGAGTCATACCCCGCAGAACTCCCTCATAAATCGTACCATCCCTACAATGTGGAAGCAGGCCACTCAGCCCTTCAAGTCCAGACCTACCTGCTAAAGAGCATCCAACATAGACCCAAACCAACCCCCATCCTATCTACGTAACCCTGCATTCCACCTTGGCTAATTCACCTAGCCTGCATATCCCTGGACACTATGGGCAATTTCCCATGACCAATCCAACCTGACCTGCATATCTTTGGACTGTGGGAGGAAACTGGAGCACCTGGAGGAAACCCACACAGACACGGGGAGAATGTACAAACTCCATGCAGTCAGTTGCCCAAGGCTGGAATCAAATCTGTGTCATTATTAAACCCCTAATTTCAGATTTTTATTGCATTCAGGATTTGAATTGAGATCCCCAGACCATTATCTGATCTGTAGATTAACAGTCCAGAGACAATACCACCAGGCTACATCTTCCCCATCTCAAATCTCAATGCCTTCTGTCACTGTACGATCAGCCTCTCTCTCACTCATCCTGTCCACATTCTTTTCTCATCTGAGGGTCACTATTGGTACTCAGAGCTGGAAACCAGGAATGGTTAGCATTTGCACAGTAGCTTTCACACTCTCAGGGGGCTCCAAACCACATTTAATCACATTCTGATGCGTCGTCTCTAATATAACATGCATTCAATTGTCACACATCAGGTTCCAGCAAGAAGTCTTGTGACCTTGGCCTGAAAATCAGCTTTTTTGGAGATGGAACAGGTACAGAGAATATTGAAACAAGTCAGCAGCATCTGTGGAGAGAGAAACCAGTGTTGCTCTCCTAGTCTGAGGAAGGACATTCTTGCTACTGAGGGAGTCCAGCGAAGGTTCATCAGACTGATTTCCGGGAGGGCGGGACTGACATTTCAGGAAAGACTGGATGGACTGGGCTTGTATTCACTGGAATTTAGAAGAATGAGGTGGGGAATCTCATAGAAAAATAAAATCCTGATGGGACTGGACAGGCTAGATGTGGAAAGAATGTTTCCAGTGTTGGGGAAGTCAAGAACTAAGTGTCATAGTCTAAGAATAAGGGGGAAGCCATTCAGGACTGAGATGACGAAGAATTTTTTCACTCAGAGAGTTGTGAACCTGTGGAATTGTCTCCCACAAGAAGCTGTTGGGGCCAGTTCATTAGATAGATTCAAGAGGGAACTGGAGATGGTGTTTGTGATTAAAGGAATTAAAGGTTATGGAGAGAAAGTGGGAGTAGGATACTGAGATTGCATGATCAGCCATGATCATATTGAATGGAAGTGTGGGCTTGAAGGGCCGAATGAACCTATTTTCTATGTTTGTATGCTTTTAAACAGAGGTAGCAGTTAATGGATAAATATTATCCTGGACTAATTTGAAACTGGCATCGTGGAATCCAGTTGGGGTGCAGTATTGTCTGCAACAACTTTGATTGGCAACAACTTTGATTGGCAACAACTTTGATTGGCAGACCACTACCTCCTATCCAAATCTATTCCTGTATTGAAATCAGGAAAGAAAGGAAATGATAACCAGGATGGTCACAAAATTGTTGTCATTTCTTTGAACCAATACAGCACATAAATTGCTGTATTCCCATGTCAGATTAGTTTATACAGCAGCAGTAAGTTTAATTTCATTTCGACTCTCCCCTCTTCATTTAATAGTCTCAATGAAGTATTTGAAAAACATTAAAGAACGACTCAGCAAATAATTTAATGAAAAGTTCTTCTAATGACAATTTGAAATATAATTTTCCACAATCATTATTGTTTTTAAAAGCTTTTTCCCCTCAGTAAATGCCATCATAACTTAAGCTTCACATAATATCAACACAATCGCAACTGTAAAACGTTATAATGACTTGAATAACTAGCTGTTCTTGATGGTTAATCCTAATGCTGAATCCTCAACTACATTTTAATTTATTGATATGGCGGGGATATTGCTGGCTAGCCCAGCGTTTAAGTTGCCAAAAGAAATGGTGGAGGCTGATACAATTACAACATTTAAAAGGCATCTGGATGGGTACATGAATAGGAAGGGTTTAGAGAGATGTGGGCTAAATGCTGGCAAATAGGACTAGATTAATTTAGGATATCTGGTTGGCATGGACAAGTTGAACCAAAGGTTTGTCTCCATGCTAAATGACTCTATGACTCAATGACCAGTGAAAGTTTTCTGATTTGCTGAGTTTAAGACACTGAGTTTGCTACTAACTCTGTATCAGGGACACACCTCTGCAGTGTGTAGCTTTGTTAATATCTCCCCACTAACGTTCTGAAGGCCCTGTGCTGGAGATTTGTTGTGCAGGGACATTGGCTTATCCTGAAGCTGTTTATGAAGGACCACCCACTTCACAGCCTGTCAATTGACATTTGGCATTTATAATGAGAAGTTTCTGGTGATTTCTTGTGTTCCACGTCCTTGATCCAACGGGACGCCTGCTTTATACGGAGGAGCTTTTGGGTGACTTTTTATTTTCTAAAATTTTCCAAAAATTAATCTTTAGACCAAGCCCGTCATCCTACATATCCCCATCAAACAAAAGTACCTTAATTTAATTTACCCATCAATTCCCCTTCATATCTTCAAAATGTTGATTAAATCACCTCTTAACCTTCAGTTTTAACATTATCTTGTGCAATTATTGTAAAGTGATCTTTAAGACTTCAATTCATCAACATGTTTAAAGTCTTCTATATTTAACTTAGAGGCTGTTACAGCCCTTTCACTGTGTAGCGGCTCTGACAACTAAATGCTAATTAACTCCTAAACAGATGAATTTATTTCAGGTCCAATAAGAATGAAGGAGCAGAACAGGAATATGATAATGGGAAGTATTATTATAATTATTCATCCGTTTGAGAATGGGACAATCTAACTAACTTAGAAATAGCTGGAAACATATTGTGGCACAGAGACACTTGTTAAGTAAATATATCAGGTACATTACACACCAGAAATGTTCCTGCTTCCCACTTCCTGTACAATGTGTCTCCAGCCATTATGGTTCCAGCTAATACCGAACCAACATGGTGGGCAGAGAACACAATCGCTAACACAAATATTCTTTCCTAAATCTTATACTGAATTCCTGTTTAAAATGATACTATAGAAAACATTTGGAAGGTCAAATATTAGCAATGCCAATAAGAGAGAGGGAATCATCATTAATGTTGTTGGTTCCAAGTGAAGAGATAGGTGAAATTAGGGTGATGGGCTCAATGGTGATTTTTAGCAATGGAATTTGTTTGAATCAACACTTATGCAGGTGATTTTGTTTTTCTATTTGTCGTGACATGTGGGATATCACTGCAAATTACAACATTTACTCTTCACCTCTATCTTCTCTTGAGAAAGTGGAGACAAGTCACCTGAGGAGCAGTGGAAGACTCTGAGTCTGTACTCAATGGAGTTTAGAAGGGTGAAGGGGGATCTGATTGAAACGTACCGAATAGAGAGAGGCTTGGCTAGAGTGGATGTGGGGAAGGTGTTTCCCCGAGTCGGAGAGACTAGGACCTTATGGAGCAGCCTCAGAGTGAAGGGACGGTCCTTTAGAACTGAGATGAGGAGGTATTTCTTCAGCCAGCGGGTGGGGAATCTGTGGA
Source organism: Chiloscyllium punctatum (assembly GCF_047496795.1). Lineage (NCBI taxonomy): Eukaryota > Metazoa > Chordata > Chondrichthyes > Orectolobiformes > Hemiscylliidae > Chiloscyllium > Chiloscyllium punctatum. Next base: position 17,165,847 of record NC_092771.1, on the reverse strand, counting down.
ACTCATTGCCGCGGAAGGTCATGGTGGCCAAATAATGACGGGTATTTAATTGATTCATAGGGGACCAAAGAAATTTCTGGTGACTTCATGTGTTTCCACTTCCTTGATCCAAAGGGTGCCTGTTGGCAGATCTTGATCAGGAAGCCTGCTTTATACGGAGGAACTTTTGGACGATTTTTACTTTCTAAAATTTTCCAAAATTATTCTTTAGACCAAGCCCCTCATCCTACACTTCCCCATCAAACAAAGGTATCTTAATTTAATTTACCCACCAGTTCCCTTCCATATTTACAAGACAGGAGAATGGGGTTGAGCAACACATTAGCCATGAACGAATGGTGGAGCAGATTCATTGGGCTGAATGGCCTAATTCTACTCGATATAGAGTCACAGAGATGTACAACATGAAAACAGACCCTCCAGTCCAACACATCCATGCCAACCAGATATCCTAACCTAACCTTGCCCTGTTTAAACCCTTCCTATTCATATACCTATCCAGATGCCTTTAAATGTTGTAATAGTCCCAGCCTCCACCACTTCCTCTGGCAGCTCTTTCCTTACACATACTACCCTCTGCATGAAAACATTGCCCCTTAAGTCCCTTTTAAACTTTTCCCCCTCTCATCTTAAACCCATGCTCTTTAGTTTTGGACTCCCCTGACACATGGAAAAGACCTTATCTGTTCACCCTGTTCATGCCCCTCATGATTTCCTAAATCTCTATAAGGTCACCCCTCAGTCTCTGATGCTCCTGGGTATCTTATGGTCTTTTGGTCTTGGCAACTGCATTCTACATGGTGTTGTTTTAACCTCCTCCATCCAGTTTTGTTCTCATTAAATATTCTCCCAGTGGCTTGGAACAACTTAAAGAGAACAGGTAAAGATCTAATAATATGAAGAGCAAACTGAACAATGATGGGGGATAAGAAGTCGCCATGATACTGGATTAGCATCTCAAGTTAGAGTTCCAATCACATTGTGGCAATTTTACATCAATTCCATGAATAGTTGGGAGATGTTGGGACAGCGTTCAATACCATGATAGGTGTGGGCAGATTCGAGAGAGAGAAACTGTTCCGACTGGTGCATAGGATTGACTGTATTGGCAAAAGAAGAAATGGAGGCATGAGAAAAATATTTCATTCAATAAGCTGCTAAGACCTGAATGTGCTGCTTGAGAGTCTGGTAACATTTAATCAAGGTATTTCAGAGGCAATTGGATTATTATCTGAAAAGGAAGAAAATTCAGGAATAAATTGGGTTGTAAGTTTGCTGGCTGAGCTGGAAGGTTTGTTTTCAAACATTTCATCACCATGTTAGGTAACATCATCACTGAACCTCTGGTGAAGCTTCACTGGGGGCTCACTGATGATTTTACCTAATATGGTGACAAAACTTCTGAAAACAAACCTTCCAGCTCAGTGAGCAAACTTACACAACCTCAACCTGAGCTACAAATCTTCTCAAACATTGCACATGGAATACACAGCACTGAGTTGCATTGCCTCCCCCAGAAAGGATTACGTCCCCAGCACTGACTGTCATCCCCTCTTGGAGAACTAGTATGGATACAATGAGGAGAAGGGCCTCCTGATCTGTAATCGTTCTGCTGCTCTTGTCTGGCCCTCTCCAGATGTTGGCTAATGGTCCACAACATTGCTGTAGATTTGGAATAGCACGTGAACCAGATGGGCAATCTGATAACTTTGGTTAAAACCACAGAGGCAAGTTTCACATTCCAAACTGTGTTAAATATGTATGATGGTGAATTCACGTCTCTCAAAGTTTTTTTTCCTGGATTATTAAACTCTAATTGCTCTAATGAGCAACTGCGGAGGGAATCTATTCAATAGATGCATAGCCTTCGTCTTTGTTGGCAAATTATTATGATCATATAAAACTTGGTATTCTTGCATTTGTGCTGATGAGTGCATAATGGAAAGCTTTAGCGACATGTTTCTCTTTTCAGCAAGATTCAAGTTTTCCTTTTCCTAATACAGTGCTTTCTTATTTTTTTTTAAGTCAACACAATGTCATAATAACACATAACAATATATTGAATGTTTGGCACTGGTGTAATACCTATTACAGCAATTGCTTAATTAACAGACTTTTAATTATAGTTTACATCGGACCAGTTCGAACAACTTCACTGAGTTAATGTCATTATTTCAACTTAAAGAGATTATCTGAAGTACATTCTATGTGATTGAACGGTTTCAGCTTCCCAGATCTCACTGGGATATCTATTGATGATGAGCCATTCTCAATACACACACCCACACTAATCAATACTGCTTTCTTCATTCAAGTTCTTTACATGGAGTCTCACTGCCCTTGCAGTTCCCACAGTTGCCCTCCTGTGAGTCTGGACAAAGCTACCATTGCAGGCTGAGTGAGCGAGATTATATTTGCGTTTGATTCCCACCCGTGGCTGCTCAGATTCTCCCAATCCCCTCCGCACCGCCTCACCCACATCCTCTTCGATCTGCCAAGGGTTGCCCTGGATTTGCATGGGTTCCCCACGTGAAAGGGAACCACGTTACCGATCCATGGCCTGTTCGTCCACTTCAGTGTCGCTACCGCAGCTGGTCAGCCTGTGACACGTGTTTAATAACAGCACAGGCAGTCTCCCTCGAGCTTTTGTTTCCATTTCAAAGAGATTGCCACGAGGCTTAGCTACTTCAAAGCCAAGTTCCTGCATGCTTTCAATCGTTGCCATGGAAACAGTCCAATTTTCATCCGGGTTTGTTGATGCACCAGCGCTGAAGTGGGGACCACATATATATTGTGTAGTACATCTTGTTTCTTAGCGATCTGTTAATGCAGTAGCCTCCAGAGCTGACCTCTCCTTCTTTATCCTGTAAATGAGCTGTACCTGGAAGACCAAAATGCAAATTTAATCTGAATTTCTTTATTTTAATATCTCTCCTGAATTGTATCGCTGACAGCCTAATATTCGTAATGCTAATTTAGCAGTATTCAACTCGTTATTGCAAGGCAAGCTGTGAGATAAAGACATGGTGTGCTAATGGACCGTTGTATTGTGACATTGAATGCCAGAGTAGGATATTGTAACCATATTTCCCAACCCCGTGAATTCTTGTTTAGAAATAGACTACTGGATGCCATTTTTTTTGTTTGCAGACAAGTGATGGAGAACATAATATTCTTGATCCTTTGGGCTGCTACAGAATATTTATTGGATCTGCTGTGGTAAGGAACATATCAACTTTATTTAAAGGACATGTTACTGAGTCCTCATCTTGCCACCAGCTGTAAAAAGAGGGAGAGAGAAATCGCAGAATCTCTGTAGTGTGGAAACAGACCATTTGGCCCATCAAGTCCACACTCACCTAATAACCCTGTATTTCCCATGACTAACCCACACGTCTTAGGACTGTGGGAGGAAACACACTCAGAAACAGGGAGAACGTGCAAACTTCACATAGACAGTGCCCCGAAGGTGGAATTGAACCCAGGTCCCTGGCACCGTGAGGCAGCAGTGCTAATCACTATGCCGCCCACAAGGATGATGCACAAAAGACTGAGTGTTGACACAGAGTGAGAGAAAGAGGGAGAAAGAAGGGCTGACAGATTGAGAGTAAGGGAGTTGCAGGGAGAGAGAGCATAAGAGGGAGGGTGACAGACAGAGAGAGCATAAGAGGGAGAGAGCACAATGGAGAGACAGAGTAAGACTCAGAGGAAGTGGGAGTGGGCAAAATGAGATAGAGAGGCACACACCGATCAAGAGATAAAGAATAGGGAAGAGGGACAAAGAGTAAGACAGAGAAAGAGTGAGAGAGCATGAGAGAGAGAGCACTAGAAAGAGTGAATGAGAGAAAGCAAGTGAGACAGAGAGTGGATGAGAAAAAACATGATACAGAGAAAAAGAGAGTGAGAGGAAACAAGGAAGGGAGAGAGCTAGCAAGAGGATGAGAGAGAGCACGAGAGAAAGTGAGAGAAAACAAGTGAGGGAGAGAAATGTGAGACAAAGAGAGAATGAGAGAGAGTGTGATAGAGAGAAAGACAGAGAGCCCAGTGTAGAAGGAGTGAGAGAAAGATCTTTGGATGTTGCATGGCAGCCTGCGACATTGTATACTGTGTCTCATTAGCAAATGACAGCCAGAGATAATCCACTCAAAGAAAAATCGGAAAGGACAATGCAACATGAAGATTGCATTCATCAATCTAGAGAAGGCTTATGACTAGATGTCTAAGGAGGAAGGCCGGAGGTATGCTAGAATTTGTACATATTTGAAGATACGTACAAAGAGTGGCAGAAAAGAGACAGAAGCCGTGAGTAGGAGACACGCAGTTGACATGGAGTCCTTTCCCCTTTCTAATTATCATGGATGTTTTGTGAATACCTCTTAGTCGATGAAGTTTGGAGATGACATTGTGTTCTTAGTTAGAAATTGTTTAGATATTGGTAAAAATAAGCAAGCTTTTTTTTAACTTTTACCATCAGATTTTAATGTCTGGAACCTTTGATGGACTCAAATGGTTTTATCAAAGGCAAGACATTGATTTGAGATGGTCACAGGGATCACCTGACCAGGCTGATCAAGACCATGGAAAAATCAAAGAACAAGACTCCTGAAATTAACATGTCACCAACCTGACAGAAACCACTCACTTCCATCAATAAAGCAGTTTCATTTTAAACCTTTCTAGAAGTTTCACAAATCGGGATGAAAGACTAGCCTGTAGGTTACCTAACTTGAAAGGAAAACTTCGCAGCCAGAAGTGGGAAGAGACAAAGACACTGTATTTCAAGCTGCAGTTTATGTGTAGAGTAGAGAGACAATTAAGGGATCAGTAACAGTATAGTGGGGAGACTTCCTCATTGTGTCTCTCTCTCTCTGTTTGTCTCTGATTGGAGTAATTGAAAGAAACACAGTGGGGTCTTGTGTTAGGTAAAAATATAATTCAAATTGAAGGGAAGAATCTACAAGCCTTTGCTTTATCCTGCAGAAACCCAAAAAATATCAAGACAGGAATGATGAGCAGACATTAATGAATTGTGGATGTTGGGACGGGTGAGTAGCCAGAGAAGGCAAAAGCAGGAAGCAGGTGCTCAGTAAAGATTGTGCAAGAGTCAAAGCAAGTAGCCAACAGAAGATTGAAATGGTATCCATCTGTTGGGGAGACATAGTCATTGAATTGTATAGCGTGAAAACAGATATTCAGTACAACTTGCCCATGTCCACCAGATATCCCAAACTCATCTCGTCCCATTTGCCAGCATTTAGCCATATCCCTATCTATTCATATAGCCATTCCAATGCCTTTTAAATGTTTTAATTGTACCAGCCTCCGCCACTTCCTCTGGCACCTTATTCCACACACACACCACCCTCTGCATGAAAAAGTTGTCCCCAGGTCCCTTTAAAATAGAGTCATAGAGATGTACAGCATGGAAACAGACCCTTCGGTCCAACTCATCGGCCAACCAGATATCCTAAATTAATCTAGCCCCATTTGCCAATATTTGGCCAATATCTCTCCAAACGCTTCCTATTCACATACCTATCCAGATGCATTTTAACTGTCGTAATTGTATCCACCATCACCACTTCATCTGGTAGCTCCTTCCACACACTCACCACTCTCTACATGGAAAGACTGCCCCTTAGGTCTCTTTTAAATCTTTCGCCTCTCACCATAAATCTATGCCTTCTAGTTTTGGACTCCCCACCCCAAGGGAAAGGCCTTGTCTATTCATCCTATCCATGCCCCTCATGATTTTTTAAACCTCTATAAGGTCACTCCCTCAAACTCCTATGATTAGATTAGATTACTTACAGTGTGGAAACAGGCTCTTCGGCCCAACAAGTCCACACCGCCCCGCCGAAGCGCAACCCATCCATACCCCTACATCTACCCCTTACCTAACACTACGGGCAATTTAGCGTGGCCAATTCACCTGACCTGCACATCTTTGGACTGTGGGAGGAAACCGGAGCACCCGGAGGAAACCCACGCAGACACGGGGAGAATGTGCAAACTCCACACAGAGAGTCACCTGAGGCGGGAATTGAACCCAGGTCTCTGGCGCTGTGAGGCAGCAGTGCTAACCACTGTGCCACCGTGCCGCCCTATGCTTGAGGGAAAACAGCCTCAGCCTATTCAGCATCTCCCTGTCACTCAAACCCTCCATTCTTGTGGATCGTTTCGGAAAGCAAGTGATGAAATTGGGAGTGCCAAATGGATGGAGGAGAAAGAGGTTTAAGAGCAGATGGAAAAGACACAGTGATGATAATCTGGAAAAGATCAGGATTGGAAAAGGACTAACTGAATGGTAGGAGGAGATGGAGAAGGCCGAACAACCATTGTCATGGCAACCAAGTAAAACGGGAGACACCAAAAGTAAAAAGAAACCTTGTCAAATTATGTAACATCCTAACCAAAGAACTGATGGTGACATTTCCCCAAGGTGATTAAGTTGTGATGTCAGCTATTTTGGCTGCCACTCCAATTCAACAGGATGGAAATGTCATCATCCAGACAAAACCAATTAGTTGTGCCCTCCCCACGAAACCCACTGTGTTCACCCATCCTCACCCCTTTCCCCACCCTCCACCTCTCAGGTGGATACAAAAGATGACGTGACCCTGAGTAAATCTGGGTGGAGGGAAGCAAGGAATGGAAGTTGGAGGGGGAGGGCATGGTGAGCTGGAATCCTCGCTGTTTGTCTGGGCCAATATCCCTCAAGCCACATCATTCCAAATTCCAAGCTCACTGCAACGTAGCTGAATGAGGGGAACTTGCTGTTCACAAATTGGCCATGGTGTTTGAAACATTCCCCTTTTTTTCACTGGAGCGTAGGAGGTTGAGGTGTGACCTTTACAGGGGTTTATAAAATCATGAGGGGTATAGATAAGGGGAATGGCAGGTGTCTTTTCCCAAGAGTGGGGGAGTTCAAGACTAGGGGCCATATTTTTAAGGTGAGAGGAAAAAGATTAGAAAAAAAAAACATGAGGTGCAATCTTTTGCCATAGGGAGTGGGTCACGTATGGAATGTACTTTCAGAGGAAGTGGTGGATGCAGATGTATTCACAAGATCTACAAGACATTTGGATAAGTCCATGAATAAGGAATGTATGCAGGGATATGGGCCAAAAGTAGGCAGGTGGGACTGGTTTAGTTTGGGATTATGGTAAGCATAGACTGGTTAGATTAGATTCCCTACAATATGGAAACAGGCCTTTTGGCCCAACCAGTCTACACCGACCCTCCGAAGAGTAACCCACCCAGACCCATTGGGCAATTTAGCATGGCCAATTCACCGGACCTGCACATCTTTGGACTGTGGGAGGAAACCAGAGGAAACCCACAGAGACAATGGGCAAACTCCACACTGACAGTCACCCAAGCATGGAATTGTACCTGGGATCCTGGTGCTGTGAGGCAGTAGTGCTAACCACTGAGCTACCATGCCGCAGAAAGGGTCTGTTTTTGTGCTGTGTGACTCTATGACCACAATTGAAAAGTAATTCATTGCACGCAGATCATTGCCTCAAAGTCGTTTCAAAGGTCACTAAAGGTGTGATATTGAGTGCAGGATTTTATTTTTACATCACTCATCATCAGACCCGGCACTCACAGTGTGAGTTAAACAGAGCTAGAAATATTTTGATAAAATGAAGCATTCCCCTGCTTTGTATGCAAGGTGCAACCTGTAGCCTCATGACCAAATAAGTCATCACATCTGCTCCACACTAAAATTAATGTTCAGTCTTTAAAAGGCAGAAGGGAAATAATCTGGGCTATATCCCCAATTCCAAGTATCATGATTCACATCATTAATTCTACTACATGACACAAGTTATTAGACTCATAAAATGGAAGGATTAAGAAAAACTATCACCAGATGTTCTCATGGTTGGTCCACATTTATGACACTACCTTCTTATGCGTTCACAACGGCACTTATTCTATATAAATGAATGTTTCTTTTCCCACATGTATCAATATTTGGATTCAGCTTTTCTGCAAGAGGGTTAGCTGCAGCTGAATTTTTGTAACCCCTTTGTGCATAGGAAATGTATCAAAACAAAAGCAATATAATTATTAATTCAGTTCCAAGAAAATCAGAAACTAGACACCATTTTTTTCTTAGGGAATTGTTTTATTCAATTAATTGCGTATGACTGCTTCCTAATAATTGGCCCAGTGCTCCAGCAAACATTCCTTATAGATGTTTTTAATCAACCTGATCAAGGATGTTATGATCCACTTCTTGAATCCAAGACTTCTTGCCCATAGTTAAGGACACTCCCCCTGAACCACAAGAGCCCCCACAATCTCTATTTATAGATATTTTTCAATCAAGTTGCTCAGAAATGTTATGTCACACCTCTGGAGCAGGTAGAACTTGAAATAACTTCTGGTACACTATCACTACATCACGATAATCTTAACTGGTTTGATTTGATTTACTGTTGTCACATGCACCGAGATACAGTGAAAAGTGTAGTTTTGAGTGCTATACAGGAAGATTGCGCCATACAAAGTGCATCGTGTAGCAGAACAGAATGCAGATTTCAGTGTTACAGCCACAAAGAAAGTGCAGAGAGACAGAGCACTGCTGCCTCACAGCGCCAGAGATCTGGGTTCAATTCCCGCCCCAGGCGATTCTCTGTGTGGAGTTTGCAAGTTCTCCCCGTGTCTACGTGGGTTTGCTCCGGGTGCTCCGGTTTCCTCCCACACTCCAAAGATGTGCAGGTCAGGTGAATTGGCCGTGCTAAATTGCCCGTAGTGTTAGGTAAGGGGTAGATGAAGGGGTATGGGTGGGATGCGCTTCAGCGGGTGCGGTGTGGACTTGTTGGGCCGAAGGGCCTGTTTCCACACTGTAAGTAATCTAAAAAAATCTAATATTTGAGAGGTCTATTCAACAGTTCTTATAAAGCAGGGAAGAAGCTGTTCTTAAATCTGTTTATACATGTATTGAAACTTTTATATCTTCCACCTGACAGAAGATGATGGAAGAGAGTATACTCTGGGTGGGAGGTTATGTTGGTTGCTTCTCAATCTGTTCAGGCAAAGGATTGTTGTTGACCGAGGGGGTGAAAGATTATTGGGGGTGGACAGGAATTAATGTTGAGGTTACAATCAGATCAGCCACATTTTATTGAATGACAGAGTAGTCCCGAAGGGCTGAGTGGCCTAATCTTGTTTATTCTTCCTATGTATGCATGCTCCCTCCTCAGAGTCATCCAGCTGTGGATATAGACTCAGATGAGGCAGGCACTCAGCTCTTATGACTACCTCCAAGAACCACTGCATGGGTATGTCATTGGCTACCTTGGCCAATACCAGGAGCAGATCTAGGAGTCAATACTGAGTTAACCAAACTCACCTACCTTCTCCCTACACCCTCTCCCCATGGGTTTACTCTTAGCAGAATTGACATATTTTCTGCTACTCACACCTATTTTTAGCATCTATTCCATAGCTATAATACTCCTCTACAAGCATTAGCACTCCCTTTTGTCTTTTGCTTTTGTTACTCTTACCGTAAGTTCCTCACACTCCTCCTGCCCCTTTGTCAATGGCATTGAAAGAGTATTATTTTCCAGCCCTCTTTAGTTCTGAAGAAGATCCATATCAGACTTAACCTTGCTACCAGACCTGTTAAGTATCTCCAGAAATTTCTGTTTTTATTACAACAGTGACAATCCTTTAACAATATTTCTTCAACTGCAATGTTGGGACATCCTAAGACAGCAAGAGGTAAATTTTAAATTGTTCTTCTAGATTTTGAGCACTAAGATTAAGCACTGTACACAGCCCATGCAAAAGTGAGATGTGGATTTTCCCTTCAGGAGGGCAAATAGGACAGAATAGAATATAATAGAAACTTATTTTACAAAAAAAATACAATGAAAAGTGTTTAATTCGCTCTAATCCAACACCTAAAGTAATACCAGATATCACATATTTAAAAAGTCAAGACAAAGTCTATATTTGTTCAATTCAAGGCTTGTGGGTTTCCAGGTCAAAAACTATGGTCCTGGAAAAGCACATCAGGTCAGGCAGCATCCGAGGAGCAGGAGAGTCGACGTTTCAGGCATAAGCCCTTTATCAGGAATGTGGCTGGGAGAGGGGGGGAGGGGAAAGGTGGCTGAGAGATAAATAGTGGGACGGAGGTGGAGCTGGAGGGAAGATAGCTGGGCAGGAAATAGATGGATGCAGATGGGGGGTAATTATGAGAGTTCGGAGGAGTGAGTGGAGTGTTTAGGTGGGAAGGAGATGGACAAGTAGGACAGTTCAAGAGGGCGATGCCAAGTTGGAGGGTTCAATCTGGGATACGGTGGGGGCAGGGGAGATGAAGAAACTGGTGAAATTGACATTGATTCTGTGTGGTTGGAGGGTCCCAAGGTGGAAGATGAGGCGTTCTTCCTCCAGGCGTCAAGTGGCTTGGATTTGGTGTTGGAAGAGGCCCAGGACTTGCACGTCTGTGGTGGAGTGGGAGGGGGAGTTGAAGTGGTTGGCCACAGAGTGGTGGGGTTGTTTAGTGCATGGGTTCCAGAGATGTTCCCTGAAGCGTTCCACAAGTTGGCGTCCTGTCTTTCTCATGTAGAGGAGACCAGATCAAGAGCGATGGACACGGTGAATGAGGTGGATGTAACATCTGCGCCCACACCTCCCCCCTCACCTCCATCCAAAGCCCCAGTGTTTCTTTTCACATCTGGCAGAGATTTTCCTGTACATCCACCCACCTCATCTACTGTGTCCATTGCTCCTGATGTGGTGTCCTCTACATTTGGGAGACAGGACACCAACTCGCAGAGTGTTTCAGGGAATATCTCTGAGACATCATCAAACAACCACAGAACACTTCAACTCCCTCTCCCACTCCACCAAAGATATGAAAGTTCTGGGCCTCCTCCACTGCCAAATCCAAGCCACCTGATGCCTGGAGGAAGAACACCTCATCTTCCACCTTGGGACCCTCCAACCACACGGCATCAACATCGATTTCACCTGTTTCCTCATCTCCCCTGACCCACCTCACCCCAGATCCAACTCTGCAACTTGGCACCGCCCTCATGACCTGTCCTGCCTGTCCATCTTCCTTCTCACTTATCTGCTTCCCACTAATCTATCAAAATGACCCCCCACTTGCATCCACCTATCACCATTCCAGCTTCCTTCCCTCCAGCCAACCCCCACCCTCCTATTTATGTCAGCTCCCTTTCCCCCTCCACATTCCTGATGAAAGGTTTATGCTGAAAACGTCAATTCTCCTGCTCCTCGGTTGCTGCCTGACCTGCTGTGCTTTTCCAGCGCCACATTTTTCAACTCTGATCTCTCCAGCATCTGCAGTTCTCACTTTCTCCTCATGGGTTTCCAAGGTCTTTCTGGAACCTCAACCTAACTCCAGGGTTAAACTGTGGCTTATTTTCCCAAGTTCTCACTGTGGCATCGGTAGTGGAATGAATAATCTACCAGTTTAAGAGGAGAAATAGGCAGTGATGGTGGTTAGGTTAAAGATGGTGCTTCATCATGCAGGCACTGAGTTAACCCTTTGAATAAAATATGGTTCTTGCAAATGGGCCAATCCTGTAGGAGGGGTTTCAAATTCTCTACAGGCTGACCTTTAGCCACGCTACCTTCATGCAGGGAATGTTATCCTGTAGCACCTCTTCCAACCTGCTGCATCCAGGCATCAAAGTCATTCAATACTGGTGCAGATTCCTGAAAGCCAAATGGAATATTTAATTTGACTTCCTTTAATTGCCCTGAGTCAAGTTCTGAAATAACCAACTTGACTATCCAAGCCAGCCCAGCTCACAGGAGCAACATTGACACTTAGGATTCCCATTGGTACTCTCAGGCTTTTGGCCAGTTCCCAATCTTGGCATGATCTGAATAATCAGCTGGTGGCATTATCAAATGCACTGAATGTTTGCAAAGACAGTGGATCTTCTAGACTTTTTTATTTATTAATTCACAGGAAGTGGGTATTGCCCATCCCTAGGTGCCCCTGAGAAAGTGATGGTGAGCGGCTGTCTTGAAGTGCTGCAGCCCCTTTTGAGTCAAACCATGCAATTGCTGTCTCTTTAAGAAAGGACATATGTGTCCATAACCTACTGACATACACCAGTAGCAAGCACTCTGAGGTTGCATAGTTGGATGCAAAGCAAAATTGACCAAAACCAAAATAAAAACACAGCACAATTTTAATCTTAAACTCTATGCATCCAAGCCTACACTTCAGTTTCCCCCAGACCTCCTGACCTGTTCAAATCCAGCTCAAAATTGGCATTGACATCCCATTCATTGGATGGAAACTGACCTAGCGTGTTTCATCTACAGCCTTTCCAGCTAACCCACATTGAAAAGACTGTAACCCCATTCATTAGTAGTTGGAGTCAAGTCTATAGAGGCAAAAGAATAACATTTAAATGAGATGTATGATTAGTACCCTATGGAGACGATGCTCAGAAAGAAAAATGCAGAACAAAATGTAATGTATGGAAATCGTAATCATGTTGTGAAAAATTCTGAAAGGCATTTTCACCAGTTAAATGAAGCAATCTAATTTTATTCATTACAAGCTATTAGAAATATATTTATGTTTAGGCTTTAGAGTGGGAAATAGCCTTTTTTTGTGTGTAATGGGAACCAAGAACATTCTGTACTCAAGTGAGCATCAAGCAGCTTAAAAGGAATGTTATATTCTTGCAGGATCCAAAATGTTGCTGATCACCATTCACATCACGGTAAGTAAATGAATAATTTCTTCACTTAATTCCAAGAACCAAAGTTTTCCTGAAAATGTGAAGGAACAGGGTAAGATTTAACACATTGTGTGGCACTCCTGTCAGGCTGAAAGACAACTTGAATTTGACATGTGATTGGGGAATGGGTTCAAAGATTACAGGTGCAGCTGTTATCTCTGCTAGGGCAATCTTATAGAGTCATAGGGTCATACAGCATGGAAACAGACCCTTTGGTCTGACCAGTCCATTCCAACCATAATCCCAAACTAAACTAGTCCCACTTTCCCATATCCCTCCAAATGTTACTTATTCATGTATTATCCAAATGTCTTTCATAAGTGTACCAACATCCACCACTTCCTCTGGAAGTTCATTCCACACACGAATCACTCCCTGTGTAAAAACATTGTCCCTCATGTCCTTTTTAAATCTTTCTCTTCTTACTTTAACAATATGCCTGCTAGACTTAAAATCCCCCTCCATGGGAAAAGTCACCTGCCATTCGCCCTAAATGTACCTTCTTGTCTACATCTTCTCCAGAGTCTCTGGGAATGCAGGGAATTTATTGGGGCCATGATCTACTGATGTCATGGGATCCTGCAGATATGTCAACCCAGTGATTGCATGCATTTCAGAATCTCTAATGAAAAGCAGGAATTTGATTTTACATTTTGCATATATATGTAGTGACTGGAACCAGGGCCAGGTGGGTCTCATTGACTATGAGGTCCTTATCCCTAGACTGAGGAGACCTTCTGAAGCTCCTGTTTATTGCTGTCAGAGCCCATTTACTGTGCACATGTAATTGACTTGGTGATGAAATACCAACCTCTGTGCAGTAATTTCAGTATAGATAAGCATGTGGATGAGGGTAGAGCAGTGGATGTAGTGTACATGGATTTTAGTAAGGCATTTGATAAGGTTCCCCATGGTAGGCTTATGCAGAAAGTCAGGAGACATGGGATAAAGGGAAATTTGGCCAGTTGGATAGAAAACTGGCTAACTGGTTGAAGTCAGAGAGTGGTCGTAGATGGTAAATGTTCATCCTGGAGCCCAGTTACAAGTGGAGTTCTGCAGGGATCAGTTCTGGGTCCTCTGCTGTTTGTAATTATTATTAATGACTTGGAAAAGGGAGTCGAAGGGTGGGTCAGTAAATTTGCAGATGATACGAAGATTGGTGGAGTTGTGGATAGTGAGGAGGGCTGTTGTCGGCTGCAAAGGGACTTAGATATGATGCAGACCTGGGCTGAGGAGTGGCAGATGGAGTTCAACCCTGTCAAGTGTGAGGTTGTCCACTTTGGAAGGACAAATAAGAATGCGGAATACAGGGTTAACGGTAGGGTTCTTAGTAAGGTGGAGGAGCAGAGGGATCTTGGGGTCTATGTTCATAGATCTTTGAAAGTTGCCACTCAGGTGGATAGAGTTTGTAAGAAGGCCTATTAGCGTTCATTAGCAGAGGGATTGAATTCAAGAGTCGTGAAGTGATGTTGCAGCTGTACAGGACCTTGGTAAGGCCACATTTGGAGTACTGTGTGCAGTTCTGGTCGCCTCACTTTAGGAAAGATGTGGAAGCTTTGGAGAGGGTGCAGAGGAGATTTACCAGGATGTTGCCTGGAATGGAGAATAGGTCGTACGAGGATAGGTTGAGTGTGCTAGGCCTTTTCTCATTGGAACGGCGAAGGATGAGGGGTGACTTGATAGAGGTTTATAAGATGATCAGAGGAATAGATAGAGTAGACAGTCAGAAACTTTTTCCCTGGGTACAACAGAGTGTTACAGGGGACATAAATTTAAGGTGAAGAGTGAAAGGTATAGGGGGGATGTCAGGGGTAGGTTCTTTACCCAGAGAGTGGTGGGGGCATGGAATGCGCTGCCTGTGGGAGTGGCAGAGTCAGAATCATTGGTGACCTTTAAGCGGCAATTGGATAGGTATATGGATGGGTGCTTAAGCTAGGACAAATGTTCGGTACAACATCGTGGGCCGAAGGGCCTGTTCTGTGCTGTATTGTTCTATGTTCTATGTTCTATAAGTAACATGAATGGATATATTTATTTTCCCTTGGACCAGCATTGACAGAGCCTTATAGAGCCGAAGTAGTCCATTTGGCCCACCTTTCCTGTTTGGGCTCTTTCAAAGAGCTATCCAATTTGTCCCTGCACTTTCCCTGCAGCTCTTACAGCCATCATTTTCCTTTTCCAGTTTTAACGTATTTTTTTTAAATGTTATTCTTGAATCTTTTGAAACTAAATTGTAGATACTAATACTAAATTGCATTTACTAATTGTAAATACAAATGAATAATAGATCATAAAATCTCCCTGCATTAAAAATACTTCCCTACAGCTCCTTGTGTCTTTTGCCAATTAACTTACAGAGGATGAAGTAAGAGCCCAGCTATAGGGTTAGCTAAAGCTACTTCAACACAAAGAGCGACTTATTAATGACGTTATTCATTGACCCTTGTCCCCATCCAGTTCCCCAAAGCACAGCTTGTTTTACGGGCTAGCCCGAGATTCATATAAACCAGCTTGATGAATTGATCTTGTTCATAGCTACGTAAAAACATATTAATTTTAACAACCCCTGCCCCCGCCTCCCCATTTAAGAGGCAGATTCAGTGGCATGTGCACCACCTGGTGGAGATTAGATTCTTACCCTATAACTGAGTTTATGTGAACCCTAAAAGACAACAGGAATTCAACTCCGTCAAAAGAGAAGCCACCACTTCTTATCACCTTACAACTTCCTTGTCTTTCCTAAATTTTCATTTGCTAACTCTGACAAGGTAAGAAAAAAAATCTTAAAAACAAGCATTTGAAGAAATCATGGTTGAGAATGTAGTGCTGGAAAAGCACAGCAGGTCAGGCAGGAGAATCAATGTTTTGGGCATAAGCCCTTCATCAAAAATAAATCATGATTCAAAGAAATCATGCGAGATTTGCTTTAAGAAACATTGCAATTTAAAACAAAGCAGATTTACACAGGGAATATGACATTATACAGTTAGTATTCATTGGTTATAGGTTTTTTTAAGTCAATAAATCTAAACCAGTTCTTCAGCTTTTAAGCAACAGTCTTGCTGAATGATGTTTCCTCAACTTTGAAATGTAATGTGAAATGTTCTCAACCTTCAGACATCAACTGTTGGTTATGTTCCAAGGTTATTTGCCAGACCTATATTAAGAGTTAAAAAGTGTGGCACTGGAAAAGCACAGCAGTTCAGGCAGCATCCGAGGAATAGGAGAGTCAACATTTTGGGCCCATTCATCCATTTACTCTCCTGCTCCTCGGTTGCTGCCTGACCTGCTGTGCTTTTCCAGCGCCACACTTTTCAACTCTGACTGTCCAGCATCTGCAGTCCTTACTTTCTCCCAGACCTATATTAAGGTAAAATAGGCTCATGATTATAGCATTGAACTAGACAGAGGTAATTAAGCAGTTCTGTTGTGTGACAGTAGTCATCAATCCCATAGACGCGAAATACATAAAAGCAAATTGGGAATGGTACCTGTATAGGGGTCAGAGCAGGGTGAGAAATTAATGTAAAATTCACAACAGAGTTCTGTTTGCAACACAAAGCATTAAAAGGATGATCATATGTGGTTCTATGTAAACTAAAACTTACACTTCTCTACTCTCGAATTATCTTTGTGGCTGTTTACCATGCCTGTATTATCACATGCTTTGCAGAAGCTTTGAAACGATACTACGTACAAATGCAGGTACGAAAGCTTAATGCATTCTTGCACAGTATCTCCAATTCCTATCCCAAGTCATTGATCCCATTTTAAAACTGCGGCTGAAGCAATTCATAAAAAAAAGTCTGCCCACGATTATTGCAGATTGCCATGAAAACACTAGCCTTTTTTTACTGGTGGGCTGTGGTATTTCAAAACTAGTTTCTGCAAAAATCTTTTCATTTCAAAATAAAATTCTGCATCTGCCAAGGTTCCACAGTTTCCTGGAACATTTTAAAGCTCACAAATGATTAGTTATTGAGAAGCTGCGAATCGCAGTTTGAACTCCTCGTAGATACTTTTAATCAAACTGTTCAAACACATAAATGGTGGGACTTAAACCTGGGACTTCTCATCCAAAGGCAGAGACGTGAGGTATTTAACTCCTTGGGAACTTAACAAATAATCTTAAAACACACTTGTTTTGGCAAAACAGCATCTGCTGAGGAGAGATGTTTGCACAATTATTTAATAGCTTTCCTGAATAAGTGATAATTCTGTTTTTCACGTTTGGCGGTCTTAAGGAGTTTATTGTGCTGACATTGGATAATGGTTTTTGGATATTGGATAAATGTTGAGTGAATGATTGATCTCAGCCTCCTCTTAAGGTTTCCAGAATCACAGACGTCAGTCTTCAGAAATTTTGATCCATTCGTTGTGGTATCAAGGATCAGCTACAACTCTCCAGCAATTATACTGATGACCTGTGCTCCAGAATTAACCGTACCCCCTAGCCTAGTTGTTCCAGCACAGCTATAGAACTGACATCGACCCAACAATGTGAAAGAGTGCTCAGCTATGTCTTTCTCACAAAGCAGGACAAATATCTACCAACCCATTAATTTACCACCCCATTAATTTATTCACAATCGTAAGCAAGGTGATGAAAGGTGTTATTGATAGTGCTATTAAGTGGCAGGTAAGGAGATATATAAACTGTACACTGCTGCTCAGTTTGAACTCTGCCTGCTCCAATCACCTTCTGACTTCATTCCAGCCATGGCCAGAATATGGAGAATAAAGGTGAACTCAAAAAGGTGAACCATAATGACTGCTCTTTACACAAGTGCAGCATTTGACCAATTCCTGATGAAGGGTTTATGCCTGAAACGTTGATTCTCCTGCTCCTTGGATGCTGCCTGACCTGCTGTGCTTTTCCAGCACCACACTCTTCTGATCGCCAGCATCTGCAGTCCTCACTTTCTCCCAGCATTTGACAAAGTGTGGCATCGAGGACCCTTAACAAAACTGGAATCATTGAGTCATAAAGGTTTCCTGTACAGAAGAAGGCTAATCGGTTCATTGAGTCTTTGCCAGTCAAAACCACCTAACTATTATTAGCCCATTTTCCAGCACTTGGCCCATAGACTTGAAGGTAGGAGACAGATTGTGGTGGTGGAGGGTTTTTCGGACAAGAGGCCAGTGCCACAGAGATCGGTGCTGGGTCCACTGCTTTTTGTCATTTGTATCAATGAATTAGCAAATTTGCAGCTGACACCAAAATTGGTGGTGTAGTGGACAATAAAGATGGCTACCCAAGCGTACAATGTGACCTTGATCAGATAGGCAGATTGGCCGAGGAGTGGCAGGCACGGTTTCATCCAGATAAATGCGAGGTGCTACATCTTGGAAAGGCAAATCAGGGCAGGACTTATTTCATACAGTAAAATAAAAACAGAGAATACTGGAGAATCTCAGC
This sequence comes from Chiloscyllium punctatum, assembly GCF_047496795.1. Classification (NCBI taxonomy): domain Eukaryota; kingdom Metazoa; phylum Chordata; class Chondrichthyes; order Orectolobiformes; family Hemiscylliidae; genus Chiloscyllium; species Chiloscyllium punctatum. The sequence continues at coordinate 17,147,673 of NC_092771.1, read as the reverse complement.
AGGTCTGTTAGCATCCGTGGAGAGAGAAATACAGTTAACATTTCGAGTCCAACTTGACTCTTCTTTAGAACTGGAGGTTCTGGAGTTTGGCAAACGTGGTGCCACTGTTTAAGAAGGGTGGTAACGATAAGTCAGGGAACTATAGACGAGTGAACCTGAACTTGGTGGTGGGCATGTTGTTGTAGGGAACCCTGAGGGACAGGATGTACATGTATTTGGAAAGTCAAGGACTGATTAGGGATAGTCAACATGGCTTTGTGCATGGGAAATCATGTCTCACAAACTTGATTGAGGTTTTTGAAGAAGTAACAAAGAGGATTGATGAGGGCAGAGTGGTAGATGTGATCTATATGGACTTCAGTAAGGCGTTCGACAAAGTTCCCCATGGGAGACTGATTAGCAAGGTTAGCAAGGTGCGAGCATAAGAGGTACAGTTAATAAGTTTGCAGATGACACCAAAATTGGAGGTGTAGTGGGCAGCGAAGAGGGTTACCCCAGATTACGACAGGATCTTCACCAGATTGATCAATGGGCTGAGAAGTAGCAGATGGAGTTTAATTCAGATAAATGCGAGGTACTGCATTTTGGGAAAGCAAATCTTAGCAGGGACTTATGCACTTAATGGTAAGGTCCTAGGGTGTGTTGCTGAACAAAGAGACCTTGTTGTGCAGGTTCATAGCTCCTTGAAAGTGGAGTCGCAGGTAGATAGGATAGTGAAGAAGGCATTTGGTATGTTTTCCTTATTGGTCAGAGTATTGAATACAGGAGTTGGGAGGTCATGTTGCGGTTGTACAGGACATTGGTTAGGCCACTGTTGGAATATTGCATGCAATTCTGGTCTCCTTCCTATTGGAAAGATGTTGTGAAACTTGAAAGGGTTCAGAAAAGATTTACAAGAATGTTGTCAGGGTTAGAGGATTTGAGCTATAGGGAGAGGCTGAACAGGCTGGGTGCTGTTTTCCCTGGAGTGTCGGAGGCTGAGGGGTGACCTTATTGAGGTTTACAAAATTGAGGGGCATGGGTAGGGTAAATAGGCAAAGTCTTTTCCCTGGGGTCGGGGACTCCAGAGCTAGAGGGCGTAGGTTTAGGGTGAGAGGGGGAAGATATAAAAGAGACCTAAGGGGCAACTTTTTCACATAGAGGGTGGTATGGGTATGGAATGAGCTGCCAGAGGAAGTGGTGGAGGCTGGTACAATTGCAACATTTAAGAGGCATTTGGGTGGGTATATGAACAGGATGGGTTTGGAGGGATATGGGCTGGGTGCTGGCAGGTGGGACTAGATTGGGTTGGGATATCTGGTCGGCATGGACGGGTTGGACCGAAGGGTCTGTTTCCATGCTGTACATCTCTATGACTCTACGACTCTAACTGAAAGGGGTTGGAAAGTGATTTTTTAAAATACTATTGACAGCCGTTAACTCTGTCACTTTCTCTCTCTCTCTCTCTCTGTTGGTGTTGCCAGACCTATCTAGTTCCTTCCAGCAATTCTTGTTTTTATTTCAGATTTAGAGCACCCACAGTTTTTTGGTTTTGGAAGATGCTGCTGAGTCTGATTTGATTTGATTTACTATTGTCATATGTACTGAGATACAATGAGAAGTATTGCTTTGTGTGCTAACCAAACAATTCATACCTTACATACGTATATCAAGGTAAGAGAACAGAATGCAGAATATAGTGTTACAGTTATAGAGAAGGTGCAGAGATACAACACAGAGAAACAGAGAGATCCATTTATAAGTCTGATAACAGTGGGGAAGAAGCTGTTCTTAAACCTGTTGGCACATGATGGAAGAGGGTGGACGAGATTATAACCAGGTGGGAAGGTTCTTTGATTATATTGCCAAAACAGCAGGAAGTGTAGACAGAGTCAATTGCTGGAAGGCTGGTTTTCATGATAGCCTGGACTGTGTTCACAACTCGCTGTAATTTCTAGCGTTCTTGGGCAGAGCAGTTGCCATACCAAGCTGTGATGCATCCAAATAGGATACTGTCCATGGTGCATCTGTAAAAATTGGTAAGTCATTGTGGACGTGCTGAATGTCCTTAGTCTTCTGAGGAAGTAGCATCGTTGTTGTGCTTTCTTGACTGTAGCATTGACGTGGATGGAGCAGGTCAGATTGATGATAGTATTTACTCCTCAGAGGACTACGTCAGTCAGAAAGGTGATTGAATCTTGTGTATTTAGTGCTAAACTAAACCCCCCAGACTTGTTAACTGGCCTCTTTGTTGAGATTCTACAAATTATTACTCATACAACTGGTTTAACTCCATGAATTAGTTTCTTACCCTCAGAAGTCCCTAATTTTTTTATATAAACAACATGTTCTGTTGATTCACCCTTCATCTCTGCTATTTTCTGAAGATTTATTACCTCCAAGCACAATGCTTACTTCAGCTTTAATTAGAATGTGGTTTTTAACTCACTAGCAAGGATATAAAAGGAGTGAAAACACCTAAAAGTACCCCTCATCAAAGTCTTGTATTCCACTGTATGCACATTCCTGATGGTTTGAGATGAATTCAGATGTTATCATCCACAAAAAATGCTTTGATGAAGAAGGAAGAAATCAACAGAACAAGGGCCTCAGAGATACTGATTTATATCTTTATGTTTCCTCCTGGCGATTTTTTTCTTTTTGTTCTTAGCTCTGATGTTGACTGCTCACCATTAGCAGCTCCCCCTCACCACTGTCAGTCGACAAAAATGCAGCCCGTTTAAATACTCTTAAACTGACGATGATAAGCTGACTTCAAACAAATCTCATTCCAAACATTATCCATCATGTTGCAAATCAAATTATCCATCATCCCATACATGAGACGCATTTGGGATTGTGAAAAATAGAGGTTCGATTGGAGCATAAGCAGTGAGATGTATCAAATTGGGTGGAATGGCCTGCCTGGGATGTAAATTCCAAATCATAGCAAAGGTCACCTTTACCTGGTAAAACTCTAGGGTTCTGAAGTGCACAAAGGCAATCCATTTGCATTATTCAGTTTCAAGATGCAGCAATGCCTCACCACATCAGCAATATTTTATCCCATTCGCGAAAGAAAAACACTGAATAGCAATAATGCAGAACCTTCTCAAAGAATGATCCATTTATTATTAAGTTGCAAAGCAATTGGATTATTGAGTTGTTAGTTATCTATGGCAGCTAAGATTAAGTACATGCACCTCCAATATTGTTCTAATATCAGCGATTTGTTATTACTTCCGCAGTTGGCAGTACTGGGTTTTATTTTTAACTTAAGGATTGTATTTTGTGCAAGAAAGTGATTCTTAAAAGGTCCCTCCCTCAAACTGAAGCTATGCAATCCCCCCACCCCACTTCCTTTGCCAATATTGGGGAAAGGTATATGTTTTATCAAATGAAACAATTATTCATTTGTAGAGGTTATATCGAGGCATTTTCAGTTCAATTAATTCTCTCATTTCTTCGTGATTTTCAAAATGCTTCCAGCAGAAGTGTTTGTGCAATGGTCATCACTTCCAACATCAAGCAAATAAAGCATAAACAGTAAATCTTCTGTATCTGCAAAATCACAAGTCACAAATTTGCCGACCTGCACTAAAAAATAAGTGACAACAAAAACCAACAGGCAGAAATTGAGTATCCACGATATTTTTAATTAATTTAACTTATATTTAATATGCTTTGCATTCATCAATTTCATTGTTCGGGGTTCTCAGGAACGGAACCCTCTCAGAGTTGGGGGAACACCTACAAAAGGGTGCTACTGTCACCATTGCAAACAATTAGGTTCTTTCTGATGATGGTCACCAGACTGATTCATGGGCTACTGGAGGTCGATTCGGAGGAAAGGTTGAGCAGGTTGGGCTTATGCCCATTGAAGTTTAGAAGGATCAAGAGGATCTTAATGAAACATACAGGTCTATAGCGCAACAGTTGCATTCCTCTGCAACCTCGCATTACAGAAAATCACGCTGGAGAAAATCGCTATCCCCATTCAGTAAAACGTTTGCATCATCCAAACAGTGTTCATGATTCATCAATCGCGTTATAGCCGATTCACATTAACGAAACGTACGTTATACCAGAACGACCTGTATATGACCCTGAATGAATGTTTATTCCTGAAGCACTAAAGTTATAGAGCTGCACAGCACGTGAACAGACCCTTCGGCCCAACTCGTCCATGCTAACCAGACATCCTGACCTAATCTAGTCCCATTTGCCAAATTGGCCCATACCCCTCTAAACCCTTCTTATTCAGGTACCCATCCAAATGCCTTTTAAATGTTGTAATTGCACCAGTCTCCACCACTTCTTCTGGCAGCTCATTCCATACACGCACCACTCTCTGTGTGAAGAAGTTACCTTCGGGTACAATTCGGGTCCCTTTTAAATCTTTCCTCTCTTACCTTAAACCTATGCCCTCTAGTTTCGCTACCCTGGGGAAAATACCTTTGCTATTTACCCTATCCATGCCCTTGATGATTTTATAAGTCTCTATAAGGTCACCCCTCAGCCTCCAACGCTCCAGGGAAAACAGCCCCAGCCTATCAAGCCTCTCCCTATAGTTCAAACCCTGTAACCCTGGCAACATCCTTGTAAATTTTGTCTGAACTCTTTCAAGTTTCACAACCTCCTTCCTGTAGCAAGTCTAGAAAAGAAGGCAGTTTAAAAATAATTGACATGGAAATTAGGGAATTTTCTTTTCTGTTGAAGCATCGTGTATCTCTTCGCTAGAGTGTAATGTAGACAAGATCATTGAATTATTTTAAGATTGAAGTAGATTGGCTCTTGACTAACAAAAGTTAATGGCGCATAGAATGCCTGTAATAATGACCCTGAGCATTGTGTTTCCTGGCCAACACTTCTGTCTTAGGTCTGCCGCAGTGCTCCAGTGAGAGTCAGAGTAAGTTGGAGGAACATCATTTCATTTTCTTGATGGGGACTTGCAGTCTTCAGGATTCTAATATCAAGTTCAATGATTTTTAGGGCCTGAATCCCTTCTTCCATGTCCTTCCCCCTTACACCCCAAATCCTGTCATGATGTGGAATCTTTCATCACAGCCAGTGCACCTTCACCCACTTACAGTCCCCATTATCACCTATCGAGCTTTTGTTCTTCCATGGCCTTTTATCAATAATCACCTTGTCCCTCTCTCTGCCTCTCTGGGCTCTGTCTCTACCTTTCAGCTTATTCCTTCATCCCCTCAACTCTTTGTCAGCAACAAAAATATCGCTTTCTCCCCCCCAAGTATTTTCAGTTCGATGCTGGGTTACTGGACTTGAAACGTTGACTCTGTTTTCTCCCCACAAGTTCTGCTGAATTGCTCCAGCAAGTTCTGCTCGTGTTTTCGTTAAGGAGCCAGTGGCTGTGGAGAGTTTTGCCATAAAATGGAGTTGAGTCCAAAATCAGATAAACCATGGTTTAACCCATATCAGCCATGATCAAATGGTAGAAACACTCAATGGGCCAAATGCCTTAATTTTGCTCCTATATTTTATGGTCTTTTGATTTAACTCAATGTCAAAGTAGGCTCAAGGGATTGAATTGCCCATTCCTCCTCTTAATGTCCATAATCCCTCCTAAACCACTGAAATTTAAGTCAGGGGGCAGTGAGATCATTTACAGCTGAAAATTTAATCCATGCCAGTTTCACTTCTGGGCCGTACTATATCAAGATGTGGAGGTGCCGGTGTTGGACTGGGGTGGACAAAGTCAAAAATCACACAACACCAGGTTATAGTCCAACAGGTTTATTTGAAATGGTAAGCTTGTTGGACTATAACCCAGTGTTGTGTGGTTTTTCACTTCTACCATTTCAATGCACACCTGGTTAGTCTCCCAATTTCTACTGTCCACAAGCTTCTGGTTATCCAAAACTCCGCTATCTGTATCCTTACTCGCTATCATCATTGGGAGAAGCTGGATAGGCTGGGACTTTTTTCACTGGAGCACAGGAGGTGACCTTATAGAAGTTTATAAAATCATGAGCGGTACAGGTAAGGTGAATGGCTGGTGTGTTTTCGCTAGGGTGGAAGATTTCAAGACGAGAGGGCATTTTTAAGGTGAGTGAAGAAAGATTTAATAAAGACTTGAGGGGCAACAATGAGGGTGGTTCATGTGTGGAATCAACTTCTAGAGAAAGTGATAGGTGCAGGTAAATTACAATGCTAAAAAAATTTGGAAAAGCACATGAATAAGAAATCTTTGGAGGGATATGGACTAAGTGCAAGCAAATGGGACTAGTTTAGTTTGGGATTATGGTCGGCATGGACTGGTTGGACCAAAGGGTCAGTTTCCATGCTGTATGACTCCATGACTTAACATGGGTTAAGCGTTTCCTTGATTTAAAAATTCTCATCCAAAATTTGTTTGCTGAGTAAGTCTGCAACTTCCTTCAAGCCTCCAAGATATCCACACTCCACTATTATTGACTTGTCTGTCCAACTTTAAAACCCTAAGCTTTAGAATTATGTCCTTAACCTTGAAGATGCTTCTTAACATCTGCCAGTTCGTGAGGCAATATTTGTCAAATTTGCACCAATACCAAGTGGTGCTTATGATTCTGCAAACCTTTGTTATGACAATTTCAGGCGAAACATATCGAAACAATCAATGCAACTGAGCGAAGTTTAACCCTATTAATTAATCTGTTATCCTTCTGCACGGAATGGGTCCTCTCAGTTGTCTCTCAGTTGCAAAATGCCTCAAATCCAAGCATTGCACCAAATATTGCTTCCCCTGTCATGTCAAAAATCACATGACACTGGGTTACAGTCTAACAGGTTTATCTAAAACTGCAAAGCTTTCGGAGCATTGTTCCTTCCTCTGGTGTTGGTGGCTCCGAAAACTTACTGTTTTAAATAAACCTTTTGGATTATAATCCGGTGTCATGTGATTTTTGAATTTGTCTGCCCCAGTCCAACACTAGCACCTCCACAACCCTGCAGTATGGCTTTTCTTGAACTCTGAAAACATTCAGGAATTTCCCACTCAAATCATGGGTGGTGATTGAAGAGATCCCTTATAACATCATTGAATTTCCTGTCAATTATTTCATTCAGGTTGCAAATAGCCAAGTCAAAAGCTTGTGTGGTTTGATGTCAAGTCTTGCTCTTGTGAAGGCCGTTAGGTCTTCTATTATATAAAAGGCACGAAACAATGACAGGTGTTGTTTACATACATGAATCTTTGAAAGCAGGACACTACACTGCAGGAGTCAGTTAATAAAGTCAAAGAAAAACTTCAAATTATTTGGCACTTTTTGTCACCTCAGGATGTCCCAGAGTGTTTTGTAGATAATAACTTTACTTCAGCAGTGGAGTCATTGTTATAAGTGAGGGAACACAATAGCCAATTTGCACTTTGCAAGGATTCTCAAACAGCAAATAATCCAATTTAGCAAAATGATGGTTGAAGGACAAGGCGTTGGCCAGAAACTGTTCCCCTATTTTTCTTCAAAATAACATCTTTAGCTCTTTACCATCTTGTATGAGAGACAATACTCCTAATAATAAAGGAGTGCAGTGGAGGGTCTGCCCTGCGTTTATGCTTAAAAAAAACACAGTGAATGCAGATGTATTTGTATTGTGCATCCAAGAGGCACAAGAGTGGGATTCAGCTGGTTGAAACTGAAACAAAGATTTCTTGTAAGTTTGGCTGAGGAAACTCAACAAGTCTTTGTACAGTTACAAACAGCTCTTTCTGATTATACAAGTCAATGGTATCGTGCGAAAACATTTGGAAAATGTAACATCTAAAAACATCACATTTATTAAAAACATCTTGCTACAAACCACGGATTACAACCGATGGATCATTTACATTACCTTAAATAATTTAAAATCATAACACAGTAAACCAGCAATGTGTTTGATATTTTGACATAAGGGAAGAACTTCTGCAACATATTAATTTTAAGATCGTGTTTAATGTTAACATGGTTTAAATATTCCTCGTGGGCTCGCAAATGAACACAAGTATCATGAACTCCCAAAAGCGAATAATTCACTCTGGGGTATGGTCAGATTGGCGGGGGTGGGGGGGGGGGGGGGGGAGGCGGGAGGTGGTGGTGGAACCTCCCCGACAGTACATGTTTTGTAAACTAGTGCCAACATTTGCAAAAACTCGATTTGCGCCAATCACAACTGGTGCTTAACATTTTGCAACTCTTTGCGTGCATTATGACAATTTCAGGGAAAACATACCGAAAGAATCAATACGCCTGAGCAGAAAGTCTGTCCCCCCATATTAATCTATCATCCTTCCTGGCTCCACTTAATGTTGCCACTCAGTTGCAAAATGCCTCAAATCCCCAGCATTCCACTGAGCATTTGCTTCCCCTGTAGTATGACATTTCTTGAACTTTGAAAAAATCCAGGAACTTTCCATGCAAGACATGGGCTGCAATTGCAGAGAACGTCATTGAATTCCTGTCAGCAATTTCACTTGAGTTGGGAGGTAACACAGGTCAGAGGGTACAGCTTAAAACTTCAAAGTAGGAAGGCAAAGTGCCAAAAACAGAACTTAGCCTTCGGCAACATCCCCATCAAGTGTATAAGTCCTGCTAAGATTTGCTTTCCCAAAATGCAGCACCTCACATTTATCTTGAACTTATCTTCTGCAATAATTACATCTTTGTACAAAGTTAAATATTGCACAACACCAGGTTATAGTCCAACAGGTGTATGTGGAAGCACTAGCTTTCGGAGCGCTGCTCCTTCATCAGGTGGTTATGGAGTATAACCACCTGATGAAGGAACAGCGCTCCGAAAGTTAGTGCTTCCAAATAAACCTGTTGGACTATAACCTGGTGTTGAGCGATTTTTAAATTTGTACACTCCAGTCCAACACCAAATTATTTCTTTGTAGCCATAGAGTCATAGAGTCATAGAGATATACAGCATGGAAACAGACCCTTCGGTCCAACCAGTCCACACCAACCAGATATCCCAACCCAATCTAGTCCCACCTGCCAGCACCTGGCCCATATCCCTCCAAACCCTTCCTGTTCATATATCCATCCAAATGCCTCTTAAATGTTGTAATTGTACCAACCTCCACCACTTCCTCTGGCAGCTCATTCCATACATGTACCACCCTCTTTGTGAAAAGGTTGCCCCTTAGGTCTCTTTTATATCTTTCCCCTCTCACCCTAAACCTATGCCCTCTAGTTCTGGACTCCCCAACCCCAGAGAAAAGACTTTGCCTATTTACCCTATCCATGTCCATCATAATTTTGTAAACCTCTATAAGGTCACCCCTCAGCCTATGATGCTCCAGGGAAAACAGCCCCAGCCTGTTCAGCCTCTCCCTAAAGCTCAAATCCTCCAACCCTGGCAACATCCTTGTAAATCTTTTCTAAACCCTTTCAAGTTTCACAACATTTTTCCGATAGGAAGGAGACCAGAATTGCATGCAATATTCCAACAGTGGCCTAACCAATGTTCTGTACAGCCGCAACATGACCTCCCAACTCCTGTACTCAATACTCTGACCAATAAAGGAAAGCATACCAAATGCCTTCTTCACTATCCTGTCTACCTGCGACTTCACTTTCAAGGAGCTACGAACCTGCACAGCAAGGTCTCTTTGTTCAGCAACACTCCCATTAAGTGTATAGGTCCTGCTAAGATTTGCTTTCCCAAAATGCAGCACCTCACATTTATCTGATTTAAACTCCATCTGCCACTTCTCAGCCCATTGGCCCATCTGGTCCAGATCCTGTCGTAATCTGAGGTAACCCTCTTCGCTGTCCACTACACCTCCAATTTTGGTGTCATCTGCAAACTTACTAACTGTACCTCTTATGCTCGCATCCAAATCATTTATGTAAATGACAAAAAGTAGAGGACCCAGCACCGATCCTTGTGGCACTCCACCAATCACAGGCCCCCAGTCTGAAAAACAACTCTCCACCACCACCCTCTGTCGTCTACCTTTGAGCCAGTTCTGTATCCAAATGGCTAGTTCTCCCTGTATTCCATGAGATCTAACCTTGTTAATCAGTCTCCCATGGGGAACCTTGTTGAATGACTTACTGAAGTCCACATAGATCACATCTACCACTCTGCCCTCATCTATCCTCTTTGTTACTTCTTCAAAAAAACTCAATCAAGTTTGTGAGACATGATTTCCCACGCACAAAGCCATGTTGACTATCCCGAATCAGTCCTTGCCTTTCCCAATACATGTACACATCCTGTCCCTCAGGATTCCTTCCAACAACTTGCCCACCACTGACATCAGGCTCACTGGTCTGTAGTTCCCTGACTTGTCCTTACCACCCTTCTTAAACAGTGTCATCTAAAGATTATGGTAAATGGCAAAGCATAAGGCTTTGTTCAAGTCCATAATGACTGGGATATGTTGATACAATATTTTATTCTCGCAGCTGCTGACATCAGTGACCTCTGTCTGGGAGGACAATACAAAGGGCAAACAGAAATGAAAAAAATCTTGTTGGCTGAGCAGGCCCAGAGAAAACGAGGCGAACGAATCACGAGCGGCACAGTGGCACAGTGCTTAGCACTGCTGCCTCACAGTGCCAGAGATCTGGGTTCAATGCCCACCTCAGGCAACTGTCTATGTGGAGTTTGCACATTTTCCCCGTGTCTGCATGGGTTTCCTCCCACAGTCTAAAAAAATGTGCAGGTTAGGTGAATTCTATGGGATTCTATGAAAAAGGGAATCATGCACATTCTTAGCCCCCTGTGTTCTAAGGTGGCTCGGTGGTTAGCACTGCTGCCTCACAGCACCAGGTTCGATTCCAGCCTTAGGTGACAGTCTGTGTGGAGTTTGCATGTTCTCCTTGTGTCTATGTGAGTTTCCTCCCACAGCCCAAAGGTGGATTAGCCATGGCAGTTACAGGGATAGGGGAGTGTGGCTGGATGGGATGCTGTTCAGAAGGTCAGTGAGGACTGGAAGGACCAAATGTCTTGCTGCCACAGTTGGGCTTCTGTCATTCTCTGCAATGAAAGAGAGGGGATCCAGAGCTCTACGAGGCAATGCCAAAGAGAATGTTTACTTCCACAGCACAAAACATTAGCTTGAGAGAAGAAGGCTGCCAAGGTATAATTATTTGCATGTCAGAATGAGAGACACTTTTTTAGCATCTGTTAAACTGCTTTGCTTTAATGGAACAACCATAATGCTACTTGATTTTCATTGCCCAATAAACTGAGTGGACCACTCAGCCGCAAAACATTTGCGGATCCAAAATATGATATTCAGCCCAACCGTTCAAGACTGGTGTTTATGCTCCACGTAACAGTCAACTTAGAGTCATAAAGATGTTCAGCACGGAAACAGACTGTTCAGGTTGAGCAAGTTGGGCCAATACTCATTAAAGTTTAGAAGAATCAAGAGTGATCTTAATGAAACCTGTACGGCCCAGAGAGGATGCTGAAAGAATGTTTCTTCTTGAGGCGCTAAAGTCATAGAGTCATAGAACTGTACAGCACGGAAACAGACCCTTCAGTCCAACACGTTCATGCCGATCAGATCCCAAATTAACTTAGTCCTATTTTCCAGAGTTGGCCCATAACCTGCTAAACCTTTCCCATTCATATACCCACCCAGACGCCTTTTACATGTTGTAACTGTACCAGCCTCCACCACTTCCTCTGGAGCTCATTCCATACATGCACCACCCTTGACAGAAAAAGGTTGCCACTTAGGTCTCTTTTAAATCTTTTTGGTCTCACTTTAAAACAATGCCTTCCAGTTTTGGACCCACTTACCCGATCCATGCCCCTCATGATTTTATAAACCTCTATCAGGTCACCCCTCAGCCATCGATACACTAGGGAAAATAGCCCTCATCTAGTTTGAGGTCCATAACCTACCTATTGCCTGCTCTCTGCGAAACATACCTAAATTCTCTCAGCTTTTCCCTTAAGTTCATCAGTAGTGTGATTTCACTCCTCACATTAGAGTCGATATGGTCCACTCCTATGTCTATTTCTATTGTTCTTATAGATTTTATCTCTTGCTTAATTTTCATTAAAATAGCTTAAGAAAATTGAGTTGTGACAACTTTAATTGAGGTAATGAAGCAACAGCAATGGAAAGAAAAGTTGTTGGTTGAATACAGAGGAACTTCAATTACCTGTCATTCAATTATACAAATTTCAGATTATCTGGACAAGATCGCAAAGTCATGATGCTTAACTAAACTGTATTATCCGACATTTGATTATCTGGATATTTGATTATCCAAACAAAACTCTCCCCGCCCATGTCATTTGGATAATAAAGGTTCCTCTGTATTTGACAATGCATGGAAGAACATCTCACAAGGTTCAGATTTGGGGTCTACTTGGAAAAGCGGCTCTGACGCTGAGAAGGCCCTTGCTTTGCGGAGTTTAAGAGTTGGGTCACTCTTCCTGTAAAACAGAGATAGTATAAATAAAGGTTAAGTCACTATTGTCCCAGAGGCTTACTCCTCATTAGAGGAAGAGATTAACATGAGGGTCACCATGATTTCAGAACATAAGAACACAAGAACCAGGAGTAGGCCATCTGGTCCTTTGAGCCTGCTCCACCATTCAATAAGATCATGGCTGATCTTTTCAGATCCAGTCCCCTCCCCACCTCACCATAGCCCTTAATGCCTTTACTGTTCAAAAAATTATCTATCTTAGTTTTAAAAACACTAACGAGGAAGCCTCAACTCCTTCACTGGGCGGGGAATTCCACAGATTCACAACCCTTTGGGTGAAGAAGTTCCTCCTCAACTCAGCCATAAATCTGCAACCCCCTCTTGTCCTAGTTTCAGCGGTCAATGGAAATATCCTCTCTACTTCTATCTTGTTGACTCCCTTCATAATTTTATATGTTTCTATAAGATCCTCTGTGGAATTCATTACTTAAGGAAGTAGTTGATGCATTCAAGAGGTGGCTAGATATAGCACTTGGGGTGTATGGGGTCAAAGGTTATGGGGAGAAAGCAGGATTAGGTATTAAGTATTAGGTAATAGGTATTGAGCCATGATCATGATGAATGATGGAGTAGGCTCAAAGGGCCAAATGGCCCCCTCCTCCTACTATCTTCTTTGTTTCCATATTTCTACATTAATCAGTTTGACAATATTATGCCTTTAGGGGGGTTATTTTGTCCTGTCTTTTTTTAAAGAGAGGTTTTAAGATGGGGGTGTCAAGTAGTCACCACAGAACCACTGGAGTAAACACTTAGTGAGGCTTTGAGGTTTTAGTTTTTAAAAGTTGGAACAATACAAGCAGCCTGAACAGGTGTGGTCAAAGTCCCAAAGGAGTTTTAGTTCTTGTAGTTCAGTGGCAGTTGTTCTGGATATCTCTCCCTGCTATAGTGTCTCTGAGTTTTCCCTTGAGATTTCTTCCTGGGCTGTTGGAATCGCACGTGAAACTATTTGTTTTCTGAATCTACCTTTTGCCAAAGGAATGTTTATGATCTGTTACTATAGTGGAACAGTTACTGTTTAGTGGCTAACTAATCTAACATTCTGTTAAGGTTTCTAATAGAGTTACAGCTAAGCCAATTATTTTCTTTTATTCTTTCTTCTGTTGTAGTTTAATAAGAGCATATAATTGAATTGTGCTTTGCTTACGTCAATTAGTTTGGCTAATCGAATTGCATCCGGAACGCAACACCTTCCATTTGTTTTTAAAATAAGAAAAAGTTAGGCTCCAGAATACCGTCTTAATATATTTCAAGGAGGGTTTGGTCTGGTCCATAACATCAGCAACCCTTTAATAACACAACTGAAGATGTGCAAATGTGCAGTTCACCAGAAAGACAACCACAGGTGGCAAGTGTAGAGTTCGACCTAACTTCATAAAATCCCCCCATTGCAAAAAGAAGCCATTTGGCCCATCACATCAGCAACAATCCTCTGAGGTGCATCCCACCCAGACCCACCTGCCACCCTATCTTTGCATTTCCTGTGGCTAACCCACCAAACCTGCATATCCCTGGTTATGACAAACAATTTCGTGTGGCCAATCCATCTAACCTGCCACACCTTTGGACTATGGGAGGGGACTTGAGCACCCAGGAGAAACCCAAGCAGACATTGGGAGAATATGTAAACTTCAAGCAGATGGGAAACTGAGGGTGGAATCAAACCCAGGTCCCTGGTGCTGTGAGGCAGCAGCGCTAACCACTGTGCCACCATGATCAATAGGATCAAAACTCTAGACCATCAGAATTTGTGAATCAGACTTGAGTGCCTGTTCTTGTTAAGACCCAAGAGTGGCTCATTCTCCACTACTGTTCAGCAATCAGGCCCTCAGTACAAAAAAGAAAGCTTGGTGGCAGCACTGTACCCCATCTGTAGAGGTTGGTACTGAAATGTAGGACAAGCCCCAAATCCTTTCCATAAGATGGCTGACCACAACTCTCTCCCAATCCTACTGCCTGGCTTTAGCAGGTGTTAAATGGTTTCCAGTAGATATGGCCCCGTCAGCATGCTCCTTCATTGACCCACCAGTCCTGGAGTGGGACTCGTCCCAAGCTTCTTATTCTGGAGAAGGGGCACTAACCATTTCACTACATGATCTCTAGTTGTACTGAAAGAGCAGTTCTAATCTACAGGAGGAGCATATACAACAGCAATGGTGTATGTGCGTAATCTCAACTGGGAACACTTAAAGTTGTCACATTATAGAACAGATTTCCTCTAATCACTGGTAAAATGCTGGGTGAGCAACAAACTGCAGCTATCCGTGATTGCAATACACCAATCTGATTCAAGTCTTCAAATGCCAACATTAATTGGTACAGCAAAGCTGGTGATCTCTCAGTATCCCAGTTTGGACATCGCTCAGTGACCCAGGATGGACATCTCTCAGTATCCCAGTGTTGAGATCTCTCGGTATCCCAGCATGGAGATCTCTCAGTATCCCAGGATGGAGATCTCTCAGTGGCCTGGCATGGAGATCTCTTAGAATCCCAGCATGGAGATCTCTGAGTATCCTAGTGTGGAGATCTCTCAGTCTCCCAGTGTGGAGATCTCTCAGTACCGCAGTGTGGAGATCTTTGAGTATCCCAGCATGAAGATCTCTCAGTCTCCCAGCATGGAGAAGTATCAATATCATAGGATGGTGATCTCTCAGTATCCCAGCATGGAGATCTCTCAGTATCCCAGCATGAAGATCTCTCAGTATCCCAGCATGGAGATCTCTCAGTCTCCCAGCATGACGATCTCTCAGTATCCCAGCATGAAGATCTCTCAGTATCCCAGCATGAAGATCTCTCAGTCTCCCAGCATGGTGATCTCTCAGTATCCCAGCATGAAGATCTCTCAGTATCCCAGCATGGAGACCTCTCAGTATCCCAGCATGAAGATCTCTCAGTATCCCAGCATGGAGATCTCTCAATATCCCAGCGTGGAGATCTCTCAGTATCCCAGCATGGAGATCTCTCAGTATCCCAGCATGGAGATCTCTCAGTATCCCAGCATGAAGATCTCTCAGTATCCCAGCATGATGATCTCTCAGTATCCCAGCATGAAGATCTCTCAGTATCCCAGCATGGAGATCTCTCAATATCCCAGCGTGGAGATCTCTCAGTATCCCAGCATGATGATCTCTCAGTATCCCAGCATGGAGATCTCTCAGTATCCCAGCATGGTGATCTCTCAGTCTCCCAGCATGGTGATCTCTCAGTCTTCCAGCGTGGAGATCTCTCAGTCTTCCAGCATGGTGATCTCTCAGTATCCCAGCATGATGATCTCTCAGTCTCCCAGCATGGTGATCTCTCAGTATCCCAGCATGATGATCTCTCAGTATCCCAGCATGGAGATCTCTCAGTATCCCAGCATGGTGATCTCTCAGTATCCCAGCATGGAGATCTCTCAGTATCCCAGCATGAAGATCTCTCAGTATCCCAGCGTGGTGATCTCTCAGTCTCCCAGCATGGAGATCTCTCTGTATCCCAGCATGAAGATCTCTCAGTATCCCAGCATGGTGATCTCTCAGTATCCCAGCATGAAGATCTCTCAGTATCCCAGCATGGTGATCTCTCAGTATCCCAGCATGATGATCTCTCAGTATCCCAGCATGGTGATCTCTCAGTATCCCAGCATGAAGATCTCTCAGTATCCCAGCATGAAGATCTCTCAGTATCCCAGCATGATGATCTCTCAGTATCCCAGCATGGTGATCTCTCAGTATCCCAGCATGAAGATCTCTCAGTATCCCAGCATGATGATCTCTCAGTATCCCAGCATGGTGATCTCTCAGTATCCCAGCATGAAGATCTCTCAGTATCCCAGCATGGAGATCTCTCAGTATCCCAGCATGATGATCTCTCAGTATCCCAGCATGGTGATCTCTCAGTATCCCAGCATGAAGATCTCTCAGTATCCCAGCATGATGATCTCTCAGTATCCCAGCATGGAGATCTCTCAGTATCCCAGCATGGTGATCTCTCAGTATCCCAGCATGAAGATCTCTCAGTATCCCAGCATGATGATCTCTCAGTATCCCAGCATGGTGATCTCTCAGTATCCCAGCATGAAGATCTCTCAGTATCCCAGCATGATGATCTCTCAGTATCCCAGCATGGAGATCTCTCAGTATCCCAGCATGGTGATCTCTCAGTATCCCAGCATGAAGATCTCTCAGTATCCCAGCATGATGATCTCTCAGTATCCCAGCATGATGATCTCTCAGTATCCCAGCATGATGATCTCTCAGTATCCCAGCATGATGATCTCTCAGTATCCCAGCATGGTGATCTCTCAGTATCCCAGCATGGAGATCTCTCAGTATCCCAGCATGAAGATCTCTCAGTATCCCAGCATGATGATCTCTCAGTATCCCAGCATGAAGATCTCTCAGTATCCCAGCATGGTGATCTCTCAGTATCCCAGCATGGAGATCTCTCAGTATCCCAGCATGATGATCTCTCAGTATCCCAGCATGAAGATCTCTCAGTAGCCCAGCATGGTGATCTCTCAGTATCCCAGCATGGAGATCTCTCAGTATCCCAGCATGATGATCTCTCAGTATCCCAGCAAGGTGATCTCTCAGTATCCCAGCATGAAGATCTCTCAGTATCCCAGCATGGTGATCTCTCAGTATCCCAGTGTGGAGATCTCTCAGTCTCCCAGCATGAAGATCTCTCAGTATCCCAGCATGAAGATCTCTCAGTATCCCAGCATGATGATCTCTCAGTATCCCAGCATGATGTTCTCTCAGTATCCCAGCATGGTGATCTCTCAGTATCCCAGCATGAAGATCTCTCAGTATCCCAGCATGATGATCTCTCAGTATCCCAGCATGAAGATCTCTCAGTATCCCAGCATGGAGATCTCTCAGTATCCCAGCATGGTGATCTCTCAGTATCCCAGCATGATGATCTCTCAGTATCCCAGCATGAAGATCTCTCAGTATCCCAGCATGATGATCTCTCAGTATCCCAGCATGGAGATCTCTCAGTATCCCAGCATGGTGATCACTCAGTATCCCAGCATGGAGATCTCTCAGTATCCCAGCATGGAGATCTCTCAGTATCCCAGCATGGAGATCTCTCAGTATCCCAGCATGGTGATCTCTCAGTATCCCAGCATGATGATCTCTCAGTATCCCAGCGTGATGATCTCTCAGTATCCCAGCATGGAGATCTCTCAGTATCCCAGCATGATGATCTCTCAGTATCCCAGCATGATGATCTCTCAGTATCCCAGCAAGGTGATCTCTCAGTACCCCAGTGTGGAGATCTCTCAGTATCCCAGCATGAAGATCTCTCAGTATCCCAGCATGATGATCTCTCAGTATCCCAGCATGGAGATCTCTCAGTACCCCAGTGTGGAGATCTCTCAGTATCCCAGCATGATGATCTCTCAGTATCCCAGCAAGGTGATCTCTCAGTATCCCAGCAAGGTGATCTCTCAGTATCCCAGCGTGGAGATCTCTCACTGTCCCAGTGTGGAGATCTCTCAGTCTCCCAGCATGAAGATCTCTCAGTATCCCAGCATGATGATCTCTCAGTATCCCAGCATGGTGATCTCTCAGTATCCCAGCGTGGAGATCTCTCAGTATCCCAGCATGATGATCTCTCAGTATCCCAGCGTGGAGATCTCTCACTGTCCCAGTGTGGAGATCTCTCAGTCTCCCAGCATGACGATCTCTCAATATCCCAGCATGAAGATCTCTCAGTATCCCAGCATGATGATCTCTCAGTACCCCAGTGTGGAGATCTCTCAGTATCCCAGCATGGAGACCTCTCAGTATCCCAGCATGATGATCTCTCAGTATCCCAGCGTGGAGATCTCTCAGTCTCCCAGCATGGTGATCTCTCAGTCTTCCAGCAAGGTGATCTCTCAGTATCCCAGCATGATGATCTCTCAGTATCCCAGCATGATGATCTCTCAGTATCCCAGCATGGAGATCTCTCAGTATCCCAGCATGATGATCTCTCAGTATCCCAGCATGATGATCTCTCAGTATCCCAGCATGATGATCTCTCAGTATCCCAGCGTGGAGATCTCTCAGTCTCCCAGCATGGTGATCTCTCAGTCTTCCAGCAAGGTGATCTCTCAGTATCCCAGCATGATGATCTCTCAGTATCCCAGCATGATGATCTCTCAGTATCCCAGCATGATGATCTCTCAGTATCCCAGCATGATGATCTCTCAGTATCCCAGCAAGATGATCTCTCAGTATCCCAGCATGAAGATCTCTCAGTACCCCAGTGTGGAGATCTCTCAGTATCCCAGCATGATGATCTCTCAGTATCCCAGCATGCTGATCTCTCAGTATCCCAGCATGGAGATCTCTCAGTATCCCAGCATGATGATCTCTCAATATCCCAGCATGATGATCTCTCAGTATCCCAGCATGATGATCTCTCAGTATCCCAGCATGATGATCTCTCAGTATCCCAGCATGATGATCTCTCAGTATCCCAGCAAGATGATCTCTCAGTATCCCAGCATGAAGATCTCTCAGTACCCCAGTGTGGAGATCTCTCAGTATCCCAGCATGATGATCTCTCAGTATCCCAGCATGATGATCTCTCAGTATCCCAGCATGCTGATCTCTCAGTCTCCCAGCATGGAGATCTCTCAGTATCCCAGCGTGGAGATCTCTCAGTCTCCCAGCATGGTGATCTCTCAGTCTTCCAGCAAGGTGATCTCTCAGTATCCCAGCATGATGATCTCTCAGTATCCCAGCATGATGATCTCTCAGTATCCCAGCATGATGATCTCTCAGTATCCCAGCAAGATGATCTCTCAGTATCCCAGCATGATGATCTCTCAGTATCCCAGCAAGGTGATCTCTCAGTATCCCAGCGTGGAGATCTCTCACTGTCCCAGTGTGGAGATCTCTCAGTCTCCCAGCATGACGATCTCTCAATATCCCAGCATGGAGATCTCTCAGTATCCCAGCATGATGATCTCTTAGTATTCCAGCGTGGAGATCTCTCAATATCCAGCATGGAGACCTCTCAGTATCCCAGCGTGGAGATCTCTCAGTAGCCCAGCATAGCAATCTCTCAGCCTTGCATTGTGGTCTTTCAGCAGTATGTAGTGGTCTCTTAATCTGGCGTGGCCTCAGCATGGACGTTTGGTCTTGAGTTGATTCCTTGAAGTGGTTAAGTGATTAAAAGATACTGCAATGTTTGACTTACAGCTTTATTTCTTGACTTACTGCTTAAAACTAAGAAAGTTTGCAATGTTTAATTTTTAACCTTTTTTTGGATATTTTTCGTTATACTATAGTTATGCAATGTTTAACTTTTAACTTTGTTCTTTTTACAGTCGGTTCGGATATAACTATATATATATAGTCCGGTCTTTGTGAGATCTCGCCTTGTAAGAAAACCGCACATTAGCCACTTCAGTTTAACTAATGAGGCCGGAATCGTGTTTTAGCCAATGCAGGTAAAGAAAGTTTGTGTTCTACAAATAATGTTCTAAATTCTTCAATCACATTAAAGCCAAGTTGTGTTGAAGAAATACACATTAAAACAGAACTCACTCTATCTTGTTGTAAAGATTCTGTACCTAGGTGCTTGTATCTAAGATGGTGCCTTGTGTGGTGACATTATACAGTTTTCACTGCACTCCTGTACTTTAGTACTTGAGTGCACATGACAATAAAATCAAAATCAAATCAAGTCAAATTGAATGACTTGTTACAATACCTTCTTGCTGAGCTTGTACTATAACTTCTTGTCACTTGCATGTAATGCTGATTACCTTTAGATTGTACACCTCAGGATATAAAGCCTGACGGCAGGTGCCGAGGAGATTTACAGGATTATTCCATGCGTAAAGGGCTACAATTATGTGGAAAAGCTAAAATATTTTCTCCTGAGTGCATAATAAGGAAGATTAAGGAACTTAATAGAGGTGGTCAAAATTTGTGAGGGATTTAAATAGAAAACATGCTACTGACAAGAGAGTTGGTAAGTAACTAGAGGACACAGATTGAAGTTAGTTGGCTAAAGACACAGAAGGGAGATGAGGAGTTTTCTTTTTCCACTCAATGATTTATGATCTGCAATGTACCACTTGAAAGGATTTTGGAGACAAGCATTCTATAATACTTTCAAAAGGGAATTGCAAAAGGAAATATTTGTCGGACCCTTGGCAAAGGTAAGGGGATTGGGACCAGTTGGATAGCTCTTTCAAAATGCTGGCTCAGGTACAATTGACCTCATGCTGCACTGCAGTGCCAGCAGTGTTTGTTTCTATTGTTTGAGCTGAATTTCTCTGCTGTATTACAGAAGGCCAAAAGCTAAACATGAGCATTTGGCAGACACCATCATCTGACACCTGCCCATACCAACACATATGGGCCACAAGCAAATCATCTGATACACCACTCCCAACAAAGTTATCACTTTATACTTCTGCTCTCTACTATTTTTTGCTCAGTTTCAGTAAAGCAAATTACTCAAGATGCTTGAGAAACAGAAAGATCTGCGAATAAGTCCAATCGGACTCGTAACATTAACTCTGTTTTCCTCCCTCCATGGATGCTGCCAGGTCCCTTGAGTATCTCCGACACTTTCCACTTTTATTCCAATAATGGATCAATGAGATAAAGAAAGGCAGAGTTCAACTTGGATAAATGTGAGGTATTTCATTTTGGTTCAACAAACAAGGGCAGGACTTATACAATTAATGGCAGGCCCTTTGGTAGGGCTGTAAAACAGAGAGACCTAGGGGTTCAGCTACATAATTCTTTGAAGTTTGCATCACATGGAGACAGGATAGTTAAAAAAGGCATTTAGCACGCTTGCCCACATTGCTCAGTCCTTTGAGTATAGGAGTTGGGAAGTTATACAGGATGTTGGTGAGGCCTCTTGTGGAATACTGTGTCCAGTTCTGGTTGCCTTTTTATAGGAAGGATATTCTTAAGCTGGGGAGAGTTCAGAAGAGATGTACCAGGATGTTGCGGGACATGAGAGGTTTGAGTTATAAGAAAGGCTGGAAAGGCTGAAATGTTCTTCAGAGTCAAGAGTAGGGTACTGGAGAAGCACAGCAGGTCAGGCAACATCCGAGGATCAGGAGAATCAACAGTTTATCCTGGAATGTTTTTCACTAGAGTGTAGGAGGTTGAGAGATGACCTTATAGAAGTTTATAAGATCATGAAGGGTATAGATAGGGTTAATGCTAAGTATCTTTTCCCTAGGATGTGGAATCTCAAGACTAGAGAACATATTTTTAAGGTGAAAGAGATTTATAAAGGACATGAAGGCCAATTTTTTTGTCACGTGTGGAATGGATTTCCTGAGGGATTGGTGGATGCGGGTACACTTTCAACATTTAAAAGGCACTTCATTTATTATATGAATGGGAAATGAATTGGAGGGATGTTAGCCAGGAGCAGGCAGGTGGGACTAGTTTAGTTTGGGATTATGTTCAGCATGAACTGGTTAGACTGAAGAGTCTGTTTCCAAGCTGTGTGACTCTGTAAGATTTTACTTGTAACTGGGGAGTCATTGGTAAGTGTTACGTCAAGTGCTGGGATTCATCTTGTCGTTTCAGTCAATACCTACGCATAGTGACACCAGTCCAGAGAACTGTCCCCGTGGGCCATGAATGTGTGCACACACAGGCACTTGGAAGAAATTGTCCTAGGAAGAACTAAGTGACCCCTTTTGAAAGGGGCACCGTGTAGGAAAACACTATAAAAGAAGTGCAAAAACTTCAAAAGCAGCTCAGCCCATCAAATTATTTATAGAGTGATGTTGTTTCTCAGTGCCTGCCAGTCACAGAAACCCAGAAATGTGGGCATTGTCGAGGGTTAGTCAGTCATAAACACTCCTAATTTATGCAAACATTAGGTCGAACAATCCACTTGATTGCACACTGCCGAGACCCGTCTTTGACTAAGTGTTTGGGACTGAAGTACAATCAGAATTTGAGGAACAGCCCACTCAGACAATGGGCTACAACGTAAGACATCTTAAACTGAGCTGAACACCGTCACCTCCTGGCCACAGAAATTACACACCCATGCTCCTCTGTAGCTTTCCCGTGCCTAACATTATTCAATACCACCCACCACACAACACCACCCCAGTGTACAACACCACCCTACTATTCAACACCATCCCACTGTTCAACACCAACCACCCCACTATACAACACCACCCCACTATACACCACCCCACTGTACAACATCACTCCACTATACAACACTGCCCCACTGTTCAATACCACCCCACTATACAATACCATCCCACTATACAACACCACCCCACTGTACAACACCACCCCACTATACAACACCACCCCACTATACACCACCCCACTGTACAACACCACCCCACTATACACCACCCCACTGTACAACACCACCCCACTATACAACACCATCCCACTATACAACACCACCCACTATTCAACACCACCCCACTGTACAACACTATCCCACTATTCAACACCACCTCACTGTACAACACCATCCCACGATTCAACACCACCCCACTATACAACACCACCCCACTATACACCACCCCACTGTACAACACCACCCCACTATACAATACCATCCCACTATACAACACCACCCCACTATACAACACCACCCCACTATCCACCACCCCACTGTACAACACCACCCCACTATACAATACCATCCCACTATACAACACCACCCCACTATACAACACCATCCCACTATACAACACCACCCACTATTCAACACCACCCCACTGTACAACACTATCCCACTATTCAACACCACCCCACTATACAACACCACCCCACTATACACCACCCCACTGTACAACACCACCCCACTATACAATACCATCCCACTATACAACACCACCCCACTATACAACACCACCCCACTATACACCACCCCACTGTACAACACCACCCCACTATACAATACCACCCCACTATACAACACCACCCCACTATACAACACCACCCCACTATAAACCACCCCACTGTACAACACCACCCCACTATACAATACCATCCCACTATACAACACCACCCCACTATACAACACCACCCCACTATACAACACCATCCCACTATACAACACCACCCACTATTCAACACCACCCCACTGTACAACACTATCCCACTATTCAACACCACCTCACTGTACAACACCATCCCACGATTCAACACCACTCCACTATACAACACCACCCCACTATACACCACCCCACTGTACAACACCACCCCACTATACAATACCATCCCACTATACAACACCACCCCACTATACAACACCACCCCACTATACACCACCCCACTGTACAACACCACCCCACTATACACCACCCCACTGTACAACACCACCCCACTGTACAACACCACCCCACTATACAATACCACCCCACTATACAACACCACCCCACTATACAACACCACCCCACTATACAACACCACCCCACTATAAACCACCCCACTATAAACCACCCCACTGTACAACACCACCCCACTATACAATACCATCCCACTATACAACACCACCCCACTATACAACACCATCCCACTATACAACACCACCCACTATTCAACACCACCCCACTGTACAACACTATCCCACTATTCAACACCACCTCACTGTACAACACCATCCCACGATTCAACACCACCCCACTATACAACACCACCCCACTATACACCACCCCACTGTACAACACCACCCCACTATACAATACCATCCCACTATACAACACCACCCCACTGTACAACACCACCCCACTATACACCACCCCACTGTACAACACCACCCCACTATACAACACCACCCCACTATACAACACCATCCCACTATACAACACCACCCACTATTCAACACCACCCCACTGTACAACACTATCCCACTATTCAACACCACCTCACTGTACAACACCATCCCACGATTCAACACCACCCCACTGTACAACACCACCCCACTATATAACACCATCCCACTATTCAACACCACCGCACTATACAATACCACCCCACTATACAACATCATCCCACTATTCAACACCACCGCACTATACAATACCACCCCACTATACAACACCACCTCACTATACAACACCACCCCACTATACAACACCACCCCACTATATAACACCACCCCACTGTACAACACCACCCCACTGTACAACACCACCCCACTATACAACACCACCCCACTATATAACACCACCTCACTGTACAACACCACCCCACTATACAACACCACCCCACTATACAACACCACCCCACTATATAACACCACCCCACTGTACAACACCACCCCACTATACAACACCACCCCACTATATAACACCACCTCACTATACAACACCACCCCACTATACAACACCACCCCACTATATAACACCACCCCACTGTACAACACCACCCCACTATACAACACCACCCCACTGTACAACACCACCCCACTATACAACACCACCCCACTATATAACACCACCTCACTGTACAACACCACCCCACTATATAACACCACCTCACTGTACAACACCACCCCACTGTACAACACCACCCCACTATACAACACCACCCCACTATATAACACCACCTCACTGTACAACACCACCCCACTATATAACACCACCTCACTGTACAACACCACCCCACTATATAACACCACCTCACTGTACAACACCACCCCACTATATAACACCACCTCACTGTACAACACCACCCCACTATATAACACCACCCCACTGTACAACACCACCCCACTATATAACACCACCCCACTATACAACACCACCCCACTATATAACACCACCTCACTGTACAACACCACCCCACTATATAACACCACCTCACTGTACAACACCACCCCACACTCAGGCTTTCAGAACCCAGCACTAGTCCAGCACTGACACACTCACTTCTCTGCCAGCAAGCTCCTGCAGTGGACAGTTGTTGGAGGAAGGGATAGCCCTTCATTCATACACATTCTCCACTGGAAGAGCAGTTAATAGACATTATGGACAGGAAGTCTGGCAGGAACCCACATCAGGGGAGGCTGGAGAAGAAGATCTAACCACAGCATTTATATTCGCAGCATTGATGCCCCATTTGACAACAATCTCAGAAATGGCCTGCAACCAAATGAAAATTAAAATCCTGTTTTGTACTGCCTCATTAAATTGAACTGCTTTCCAACCAGCATATGGTACATTTCTTAACCAATGTCTGTTATTTAAAATTAATTTACCTAAGAGCTTTGTCCAACAGCATTTATTACTTTTCTAATGATAGCAACATCTCTCTACAGTCAAATAACATTGATCTTAAACTGACAGTCAGCTGAGAACCATTAGGCATGTGCTACACAGTCATAATAATTTCAGAAAGAACTGACAATAACCAATTGGCCACCTATGGCTGAGATACATATCCTTTCGACTGTGGCTCAGTAATGAATCTCAAGGTTCAAATCCCACTCCAGGACATCAACACATAGATCAAGGCTGATGCTTCATTACTGTTTGAAATGCTGCTTTTTGTTTTGGATGACATTTTCAAAAAAGGCGCAATCCATCTGCTTGGAGGATGTTCAAGATCTCACGTGTGATGTAGCTTGTGTAGTTTATATGCATTTTGATGTCACTTCCTCTAAGTTTGGATTTTGAATAAGTGACATCTGGGTTTTTCTGTATGTCAACGAATCATGGAGAAACAGACCCTTCAGTCCAACACGTCATTGACGACCAGATATCCTAAACTAATCTAGTCCCGTTTGCCAGCATTTGGCCCATATCCCTCCAACCCTTCCTATCCATATACACACCTATATGTCTTTTAAATGTTGTAATTGTAACAGCCTCCACCACTTCCTCTGGCAACTCATTCCATACAAACACCATTTTCTGCATGAAAAAGTTGCCCCTCAGGTCCCTTTTAAATCTTTCCCCTCTCACCTTAAACCTATGCCTTTTAGTTCTGGACTCTCCTACCCTGGGGAAATTACCTCACCGATTTACCCTATCCATGCCTCTCATGATTTTATAAACCTCTTTAAGGTCACCCCTCAATCTCCAATGCTCCATGGAAAATAGCCCCAGCCTATTCAGCCTCTCCCTATAGCTCAAACCTTCCAACCCTGGCAACATCCTTGTAAATCTTTTCTGAACCCTTTACAGATACACAGCAAATTTCCTATAGCAGGGAGACAAGAATTGAATGTGGTATTCCAAAAGTGGCCTAAACAATGTCCTGTACAGCTGCAACATGACCTATCAATTTCTATACTCAATGCACTGACCAATAAAGGCAAACCTACCAAATGCCTTCTTCACTGTCCTATCTGCCTGCTACTCCATTTACAAGGAACTATGAATCTACACCGCAAGTTACCTTTGTTTGGCAACAATCCCCATGACCTTACCATTAAATGTGTAGGTCCTGCCCTGATTTGCCTTTCCAAAATGCAGAACGTCACATTTCTCTAAATGAAACTCCATCTGCTACTCCTCAGCCCATCTAATCAAGATCCATGTCTCAAGGGTTTAACCATTAATTTGGAAGCATCTGTGTGACCGTGGTTATTTCTTTTAAGACTATTTAGGGGAGATAGTCTCAAAGGACTAATGGATTTCTGTTCATATAGGGGAAGTGTATGAGTGAGCAACGTACATTAAAGCTTTGATGAAAGCTTCTGGGCTTGTTTAATGCAAGCTTAGGGGAAATACCCTTGACTGAAAAAAAATTTGTTTTAGTTTCAGTTGGGGTAATTCTACAGAAATCTTGGTTAAAGATGGATGCTTAAAATGGCTGCTCCTGAGAAAGGGAGAAGAGAGTAAGAATGCATTTCCTTAAATAGTTTTGTGATAGTGCCAGATCAAAAGTATTTGAATAAAACCCAGTGCAGTAATTTGAAGTTGAGAAAGTTTAAGCTCAGGCATGTGAGAGCTTGAGGAAGATAATATCGCATTTTCAGACTGTGAGTGGAAATAACTCTATGGAGGTGTTAGAGAAGTGATTGTTGCTACAGTGAGTACAAACAAAATTGTTTTGGAGATCTGTAAAGATGTATGTGGCGATCTAATGAAAGAGTGTTTTTGAGTTTAATAGGATTATATGTGATCACATTTTTCAAACTTTTAAATTTGTGTTATTAATAGACAGTCTGGTTTATTACCATATTATTGTCTTTTGTTTTACGTTTAAACTCATTTTATTTGTTATAGTCAAATCTGCAACATAGTGTGCTTGTGTTTCAACAAAGTTCACCTCATTAAAACCAAAATAAAACAAAATATGATCTATCAAGCCAAATTTCAATCTGGGGTCTAATTTGTCCAATAGTAGCAGCAACGGTGTTCATAGCACACCACTATTTGAAGACCAAAAGAGGACTTACCTCGTGTCCTTGCCAATACAAAGCCCTCAATTAACGGCACTAATAAACTGATTCAAACAGTGGTGTTTTCACACCACTGTCTGTGGAAGGTTGCTGGGTGCAAATTGGCAGCCAAGATTTCTGTTTGTGGTCCATTAGCTCTCAAGTGGGGGTGGCAATGGCCTCGTGGTATTATTGCTAGATTATTAATCCAGAGGCTCAGGTTATGTTCTGGGGATCCAGGTTCAAATCCTACCATAGTGGTGTTTGAATTCAATTAAAAATCTGGACTCAAGAGTCTAATGATGATCAAAACACAACTGTTGGGAAATCCCATCTAGTTCACTAATTCCCTTTCGGGAAGGAAGTATGTCATCCTTACCTGGCCTGGGTGACATGTGACTCCAGACCCACTGCAATGTGGTTGATTCTTAACTGCCTTCTGGGTAATTAAGGATGGGCAATAAATGCTGGCCTACTGAATGACATCCAGATCCGTGAGTGAATAATAAAAACACTTTTCGAGACAGGTGGGATTGTGAAAAATGCAATGTAAATTGCATTTTTCATTTTTCAATTTGTGTCATTAATAAGTCTGGCTTATTGGTTTATTCGCATTTCAGACACTCCATCTTTCCTCTCAGATTTAATGGTTTAAGGAAGAGCAGGGAAGTCTTCCTGGTGCTTTGGTCACTACTTAATCTTAACCTTCAATCAACATCACATCTACAATGCTGTCACACTTGAACCCTATCATTAGCCTATCGCAATAGCATCTTCACTCAAGGGTGTTGTTATTATAATGTGACAGTGTATCAGATCTAGCTGAATTGTCAATGAACCAGAAGATCCTAATTGCACGTCCCAGCCATGAGCACAAAAATCAAGATTTAAACTCTGCTGGCTATGACACCTTCATGTTGAGGTACTAAAACAAATTCACCTCTGTCCTCTCAGATCAACATTAAAGATGTTTTGAAGAAAAGTAGGATAGTTCGCTCTGGTGTCCTGATCCATCAATCTGCATCAGGAAACACAGAATCTGGTCCTTCTCACATTCCTATTTGTGGGATCATGCTGCATAGATATTGGCTGCTATATTTTCTACATTGTATTAGTGAATTAACAATTCAAAACCTACTCGATTGGCCACCAAGTGATTTTTGTCATGAACAGCACTATTCAAATGCAAATCGCTTTTTTTTTCATTAGAAATGTATGCATTCTAAATGGTAAAAAAAAATGACATAAGATTTTAAATACAATATGAAAATCATTCCTAGGTATCACATTACAACTGTTTGCAACAGGAAAATATTAACTTAGAACTTCTCACATGTAATTATCTGTTTCCTGAGCTTTGAGATGACGCAGCACTTCAATAATTGAAAATAATTTTGTAATTATTTTTAAATTGCTTTCTTTCATTCAGATATGAAGAATCTATTAGATGGTATATTTCTGCTCTAATTAGTTTATAAGTCACGGTTTATTCTAAACCTGAGATACTGAAGTCTGCATCCTTAAGGAGTGAAGCAGAAAATTCAATCACGCTTTCTGAGAGGCAACATATTGCTTGAGCAAAGTTTATGAGAGTGTTGTGATTGACAGTGGCTCAAACGCAAGATCCAATATTGGCAAGCTGAAGTAATAGATTTCATCAGGTGAAAGAACTCCATCTTCGAAAGAATACATCAGTCCAATATTAATCAGAAGTGAATGGCTCTGGTCAATGGCTTGCCATCCCAAATGGGGAGGGAGTGGGATATTGGCAATGTCCTTGGATTAGGAATTCGGAATGCTGGATTAATGTTCTGGGAATATGGGGTCAAATCCTGCCTGGGTAGCTGGTAAAATCTGAATTCCATTACCTATCTTTTGTTTTTTTAAATAAAAGCTAACCCGGGTTCAATTCCATCCTCGGGCAACTGTGTGTGTGGAGTTTGCACATTCTCCCCACGTCTGCGTGGATTTCCTTCGGGTGCTCCGGTTTCTTCCCACAGTCCAAAGATGTGCAGGTCAGATGGATTGGCCATGCTAAATTGCCTGTAGTGTTAGGTGAAGGGGTAAATGTAGGGGAATGTGTCTGGGTGGGTTGGTCCTCGGAGGGTCGGTGTAGACTTGTTGGGTCGTAGGACCTGTTTCCACACTGTAAGTAATCTAATCTAATCAGTAATCTAGCTCACTAACATCAAAAGATGCTTGATGAGTTGTTGGTCAGATACAGAATTGGCATAGTCTAACTTGGATTGAAGCTTTCACAATCAAGTTGTCTGTGTTTTCTGTGTTGAACTGCAAAGAGGTAAATGTGCCTCATGTTTGGTTTCCTGGTGGCTAACAAGTCACATAATACTGACTGTTGAAAATTTCTAGCAAATTTTAGCTTACGCATTTATAAATTAGATGCTTTGAAACAGGTATTTATTAATATTTTATGAATGAGGAGTATCAAGATAACTTTGTATTTTGCAATATATGTCTTATGTGCTTCCAGCACTTGCACCTGACACAGGGAGTCAGAAAGTCATCGAGTCCTACAGCAGGAAGGCAGGCCCTTTGGCCCATACTGACCAAAATGTCCATCCATACTAACCCCATTTCCTTGCACTTGACCCATATCCTTTTAAACCTTTCCTGTCCGTGTATTTGTCCAAATGTCTTTTAAACGTTGTTATTGTACCCACTCAACCATTTCGACATGCAGCTCATTCCTTACGCATACCGCCCTCTGTGTAAAGAGGTTGCCCCTCAGGTTCCCTTTTATTCTTTCCCCTCTAACCTTAAACTGATGCCCTCTATTCTTCGATTCTCCAAACCTGGGAAAAAGACTGAATACATTCACCTTATCCATGCCTCTCATCTGAAGATAATTAGCTCCCTTGCATTATACAAGGCTATTGGTGGGTCATAGAATATAGAATATAGAACAATACAGCACAGAACAGGCCCTTCAGCCCTCGATGTTGCGCCGATCTGTGAACTAATCTAAGCCCATTCCCCTACACTATCCCAACATTATCCATGTGCTTATCCAAGGATTGTTTAAATCTCCCAAATGTGGCTGAGTTAACTACATTTGCAGGCAGGGATTCCATTCCCTTACCACTCTCTGAGTAAAGAACCTGCCTCTGACATCAGTCTTAAATATATCATCCCTCAATTTGTAGTTATGCCCCCTCGTACATGCTGACATCATTATCCTTGGAAAAGGTCTTTCACTGTCTACCCTATCTAACCCTCTGATGATCTTGTATGTCTCTATCAAATCCCCTCGAATTACTTCAATCACACATGGCACATCAATGCCACATGAAAATTTCATATCTTTCTCCAAACTGGAATCTCGAAACAGAGGAACAGGAATAGGCCAGGTAACCCCCTCAAACCTGTTCACCATTCAGGGCTGATGTCTATCCCAACTCCATACACCTGCCTTTGGTGCAAATCCCTTCATACTTCTGCTGAATGAAAATCTGCCTGTCTCAGATTTAAACAAACATCTGTTGCAGCATCCACTGTCATTTATGTAAGAGAGTTCCAAAAACTGGGAATTCTCATGTAGAAGATGAAGCAAGCTGTGAATAATCAATGTATGTTTTATGATCTCTAACCCCACAGAAGGCAAGAGCTGTAATTTAATAGCTACACCATAAACTCCAGCTTCCCCACCATACCTCCACTATATTGATGCGCTGGATGTCACACATCTGCAGTTATAGTCCAACAGGTTTATTTAAAATCAGAAGCTTTCGGAGTGCAGCTCCGTTATCAGGTTTATGTGTTGAAGGAGCAGCGCTCCGAAAGCTTGTGATTTTAAATAAACCTATTGGGCTATAGCCTGCTGTCATGTGATTTCTGACTTTGTCCACCCCAGTCCAACACCAGCACCTCCATAGTATATTGATGTATCTATATGTTATGGCCATTTGGCAATCTGGATCTTAAAGTAGAAGTAAACTAGATCTGTGATTTCAGTACGGTGAAGGTAACTGTTTTTTTAACAGAGATCACTAACTACATCATTTGCAAATTGGGATGTGACTTAAATGCTTAGAAGGATATCTGTGGGGTTAATTAATAAATGTTCAACTTGGTGAATATTTTATGACATACAGAGAAAACAGACCGGGGCTACTAGTTTTGTTTTCAGTTCAGTTCAGAGATCAGTTTCACCCTCATAGCGGAATTGTGAAGTCTCTGACTTGAGAGAATGTGTGCAAAAGTTTACAAGCTGTCAAAACTGGAAAGAAGTCTCTGGCCCATCAAAACTAAGAAAAGTCAGTTAAGAAATGAAAGAGTTAAAGTAGAAGTGACACTTTTGATTGAATTAAGTATCTATAAAGTATATCACTCAAAAAAGGTTGAAACTTTGTTTTGCTGTTTAAGATCTTTCTAAACTATCACATGTGTGTATAGTTTAGATTTTCTTGTTTTTCCCTCCTTTTAAACTTGCGCTCTTTTACAAAGGACATTGGCAGACTCACGTGGAAATGTTCAGTGACTAACTACCATGGTAACCATTAAAACTATGAGGCCCCTGATTTCACTTTGGAAACTGCTTTGTCCAGCATTGCCATCAACTGGGTTGATAATACAATGCCAACTTGGTCAAATATAGCGGCCACTTTTTAATTTTTCTGGCATCTCAAAGATATACTATTGGTAACCCTCCCTGCAAATACTGCAGTGTTTCCCAGAAAATGGTCAGCCACTATGACAATAGGGAATCTAGGGATGGGTTAGATTGGCCTTGTCACTATGGACATATCCTAGAAACAATTGTTAAGGCAACTTTGATGGTCAAATTCTTGTTGGGACAAATTTCAAACCAGTCCTCGTATGCATCATCCTTATTATACGATATTCACATTTTTTTTGAATATTCTGATTTTATTTAACATATCATAGAAACAAATTCTAAGTTACGTGATGACGGCTTCTCTCTGTCACTCCAAATGTTTGTACTGTGGGTACTGGTCTCAGTCAGAACCAAATCAAGATACAACACAAGTATAGGGGACTGCTTATCCCATCCATTACAGGATCCTCCAATGTAGTAGCAATTCTGCTTTCTCGGTAATGAGGAACTGTCTCTGGAGAACCAAACTGTGGCTAGGATCCAACTGTGAACAGCTGATTGACTCCAACACAGGAGAATGGGTCAGGGTCAAAAGTCTTGCCTGACCCCATTTTCAGTTTTGGTAGTAGGTTTGATGAAAATTCCTGCTCTCCAACTTCTCTCTCTTGCACACACAAGTTTCACATCCATTAATCATCGCTTTCTGGAAGATCCCCATTTTCTCCCTTCCAAACTGCCTTTGTATTACATTTTGCATTTTTGGCCCATTCCCTTATAACTATATACCAAATAGAAATCCCAATGGTCACTATCTTATTGGATCACATAAATACCTTGACCTCATCATGTTCAAGTTAGTTTATACTTGGAATAATAGTAATTTGGCCAATATTTGGTGTGAATCATTGCTTTCTTCGGAAGTATTTACAACTCGTTAGCTAGCCCATTTCTCTGTGAAGTGAGAATATCCAAAAGAACAGTTCAGTTATATTCATTCATAGTATGTGGGCTTTGCAGGATAGGCCAGCATTTATTGCCCATTCCTAATTGGCTTGAATAAGGTAGTGGTGAGGTGTCTTTTAGAATCATTGCTGCCAAGTGATGTGGAGCCACCCTCAGTCTGACTGTGAGATCCAGGATTTTGACCCAGCAATGGGGGAGGCGTAAGGTTATATTTTTAATACAGGACGGTGTGAGATTTGGAATGGAACTAACAAATGGTGATGTTGCCGTGCATCTGCTACCCTTGTCTTTCTTCGATTTGTAAAGTACTGTCGAAGGAGCTTTGGTGAGTTACTGAAATACCATTTTATAGATGGTACACACTGCTGCTCCCAAGCATTGGTGGTGATTGGAATGAATGTTAAAGGTGGTGGATAGGGTGCCAATCGAGTGGTCTGCTTTGTCCTGGATGGTGCCAAGCTTCTAGATTGTTGTTGGAGCTGCACCCATCCAGGCAAGTTGGGAATATTCCATCACACCCCTGACTTGTGCCTTATAGATGGCAGACAGGGTTTGGGGAGTCAGACAGTCACTACTAAATTCCAAGCCCCTGAGCTTGCTTTGTAACCACAACTGGTGGGAAAGCCGGCATTTATTTCCCATCTTTGACTTCCCTCTAGGATGGCAAGCTTTCTTTCTTCTGTTTCTTTATTAAGATTAATAGATGTGCTAGTATTTCTGGTTGTGAAGTAAACTTGCATCAGAACAGGCTCCTGCCTCATGCCTAACGCTTACCTTTGTATTTTTACCTGAACAGTACATCCTAAACCCTGGATGGCATGGTGGCTCAGTGGTTAGCAATGCTGCCTTATAGTATCAGGGTCCCAGGTTCGATTCCAGCCTTGGGTGACTGTTTATGTGGAGTTTACACATTCTCCCTGTGTCTGTGTGGGTTTCCTCCCACAATTCCAAAGATGTGCAGGCCATGTTAAATTGCACATAGTGTCAATTGCGTGCATTAGCCCATGGGACTGGGTGGGTTACTCTTCAGAGGGTCAGTGTGAACTTGTTGGGCTGAAGGGCCTGTTTCCATACTGTAGGGAATCTAATCTAAATTTGAGCTTGCAAAGAACACACCCATCACATTTATAATAACCAGCCTTACCCAAATGTGCACACAGACCAGGACCGTAAGAAACCACAGAGGCATAGCCCAGACCATCACGGAAGCCAACCTCCACTCCATTTACACTTCCCGTTGCTGCAGAAAGGCTGCCAACATCACCAAAGACCCCTCCCACCCTGGTGATGCTCTCCTACAACCTCTTCCGTCAGGCAGAAGATACAGCAGCTTGAACACATGCACCAACAGATTCTTCCATGCCATTATTAGACTGATGAATGGACTTTTTTAACTTCAAATAATGTTATGATGTGGAGGGTCCAGTGTTGAACAGGGGGTGGACAAGGTCAGAAGTCACACGACACCAGGTTATAGTCCGACAGCTTTATTTGAATTCACAAGCTCTCGGAACACTGCATCTTCGTCAGGTTTGTGCGACTTCTGATCAAATAATGTTGATCTTGCCTTGTGCCCCTCCTGTACAGTGTAGCCCTGTACGCCTCGCTCTGCCTATGCACCCTGTGATCTGTATGTCCTTGTTTGCTGTAATCTGTCTGTACCACTCGCAAAACAAGGCTTTTCACTGTATGTAGGTACATGTGACCACAGTTAAACAAATCAAATCAGATCAAATTAAATGAGGAAAGCGCTTCAATGTGTGCTGTACAATTTGATAATCAGTCACAGGAAAACCTTCATTCCAAACATTTAAAAGTGTTCTCACGTATAGAGGTAGTCGAACAGTAGAAGACACATAGTAAAAGGAGGCTGAATCAGATGGTCTCAAACCACAACTTAAACTGAAATGTTTCCTTTATTCTTATTAATATTGTAACTAAACATCCGACCTACAGAAGTTGAGCAAAAATGATCTATTTCTTATGAAATATTTCTGATACTTATTTGGTGTCTACACATAGTTACCAGGCAAAGCCCTTTGAGTGCAATGTTATATCTCATATAATCACTTTGGTTCAGTTAAAAGGTGAGTCATTCAGTAGGGTTAAGCTTGTCATCAGGTTTTCCAGTTTTTGGTTCCTGAGTGTTTGGAATAAAAGCACAAATCAGTTCATGTGCAGTTGTGTCCAGTTCATTGCTCTATGCTGTTATTCTAGTAAAAACAAATAGTTTGATTGCTTCCCACCACTATTATTTCATTCAGTTCCTTCTGGTACACAGTATATCATTATTTTCTTTTATCAGTAGTAAAGATTTTCTTTTTACTACAGTTGAGTTATTTACACAAAACAATTAAAAGATCCCATTCAAGGCAAAAATCAAGGAAGTTATTGTGTTAGTTTTGTTGCCAAGGCTAGGCAAGAACGTGAAAGAATTTTTTCAAAACAGTTCCTCCTGCCCTCACAGCCAGAGGTTAAAATATAATCAGCAGCTCCCCAGAGAAGTTCAACACTTAACAATGAGTATCCTGCCAACCACCTCAGTGAAATTAGCAGAAATGTTTGAACTTTCACACAGACTGGGGTCAAAGGCCACATTAAGATCACCATGGCCAATTTAAATTTGCCTTTCAGGCCTAACCTGAAACCTTCTACTAATTTATAATTGAGATATTTGCAAATGGCTGACTGCTTGATTAGCTCAGCTGGCTGAGTGGCTGGTATACAATGTAGAGTGATGCTAATAGTGGAGTGTTCAATCCTTATGCCCGTTGAGGTTACCATGGAAGTCCCACCTTTTCAACCTCACCCTGTGCCAGAGGTGAGGTGACCTTCAGCTTAAATCACCATTCAGTCACCTCTCTCTAATGAGAGTGCAGTACAATGGCAACTCTATTTTACTGTCTTATCATGACATAGAAATCGTTTTCTGATCAGTCTGAGGCCCAGAAATAATAAGTGGACTTCTTCTCTCTCTCCCACTATCTAGTGGAGATATTAACTATCTCTCAGCCAAATTGCTTTTGGACGAGACTTAAACAGAAGCTAAGTCTGCCCCCTCCGGTGCTTGTAAAAATCTCTGTGAAACTGTGGGAGAAGAACAGCTTATTTTCCCCCAGTTTCCTGGACAATATTTATCTTTCAAACAACATTACAAATACAGATATTCCAATGAAGATCAACACTGGCTGAACGACCAGTACTTTATCTTCCGAATGGGCATTTTCCAGACTTCTGGACTCAACGTCATTTTATTTTTTAACATCTTCCCCTGTTTTGTTCACTTCCTGTATTTTTTTTCTCTCTCTTATCTCCTAAGCTTTCAGATGTCAGCCATCCAGAATCCTGTGTACAATCCCCACCTCCTCTGGAATTTTTTTTATTCCTTGAGTTGTCCCATTACCACTCTCATTGGACTTGCTTCAATAACCCTTTTGTGGCTTAATCTCTCCTGCCGTCCACCTCCATTACTGTCTCTTTTGTTCTTCGACTATCCCCACTTCTCTTAACTTTCTCTTGTTCAGAATCCTGATTTTCCCCAATTCTGATGAGAAGTCACAAGAACCTTCTGTTTCTCTCCTCTCAGACGTTACCAGACCAGTTGAGCATTTCACAAATTTATTTTCTTTATAAACAAAAGGATAGTAGGATCATGATCATTGTTCTGTTTGTGGGATCTTGCTGCGCCCCAAATGGCCTCTGAAGTTTCCATGTGACAACAGCAGACTTCAAAATTGATTGTAAAGCACTTTGGGACATCCAGAGGCCACAATAGGTGCTACATCACTGCCTCTTCATTCAAAGATGCTTGAAGCAGTTAGCAATTCAGGACTTCCCTAATACACAGAAACTTGGAAATCATCAGACATACTTTGTAAATCAGAGTCTAGATTTGAGTGGTGCTGGAAAAGCACAGCAGGTCAGGCAGCATCCAAGGAGCAGGAAAATCGACATTTTGGGCAAAAGCCCTTCATCAGGAATGGAGTCAGGGAGCCTCCAGAGTGGAGAGATAAATGGGAAGGCGAGTGCCCTGGAGGCTCCCTGCCTCATTCCTGATGAAGGGCTTTTGCCCAAAATGTCGATTTTCCTGCTCCTCGGATGCTGCCTGACCTGCTGTGCTTTTCCAGCACCACTCTAATCTAGACTCTGGTTTCCAGCATCTGCAGTCCTTACTTTTGCCCATACTTTGTAAATCAAACATCTTTAAAAACAGTGTGGTGTAACTAAACCTCAAAAAGCCTGAGAAATAGGATTGTTCAAATACTCAGGAGAAAACATGAAATAGATTTTAACTGAAAGTTTGGATTGACATTAATTAGAAGGCTAAGAGGGTATGTTACACCGATCTGCACCTCAAATCCTACTGGAGAAATATAAAAGTTATATATTTCCCCCTTTTGACCCCTTGTCATTTCCAGGTTAGTTTCATTAATCACCCATTACAGTTTCCTGGAACAATTTAAAAACAATCTTTCTTTGGCAGATTGCTATGAAATTGGCTTCACTTTAAAACAAAAAAAAATCACATCAAAGCTGATGTCGAATTGGAAAGGAAACACAGTGCAGATATGTTGACATGATTTCGAAAGAGACTTATTCAAAACCATAATGCATCGTGTCCATGCAGTGTTTCAAT
The DNA here is from genome assembly GCF_047496795.1 of Chiloscyllium punctatum. Lineage (NCBI taxonomy): Eukaryota > Metazoa > Chordata > Chondrichthyes > Orectolobiformes > Hemiscylliidae > Chiloscyllium > Chiloscyllium punctatum. The sequence continues at coordinate 17,109,743 of NC_092771.1, read as the reverse complement.
CCATAAGGATAAATCATAGGTTACATGACAATGACACTGAACTTGAAAGTGTTCAGTTGAAAAGCACTCCATTTACTTTGATCCTATAAATCAGATGGTCAGGCCTCTTTTAAGAGAAATAAAAGTTGCTGGAGAAATATTAGCCAAGATGCGGACAAAAGGAGAGCACTCAAAGTTGCTCGAGATATTAAGTAATATAGTTATGTAAAGGTACAAACAACCATATCATCAGGAATACATTAAAAAGTCATTTTACAATATGTTTGCAGCTGTCTAGCTGCATATCTTTAAGCTTTCCCCCCACAACTTGACATAATTCTCTCTCTTCCATGTGTCCACTCAGGGAATCTGCATTGTCATAACAGCAGGCTGTCGTCTGGAGCCACGTTGGGGAGATGCCGGTATTGGACTGGGGTCGACAAAGTCAGAAGTCAAGTGACACCAGGTAATAGTCCAACAGGTTTATTTGAAATCATAAGCTTTCAGAGTGCTGCCCCTTATCAGGTTTACAAATAAACCTGTTGGACTATAACCTGCTGTCACGTGACTTCTGACTTTGCAGCCTGCAGCTATATGGATAGTGATAGTTCCAGCTTTCTTTCCATCCCATGTCTGATCAGGACCTTCTCCTCATCTTAGCTCCCTGTCATTGGAACTCATCAGAAAGATTTGCCAACTGATAGTCAACATACTTTGCCATTGAGCCCTGCATTGGGAACACAAACTCCACCTTCTGGGTCTGAGGTAAGGACAATACCCACTGTGTCAGAAAGCCTCCCTGGCTCCTCTGTTAAGACCCTCCTGGAATACCTTCCCCAGGTCTCCATTGTGGCAGCCTGTGCAGATCCTTGCTGTCCAGGAAGAACGTCAGAACATTCTACCATAGCGACGCAAATTGGTGTTGTAAAAAGTGCCAAGGGGTAATGATCAGGTCACTGCAAATGCGCCTTTTACGCAAAGTGAAGTGATTTTCAGACTTTCCACGTCCGTTGAATGAGTGAGGAGATGAATTCTGATTTTTAAAACTGAGGAGGACAGGGAGGGGGAAGAACAAATTGACCAACTGAGAAGTATCAGCAAAAGAAGATTTGAACCAATAATATCCAGAACTGAGATCTACTTCTGATCTTTCACTTGATTTTCTCCTCACTGTAACATACCTTCCCACATTTATTTTTCTCTTGGTCAATTTTTCACCAGTTCTATTATGGTTGCAATTCTGGTGAAGGGCTCCACATCCAAAACATCACAAACATTAATCCCTCTCCACAGATTTTGGATGATCCTCTGAGCACGTAAAGCAATTTGGGATTATTATTTTCATATTTCCATTACATTATAAACATTGTTTACCCCTTCCTTTGACAATTCCTGGGAACTGTCTTGATGAACACATGATGAAAAGCTTCAACAAACGTGTGTCTTTTCACAGCAACACTCAATTTCTTCTGTTTTTGGTTCTTATTTTGATTCAGACCACGAATAAAAGAAGGGAGATCTGTAATAATGATGCAAAATGCTTGGAATGCAGAATAAGTCCAAATCATCCTCTTCTAGCATGCCCAGGGTTCTTTGACACTCTCAATATTGTCCCTGCCGTTTCACAGATGTTGACTGACTTAAAGTCAAAGAGACATACAGCATAGAAACAGACCCTACGGTCCAAATCATCCATGCTGACCAGATATCCTGAATCAATCTAGTCCCACTTGCCAGCTATGGTCTGTATCCCTCCAAACCGTTCCTATTCATATACCCATCCAGATGTCTTTTAAATGTTGTAATTGTACCAGCCTCCATCACTTTTCAATGTGGAGCAAGTGGTGGGCGCTGGTACAATGATAATATTTAAAAGGAATAGGAATATGAATAGGAAGGGTTTTGAGGAACATGGGCTAAGTGCATGGGACTAGACTAATTCAGGAGATCTGGTTGGCATGGATGAGTTGGACCGAGCGTCTGTCTCCATGCTGTGCAGCTCCATGACTCTAAGTCAGTCAGCAGTTGTGAAAAGATAGGGACAATAATGACAGTGGAGACGGATCCTGGACCACAGGAAGAGAAGGACATTGGACCCTTTAGACTGTTCTCAAATAGATGGGAGACACAAGCAGGGTTAATCTTTTCCTTAGAAATGACTAACTTGCTTTTTCTATAATCCAAGGGCATCAAAGCAAGCTCCTGCAATGGACAGAGTACCAAGACTGAAAAGTAGGGCCACATACCAGGCAAAATGAGCCTGTACTCCCTCATGTTTTAGAATGAGAGATGATCTTATTGAGAGGTTAAAAAAAAAGTCTGCAAAAGTTTTAGAGTGCAGATATGGAGAGACTGTCTCCTTGTGCTGGAGACTTTAGAACCAGGAGTGGTCATTTAAGGGGGAGACGGATTTTTAATTAGGAACGGGTTGAATGGATATGGAAGGTGGGCAGGAAAGTGGAATTGAGGTCGAGATGACATTAGCCATGATTGTATTGAATAGAGACTCCCAAGGAGCTGAACTGCCTGTTCCTGCTCCTAGTTGTTATGTTGTTATGATCACAAAAAGGGAGGCAATGGCCAAGAAACTCAGCTAATGTTCTCGGGGACCTGGGTTCAAATCCCACCATGGCAGATGGAGGAATTTGAATTCAATTAAGAACCTAGAATTAAAGGGTCTGATGATCATGGAACCATTGTCGGTAAAACCCATCTGGTTCATTAATATCTTTTAGGGAAGGAAATTGCCATCCTTATATGGTCTGGTCTACATGTGACTCCAGACCCACAGCAATGTGGTTGACTCTTAACTCCCCTCAGGGCAATTAGGGATGGGCAATGCATGCTGGCCTAGTCAGTGATGCACTCATCCTGTGACTGAATTTTAAAAAAAAACGATACAGGGTAGCCATTGAGGAATGAGATGAGGAAAAGTTTCTTCATACAGATGGTTATGAATCTTTGGAACAATCTACTCTGAAGAACTCAGGATGTTCAGTCGTTGAGTGTAGTCAAAATTGACCTTGACAGATTTTTAGAAACTAAGAAAATAAAGAGATAGGGAGAGAAAGTGGAATTGATGTAGAAGTTCTGTCATGATCGCACTGAATAGTGGAATAGTAGGCCACTGCTAAAAGTGTGACTGCAGTGATTCTTTTGCTAATAAGTCAAGCTCACTTCATACAAGTGTTGCGAATTATAATAGAACATTTCTCAGATGCCCACACAACCTCACTGGAAATAATCTGGTGCCTAGTCCATGTTAAGGATTGTTCGCAGTTGTTGGCTCAATATCCTGTAGCTTCACGGGCAGATTCTTTGGTTATGACTGAAGTCCTGTTAACTCCCGGTGATGGCTACCAAACATCACAGCTGCTGCACGATCAAGTTCCACACGCACCAGATGTTTGCTCAGGATATACAGTGTCGTGTTTTGAAATTGAAACCTTGTAGATCACGACCTGTTAAAAAATGAAGGGATGAAATTTCAGAAGGAATCTCAGATTTGACTGGCCAGCAGTCAGCTCGAATTAAATTCACGGTCAAGACTGCATAAAAATGCAAGAATCCTTTCCAGATTGGCTCTTTCAATCTCAGAAACTTAATATTTCAAACCTAAATGCTGGATTAAAAAGACCAATGCAGTTTTAGACAGTCAGTTCTGCTGTAAGGCAGTAATTCTGTTCTCATGCAACCCCATGTTATTAGAAAATCACATAAACAGCAGCACCATTAAACTAACATGGGGCTGGAATTGCATTATAACCAATACATGCTTTAAAAGTTCATACCACAGAAACAGTGTTTCCAATTCATCAATTGTGTTGTAGCGAATTCATGTTAATGAAATGTGCGTTATAGCAGAACAAGCTAAACTATCACCAATGCATCGATGGGTTTAACCCATGGATAGCTGAGGTATAACCGAGGTTCTATCACAATTGCTGCTTAGTCAATCTTAAAGAGACAGTGGCAGCTGCAGGACAAATGAACTCAAAACCATTTGGCAAATTGGCTGGAGTTCCCCTTTTCAGTTTATTACATAGTTTTCTCCCAAACCCACAACCTTTATCACTTCAAATAGCAAGGTGGCTCAGTGGTAAGCACTGCTACCTTATAGTACCAGGGTCCTGGGTTCAATTCCAGTTTCAGGCGACTGTCTGCGTGGAGTTTGCACATTCTCCCTGTGTCTGTGTTGGTTTCGGGTGCTCTGGTTTCCTTCCACAGTCAAAAGGTATGCAGGTTAAGTGGATTGACCGTGGGAAGCATAGAGTTAAGAGAAGGGCTCTCGGTGGGGCTCCTCTTTGAAGGGCCAGCGTGGACTTGATGGGCTGAATGGCCTGCTTCTGTACTGTAGGGATCCTCTGAATTTATTCTAAGTGCCATTATATGGAGGGAGTGGGGTGGGCAAAGTTAAAAATCACACAATACCAGGTTATAGTCCAACAGGTTTATTTGGAAGAAAAACTTTCAGAGCGCTGATCCTTCATCAGGTAACTTGCGTCTTACGATCATGCTCCACTAGCTACCTGATGAAGGAACAGTGCTCTGAAAGCTAGTACTTCCAAATAAACCTGTTTGACTATAACCTGGTGTTGGGTGATTTTTAACTTTACTCTAAATGCAACCGATGTATGGAAGCTTCCCTCTAAGTCAAACCTCGTTCCAGATTTGGAAAAATATCCTCATTGAGGAAAACTCTGGAATGGTCTACATGCCTTGGACACCTGGACAACAGTGATTCAAGGAGGTGACTCACCATGACGGCAATTTTAAATGTGCAGACAAAGTTAGCTTGCACATTCTGTGAATGAATTAATCAGACAAAGAAGTCTCCTGTAGGTATAGCAGGGAATAGGGAAAGCAAATGGAATGTTAGCGTTTATTGCTGAAGGAACAGAGTATGAAAGTAGGCTAGTATATTGTTAGAAGGCATTACTGAAATCTGACCTGGAGTATTATGTTCAATTTTGGCCCCCTTACTTCAGGATGGATATAGTTGGATTGGTATGTTTCTGAGATTAGATTCTCTACAGCATAGAAACAGGCCCTTCAGCCCAACAAGTCCACACCGACCCTTCGAAGAGAAACCCACCCAGACCCATTCCCCTACCCTATATTTACCCCTGACTTGGCAATTTAGCATGGCCCATTCACCTAAGCAGCACACCTTTTGGACTGAGAGAGGAGACCGGAACACCCAGAGGAAACCCACACAGATTCAGGGAGAATGTGCAAATCCCCACAGACAGTCGCCCGAGGCTGGAATCAAATCCGGATCCCTGGCACTGTGAGACAGCAGTGCTAACCACTGAGCCAGCGTGTCGCTCCATAGATGGGAGACTGTTCATAGGACATCCGCTAGATCGATTCCAGAAATTAGGGGTTTGTCTTATGAACAGAGAGTGAGCAGTTTAGGCCTACACTCTGGAGTTTAAAGAACGAGAGAAGATCTAATTAAGGTTTAGAAGCTACAAAAAGGGACTGACAAAGTAGATATAGACGGGTTATGCCATGTTGGAGTTCAGCTAATTAGATGAGTTAGTACATCTGTATAAATACATTCCCCCACAAGGTTCACACATGAATAATGCCCATTTAAATGATGGTCTCCTGGATAAATAACTGAGACAAAAGTAAGCTGTCCCTGCACGGGATCATTACAGAATATAACTGGTTGATATATAGTTTTAAAGATTTATGATCCATACAAGACGAGTAGACACTGGGGATTTAAAGGCCAATGTGCTCGCTTAGAGATTCATGCAACTTTCCAATGATCCCAATATGAGGGATTTGGGTGCAGATAGGATGGCTCAGTGGTGAGCACTGCTACCTCACAGTACAGGGACCCGGGTTCGATTCCAGCCTCGAGTGACTATCTGTGTGGAGTTTGCATGTTCCCTCCATGTCTGTGTGGATCCCCTCTGGTTTTCTCTCACAGTCCAAAGATGGGCAGGTTAAGTGGATTGGCCATGGTTAACTTGCCCTGTATTGTTCACCAATGATCTAGGTGAGTCACCCATGGTTAATATTGGGGATAGGGTGGGATGCTCTTCAGAGGGTCAGTGCAAACTTAATGGGTCAAATGGCCTCTCTCTGCACTGTAGGGATTCTATGGCTCCATCACCAGTTACACTGAAAATAGCTGTACTTACCTTGCAGCCAAGGGGTAAGGAGGTAGGATCCTACAATCCAAACAGAATACGCCAGAACCTAATGATTTGGAACGTGTCTGCATCACTTTCAGAAACGTGAGCATAAAACTAAAGGCTCCTCAGTCCTGCAAAGTTGGAAGTGCTGTCTTTCAGATGAGACATTGAAGTGAAGCCTCATCTGTAGTGTCAGCCGAACGTTAAGGATTCCATGCCATTATTCGAAGAAACAAACGGAGGTTTGCCCTGGAGTCCTGGCCAATATTTATTCCTTAACTAATAACTTAAAAAAAAGCCATTTCTCTCAGTGCTGTTGTTGCTGAGTGAAAATTGGCAGCTGCATTGGCTACATTATAACAGCTTTGCAGTACATTAATGGAGCATTACGCAGTGCTAAGGGATGTCCTGAGGTAATAAATAAGGGCTGCACTAAATACAAACCCATGAAGACACCAAATAGCCATTTCATACAGAGGTCCCCTATGTGGCAGATCCTGCCTCTCACAAATTAAGTCTCTTCAACCATCAGGGTGGCACGGTGGCACAGTGGTTAGCACTGCTGCCTCACAGCACCAGAGACCCGTGTTCAATTCCCACCTCAGGCGACTGTCTGTGTGGAGTTTGCACATTCTCCCCGTGTCTGCGTGGGTTTGCTCCGGTTTCCTCAAACAATCCAAAAATGTGCAGGTTAGGTGAATTGGCCATGCTAAATTGCCCATAGTGTTAGGTGAAGGGGTAAATGTAGGGGAATGGATCTGGGTGGGTTGCGCCTCGGCAGGTCGGTGTGGACTTGTTGGGCCGAAGGGCCTGTTTCCACACTGTAAGTAATCTAATCTACTCAGGAAAAAGCGCCCCCAGTGGATTAGCTGTACGTCCATCACCTTGGACTGACGCCAACAATCCTCCCTGCCATCATCATAGGCCACCAATCACCATCAAAGCCAATTCCTCCTCATTCAATCCCAGCTTTCCTTTCAGTTTGTTTAAAGAACATGCTAATTTTATGCCAAAATTGAGAGGCTGTTCTGCGTCTTCGCCTGAGCCAATTCGGATGTCTGGTTTGATTTGATTTGTTGCAGTCACGCGTACCTAACTACAGTGAAAAGCTTTGCTTGCGAACAATACAGATCATAGGGTGCTTAGTCAAGATTAAGGCGTACAGGTTACACTGCACAGGAGGTAGACAAAGCACCATCAACACCAACAAGATCAAGGAGACACTGAACCTCCTTTCAATCACACCATAACAAGCCAAGTAGACTCTCACTCAGTCAGTCTGGTTCTGCTCAAAGGCACCACTGCTTGTTGTCTCCGGTAATTTTTGGTAAACCTCTCTGCTATCCATTACAGTAAATAAGCTGATCTCCTGCACAATATCTCCATCACCTTCTACAATTGAGAAAACATTGTACAGCTTGCACTCACGCACCCACACAGAGGCTTCAAACCTGGAGACAAATAATGATGCCCAGGTCCGTTTCTGTGAAACCTTGTGGTTGAGTGGACATGTAACTTTTGCCAGGAGACAACTAGGTTAATAAAAACTGGAGGAGGGGCAGGTGCCAAATGCAGGGCCCCTCAAAGGTTGCATTAAGAGTACTGTGTGGCCTAACCAAGTTCCTGAGCAATTTGTGGTGAGGCAAAAACAGAAGATGTCAAAATTGCTGCTAAAATTGGGGTGGCACAGTGGTCCAGAGGTTAGCACCGATGCCTCACAGTGCCAGAGGACCTGGGTTCGATTCCTGCCTCAGGCGACTGTCTACGTGAAGTTTGCACATTCTCCCTGTATCTGCGTGGGTTTCCTCCAGGTGCTCCGGTTTCCTCCCACAGTCCAAAGATGTGCATGTCAGTGAATTGGTCATGCTAAATTGCCCATAGTCATAGGTGCATTAGAAGAGAGTAGGTGAATGGGTCTGGGTGGTTTAATCTTCGGAGGGTCGGTGTGGACTTGTTGGGCCAAAGGGCCTGTTTCCACACTGTATTGAGTCTAATCAAAACAAAGATGCAGTTTTTAACTTTTGTTTGCCTGAGGTTCAGATTTCACTGTAGCCTTTCAAACTCAATATTAAACTGAAGTCTCATCTTCCCTCTCAGGTGGATATGAAAGACCCCATGGCTCTAGTCTGGAGAGGAGCAAAGTGAAATTATTTTTCTTCACTTGTAGGACATGAGCATCACAGGTTGGGCCAGTATTTATTGCCCGTCCCTAGTTGTCCTTGAGAAGGTGGTGGTGAGCTGCCTTCTTGAACTGCCTGCAGTCCATTTGGCGTAGGGACGCCAACTGTGCCATTAGGGAGGGTGTTCTTGGAGTTTGACCCGGTGACACTGAACGTACAGCAGTAATATTTCCAAATTAGGGATGATGACCGGCTTGGAGGGGAACTTGCAGGTGGTGATGTTCCCATGTAGTTCTAGATGGTCATGGTCGTGGGTTTGGGGGGTTGCGGGGGTGGGGGGGAGGTGGATTTCTACAGTGCATCTTCTAAATGGTGCACACTGTTGCCACTGAGTATCAGGGGTGGATATTTATGGATGCGGTGCCAGTTAAGCAGGCCAAAACCATGTCAAACTTCTTAAGTGTTATTTGGAGCTGGCCTCATCCTGACATGTTGATGTTGTCTTGTTGCCTTGGAGATGATGGATAGGCTTTGAGGACCCAAGAGTTACCTGCTGCATCATCCCAAGCCTCTGAGTTGCTCTTCTACCCACAGTGTTTACATAACTGGTACGCTGCAGTTTCTGGTCAATGGTAAACCGCCAATAAAATGTTGACAGCGGGGGGTTCAGTGATGGTGATACCACTGAATGTAAAAGGGGTGAGGGTTAGATTCTGGTTTTGGAGGTTATCATTGCGTAGTATTTGGGTGGCAGCAATGTTTCTTGCCCATTATCATTGTCGACACTAAGCATCTAAAAGCAGGGTACCTCTTTGTTATGTTTGCTGGAGTCTTGCTGTGTGAAAGTTAGAGTCGCCAACATGACCCCACTAATTACACTTCAAACACACCATGTATTTATTTTACTAATTTTGTTTTCCACAGGATGTGCAACAGGATCAACAGGATCTGGGAAGGCCAATGCTTGTTGCCCATCCTTAAACTGGCCTTGACCTTGAGGTGATTACTGGGGCAATTCAGAGGGCAGTTAAAGAACCAACTTCATTCTTGTGGGTCTGAGTGAGACGTAGACCAGTCCAGGTTAGGATGGCAGCTTTTCTGCGTGCCACAGTGGCAAGGACTTGGGTTCGATTCCAGCCTCTGGCAACTGTCTGTGTGGAGTTTGCACATTCTCCCCTGTGTCTGTGCGGGTTTCCTCCGAGTGCTCCGGCTTCCTCCCCCAGTCCAAAGATGTGCAGGTTAGGGTGGGCTGGCCATGCTGAATTGTCCTATAGTAAACTGGGAGGTGCAGGCTAAGGAAATGCAGGGATCAGGTGGAGGGATGGGTATGGGGCTGGGATGCTTTGCGAAGAGATGGTGTGGACTCAATGGGCCAAATGGCCTGTTTCCACACTGTAGGAATTCTATGATTCTCTCTGTAGGACCACACGACCTTTAAACAATGATTGATGGTACTCCACAGTCGCCATTATTGAGATTAGGATTCCAGATGTATGCATTAATTTTAAATCCCACCAGCTGTGGTGTGCCTAGAATCCATGCCTCCAGAGGATTACATAAAAGAAAACTGCAGATACTGGAGTTCTGAAACAAAAAACGAAATTGCGGGAGAAACTCAGCAGGTCTGGCAGCATCAGTGGGAGGAAAGCACAGTTAATGTTTCGAGTGCGCTGACTCTTCATCGGCATGGCAAAGGATTAGCTTTGCCTTCAAACATTAGCCTAGTAAGAAAACCATTACACCTCAATCTCCTCAAGTCAGCAATAACTGGACCAGGACATCTTGAGATTATGAAAGGTGCTATGCAAATGCAAGTCTTAAAATAAAATGTGCACCAGGGTCACCATCAGAATGCCTCACTCCATCTGTTCACTCTTACCACACAGGCCGTCAACCTTACAGGGATCGAGAGAGCTAGGGAGTGAGTGAGTAAGAGTCAGTGAGTGAGAGTGAGAAGGTGAGAGACAGAGTGAGAGAGAGAGTGAGAAAGAGAGAGAGAGTGAGAGTGTGAGAGAGAGAGAGGAGGACCTAGCTTGATGGAAGAACGTCAACATCCATACCTTAGCACGGACAGGAAAGCACAGCAACATAACCGGGAACCCCGGCAGCCACAGCTGATGGAGAACATGAGTAGAATATAAGGAATAGGATGAGAGAAGGTGTCAACAGAGCAGGGTGTTACCCATCTTGACAGCCTCGGGTGTAACCTGTACCCGCACTCACTGCCACAGGGGTCAGATTGGCCTTCTGGAGGATGAACCCACGGAAAGCAACAGGCCCGGATGTAGCCCTTGACTGTGCACTCAGATCCTGTGCAGACCAGCTGGTGAGAGTATTTTCAGAGATCTTTAACCTCCCACTATTACAATGTGAGGTTCCCACCTGCTTCAAGAAGACCACCATCATCCCAGTGCCAAAGAAAAATCAGGCAATGTGCCTTAATGCCTACCATCTGGTGGCTCTGACCTCCGTTATTATGAAGTGTTTTGAGAGGTTAGTCATGGCACCCATCAACTCCAGCCTCCCAGATCCCCTACAATTCACTTACCGTTACAACAGGTCCACAGCAGATGCCATCTCCCTGGCCCTACACTCATCCCTGGAACATCTGGATAGCAAGGACATCTGCTTCAGAGTCCTATTTATTGACTTTAGCTCCGCCTTCAACACTATAATTCCAACAAAACTCATCTCCAAACTCCGAGATCTATGACTCTGCTCCTCCCTCTACAACTAGATCCTCGACTTCCTGACCCACAGACCACATATTAGTAAGGATAGGCAACAACACCTCCTCCGTAGTTCTCAACACTGGTATCTGCAAGGCTGCATACTCAGCCCTTTACTAGACTCCTTATACATTCACAACTATGTGGACAAATTCAGCTCTCACTTCATTTACAAGTTTACTGATGACACCACCATCATGAGTTGGATCTCAAACAACAATGAGACAGAGTACAGGAAGGAGATGGACAGCTCAGTGACATGGTGTAAACACAAGAATCTCTCCCTCAATTTTGGCAAAATGAAGGAGCTGGTCATCGACATCAGGAAGCAGAGTGGAGGACATGCCCCTGTCTGTGTCAACGGTGCTGAGATTGAGGTGGTCGAGAGCATCAACTTCCTGGGAGTAATTATCACCACAACAATCTGTCCTGGTCCATCCACATTAATGCTATTGTCAAGGAAACACAGCAATGCATCTCCTTCCTCAGGAGGCTAAGAAAATTAGGCATGTCCACAATCCCAATTTTTAAGGGTGCACCATAGACACTATCCTATTCAGATGCATCGCAGCTTGGTATGACAAGAAACTACACAGAGTTATGAACGCACGCCCAGTCCATCATGCAAGCCAGCCTTCCATCCACTGATTCTGTCTGTACAGCCAACTGACTTGTGAAAGCAGTCAACATCATCAAAGACCCCTCCCACCTCAGTTATACTCTCTTCCACCCTCTTCCATCGGGCAGAAGATTTAAGAACAGATTTAAGAACAGCTTCTTCCCTGATGTTATCAGACTTCTGAACGGATTACTTATTGATTAAAGGTGATCTTTCTCTGTACCTTCTCTGTAGCTGTAACACTATATTCTACATTCGGTTCGATTACCCTGATGCACATAGGTAAGTTATGATTTGTCTGGTTAACATGCCAAACAATGCTTTTCACTATATCTCGGTGAATGACAATAATCAATCTAATCAAATCAATCTAGAGAGTAGGCCATTTGGCTCCTCCAGCCTGCTCCACTACTAATTTGGATCATGGCTGATGCAACATTCCTCACATCCACTTTCCCATAACCCTTGATTTCAAGAATCTATCTATTTCAATATACACAAGGACTCTGCCCCCACAGCCCCTTTCTGAGGCAAGGACTCTCAAAATGAAAGAGAAGAAATTCCTCCTCATATCAGCCTTAAAAGCTGGACAATGGAATTGTTGCTTTTCATACAAGTTTGCAAAGGCAAGTAGCAGGACAAAGACAGAGAGGTGCACTCATCAGCAAGCCGTTGTCAATTATACAATCGTCAGTGACCACCTCCCACTGTAAGATCGAGACTGGACAAGGCAGGGAGATAACGGAGTTCCTTCCCCTTCTATTCATGGTCAATAACAGTCACATTTAACACTTGCTCCTCTCTCCCCCTCCCACCAAGGGATATTGGAGACTTGGGACAATGAGTGACCACATGATGGCGCCCATGTCCATATGTACACATCTCTTGGCATACCACTGCACTCAACAGAGACTGTGAACGAGTTGCGTGGTAGCATATTGTGGCACGACAAGGTAACCTTCCAACAAATGTTTGCGTATTTCAAACAGGAATTTTAATGATACTAGTTCGAAGGGAATGTGAAACCTAGCACTTAAACTACATATGTTGATATGCGAAAAAAAACAGTAGGTGTTTCTCTAAGAGCTGCTTATAGTTTCTTTAATACACCCTTGCTTATCATCTCGTGAGCAACAACTGATACTTAGAGAGCACCTTCAAACATAGAAGAGACCCCTCCCCAAACCAAACTTCGCCGAAAGAGAAAAACAGCTGCTCAGTTATTGGGCAAAGGTTGAATGAGCTAACATTGGGTGCGTTGGAAAGAAATATTTGTATTACCTTAGTTTAGATTTCCTACAATGTGGAAACAGGTCCTTCAGCCCAACCAGTCCACACCGACCCACTGAAGATTAACCCACCCAGACCCATTTTCCTCTGACTAATGCAACTAACATGATGAAGGATTCCTCACCCACCAGACATCTCAAAGCACTTTTCAGCCAATGAAATGTACTCCAGGAAACACCAAGAGCCATTAGTGCATAGCGAGCTCCCGTAAACAACAATGTGATAATCTGCCAGTTGAGGAATAAATGTTGGCAAGGACATAGGGGATAACTCGCCCTATTCTACCTCAAAACAGCCACAGAATCTCTGACCGAAGCATCTGTTTAACATCCCAACTGTAAGACAGCCAGCACGCTCACCCTGAAGCATGGGAGAGTCAATCATGTTTTATTTAACAAAACTTTGTGAGCGAGGGGAGAAAGGGGCTCTCACTGCAGTTACAGTTGAAAAAGTTTTGAGGTGACTCCCGAATGTGGGGAGGGAAGCAAACTGAGCGGCTGTAGCTGACATTGGTTAGGCCACTTTTGGAATGTTGTGTGCAATTCTGGTCTTCCTGCTATGGGAAGGATGTTGTAAAACTTGAAAAGGGTTCGGGAAAGATTTACAAGGATGTTGCCAGGGTTGGAGGGTTTGAGCTATAGGGAGAGGATGAATAGGCTGGGACTGTCTTCCCTGGAGCGTCGGAGGCTGAGGGGTGACCTTATAGAGGTTTACACAATCATGAGGGGTATCGATGGGGTGAATAGGCAAGGTCTTTTCTTTGGGTTGGAGGAGTCCAGAACTAGAGGGCATTGGTGTAAGGTGAGAGGAGAAAAATTTAAAAGGAGCCTAAAATGGTGTGCGTATGGAATGCATACCAGAGGAAGTGGTGGAGGCTGGTACAATTACAGCATTTAAAAGGCATCTGGATGGGCATATGAATAGGAAGGGTTGAGACAGACATGGCCCAAGTGCTGGCAAATGGTACCAGATTAATTTAGGATATCTGGTTGGCATGGATGAGTTAGACCGAAGGGTCTGTTTCCATGCTGTACAACTCTATGACATTACTGACAGGAGGTCAAGAGCTTAAGTTCAAGGCAGCTAACAACTTGGGGTCAAGCTGCATAATAGAGGGAACAGGAAGCCTAGGCTGGAAGCTCAGATGGCAAGGACCAATGTCTGAGAAAGGCAATAAGGACAGACTTGGCAAAGTATTGGAAAGACATCCAAACATGGATGAGGACTTTGAATTCTCTCTGTTGTGAGACAATGGGAGGAGGGGTGGTCAATAAAGATACCAGGGAATGGATCGAGTGCTTCTTTCTATCTGTCCATGGCGTCCCAATGCACTTGCTGTCCTTATCCTTTCCCAGGTGGGAGGGGTTATGGCTTTCAAATGGACTGTGAACATTCAGAGCTTTGAGGCAAATGGAACTGTGCATAGACTGGAATTATATGCTGGTGACAACTCCAAAATCACAGAAAAAAAGACTCAAAGTACTTACTGTGTTATTTTACAATTTGTCGTGGCTACGTATCGCCCTGTGTAGTGGATATTGCATCTGATAACATTGTTTGTGAAATCCGATTCTTGTATAAGATAGTTGGGGTTCACTTGAAGCTACAACACAAAAATACAAATAAGGGACGTAAATGTGTAATTTGCTGACAGTTCAGAATTGCATGCAGCAGCTAAAATAGGGTTGTACCTTCAGTATGAATTTCCCAGGCTGGACGTCTGTGATATCAATCCATTGGCAATCTATATCCGCATTGTAGGTATCATAACAACCAGGACTCAGACCCTGAATGAAAAATAAATGTCGTGTTTATAATTGTCACTGAATGGTGTACTTTACCAAAGCAATTGATGGAGTCTCAAAATATGGCCAAAGAAATTACTCAGTGCATCTTTCTTGTGCAGGCTCTCTCAGAATCACTATCCAACTATCCCAAGTCCACTACTCCTTCCCCATAGTCCTGTGATATTTCTCTCACTCTCTTTTTCCATGTATACATCCAATTATCTTTCAAAAGGTGCACTTCAATTTATTTCTGCTCCCTTTTCAAACCTGACAATCCGATTCAAATGATGTTGCATGAAAAAAAAGTATCCTTCTCTTCCCCCCTCCAATTATGGTGAACATATTTCCTCTGGGTATCCTGCCACCATTTCGCCTCATACTTTAAAAGATATTGCCTGATTGACTTGTTCAGATACGTTACTGCTGGAGCAGGTCAGACTTGAACTAAGGCCACTGGGCTCAGAGGTAGAGACACTACCACACCTCCACAGGAGCCCTCACTCACGCACTGACTAAACAAACAAACGCCTATAATTTTGAATGCCTGCGTAATGAGAACGATCAACAGACCATGCATCACGATAGGGGCTATGGCTTCATTACCAGTGCTTCCCTGCGGGGCAAGTTGTCAGTTTTGACCCAGGCTGTGACAGTAAGGTGATGAACAGATGTTTACGCCACAGGGGGAGAAAGAACGTGAAGCGAAAATGACAACCCGATACTCAGGTGTCTCACGCAACAGTGAGTGCTCAGTCAAGGAGCAGCAAGAGATTTGAGTGCAGCTTGCCTGCTCTCAGCGTATCCCTGTGGGGAAACGGAATATGATTCTGAGATTGGGGAAGAAAAAACCGGTCCATTCAGTAAGAGAGAGGGGCTGAACTGTGTGAAGCAGTGGATAATAACTTCGGATAATTCCACCTGAAGCATAGGTTCGAGCCTTCACAGAATGAGAATGAGACCGAGGCTTAAGCTTGCCAAAATAGCTTGCAAAAGATTAGAATTAGAATTGTTCTCCAGTAAAAAAAAATTACTTCTGGGTTTATGGCTCAGAGTAACTCAGCCTAGAAACAGGCCCTTCGGCCCAACTGATCCATGCTGAACATGGTGCCCACTCAGCCAGTTCCAAATGCCCGCATTTGGTCCATATCCCTCAAAACCCTTCCCATCCATTTCCCTATCCAAATGTTTTTTTTAAATGTCATTGTACCTGCCTTGAGCACTTTCTCTGGCAGCCCATTCCATATACGAACCACTCTGTGTGTGAAGAAGTTGCCCCTCAGGTCCTTCTTAAATCTTTCCCCCTCACCCTAAACCTATGTCCACTTAGAACTTCGAATATAGAACAGCATGGCACAGTACAGCCCTTCAGCCCTCAATATTGTGCCAGCCTTTTGTCCTACTCTAAGACCAAACCAACCTACATACCCTTCATTTTACTATCATCCATGTGCCTATCCAAGAGTTGCTTACATGTCCCAAATGTATCTGACTGTAAAACATATCACTGCTAGCAGTGTATTCCACGCGTCCACCTCTCTGTGTAAAGAACCTACCTCTAACATCACTCATACCTTCCTCCAATCACCTTAAAATTGTGCCCCTTCGTGATAGTCATTTCCACCCTGAGAAAAAGTCTCTGACTATCCACTCCAAAAAGCCTCTCATCATCTTGTACACCTCTATCAAGTCACCTCTCAAGCTTCTTCACTCCAAAACACAATATTCCAACTGTGGTCTAACCAGGGCTTTGTAGAGCTGCAGCATAACCTTATAGTTCTTAAGCTCAATCCCCCTTCTAATGAAAGCCAACACACCATATGCCTTCTTAACAATCCTATCAACTTGGGTGCAAAGATCCCACTGTTCACCTACACTGCCAAGAATCCGGCCTTTAACTCTGTAATCTGCATTTCAATTTGACCTTCCAAAATGTAGTTACAGAGTGGAAGTCGTTTTTCAATTTCTGTATTAACAAAGTCAAAGAGCTGAAATGCCTGACAATGAAGTCCAACTCAGAGAAAACACATTGCTGAATCTAACAAAAACTTGAACACAAAGATCAAGTTGCCACTCCAAGGCCGGACTGAGGAACAGCTGCACTGTTGGAGGTACACACCATTCATGTTTAAGTGTGTTTTACATGGCAAGATAAGACTTTATTATTGCAAAGAATCTCTCTGGTCCTGGAAGTTTACTTTTCCAAATGTAGAGCCAGTGAGCTGTTGGCTAAAAGAATGTACCCAGCAAAGAAAAGGAAACAAAATGGTGCAGAAGACTTTACAATCTGCAGTTGTTAAAGTTAATGTTGAATCCAGAAGGAAGTGTCAAAGTGGAAGACAAAGTGTAGATGCTGGAGCTTCCGTGGAGTCCCAATGCATCTATCAAAGGGAATTGAGAGACTGCAGTGTTCTGTGTTTTACAAAGACATGGCCCACTCCTGCTTCACCTGACTGTACCTTACAGCCTGAGGGTTTCTCAATCCACCAAGATGGATCGCACAGCGTTCTTGGGCAAGGCAAAGGACAGCAGGATCTATCTCCTAATCTCTTGGTGCTCAAACATGATGACCCTGATGAGTCACTGTCCCCAGATCTAGAATATCTAACAGTGAAGTCCCATCCCAACTACCTGCCATGGGACTCTACCTCTGCTATCCTGGCAGCAGGTTATGCAAAAGTGAAGAGGCACTTGATGAGGTATACACTGCTACAAATAGCCTTGAAACAGAATACCTGAGGCCTTGTTCATTGGAGACGGTGACTTCAACCGGGCCAATCTCAAGAGTGTGCTACCAAGGTACCATCAACATGTCTCCTGTCCCACCAGAGGTTCAAACACCCTGGACCATTGCTACACAACCATCAAAGACACCTACTGCTCCATTCTCCACCCGTGTTTTGGTAAATCAGCACATATGATTCTGATCCTTCTTCCACCTTACAAACAGAAACCAAAGTGTGAGTATCTGGTGCAGTGCTGGTCTGAGGTAATGGATGAGCTCCTACATGACCATTTGGAGTTGATGGACTGGTCCATACTCAAAAACACAGCGGTCAACCTAAATGAGCATGCCACCACCGTCATAGACTTCAATTGCAAGTGTGTAGAGGACTGTGTGCCAAAGAAGTCCATCCAAGTGTTCCCCAACTGGAAGCTACAGATGAAAAGAAAGATCTAATGAAGTCCAGGTCTGGGGCATTCAAGTCAGGTGACCCTGACCTATACAGGAAATCTAGATACGATCATCACAAAGCCATCGGGGACAGCAAGAGACAATACCAGACTAACCACATGAACAAATGTCATCAGTGACAAGGCTTTCAAGATTTAATGAGGGGGACAAAGTGATGGAAAGATGAAGCAGAATTACTTGAAATTTAGTATGCAGGTGCTTCTAGAACGAAAACTAATGTAGGTCAGTGATTACAGGATGATTCTTCCATGGAGTGTGCATCAAAAACTGTCAAATGCTGGAGTCCAAAGTTGACAGGCAGGAGCCTGGAAGAACACCACAAGCTAGGCAGCATCAGGAGGTGGAGAAGTTGCTGGGTGCAGAATTTTGGATGAGTGCGCACTTACAAAGGATGACAAGCAGAAGTCTGGACTGCCAAGCACTGGAATGGTCAGGTCTAGAGGTAACAAGGGTGTGGGTAAAGGATTCAACAACTGAGCTGAGCTCCGGGTGTTGTGACAGTGGGGGTTGTGGGTGGTCTCAGTGATGGAGATGGAGTTGAGAGCTTGGATTGAGGTCAAACAGTATATCAAGGTTGTGAAGTCTGAAATATACCTGATACGTTACCCAAGACTGATCCCAGGAATTGAGGGGGAAGGAGATTTGAGATTAGTAGAGGGGACCAAAGATAATGGTTTGGTCTTCCCAATATTTAACTGGAAAATATTTCAGCTCATCCAGTACTGGATACTGGACAACCAGCAGATGGGTGAAGAGATGGAAGGCAGAGAGAGTTGGGTCTGAATGGAATTAGGAAGAGACAGAACACATTGACGTGATCTAAAGGTTCCAGCAGAAAGTCACTAGTAGCGAGTAGTGTTCAGTGTACCTGCAATTATTGCCTAGCAAATTAAATGAAGAGTCACTTTTTAATTCAGGAAGGTTTCAGCTTTATCAGACACTGCCCCAAGCAAAGACAGAAAATGCTGGAGAAAACTCCACTGGTTACATACAGTTTGTAGAGTCGGGGACAGAGTTAATGTTTTGAGTCAGAAATGACTCCTCTTCCAAAGCTGATTGCAGCTTGCTTCGAGGAATGAGAGGAACCAAACTCAATTCAGAGAGCAGTTCTATGACTATGAATTAATAGCCTAGCTAAAAAGGGTCATGCTTGAGAGAAATGAAGACACCAACTGGTTGATGGCCCCAAACCTGGATTGGACCAGGAGGAGGAAAGGATGGTTGTGAAAGGCTCACAGTCTGCACAGCCAACACACCATTTCGGGACATATCCAGAACACTGCAGTCAGGCAGAAACAGCTTGCTGCGGACAAACATACATTAAAACAAAGAGGTCATCAACCACTACCGGAGTGAAATAGAATCACAGTGTCTGTTCTTAAACAGGTGCACAAATTGCAAAAACTAACTGCAGCATAATTCTCCAACATTTTCTGTTAAATTGAACACAACTCAGTACATGCTACAATTATGGCATTATTATTTTTATTATCCAATGGTTGTTCTATATTCTCTGTTAATAGATTCAAATCCACATGGGCACTCATTTCTCCACAGCTCTGGCATTCCAAGAGTGAACTGGCTCAATTAAATGTATTTGGGTTGATTTAATATAGGACAATTCAAGCCAACTAAATACAGCTTTGTGCCTAAACCCAAGGCATCATATTTATCTTTACCACATTCAGTAAAGCCAACACATTCAATAGCTTCTCCTGCAGACTGAGGGGTAAGTAAATCAATAGCAGAAATACAAACAGTAGTTATCCTAACGCTGACCAGAATGGAAAAGCAGCATGCCTATGAATTTGAAAAGTGTGATGATTTTCTTTGAAGTCATGCTCCACTTTCTTCCTGGACTAACTTTCCTTAAAGTCCAATAACATTCTGCTCCAACTCATCTCTTTTTCAGTCGCACTCAAATAAAACCCAGGTTAGTTTATGCCCCCACTTCAGGGCCCACCCTCTACGTGCTACTATTTTATCAGCAGTAAAGGCTGTGCTGGGGAAGCCAATTTGCTTGTAGATATGGTGAACCTCTGATGTGCCCAATTAATGGCAACTTCAGGATTTTACCCACGGACATGCCCATCAGCAGCCATGCCAACTCCCACTCCTCACCTGTGTTTCCCCTGCCTTGCCACCCTGCCCATTGTGGACCCCCCCACCTCCCTTCTCTGGGGAATGCCAGACTAGCCCTAGTGATACTACTCGCCGCTCCCCCTCTCCTCCCCTCTCCCCGCAACCCCCCCGCAAGCTTTGTCCAGGCTTGCTTCCATGGAGACTCCCCACAGTCCCAGCAGTGACCGCCACTTCCTGTGGCGCCACTGGGACTGGAAAGCTGCCGACTGTTTGATTGGCTGGAAGCTTGCATGAGGTGTGACTTGTTCCTGGCGGGTGGTGGTGGGGGGGTGTAGAATCCTTGCCTGAATCAAATGAATGATCCAAACAAACAGAGCCCCCTATCCTGTTTGGAATAAGGGGGAGGTGGGAACTCAGCCCCTTAGTTCCATTATAAATTAAGACACCATTTCAAAGCCCAGAAGAAAAAGCCTTTGTGACACATGTTGGAGATATGTTTTTTTTTAATTTGTTCAGGGGTGAGTGGGCATTGCCGGCTAAGTCAGCATTTATCTGCCCCTCCCTCAGCATCCTGGCAAAGCAGGTGGTGAGCTGCTTTCTTGAATTTAGATTAGATTAGATTAGATTAATTACAGTGTGGAAACAGGCCCTTCGGCCCAACAAGTCCACACCACCCTGCCGAGGTGCAACCCACCCATTCCCCTACATCTACCCCTTAACTAACACTACGGGCAATTTAGCATGGCCAATTCTCCTGACCTGCACATCTTTGGACTGTGGGAGGAAACCGGAGCACCTGGAGGAAACCCACACAGACACAGGGAGAATGTGCAAACTCCACACAGTCAATCGCCTGAGGTGGGAATTGAACCCGGGTCTCTGTTGCTGTGAGGCAGCAGTGCTAACCACTGTGCCACCGTGCCGCCAGACGTTGTCAGGGATGCGGGTACACCCACCGTGCTGTTTGGAAACGAGCGCCAAGATTGTGGCGCAGTGCTGTGAGCAGGGTTATATTGTTCCAAGTCAACATGGTGTTTGACTTCAACAGGAACTTGCAGGTGATGATGCTCCCCCGCTCATTCACTGCCTTTGTCCTTCCCAGTGGAACAGGGTTTGGAAGGTGGGGTCAAAGGAATATATTGAGTTGATAGCTGATAAAATCTACCCGAATTACTTTGCCTGCGATCGACCTCCTACCTGAGTGTGTGCCGTACAGGCATAACGCTTCAGATGGCCAAAATCACATGTGGTATCCTCCAAGCAGAAACTGGCTTTGTGTCCCTCAGCCACTTTCCTTCCAGTAGCCGCATCCAGCAGATCATAGTGACTGAACTCATCCATGCTGTGATAGTGCCTGGCGATGCAAGACAGGGACAACTTAAGAGGTTGATTTGGAAATAAAGCCATCATTGCCACTTGGCTGGGGACCAGGGGCAAACACATGTCACAGCGAATGGACACATTGTGCGATAGCTTCTGGTTCTTTGTGCTGTTCTTTGCCAAGGAATTGGGATAGGAGTTAACTCCTACGGAACGTGGAGTGAATTTGAAGAGGCTTAAATCAATGGAAATTGGTAGGCAGTCCAAATCAGGCCTTAATTAGCTTAAGAAGGGAAACCCGCGCCATGTCTGCAGTGTCAGAATGTATCGCTGTCTCAAGGTAGAATCGCAGACACACTTTTTGAAGCAGCATCTAACCGCGCTACACATGGCCTGGGCATGTCTGTGCTACCACTGGGTGCCAGAAATGCAAAATAATCCATCATTTTAACAAGTCGAACAATTTAATCTCAAAATATCCACCACCTCTATCTTCAGATATGAGACTCGAGTACCAACTTGCTGCTTACGACCTGGGACACGATCACCAATGCAAAAAGTTGGGCTCGTTTAATTTACCTGTAACGAGCAGGATGGGGATGAGTAACTGTTGCTGGATTCAGATCCAACTCACATTCATTTCAAATCTGCTTTCAGATAACTCTTAAGGTACTTTAGTCAAAACCAATTTGAAATGACAGTCAATTTGAAATTGTTTTAACAGTCAACATAGCACCTTTATAACACCATTATCTCTTCTACTGCTGTTGTCTTCCCTCCTATCAATAACCTCCATCTAGCCAGATTCTTACATTCCTATATGTGAGATAAACCATATAGGGAGTTATAAAGTGGATCAACAAAATGCCTGGATTGCTCTATGGCACATTAGCTCAGATCATTTCCCACAATATAAATAAATGTTTTATGTTACACCCTCAACAACAACAGTAATTGGTGGTTTTAATATTCCACAGTGCAGTGAAGCATAATTGCTCAAAACAAAATTGATGTTGCGACAAAGGAGGAGATTTTGGAAGGAATATCACAAGTCTGATCAAATAAGTGGGTTCAATGGACTGTCTCAACCTTGAAAAGCTGTTGGAGAGTCAGGTTCTTGGGCTGCTCCACTCCCTGTCATCTCCAGGTTTATGCATCCACAGCACTGGGTGGCAGAGAGTTCCTTGACTTTGACCCAGCAACAGCAGAGGGAAGGAAGATACAGTTCCAAGTAAAGACAGTGCAAGGCTCATAGGGGAGCTTGCAGGTAGTGGTGCTTCCGGGCATCTTCGATGCCCTTTTCAATGTAGTTCTCCTGGGTTTGAAAGGTGCTATCAAAGGAGGCCTACTGAGTTGCCACAGTGCATCTTGCAGATGGCGCAGACATTGATGCTGCTGCTGTGCATTAATGCTGGACGGGATGAATGTTTCGGACGTGGTGGAGGTGTTATTCAAGCAGCCACACTGTCACTACAGTGTGGAAGCAGGCCATTCAGCCCATCAGGTCCGCACCAACCCTCTGAAGAGCAATCCACTCAGACCCCTCCCCTCCCCCATTCCTGTAAGCCTGCATTTTCCCATGGTTAACCCACCTAGCCTGCACATCTTTCTCTCTCTCTCTCTCACACACACACACACACACACACACACACGCACACACACACACACAGAGCCAGGTCCATGATACTGAGGCAGCACTGCTAACCACTGAGCTGCCCTAAGTTGAATGGTAAATATTCAGAGATGAGAGCATTGACATAGGCAAGGACAAAGCATTATATCATTGGGTGTTCGATACAATAGGGAAAGATTCCAACAACACACTACTTTGTGAATACACCCTTTTCTTATTGTCCATTAAGTTGTTCGAGGAATGGAGATCACTGGTTGATGAATGGCAAAGTCAATGTAAAGAAAACTTGCTTAATACTCCAGCAAACATTAGATAGTTGAAGGTGTGGAATGTAGCACAGAGTATGGTGCTTACATGTTGCAAGATATACAATACATCCTGGAGCGAAGGGAGGGGAGCAGGAAGAGGTGGGGGTATCTTTAAATGTGATCAGAAGACGGCTAATAATCAACTCCACTTGCAGCCTGGATTATAACAAGCACAGGGAGGATACAAACTGAAATGTTTAGCTTGGAAAACATTGTTATTTGGCACATGTAGTATTGAAAGCCTGAAAGGGACTTTTCTTCCACTTCAGCAACACTATGACTCATGAAGGAGTTGATCGTGCACAAGATGTTTTCCTGAAGGAGCCTGACTCAGTACCAGTTCCATATACAGCTGGCAAGTGAACCGAAGGCTGACTGCCAATACTATTCCACCTCCCGATGATCTAATGACGATCTGTTGATGAAAGTTAGCAACTTACATGGTTTCGAGAAGAGCATTTCCGACTGCCATTGAGAGAAAGGAAGACTGTTAAAGGGAGAAAGCGTCAGTAACGCCACTGGATTAACAATCTAGGCCCCCTTCCCCACCTGGGGATATCGGGTTCAAATCTCACCAGGGCAGGCGATGAAATTCAAATTTGATAAAAAGCTAGTCTAATGGTGCATTGTTGTAAACGCCCATTTGGCTCATTCAAGTCCTTTAGAAAAGCAAATCTTACATGTAACTCCTGACCAACAGTGATGTGGCTGGCTTTGACCTTATTCTGGGCAACAATTGATGGATAAGAAATGCTAGCCCAACCAGTAATCTCAAGAACATATTTCAAAACCTCGAGGGTGATGAAATTTGCAAAGAGTGAGAGATATTCTTTATGTTCACGGAAGGACCAAGAGGAGACCAAATTAAGATGGAACAAGTAGTGGCAACTAGAGGAAAAACCAATGTTTAAACAAATAGCTAGGATCTAGAATACATTGCTTCAGAGAATGGTGAAGGCAGCTTCAGTTGAGATCATC
Organism: Chiloscyllium punctatum; assembly: GCF_047496795.1. Classification (NCBI taxonomy): domain Eukaryota; kingdom Metazoa; phylum Chordata; class Chondrichthyes; order Orectolobiformes; family Hemiscylliidae; genus Chiloscyllium; species Chiloscyllium punctatum. The sequence goes on along the minus strand of NC_092771.1, from coordinate 17,085,553 downwards.
AAAGAGAATTAAATATTTGGAGAGAATTAGGGTTACAGGGAAAAAGGAGAAGAACAAGACTAAAAGAGTTGCTCCTGCATCGAGCCAGCAGGAATATGATAGGTCAAATGGCCTTCGTGTGCACTGTAATCATGCCAGGATTATTCATGTAACGCAGCCATACACTGGCCAGAAGCTCTGCATCATTTGATATTGCTTCTTGCATCGCACCTGCAGTACTGTGGGATGCAGTTAAAACAGGCTCTTTCCCATCTTCCCCAATGAAATCTTTGCATTTCTGCTCCCTTCCCACCGCCGGGGGAAGTCCTGCCGGGGCACAATCCCAGGAGTGGTGCAGATCATTTTGCACCTTGCACAACGTGGGAGAATTAGAAAGGGGATCTCAACAGATATTCCATTGCAGAGAAACGTATCGGAGCCCAATTATCATTTGACAGTGACGGCCAAGCATTTCAGCAAAAGCATAAACCTCAGTTTGATATCACCGCCCTGGACTCAACAAATTACAACAAATCCTATATTAACAGGCAGCTGGCCCAATATCGTGCATTTTGCCTTCAACCTAACCCCTCCTCCTCCGAATCCAAGCCAACATTTACACTTTAATCATACATTCCCTACAATGCAGATAGAGGCCACACAGATCCATCCCCCTACCCTATCCCCATAATCCCACATTTCCCATGGTTAGCCCGCCTAGCCTGCACATCCCTGGACACCAACGGGGCAATTTGGCATGGCAAATCCACCTTGACCCGCACATCTTTGGACTGTGGGAGGAGACCGGAGCACCCGGAGGAAACCCACGCAGACACGGGGAGAATGTGCAAACTCCACGCAGACAGTTGTCCAAAGCTGGAATTGAATCTGGGTGCCTGGTGCTGAGGGACAGCAGCGCTAACCGCTGAACTGCCCAAAAGGAAGGTACAGGCACCGATGGAATATGAACACAGAAACTCCTGCTAAACAGGCAGGCACTTTAACCAACTAATGACATCAGAAGTGGCAGTATTCATTGAGGAGTGTAATGTGTTCAGTACAAGTTGCAATTCCTCAGATAAAGAAGTAGTTTGTGCCTGTATGCAGCAAGATGAGAACAGCATTCAGACTTTGGCTGATTAGAGGCGAGTAACATTCACGGCTCACAAGTGCCTGGAACATAATAATGTCTAACAAGAGAATATCTAACTATTTCCCTTTGGCATTTAACAGCATTACCACATTTGAATCCCCCACAATCAATGTTTTGGGGATTAGCATTGACTGCAAACTAAGATGGAGCATCTATATAAATACTGTGGCTACACAGACATGTCAGATTAGGAATTCTACAGATGATTAACTCACTTGCTGGCTCCCCTAGGCCAGTCTACCTTCTATAAGCCACAAATCAGGAGGGTGACAGAATACTCTCCAAGTTGCTTCGACGATTGCAGCTCCAACAACACTCGAGGAGTTCAAAAGCACCCAAAACAAAGCAGCACCTTTAACTAGCACCCCGTCCACCATCTTCAACAGCTACTCTTCCAATGCACAATGTGGAAAGAAGAAATAAGAAAGTTGCCATCCGATTTGATTTGCTCCTTCATAAGTTTCATTCTTATGCTGGACGTAGGAGAAAGTGAGGACTGCAGATGCTGGAGAGTCAGAGTTGAAAAGTGTGGCGCTGGAAAAGCACAGCAGGTCAGGCAGCATCCGAGGAGCAGGACACTCAATGAAACATCTAATGGTATCTGGCAGTGATCTGGCAGAAAGAAAATGTGAAGAGATGAGGTTAACTCTCCAGAATTATTTATGGGATGTTGCATTCAGGTGTAGGTGCATTTCTTGCGAAATGATACACCTTCGTTAATAGAGCAGGATAATGGCTCAGAGGTTTGCACTGCTGCCACACAGCACCAGGGACCCAGGTTTGATCCTACCTATGGGCAATTGTTTGTATGGAGTTTGCAACTTCTTCCCGTGTCTTGCGTTTAGCTGCATTTCATTTGCAGTAAAACATCTTGCAATGTCCGGCTCCCAGGAACAGTGCTAGATAGATGCAAGTCTTCCTTTTACTCCATTTGTCCCTCCTTTTATTCTATCATGGGTTGTTAAGTATATTTAGGGCTCAGTTAGTCAGATTTTTAATCAGTAAAGGGAATCAAGGGTTATGGAGAAAATGGCAGGAAAGTGGAGTTAGGAATTATCAGATCAGTCAAGATCTCACTGAATGATAGAGAAGACTCAATGGGCAAAATGGTGTACTTCTGTTCCTACAAATTATGGTCTAACTCGGACCACCATAGAATTGAATGGTGCATTGGTGTAGACCATACCAAACATGACGTCAACAAGAACATGATGATTAGGTTAAAATGGGGATCAAAAAGAACTGCATTCAGAAAAGGGTCTGAATCCCATCACTATATCTGGTGCTTGATACATCAAGTTAATACCAGCTCTGGTTTCCTATTTTGACATTTGAATTGTTGTGTTACGGACCCGACTTCATTCACCCCCTTTCAACAGCTAACAATTCAGGAATTTCTGTGGCTATTTTCTTGGCTGACAGCAGAAGGCAAAAAGCATTGCAGTGGACTTGCACAAACTTGAAGATCATTTATCCACCCCGTACAGTCAGGCCTTTGTAGTCACAAACTTCGGACTTGTTTGTTAGGAATATTTCACATAGTTTACAAGCTTGCTGTTGTGCAATTATGGCCAGTCGGCAAGTTGCCAGCAAAGAGGAAAAAAGCTCATTTATGTGATTAAGGTTTGAGAGACGCTATTTCTTTAGAAACTAAAAAAGGAACAGGACATCACGTTGAAAAATGTGTGTCACAAATTTAGCCCATTGTGCTTGTCACCAGCAGAAAAACAACTAACAAGCCTAATCCCACTTTAGATCACTTGGTACATCGCCAATGTTCCCTTTCATTTCCATCTGCAGACCCTTTAAGATTGTTTCAGAGCTTTTGTGGCAATTTTGCACATCTTAAAGGATCCACTCACACACAGCCTGTTTGTCTCCTGCATGTTGAGTTCTGGCCTGTGTAGCTTAGAGTAAACATTCTAGGATACAGCAGGACTAACCCATAATGTTTAGAGGGATATGGGCCAAATACTGGCAAATAGGAATTTATTAGTTTAGGATATCTGGTCGGCATAGACGAGTTGGATCGAAGGATCTGTTTCCATGCTGCACATCTCTATGACTTATGATTCTATCCAATTACATTTTTAGAAGTGTTTCTGCCTCTTCTGCCCTTTCAACTCCAAATCCCCACCCTACCTCAGCACAGATAAACAAAGTTACTTGTCTACCAATTATGTTAAATCTGCACCTCACCTGGTTATTGATATCCCTGTTAATAGATCCTTCCCATTCAATTTATCCACACCCCTCAACATTATGCACCTCAATTAAGTCTCAGCCTCCAAAGAAAACAACGCTGGTTTATCCCATATTTCCTTGTGTCTTAAATGCTCCATTCTTGCCAACATCCTCGCAAATTCTCGCAATCTCTTGATTGCTTATCGCATCCTACTTTCAATGCAGCGAATGGACCAGTACACAGTACAAATTGCGGTCTAAGTGCTGTTTTGTAGATTCCTAGCCTAATCCTCACATTCTTACATTCTAAACCTCAGGCAGTAAAAGTGCCTTCGGGACCATCTCCTGCAACCTATTGTGTACAGTTCTGGATGCTACATTAAAGGAAGGGTGTACATCGGAGACTGTGCAAAAACGATTTACAAGAAAGGCTGCAGGAATGAGGAACTTAATTATGAACAGAGATTGACGAAGTTCAGGCTGCACTTGGAGAGAGGAAGGTTGAGAAGTGATCTGATAGTGGTTTCCAAAATCGTTAGCGGCTGGATAGAATAAATAGGGAGAAATTGTTCCTGCTTATATAAGGAACAAGAACAAGAGGTAGGGATTAATTTGGGATATCTGGTCATCGTGGATGGGGGAGGGTCTGTTGCCATGCTGTGCAGCTCTATGACTCTATGATTGACTTGCTGATGAGATAATGTGAGGTCTAAGGATAACCAAATGTATGCTAAATATGTATCCGAAGCAGAAGATGGAAGTAACAGAATATTGAAAGATATATATGTGGTTATGTAAATAATCACTTTAACAGACTCTAACAACATATGTTTAAGGTGAGAGGAGAAAGATTTTAAAAAGGGGCACTTTTTTAAATGTAGACAAATATGTGGAATGAACTGCCAGAGAAAGCTGTGGACATCGGTACAGTTACAATGTTTAAAAGACATTTGGTTAAGTACATGAATAGGAAAGGTTTGGAGGAATATGGGCCAAGAGCAGGCAGGTGGGACTAGTTCAGTTTGGGATTATGGTCAGCACGGACTGGTTGGACAGAAGGGTCTGTTTCCATGCCAATGACTCGATAAGAGGGCGTAGATTAAAAGCGGTTTGCAAAAGAAGCAAAGGCGAACTAAGGGAAAATGTTTTCACTCGGTGAGTTGTGGGGATATGGAATGGACTGCCTGGAATTGTGGTGGAAGGCGGTTCAATTGAGGCATTCAAGAGGGGATTGAATGATTAATTGGATAAAATGTAACATGCAAGGGTTTAGTGGGAAAGGAGATTGGCATCAGGTAATGATGCTCACTGTGAATGGCACTGTGGCTCAGTGATTAGCACTGCTGCCTCACAGCACCAGGGACCCAGGTTTGATTCCAGCCTCAGGCGACTGTCTGTATGGAGTTTGCACATTCTCCCCCGTGTCTGTGTGGGTTTCCTCCCACAATCCAAAGATGTTCAGATTAGGTGAACTGGTCATACTAAATTGCCCATAGTGTTCAGGGATGTGTAGGGTTAGGTGCATTAGTCAGCGGTAAATATAGGATAATAGGGTAGGGGAAGGGCTTGGTATGGACTTGTTAGGCCAAAGGTCCTGTTTCCATACTATAGGGATTCTATGGACATATTGAGTAAGAGCAATAGGCTCAATGGTCTCCTTGGGCACCATAACACTGCTGTGATTCTGAGTCTTCAGTGATTTACAGACATGTACTCTGCTCCTCTACACTGCTCACAATCCTACCCCTGAGTTTTCCCTTGCCTTGTCTGGCCACCATGAATGTGATACTTCACAATTTTTGGGATTGAGTTCCATTTTCAACCTTCTCTGCCGATGTGACCAGTGCACTGATACCTTCCTGCAGCTTTCTACACCAATCAGTGTTACTGATAACCTGCTGCAAATTACTGGGAGTAACCTCCCAAAACCTGTTGGACAGAGGTCACCCACCGAGGATGTGATGAAGATTGATACATCCATACCTGTCACACATTTGCCCCAGGTCAAGTAAGAGATTGACCCATAGAAATGATACAACACAAAAGATGGACATTTGGCCCATCTTCTCTATGCCAATCTAAAGACACCCAGATGCTATTTCTAATCCTGTCTTCCTGCATACGGCTCATCGCCCTGCAATTCATTGAATTTAAGGTTCAGGCTCAGGTACGTTTTAAAAGAGCGCCAACTTATTTGATCTTTTCTCAAAAGCTTTTTAAAAGGTCACTGGATCTGAAAAGTTAACTCTGCTTTCCATCCACAGATGCTGCCAGACCTGCTGAGTTTTTTAAAAAAAAATTGTTTATGGTCTCTGCTTCCACCACCAACTCAGTCAGCAAATTCCAGACACCCACCACCTTCTGCTTAAAAAACCATTTTTCCTCAAGTCCCCCAATCCTTCTGCCAATTCGTTTGAAACTAAAAGCCCCAGTTTTTGAACTCTTTGCCTAAGGAAACAGGGGGTTACTCCTGTTTACTCTATCTCTACCCCTCACAATTTTGTATACCTCAATCATGTCAATCTTCAGCCTGTTCTGTTCTATGGAAAACACTTCCAACCTCACCCGAAAGCTACAATTCTCCAGCCCTAGCAACGTTCTAGTAAATCTTCTGTGCACTCTCTCCAAAGGAATTACATCCTTCCTATAACGTGCTGACCAGAACCATAGAATCCATCTACTGTGGATGCAGGCTATTTGGCCCATCGAGTCCAAACCGACCCTCCGAACAGCATCCCACCCAGGACCAGCCTCTCTACCTTACCTCTGTATTTCCCCATGGCTAATCCACTTAGCCAGCACATCCCCAGACACTATGGGGCAATTTAGTTTGGCCAATCCACCTAACCTGCACATCTTTGGGGTGTGGGAGTAAACTGGAGCACCTGGAGGCAACCCGAGCAGACACAGGATAACATGCAAACTCCACACAGACAGTCACCTGAGGGTGGAATCGAACCTGAGTCCCTGGTGCTGTGAGGCAGCAGTGCTAACCACTGAGTCACCATGCTGCCCCATACAAATACTCCAGATGTGGCCTTAATAGTGTATTATACTATAAATTGCTTGAAAATTTTCCAAGAAATATCGATGTTTTGGAGAAAGAAAATGGAATACATTTGCCCCATGGGTCACTAACAATTAGAATCAGAATTTCACCAAACTAAACTAATTTCCCATGAGAGGGGAGGCCTATTAGTGTGGGGACCAAATATGGAAACTCTGGCCTCAAAATTTAATTTTTGTTTGTAGGGGAACATGGGGGTGCTGGGACTCAGCCAAACTCAGCAACATTATTTAAACTCAGTGCTCAGTTCGAACAGCCTTAACTCTCAGTGTGGGAGCCACACCTCAACACAGCGCTCTCAAACGCTCCTGAAGGAGAGATAAGGGCTGCAGAACTCCCAAGCCGTGAAGTTATTCAAAGCACCCACCCCTTAATAAACGGAAGAAACAAGTTGCCTATGCCAATCGAAGTTGCTTGGAAAGCTCTCTGTTACAAAACCCATTTATTGACCTTTACACCATTAGGTAGAAAGAGCACTACCATTTCAACATTATAAATGCTTGGCTGTGTACCACAAGCTATAATTACCTCAGCAGGTGTTTTTTTTCTCTCTCTTTATTTCTTGCTTTGCTTTTACCTCCACACGACTACCTAACTGCGGTAGTGCTTATTTTTTTTCCAGCATCCATGTTTTGTGTGTGCAAGTGTGAGACAGAGTGAAAGCAGGTCGTTCTTAAATTCACAGTTTGATTGATAGCTCAAAGAAGTTATTAAAGGATTAGCTGTCTTTGATATGGGTTTATGGACAGATGTCTGTTTATGCAAGGCTTTAAGCACTTGAGATTTAAAAGATTTAAGGGGGCTTTATTGGAACAGAGTTTTGTTTGATATAATGAAGGCCGGAGAAGGAAGTTTGATATTCATTTTATTTCATCTCAACAAAGCTCCTGAAGTAGTGAATATGTGTATGCTAGCACTGTGCAGGGCTCAAGGGTGACAATGGCAGGGTATGGGTTGGTATCGGGGCATGGAGGTGGCTTGGTATTTGTGTATAGTGGGTGAGGCTAAAGATACTATGATTTAATAAAATATTGGTGAGCCTTTAAGTTGCTCCTGATTTAATTTGATTTATTGTTGTCACATGTACCTAAGTACAGTGAAAAGTTTTGTTTTTATGTGCAGTACGGGAGGGATCAGAGGGTGCTTAGACAGAGCGAGACATACAAGGTTATTAAGGCACAGGAGCTACACAAAAGGTCAACATTTGATTTGTAGTTAGAGCAGTCTAAGAACAGCAGGGAAGAAGCTGTTCTTGAACCTGTTGGTGTGTGTGTGTGTGTGTGTGTGTGTGTGTGTGTGTGTGTGTGTGTGTGTTCATGTTCAAGCTTCTGTATCTTCTGCTGAATGGAAGAGAGTATTACCGGCCATTTCTAAACTACATCTGGAATAAGTGAGCCTAAATCTACTCCCAGAACCTCTCGCAACCTCTGTTCAGAGGCAACGGTCTCACTATTCAGGAGGGAATCTCCCATGATGGCTGTGGCGAGTTGGCATGTTCCCCGACATTAGGAACGAGAATCCAGGCCGGGGTCTGTGTTTCATTTTAATCCAAACCCCAGGAGTAAAGGGTAGGTGGGCAAACGCAGGATATTTTGCATCAAAACTGTCATACACCCACCCTTCATCCACAGGATCTTTCATCTCACCAACATGAAAGTTTAGCTTAGCAAGGCCAAGATGAAACAGGTTGGATTGAGTCCCACGTAACATTCACACCAGCACGAGGTCAGTCACTGCATCTGGATGTAATTGAGCCGCTGGCCCCTAATGAAGTTACTGGCCTGTCCAGATTTGACAACATTAAGGCAAATGCAAGGTTGGCCTGGATCTCCCCATGATGTATTCTGACAATTTGCTGGTGAAATAATTGGTCTTAAGAGGGCGAGCACAGGCCAAGTTTCCACATGAGGTTAGTCCCAGGATTGTTAATGCAATCCGAAAGGAAAAAGGAACAATTGTATGAAAAGTCTTTTTATTTTGAAGAAAATATCCAGCAGCAGGAATAAATCTGGTTGGGTTCGGCTAAAAGACTGACCATGGCTTGACCACCCCACCCCACCCCCCCTCCCAGTCTGGCCTACCTGTGACTCCAGACCCACAGTAATGTGATTGACTCTTAACTGCCCTCTGGACAATTGGGGATGGGCAATTAATATTGTCCTTTGAATGCATTTTGCAAAAATGTGTATACCTCATTAACTGCACAGGTTCTTCAACTGGAGGGTCTGAATTCTAACGAGAGGCTGAATAGGCTGGGATGTTTTCTCTTTGGGAGCATAGAAAGTTGAGAGGTGACCAGTGCAAAGATGTGCAGGTGAATTGGCCATGTTAGATTACCTATAGTGTTCAGGGATGTGTAGGTTAGGTGGGTTAGTTGGGGGAAATGTAGAACAATAGGGTAGGGGAATGGGTCTGGATGGTTTACTCTTCGGAGGGTGAGTGTGGACATGTTGGGCCAAAATGGCCTGTTGCCACACTGTACAGATTCTACACAACACAGACAAATTTATGAATGCACAAAATGGGCTGAATTGGCTTCATCATCTGTTTGCACAGCGTGCTCAGTGCTCTGTTGTACTGAATCTTCTGGGACTGAATTTGGGGAGGACCAATCATTGACTGTGTGGGGTGATAAGTGAGTCATAGAGTCATACAGCAAGGAATCAGACCCTTCAGTCCATCTAGTCCACGCTGACCATGTTCCCGCAGACAAATGGGACTGGTTTATTTTGGTCAGTGTGGACTAGATGGACTGAAGGGTCTGATTCCTTGCTGTATGACTCTATGACTCACTTACCACCCCACACAGTCAATGATTGGTCCTCCCCAAATTCAGTCCCAGAAGATTCAGTACAACAGAGCACTGAGCATGATGTGCAAACAGATGATGAAGCCAATTCAGCCCATTTTGTGCATTCATAAATTTCTTCCCCACCACACTGTTGGCCAAACAGTGACTCGTTCAACACCCAGACGGTTCACCAGTTTGCTTTATGCGGCCCTGATTGTACACTACCCTGCACAGTACACGTGCAAATTAGTGCTGTGTTGGGGAATACTGAAGCTAACCAACTGACATTGCTGGATGCTGTTATTTCATCAATGTTTAAACATCCAGCAGCAGATCAAATAATTAAAGAATTAGTGTTGATTAATGTAGCTAATATGTCTGTAAGTTTGCTCGCTGAGCTGGAAGGTTTGTTTTCAGAACATTTTGTCACCATGACTAGGAAACACCATCAGTGAGAGTCTCTGGTGAAGTGCTGGTGCTATGTCCCACCTCTCTATTTAAAGGTCTAGGCTTCTTAAGGTGGGTGATGTCATTTTCGGTTCGTTTTTTTCAAGGGAAGGTAGATAGGATCTAAATCGATGTGTTTATTGTTGGAGTTTTGGTTAGAATGTCAGGCCACTAGGAATTCTCGTGCATGTCTTTGTTTCGTCTGTCCTAGGATGTGTGTGTTGCCCCAGTCAAAGTGGTGTCCTTCTTTGTCGGTATGTAGGGAAACTAGTGATAGTGGGTCATCTCTTATGGCAGCTGGTTGGTGTTCATGTGTTAAGTTCCCTGTTAGTTTGTCTGAATCTTGTAAGAAGACCCAGTTTCAGTAATACGCTAATTGCTTGGTAGGGTGCTGAGCTATCCAATTATTTACAAAAGGCAAAACAAAAATTGATGCTTTATCCAGTAATTAGACAATGATATTTTGTATGAGCTTAAGATAAAAGTTTGCACCTAAATTGTAAAGAATGTTTTAGACTGAACTGTCGACCATTTTGGATCAGGTCATCTCTAAATGTATCCAGCATTTGAAAATTGATGTCTTTACACCAAACATAGCTCCATTGATGATGGGAGCGAAGTGATATTTGGACCGAAATACCTTTCGGTTTACTGGCACATGCAACCCAACTCTCTTACAAACAGTTCTGAGTTCTGAAGAAGTCATAGCAGACTCGAAATGTTGATTCTGCTTCTAAGAACAAAGAACAATACAGCACAGGAACATACCCTTCAGTCCTCCAAGCCTATGCCACCACATTTTACCCTAAAGCGGTCTTCACTTACATGATCCACACCTTTCTATTCCCTTCTTATTCATACATTTGTCCAGGTGCTTCTTAAATGCTGTTCTTGTGTCTGCATCCACCTCCTCTGGCAACACGTTCTCCAGGCACTCACCACCCTTTGTCTGAAAAACATGCTTCGCATATCTCTTCAACTTCCCCCCCCCCCCCCCCACCCCGCACCTCGAACCCGTGTTCCCTTGTAACTGACCCCTCCACCCTGGGAAACAGCCTCATACTTTCCACTCTATCCATTCCATTCACAATCTTATAAACTTCTATCAGGTCACCCTCAACCTCCTGCTTTTCAGTGAAAACAAACCCAGTCTATCCAATCTTTCTTCATAGCTAAAATTTCCCAGGCAACATCCTGGTAAACCTTTTCTGTACTCTCTCCAAAGTGTCCACAGCCTTCTGGTGGTGTGGTGACCAGAACTGTATGCAATATTACAAATGTAGCTTAACTCCACAGATGCTGCCAGAACCTAATGAGTCTCTTCAGGGTCCTCTGTGCCTTTTCCTTTACTGACAGTTTCTTCACCCTTTCTGTAACTAGTCAAGAACTCACTCATTTCCGTGCCTGGATCAAGAATTACAGATTGTCATACAAGTGTGGATGTAAATATCAATTTCAATCATAACAATGAAACAGGCAGAATGGTTTTCTGTCATTTTAAGTTACTGCAAGGTGATCTCCCCAAAATATGGAGACTTTGAAAAATTGACGCGGATTCATTACTTGATAGAAAACAGACTAGATACAATTTCAAGTACATTCGAGGGTGTAACGTTCAACCAACTGTACATAAATGGAATCTGAAAAGGAAACCAATCGACGGTGAACCCGAAACAAACAGAATAAGAAATAAAATCCTGAATAATTATTAATGCCTGCTTTTAACTATGAAAGATGCATCAACTTCCATTATTTATTCAGTTTTGCAGTCACTATCTTAACCTTTTCACTTGACATTTTAAATGAGCTGTAATCTTTCTTGAGTCATTTTCATTATACAGAAATAATTACTGTGGCGTTGGTGTAATGTTATCTTAATTGAATCCCTGAGCCAATGGTGTGTACATAGGTTCTGTGGTTCCGATTTGCCCCATGTTTTATCACCAAAGGGATGTTGAAATGTGCAGCGCTGTTCAGGAGCACTTACTGGTGGCAGCTATGCCACTCCCAGGAGTGGCGAGGTCTGTTCGGGAGGAAGTCAGCAATCCCCTGATTCTTCACTCGCTGGGGGAACCGCAGCAGGACTCGGATGTCGTAATCCGTGACATCAGAAGCGTACGCAGAGCTGAAAGAGAGAAAAGGAAGTTTGGTCTGAGCCTGTGGGGGTACTCTGGAATGCTGGGAACAAAAGGATGTCATTCCAAAACACTCACACCCAAGCACACTGAGGAGGCAGCCATGACGGTGGGACCAACTTTGACCTTTAGATGCATTTTGTTCAGTCATTGAAGTAGCTACAGAGAAGCCGGTATCCTGTCACTGAATCACCCTTTATTTACACATGCCCAGGACACTTGCTGTGACCAGCCAGCAGGGAGTCACCCCTGACCAAGAAACAGCACTCTGAAAGCTTCTGATTTCAAGTAAACCTGTTGGACGATAACTTGGTGTCATGTGATTTTTGTCCCTCAACTGAAGTGATTCTAAATCCCCTGTTTTTTTTATTTTAAAAATCTTTTCTCCTTTCCCCTGTACTGCTGCCACACAGTAGCAGTGCTTATTTTGCTCAGCACCCATACTGTGTACATGTGTAGGTGCAGGACACAGTGAAAAAGACCAGTTGTGTAAATAACTTCATTAATATTCCACCACTAAGAAAGAACCCAATGTGACCAATGAACCAGTGACAAGAAAACCCCAGAGCGAGCAGTGCTTACTTGAAGGAAGTGAAGGGGAGGGGAGGGATTAAAACAAAACAGAATCGGAGGGGGACATAAAGCACTCCAAATCCCCTCAGTGTCCATCTCCCCCTAAAGGCATCGAGAATATTGGTGGTCACCATGTGCACCTGCTCCAGGGACACCCAGGCTTGAACATAACAGCGGAACAGGGCAGGCAGTCGGCCAGAATGACCCCTCCACAGCCCGCTGCCCAAGACTGTTAATGGCCAGCCTGGTCATGCCCAGCATCCCCTGTTTATCTTCATCAGCCAGGGCTTCCTGATTGGCCAAGGTTCATGATCCCAATCAAGGATCTCATTGTCAACAAGATCCACCTGGATCCAATCACTATAGTCATCGAGTCGCACAGCACAGAAACCGGCTCTTCAGTCCAACGTGTCCATGCTGACCAGCTTTCCTACAACGAAATGGACCCATTTGCTTGCATTTGGCCCATATCCCTCTAAACCTTCCCATCCATGTACCTGTCCAAAATGTCTTTTAAGTGTTGTAACTGTACCCACTTCCACCATTTATTCTGGCAGCTCGTTCTATAAATGCACCAACCTCTTGTGAGAAGTTTGCCCCTTTGGTCTCTTTTCAATCTTTCTCCTCTCACCTTAAACCTTTGCCCTCTAGTTTTGGACTTCCCTACCCCAGGGAAAAGACCTTGTCTACTCACCCTATCTATGCCCCTCGTGATTTTATAAACCTCTATACGGACACTCCTCAGCCTCTATTCTCCAGGGAAGAAAGTCCCGACCTACCCAACCTCTCCTTATAACTCGAAACTTCCAGTTTCGGTTAAATCCTTGTAAATCTTTTTAATAACCTTTTCAATTCAGTAACATCCTTCCCACAGCATGGCTGTACAATTTCCTACATTGGAACAGTGACTAAACTTGGAAAGCACCCATTGACAATAAAGTGCCATGGAACATCCTGTAAATGTGAAGGTGCTATATCAATACAACTCATATTTTTAAAAATCTTTCAATGATACAGCAGTTAACATAATCCCTGGATATATCAAAAGGGACTTACAGCCCATCAAACATTTTTGAGATTTCTATAGAATCCCAGCAGTGTGGAAATAGGTGACTTGGCCCATCGAGTCCACACCAACCCTCCGAAGAGCATCACACCCAGACTCATCCTGATCCCAGTAACCCTGCATTTCCCACAGCTAATCCAACTAACTTGGAGGAAACTCATGCAGACACTTGGAGAACTCCATACAGACTGTCGCCCGAGGCTGGAATCAAACCTGGGTCCCTGGTGCTAACCACCGAGCCCCTGTGCCACCCAAATGTGGTGGCAGTGGTGCAAACTTCCACAAACAGCAACAGGGTAAAGAGCAGATAATGTTGATGGTGGGGGATAAATATTGGTCAGGACATCAGGGAGAACCGCCTGGTTCTTCTTCATAAGAGTGCCCTGGGATCATTTACACCCATCTGAGTAAACAGGCAGGTTCTGAGTAGACAGTGCAGCACACCCATAGTAATGCACTGGAGCATCAACCTTCATTTCTGTGCCCAACCCTGGAGGGGAACTTGATCTAGAAACCTGCAACTCAGAGACAAGATTGCAGTCCACGAATCTACAGCTCAATCCTAAAAAAAATTAAATACTTTAATTACCTCATGAATACATAATTGGCTATGTGCAGACAAAGCTTTGTGGGCAAATAAATACTAACTAACTCACCGTGTTCCACAAAGGACCTCAGGCAACTCTCTCTACTGGACAAAGTCCATTATACAGTCCTGGGTATCTTATTTAAGGAAGGATTAAATGTGTTGAAAGCAGTTTGAAGAAGGTTTAAATTAGACTAGATTACATTAAATAAGAAAGAAGAATTCAGGTCTGATCTATCTCCTTGATGTGTTTTGAGGGGCGGTTTGGTCTGGTGCATGACAATTCCAAAGACTCATGACTCTCTTGAAGAAAATAAATTTATCTGAAATGGGAGAGTATTTAAACAGAGAGTTCTAGCTCTAGATTCTCACAGATGATGAGACATCTTATCTCCATTGACCCCCGTCAAAACTTCTCATGATCTTTCGGTCACCTGTTAAATCACCTCTTATTCTTCCAAGCTCCATTGGATACAAACTGATCCTGTAGAACTTTTCCTCAGTAGACAACCTCCCTTATTCTAGTATTAGTCGAGTAAACCCTTTCAACACATTTAATCTTTCCTGAAATAAGATAGCCAATACTATGTACAGGCCTATAGATGTAGAATCATCAATGTCCTGTATAAGTGAAGCATAACCTTCCCATCTTTGTATTCAATTCCATAAGCAGGAACATTCTGTTAGCTCTCCTAATTAACTGTAAACTAATGTTTTGCCATTCATGTGTTAGGACGCTCAGATCCCTCTGCATCTCAGAGTTTTGCAATCTCTCACTATTTAGATAATATACTTCTTTTTTATTCTTTTCACCAGGATGGACAACATTTCCCCACATTATACGCTATGTGCCAGATAGCTGCCCATTCACTGAACCTATCTATATCCCTTTGTATATTCTCTTCACAACTTTCCGACCTGTCATTGAGTCATGAGTAAAATTTAGCAACTGTACCTTTGGTCTATTCATCCAGATCATTTGTAAAAGCTGCAGAAATGTTGAGGACCCAGGGTTGATTTCTGCGGCACACAGCTCTTACAGCTTGTCACCAAGAAATTTAGGCCAACTCATCATTTTCTCTCCATTAGCCAATCTTCCATCCACACCGATATGCAACCACCAACACCATGAGATTTTTGATTTCAAATTCGTTGGCATTTGCACATCATTGGCTGGACTTTAGAACTCATAGCCAATTCCTTAAGGAAGGTTATGGTGAGTTGTCCTCTTGAACTTCCTAAGTATGGACACCCACAGTGCAGTGAGGAAGGGAATTGCAGGAGGTTAACTGAGCGACAATGAAGGAATGGCAATACAGTTCCAAGTCAGCAATAAGATGACAACTAGTGTGACACCCGAACAAATGCCTTCTGGAAATCCAAGTGTGTCCCATCCACTCTTTGTCCAAAGCACAGCTACTTCCTCAGAGAACTCCAACAAATTGGTTAAACACGATATCACTTTTCACAAAACCACGTTGACACTGCACGATTACTACAAACCTTTTTAAGCTCTTTCCTAAAATGTCATAACAATAATACCTCTAGTTATCTTCCCTATGACAGGTAAACTAACTGAGCTCAGAGGAAGGCAACTGGTTGGTGTCAGTCAGAGGACACCCCTGGGCGAAAGGACAAAAGGAAAACTGACTCAGACTTCCCTTTCTTCTCAGTCAGTACAAACATTTCCGATCAAAGCAAACAACATAAATGGATTCAGCAGCACTTGTGCCAACCCTTTGCTCTGTACAGACATTCATGAAGGAAGAGAGAGATTTTAAAAAGACATGACAGGCAAAACTTTTCCCTGAGAAAGTGGTTCTCATGTGGAATGAACTTGCTGAGGAAATGTTGAAGCAGTTACCACATTTAAAAGATATAGATAGGTACACGATTAGGAAAGGTTTGGAGGAGTATGGGCCAGGAGCAGGCAGGTGGCACTAATTTAGTTTTGGGATTATGTTCGACATGGACTGGTTGGACTGAAGGGTTTTGGTTCGGTGCTGTATGAACTGTGGAAAGCACTAGAAAACATCAAAGACTGGCTTAATCAGAACATCGCTGAAAATGTGTTGCTGGAAATGCGCAGCAGGTCAGGCAGTATCCAAGGAGCAGGAGAATCGACGTTTTGGGCATGAGTCCTTCTTCAGGAATGAGCCCTTAATCAGAACATCAACAAGGTCATCCACCGTTACCACAATTGGAAAGTTTAGAAGACTGTGCTTACTTGTACTCAGATGTCACCTCAAGTCTCACATATACCAAAATTTACCATCAGGCCCAATAGCAAATCAATATACAAGGTTTGAGCTAGACCACATCTGAAGTATAGTGTTCAAGTTTGGTCCCCTAACCTGCGGAGGGATAGAGTTAGATTGGAAGCAGGGCTCATCGGGTTGATTCCAGAGAATAGGGGGTTCTGTCTTATGAAGAGAGATTGAGCAGCTGAGGCCTACATTCTCTGGTGTTTAGTAGAATGAGTGGAGATCTAATTGATCCTAAAGGGTATTGACAAAGCAGACATAGAAAGGATGTTTCCACATGTGGTACAATCTAGAATGAGAGGTCAGTTTTTGGATAAGGGATAGCAAATTTAAAACAGTGACGAGGAGAAATTACTTCTCTCAAAGGGTCATGAAACTATGAAATTCACTTCCCCAGAGTGCAGTGGATGCTGGGACAATTTAAGGAGGAGACAGATTTTTTAATTAGCAATGGGTTTAAAGGGAAGCAGAGTTGAAGCATAGATAAGATCAACCATGATTGTGAAGTCACCTGATGAAGGAGCTGCACTCCAAAAGCTTGCGATTTCAAAGAAACAAGTTGGACTATAACCTAGTGTTGTGTGACTCCTGACCTTATTAATTGAGGAGCAGGCTTGAAGGGCTGAATGGCTCAATCTCATGCTCTTACATTTCTGTTCACTTCCTGCAAGGCTGATAGATGTAATGCCCAGAACAGAATACTGATGCAATCTAACAATGGTAACATAATCCTCACCCCCTTGATTCTCATTCTATTCTTGCAATTAAAGAAGCATTATCTACTTGAAAAACATTTATCAAACTTTAGTAGCTTGCAGATCAAGAATTAGATATCGCTCTTATTACAACAAAGCCTTGCGAAAATGATGTGACAAGTTTTATCCTGCTACCATCTGGCAGCAAACGATCAAGAAGGTTTTCAAAAGAGTCTCTCAAAGAGTTCCTTTTGTTAAAATTCCTGCTGGAGTTGTCTAGAGAATGAAGAGCTGGTTGAATGGAGAGACTACAAAAGGGACAATCCGAAAGCAAACAAGCAACTGTCATAGAGTCATAGAGATCTTCAGCATTGAAACAGACCCTTCGGTCCAACCCGTCCATGCCGACCAGATATCCCAACCCAATCTAGTCCTACCTGCCTTCGCAATACTCCACTCTGGAGTGGAGGCTTTCTGCGGATACATTGTGAGCCTTTGACAGCCTCTTTAATCAACCATATTCCTACTCCTACTGAATTCATTCGATCTCTAAGGTAATTCCAGGGAATAAATTGTTTGGTTCATTCAGGCTTTCTGTGCACATTGAATAAAATTAGCTTTATTGTCACATGTACTAAGAGGAGTGGAGTAAAAAGTTGATAATTCGCACGAGGTACCTTGGTACAGCTTCTTCAGTACAAGTTATAAACTCATAGTCATAGACATGTACAGCACGGAAACAGACTCTTCAGTCCAACTCGTCCATGCTGACCAGATATCCTAAACTAATCCAGCCCCGTTTGCCAACATTTGGTCCGTATCCCTTTAAACCCTTCCTATTCATATACCCTTCCAGATGCCTTTTAAATGTTGTAATTGTACCAGCCTCTATCACTTCCTCTGACAGCTCATTCCATACACGCACCACCTTCTACATGAGAAAGTTGCCCCTTAGGTTCCTTTTAAATTTCTTCGGAAAAACAATACAAAGACAAAGAAATAAAATTTTTGAGAAGATTTATAGCTCAGGTTGATGATAAGTAGGTAACTTAGCTCACTGAGCTGGAAGGTTCATTTTTAGATGTTTCGTCACCATACTAGGAAACATCATCAGTGACAGCGAGAGTCTCTGGTGAAGCGCTGGTGCTATGTCCGACCTCTCCTTTTGTAGGTCTAGGTTTCTTAAGGTGGGTGATGTCATTTTTGGTTTCTTAGAGAGAATTCTTAGAAGCATGGCATTCTAACCAGAACTCCATCAATAAACACATCGATTTAGATCCTATCTACTTTGCCTTGAAAAAAATGACATCAGCCATGTTAAAAAACCAAGACCTATAAACAGAGAGGCAGGACATATGACCAGCGCTTCACTGGAGACTCTCACTGAGGATGTTACCTAGTCATGGTGATGAAACGTCTGAAAATGAACCTTCCAGCTCAGCGAGCTAACCTACATACTTAAATAAATAAAATGCCCAGCATTGCAGATTGTAGGAATAAATTAGAAAATAGAGAAATGACAAGTTCAGAATAGTCCTTCCACCCAGTCCACGCTGGCACCCAACCTCCAGTTGGCACTAAGTCTCACCTCGAGGTTCACCAGCCTTTAGAGAACACTTTGATGGCTTCGTGGATCATATGTAAGCATCTTAATCAGAAGGTTAAGTTAAAGTCCCACTCCAGTAACTTGAACACAGGTCCCCCCTCCAAGGACGCACTGGAGACAATGGACAGGAGATCAAACTCGGACTGCTCTCCTGAATCAACGCACAATATAGAAAACGTGCAGGTGGAAACTCCTGGAAAATCCCACAATCAATATGATACAAACAAGTCCTCTGACCATTACTGTATTGTCGTTTGCAATGTGGCATGGTGCAGTGATGAAAGATGCTGTATCAATGCACATCTTCCTTGCAGTGCAAGAACATAGCACCCCAGTATTCAACAGGAGCAGATCAAGAAAATCACTGCATGTCCCAACACTCCATGCCATGGAGGAGAATGGGGGAATAATGCTTCTTCAGTTCCCCGCCTTAAGGCTCATTCGCTTTAAATGGTTCTGTCTGAAAACAAGAGGTTTGTAAAAGGTGACATGTTGATATCAACCACTGGCATCATCTGTCACAGAAGAGCGGTTTAGTTCCATCAGCTTTGATCTTGGGTGATGACAGACAATGGTAAATATAAACGGCAGGCAGAATTCAAATCTGTCAGGATGCAATGAGGCAGCATTGCGAAAGCAAGCCTGTGAGAAGGGAAAAAGAAGCTTGACAGTTGAAACATAAGAATTAGGAGCAGGAGCGGGCAATTCACTCGAGCCTCCTTCATTATTTAATACAATCATACTCATCCTCAAACCCCAATTCCCGACCCTGTTCCCAGAACCCTTTCCTAATTAAAAATCTGTCTATCTCCTCCTCAAATTTATTCAGTGTCCCCAGCATCCACTGTGCTATTACATATGTCCGCCTCCAACTCAGTGTTCTAGGCATCTTCCTATACCCTAGGAGAAAGTGAGGACTGCAGATGCTCAGTCGAAAGTGTGGTGCTGGAAAAGCGCAGCAGGTCAGGCAGCATCCGAGGAGCAGGAGAATCAATGTTTCGGGCATGAGCTCATTCCCGATGAAGGGCTTATGCCCAAAACGAGAATCCTCCTGCTCCTCGGGCTGCCTGACCTGCTGCGCTTTTCCAGCACCACACTCTCGACATCTTTCCATACCTTACTTTGATTAAGTCAACCGAATGAAAAAAAATCAATCGACTAATTGACAGGCGCTTAAAGAGGCAACCTTCAAAGGAAATCTAATAAATTAAACTCAAACTATAGTCCCAGGCTGATGACATGCTCCAGACTCCAGAAAGTTTAAATAAACATGGGAATGAATGAGTTATGTCAAATCAGAAGTTACCATTCATAACAAAAAAAATTAAGGCAAATTTAAAATAAAATTTGGCCAGAACTGATGCACTCTATACCGCTCCCCCATAAACACCATCCCCACACTGCCAGAACTTCCCCCACCCCTGACCTCAGCCCCAGCACTGCCCCTACCGATGCTAATAGGACACAGGCAGCTTCAGGCCTGTCACTGGACACTTAGAGGCCCTTCCTCAGAGGCATTGGGAGTGGGTTTACACATGGAAGGGAGCCAAACAGTTAAATATAATGACCCTGCCCACAGTTTGCTGCCTGGATCTGTATGTAGAGACACAGACACACAGAACATTGAGGAGGAGGTAAAGTGAGGGCGATCAGAGGTGCCCCGGTTCCCACGTCTGTACTGGAGCTCAGGACTTCCCTTGGGCCGGTGAATTACTACGGAAAGTTCATACATAACCCTGGCCTCCATCCTGGCACCTTTGCAAAAACTCTTAAAAGGTTCAGCCTTGGTAACGGTCGTGTCGCCAAGCTCTAGCTTTCAGGGAAGTGAAGAACAAGCTATCATCCTCTAAGGTGTTGGCACACTGTGACTCCAAGCAAGATCTGATATTCTCCTGTGATGCCTCCCCATTGGGCATCGGGGTACTATTAGCTCATTGGTCGCCCAATGGATAGGAATGCCCAATGGTGTATGCATCCAGGACTTTGGCCAATGCAGAGTGCTAATATGCCCAGATAGACAAGGAAGGTTTGGACGTCATATTTGGAGTCAGGAAGTTCCACCAATATCTTTACAGACAGAAACTCGTAATAACAACAGGCCATAATCTCCTGCTGGGTCTACTTAAAGAGGACAAGGCAGTGCCACCCATAGTTTCAGTCTAAATTCAGTGATGGGCTCAAATACTAAGTGCGTATAATTACAAATTGGAACACAGTCCAGGAGCTGCCTCCCACTGGCAGATACACCCCTAGTGGTACCGCCATTGGAAGAGTCCATAATAGTTTTAAATTTTCTAGACCCACTTCCAGTCAAAGCTGACAATATCAGACTTTGGATACAGAAAGACCCGGTCCTGGCAAAGCTGAAACAGCTGGTGGTGATGGTGGAAACCAAAGGACTGTCACAACTAGAAATGAAACCTTTTTGGACCCGGAGTGACCAGATCACAGTCGAGGATGGAATATTATTAGAGGGGGCAAGAGTGACTACCCCAAGCAAAGGTCACTGCCAGATACTGGCTGAACTCCAGCAGGGCCATCCAGTGGTTTCCAAAATGAAGATGTTGGCAAGAATCATAACTGGCAGCCAGCACTGGATGCAGACACACTGGTGGGGTAGTGCCCAGAGCGCCAACAAGGACAAAAATTACCGCCAGCAGCTTCCCCACATTCATGGGAATGGCTGAGGAAACCTTGGACTCGGTTAAACATTGACTATGCAGGTCCTTTCATGGGCTCAATGTTCTTAGGCATTATGGACACCCACTCAAGGTGGCTTGGAATGCACAGAGTACACTCGTCAAACACGGGGACAATGATAGAAAAACTGTGAACATCTTTTGCAATACACAGACTCCTTGAGGTGTTGGTCACAATTAATAGACCATCGCTTACCAGCAGGGAGTTTGAGTATTTCCTAAAGTCAAATGGTATCCAGCATAAAAGGACAGCTCCATACCACCCATCGTACAATGGTCTGCGAGAAAGAGCAGTTCAAACTTTGAAGGCAGACTTGATGAAACAATTTGTTTTTTATGAGAGGACCACCCCTGATGCAACTATTGGGATAGCTCCAGCAGAGTTGCTAATGGGGAGAAGACTCCGCACCAGGTTAAATCTGATCTTCCCAGATCGGGGGGTAGGGGAATGGTAATGGTGGTGGTGGAATGGGGGAGGGGGGGGGATGGGGGGGTCACAGCATATGCCAATGCCGGACCCAAACTCCGCTAAGCAAGAGAGGCATTTTACATCAGGGGATGAAGCTTGGTATAAGAACCACAGTCATGGTCCTGCATGGATAAGAGACATGGTCAACGCGAGGTTAGGTTCAGTGACGTATAAAGTTCTGGTTGGTGTGACAGTCCTGAACAAGCATGTGGACTGTATGAAAGCTACAAAGGTGCAAACGGCCTGGGCACAAAACGCACCCAGTTCCTCGACAGCCTTTCCGACTGTTCTGGAACCCGTGGTTTCTCCCTCTCCATCGAGCTTTGAAATCCCTCGGAATCAGAGATGGACACGGTGGATATCACTGCCTTGATGCCCTTGCTGCCTGAAGAGGAGAATTAATTTATTCTCAGACACTCCTGGTGGAAGAGGTGAGCTACCCACTGCCCGTGTCGGAGGCAGGATTGGAGGCACCTGACCCAGTACTAAAACAGCCCAGGAGGAGCTAAAAGGAAAAGAACCGGCACTTGTCCTCAGACTCAGAGGGAGAGGGAGGTGGTGATCGTCAAAAGGTCAGCCAAGTGGATCTCATAGATTATGAGTTGCCTGATTGGGGCTTTTAATCTGGTCATACAGTTGTAAAGCACAGAAGCAGACCCTTTGGTCCAACTCATTTATGCCAACTAGATATCCTAAATCAATCTAGTCCCATCTGCCAGGAGAGTCAGAGAGCCCTGGCTGACAGAGGTTCTCTGAGAGCTGGCTGTGAGGAAGCTGGATCAGTCTTGAGGACGTTAGCCATGTAAAGAGAAGGTAACTTGGTGACGGGACACTGGCCTCTATGGAGTTACTTCAATGACCTCAACTGTTTTCGGTGGCAGAGAATTCCACAGGCTCACCACTCCCTGGGTGTAAAAAAATTCCAAGCCTACCCCTTACCCTTAGACTGTTACCCATAATTCTGTGTGTTACGTATGGGGTACGTAAAGCTGGTCAGGTAACCTAGGGGCGGAGCTTGGGGTCAGCCTAGAACCGGTTATGGAGGTGTGAACATGTTCAGATTTACTATTTGCCTATCTTACGATTCATTCCTGGCTTCAAAGGAAGCACCAACAAAACGCTGGACTTCTCTGTCATTGGGGATATCTTTCCTGCCTTTACCCTGTCTAGTCCAGTTGGAATTTTTATAGGCTTTTTTTTAAGATTAGATTACTTACAATGTGGTAACAGGCCCTTTGGCCCAACAAGTCCACACCAACCCGCCGAAGCGCAATCCATCCAAATCCATTCCCCTACATTTACCGCTTCACCTCACCCTACGGACAATTTAGCATGGCCAATTCACCTGACCTGCACATTTTTGGACTGTGGGAGGAAACCAGAGCACCCGGAGGAAACCCATACAGACACGGGGAGAATGTGCAACTCCACACAGTCAGACGCCTGAGGTGGGAATTGAACCCGGGTCTCTGGCGCTGTGAGGCAGCAGTGCTAACCACTGTGCCACCCACTATAGGATCCCCTCCCCGACTCCATTTCATTCTTCTAAACTCCAGTGAATATCGTCCTAGCCGATCCAGTCTCTCAGGTTACAGCTCAATCCAATAATAGAACCATTAGGAGGTTCTCCAAGATTGTCTACCAACCCTGCAGCAGATGACCAGCGTGGTGCTAAAGTGCAGTCAGAAATTAAGCAGTAGCCCTGTCAAAAAGTGCAAGCTGTTGGGGGCGGGGAGGGGGTGGCTGCAGTATTGAGAAACCCATGGAACACGGACTGTCTGGGCTGTAGACAATCCAAGCGGAGTTAGAATCTGTGATCCATCAGGGTCTCCTATTGCAATGGAATACTGTGCACAACAAACATGCACGTCAAATCCCTAGTCTTTCTTTATATGTGCTCAAGGTGTTAGTCAATGTCCTTTAACTGTGCATCCTTGACGATACAATTAATGTCCCATTAACAGGGATGCCTGGGAAAGAGTTTGCATTCAGCTCTCGAACGTGATTAGGGTGACAACTAAGCTGCCAACCTGCTTTGGGAACTAGATCAACAACCAAGGGGGAACGGTTCAGGGCATGGTTCTGCAGCAGATTTCACAATATTTCCTCGCACTGTTTACTATCAGCGATGCACCAGTTGGTAGCACTCCCAGCTGAGTCACAATGATCCTGCATTCAGATCCCACTCCAGAGGCTCAGAACAAAAGTCAAGGCAGATATTTTGAGCGTTAACGAGGGAGGTGCTGCAGTGTTTCAGGTGCTACCCTTCAAAAACGACCTGCTGACAGCTGGATGACATGGCACTCCTTCAGAGAAGACCAGGTGGAACATGGGCCGAATGGCCTAATTCTGCTCCTATATCTTATGATTTCCTGGCCCATATCTACCTCTGAATAAACATCACAAGAACAGATCATTACCACATTGCTATTCATGCGAGATCGCTGCGTGTAATCTGGTTGCTGCTTTCTCTATGTAGCCATAGAGTCAGACAGCATGGAAACAGACCCTGCAGTCCAACTAGCCCATGCTGACCATAATCCCAAAGCAAATTAGTCCCACCTGTCTGCACTTGGCCTGTACCACCTCCACCCCCACCCCCACCACCCGTTTCTTATTCCAAGTATCTTTTAAATGTTGTCACTGTACTCCCATCCACCACTTTCTCTGTAAGTTCATTCCACATACGAACCACTCTCTGTGTAAAAGAATTACCCCTTGTGTCCTCTTTAAATCTTTTTCCTTTCCTCTTAAAAATATGCCCATTAGTTTTGAACTCCCCCACCCTAGGAAAAAGACCCCTGCGATTTACTTTATCTATGCACCTCATGATTTTATAAACCTCTATTCGGTCACCCCTCAACCTCCTACATTCCCGCGAGAAAATGTCCCAGTCATTCCAGTCAAGTTTTAGATCTTAAACCCTCCATTCCCGGTAACATCCTGGTAAATCGTTTGTGAACCCTGTCCAGTTTAATAACATCCTTCCTACAACAGGGCGACACAGTAGTCCAGAAGAGGCCTCACTTACATCTTGTACAACCTCAACACGATGTCCCAACTCCTATACTCAAAGGTCTGAGCAATGAAGGCAAGTGTGTTAAACACCTTCTTAACCACCCTGTCTCCGTGATGCAAAATTTAAAAGAATTATGTATTGGAACCCCTAGGTCTGTCTGTCCTACACCACCACCCAGGGCTCGACTATTAATTGTATAAGCTCTGTCATTGTTAATTTTACCAAAACACAATATGTCACATTTATCCAAATTGAATCTGCCAATCCTCAGCCTACTGACCCAACTGATCATTACAATAATGGTGGTACTTAATTTGCTGTCAAGCACTTTTGAGATATCCAGTGGTCATAAAAAGTGGGGTTTTTTCAAATGCAGGGATTATTTTACTATTTGAAGGAAGAGGCTAGCCTTAAATTGGACCTATCAGCTTCATAACGGCCTTTGGTCCAGTGTCCAATTGGGAAACAGAAACCTGCACATCACTACTCAAAAACAAACTCTATCCCATTGCAGACTGTGTGACAAAGTTTGATCTAAATCCAGGAGTTGGAACAAGCGCTTGCAAAGAGACATCCTCCTTACAATCTGGCTTTGGAAACATCTTCTGACTCCTAGACTTTGATAACAAGTAGAAGTCTGCTGGGTGAGTGAAACAAGTCCAGAACAGAGTTGCGTACCTTGCCAAACACTTCTCTTCTGCTGCACATCGTAGGGAATACAAGTGAGACCTCTGCACGTACGTGGATGCTTGGACGTAGTGGGGATCCGGTACCAAGTCAGGCAAACCTGAATGAAACAGGGGAGGAAAAGGAAAAAAGAAACTGTCATGAATCACTGAACAAAGTTCATCTTCATGGCCAACACATGGCTTTGCACACTGGAGGCCCAGGGCAGATCATTTTCTTAAACGGGGAGTCTTCTAATCCAAATGGGTCGAAGAGTAGAATTTCTGTCTGGGTAAATAATAAAATGCTGCAGAAACTCAGCAGATCTGGTGCCAATCATAAAGAGAGAAACAGAGTTCATGTTTTTTTGAGAGCAACACAACCTTTCTTCAGTTCTTCCACTGTTTTATCTTTTCTCCCCATAAAATAAATGTTTTCTCCATATTTGACTGCACAGTTATCCTTTCAGGTAGCCCGCATAGGCTTTCCCATGTCAGGTACGGGAGGTCATAGAGTTATAGTCATAGAGATGTACAGCATGGAAACAGACCTTTCAGTCCAACCTGTCCACACCGACCAGATATCCCAACCCAATCTAGTCCCACCTGCCAGCACCCAGCCCATATCCCTCCAAACCCTTCCTATTCATATACCCATCCAAATGCCTCTTAAATGTTGCAATTGTACCAGCCTCCACCACTTCCTCTGGCAGCTCATTCCAAACCCGTACCACCATCTGTGTGAAAAAGTTGCCCCTTAGGTCTCTTTTATATCTTTCCCCTCTCACCCTAAACCTATGCACTCTAGTTCTGGACTCCCTGACCCCAGGGAAAAGACTTTGCCTATTTACCCTATCCATGCCCCTCGTAATTTTGTCAACCTCTAAAAGGTCACCCCTCAGCCTCCGACGCTCCAGGGAAAACAGCCCCAGCCTGTTCAGCCTCTTCTTAAAGGTTGCCCCAAAAGTTACAGAGTCCGAGGATCCTACCAAAATACGAGCAAGGGCAGTTCTCTGGGATTGTGCCAAAATATGCTGGAGGGGCAAATCCTCAGGCACTTGCCAATATATACCAACTGTGCTCGCAGGAATGTGTTAATACGAGGAGCGAGGAATCCAGAAATGCTGACAATGGCAAGGGTTGCCCCTGGAATGCACCAACATTTGCCCATTATTATTATGCCAAAAAGTGCAGGGCACTGGTATGATGCCAGTGTATGCCTAAATGTATGCTGTGAATGTCCACCACCGCCAAGAAAAAAGATGGCTGGTCAATATTTCCCATGCTGCCTATAACCCGTGAGAGATACAGCACTGAAACAATGTTACTTCTATCAAGTCATGTTGAGAAATCTCAACCCAAAATAACTAGCATCATCCATTAACTACCTGTCACTTCAACCCTCTCTCATCCAACCAACTGTGTACTCAGGAAATCACCATCTTCTCTTTCCCTCTCTTGTTTCATGTTGCGATATCACAGTGGGGATCACAGATACCATCCTCAGGTTCTTAATGTCTTCTGTCAGCCTCAAATTACAGTCAATTTAGTGATGCCTGTGGTCGGGTTAGAGTAGATAGGGAAGAACAGTTCCCATGCGTGAAAAGGGTCAAGGACCTGACAGTTTTAAAGTGTTTTACAAAAGAAGCAACTGCAAAGTGCAAAACCACCTTAACATGCAGCGAGTGTGAAGGATACTAAATGCACTGCCTGGAACTGTGCTGAAGGCAGGTTCAATTGAGCCTTTTAAGAGGGTTTTAATTGGTTGTTTAAATAGAATAGATTCCCTACAGTGTGGAAACAGGCCCTTCGGACCAACAAGTCCATACTGACCCTCCGAAGAGTATCCCAAATTAACACATTTCCTACCCTTTTACTCTACATTTACCTCTGACTAATGCTCCTAACACTACGGGCAATTTAGAATAGCCAGTTCACCTGACCTGCACATCTTTGGACAGTGGGAGGAAACCAGAGCACCGGGAGGAAACCCACACAGACACGGGGAGAATGTGCAAACTCCACACAGACAGTCACCCAAGGCTGGAATTGAACTGGGGGCCCTGGGGCTGTGAGGCATCAGTGCTAACCACTGGAAATAGAATCAATGTGTGGGGTAATGGGGAAAAGGCAGGAGGTAGGCACAAATTTGAATGGTCAGACAGCCAGTGCTGTCACAGTAGGGTGAATGGTCTCCTTCTGTCTTTGGGGACATCAGACAATTGTAGGAGGGAGATGGGGGGGAAAGAGGGTTGCAATGGTAGATTTAGATGAGAAAAAGAGTTGAAGGCAGCCCAAATCTAGAGGGCTTAGGTTTAAGGTGAGAGGGGAAAGGTTTAAAAGAGACCTAAGGGCAACATTTACACGCAGAAGGTGGTGTGTGTATGGAATGAGCTGCCAGAGGAAGTGGTGGAGGCTGGTACAATTATAACCTTTAAAAGGCATCTGGATGGGTATATGAATAGGAAGGGCTTGGAGGGATATGGGCCAGGTGCTGGCAGGTGGGACTAGATTGGGTTGGGATATCTGGTCGGCATGGACGTGTTGGACGGAAGGGTCTGTTTCTGTGCTGTACATCTCTATGACTCTCATAAACCATCAGGACAGTGGTGGTTTTAACATCTCAGAGGACACTTGCTGAGCAGTACCCTAGACTATTCACTTGGACTATGAGCTCAAAACCAAAAGTGGGGCTCAACTCAGGATTCATGAGGAATTCAGCAATTTCTCTAAGCAGAGCTTACACAGGAATGAGAGATGGACCACGGGTCTGGAATTTGATTGCTCCAACCCTTCTCTTGAAAACTCATCCGCTTGAATTCAAGCCAGGTTTATATTTTCCAAATGTGAAGTGGATGCCCAGTGTTTATCAAAACAGGAATTGAGAACTATTGATGTATAAAAAAATGAATGGCCTAAATGTTTACATATCCTTCAAAGTATTTACAGTACACGAAGCAAGCAAGGCGGATGTAACTTGTGTCGTTTTATTAGTGTTTCATGGCCCTAGTTGCATGTATTTCCTCCTTAAATAAACAGTTTGGCCATAAAATAGTTTCAAGCTCTAAAACGGTCCAAATACTTAAAGTAAAACCTTACAGGGGGAGTTCATTCACTAGCCCTAAGCAATGACAAGGTCTTACAATGTGCCACAAAGTGGCACTACAGCAAACGGAGGCATGGTTAAAAACTACAATGCCTCTCACTTTGGTACATTTTTTCTATTAGCCAAGATCTTGACCTCACTGGACTAATAATCCAGAGACCTCGGCTAATGGGATTCAAATGGCAGCTGGTCTAACTTAAATTCACTTCATAAATCAGCAATGCAAGGCTAGAGTCAGTTATGGTGATGATGAATCTATCATCAATTGTTGTAAAAACCCATCTGGGTCACCAGGGAAGGAAACCTGTTGTTCCCCACCTGCTCCGGCCTAAGTGTGACTCCAGACTCTCAGCAACGTGGTTGACTCTTCCCTACCTTCAGAAGTGACTGAGCAAGCCACTAAATTCAAGGACAATTCAGGATGAGGCAAAAGAAAACCCCGGCCCCACGTCCTATGGGGCAGTATGGTGGCTCAGTGGTTAGCACTGCTGACTCACAGCACCAGGAACCTGGGTTTGATCCCCACCTTGGGCAACTGCCTGTATGCAGTTTGCACATTCTCCAGTGTCTGCGTGGGTTTCCTCCGGATGCTCCAGTTTCCTCCCACAGTCCAAAGATGTGCAGGTCAGGTGAATTGGCCATGCTAAATCGCCCACAATGTTAGTTCATTAATCAGGGGTAAATGAAGAGGAATGGGTCTGGATGGGTTACTCTTCGGAGGGTTGGTATGGACTTGCTGGGCCAAAGGGCCTGTTTCCATACTGTAGGGAATCTAATCTAATCTATGAGAGGATGAAAAAATGTTGAACATCAAAAGGGAGCACTAAGCTAAATGAAGCCACTCACAGTGAGTTGTACATTTATCAGGGTCCCGGTCGGCTTTCCTATGTCCTACCCCCTCAATGGAGATATGGGAATGAGAGGATACTCTCGAGGAGGTGAAAGAGGATTTAGAGTCATAGAGATGTACAGCGTGGAAACAGATCCTTCAGTCCAACTCCTCCATGCTGACCAGATATCCTAACCTAATCTCGTCCCATTTGCCAGCACTTGGCCCATATCCCCCAAACCCTTCCTATTCATATACCCATCCAGGTGCCTTTTAAATGCTGCAATTGTACCAGCCTCCACCACTTCTTCTAGCAGCCCATTCCACACATGCACCACCCTCTGCATGAAAACGTTGCCACTTAGGTCCCTTTTAAATCTTTCCCCTCTCGTCCTAAACCTCTGCCCTCTAGTTCTGGATTTCCCCATCCCAGGGAAAAGACTTTGGCTAATCACCCTATCCATGCCCCCTCACGATTTTATGAACTTCTACAAAATCACACCTCAGACTCTGATGCTACAGGGAAAACAGCCCCAGCCTACTCAGCCTCTCGCTATAGCTCACATCCTCCAACCCCAATGTCATCTTTGTAAATCTTTTCTGAACCCTTTCAAGTTTCACAACATCTTTCCGATGGCAAGGAGACCAGAATTGTACGCAGTGTTCCAAAAGGTGCCTTACTAATGTTCTGTATAGTCGCAACATGACATCCCAACTCCTATATTTAATGCACTGACCAATAAAGACAAGCAGATCAAACGCCTTCTTCACAATCCTGTCTACCTGTGACTCCATCTTCAATGATCAATGAACCTGCATTCTAACGTCTCTGTTTCTCTCCAATTTTCTTCGGAAAGCTGAACCACAAAAATTCAAGAAGCCATTGGTGCTAACCACCTGCTCTGTTCCATGGTCAAGCAGTCACTCTTCATAGCTTCCTCTTTTCCTATACCCAGTTGTGTCTAAAGTGCTGAGGTAAGCTATTCATAACACTACATCCCTCAGGATAGGGGCCCCATTAACCATGGTGGAGGGGAAACAACCATTAGCAAGTGCTCAAATCCAACTGATGAAACTGAATTGAATACATCTGATAATCTGAAAATGGTGGATACTGCCAGATTGTTACACAATCACAGCCGATTCTCTAATGTCCTTCACTATAGAGTCTCTGTCATTCTACCTGTATGCAACTATGGTTCATCCTCAATATCTTCAGGGTAACCAGATAGATCACAACAACTAGCCTCAACACTACTGTCCACAGCCCAAGAATACAAAGGGTCAGATATTTAATCCAGCTCCAGCTGATTACCAGGTTAGGATAATGTTCTGTCAGTCAGACAATTATCATCGCTGCAAATTCCTCCCAGCCTACTAAAAATGAAACTGCAAACAAACTCCGCTCTGTTGCAAGATTTAACAGAAGGAGATTTGTTTGCAGTCTACCCATGAATCTGAAAGAATGATCTTCAGATGCGAGAGGATACATAGGGTGAGACACATTCCCTAAAGATTCTCCTTTGGGTTGATGGGGAGGTACCAGAAAACACCACAGGGATTTCACTGTCAAATGAATGATGGGTGAATGGAAAAAATCATCCTTATTTTTAGCGTGAGCTGCAGTTGAAAGAAAAATGTTACATTTCTGTGGCAGCCCACATACTTCATAGTTAAATTAATTTCAACTTTATTCATTGTTACAGTGTAGCATCAACGGATGAGAGCAGGCACTAGTGTAGGACCAGGAAAATGTTCTCGGGAACAGGGGACTCAATCCCACTACAGCATCTGATGGACTTTGGATTTGATTGCCCTAGAATTCAAAGCTAGTCTAAGTAATAATGACCATGAAACTGTAGCTTTTTGCCAGAAAATCCCATCTGTTTCACTAACAGGGAAGGAAATCTGCCATTCTTACCTAGTCTGTTCGAGATATGTGTCCTGACCTACAGCTCTGTGGTTGACTCTTAACAATCTTCTGAAAGGGCCTAGTATTTCACTCAGTATCAAGAGATGGACAACAAATGCTTAATTGTCCACATCATATGCAAAAATCTTTCTTAACTAACAAGGGAGTCAAAGAGTATTGAACTAATGAATCCCTACAGGGCAGAAAGAGGTCTTGCAGTCCATTTCCAGAAGGTATTCAACAAGGTGCTGTTAAAAAAGGCGGCTGCATAAGATTATCATCGCTACAAATTCCTCCCGGCCTACTAGAAATGAAACCGCAAACAAACTCCGCTCTGCTGCAAGATTTAACAGAAGGAGATTTGTTTGCATTCTAACCATGAATTTGAAAGAATGATCTTCAGATTTGAGAGGATACAGCGAGTGAGGCCCATAGTGTTCCAGGTAATGTGTTAGCAAGGTTAGAAGATTAGATAACTAACAGAAAGCAAAGAGTGCTTTTCTGCTTGGAAATCCGTGGCTACTGTCATTGTTTACAAATTACATCGACTATTTAGAGTTGGGGACCAAGTCTAATACATCAAAGTTCGCAGATGACACTAAGATGAGTGGTAAAGCAGAGTGTGCAAAGGACATTGCAAGTTTGCAGAGGGATATAGATGATTAAGTGAGTGGACAAAGGTCTGGCAGATGGAGTAAAATGTTGGCAAATGTGAGGTCATCCGTTGGTCAGAGTAATAGCAAAATGGACTATTATTTAAATGGTGAAAAATTGCAGCATGCTGCTGTGCAGAGGGACCTGGGTGTCCTTGTGCATGAATCTCAAAAAGTTGGTTTGCAGGCAATTAAGAAGGCAAATAGAATATTGTCCTTCCTTGCTAGAGGAAAATAGGGAGGTTATACTGCAGCTGTACAGGGTGTTTGCGAGGCTACACCTGGAGTACTGTGTACTTTTGGACTCCTGACTTGAGAAAGGATGGGTTGGCGCTGGAGGGGATGCAGAGGAGGTTCACCAGGTTGATTCTGGAGTTGAGGGGGTTGGCTGCTGAGGAGAGATTGAGGGCTGTATTCACCAGAATTTAGAAGAATGAGGGGGATCTTATAAAAGTATAAAATTAAGAAAGGAATAGATCAGACAGAAGCTGGGAAGTTGTTTCTACTAGAACATATAGAACATAGAACATTACAGTGCAGTACAGGCCCTTGGGCCCCCAATATTGCACCAACCTATTGAACCAATCTGAAGCCCATCTAACTTACACTATTCTATTTTCATCCGTATGTCTATTCTATGACCATTTAACTGCCCTTAAAGTTGCTGAGTCTAACTGCTGTTGCAGGCAGTGTGTTCCATGCCCCTACTACTCTGAGAGAAGAAACTACCTCTGACTCTGTCCTATATCTATCACACCTCGATTTAAAGCTATGTCCCCTCATGCTAGCCATCATCATCTAAAGAAAAAGGCTCTCACTGTCCACCCTATCTAACCTTCTGATTATCTTAAATGTCTCAATTAAGTCATCTCTCAACTTTCTTCTCTCTAACGAAAACAGCCTCAAGTCCCTCAGCTTTCCTCACAAGACCTTCCCTCCATACTAGATAATATCCTCGTAAATCTCTTCTGAACCCTTTCCAAAGCTACCACATCTTTCCTATAATGTGATGACCAGAACTGTATGCAATACTCCAAGTGCAGCCACACTAGAGTTTTGTACAGCTGCAACATGACCTCATGGTCCTGAAACTCAATCCCTCCACCAATAAAAGCTAACACACTGTATGCCTTCTTAATGGCCCTAACAACCTGGGTGGCAACTTTCAGGGATCTATGGACATGGACACCAAGATCTCTCTGCTCATCTATACTACCAAGAATCTTACCATTAGCCCAGTACTCTCTGTTCCTGTAACTCCATCCAAAGTGAATCACCTCACAATTTTCTATATTAAGTTCCATTTGCCACCTCTCAGCCCAGCTCTGTAGTCTATCTATGTTCCTCTGTAACCTGCAACATCCTTTGGCACTATCCACAACTCCACCATACTTAGTGTCATCCACAAATTTACTTACCCACCCTTTAACCCATCAACCATTCAAAAAAATATCAAACAGCAGTGGCCCCAAAACAGATCCTTGCAGTACATCACTAGTATCTTGAACTCCAGGATGAACATTTCCCATCACCCACCACCCTCTGGCTTCTTTCAGCTAGCCAATTTCAGATCCAAATCACTAAATAACCTGCAATCCCATGCCTCTGTATTTTGCGCATTAGCCTACCATGGGGAACCTTATCAAATGCCTCAGTGAAATCCATATACACCATCAACCAGTTTACCCTCAACCACCTGTTTGGTCACCTTCTCAAAGAATTCAATAAGGTTTGTGAGGCATGACCTACCCTTCACAAAACCGTGCTGACTATCCCTAATCAACTTATGCCTCTCTCCATGATTATAAATGCTACCTCTTTAACCTTTTTAACACTTTACCCACAATCGAAGTAAGGCTCACAGGTCTATAATTACCAGGGTTGTCTCTACTCCCTTCTTGAACAAGGGAACACTTGCTATCCTCCAGTCTTCTGGCACTATTCCTGTAGACAATGACAACATAAAGATTGAAGTCAAAGGCTCTGCAATCTCCTCCCTGGCTTCCCAGAGACTCCTAGGATAAATCCCATTTGGCTGTGGGGACTTATCTCTTTTCACACTTTCCAGAATTGCTAACACCTCCGCTTGAACCTCAATTCCATCTATTCTAATAGCCTATACCTCAGTATTCTCCTTGACAACATTGTCTTTTTCCAGGGTATATACTGATGAAAGATATTCATTCAGCGCTTCAATATCGCCTCGGGCTCCATGCACAACTTTCCACTACCATTCTTGATTGGTTCGAATCTTACTCTCATCATTCTTTTATTCCTGACATGCTAATAGAAAGCTTTAGGGTTTTCCTTGATCCTATCTGCCAACGACTTCTTATGTCTCCTCTGGTCCCTTCGTAGCTCTCTCTTGAGTAAAATGGCCAGATCATATGCTTCAATCAGGATGTTGCTGGAAGGGAAGGCTTGAGTTATTAGAAGAAACTGGATAGGCTGGGACATGATCGTAGGAGGTTGAGGGGTGATATTATAGATGCTTATAAAATAATGAGGGATATAGATAAGGTGAATGGCAGGTATCTTTTCCCTAGGGTGGGGAATTTCAAGAGTACAGGGCATATTTTTAAGATGAAAGGAGAAAGATTTGAAAAGGATATGAGGGGCAACTTGTTTTAAACAGAGAGTGGCTCGTGTGTGGAATGAACTTCCAGAGGAAGTGGCGGATTCAAATACAGTTACAATATTTAAAAGACATTTTGATAAGTACATGAATAAGAGATAAAAACCAAAAAGAACTGTGGATGCTGTAAATTAGAAACAAAACAGCAAGTTGCTGGAAAAGCTCAGCAGGTCTGGTAGCATCTGTGGAGAGAAATCAGAGTTAATGTTTCAGATCCATTGACCCTTCCTCAGAACTTGAATCAGAAATGTTTGGAGGGATATGGGCCAAGTGCAGGCAGGTGGGACTGGTTTAGCTTGGGATTATGGTCAGCATGGACTGGTTGGGCCGAAGGGTCTGTTTGACTCTATGACTCTACAATTGATGGTCAGAACACTGGAACAAGACTTCTCCTCAAAATGAAACCACGAGATATTTTGAAACCATGTCATGAGCAGTGTCTATGAACATGATAAAGACACTTGCAGCAGCTGAGCTTTGTACCTCATCACGATTAGTGAGCCAAAATATTTGAATCTCGATGGTTAAAGGCTAATTTCATGGAATTAAGTTTTGATGGCAATCTTGAATTTGAGGGACAATACTCAACAACAACCTGCATTGATAGAGCACCTTTAACATTTGCAACTATTCTAAGGCATGTCTGCAGCTGACTTGTTCTGAGCAGAAGGGAAATGGTATACCCTACAAACCAGCACCTCTGATCCAAAATTCCTGAAGCACATTCCCAATATTGGGAAGCTTTCCATTTGGGAACAAACACAATTTATCCCATATTTACATTTAATTGCAAAGTGCAAGAACCAGGGAACTAAAATACAGGATTCGACTTTCAGCAAAGGTTAATGCCTTGATGATTACCACAACTTGTAAAAACAGCTGGATAAATATCTGATTGGAAATGTAATTGAAGGTTACTTGGTTAAATACAGGCAGATGATTAAATACTCCAGGGCCTGTTACAGTCTTCATACTCCTACAACAATACAGATGCCATCTGTGGAAAAGCAACCAGCTAGCAAAGAATAATAAGAGGTTGAAAGGTTAAAAAGATAGCCTGGAGTTCTGCCCAACAACTCTCAGGGGTCCTGGAGAAACATTTGTAGAACTTAAGATACATTGGGTAGGGCTCGCTATAGACCTGAGAAAGGAGATTTATAGGATAAAGTACATTTCCGAGTACCCAGCTGAAAGGTCCTTAATGCGGTTAACACACAAAGGTCACTACATAGAACAAGAGGTGGGACTGCCTCTACTCATCATTACCACAGAGGTCAATGAAAGTGCAAATCTGTGACATCTCTGTTCTGGCAGCTTCAACTGTTTAACAGATCTACAGTGAAGTAATGACATAACACTCTCCAGACACCTTCAGGCAATGAGTGGTACAGTATGTTTTCCCCAAATATCCCCATGTCTCCTTGCTGGGGAACATTCCAGAATACCACAGTACACTGTGAAAACAACATGTTTGATATTACTGAACCAGGACTTCTTAAAGTTTATTCTCTCATGGAGGATGTGGGCATCATTGGTGAAGCCAGCATTTGTTGCTATTCCCCAACTGCCCTTCGAATTGCGTGTCTTGCTAAGCCACTTCAGAGGGCAATAAAGAGTTAGCCACATCACTGTGGGTCTGCGATTCCAGGTAAGGATGGCAAATGTCCTTCCCAAAAAATAGTCAGCAAACCCGATAGATTTTACGACAATCGACAGTTGTAAAGATCACCATTACAACAACAACAACACTCTAAAAGCTTGACACCATCTAGGATAAAGCAGCCCACCTGATTAGCACCATTACAAACATCCATTCTCTTCACCATCAACGTTCAGACAGCGCCTTCCAACCCACGGCCACTTCCATCTAGAAGGACAAAGGTAGCAGATACATGGGAACCATGCCCTACAAGGTCTCCTCTAAGCCAATCAACATCCTGAGTTCCTACAGTGTTGCTGGATCAAAATCCTGGAATTCCCTCCCTTAGGTCATTGTGGGTCTACCTACAGCATACGCATTGCAGTGGTGCAAGAGGTCAGTTCAACATCACCTTGCAAGTAGGGACAAGCAATAAAAGTTGGCCAGTCAGTGACACTCATATCCTACAAATCAATAGAAAATATTAAGGTTGTTGTGTAGGTTTCTGAAGGGGCTAATTTCATCGAATCCCTACAGTGTGGAAGCAGGCCATTTGGCCCATCGGGTCCACATTGACCCTCCGCACCCAGAACCACTACACTACCAAACCCCTGTAACCCTGCATTTCCCATGGCTAATCCACCTCGCCCGCATATACCAGGATACTATGGGGAATTGAGAATGGCCAATTCACCCAGCCTGCACATCTCTGAACGGTGGGAGGAAACCATTCAGACACAGGGAGAAAGTGCAAACTCCACACAGTCACTCGAGACTGGAATCAACCCAGGTGCCATGCACTTGAGGCAGCAGTGCTAACCACTGAGCCACCGTGCCACCCTGTTCATGTTATTTGACTCCAAATACCAATGTCACATACAGTCTATGGAGGGAGATCAGGAGTGCTATTCCAGTGATCAGAGGGAGCAGGTGCCAGGTTTGGAGGATTTGAGCTATAGGGAGAGACTGAATAGGCTGGGGCTGTTCAACTTGAAGGCTCAGGGGTGATCTTATGGAGGTTTAAAAAATTATGAGGGGCATGGATGGGGTGAATGGACAAGGTCTTTTCCCTGGAGTGGGGGAGCCCAGACCTCAAAGGGGATAGATTTAGGCTGAGAGAGGAAACATTTAAAAGGGACCGAAGGGGCAAGCCTTTTCATGCAGAGGGTAGTGCGTATATGGAATGAGCTGCCAGAGGAAGTGGTGGCGGCTGGTACAATTACAGCATTTAAAAGGTATTTGAATAGGTATGTGAATAGGAAGGGTTTAGAGGGATATGAGCCAAGTGCTGGCAAATGGGTCGAGATCAGTTTAGGATATCTGGTCAGCATGAACGATTTGGACCAAAGAGTCTGATTCCATTCTGCATGACTCTTATGTATCTGTGCTAGCTCCCTACAGTCTTGGTGATGATGCCTGACCAAATGTAGATCTATACGTTGCAATTACTCAGTAATCCCACATCCCCCCTGAACATTTTACCCCCAAGGAATGGTAGCTTTTAGGTCTACAAAAATTAGACTACAAGCAGGAAGTGTGTATACTCCCAAGATGCGTAGACTAAGATAGAATACACCTGGAATACAGTGTTCAGCTTTTGACACCACACCTTAGAAAGGATCCTTTAGCTTTGGAATGAGTTTGGGTTTGTTTTACCAGAATTATGGACATCAAAAGGTTAGATTACAAGGTGAGATTGCACAAAAGGGTGGCATGGTGGCTCAGTGGTTAGCACTGCTGCCTCACAGCACTAGCGACCTGGGTTCGACCCGTCTGGGGTGACTATCTGTGTGGAGTTTGCACATTCTCTCTGTGTCTGCGTGGGTTTTCTCCAGGTGCTCCGGTTTCTTCCCACAGTCCAGAGACAAGTAGGCTAGATGAACTGGCCATGCTAAATTGCCCCATAGTGTTAAGTGATGTGTAGTTTAGGTGCGTTAGTCAGGGTTAAATATAGGGGAATGGGTCTGGGTGGGTTACTCTTCGTAGGGTTAGTGTGGACTTGTTGGGCTGAAGGGCCTTTTTCCACACTGTAGGGAGTTTTTAAAAAAGTAGGGTTTTATTGGCCATAATGTAAAAGATTAAGTGCCGATTATTTGATGGCAAAGTATTAAAAGCCACTGATAAATTAGATAGATAGTGAGAAACTGTTTCTGCTAGTTGGAAATCTGAGACCAGGGAGCTTGGTATGAAAATAATAAATCTAATTATCCAAGACTGATGCCTGAACTGCAGATACTCTTCAGTGATGTATCCTTGACCATCAATTACTAAATAGGTCCAAGACTAGCCAAAGACAAAATAGGATAAGAGACTGCAGACTACGCCTACCCAGAGTCACATACAGGAGAGCTGGCATATATCACAGGTGCCAGGAATGGACATCTGGGAAAATACCATAGAGATTATAAGTTAAATTTAAATTCCACCAGAGGTCATGATGGGATTTGAAACAATGCCCCAAGATAATCTGGCTGGACCTCTGGATGACTTACTCCCATCTCCATCTCCCTCTGATGGACTTACTCATTTCTAGTTATCTCCTGTTGGGAATGGGCTGAATTTTTCCCACTGCCAGAGGGAATCCAGAGTCCAGATTGCATGTCATGCGGAAGCCAAAAGAATTGTGGATGCTGTAAATCAGAAACAAACACAGAAGTTGCTGGGAAAGGTCAGCAGGTCTGTGAAATCAGAGTTAACGTTTCGGGTCCAATGATCCTTTCTCAGACCTTTCAGATCTCTTCCTAAAATGCAGTGACACTATCACGACTCTGTCTCTTATATGTACATGGACATACTGACAGTGAGACATAACACAACAGGTTTAACAGCTGGAAAATATACAAAGTATGAAGAGGAGCCAGAGGAAAGAACTCCCACAGTTAATTAATCCTAAGGAAGATTTTACAATCCTTATTTATTCAAATATAAGGATGATGTGGAGCAGGGTTTGTGATTTCAGTCAACTTGGGTCTAAAAAGACAGGTAAATTAGGGAATTTTATATAGGTTCATTGAATTTTTAATTTTTGTGAAGATTCTGGGAATACTGATTGTTTAGGGCATTACCCCACTGAGGTATAATGCTTCATATACAGGCCTGTGTCGTAAATTTCATAATACTTTTGGACAAAACAAATTATCAATCGCAATATTTAAAACTGCAATCAGTTTATGACCTGGTCACATCAAAAGAGTTCCAAGCTTATACCATCCATTGTGTAAAGAAGAATTTCTTAATTTGACTATAATTCTTTGACAATGCTACCTAGCCTTCGGTTCACCAACCTGCTGAAACAGTCTCTCCCAGAATCCTTAGGGACAGAACAAAACTGCACTTGGAATACTTGGGAAGAGTCAGTATGGATTTGTTAAGTCGTGTTTGACAAATTTGGATTTGTTGAGGTGAGTGGAGAGTTGATGTGGTCAACTTGGACTTTAGCAAGGCCTTTGATATAGCAATTTGATCAAGAAAGGAAAAGCCCATGGCAACAAAAATAAAATGGCACATTGAATCTAATATTGGCCAAAAGACAGAAAGTAGAGGGTGATGGTAGAGGGATATTTCTGTGACTATTTCTGATGGGGGTCCGCAAGGCTCAGTGCTGGGGCCTTTGCTGTATGCGGTTTGCAGTCATAATCTGGACTTAAAAATAACGGGTGTGATCCTGAATTTCACAGTGACAGGCAAATTGTGGTTGGGTGGTTCGTGGTGAGCAGAATAGTTGTAAACTGTAGGAGGATAGTAATGGACTGGTGAGCAGTGGCAAATGGAACTCAATCCAGAAAAGTGTGGATTGGCCAATAACCGGGGGCATTGATTTCAGGCAAGAGGCGGAGAGCTGAGGAGAATGTTTTTCACACAGAGGACAGTGGAAATCTGGAACTCATTGCCAGAAAAGCTTACTGGGTCACAAACTCTCAGAAAATTTAAGCAGAATTTAGGTATTAATTTGCGCTTCCATAGCTTCCAGGGCCACAGGCCAAAATATGGAAAATGGGAATAACGTAGCCAAGCCTATGGTGGCCAACATGGCCATAATGGGCTGAATGATTTCCTTCTGTGCTCTAACTGTATTTCACTCTATTATATTTGTTCCCCTTAATATCCTGGAAACTGATTTATAAAATCAAAATCAAAATCAAAATCTGCTTTTGTTGCATTCACAATGTTTGGCTGGCTTACTTTCCAAAATTAAGAGTCAGGCTAAATAAATTCTTTTTTTTTTCAAGAAGGTCAGTTTATGAAACACGTAACAGTAATTGCTTCTCATTGTCTCAGTAATAAGGCAATTCAGGGAGGGAGAGAGATGGGAGCAGCATCTGAAAGGTTTGGTCAGAGTAATGAGTTATAAGCATCTCCTTCTTGCTGAAATAATATTCTATTAATAGTCAAATTATCCCATCATGTACTCCTGAGTGGTTTCCTATTTACTGACAATCTGAAGGACTAAACAAAGCATTGAGTACAACGGAACTCCCCAAGGACCCTAATTCAGTCACAAAATCAAATGTTAGATCTTTCAGTTGAAAACATGTATGGAAAATTCATTGCTTTTCATTAATCCACAAGCCAGGATCGAAAATGTGTCATTTATTTACTGTAGTTTGGACAAAAGGAGGCATGGTTCCATTAGCAAGTACAGATAGAGCTGCTGAAGTACCATAAACCTGAGCAAGACAAAAGGTAAAGTTGCTACAGTCTTACTCTCTCATTAGACATGGTATGGAGTTGCCAGGATTGAACTGGAGTGGAAAGAGTTAAAAATTACACACTAGGTTACAGTCCAACAGGTTTATTTGGAAGTAGAGGGTGGAACGTGTATGGAACGAGCTGCCTGAGGAAGTGATGGAGGCTAGTACAATTGCAACATTTAAGAGACATTTGGATGGGTATATGAATAGGAAGGGTTTGGAGGGATATGGGCCGGGTGCTGGCAGGTGGGACTAGATTAGGTTAGGATATCTGGCTGGGTTGGACCGAAGGGTCTGTTTCCATGCTGTACATCTCTATGACTCTGCAAGCTTTTGAAGCGCTGCTCCTCCATTAGGTAGCTACCGAGAGCTTTCCAAATAAACCTGTTGAATGATAACCTGGTGTTGTGTGATTTTAACTCTCTCATTAGGGATAGACAATAGTGATGGTTTAATCTGAGAGTCACCATGTCTGAGCTGGGGTTGTGAGGAAAGATCCTTTGTGGGCAGCATGGTGGCTCAGTAGTTAGCACTGCTGCCTCACAGCGCCAGGGACCAGGGTTTGATTCCCACCTCGGGTGACCATCTATGTGGAGTTTGCATATTCTCCCCGTGTCTGCGTGGGATTCCTCTGGGTGCTCAGGTTTCCTCCCACAATCCAAAGATGTGCAGGTCAGGTGAGTTAGCCATTCTAAATTGCCCAGAGTGTTAGGTGCATTACTCAGGGGTAAATATAGGGTAGGGGAAGGGGCTTGGGCAGGTTACTCTTCAGAGGATTGGTATAGACTTGTTGGGCTGAAGGGTTGTTTCCATACTGTAGGGAATCTAATCTAATTACTTCAGCCAGTGTGGGAATTGAACCGACAGTTTTAGTGTCACTCTACATCACAAGCCTGCTCTACTCCCAGCTCCAAACTGACAGGCCAGCTCCAGGTGAGACAGAGGAAATGGCTCAGGGATACCCTCAAGGCCTCACTGGGGAAGTGCAACATTCCCACAGACACCTGGGAATCTCTGGCCCCAGACCATCCAAAGTGTGGGAAGAGAATCTGGGAAGGCGTTGAGCACCTCAGGACTTGTTGTTGGGAAAAAGCAGAATTGGGGGGGAAACAACATCAGGAGCACACTGCCACACCAACGCAACACTAACGCCCCACCCACTCCCTTCCCATGACCACCTTTTGTCCCTGAGGTAGCTGCATCGGTCTGTACAGTCACCTACAGACTCACCCTGTGAGTGCAAGGGACTGTCAATGAATGTGATGACATCTCAAATCATCTGCCCAGTCAACTCAACTAACCAATCCCCATAAGCAAGACTATAATATGTATACAGTTGAGAATGTAGTGCTGGAAAAGCACAGCAAGGCAGCACCCGAGGAGCAGGAGAATTGATGTTTCAGGCATAAGCCCTTTTTTAAACAGTTGAACAGTTCACCAACTTTACCAACACTGTATCGGCACTGCCTCGTGCTCCCACAAGGAGGTTGAACGGTTCATCAACTTTACCAACACCTTCTACCTCGACCTCAAAGAAGGGCTTATGCCCAAAAGGTCAATTCTCCAACTCCTCGGATGCTGCCTGACCGGC
This sequence comes from Chiloscyllium punctatum, assembly GCF_047496795.1. NCBI lineage: Eukaryota > Metazoa > Chordata > Chondrichthyes > Orectolobiformes > Hemiscylliidae > Chiloscyllium > Chiloscyllium punctatum. The sequence goes on along the minus strand of NC_092771.1, from coordinate 17,043,099 downwards.
TGTGCTTTTCCAGCGCCACACTCTCAACTCTGATCTTCAGCATTTGCAGTCCTCACTTTTTCCCTACAATATGTACAGAAGAAGCTTTGAAAAAAAGCTCATCACAGTTGTGCAATACGTAAAGTGTTGGGGTTCTGGGAAGCATTTATAACATTTGCAGATCTTAAGAAAATTTGCCACTGCAGGAAAATTTGTGTTCAGTCTCAATTCTACCAGAGTCAGAACTGTAGCACAGAGAAAGTCCGTGCAGAACAGGGAGATCGGAGATTTGAAGGAACAAAGGTGGTGCTTTCTCAGGACATTTCCTTACCCTGGGGACAGATTAGGCAAAAGCTCCTTAGAGAAGGTTGGGGGGGGGGGGGAGGTAAAGGATGGAGGTTTTCGAAAACCACAGGAGCAGGGTGCTGAGACAACCTGTTGCCTTTATCAAAAGGGTTGGGAAACAGTGGACGTAGATTGAAAGTGACTGGCAGAGGACCAGGGTGACGTAAGTGTTCAAGGACCTGAATACACTGTGGTAGTGGCAGCTCCAATTGTGGCTTTCCAAAGGGGATTGGATAACTGTGTGAAACAGGAATATCTACAGGGCTAGAGTGGGTAGGTGGAGCAATGGAACAAACTGAATCACTCTTATGTGAGTTGGCACGGACGTCAAATGGCCTCCTATTGAGATGTAACCAGTTGATGATTCCAACAGAAGGGAGACTTGAAATTGAGAAGGAAGGAGACAGTCAATCTCAGGGGATGAGCAGGTAATCTGGAAGGTAAACTGTGGTAGATACTCATAAGAGATTGCAAGGGGCATTGAGATGTCCTACAAAGATTTGTGAGATGCTCTTCAATGAGTTGAAATCTGCTTCCTCTCCAACGATATTGTATTTGACAGCTAGGAGGAGTAGGTGAGGTTTGAGAGAAAGAAAAAAATATTTGATGAAATTTTAACTCAAACGTCAGGTTCAAAAACAACAGGAATTGCTCAAAAAGCGCAGCAGGATTGGCAGCCTCTGTGGAGAGAGATCAGAGTTAACATTTCAGGTTGAGTGACCTTACCTCAAAACGATGGTAGCTAGGAAAATGTTGATTTACATGCAGAAGATAGGCCAGGGCGTGGGGGTGGGTAAGGAGTAAATGACAGAGCCCAAAGAGAGAGAAGGGTAGCCGGACAGACAAAGGATTGGATAATGATCGGGCTGGGATGGTGAATAGATTAGAATCCCTACTGAATGGAAACAGGCCCTTCAGCCCAATCCTCCAAAGAGTAACCCACCCAGACCCACTCCCCTACATTTACCCCTGAGTAATACACCTCACACTATGGGCAATTTAGTACAGCCAATCCACCCTAACCTGGACATCTTTGGACTGTGAGAGGGAACCGGAGCGCCCAGAGGAAACCCACGCAGACACGGGGAGAACGTGCAAACTCCACACAGAGAGTTGTCCGAGGAAGGAATTGAACCCAGGATCCTGGCACTGTGAGGCAGCAGTGCTAACCACTGAGCCACCATGCCACCCTGTAGCTGTTAATGGGGACTGTCTATGGCTAACAATAAGTTGCGTGTAATAGCAGACTGTGTGATAACAAGGCCTGGTGTGGGAGCGTTGAGGCAAGGACATGACAAACGTCAAGCTCTGAAGTTATGGAACTCGATATCGAGTTCAGAAGGCTGCAGAGTCCCTACTATCAAGTATCATGTTTTTTTTATGAGAAAAAACAACATTAAAAACTTATGAGGCCTGTACTTTAAAAGACTTTGAAGGGAAGACCATCAAATTACTGTCCAATTTTCTGTACACACTGCAACATCCTGGTCTCCACAGTGGATGGATGGAGGAATCATGCCCAACGTTGTCCATCTGACCTTATTCAGCTCACTGCCCACACTTTACATTTAGTTCAACTGAGGGAACATGAAGACGAGGAGCAGAGGTTCATCGTAGGGTACCCTGAGCCTGTTCCACCATTCAGCATGGCTCACCTTTGCCCCTCAATCCCACAGAGTGTGTTCCCTTGGTATTCCAACCTACATCAATCTCAATCTGGATTGTGCTCAATGACCAGAGTGGCCACAGATCGCCAAATGCCAAAGATTCATAATCCACTGAGTGAGAAAATCTCTTGCTTCAATGCAGAAGTGGTCACATGTTTATCCTGAAACAACGAGCCCTTGTCCCAGTCCTATCAGGAGAAGCAGCATCTCAGCATCTACCCTGACAAGCTCTCTAAGAATTGTATATGTTTTTAGTTTGGACGTTTCAATGTGGTTAGAGCCTGAGATAGAATATTAATCTCGTCCCACTTTGAACATTCCCCATAGATCAATGCTTTTCGCTATTGACCTGTTCATAGTAAAGGGAAACCACTGCTCTTTTCTAGATTTTATATCTTGTTTACCAGCTCCAACCTAGTTTATCCTTGGTAGAAATGCAAACACAGAAATTTTAAAGGTTTCAGAAATGATTTACAAGGATGTTGCCACGGTTAGAGGGTTTGAGCTACTGGGAGAGGCCGAATATTTCCCATGAGTGTAAGAGGCTGAGAGGTGACTTTACAGAGGTTTATAAAATCATGAAGGGCATGGATAAGATGAAGAGTCAAGTGTGGAGGATTCCAAACCTAGAGGGCATAGGTTTAAAGTGACAGGAGAAAGATCTAAAAGGGACCTAAGGGGCAGCTTTTCTCACACAGAGGGTGGTGCGTGTACGGAAGTGGAAGAGGTTGGAAAACCTACGACATTTAAAAGGCACCTGGATGGGTATATGAATGGGAAGGGTTTAGAGGGATATGGGCCAAGTTCTGCCAAATAGGACTAGATTAATTTTGGATATCTGGTCAGCACGGATGAGTTGGACTGGATGGTCTGTTTCCGTGTTGTACAACTCTATGATTCTATGAACATAGAACATCACAGCACAGTACAGGCCCTTTGGCCTTGATGTTGCCCTATGACTCTAATTACGTCTTTCCGAGGTGCAATCAACCAGTATTTCTGTCAGAATCGAAAAGTTTAAAACATAAAGTACATTGACTAGATGGGCCAATGGACTGCAGAGAGGCAAGTGGAGTTAAATGTAGATAAATGTGAGGTGTTGCATTTTGGTAAGGCAAACCAGGGCCAGGACTTATACACTTAATTGTCTGAGGAGTAACTTTCTCACGCAGAGGGTGGTGTGAATGAACTGCCAGAGGAGATGGTAGAGGCTGGTACAATTTCAACATTTAAAAGGCATCTGGATGGGTCCATGAATAGGAAGAGTTTAGAGGGATATGGGCCAAATGCTGGCAAGTGGGACGAGATTAATGTAGAATATCTGGTTGGCATGGAAGTGTTGGACAGAAAGGTCTGTTTCTGTCCTGTATAACTCTTCATCAAAGTAAAGTAACATTTTTGGGTTGTGGAAGACATCAAATGTACTAGTGGAATTGTTGTTCCTGAACATTTCAATGTAGATATAACCGTGAAGAGACAGGCAGACAGACAGACAGTCAGGATGACCGAGGCCTTTAGACAGGCTGCTAGCTAGGCCTGTTTATAGTCATCTTGGCCAGGTTCTGTTCTGCTTTACACTCTTTTTCGGAAACTAAAGCAAACAAATTAACTCATTAATTTAACAGAACCTTAAAGGAGCACTGTAACAAAGATTAAACATTTATGGAAAGTTTAAAAACTTAAAATATTATTCCTGGCCTGGCAATATGACTTAATCCCTGTCACAGGTAGGTCAGGGATGCACCCAAAGCCTGAAGCATACTCCCTCTTGAGGGACCCCTGGGACCAGTGTAGGTAATGGAGTATTTTTTGGTAGTACAGAGTCGTTGGGCTGAAGAGCGTCTTCAATGCTGTCTGATTCTGTCATTCTCCGATTATCTGAATGGACTTAACCATGGAAGAGAGGCCAACAATCAGGTCTAATGAACTCCTCCATAGCACACTGCCTGAATACGTCAGTGATCCCTTTGGTCATAAAACTCTATCCCCAGACTCCTTCCGAGCATATTAACAAATAGAAGTCTTTTTCAAACAAAAACAAAAATTGCTGGAGAAACTCAGCAAGATTTGAGTTTCTGTGGAGAGACAGAAACAGAGTCTAGTGAGCCTCCAGAAACTGAATCCACACCCTTCATCTGCGTACCCTTAACTTGCTAATGATATTAATGTAGCATCAGAATTAACTTTTATACAGAGTCATGCGGTCATAGAGGTGTACAGCATAGAAACAGACCCTTCGGTCCAACTCATTCATGCAGACCAGATTTCGTAAATTAATCTAGTTCCATCTGCCAGCATTTGGCCCACATCCCTGTAAACCCTCCTTATTCATATTCAAAACAACTTCGATTATTCAAACACCGATTATCTGAATTTTGTATTATCCGAACAAGATCTCCGGATGTTTGGGCAACGGTGTTATCCGAACAGTCGATTATCCTAGCATTTGATTATCCAAACAAAATGCTTACCGCCCGTGTCGTTGAGATAATCGAGATTGTCCTGCACCTGTCCCGTGGGGTATATAATGGGATGTATGGCCAGTATTTGCTTTTCCTTTGTTTAGTCATAGTCATAGAGTTAAGGTTGCTGTAATTTCATTGAAAGTTAAACTCTAGTTTATTGGCGTTTTGTTAGTCGGGTGTCTATATTTGCAGTGAGAGCACACATGATTTATGGTGGCACATTGAACTGAATTGCAAATGGGCACAATCCTTTGTAGTCTGCCCAGGAGTATTGGCCTCATTGTTTACACAAGGTCTGCTGCAATTTTAAAACCGTCTGTTGTGGTTTAACGATTATTAGCACTGGGCACGTGTTTTGTTTAAAATTAAGATGTGGGCTCTGTTTCGGCTTTGTTTGGAAAAAAAACATGCCTTTTGGATGGTGTGAAACAGGAACAGACACAGTAAGAGTACTGGCTGCTTTTCTGTTTGCTCAGTAAACAGTGCAGGAATGTGTGAAGCTATAAAGGGCTCCAGCCGTGGAGTCAGGTCCAATGCATCTGATTTGTGAAATAATCAACAGGAAGACGGCGTATCCAAGAGGAAATCTGGGAGGAACCTTCTTATGTAGAGCGTGGAGCTTGTGACAATAAGGTGATGGATGGCAGGTAATACTTTTATGTTGAAGTCATTGAAGGAGGGAAAAAATCAAAGGATGCACTTGTAGAGGCCGGTTGAAGAGTTTTCCAGCACGTGCTCAATGGGCCGAATACACTCTCAATTCTCTGTAATCATACCACAGATTTTGAGTTTTTCTTTTCGTTATTCTTTCATGGGATGTGGATGTCACTGGCATGAAACGACTTGGCTGAAGTGTCCACCACATCGCTGTGGGTCTGGGGTTACATGTAGGCAAGACAGGGTAAGGAATTCTCCCCCCTGCAGGACATGAGTCAACCAGATGGGTTTAGGCAAGACCTGTCAGACCTGCCCTGGCCACCATTACAAAAACTAGCTTTCAGTTCCAGATTTATTCAGTAAATTTGAATTCCCTCAACTATCCCGGTGAGATTCGGTCCCACGTCCCTGGGACATTCCCTTGTTTCTCTCCATCAGTAGTCCAACACACCACAGTCTCCCCCAAATCAATGGCTTCATGATGCTTCATTGAGGTTAGTTCTCTATGTCCAATAACTATCATAGGATCATTGAATCAAGCATTACAGAAAAGGCACATTGTATATCTGTACCAAAAAAAGCGCCTCTAAAATTATAGAATCCCTGCAGTGTGGGAACAGGCCCTTCAGCCCAACAAGTCCACACCGACCTTCCGAAAAGTAACCCACCCAGATGCATTCCCTCTACATTTATGCCCAATCTACACATTCCTGAACACTATGGGCAATTCAGCACGGCCAATTCATTTAACCTGCACACCTTCGGACTGTGGGAGGAAACCCACACAGTCACTGGGAGAACGTGCAGACTCCAGACAGACAGTTATCCGAGGCTGGAATCAAACCCAGGTCCCTGGCACTGTCAGGCAGCAGTGCTAACCACTGAGCCTCCGGTCCGATTGTCCTGCATGGTTCGACATTTGAAGTGCTCATCCAAATACCTTTTAAACGATGTGAGATTTCTCACTTCAACTACCCTCTCAGGCTGTGCATGTCAGATTCCTACCATCTACTGGGTGAAAAACATTGTCCTCAAATTCCCTCTGAACCTCTAGCCTTTCACCTTAAAATGATGGCCCCTTGCTATTGATCCTTCATCAAAGGTGAACTGCTGCGCTCTATCCACCCTGTCCATGCCCCTCCAGTGCAATGGTGACCAGAACCACACACGGTACTTCAGCTGTGGCCTAATGAAAATCTTTTACTGCTCCAACAGACTTGCCTGCTCTTATAATCCACGCCTCGATTGATAAAGGCAGGTTTCCTGTATGCCTTCTTAACCACCCTATTAACCTGTTCGGCCACTGTCAGGGATCTGTGGATAAGCAATCCCAAGATCCCCCAAACTTCCTTATGTAAGCCATTTATTGAGTACTCTTGCATCTTCTTACATTTTCCAAAGTGTATAACCTCACACTTAGGATAGAAATTCCTTCTACCACTAATCTGATCGACCTGTCAGTATCCTCCTACAAATAAAATCTTCTTCCTCACGGTCAACTACCCGGCCAATCTTCGTGTCATCCGTAAATTAACTCCTTATCCTCTCCACATTTGATAAGGGACCGAGCACCGATCCCTGTATGTACACTGGCCTCCAGTCATACTAACAGCCTTTTATCAGCACCCTCTGTCTCTTTCCACCAAACGAATTTTGGATCCAACTTGCCAAGTTACCCTGCATTCCATGCCCTTTTACCTTCTTTATCAGTTTCCCATGTGGAACCTTGTCAAAAGCTTTGCTTGAATCCAGATAAACTAAATCAACTGCACTACCCTCAGCTACACATCTGGTCATCTCGTTGGAAAATTCTGCCAGACTTGTTAGCCATACTGACCATCCCTGATGGAAATCGAGAGCGTGTGCTGGAAAAACACAGCAGGTCAAGCAGCAACCGAGGAGAAGGAGAGTCGATGTTTCGGGCATGAGCCCTTCAACAGGAATGGCTTATGCATCAGGGCTTATGCCCGAAACGTCGATTCTCCTGCTCCTCGGATGCTGTGATTTTCCAGCATCACACTCTCAAACCTGATCTCCAGCATTTACAGTCCTCACTTTCTCCCATCCGTGATGTAACCTTGCCTCTCCAATCGGAGATTAATTCACTCCTTCAGAACATTCTCCATTAGTTTCCGTGCCACTGATGGAAGACTCACTGGTCTGCCATTCTCTGGTTTATCTCTACCACCTTTCTTAAAAAGTTGAACCACATTGACTGTCCTCCAGCACCTCCCCTGAACCTATCCTGACAATTAAGGTATCCACTTCTGTCACTATTATTGCCAATCTCTTCTCCATCAGATCCTAGTTCTCTTTCCTTCCATTCCTTTGCTGTTTGACCGTGACATTAGATCGATGTGGGGTGGATCAGATGCCTAGAAAATGCCATCTTGCTTTTGTAGTTAGACACAGTGAGACTCCTGTTGCACTAGAATCTCTACAGTGCAGAAAGAGGCCATTCAGCCCATTGAGTCTGCAACAACCCTCTGAAGAGCATCCCGTCCAGAGCTAATTCAACCACCCTATTCCCCACAGCCCTGCAGCTCCCACAGCCAGTTCACCTAGCCTGCACATCTTTGGACTGTGAGAGGAAAATCAGAGCACCCAACATAGTCACAGGGAGAATTTGCAAACTCCACACAGGCAATCACCAAAGGCTGGAACTGAACCAGTCCCTGGAGCTGTGAGGAAGCAGTGCTAACCACTGTGCCATGATGCCATATGCCTTTTAAATGTTGTAGACTCCACTACTTCCTCTGGCAGCTCATTCATACAGTCAACACCTTCAGGGTCAAACAGAATGGAAGAAACAGAACTGGGATCTGATGGAAAAGAGATTGGAAATAATAGTGACAGAAATAGATACCTTAACTGTGAGGATCGGCTCACACAGCGAGGTGCTGGAGGACAGCTAATGTGGTCCAAGCTAGGTCCCTTTTAAATCTTTCCCCTCTCACCTTAAACCTATGCCCTCTAGTTTTGGACTCCCCCACCTTGGGGAAAAGACCCTGCCCATTCACCCTAGCCATGCCCATGACTTTACAGACCTCTATAAGGTCACTCCTCAGTCTCCCACGCTCCAGGGAAAACAGCCCCAGCCTATTCAGCCTCTCCCTGTAGCTCAAACCCTCCAACCCTGGCAACATCTTTGTAAATCTTTTCTGAACCCTTTCAAGTTTCACAACATCCTTTCGACAGCAGGGAGACCAGAATTGAATGCAGTATTCCAAAAGCAGCTTAACCATGTAATTTAACCCATCATGTCTGTGAATGAGCAACATACCCAGTGTCATTCTCCCAGTAAACCTACATATTCATCTAGTATAATAACATCAAAGCATCTCTTTTAAAAGTGACAGATCATGTGTATAGTTGATCAACTCTCACTAAATTATTAAGAGCGCATGAAAAAAACATTTCCGGGACACCAAATGTTAAACAAGAAGGCAGACATATGTAATGCTAAAAGTTACACAACACCAAGTTATAGTCCAACAGGTTTATTTGGAAGCACTAGCTTTCGGAGCGCTGCTCCTTCATCAGGTGCAGCATCTGTTGAAGGAGCGTCGCTCCGAAAGCTAGTGCTTCCAATTAAACCTGTTGGACTATAACCTGGTGTTGAGCGATTTTTAACTTTGTACACCCCAGTCCAACACTGGCATATCCATATCATATGTAATGCTGCACTCGCAAATAAAGCTGTTATCATGGAAAGGATTCTTGTCTAGTTTTTGATTTCACTATCTGGCTTGGAATCCATTTGAAAGCAAAGTGTGTACAAGTATAAAGCCTCAAACATTGCCACAAAACTGATACAAAAACTTATTTGGCTGCATATGTCAATTTAGTGAGGCTTGTTGTACATCTTATTATTAACGCACACACGATACTAAAGTGACAATTAAAAGATTTTCTGTTGCTTTAAAAATTATATGTTTTTTTGGAGAAAATTATTCCTTTTATGGATGATGAGACCTCAGATTTTTCTCTCAGCTTAATATGCCATTTGATGTTTAGAAAGGATAGTCCGAATATCAAATAAAACTACACCAGGTATGTAATTAGTAATTTGTTCTGTTTGTTTTACTCATTTGCTTTCCCAGACTGAAACAAACACAAGATCTCTTTGTTTAACAAAGTCAATATGAATATTCCCTGAATAAAACAGACAATTAAATATGGCGTCTTACATTTCTTTAAATAATTCTGGAAAACTAATACAGTGGGTCTCTGAGCTACAAACATCCGGCCCGTGAATGCCTCAAATGGGATTCCGTACAAGGATGTATAGATAAAGATCCTATATTTGAACATTTCCTGTACTTCCTGAACAGCTATTTTATATCGTCCTGCATTGTGTAAACGTACACATGAATCAACTTACAAACAGACTTGAGGACAGAAGCCATTCACAATCTGGAACTGTCTGTCCATTGACGTTAACAGAGAATGTGAAAAGGATAGCTGGCTATATGGTAACAAAAAAAAAGCTGTTCCCTCATTAGAGAGAGAGAGAGAGAGAGAGAGAGAGAGAGAGAGAGAGAGAGAGAGAGAGAGAAAGAAAGAAAGAAAGAGAGATACAACCAGGTTTTACCTGAGGGTCACCACACCTCAGGCAAGAGATGAGATTGAGAAGGGGTGGCCAACGGCCCAGAACGAAGATAACTACTGGTTGGGGAACCAGTGGAGCCCAGTCAGACCATGTGGAAGCCCAGAAAGACTGTGATGTCAGTCTTTTTAGCTTTATTTTTTATTTATAACTTATACTATTTATGTATGCAATGTGGTGTAACCTTTCTTTTCTTTATATTTTGATTTGTACCTGAGTACTTTGTACTTAAGATAGCCCTATGTGTTCGTGACATTGTACACATTTCACTGTATGTACTCCTGTTCTTTTGTGACTTGAGCACACGTGACAATAAACCTAGTTCTGATTCTAGTTCATGGTTACCTCAGCTGGTGTAGGAAGTGAAACCCCACTGTTGGTGTCACTCTGCATTTCAAACCAGCAAGGGTCGAGAGTGGGCTGCTGGAAAAGCACAGGAGGTCAAGCAGCATCCGAAGAGCAGGAGAATCGATGTTTCGGGCAAGAGTCTTTCATCAGGAATGACGTTCCTGATGAAGGGCTCATGCCCGAAACGTCGATTCTCCTGCTCCTTGAATGCTGCCTGACCACCTGTGCTTTTCCAGCAGCCCACTCTCGACTCTGATGTCCAGTTCTCACTTTCTCCATTGCAAACCAAGCTTACCATTTGACTGACTGATGGATCTGGTGAAATTACTCTTGGAACTACTATCCTGTTATACCCACATTCAGATCACTTGTACATAATAAATACAATATTCCTTAATGCTTACTGCTGGGGAACCCCTAACATCCAGTTAGGTAAATATTTTTAACACCAACAAAGTTCAGGTCTTGGACGTTCTGTTATAATGTTGTTTTGCAGAGTGCAATAATATCTTTAAGGGAATGCCTGCAATATTAGATCATTCTGACTTCATAAAGAAATTGATATTTAGTGAGCAACTAGAGATGTATAAACGCAGTTCCATCACAGAAAATGAAACCGTGTGTAACTTGTCAGGGGAAATCCCCACAGGATTTGCAATCATCACTGGGAATTTTTTCTGAATGATCCAATGCAGCTGGGCTGTAGACGACCATTTTACCTTAGAGCTCAATAGACTTCAGCTTCAAATCCCAATCCAGATGACTAGAACACAAACTCCCCCTCACTACACATGTTCTGACTTACTAAGTCTGCTAGATGGATCGCTCAGTCAACGAGCGAGCAGGCACACTGGGATAAATGGTCTCCATTTGTGCTGTAACAACTCTGTGAGCCTGTGACAAGGGTATGATTCAAAAATCATAGAATCCCCACTAGATGGAAGCAGGCCATTGGCCCATTGAATCCGCACCATTGTCTGAACAGCACCCCACTCTGCACACCCCCAAACCCATCCACTTCCCATGGCTAATCCACTTAACCTCAAGATTAAAGTGGTGCTGGAAAAGCACATCAGATCCGGCAGCATCCGAGGACCAGGAAAATTGACATTTTAGGCAAAAGCTCCTCATCAGGAATTCGTGATGAAGGGCTTTTGCCCAAAACATCGATTTTCCTGCTCCTCGGATGCTGCCTGACCTACTGTACTTTTCCAGCACCACTCTAATTTTGACTCTAATCTCCAGCATCTGCAGTACCCATTTCTGCCAAATCCACTTAACCTTCACATCCCTGGACACTATGGGCAATTTAGCGTGGCCACTCTACTCAACCTGCAGACCTTTGGACTGTGGGAGGAAACCGGAGCATCCGGAGGGAACCCATGCAGACACGGGGGGAATGTGCAAACCCCACACAGTCACCGGAGGCTGGAATCAGGTCCAGAGTGCTGTGAGGCCAACAGTATTAACCACTGAGCAATTGTGTTCCCCCTCATGTTGAGCTTAGTTTTATCTCAATGCAAGTGGATGTGTTCTGAACAAGTTAAAATCTCACTCAAATAAGCTCTAGCACAGGAGCTTAGGAAAAACTACTGCTTTCAGTATGGACTCCAATAAAAGTTTGCAAAGGTACAAAAGTAATTCCAGTGATCTACTTCACCATGTTTGCAATATGTGCATTTTTTGAGGCATTTTATTTAAAACATTGGACCTAAAAGATCTCCCTGGGAAAAAAAAATTGGCATTACATTTTGACAAAATAAATCTTTGAGTGATTTCATTATTTCATCAACAAACTGTAACAATGCAAACTGACATAGGAAAAAGTGATCGGAAATCCAGGCTCAAATATTTGCAATGGGAACAGCTGGCACTGATTGCAACCAACAACTTAGCACAGGAAGGAAATATATGACCATGTCCACACACTTGGAGCATGTGATCTCAAACATCGTAGCTCCAAGGATCAAAGTTTATTTTTTTTAAATCAGTCTGGTTTCTTTTAAGCTGGAAATGAAAATTTACAAATAAATGTCAATGCCCCTCACCAAAAACAATTAACTTCTGACTGACCTGATCGACACGGAGAGTGAATTCTATGAGTGTAGATAGAAGCCAGGTTAACAAGCTATTTGGAAAGATTTGGCATTACTTTCATGCTTTTGAATTTAGAGAATTATAGAAAAGATACAGCATAGAAGGGCTTATGCCCGAAACGTTGATTCTCCTGTTCCTCGGATGCTGCCTAACCGGCTGTGCTTTTCCAGCACCACACTCTCGACTCAGATCTCCAGCATCTGCAGTCCTCACTTTCTCCTAGTTGAATTCAACCCATTGCGTCTGTGCCAGCTCTCTGTAAGAGCAATTCACTTAATGCCACTAGCCAGCCTTAAATCATAGCCCTGCAAGATTTTCCTTAACAGATAATGATCCAATTCCCTTCTGATTGTCGTCATTGAAGCAGCCTCAGTATACCTTAAAGGCAGTGTATTCTAGATCCTTTCCACTCACTGTGCAAACTCTTTTCTGCATATCGCCATTTCTTCTTTTGCTAATTACCTTAAATCTGCGACCTCTCGTTCTCTGTCCCTCCACCAGTGTCAGAACTCACACGACACCAGATTATAGTCCAACAGATTTATTCAAAGTCACAAGCTTTCAGGGTGCAGCCTCTTTGTCAGGTGCAGCACCTGGTGAAGGAGCAGTTCTCCATCAGCTTGAGTGATCTCAAAGTCACCTGTTGGACTGTAACCTGGTGTCATGTGACTTCTGACTTGGTCCACCCCCCCAGCTCAACATCTACATCTTCCAGCAATGGGAACAGTTTCTCTTTGTCTATTCAATCTTCTGATTCCAAAGCAAAGTTAAAAATCGCAGAGTTAAAAAACACACACCAGGTTATTGTCCAACAGCTTTAATTGGAAGCACTAGCTTTCGGAGCGCCGCTCCTTCATCAGGTGATTGTGGAGCATAAGATTGCAAGACACAGAATTTATAACAAAAGTTTACAGTGTGATGTAACTGAAATTATATATTGAAAAAGACCTGGATTGTTGTTTAAATCTCTCATCTTTTAGAATGGGTATGTTGGTTTCAGTTCTTTCATACGTAAATTCCAGAACTTTCTTAAAGTTACATTCTCAAGTGAAATTTAACAATAGGTGCCATGTTGACCCAGATAATGCATTGAAGGTGTGAGGTGCCTTGTGGTAAAGTTGTCTGTGCCCTAATGTTCAGATTAATTCTAATCTAAAAAAGGGATTTACATAATCTCTCATGGATTTAAGCAGCTTTTGAGGAAAATAAAATGTAATTCAGCAAGTACAAATTTACCCCACAAATATTACGTGTGTGTATGTGTGCATGTTGGTGTGCGTGTGCAGGGGGGTTTGAGTGCCTGTGTGAGAATGTGAGTGTAAAAGGGGTGTAATTCTGTGAGAGGGTGCTTGTGAGAGTGTGGGAGTTTATGAGAGAGGGTCTGCGTGAGTGTATGAGTCTGTAGAAGTGTCTGTGTATGTGTGTGTGCGTGTCTGTGTCTGTGTAGTGCAGTGGAGTGACCTGGAGTGTGACATGAACCTAAAGCCATCCCCATGGTTACTGAACTTAGCTATCAGCCTCTGCTCAGCCACTTTACATTGTTGCCTGTCCCAAAGTCGGCCTTGGAAGATGATCACCCGAAGGTCCGAGGTTGAATGTCCCGGATCGCTGAAGCGTTCTCCATCTTGGGGAGAGCACTCCTGTCTGTTGATTGTTGTGCTGTGTCCATTCATCTGTTGCCCTGGCCTCTTGCTTTGTCTCACCAGGGCATCCTTGTCTGCAGCGTATGAGATAAACAATGTTGGCTGAGTCACATGAGTACCTGCCATGTACATGTTGGGTGTTGTCCCCATGGGTAATGGTGGTATCTGTGACAAGGTTGGATGATGTTGTCCTGAAGCCAGGCGGTTTGCCGCGAACAATGATCTGCTTGAGGTTTGGTGGTTGTTTAAAGGTGAGGCATGGTGAAGATCTTGGTGAGGTGCTCATCCTCATTGATAATGTGTTGCAGGCTGTGAAGAACGTGGTGTAGTTTTTCGGCTCCTGGGAAGTACTGGACAACGAAGGTGCCCATCAGGTGGTCGAAGGTGACGAAGGAGCAGCGCTCCGAAAGCTAGTGCTTCCAAACAAACTTGGTGGACTATAACCTGGTGTTGTGTGATTTTTAACTTTGTCCACCCCAGTCCAACACTGGCTCCTTCATTACAAAGCAAGGCATCTCATATCTGTTAGATCAAATTACCGCAGATGATGGAATCTGAACTGAAAACAACCAATGCTGGAGATTACAGTGGGTCAGACAGCATCCATGGAGGGAGAGCAAGCGAACGTTTCAAATTTCTGCCTGACCTGCTGTGATCTCCAGCATTCTTGTTTTCAGCATCTTATGTATTCTTTCTTAACAGCTTTATCATTTGCTTGCCCTGATACAAAAAAAAACTGTGAACACATTCGCCACAATTCCTGTTTTATTTTGCAACACCCCCCCCCCTCCTCAAATTCTAACTACTTGGATGAAACTGCCTCTCCATGCTGTTTGAGTGAAATTGTACCACTTCACACCTCGCGCATTCATTGTGTCTGCCCAGTTCACATGTCAGAGTGTGGTGCTGGAAAAACACAGCCGGTCAGGCAGCATCCGAGGAACAGGAGAATCGATGTTTCGGGCATTAGCCCTTGAGGCGTTTGCTCGAAACGTCGATTCTCCTGCTCCTCGGGTGCTGCCTGACTGGCAGTGCTTTTCCAGCACCACACTCTCGACTCTGATCCCCAGCATCTGCAGTCCTCACATTTGCCCATTTCATACGTTAGTCTATATCCACATTTTCTGCGACTTTCTTGTTCACCATATAATGCCAAACTGTGTCACATATACATGTTCAGGATTTTTATTCCCTTTTACAATCTAGCCACTTCACTCATGCATAATGAAAGCAATGGCCCTAACACCCACCTCAGGGGACTGCATTACACAAACATTCTTAACAAAGAGCAAATAAATTCAGGTCTTTGAACCTTCTGATGTATTGTTGCTCTGCAGAACTTCAACTTTATCTTGGAGAGAGTGCTTGCATAATTAGATAATTCTGACTTCATAAAGAGATAGATAGATAGATAGATAATGAGCAATTAGAGATGTGTAAAAACAAATCTATCACAGAAATGAAATTTTGTGCGAAGGGTGAGGAAAAAGCCTTGCAGTAGTTTTAATAATAACTTGGAAACTATTTTTTTCTGACTCCTACAGTGCAGCTGAACTGAAGACTAATATCCTTGTCTCAAGAGTTCAGAGATTGTGTTCAAGTCTTACTTCAAAATACAAAATTGGAGAGTCCAATGCTTTCCTGAGGGTTATACATGTTAAAACAAATCGTCAATGGTCTTTCTCAGCTTAAAATACATCACGACAGTTATGGGGAAGATGGTGGCACAGTGGGAAAAGACTTAACTTGTAATCTGGATAGCTCAGCCCTGTACAATCACAAAGAATGATGTGGAGATGCCAGTGTAGGGCTGGGATGGACATGGTCAGAAGTCACATGACACCAGTTTATAGTCCAACAGGTTTATTTGAAATCACATGCTTTCATATTTGCTTGTGATTTCAAATAAACCTATTGGACCATAACCCAGTATTGTGTGACTTCTGTCCTTAAACTCAATGTTGGAGAAACTCAGGTCTGGTAGCATCTGTAGGGGGACAGAGAGAGAGACAGGGAGAGAGACAGGGAGAGAGAGTGTTAATGTTTCAAGTCCAGTATGACTCCTCTGCAGAAGAACTCTAATTCTGAAATCATACCAGACTTGAAATGTTAACATCGTTTCTCTCTCCACAGAAGCTGCAAGACCTGTTGAGTTTCTCTGTATTCGTTTCAGATTTCCAGCATCTGCAGAATTTTACATTTAGCCCTGAATAATACTCTTGTATTCAATTCTCAGCATGGCAACTGGTGCAATTTACAAAGGAACCTCGATTATCCGGCATTCAATTTTCCGAATTTCGGATTATCCGGCAAGATCCCAATGCTTGGCTAAGCTACGTTAGCCTGCATTTGATTATCCGGAATTCGATTAACCAACCGAAATACGCCCCGGCCATGTCCTTCGGATAATCGAGGTTCCTCTGTAAAGACCATTCATAAATGTGGAATTTAAGCTAATCCCACTCACAGTGACTGAAACTATCATCACTTGTTGTAAAAACCTGCCTGACTTACTGATGTTTTTCCCAGGGCAGGAAATCTGTGCTCCTTACATGGTCTGGCCTCCCTGTGGCTCCAGATGAGCAATAGCGTGGTCAACTCTCAATTGCTCCCTGGAATGGGCCAGTAAGCCAGCTAGGGATGGCAAATACATACCGATGTTGCCAACGACACCTACACTTCATGAAAGTGCAAAGAAGGCTTTCACAGAATCCCTACAACATGGAAACATGCCATTCAGCCCATCATGTCCACATTCACCTTCCAAAGAGCATCCCACCCAGACCCACCCCACTTACCCTATCCCTGTGACCTGTATTTCCCATGGATAACCCACCCAGCCTGGACACTTTAGATTAGATTAGATACCCTACAGTATGGAAACCAGCCTTTCAGCCCACCAAGTCCATACTAACCCTCCAAAGAGAAACCCACCCAGACCCCATTCCCCTACCCTATATTTACCCCTGATTAATGCACCTAACAGTATGGACAATATAGCATGGCCAATTCACCTGGCCTGCACATCTTTGGATTGTGGGAGGAAACCCACACAGATACAGGGAGAATGTGCAAACTCCACACAGACAGTCACCCGAGGCTGGAATCGAACCTGGGTTCCTGGCACTGTGAGGCAGCAGTGCTAACCACTAAGCCACTGTGCCACCCTCAGGTGTGTTCTCCTGAGTTCTGTTGAAC
The DNA here is from genome assembly GCF_047496795.1 of Chiloscyllium punctatum. Lineage (NCBI taxonomy): Eukaryota > Metazoa > Chordata > Chondrichthyes > Orectolobiformes > Hemiscylliidae > Chiloscyllium > Chiloscyllium punctatum. The sequence goes on along the minus strand of NC_092771.1, from coordinate 17,026,091 downwards.
AAGGTTCCCAAATACCAACATCATTAAAAACAGAATATTTCATCGTTAGTTTCATCCCTGGTTGCTGAAAACTTGCTGTGTGCAGATTAGTTGTCGTGTTTCCTGCATTATGACAGTAAATGCATTTCAAAAGTACTGCATTGATTGTAAAGCATTTGTCCTGAGGCTATAAAAAGTTGCGAATGAAAGCAAGTTTTTTTTCCCCCCAATCAAGACTGAAAACAGAAAGCCAATGGCAGAGGGGACCAAAACACTGCAACATTCAACATGTACATCACCAGTCAAACATGAGCAGTGCTGGTGAGAAATAATCTCCAACATTGATATGACATTAGCAATGGACATCACCAGCCTGAACACCTGAATAAACTGCTTAAATCCTCAACAACTGGGACACACTCAGTCAAGAAACATGCAATGCATGTTAGCATTTTAGAAACTGTCCCATTAATGTGTGCACTGGTTGGGACGTGGGGGGGGGCGGTTGAACAGGGCAATAATGCAGTCGTGACATGCAAGTATTTGAAGAATTTCAACCATGCTTAGAGGAAACAGTAATTTCATGTTGGATTCTGTTTCAACAGCAAAAACCAAGCACAGTTTGACAACTTGTTGCACATTTTAAACACTATTACCTCTGCCGTTCTGGTCTGGTCGATACACGCTCCCCAGGGCCATACGTGGGAGAGGAATATGGCGTCTGAGCTGCTCGGTCCCTCCACTGGGATCCACTCGTCGCTGGGCGTGTTGGTCCAAACCAGTGGTGGGACCGTTCGGTTCACTGTAATGGGACGAGGCGTACGGGTCCACTGGCACGTTGCGGCTGAACGGGTAGATTCCGGCGCCCGCTCTGTCAGAGCTCACCCTGGGCACCAAGTGGCCAAGATCCGAGGACGGGCCTGGGGACTGAAGGCCGGGGTTTATGCTGGACGGCGAGAGGGCGGGCTGAGTGTCCGCCGCCAGGAGGGGCTGTCCCCTGCTCTCATCGTACAGGCTGTGCATGTATCGCCGATCGAGCCCGTCAAAGGCTGGGGGCTGCTGGGGGGTGTGGTACCTCTCCTGGCCGGGGTACTGGCCCTGGGGTCTGTAAGGGTAGGCGTTCTCCCTGTACTCGTCGTATCTCGTCCTGGGCATTAGGGCGTACCCCCTGCCCTCCGGGAGATGGCTGGTTGGCACCCGACGATACGGCACACCTTCATCCAAGGCATCGAAGGCTCTCGGCAACCCTTGCTCATAGCCAGGGTCGTAGGCACTGGGATAGGACGGCTGGTGGGCCAGCGGGTAACGTTGGTAAGGCGGCTGGGCGTAAGGGGTATCCGCAAAGGGGCTGGCGCCAGGCTGGTGCTGCCTGGACCTGGTCTCCTGCCTCACGGTGGGTGGCACGTACCGATGGGTGTTGCTGGGGTCCCCAAACTGGCCTTGCCTCCAGTTGTCCGGCACTTGACCGAAGCCGAAAGGGTGCCTGGTCTGACCCCTCACCGTCTCCGAGGCCACTCGGCCCGTCTGCGCTGGAGCCTGGCGGCGCCCGTGATTGGCCGCGGGGCGCTGCAGCTGCCTCCTGGGCGGGTGCCGGCCGCTGGCACCTCCGAGCCAGACCCTGGGGCTGCTCCGGGCTGGGTGATGCCCGGCTGGCAGGTACTCGGAGCCGCTGTGCAGGAGGCTGTAGACTCGGCCGTTGTTCTCCCAGCGGATCATCTGCGTCCAGGTGTCGTCTGGCCGCTGCGCTGAGCCCGGCTGAAGGCGCAGGGAAATTAACAAGGAAACTGACCAGCAGGTCAGGAGCAGCAGCAGCACCCGCCTCTCCCTGGCCCCTTGCATCTCGTGTTGTGCACCAACCCTCTCCACTCGCCTGGAAAACTTCACAAATGTGCTGCCTCTCTCTCTGTCTAGCGTTGCTCTCCTCTGTGTTTGCAAAGCCCCAGACTGGACATGTTGGGACAGAGTGATGGTGAAAGATGTGAGAGAGAGAGAGAGAGAGAGAGAACTCTTCAAATATTCCCAGCGTTTCTTCTGCGACACTTTGCACCGCCTTTGTTTTAACTTCTCTCTCTGTTCACCGCTGGGTCAACCGATTACTTGCATGTTTTTTCCTCTCCCTTAAAATCTCCACCGCCAGTGGATTTCCAAACAAAAAAAAATAAAGTTAAGAGATCTCCCCTACAATTTTCTATCCCCTCCGGGCAACAAAACCGGTCAGCCCTCACAGCGTTGGTCGCCCCTCCCTATCCATGCCCCAAAGTTAGCATTCCCGAGTTGAAACGGCACTGGAAAGTCTCTTCCCCGCTTCAGAGAGAGGTTTCGCTTCGTTTTTTTTTGTTTGCAGGAGGTTTGAGGATCAGGAGGGGAAAAAAATACAGTAACGTCGAAAGGGGAGATTTTTGGAATTGAACATACCGGAGGTTCATTTTGAAATTTGCAAGAGGTGCAACCAGAGGTTCCCAACGTGAATAGGAAAGGTTTGGAGGGATATCGGCCAAACGCAGGCAAATGGGATGAGTTGAGTTTTGGAAACCCTCTCCAGTTGGGCTGAACACCCTGTTCCCATGCTGTATGATTCCATGACTTGCACCAGTATTTTTATTGTAATGTGTACTCAAGTACAGGGATACAAGAGCACTAGAGAAAAGTTTACAATGTTGCCATTCACCACTTTATCATAAAGTCTCTATGTATGGAAACAGGCCATTCAGCCCAACAGGTCCACACTGACCTTCTGAAGAGTATCCCACTTTTGTTTGTCGTTCCCCAGGCAGCTGCACTCCCTCAGCACAAACCTGATTTTTTGCACTGTTGTTTCTGGGGTGGGACTAGAACCCAGAACTTGAAACTGCTACCAGTTGAGCTGTGGCTTTCCATTCTGGCCCTGGAGGGGTTAATTAGCAGTAATTCATCATCATCTGCCCCTCAGTGAGAGGGTGACATCTGCTCATGGGCACAGATTTCTGTTAGAAGCTTTCATGTGATTAAACAATTCATTATTGAGATCTATGAGCAGGAGGTAATGGGACACTCTTGAACTTCATTAACTCCATCACGCAGATTCAGTTTGGAACTTTTAACTTTATTTCTTACTTACTACTTTATACTGACTAGAACCGTAATGTTGAAATCTTAGCTTATTTCTTTGTCTACGTTTACCTAAGATTTTGTACCTAGGTACCTCGTACCTAAGGGGCAGCATGGTGGCTCAATGGTTAGCACTGCTGCCTCACTGCGCCAGGGACCTGGATTTGATTCCAGCCTCTGTCTGCGTGGAGTTTGCACATTCTCCCCATGTCTGCGTGGGTTTCTCCGGGTGCTCCGGTTTCTTCCCACAACCCAAAGATGTGCAAGTTAGGTAGATTGGCCATGCTAAATTGCTAATATTGTTCAAAGATATGTCAGTTAGGTGCATTAGTCAGGGGCAACAGTAGAGTAACAGGGTGGGGGGATGGGTCTGGGTGGGATACTCTTCAGAAGGTCAGTGTGGACTTGTTGGGCTGAATGGCCTGTTTCCATACAGTAGAGACTTTATGATAAAGTGGTGAATGGCAACATTGTAAACTTTTCTCTAGTGCTCTTGTACCCCTGTACTTGAGTACACATTACAATAAAAACCTAATTCTCATTCATTGTTAAACCATTTGGACACAAAGCTTGATGAAACCTTTTTCTTCAATTCTCTTGTGGGGCATCACTGGCTGCGTCAGTATTTATTACCCATCCCTAATTACCCTTGAGAAGGTGGTGGTGAGCTGCCGTTCATATGTGTTGGAGGTAGATCCACAATGCCCTCATGGAAGGAGTGCTGGGATTTTGACCCCAGCCACACTGAAGGAATAGTGACAAAATTCCAAGTCAGGTTGGGAATAGCTTGGAGGGCATCTTGTAGGGGGTAATGTTCTCAGTTTGCATGACAAGTTATCACCATTTTAAATGTTTGGTAGCAAGCTCCTTCTAGTCATTAACGTCAATGTTGCTGTACCTCAAGAAGAGCATCTTTTTTGCACTTTCTTTTTTGTTCACAGCAGGTGGGTCTTTCAGGCTAGGCCAGCATGTTTACTGACCCCCTAATTGCCCAAAGGGTATTTAAGGGTCAACCACATTGCTGTGGGTCTGAAGTCATATATAGGGCAGACCAGGTAAGGATGGCAAATTTCCTTTCCTGAAAGACGTTGGTGGATCAAAAGCTTTGTTGTGCGATAGTCGTATGTTCATAGAGCTGTACAGCACGGAAAAAGACCCTTTAGCCCAACTCGCCTATGCTGATCAGGTTTCCTAAACTGAACTAGCCCCATTTACCTGCATTTGGCCCATATCCCTCTAAACCCTTCCTATCCATATACCTGTCCAAATGTCTTTTAAATGTTGTAATTGTGCTCACCTCTACCACTTCCTCTGGCAGCTCAGTCCATATAGGCACTGCCTTCTGTGTGAAAACTTTCCCCCCAGGTTCCTTTTAAATCTTACCCCTCTTAACCTCAACCTACACTCTCTACTTTTGAATTCCCCTACCCTGGGTAAGCGACCTTGCCTATTCACTTTATCAATAGCCCTCATGATTTTATAAACCTCTATAAGGTCACCTTCAGCCTCTGATATTCCAGGGAAAAAAGATCCATCCTATCCAGTCTCTTCTTATAGCTCAAACCTTTCGGATCCGGTAACGTCTTTGTAAATCTTTTTTGCACCCTTTTCAGTTTAGTAACATCCTTCCTGGAGCAAAGCAACCAGAATTGTATGCAGCATTCCAAATGTAGCCTTACCAATGTCTTGTACAGCCGTAACTGAACACCCCAGCTTCCTGTGCTCAATACGCTGACCAATGAAGGCAAGCATATCAAACACCTTCTTCACCACCCTGTCTACATGTGACACTACTTTCAAGGTGTTATCTACCTGCATCCCTAGGTCTCAAACTTCCCAGGACCATACCATTAACTGGGTAAGTCCTGCCCTGCTTTGTCTTATCAAAATGCAACACCTCCCATCTATCTACATTAAATGCCATTTGCCATTCTTTAGCGCACTGCCAATTGATCAAGGTCCCATTTTACTCTTGTATAACCTTCTTCACTCTCCACTATACCACTAATTTTGGTGTCATCCCCAAACTTGCTAACCATGCTTCCAATGGTCTCATCCAAATCCTTTATATTAATGACAAGCAACAGTGGACCCAGCACTGTTCCTTGTAGCACACCCGCTGGTCACAGGCCTCCAGACTTATCAGCGGCCCTCTACCATCACCCTCTGTCCCCTACTGTGAAGCCAAATTTGGGTCCAATTGGCTAACTCTACCTGGATCCTATGTGATAACCTTGCAAACCAGTCGACCTTGTGGAACCTTCTCAACGACCTTCCTAAAATCCTTGTAGACAGCACCTACTGCTTTGCCTTCATCTATCTTCTTGGCACCTAGAAAGGTGACCTAACTCTGAAGGGGAGACCTAAGCCTGTCCTTACTTAATGAAACGAAAAGTCGGAATTTCAGGAAAATTGTATTTTTGATTGGTCATTAAGCCATGGGCCCACCTTCACTCTCCAGTATCTTGAAACATACCATGGCACCATTTTGAGGAAAAGCAGGGGAGCTCCTCCAAGAGCTTTGGCATTCAATCAACATCTAAAACAAATTACCTTTTCATTATAATTTGTTAGAGCTTTTTTCTTTTTGATACGGTGCAGTTAAGAATCAAAGACATTGTGGGTCTGGAGTCACACTGCGACCAGACCATGTAAAGATGGCAGATTTACTTCCCTGAAAGGCGTTCAGGAACCAGATAGATTTTTTAATAACAACCAACGGTAGTTGCATGGTTGCCATCTGGCTATACATTTTATTGAATTTTAATTTCACCAAGTCCGTGGATGGGATTTGAGCTCATGACCCCAGGGTATTATTTTGGGGCTTTGATTACTCACATTACAACAATGTCGCCATCTCCCCTTGCTGTGTGTAAATTGGCACCACTGCTTCTACATTATGATCAATGATTGCGAAAGGAAATTGTAAGGGTGCTTGAAGGAAATATACTTAATATTAAATAAACAGGGTCACAAGGATCAACCAGGTAGTGAGAATGACTGGATTGTTCTAAGGAGAATGGGCATAAACTCAATGGGCTGGGGTGGCCAAAGTCAGAAGTCACACGACACCAGGTTATCATCCAACAGGTTTATTTGAAATCACAAGCTTTTGGAGCGCTGCTCCTTCTCAGAAATGATTGCCACTAGTGGAGGGCTTAATCGCTGATTCCAACTGCCTCCAGTTTTGCGATTCTGCAACAATCAATCAGATGCCACCTTGATGTGAAGGGCTGTCACTCTCACCTCACCTCAACTCTTTTGCCCACATTTGGACCAGGGCTGTAATGAGGTCAGGAGATGCATGGCCCTGGGGGTACCCAGACTGAGCGTCAATGAGCAGATTATTCTTTTGCAAGTGACACTTGATATCACTGTTGATGCTGACGATGGAAAGGAGACTGAGAGGGCAGTAATTGGTCAAGTTAGAGTTGTCCTGCTTTTTGCAGACCTGGGTAATTTTCCATATTGTCGGATGGATGCCAGTGTTGTGACTATATTACTACAACTTGTTTGGGGGCACAGGTAGTTAAGGAATGTAAGTCTTTAGCAACATTGCAGGAATATTGTCAAATCTCATAGTCTTTGCAGTTTCAAGTCAACCATTTCTTGATATCATATAGAGAGAAATCCTATTAACTGAGGACTGGAATTTGTGATGCTGGAGACACAGGAGGAGTTCACGAAGGTTCACCCACTCAGCATGTCTGGCTGAAGATGAATGAAAATGTTTCTCCACCTTCATGTGCTGGGCTTTACCATTGTTGGTGGGGGGATGTTTGTGGAGCATCATCCTCTCGTGAGTTGTTTCATTACAACAATGTCGCCATTGTCCAAAACTACCCAGAAGGAATTTTAAAAAACAGTCAAACTTGCAAACATATGGTACAATTACAACATTCAAAAGACATCTGGATGGGTGTATAACTAAGAAGGGTTTGGACGGATACGGGCCAAATGCTGGCAAATGGAACTAGATTAATTTAGGATATCTGGTTAGGACAGATGAGTTGGAATGAAGGGTCTGTTTCTGTGCGTACATCTCTATGACTGTATGATGCTTGCTGGTCTAACTCATTTTAAATACTTCAAAGTGAAGCTCAAGTATAACCAGTACAATCTTTCTGAGTATTAATTTTAATACTAATTTCATGATCTAGGCATTCAGGACTGGATTTGGCAAGACTTATATAGCAACCAGGATGCCATTCAGCCCTTTGAGCTCACTGTGTTATTCAACATTAGCTTGACTGATCCTCTATCTTAATTCCATATTCATCTTTTCTCCCCAAAACCCCCTTGATGTCTTTAATATCTAAACATTTATCAATTTCTTCCTTGAGTACATTCAGTGACCTGGTCTCCGCTTCAGAGCTTAGATCTGATCCGTTGATTGCTTCTGTGACCAACTGTTTCCTAACTTCGTTCTGGAGTAGGAGAAAATGAGGACTGCAGCTGCTGGAGATCAGAGTCAAGATTAGAGTGGTGCTGGAAATGAAGGGCTTTTGCCCGAAATGTCAATGTTCCTGTTCCTCGGATGCTGCCTGGCCTGCTGAGCTTTTCCAGCTCTAATCTTTGTTCCGGAATAGCCTGGAAAAGCAGAATCTCCGATAAGTACCTCACCGTATTCTGACACTCGCCATATATGGTTGTTACTCGGTGGTTGCTTGATCAAAATCCTGACAGCCCCCATCTACCTGGGCTGTATCATCATCTTCACAGCAGACATTACAGAGAATCGAGACGACGCTTAAAAGTAACTAGGAACGTGCAACTTTCTGCTGATGCACATATCCTCAGAATGATTTATTTTTACAAATCAGAACATCATTGTGACATCGTGGGCGGCACGGTGGCACAGTGGTTAGCACTGCTGCCTCACAGCGCCAGAGACCCAGGTTCAATTCCCGCCTCAGGCGACTCTCTGTGTGGAGTTTGCACATTCTCCCCGTGTCTGTGTGGGTTTCCTCCGGGTGCTCCGGTTTCCTCCCACACTCCAAAGATGTGCAGGTCAGGTGAATTGGCCATGCTAAATTGCCCGTAGTGTTAGGTAAGGGGTAGATGTAGGGGTATGGGTGGGTTGCGCTTCGGCGGGGCGGTGTGGACTTGTTGGGCCGAAGGGCCTGTTTCCACACTGTAAGTAATCTAATCTAATTAATCTGTTTCCTCAACTCTCTTTCAAGTGACACAGCCTTTTCAAGCTGAACCAACACATTATGTGAAATAGTGCAATAAAGATAATAATTAAATCAAAATTACTTGTCAAATTTTAACAACATTAGTACTAACATCTTCTCTGTTTAATGGTTATTAGCAACCATTATATCCATAATGGTTCCCGTTTTTAAATAATGGGGTGGTGGGGGTGGGTTGGTGGTCTGGATAGGATAAGAGAAAGTGAGGACTGCAGATGCTGGAGAATCAGAGTTGAAAAGTGTGGTGCTGGAAAAGCACAGCAGGTCAGGCAACATCCGAGGAGCAGGAGAGTTGATCTTTCGGGCATGCCCTTCGTCAGGTATGGAAAGGGTGAATGGTACTTGTCTTTTCCTTGGGATGGGGGATCTCAATACTAGGTGCATGTTTTTAGGGTGAGAGGAGAGAGATTTGAAAAAGATATGAGGGGCAACCTTTTTACACAGAGGATGGTTCGTGTGTGGAATGAACTTCCTGAGGAAGTGGTGGATACAGGCACACCTACAAGGTTTGTAAGACATTTGGATTAGTGCATGAATCAGAAAGGTTTTGAGGGATATGGGCCAGGAGCAGGCAAGTGGGACTAGTTTACTTTGGGATTACGGTCAGCATAACTGGTTGGACCGAAGGGTCTGTTTCCGTGCTCTATGACTCCACGACTCTACTAAAAACAGAGAGAAAGAAAATTCTGTCCACAAACAGTCCCTGAGTTCCAATAGAGCAGAACAGGACGGAGGACAACACAGGACTCCATGGTGGCTCTGTGGTTAGCACTGCTGCCTCACAGAACCAGGGACACGTTCAATTCCCTGCTTGGGTGACTATCTGTGTGGAGTTTGCACATTCTCCCTGTGTCTTTGTGGGTTTCCTCCGGCTGCTCTGGTTTCCTCTCACAATCCAAAGATATGCAGGTTAGGTGAATTGGCCATGCTAAATTGCCCATAGTGTGCAGGGAGGTGCATTAGATTAGATTAGATTAACTACAGTGTGGAAAGAGACCCTTCAGCCCAACAAGTCCCCACCGACCCTCCGGAGAGCATCCCACCCAGACCCATTCCCCTACATTCACCCCTGACTAATGCACCTAACACTACGGGCAATTTAGCATGGCCAAGGTAAAAATCAACAAGGTAAAACCTTTATTCCTGATGAAGGGCTTTTGCCCGAAACGTCGATTTCGCTGTTCGTTGGATGCTGCCTGAACTGCTGTGCTCTTCCAGCACCACTAATCCAGTATTTAGCATGGCCAGTCAGGGGTAAATATATAGTAATAATGTAGGGGAATGGATCTGGATGGGTTACCCTTCGGAGAGTCAGTGTGGACTTGTTGAGCCAAAGGCCCTGTTTCCACACTGTAGGGATTCTATGAACATAAAGGAGCTGTTTATAAGTACAGGAAATGTTCATAAATTGGATCTTTAAAATTACACCCTTGTGTAGGCTCATGGTCAGAAGTACAAACGTTCATAAGTCGGATGTTCTCTCACTTCAACTTTGCCATCCAAAGCTGAAATGACACTCTGGCAAACAGAACAAATCAGTACAGGCGAAAAGCAAACAAAGCTACTTTTGAAATACTGCATTCAACTCCGGTCTCCTTCCTATCGGAAGGATGTTGTGAAATTTAGAAAAGGTGCAGAAAAGATTTACAAGGATGCTGCCAGGATTGGAGAGTTTGAGCTACAAGGAGAGGCTGAATAGGCTGGGGCTGTTTTCCCTGGAGCATTGGAGGCTGAGGGATGACCTTATAGAGGTTTATAAAATCATGAGGGGCATAGATAGGGTAAATAGATAAGGCCTTTTCCCCAGGGGGAGGGTGTCTAAAACTAGAGGGACATAGGTTTAAGGAGCGAGGGGAAAGATTTAAAAGAGACTTAAAGGGCAACTTTTTCACGCAGCAGTTGACTGTATGCCTGTATTAAAAATAGAGAAAAAGAAAATAGTCTCTGGAATGAGCTGCCAGAGTAAGTGGCAGAGGTTGGTACATTTAAAAGGCAGTATATGATGGGTATATGAAAGGAAGGGTTCAGAGGGATATGGCCAAATGCTGGCAAATGGGACTAGATTTGTGGGCGGCACAGTGGCACAGTGGTTAGCACTGCTGCCTCACAGCACCAGAGGCCCGGGTTCAATTCCCGCCTCAGGCGACTGACTGTGTGGAGTTTGCACGTTCTCCCCGTGTCTGCGTGGGTTTCCTCCGGGTGCTCCGGTTTCCTCCCACAGTCCAAAGATGTGCAGATCAGATGAATTGGCCATGCTAAATTGCCCGTAGTGTTAGGTAAGGGGTAGATGTAGGGGTATGGGTGGGCTACGCTTCGGCGGGGTGGTGTAGACATGTTGGGCCGAAGGGCCTGTTTCCCCACTGTAAGTAATCTAATTAATTTAGAATATCTCAGCAACATGGACGAGTTGGACCGAAGGGTCTTTTGCCATGCTATACAGCTCTATGATATTAATACAAGTGGTAGGACAGATTTCTCCAATGTATATTCCATTTTCTAGAAAAGTATTTTACAATTGGCATCCTCATCTAAATATTCCACAGGAGTTAGGTTAGTGTGGAGAAGAGTATTGTACTGGAATCGGCAGATCCTTGTCCCATCCAAACCTACTGAGGTCTGTTGTGTGGATGTAAATTCCTGGGAAGCTAATGTTTTAACCAGCATGAGTTTACATTTTCCGAAGATGGACAAAACCGATCTCCCCTTTACTGTAAAAGGCGACTCATCAACTCAATCCACTCCATCAATAATGCAACTTTATCCCAATACATTCCTGTAAAACAAAACAAGGATGCCATCCATTTTGTAGAAACTGCAGGTTTTTTTTCAGAAAGTATCCTCAAGGAATTACGTGTAATGGTGCGCTCGTAAGACATTTCAAACTTATAATTCTTCACTTGAGAGATGCAAGATCCACAGGGACAGTCACCCCAAGCTGGTATCGAACCCAGGCCATTAGCTCTGTAAGGTAGCAGTGCTAAACGCTGAGCGACTGCGCTGTCCATATCAACATCATTTGTATTGTAAGCCAGCCATTCAACCAGCTGAGCTAACTGATTCAGTTAGAGCTGGTAATGAAGGACCGCCTTCAGAGGATGAGGGAACATGATTTGCAGTATGGCGGCAGAGTAAGACGCTCCAGTCGGAGCTCCTCTGCTCACCAGCTCCTTTTGCTTTATTCCCTCTTTGCAGCAGTTTATCTTCCCCACCCCACTCAACTTCTTAAACAACCCTATCCTAGAATGGAGAATGGAGGCAAGATGAAGGGTGACGAGTCCCAGTGGGGAGCAGAGTGAATCCCAGAGTAGGGAGCAGAATGAATCCCGGAGTAGGTAGAGTGAATCTCGGAGTGGGGAGCAGAGTGAATCCCGGAGTAGGTAGAGTGAATCTCAGAGTGGGGAGCAGAGTGAATCCCGGAGTAGGGAGCAGAATGAATCCCGGAGTAGGTAGAGTGAATCTCAGAGTGGGGAGCAGAGTGAATCCCGGAGTAGGGAGTAGAGTGAATCGTGGAGTAGGGAGTAGAGTGAATCCTGGAGTAGGGAGTAGAGTGAATCCCGGAGTAGGGAGCAGAGTGAATCCTGGAGTAGGGAGTAGAGTGAATCCCGGAGTAGGGAGTAGAGTGAATCCTGGAGTAGGGAGTAGAGTGAATCCCGGAGTAGGGAGCAGAGTGAATCCTGGAGTAGGGAGTAGAGTGAATCCCGGAGTAGGGAGTAGAGTGAATCCCAGAGTAGGGAGCAAAGTGAATCCCAGAGTGGGGAGCAGAACGGGTCACGGGCTGAGTTGCGGAGCAGGGAGCAGAGTGACTCCCAGGCTGGAGCTCGGAGTGGGGAGCAGAGTGAGTCTCAGGCCGGATCCCAGGGTGGGGAGCAGAGTGAGTCTCAGGCCGGATCCCAGGGTGGGGAGCAGAGTGAGTCTCAGGCCGGATCCCAGGGTGGGGAGCAGAGTGAGTCTCAGGCCAGATCCCAGGGTGGGGAGCAGTGCGAATCCTGAACGTGGATATAGCGTGGCCTCGTGCTCTGAAATGCAGTGGGCACAACCTCATGTTGCAAAAGAACTAGAACTTGAATACCTAAAAGATACTTTTCATTCTCTTTCTGGACTTTTAAACTGTGTCCCATGCTAGTTTTTTTTTAAACTATTTCAGCTCTGTGGCAACAGTTAAAGTTTCTATACCTGGTTATCCTGTACCTAAGATGGCGCCAAGAGGCGACATTACAAATTTTTCACTTCACTCATTCGCGTGCACGTGACAATAAAGTGCAATTCAATAAGGATTAAGAGACGTCCATACCGATGTTTCATTACCTCAGCCCTGTCTGTGGTGTGAGGCACTGAGACATCTGACAATCCTTCATACCCTATGGGAGTTCCTGTGTTGACCAGTTGATGCAATTCTATCTTTGCCAGTTGTTTCTCTCTCTCTCTTTCTCCAACAGTGCGGATAATATTTCAGCAATCACTGGTGGCTTTCCCCGATTCAATTACAGAGAAAGAACGCTTTTTGCCCTGACCAGCCCTAACTAGTTGTGATCAGTGAGCAAACACAAAACAGCTGCAGGCACCAAAATGTGCCAGAGGAACCTTACTGGATTACAGACTGAGGCTGCCTTGAAATTTGTCCGAATGTAAACATGTCTGCATACGAATTCTAAGAATCTTAACCGAGTTGGTTCAAAAATCAGGAGATTGAAGTTAAAAAGGCCAGGTGATCAGTTAAAGTGATCATAAGATATCTGAAAAATGAATTGATTCACTAATACCCTTGTCAGTGTAACCGATTATATGAGTGCAGTCCCCAAAAAGATGTGGTTCAGTTTTATCAGTGTTTTATTAACCTGGTAAATTAATCACTCATAAGTAAAGATAACCCAGCATCCCCTGAGTAAAACTGAGGATTGGCAATAAATGCAAGACATATTCGAAGAATTATTTTAAAATTGCATTTGTGTGGTATTCTTTAGATTTCTAATCTTTCAGTGGAGCGAAATAGACCTTTCTTCTCTCCACTTTCCCCATTTCAGTCTGCCACAGTGGCCCCATGCAATCTCTGCTCTGACATAGGCCGCCACACACTCTCAATTGCAAGTAGGAGATATTAGGACCTTAAGGCACAGCCTCAGAATGAAGGGATGGCCCTTTGGAACTGGGATGAGGAGGAATTTCTTCAGGGCAGGTGAATCTGTGGAACTCACTGTTGCCAAAAACTGTGGAGGCCAAGTCATTGAGTGGACTTACATCAGAGATAGATGGCTTCCTGATTAGCCAGGGGGATCACGGATCGCAGGGAAAAGAATGGTGTTCAGAAGCATATTGTCAAGATCAATGGGCTGAATGGCCTAATTCTGCTCCTATATCTTATGGTCTAATGAAATTCATAGGCTGGACAGCTTGGGATGACGAGAAAGGCTGACCCTTTAATGTGAATCGATGATACATCACTGCACTTAAATGATGCTGTCTGACTGTAATTTTTTTTTAGAATCCCTCCAGTGTGGAAAAGGCCCTTCAGCCCAGCAAGTCCACACCGACCCTCTGAAGAGTAACCCACCCAGACCCATTCCCCTATTGTTCTACATTTACCCCTGACTAATGCCCCTAACCTACACATCCCTGTAAACTATGGGCAATTTACCATGGCCAGTTCACCTAACCTGCAGACGGGAGGAAACCGGAACACCCAGAGGAAACCCGCACAGACACGGGGAGAATGTGCAAATTCCACAGAAACAGTTGCCCGAGGCTGGAATTGAACCCGGGTCCCTAGCACTTTGAGGCAGGAGTGCTAACCACTGACCCACAGTGCCGACTGTAAAGGGGTGTTATGGAGTATGTGTTATGGAGGATTCTGCCTATGAGCCAGACATTAGTGATAGACATCCAGGGTTTTGACCATGTGACATTAAAAGAATAATATATTTCCTAAGACAAGGATAGTGTATTACTCAGAAGGTAACTAGGTGTGGTGCACCCATGCGCCTGCTGTGGATCTCTTTCTAGTTTATCCAGGTAGTGGTTTGGAGGGTGTTGTTGAACTGGAGTGATACCTGTCACAAAGGAGGATGGTTGCTATGGTAGGCCAGTCATTGCAGCTGCAGAACATCCTGGAAGGAGTTCTACAGGACAGCGTCCATCTTCGGCTGCTTCATCAATGCGAGTGAAGCATTTAAAAAAATGACTTTAAAAAAAATGTGAGCAAAGGTATCATTATCTACAAGTAAAATGGTATGAGAAAACTTTCCCTTTCATTCAGCTGTATCTCGATACAAGGTTGATTAAGGTATGCCTCACAGCTTTATTATGAATAGTTTGCCTGGCAATTACTTGTGGATGCAAAGCAAGTGTTGATTTTGTCCAAGTTTGCAAGGTACAGCTTGTTGAGACAGACACAATTGTACATGTTTTTGAAGATAATTCCATCAGGGCATTCTGATTGATAACCTATTTTCTCTGTCTTAATAAAATGTTTTTTTCATCATACCTTCTTGCACCCAATACTCTTTCTGAACATGGAGATGGAAAACACAATTGGGTCTGCCCAGAAGACAGAAGTAAGGGAACTTCAGAAATACACTTTGTCAATACAAAAGGGAACTGTTCTTACCCACTGTATACTCTGATGTCCTGTTTTCAAATCAACTCGTTCAGTTGAATTGGGTTTTATCTGTTGATGAACTTTCAATGGATGTAAGGCTACCCAAAACCTCACTGAATGGACTGCATAAATCTGGAATAAAGCAGAATGGACTGGTTTTGCATCTTATGGCAGCCCTTTTGCACTTCAGTTCGTCGATTATTAACATGTGTAGAAAGAGGCTTCATGACAGTGTCAGTTCAAATCCACGCCAATGTCTCGGGGTCAGGGGTTTGAATCCCACCATGGTGGATGAAATTTGAATTCAGTGGGGATAAAGGAAAAGCTAGTTTGACATAACCATTGTTAATTTTTAAATAATCTCTCTGCTTCACTGATGCTCTTCCAGTAAGGCAATTTACTTCTCAAATGTGACTCTAGACCCACTGCAATATGAGGGATGGAAAACAAAACAACTGCAGATGCTGGAAACCAGAAACAAAATTCAGAAATTGCTGGAAGGGCTCAGCAGGTCTAGCAGCATCTGTGACGAGAAAGTAGTTACCGTTTCAGGCCTAGGGACACTTCTTACCCGAAATGTTAACTCTGCTTTTTCTCCACAGGTGTTGCCAGATCTGTTGAGTTCTTCCAGCAATTTCTGATTTTGTTAGGGAAAGAAAGTGCTTGTCTAGCCAGCAATGTTTGCATCTCATGCAGCAAAAATCTGGAAGATAGAGCCGTTCAATCCTTAATATCACCCTCTGTCCCTTTGCATATAGAGATGTGTCTTCTCTCATGCCCAGTTCAGGCAGCAACACTGAAAAAAATGCATCATAGAATATCTTTAGTGGTATAATGGGGACATTAATTGATAATTAGTTAATTAAAAACTCAAGTGTAGCTCTGATTTTACTGAATAGTCAATGGATTCAATAGGCTATTTGGTCCTCTGTAGCCCAGTTAGCTTAACCTCATTTTTTGGGGAAATGTTAGAGTCTGCAAAGGATGTAATAAAGGAGCATTTAGAAATAATTTATGTAATCAAGCAGAGTTAGCATTGCGTCATGAAGGGAAAATCATGAGTGACAATTTTATTAGAATTCTGGAAGAGGTAACAAGCAAGATAGATAAAGGGGAACCAATATATAGAGTCAGATGGTCCTATAGAACTGACACAGACCCTTCAATCCAACCAGTCCACGCGAACCATTGTCCCAAACTAAACTAGTCCCACCTGACTTTGCTTGGCCCATGTCTCTCCAAACCTTTCCTATTCAAGAGCTTTTCCAAATACCTTTTAAAAGATGTAATTAGAATCACAGAGACTTACAACACAGACCCTTTGGTCCAATCTGTCCATGCCAATCAGATATTCTGCATTAATATATTCCCATTTGCCAGTATTTGATCCATATCCCTATTCATATACCCATCCAAATGCCTTTTAAATGCTGTAATTGTCCCAGCCTCCACCATTTATTCTGGCAGCTCATTCCATCCACGCACCACTCTCTGCATGAAAAAGTTGCCCCTTAGGTCCATTTTAAATCTTTCCCCTCTCACCTTAAACCTGTGTTCCCTAGTTTTAGACTCCCTTACCTGGAGAAAAGAAGTCATATATTTGGAATTCTAGAAGACTTTTCAGAAGGTACCAATATGAAGTCTTTTTATAACCTATCCCACTTTAGACTACTCAATAAGATATGAGCCAACTACATTGGAGGTGATACATTAGCGTGGATAGAGGATTGACTGACCAGTAGAAGACAGAGAAGTGGAATAAAGGCAACATTTTCAGAATGGCAAACTATAACTAATGAAATGTCACAAGAACCATTGCTGGGGCCACAATTATTTACAATATATTTTAATACCTTGGATTAGGAATGTACCAGTACACCTGCATGGTTTAAAATTTAACTGTTAACTATTGCTTAATATTAACGATTACATTCCCCATAGCAACATCTCCACCAATAAGAGTCCACTTAATAATCATAAGACCATAAGACATAGCAGCAGAAAATAGGCCATTCAACCCATCAAAGTCTGCTCTGCCATTCAATCATGGCTGATAAGTTTCTCAACCCCATTCTCTCACCTTCTCCCCGTAACCCTTGGTCCCCTTGACAATCAAGAACTTATCTATCTCCATCTTAAATATACTCAATGACCTGCCCCCCACAGCCTTCTGTGGCCGTGAATTCCATAACTTCACCACTCTCTGGCTGAAGAAGTTACTCCTTATCTCCGTTCTAAAAGGACTTTCCCTTTACTTTAAGCTGTGCCCTCAGATCCTGGTCTCTCCTACCAATAGATACATCTTCCCAACATCTACCAGGTCATTGAACATTCTGTACATTTCAATTAGAACACCCCTGCGCCCCCCCACCACCCGCCCCCCAAACTTCTAAACTCCATCATGTAAAGACCCAGAGTCCTCAAACGTTCCTTGTATGTTAAACATTTCATTCCTGGGATCATTCTCATGAACCTCCTCTGGATCCGCTCCAGGGCTAATACATCCTTCCTGAGGTATGGGGCCCAAACCTGCACACAATACTCCAAACGTGGTCTGACCAGCATCTTACAGAGCCTCAGAATCAATCATGACTCCCTTCCGTGAAATATGAATGTAGGCTTCTGCCTTGAATTTGTATTTCTGCAAAACGTTCCAATGAGTTCAAAACAAATAGCTTTGACCAAATGTGACTTTTTGCGGCAATAACTTGCTGTGTTGAAGACCAGAACAACATCTGCTTAAACATTCTTCAGTTCAGTAATCACAGCTACTCTGTGTATAAATATCTTTGAAATTAATGTTGTCCAATCTCCCAAGATTACAATGTGTAACAAAGTAATATTTATCATCACACACATGGCAGTATATGCAGAGTGCAGCATTGTCAAAATGGTTTTTCAATAGGATGTTATTCCAAGATCCAGTCCACCACCTCAGCTGAACGTTAAACCTTCAGGGAAACAATTTTAAAGAGCAGGTAATTTCTCTGTGGAGTTATGGATGATATTTATGCATCAACCAACACCATTAAAGACTGATTACAGTCTTGCTGCACACCGATTGGATGTCATCTTTTCTTACATTGCAACAGTGACAACACTTAAGTGTTAATCGACTGTATAGCACTTTGGGCTGTTTCTGTAAATGCAAATTAATTTTGCATGTACCATGTAAGATGACTTTGCGAATGAAAAACTCAGTAAAATATGCTTTTTACTTTAACGTGAGAGGTTTTCATGTACTCTAGTTCTGCACAAATTGCCAGTGTGGTGTGTCTAAGAAAGCATTCTTTCCATGACTCCATCAGTCTTCAAGTCTGCTGATAGCCAATCTGGCATTCCAGTGACCAGTCAACCAAGGTTAATGCCTCCTGGAGTTGGAAAAGTGACAGCTGTAACTATGTAATGGAAAGTACATAAACACAAAGGCTCACTGCATTTCTTACAAAATGGGGAGCATTAATATTCACCTTTCATCTGATCAGCACAAATCTTTTTAAAAGTTTATTTCTCAGTGGTTAACTCCATGTGATGGCATGCAACAATTATGTGTTGAAAACACTAGCTTAATGAATGGTCCCATCTTAATTAGTCAAGAATGACTGGCTTTGGCTATAGCAGATTGTGAAATCTCTTGACATGTTCAATGATATGGATGATATACTTGTAAAGCAATCAGATAAATTAGCACAAACTTCTCAGGGAATGTTGATTTGTGTTTCAGAACTGGCTGCAAAGGCATGAGCGCCATGTGTGAAATTTTTGTGCCAGTGTGCATGCACTTGCGTGTGTGTGTGTGTGTGTGTGTTTGTGTGTGTGTTTTACCTGTCAAAGGAGCAGCACTCAGAAAGCTACAGCTTCCAAATAAACCTATTGGACTAGAACCTAGTGTTGTGTGCTTTTTAACTTTGTCCACCCCAGTCCAACACCGGCACCTCCACACATCATGTGTGTGCTTTTACACGCATTGGCATCTGTTGCAGGATAAGGTCACAAGGGACCTATTTGAATGTACACTACCACTTAATTTCCAAAAGAAGCACCATTTATAAGAATGTCTGCTTTAAAATCAAATCTTTGACACCCAAAAATCTGCCATCTCCTGACTTGCACTAAATTACGAAATTTAAAGCTGGCGACACACAAGATTTTTTTTTGCTGTTGCAACATGCCCCATTTATGGTGCTGTGCATAACCAGAAGATTACCATGCATTGTTGAGTATTTTGTTGTTGCATACCCTGAGCTAATCTCCCTGGTGCTCCTTGTAGGTAGCTTAGTCTCATTAGGCTGAGGTACTGCCCCTTCCTCAGAAAGGAGCTGAAACATTAACCCTGCTTTCTCTCACCACAGATGCTGCCAGACTTGCTGAGTTTCCCCAGCAATTTCTGTTCTTGCCTGTGGGGCTTTTGGTTTCTTTTTTTAATATCCTTTGCAAAGTTGTTCAATTGCGACTTATACAGAGGGTAAAAACTTAATTGAACATCTGTAGGGTGTGCACATGCGCCTGTTTCTCAATGTGCATATAGTTTTATATCTGCTTGGTGTCTTTCAAAGTAGTTATTTAATCTATATATAGGTGGCGTATTGATTGATTGATTTGTTGTTGTCACATGTACCGAGATACAGTGAACAGTATTATTTTGTGCACCATATAGAGAGATCGTACCATACAAAGTGCATCAGGGTAGCAGAACAGAATGCAGATTATAGTGTTACAGCCGCAGAGAAGACAAAGAGAGAGACAGATCAGAATTAACATTTGAGAGCTCCTTTCAAAAGTCTGGTAACAACAGAGCAGAAGCTGTTCTTGAATCTATTTGTACATACATTCAAACTTTTACATCTTCTGCCCATTGGAAGAGGATGAAAGAGAGTATAACCAGGGTGGGAGAGGTCTTTGATTGTGTTGGCTGCTTTCTTGAGGCCGTGGGAAGTACAGATGGAGTCATTGGATGGAAGGCTGGTTTGCGTGATGTACTGGGCTATGTTCATGACTCTCTGTAGATTCTTGCGGTTCTGGGAAAGAGCAATTGCCAAACCACACTGTGAATCATCCAGACAGGATGCCTTCTATGGTGCATCTATAAAAATTGGCAACAGTCCTTATAGACATGATGAATTTCCTTCGCCTCCTGAAGATGTAGAGACGCTGTTGCACTTTCTTGAATGTGGTATCTACCGGAAATCTGGGCAGTTGTGTTTGGAATCTGTGGTAAGGGGAATGATGTTTGGCGTGTGGTGACTGAACCATGTTGTTTGGTGTTTATAAGGGGATTGGAATATAACAGGAGGGAATTTATACTGCAGCTGTCCTGGGCCTTGGTGAGACCACATCTGCAATACTGTGTACAGGTTTGGTCTCATTATTTGTAAAAGGATTGGAAGCAGCTCAGTGAAGTTTCAGTCGACTCATTCCTGGAATAAAGGTGTTGTTTTACAAAGAAAGGTTGAACCATTGGAGGTTAGAAGAATGAGAGGTCACCAAAGTTAAGGCTTAAGAAAATACCTGTTGGAAAGATGTTGCCTCTTGTGGAAGAAAAGGACTAAGCTGTTTTAAAAGAAGAGACCTCTTCTTTTAAAACAGCAATGAGGAGAACTTATTTTCTCCTGGAGGGTCTGGGACATTCTTTTCCTCAGAATGTAGTGCCGGCTGATGTATTGAATTTGTTCAAGGTTGCGTTAGATAGAATTGTGTTAGTGAGTCAAGGGTTCTGGGAAGTAACATTGAGACCTCAATCAGATCAACCTTATTGAATGATGAAGCAGACTTTAGGGGCTGAATGACCTACTGTTATTACTAAGTCTGATGTGTCTGCAGATATGAGTTAAAAGTATGATGTGATATTTGATATATAACATATGCTCTCAAAACTTTCCTATTAATCTGTACGTACCACTATTATACCAACAGTCACTTGGTCATATGGGACTTGCATATTGTTGAAAAAAGAAACATGTTGCAATGTCTTTTTTTCATCATGATCACATGCAAGAATGCCAAATTTCAATCAATCAGTCACTATTTATATTGCAGAGGAAAACAAAAGTGCTGAGTGGCTGGTAAATTGATTCAGACTGGCTGCGAGTTGCCCGAACAAAATAAATGTGAAACCAGCTTATAGAGTCCCTACAGTGTGAAAGCAGGCCATTTGGCCCATTGAGTTCACACAACCCCACCAAAGAGCATTCCAACCAGATTAAACACCCACCCACCTTATCCCTGTAACCCTGCATTCCCATGGCCAGTTTACCTAACCTGCACATCTTCGGACCATGGGAGAAAACTGTCACAGACATGGGGAGAATGTGCAATTTCCAGACAGAGGGTCAACTGAAGATGGAATCAAACCTAGGTCCCTGGCACTATGAGGTTGTAGGGCTAACAGCTGAGCCACCATGCTGCCCTAGGCTTGGGGCAGTCAGCTTTTGGGTAATGGCCTGGTCAAATCAGGGAGTTGGGGAGGGATCGGAACAGAAGTTAGTTGGAGGTGTCAGAATGAGACTAGGATGTTTCTGTCTAACATTTCTGGGTAGTTACTCAGGCAAGCACCATATAATTGTCCTAATCTCCAACTCTAACTCAGAGTCAGAGACTTTCTCCTGAGAGAAAGAAGAATTGGCCTTCAGAAGTTCAAACTTCTCAAGCAACTTTTTGGCAGTCGCTAGGGAGTGCAGCATGTTGGGACTTCCACAGGGTCCTGACACACATCTTGGTTCACATTTCTAGTCTCCAGCAGTCAGGAAGCCAGAAGATCTGGGCCAAGACATCTCTGTAAAACAGAATTGACTTATACATAATACATGCACTGCATTATATCCAGCATTTGTACGTAGACTATTGTACCTCTAAAGAACCCATAACATGCTCACATTAGATTAGATTAGATTAGATTCTCTACAATATTAGATTCCCTTCAGCCCAATGAGTCCACACCGAACCTCCAAAGAGTAACCCACCCAGACCCATTCCCCTACTCTAGATTTACACCTGACTAATGCACCTAACACTATGGGCAATTTAGCATGGCCAATTCACCTGACCTACACACCTTTGGATTGTGGGAGGAAACCGGAGCACCTGGAGGAAACCCACGCAGACACGTGGAGAATGCGCAAACTCCACACAGACTGTCACCCAAGGTGGGAATCAAACCCAGGTCCCTGGCACTGTGAGGCAGCAGTGCTAACCACTGAGCCATTGTATATAAATCTCTAAATTTTGAAAGAGCGTACATATTTTTTCTTAGAGATATTTGCACATCATTTCATCCTTTGTCTGTAATCTGTATTTAAGATCTAATTTGTGTCTGGACCTTTCATAATTCAGTACATGAGAAGCTGTCACTGAGAGGCAGAAACAATGTTCCTCGAGGGTTCTCCATTCCTCAGGTAAATTGCTTTATGCAAACATTTCAGCCTCTGAACATAGTGATGTCTGGCTTCAGATTTGCACGGAAGAGAAATAAAAGAACAGGATGAAATATCAGGCCTCAACAGAATTATGAGCAACACAATAGGAATAGCCTCCAAAAATCACAGACAGAATACTGGACAGAGACAAGGTCATGGAGAAGTTGAAAGGGAGTAGAGACATCATTTTGGAAAGAGAAATCTCTCATGGGGATGAAGAGTTCGAGTTTCTGGACATTGGTGACTTCCTTCACTTTTTGGAGATGGCAAAAACTCTTGATACCATCAGAACAATTGCAAGTGGTCATCCTGAAAAGGTCTTACAGTGCAATGGGTTTGTAGCTGTGAGCTGGAGGCTTCAGGTTGAAGTCCAATTTCAGGACTTGATGGCCATGGAAAGTACATCTTAATGGGGCCAGAAGGGTCAATTATCAATCTGTAAAGCCGGCTGACTCGTCTATGGCAGGCAGCAAGAGTGAGAGAGTTTTCCAGATGTCAGAACGATGTAGTAGCTGCAGTGTAGTAGCTTCCCCGACCTTAGACTCCACATACAAGGTTCTTGCCAGGAGCAAGCATTGTCCTCATTCGGAGGGACGACTACACATATTGGAAATATCAGATTTCTTTGGAAGTCAATGGTGTGGAGATTTGTTGGAAGCCCATAGACATGCACGTGGCATATTTTCTTCTTAAACGTATGCTGTCTCTTCTTTGACCTTGTCATTGAGGATAAGACTCCTACGATAAAAAGGCATATTTAAAGAGATATTTTATTGCCAATCTTTTATAGCTGGTTCCCATTCCCAGTTCAGAAGGTTGGTAGTTAAGCTCCTTATCAGTCTTCATCAATGAGGGGGGAAGGAGAGATAAAGTTCACCGATTAAGCAAAGCTTCTACAGTTTAACAAGCCACTATATCTTAACAATATTACCCTGTCTGGACTGTGAATGGAGAGTTGCCCATGTAAATTCAGCCCTTTTTCATTCCGTGTTCAATTGAAGTTTTGGTCAATACTAAAGAATATTGGGCAGCGCAGTGGTTCTGTGGTAAGCACTGCTGCCTCACGGTGCTAGATACCCAAGTTTGGTTCTAGCCTTGAGCAACTGCCTGGATGGAGTTTGCACATTCTCCTTGTGTCTGTATGGGTTTCAGTTGGATGCTCTGATTTCCTTCTACAGTCCAAAGATATGCAAGTTAAGTGTATTGGCCATGTTAAGTTGCCCATAGTGATCAGGCTTGGTGCATTAGCGTAGTAAATGCAGGGTTTTATAAATTACTTATGGGATCTTGGCATTGCCTACCAGGCCAACATTTATTGCCCATCCCTAATTGCCCCAGAAGGCAGTTAAGAGTCAACCACATTGCTGTGTGTCTAGAGTCACATGTAGCTCAGACCAGGTAAGGATGGCAGTTTCCGTCCCTAAAGGACATCGGTGAACCGGATGAGTTTTTCCAAGAATCAACAATGGGTTCATGGTCATCATTAGATTCTTAATTCCAGATATAAAAAAATGAATACAAATTCCACCCTCTGCCATGGCAGGGCCCAAACCCAGATTCACAGAGTATTACCTGGGTCTCTGGATTAACAATCCAGTGATAATATCACCAAGCCATTGTCTCCCCTGTTGCGGGGATGGGGCTTGGGTCTGGGTGGGATACTCTTTGGAGGGTTTGTGCAGAATCGATGGGCTGAATGCCCTCTTCCTGCACTCTATGGATTCAATGTTGTGCATTTGGTTTCAACAATTTCCCTTGAGATTTGTACCTCTGAACATGATGGACAATGTCACCACTGCCCTGGTGCAATTCAGAAGGTCCTGCAGCAAAATCTCCTGTGCTTTGACTTTGAGCAAGTTTGGTGTTTTATCTAAAATAGTTCACATATGGGATGTGTTTGCGAGCTCTTTGGCTGAGTCCACTAAGAGTGTCCAACCTCACTAGTATCGGTTCATCATGGGGAAGGAATGAAGGAAAACACCTTCAGGCAAGTCAGCTTCACAAATAATAATTCTGCGCTGAGCCATGACTTGATGGACAGGGATGTGCTCACCAGGCTGTGAATTTATCATTACAAAAATGCTTGAAGCAACTCGAAACACTCTCTTTTAATGAGATGTTTTCCGATGTCTGCTCAATATAACCGCACAATGTATTGTGTTGTCTTGGAAGCCCTCATGGATAAAGTGAGGCACGCAGTTCTGCCTTTACAAAAATTTATGAAAACATAACAAAATATTGGGAACAGGAGTAATGGAAGACCTTGCATTGTCATAGTACCTTTCATAGCCTCGGTGCTTCGCAGCCAATGAAGTGTATGTGACATGTGATCAAAGTGTATAGCATACCCCCATTAACAGCAATGTAAAGATGATCAGATATTCTTTTTGACTGAGGTGAATTGAATTGTTGAGATTAGCCAGTACACAGCTATATAGGGTGCTTGATCTGAAAGGGTTAAGTTTAGAGTCATAGAGTCATACAGCACAGAAACACACCCTGCCTGTTCCTGGTCCATATCCCTCCAAAGGTTTCCCATTCATGCATTTATCCAAATGTCTTTTAAAAGTTGTAACATCCACAGAGATATAAGTGACTGTCGCTGGATGTAGCTACATAATTCTACATTCTATAATCACGTAGCGGAGACCTAGTTAAAATACAAAAGGCATCTAAGGGGCAACGTTTTCACACAGAGGGTGGTGCATGTATGGAATGAGCTGCCAGAGGAAGTGGTGGAGGCTGGTACAATTGCAACATTTAAGAGGCATTTGGTTGGGTATATGAATAGGAAGGGTTTGGAGGGATATGGGCCAAATGCTGGCAAATGGGGCTAGATTAATTTAGGATATCCGGTCGGCATGGATGGGTTGGACCGAAAGGTCTGTTTCCATACTGTACAGCTCTATGACTCTTCACTGAAAACTTGGTATCTTCTACAACCACTAGTAATGAGCAAAGAGGTGGTAACACATATTTTTGAGTTGAAATAAAACAAAGAGCTGTAGATGCTGGAGGACTCAAACAACATTTTAAAGTGGCTAGAGAAACCCCCAGATCTGTGGGCTGCATCTGTGGGAAGAAAGCAGATATTGTTTCAAGTTCAGAGACTCTTCACCAGTTTGACACACACAGATGTTGCCAGAGATGCAGAATTTCTCTTTCAGGCATCGCTGGAAAAATTCAACAGGTCTGGCAACATCTATGTGCATCAGACCGATGAAGAGTCTCTGGACTCAAAATGTTAACTCTGTTTTTTTCCCACATATGCTGTCATACCTGCTTAGTTTCTCCAGCAATGTCTGTCACTATTCTCTGAATATTATTTGGAAACAATGAACTCAAAATGTTGTTAGAAAAAGAGAAAAATTGTATTCCACTCATCAGAACCAACATAAGAATTCCAAAGTTCAAACAATCACATCAATTTATACAGTTCTGTAAAATACCTCGCTTTCTTGCAATTTACTTATTTATTTATTTCTGTTTATGGTGCATTCATCTTATCCTGAAATTATTTGCTACTTAAAAGGCACTTGATGCATTACTTAGCTCAGTCAAAAAATAAAATGTCCAAGAATTGCTTTAACCCTTAGCTGTTCCTTTTCTGTGAAAATCTATTTAAGCATAAAGCTATGTAGAAATATTGCTTAGAATCATTGAGACCTACAGCACACAGACAGGCCCTTTGGTCCAGACTGGTCCATGCTGACCAAAATGTCCACCCATGCTAACTCCATCTCCCTGCACTTGGCCCATGTCCTTTCCTATCCATGAGTTGGAGATGCCGGTGTTGGACTGGGGTGTACAAAGTTAAAAATCACACAACACCAGGTTATAGTCCAACAGGTTTAATTGGAAGCACTAGCTTTTGGAGCGCTGCTCCTTCATCAGGTGAAAGCTAGTGTGCTTCCAATTAAACCTGTTGGACTATAACCTGGTGTTATGTGGTGTTTAACTTTCCTATCCATGTATTTGTCCAAATGCCTTTTACATGTTGCTAATGTACCCACCTCAGAAAGTTCTGCTGGCAGCTCTTCCATTTGAATACCACCCTCTCTGTAAAAATGTCGCCCCCCCCCCCCGCCCCAGGTTCCCTTCTTCTCTTTCCCTTCTAACCTTAAACTGAGCCCTCTCGTCCACAACTCTGGGAAACAACTGAGTGCATTCACCCTATCCATGCTTCTCATGATCTTATACACTTCTATAAGACCCCTCCTCAGTCTCCTACACTCTAAAGAGAAAATGTCCTAGCTTGTTCAACCTCTCCCTAACTTAAACAGTTGAATCCTGGCAACATCCTTGTAATTTTCTTTTGCACTCTTTCCAGTTTAACAACATCCTTCCTATTGCATGGTGACAAAACTGGCCACAATACGCCAAGTGCGGCCTCACCACAATGATCTGTACAACTGCAACGTAACTTCCCAACTTCTATACTCCAAGCCCTGACTGATGAAGGCCAGTGTGCCAAAAGCTGCCTTCATTGCCCTGTGCACCTGAGACTCCACTTTCAGACAATTGTGCACCTGAATTCACGGTCCCTCTGTTCCACTGCACTCCTGAAGGTCTTACCATTCACCATGAAACTCCTACCTTGATTTGACTTTCCAAAATGCATGACCTCACGCTCTTCTGTATTAAACGTTATTTGTCATTTCTCAGCCCACTTCCCCAGCTGGTCAAGGTCCTGCTGCAAAGTATTGTCAAGCTTTTGGATGACTTAGGGCTGAAATCAAAAACATTCACTTGGAGACTTCTTGTCAATGGTCACAGACCAGAATCTAATGCATTCCATGGTCTTACCTTTGTATGCTGCACATTCTGATTCTCTGCTTTACAATTGTTTTCCCCTCCTGAGAGAAACAACTGCAAGTCCTGTACCCATTGACTGAATAGTTCCTGCAGGGTATATTCAAAGCCTTGTTTCGCAATGGTGCAGGAACCTTTCATGACTTATGAAGTGTGCTTGTATAAACAGGTAGCCCTCAGTTTAGCCCATTTACTTGCTGGTTAAGAGTCTTTGTAATGATGTAAGGAAATGAGATGCAGAACTACTTTTACTGGAAAGCTTAGACTGAAATATTTGACACCCTTAAAATGTACTTCGAATTTTTTAAACACGTTATTCTCTGTCTAAATTGCTGTTAGAGAGTCACGTCTCAAAAGACTCTCATTACAATGCATTCAGTTTGACCTTAAGATATGTAGGAATTACCATAATAAATACTGTAGGCTGTTATTGATTTGAATCAAGTCATTCGCATTCCAAGGAGATGGTCTGAGCTCCACTCCATCTGGCTCACCTCAGGCACATATCTATCCCTTCAGCAGATGTGGATTTAAATAGCTAAAAGTGAGATTGAAAAATATGCTGCTGACATCCACCCAGCTGAACAAAACCACACACTGCCGACTAGTCTGAATGCAGGTTGGCACCTCCCCTTGAGCCTGCTGTTCAAGGTTCAAATTAGATTACTTACAGTGTGGAAACAGGCCCTTCGGCCCAACAAGTCCACACCGACCCTCCGAAGAGCAACCCAGCCAAACCCATTCCCCTACGCTTACCCCTTCACCTGGCACAGTGGCATAGTGGTTAGCACTGCTGCCTCACAGTGCCAGGGACCTGGGTTCAATTCCCACCTCAGGCAACTGACATTCTCCCTGTGTCTGTGTGGGTTTGCTCCAGTTTCATCCCACAGTCCAAAGATGTGCAGGCCAGGTTAGTTGGTTATGCTAAATTGCCCATAGTGTTGGGTGAAGGGGTAAATGTGTGGGTGGGTTGTGCTTTGGTGGGTTGGTGTGGACTTGGGCCAAAGGGCCTGTTTCCACACTGTAAGTAATCTAAAAAAAAACCTATGGGCAATTCACCCAACCTGTACATTTTTTGGACTTGGGAGGAAAACCAGTGCATCCAGAGGAAATCCACGCAGACATGGGGAGAATGTGCAAACTCCATACAGACAGGTTCCTGAGGTGGGAATTGAACCCAGGTCTCTGGCGCTGTGAGGCAGCAGTGCTAACCACTGTGCCACCATGCCACCTAAGTTCAGGTCTGACTCACCTCATACTGAAACATGGAATAAAAGTGCAGCAGAGTTTTAAACTTCTTTTGCATCGCGACTGGACTTTAAGCAGGACCCACCACAGCCAATGTGGAGATGATACAAGTAGGGAAGAATTTAATGCCCAAACACACCCTCCTGGTGTTGTAGGGGGTGATTGGGAAGGAAGCAGAGCTGGTAAAGCAATAGGTCAGTAACTCATTCAGAGAACTGGCGAATGTGCCAGTTAGGGGGATTGGCCATGCTAAATTGTCTATAGTATCCAGGGATGTGCAGGTTACCGGGATTGGCCATGTTAAATTGTCTATAGTATCCAGGGATGTGCAGGTTACCGGGATTGGCCATGCTAAATTGTCTATAGTATCCAGGGATGTGCAGGTTATTGGGATTGGCCATGTTAAATTGTCCATAATGTCCAGGGATGTGCAGGTTAGGAGGATTGGCTATGCTAAATTCTCCATAGTTGCAGGGATGTGCAGGTTGGGGGGGATTGGCTATGCTAAATTGTCCATAATTCCAGGGATGTGCAGGTTGGGGGGATTGGCCGTGTTAAATTGCCCATAGTTCCAGGGATGTGCAGGTTGGGGGAATTGGCCATGCTAAGTTGTCCATAGTTCCAGGGGTGTGTAGGTTAGGGGGATTGGCCATGCTAAATTGTCCATAGTTCCAGGGATGTGCTGGCTGGGGGGATTGGCTATGCTAAATTGTCCATAGCCTGAACTGCTGTGCTCTTCCAGCACCACTAATCCAGAATCTGGTTTCCAGCATCTGCAGTCATTGCTTTTACCTAAATTGTCCATAGTTCCAGGGATGTGTAGGTTAGGGGAATTGGCCATGCTAAATTGTCCATAGTTTCAGGAACGTGCAGATGGTGGGATTGGCCATGTTACATTTTCCATAGTTCCATGGATGTGTAGGTTAGGGGGATTGGCCATGCTAAATTGTCCACAGTGTCAAGAGATGTGCAGGTTGGGGGGGATTGGCCGTGTTAAATTGTCCATAGTTCCAGAGATTTGCAGATTGGGGGATTGGCCATGCTAAATTCTCCATAGTGTCCAGGGATGTGCAGGCTGGGGGGATTGACCATGCTAAATTCTCCATAGTGTCCAGGGATGTGCAGGTTAGGGGGATTGGCAATGTTAATTTGTCTATAGTGTCCAGGGATGTGCAGGTTGGGGGGATTGCCATGCTAAATTCTCCATAGTCCCAGAGATGTGCAGGTTGGGGGGATTCGCTATGCTAAATTCTCCATAGTTCCAGGGATGTGCAGTTTGGGGGGATTGGCTTTGTGAAATTGTCCATAGTGTCCAAGGATGTGTAGATTAGGGGGAATTGGTCGTGCTAAATTGTGCATAGTTCCAAGGATGTGCAGGTTGGGGGGATTGGCCATGTTAAATGTCCATCGGTCCAGGGATGTGTAGGTTAGGGGGATTGGCCATGCTAAATTCTCCATAGTGTCTAGGGATGAGCAGGTTGGGGGGATTGGCCATGTTAAATTGTCCATAGTGTCCAGGGATGTGCAGGTTGGGGGGATTGGCCATGTTAAATTGTCCATAGTGTCCAGGGATATGCAGGTTAGGGGACTGGCCATGTTAAATTGTCCATAGTGTCCAGGGATATGCAGGTTAGGGGATTGGCCATGTTAAATTGTATAATGGCCAGGGGATGTGCAGGTTGGGGGAATTGGCCATGCTAAATTCTCCATAGTGCCCAGGGATGTCAGCTCTGGAAAGTCATCTCGATTTGAAATGTTAGCTTGCTGTCTCTCCATGAATGTGCCTAACCCGCTGTGATTTCCTGCACTCTTTTTGTTTTCATGTCCAGGGATGTGTGGATTAGGTGGATTAGCCTTGGGAAATGCAGGATTACAGTGATATAGTGGGGGGTCCGTCTGGGTGGGATGCTCTTCAGTGTTGGACTCAATGGACCAAATGACCTGCTTTCACACTGTACGGATTCTACAAGTCATTTTGGCATAAAGCGTATGTTATCAGTGCGTGTTGTTTATAATGCAATTGACGAATTGTGGATTCAGCTTGGTTAAAGCAAACTTGCAACTGAGTAGGTTTAGTAATTTTCTATAACGATCTTTTACAGTGCGATTTTCTATAATGATCTCCTACAGTACGATTTTCTTTAGCGATCTTCTACAGTGTGATTTTCTATAGTGATCTTCTACAGCACAATCTTCTATAACAATCTTCTTCAGCATGATTTTCTGTAGCAATGCTCTACAGTGTGATTTTCTGTAGTGATCTTCTACAGCGCAATTTTCTATAGTGATCTTCTACAGCGTGATTTTCTATATTGATCTTGTACAGTGTGATATTCTACAGAGATCTTCTATATTTCAATTTTCTATAGTGATATTCTACAGTGCAATTTTCTGTAGTGATCTTCTACAGCATGATTTTCTGTAACTATCTTCTACAGTGCAATTTTCTATAGTGATCTTCTACAACGCGGTTTTCTATACTGATCTTCTACAGCACAATTTTCCATAACCATCTTCAATAGCATGACTTTCTATAACTACCTGCTACAGCGTGATTTCCTATAATGATCATCTACAGCACGATTTTCCATAGTGATCTTCTACAGAGCGATTTTCCATAATGATCTTCTACAATGCGATTTCTATAATGATCTTCTACAGTGCGATTTCCTATAATGATCTTCTACAGCGCGATTTTCTACAGTGTGATTTTCAATAGCGGCTCTCCATAATGTGACTTTCTACAGCGATCTTCTACAGCATGATTTTCCATATCAATCTTCTGCAGCACGATTTTCTGTAGCCATCTTCTACAGCAAGATTTTCTATATCGGCTTCCCATAACATGGTTATCAAATGTGATTTCCACAGCATGATTTTCTACAATGATCTTTGACAGCATGATTTTCTATAGCAATCTACTACAGCGTGATTTTCTATAGTGATCTTCAACAGCGCGATTGTGTATAGCGACCTTCTACAGCGTGATTTTCTATAGTGATCTTCTACAGCACGATTTTCTACAGCGACTTTCCATAATACGATTATCTGCAGCAAATATCTGCAATGCCTTTGTCTATAGCGATCTTCTACAGTGTGATTTTCTACAGTGACCTTCTCCAGCATGATTTTCTATAATAATCTTCTACAGCATGACTTTCTATAGTGACTTCCTATAATGTGGTATTCTGTTGCAATCTTCTACAGCGTGACTTTCTATAACTTTCTTCTCCAGTGCCGTTTTCCCTTATTGATCTACAGCGCGATTTTCTATAATGATCTTCAACAGTGTGATTTTCTATAAGGATTGTCTACAGCGTGATTTCTATAACGATCTTCTTCAGCACGATTTTCTACAGTGATCTTCAACAACGTGATTTTCTATAGTGATCTTCTACAGTGCAATTTTCTATAGTGATCTTACACAGCGCCATTTTCTATGGAGTTTTCTATAGCGTGATTTTCTGTAGTGGTCTTCTACCGCGTGATTTTCTATAACCATCTTCTATTGCACGATTTTCTACAGTGATCTTCTGCAATGCAATTTTCTATTATGATTTTCTATTGCGCAATTTCTTATAATGATCTTCTGCTGTGTGATTTTTCTATAATGATCGTCTACAGCACGATTTTCTATAACAGTCTTCTGCAGCGTGATTTTCTATAGTGATCTTCGACAGCTCAATTTTCTGTAAAGATCTTCTCCAGCATGAGTTTCCATAGTGATCTTCTACAGCGCAATTTAATATAACCATTTTCTTCATCGTGATTTTCTACAGTGACCTTCTACAGTGCAATTTTCTATAATGATCTTCTACATTGCGACTTTCTATAGCAATTTTCTACATCATGATTTTCTATAGTGGCTTCCCATAATGTGATTTTCTATAACGATCTTCTACAGCACGATTTTCCATAACAATATTCTACACAGCATTTTTCTATAACGACCTTCTACAGAGCAAATTTTCTTTAACGATCTTGTGCAGTGCGATTTTCTGTCATGATCTTGTACAGCGTGGTTTTCTATAGCAATCTTCGACAGCGCAATTTTCTATCGTGATCTTCTACAGCGCAATTTTCTATCGTGATCTTCTACAGCGTGATTTTCTATAGCGATCTCCAACAGCGTGATTTTCTATAGCGATCTCCTACAGCACGAGTTTCTATAGTGATCTCCTACAGCGCAATTTTCTACAGCAATCTTCGACAGTGCAATTTTCTATAGCGATCTTCTACAACGTGAGTTTCTATAATGATCTTCTATAGCATGATTTTCTATAGCGATATTCTACAGCGCGGTTTTCTATAGTGACTTCCCATAACATGATTTTTGAAAATGATCTACTACAGTGTGACTTTCTATAATGATCTTCTACAGCATAATTTTCTGCAACGATACTCTACAGCGTAATTTTCTATAGTGATCTTTTACAGCACGATTTTCTATAACGATCTTCGACAGCACGATTTACCATAGTGATCTTGTACAATGCGGTTTTCTATAACAATTTTTTACAGAGCAATTTCCTATAGTGGCTCCCCATAATGTGATTTTCTGTAGCGATCTTCTACAGCATGATTTTCTAGAGTGATCTTCTACAGCGCAATTTTCTATAGCGGCATCCCAGAACACGATTTTCAAATGTGATGTTCTACAGTGCAATCTTCTATAATGAACTTCTACAACATGATTATCTAAAGCGATCTTCTATAGCGCAATTTTCTATAGTGATGTTCTACAGTGCGATTTTCTATAGTGATGTTCTACAGTGCGATTTTCTATAGCGATCTTCTACAGCACGATTTGCTACAGTGATGTTCTACAGTGCGATTTTCTAAAGTGACCTTCTACAGCGTGATTTTCTATAGCGATCTTCTACAGTGCGATTTTCTATAGTGATGTTCTACAGTGCGATTTTCTATAGTGATGTTCTACAGCGCGATTTTCTATAGCGATCTTCTACAGCACGATTTGCTACAGTGATGTTCTATAGTGCGATTTTCTAAAGTAACCTTCTACAGCGTGATTTTCTATAGCGATCTTCTACAGTGCGATTTTCTATAGTGATCTTCTACAGCGTGATTTTCTATAGCGATGTTCTACAGCGCAATTTTCTGTAACGATCTTCTACAGTGTGATTTTCTATACTGACCTTCTACAGCGCGATTTTCTATAGCAATCTCCTACAGGACGATTTTCTATACTGATCTTCTACAGTGCGATTTTCTATAGCAACCTTCTATAGTGCGATTTTCTATAGCGATGTTCTACAGCGCAATTTTCTATAACAATCTTCTACAGCACGATTTTCTACAGTGATCTATTACAGTACAATTTTCTATAATGATCTTCTACAGCACGATTTTCTATAATGATCTTCTACAGCGCGATTTTCTATACTGATCTTCTACGGCGCTTTTTTTATAGTGATCTACTACAGTGTGATTTTCTATAGTGATCTTCAACAGTGCGATTTTCTATAGCAGTCTTCTCCAGCGTGATTGTCCATAATGGTCTTCTATAGTGTGATTTCCTAAAATGATATTAGATTAGATTAGATTACTTACAGTGTGGAAACAGGCCCTTCGGCCCAACAAGTCCACACCGCCCCGCCGAAGTGCAACCCACCCATACCCCTACATCTACCCCTTACCTACACTATGGGCAATTTAGGATGGTCAATTCACCTGACCTGCACATCTTTGGACTGTGGGAGGAAACCGGAGCACCCAGAGGAAACCCACGCAGACACTGGGAGAACGTGCAAACTCCACACAGTCAGTCGCCTGAGGCGGGAACTGAACCCGGGTCTCTGGTGCTGTGAGGCAGCAGTGCTAACCACTGTGCCACCGTGTCGCCCACAGTACGATTTTCTGCAGTACGATTTTCAATAACGATCTTCTACAGTGCAATTTTCTATAATGATCATCTTCACTGCTATTTTCTACAGTGATTTTCTACAGTGCAACTTTCTATAGTGCAACTTCCCATAATGTGATTTTCTTCAGTGATCTTCTACTGCATAATTTTCCATAACGATCTTCTACAGCGCAATTTTCTATAGTGATGTTCTACAGAGCAATTTTCCATTTTGATTTCCCATAATTTGATTTTCTATAGTGATCTTCTACAGCATGACTTTCTACAGCCTTATTTTCGATAATGATCTTCTACAGCGTGATTTTCTATAGTGATCTTGTGCAGCGTGATTTTCTATAACTATCTTCTCCAGCATGGTTTTCTATGACAATCTTCTACAGTGCGAATTTCTGTCGTGATCTTCTACAGTGCAAATTTCTGTAGCGGCTTCCCATAACTTGATTTTCTATAGCAATCTTCGACAGCATGATTTTCTATAATGATCTTCAAGAGCATGATTTTCTATAATGTTCTTCTGCGGTGCAATTTTGTATAACAATCATCTTCACTGCGATTTTCGACAGTGATTTTCTACAGCACAATTTCTATAGCGGCTTCCCATAATGTGATTTTCTATAGTGATCTACAGCACAATTGTCTATAGTGATCTTCTACAGCGTGATTTTCAATAATAACCTTCCACAGCATGGTTTTCTGTAACAATCTTCATCATTTTCTATAGTGGCTTGCCATAATGTGATTTTCTACAGTGATATTCTGCAGTGCCATTTTCGATAGCAATCTTGTCCAGCATGATTTTTGGTCAGGATCTTCTACAGCGCGATTTTCCATAGTGGCTTCATATAGTGTGATTTTCTGTAGTGATCTTCGACAGCGTGATTTTCTAAAGCGATCTTCTACAGTGTGATTTTCTGTAGCGAACCGCTACAATGCAATTTTCTCGAACGATCTTCTACAGCACGATTTTCTGTAGTGGCTTCCCATAATGTGATTTTCTACAGAGGTCTCCCACAGCGTGATCTTCTAAAGTGTTTTCGACAGTGCAATTTTCGATAGTGATCTTCTACAGCTCGGTTTTCTCTAACGATCATCTGCTGCCCAATTTTCTATAGCGACCTTCTACAGCGCGATTTTCTATAACAATCTTCGACAGCGTGGTTTTCTATAGTGGCTTGTCATAATGTGATTTTCTACAGTGATCTTCTACAGTGCCATTTTCAATAGTGATCCTCTCCAGCGTGATTTTCTGTCACGATCTTCTACAGCGCAATTTACTATAATGATCTTCTTCAGCACCATTTTCTACAGTGATCTTCTACAGTGCGATTTTCCCTTGTGGCTCCCTATAATGTTATTTTCTATAGTGATCTTCTACAGCATGATTTTCTATAGTGATTTCCTATAGTGTGATTTTCTACAGAGATGTTCTACAACGCGATTTTCTCTAGCTGCTTCCCATAATGTGATTTTCTGCAGCGATCTTCAAAAGTGTGATTGTCTATCACAATATTCTCCCATGCGATTTTCTACAGTGATCTTCCATAGTGCGATTTTCTGTATCAATCTTCTGCAGTGTGATTTTCTACAGTGATCTTTGACAGCACGATTTTCTATAATGATCTACTACAGTGCGATTTTCTGTAGCGGCTTCCCATAACTTGACACTTTATAGCAATCTTCTGCAGCACGATTTTCTATAATGATCTTCAACAGCGCGATTTTCTATAGCGAGTTCTATAACGCGATTTTCTATATTGACTTCCCATAATGTGATTTTCTATAGCGGTGGGACTTTCTATAGCGATCTTCTCCAGCGTGATTTTCTATAACAATATTCTACAGCATGATTTTTTATAACGGTCTTCTATTATTGCGATTTTCTATGACTACTTTCTCCAGCATGGTTTCCTATAATGATCTTACACAGTGCAAGTTTCTACAGTGTTTTCCCATAACATAATATTCTATAATGGTCTTCTACAGCATGATTTTCCATAATGAACTTTGAAAGCGCAATTTTCTATAACAATCTTCTACAATGCATTTTTCTATAACCGATTTTCTACAGTGCGATATTCTGTAGTGACCTTCTACAGTGTGATGTTCTATAACGATCTTCCACAGCGCAATTTTCTGAAACTTGCGGCTTCCTGAAACTTGAGTTTGCATAGCGATCTTCTGTAACTTGATTTCTATAATGACCTTCTACAGCATGATTTTCTATAACAATCTTCGACAGTGTGGTTTTCTATAGTGGCTTGCCATAGTGTGATTTTCTACAGTGACCTTCTACAGTGCCATTTTCAATAGTGATCCTCTCCAGCGTGATTTTCTGTCACGATCTTCTACAGCGCAATTCACTATAACAATCTTCTTCAGCATGATTTTCTACAGTGATCTTCTACAGCACAACTTTCCATAGTTGCTTCCTATAATGTGATTTTCTGCAGAGATCTTCTACAGCGCCATTTTCTATAACAGTCTTCTACACCGCGATTTTCTATGGTGATCTTCTACAGCACAAATTTCTATAGCAGCTTCCCATAATGTGATTTTCTGCAGTAATCTTCAAAAGTACGATTGTCTATCATGATCTTTTCCCATGCAATTTTCTGCAGTAATCTTATAGAGTGTGATTTTCTATAGTCATCTTCCATAGTGGCACGGTGGCACAGTGGTTAGCACTACTGCCTCACAGCGCCTGAGACCTGGGTTCAATTCCCGCCTCAGGCGACTGACTGTGTGGAGTTTGCACGTTCTCCCCGTGTCTGCGTGGGTTTCCTCCGGGTGCTCCGGTTTCCTCCCACAGTCCAAAGATGTGCAGGTCAGGTGAATTGGCCATGCTAAATTGCCCGTAGTGTTAGGTAAGGGGTAAATGTAGATGTAGGGGTATGGGTGGGTTATGCTTCGGCGGGGCAGTGTGGACTTGTTGGGCCGAAGGGCCTGTTTCCACACTGTAAGTAATCTAATCTAATAGTGCGATTTTCTATTACGATTTTCTGCAGTGTGATTTTCTACAGTGATCTTCCACAGAATAATTTTCTGTAGCGACTTCCCATAACTTTGCTTTCTATAGCGATCTTCAACAGCGTGATGTTCTATAACAATCTTCGACAGCGTGGTTTTCTATAGTGGCTTGCCATAATGTGATTTTCTACAGTGATCTTCTACAGTGCCATTTTCAATAGCAAAATTCTCCAGCGTGATTTTCTGTCACGATCTTTTACAGCGCAATTTACTATAATGATCTTCTTCAGTGCGATTTTCTACAGTGATCTTCTACAGCGCCATTTTCCATAGTGGCTTCCTATAATGTGATTTTCCATAGCAATCTTCTACATTGTGATTTTCTATAGCAAACTGCTACAGCGCGATTTTCTTTAACGATTTTCTCCAGCATGATTTTCTATAGTGGCTTCCCAGAATGTGATTTTCAACAGAGATCTTCTACAGCGCGATTTTCTGTAGTAATCTTCTACAGCGCAAGGTTCTATAGCGATCTTCTGCAGCGCAATTCTCTATCGCGGCTTCCCATAACTTAACTTTCTATAACGGTCTTCTAAAGCATGATTTTCTATGGTGACTTCCCATACTGTGATTTTCTATAGCGATCATCTACAGTGTGACTTTCTATAACAATCTTCTACAGAGTGATTTTCTATAATGACCGTCTACGGTGTGAATTTCTGTAATGATATTCTGCAGCATGATTTTTTTATAGCATTCTTTGACTACGCGATTTTCTATAACTACCTTCTCCAGTGCGGTTTCCCAAAACCATCTTCCAAAGCGTGATTTTCCATAGCAAACTTCTACAGCACGATTTTCTATAATAATTTTCTGCAGCTGATTTTCTATAGTGGCTTCCCATGATGTAATTTTCTATAGCGATATTCTACGGCATGATTTTCCATAACGATCTTCTACAGCGTGATTTTTTATTGTGAACTGCTACAGCGCCATTTTCTATAATGATCTTCTACGGTGCGATTTTGTATAGCTGCTTCACATAATGTGATTTTCTGCAGCAATCTTCAAAAGTACGATTGTCTATCATGATCTTCTGCCGTACAGGTTTTCTGCAGTGATCTTCTACAGTGCGATTTTCTATATCAATCTTCTTAAAAGAAGGTGAGGATAGCCTGGAGAAGTTGAGTCTGGAGGCGTTGGAGAGAGTGGGTATGGGAAGTGTGGAGCTCAGATTCTGTGGTGGAGAAGGCAAATCAGGATCAGGCCTGGCTCTGGCAGAGGGAATGGTCAGGAGTACATAGGTATTCTGAGGCGGTGGTACTAGAGGAGGTAAGATAAGATAACATAAGAGCTAGGAGCAGGAGTAGGCCATCTGGCCCCTCGAACCTGCTCCGCCATTCAATAAGATCATGGCTGATCTTTTCATGGACTCAGCTCCACTTCCCCACCTGCTCACCATAACCCTTAATTCCTTGACTATTCAAAAATCCTTCTATCTTTGTCTTAAAAACATTCAACAAGGTAGCCTCAGCTGCTTCCCTGGGCAGGGAATTCCACAGATTCACAACCCTTTTGGGTGAAGAAGTTCCTACTCAACCCAGTCCTAAATCTGCTCCCCCTGAGTGTGAGGCTATGCCTCCTAGTTCTAAACAACCTCCCTGCTTCAACCTTATCTATTCCTTTGATAATTTTATGTGTTTCAACAAGATCCTCTTTAATTAAGCTAAAATCCACTGAGTATCATCCCAGTCTACTCAATCATAAGACAACCCTCTCAACTCCAGAACCAACCTAGTGCATCCCCTCTGCACCTCCTCTAACTACAAGGTCCGTTTAATATTTACTCAGCAATTACACTATGTAATATTCTAATTTTGCTTGAATGGAGTCATACAGCATGGAAACAGACCCTTCAGTCCAACCAGTCCATGTCAACCGTAATCCCAAATTAAACTCATCCCACCTACCTGCACTAGACCCATATCCCGCCAAACATTTCTCATTCATGTACTTATCTAAATGTCTTTGAAATGTTGTTACTGTATTCGCATCCATCACTTCCTCTGGAAGTTCATGGCACACACAAACCAGCCTCTCATCTCTTTTTAAAATCTTCCTATTCTCACTTTAAAAATAAGACCCCTAGTCTTGAAAGGCCCCACCCTACAGAAAAGATACCTACCATCACCTTATCAAAACCCCTCATGATTTGAGAGTTAATCTCTACTCATATGATAAGTCTGTAACTTGCAAGAATCTGATGGATTTTCTTTGTATAGTGCCTGTGGAAAGGATGTCTGTCCATAAGTAAGTATGATGAAGTTGAGACATGTACTGCACCTTTAAGAGAGAGTGACTGCTGTTCTGAACTGAGAGCTTACAAGCACCTGTGTGATATGACAAGATGACAGTCTGAGAGTGTACTTGAAAATTGAAAATATGTAACATTTGGCCGTGAATTAGATACCTGACTTGGTTTCTGTTTTGACAATAATTTGAATTTAACCAATCTGTTTAAAGTATGCCTCAGGATACTAAAACCCAATTGAATTTGAATTTATTGCTTTGCCAACATCGGAACAATGAGATGATCCGATGTTGGGGGTATAAAAATGCAGGCATTTTGAAAATCAGACAGAGCAACTGCCATCGAGAGAAACCCATGAAATTAGGAAACACTCTCTATCAAAGGTACCTTTTCATGTGAAACACACTCACAGTAAAGAGGAAGAAGACAACCCAGAGGGATCCTCAGCCAGAAGAATAAAGATACTGAAGATGACAGCTGCTGTATGATTTTGAAATTAAGTTGATGTAATTTAAATTAGTGTTTTATTGGAACAGTATATTGTTATAGAGTTAGAGGCAGATAATAAGCAGTTAAGAGAAAGGATGGCTTCGAGTTGTGCATAGTTGTTTAATGTTCACTTTTAAAGTTAAAAATTAAATTAGTATTATTTTCTTTAAATCATGGAATTTGGGAGTTCTCTGTCACTCATATTTTAACAGATTACAAGGCAAGGTGAGCTTTCTCTGGGCATTTGGTTTAATTAACAGAAGGGTTCACCACCATGTCAGAACATAAAGAAACAATACTGGCATTCAGTACTCCAGGTGTGGTCATACCAAGGCCCTGTACAGCTGTATGACAACTCCCTTGCTCCTGAACTCCTTGGCAGTGAAGGCCAACACACTATTAATGTTCCTAACTGCTTGCTCCATCTGCACGTCTGCTTTCACTGACTGGCGTACAAGGACAACCAGCTCCATATGTACAATATTTCTCAGTCGAACATTGTTTAAATAATACTTTCATTCTCTTTTTCCCTGAAACGTTGACTCTCCTGCTCCTCAAACACTGCATGACCTGCTGAGCTTTTCCAGCACCACATTCTCGACTCTGATCTCCAGTATCTGCAGTCCTCACTTTCTCCTAAATCAGCCCATTGCCTCTTTACTTCCTTCCCGTCCCTCTCAATGTGCTCCTGGTTTTGTATCATCAGCAAACTTGGAAATATAAAATTTAATGCCTTCATACAAATCA
This sequence comes from Chiloscyllium punctatum, assembly GCF_047496795.1. NCBI lineage: Eukaryota > Metazoa > Chordata > Chondrichthyes > Orectolobiformes > Hemiscylliidae > Chiloscyllium > Chiloscyllium punctatum. The sequence continues at coordinate 16,985,368 of NC_092771.1, read as the reverse complement.
TTGAGAACTACTTTACTTCATTTCAACAGCATCACTCGAAATCACCAATTCTTAAAGAGACTCTTAGAGGGTTCCAGATGTAGAGGAATGGAAATTTCCAGCAGAAATTTGAATTTCGCAGGCAATTCTTTTGGAGTGCGTTGAATTGGGGAACCTGCAATTCCTGTCTATGTCAGAGTAACTACTGTTTGTCCGTCAGAAAATCTGCTTCACTGTCTCTCTCGGTTGTATAATTCCCTGCACCTTCCAAGACCTGGGAGAGATAAAAAGGCCAGATAAAATCTCAAGCCAATTCACAGACAAGAATCAGTGAAATTCCTTCCAGGTAAAAAAAGAAGCAAGCGAATGAAATCGCTTGTCCAGGAAGGTACTAAACTCGGGATTTCCTTGGCTTAGTTGGATTTTTTTTAATGTTTGTGAAGCAGTTATTATTTCAGAACCCTATTCAAAGGCTCACAAACCCATTACTGTAGTGAGTAAAGACTGCTTCAGTTTAAGTATACATCTAAAATTTAAACTATACTAATTTTGTGGGCAGACATTTTTGAGCACCACAATCTGGAGGAAGCAACTTAAACCCAGGATTACCAAGGTAATGTGTGGGTGGCTACTACATATTTTGGTGGTTTGGAACGAAAACAGTAGGGTTTTCTGATCTTATTGTCAAAATATTGCTAAGCCAACCATCATGGGTATCACAACTGGCAACAACGTTTCTGCTCTCAGATCTCAGTTTAAAGTGAAAACGACGCTATTAAGTATTTTTCCCTCATGCCAAAGCAGCCAAGCGGGAGCTATCCAGTAGAGCAACTCTTTGTTGGATCTAGGCCAATTAGGAATATGGAAGCAGGAGTGGGCCATTCAGCCCATCAGGTCAGCTCCATCATTCACTATGACTGCAGCTGATCATCCACTTCAGTGCCGTTAACCCAGATTCTCTTCAGATCTTAGGAATTTAACAACCTGAATTGAATTGAACTGAATTTATTGTCACGTGTACCAAGACACACTGAAAAGCTTTGTCTTGTGAGCAACACAGGCAGATCAGAGTTAAATAGCATAAGTAAGTAAATGAAGGTAAACAGTGGCAAAACAAAAACAGAGGTACAGGTGAATGCTAGGTGTTTTTGAAGCCATTCAGTTTTCTAACAACAGTAGGTTAGAAACTGTTTTGAAACTGGCTGGGGCGTGTGTTCAGGCTTCTGTACCTTCTGAATGTAGGTTTGCTCGCTGAGCTGGAAGGTTCATTTCCAGATGTTTCGTATCCCTACTAGGTAACTTCTTCCGTGGGCCTCTGAGCAAAGCACTGTTGATAATTCCTGCTTTCTATTTATATGGTTGGGTTTCTTTGGGTTGATTATGTCATTTCCTGTGGTGACATCACTCCCACGCCAACTCCCACTGCCTACTCCACCTCACCACCTTTCCACCACCTGCACCAGAACTAGCAGCCATAACACCCAACTTCATCTCACTCAGTCCCTCACTCACTCGTATTTCAGGGGAAGATTCATCATAATGGGGTTAGAAAAAAGCTCAGACAGAGGGACAGTTGCCTAACATCAGACTTCTCATGTTCTACGAGGAGAGAATTTCAACCATCACAGAATTCACACAGATTCAGAGAGAGCTAGCCAATTGGATACAAAATTGGGGTGATGGCAGGAGACAGAGGGTGGTGGCGGACTTTTTTTTTGGTGATGCTATTTTTGGAGTAGCATTCTTGTTGCCCTGATGTAGGAAGGGTATTATTAAATTGGAGAGAGTGCAGGAAAGATTTACAAGTATGTTATTGGGACTGAAGGGTTTGAGTTATAAGGAGAGGCGGGATAGGCTGAGACATTTTTCACTGGAGCGTAGAAGGTTGAGGGGTGACCTCATAGAGGTTTAGAACATCAGGAGGGGCATGGATAAGGTGAATTAGCAAAGGTCTTTTCCCTCATGTAAGGCAGTTCAAAAAGTCATAATTTTAAGGTGAGAAGAGAAATATTTTTAAGGGACCTTTTTGACATAGAGGGTGGTTTGTATGTGGAATGAACTGCCAGAGGAAGTGGTAGATACAGAGAAAGTTGCAATATTTAAAAAAACATTCGGACAGGAACAGAATGTAAAGATTTGGTGGGAGACAGATCAAACACAGGCAAATGGGATAGTTTAGTTGGGGAAACATGGTTGACATGAACGAGTTGGACCAAAGAGTCAGTTACTGTGCTGTATGACTCCATGAAAAGATTTGGATCACTTCAATGGGGTTAGGTATGGGGTTAGGGTGACTAAGGTATCATTACCTTGACAACTGATTAAGCATGACTCTGGTGTCAATGTTACTCATTGCACACTAGCCCCCACTGGCCTGCTTCTGACAAAGAGAGTATTAAGGTCTCAAAGGAAGCATTGGCAAGGCTGTCTCTCACACCCCCTACCAGCTCAGATACTGACACCTCAATGGGAATGCCAGCACATGACGTGAGGAAACTCTTCTTGCAGCAAGTGGTTAAACACTGAAGGCACTGCCGGAGAGTCTGGTGACAGGAGGTTCGGGTGAAGCATTCAGAAGGGAAGTAGACATTGACTCTCGACTCTGATCTCCTGCATCTGCAGTCCTCCAGAGAGTGTGTGGGAAAGGGTAGGAAATGGTGCTGAGGGAATTGTTCATTCAGAGGGCTGGTAATTTGGTTTGATTTATTGTAGTCACATGGTACTAAGTACAGTGAAAAGTTATGTTTTGTGAGCAATGCAGCTGATCATGGCAAACAAAGACTTACAGATCACAGGGTGCTTAGACAGAGCAAGGCATACAAGGTTACACTGAACAGTAGATGCACAAAGCAAGATCAACGTTACTTGAAGTTAGAGAGGTCCATTCAGCACACTAATAACAGCAGGGAAGAAGCTAGCCTTGAACTTGCTGGTGTGTGTGTGTGTGGGGGTGTGTGTGTTCAAGCTTCTGTATCTTCTGCCTGACAGAAGAGGTAGTCACCATGGGCTGAATGGCATCGTGCTCTACTGTCACAATTCTGTGAATCTGTGGTGAAGATCCAGTTGACCGTACAAGACATCATTCTCCACCAGTCTGTGAACTTCAGTTCAAGGTTACACAAAACCACAATTAGGAATGGAACTCTGACTTCCAGCTGACTCAGTGTTCTGGACGAGTTGATGTCTCTGTGAGTAGGTGGTTGGAATGATTGCATTCAAACTGACTTTTGATTATTGCTTCCTCACAACATTGTGTGATGTTGAAGAGGCAAATGACAAACGAATCCTTGGTTTTACTCACCATGGCTTTATGATCACTTCCTGAAAGGATGTTGGAAGCTAATAATAACTTTCAGAGAGAATTCAATAAATATTTGAGGGGAAAATAATTATCACCAAGAAAGAGTGGGGGTGGAATTATCTTGAATCAGGAAGGGTATCATTGCCTTAGAGAGAACGCAATGAAGATTTACCAGACTTGTTCTCAGGATTGAACAAACTGGGCTGGCATTTTCTGCAGCTTTGAAGAATCAGAGGTGGTCTCATTGACACCTACAAAATACTTAGAAATAGATAGAGTAGAAGCAGACAAGATATTGGGGGCATTCGGAGTCTAGAACCAGTGGACACAATTTCAGAGTAAAGGAGGTGCCACTTACGAGTGTGATGAAACCATTTTTCTTTTGAATCATAGAATTCCCAAAGTGCCGAAGCAGACAATTCAGCCCATCCAATCCACACTGACTGTCCGGACAGCATCCCACTCAGACCCATTATGCATTTTCCATGGTTGATCCAAATATCCTGCACATCCCTGGACACTACAGGGTAATTTAGAGTGGCCTATCTACCTAACCTGCACCTCTTTGGACTGTTGGAGGAAACCCACACAGACACGTGGACAATGTTCCATCTCCACACAGACAGTCGCCCGAGGCTGGAATCGAACCTAGGTCCCTGGCACTGTGACACAGCAGTACTAACCACTGAGCCACTGTGCCACCCTCAGGTGTGTTCTCCTGAGTTCTGTTAAACAAGGTTCCCAAATACCAACATCATTAAAAACAGAATATTTCATCGTTCGTCTTATCCCTGGTTGGTGAAAGTTTGCTGTGTGCAGATTAGTTGCCCTGTTTCATACATTACGACAGTGAATGCATTTCAAAAGTACTGCATTGACTGTGGGAGGAAACCCATGCAGCCGCGGGGAGAATGTGCAAACTTCGGACAGACAGTTGCCTGAGGTTGGAATCAAGCTGTGGAAACTGAATCATCACAGTCGAGGTTGACAGGTTGACCTGGGTGTGGTCATCCATAACAAGCTTTCTTGGACTCTTCATGTGGACACACTGGTTACAAAGGCCCAAAAACACTTCTTCTTCCTCAGGCAGCTGAGATAATTTGGCATGACAGTGAATACCCTTGCCAATCTTTATAGTGCACCATCGTGAGCGTTCTGTCTGGATGTAAAATTTATCTACCAGGCCCACTGTCAAGGTAGATGGGGTCTACCTTGTCCAAGGATGGATGTGTTGTTCCAGTCGAAGTGGTGTCATTCCTCATCTGTACGTAAGGATACTAGTGAGAGAGGACCATGCAAGATACATGAACATCACCTAGCCACAAAACAACATGATCTTCTCTCACTAGGATCCTTATATACAGATGAGGAAGGAGACCACTTCGACTGGGACAACACATCCATCCTCAGACTAGCCAAAGAGAGACACGCACTAGAATTCCTAGAAGCATAACATTCCAACCGGAACTCTATCAACAAACACATCGAGTTAGACCCCATCTATCACCACCTGAGAAAAAGAACCGGAAATGACATCGCCACAGGAAATGATGCCACCACAGGAAATGACATCACCAACCCAATGAAACCCAAACATGTAAATAGAAAGCAAGAATTATCAACAGTGCTTCGCCCAGAGGCTCACTGAGGATTTTACCTAAAGAGAGAATGCTGGAAAATCTCAGCAGGTCTGGCAGCATCTGTAAAGAGAAAAAAGAGCTGATGTTTCGAGTCTAACTGACCCTTCTGTCAAAGCAGTTTGGTTTCAGATTCCAGCATCCACAGTAATTTGTTTTTACCCTGAGGATGTTGCCTAGTATGGTGATGAAACAACCGGTAATTAACCTTCCAGCTCAGCAAGCAAAACTACATCCAGAACATCAACCTGAGCTACAAATCTTCTCAAAATCGTGTATCTTCTCCCCAGTGGTAGAGGTCATAGAAAAGCATTGGCAGGGTGGGATTGATCTTTGAGTATTCTGGCGACCTTTCCTTGACAGCGGGCCGGATAGATGAATTCTATAGATGAGAGGTTTGTCTTTGTGATTGTCCGGGCCGAGTTCACCACTCTCTGCAACCGTCGCCAATCTTGAATGGTACAGTTGCCATACCAGGTACTGGTACATCCAGACAGAACACTCTCAATGGTGCACCTATAAAGATTGGCAAGGGTATTCACCATCATGCCAAATTTTCTCAGCTACCTGAGGAAAAAGAGGTGTTTTTAGACCTTTGTAACCAGTGTGTCCACATGAAGAGTCCAAGAAAGCTTGTTATGGATGACCACACCCAGGTCAACCTGTTAACCTCGACTGTGATGATTCAGTTTCCACAGCTTGATTCCAACCTCAGGCAACTGTCTGTCCGAAGTTTGCACATTCTCCCCGCGGCTGCGTGGGTTTCCTCCCACAGTCAATGCAGTACTTTTGAAATGCATTCACTGTCGTAATGTATGAAACAGGGCAACTAATCTGCACAGCAAACTTTCACCAACCAGGGATGAGATGAACGATGAAATATTCTATTTTTAATGATGTTGGTATTTGGGAACCCTGTTCAACAGAACTCAGGAGAACACACCTGAGGGTGGCACAGTGGCTCAGTGGTTAGCACTGCTGCGTCACAGTGCCAGGGACCCCGATTCGACTCCAGCCACAGGCAACTGTCTGGAGTTTACAGATTTGCCCTGTATCTGCGTGGGTTTTCTCCAACAGTCCAAAGAGGTGCAGGTTAGGTAGATAGGCCACTCTAAATTACCCTGTAGTGTGCAGGGATGTGCAGGATATTTGGATCAACCATGGAAAATGCATAATGGGTCTGAGTGGGATGCTGTCCGGACAGTCAGTGTGGATTGGATGGGCTGAATGGTCTGCTTCCGCACTTTGGGAATTCTATGATTCAAAAGAAAAATGGTTTCATCATAGTCGTAAGTGGCATTTCCTTTACTCTGAAATTGTGTCCCCTGGTTCTAGACTCCGAATGTCCCCAATATCTTGTCTGCTTCTACTCTATCTATTTCTAAGTATTTTGTAGGTGTCAATGAGACCACCTCTGATTCTTCAAAGCTGCAGAAAATACCAGCCCAGTTTGCTCAATCCTGAGAACAAGTCTGGTAAATCTTCATTGCGTTCTCTCTAAGGCAATAATATCCTTCCTGATTCAAGATAATTCCACCCCCACTCTTTCTTGGTGATAATTATTTTCCCCTCAAATATTTATTGAATTCTCTCTGAAAGTTATTATTAGCTTCCAACATCCTTTCAGGAAGTGATCATAAAGCCATGGTGAGTAAAACCAAGGATTTGCTTGTCATTTGCCTCTTCAACATCACACAATGTTGTGAGGAAGCAATAATCAAAAGTCAGTTTGAATGCAATCATTCCAACCACCTACTCACAGAGACATCAACTCGTCCAGAACACTGAGTCAGCTGGAAGTCAGAGTTCCATTCCTAATTGTGGTTTTGTGTAACCTTGAACTGAAGTTCACAGACTGGTGGAGAATGATGTCTTGGACGGTCAACTGGATCTTCACCACAGATTCACAGAATTGTGACAGCAGAGCACGAGGCCATTCAGCCCATGATGACTACCTCTTCTGTCAGGCAGAAGATACAGAAGCTTGAACACACACACACCAGCAAGTTCAAGGCTAGCTTCTTCCCTGCTGTTATTAGCGTGCTGAATGGACCTCTCTAACTTCAAATAACGTTGACCTTGCTTTGTGCATCTACTGTTCAGTGTAACCTTGTATGCCTTGCTCTGTCTAAGCACCCTGTGATCTGTAAATCTTTGTTTGCCATGATCTGCTGCACTGCTCACAAAACAAAACTTTTCACTGTACTTGGTAACATGTGACTACAATAAATCAAACCAAATTACCAGCCCTCTGAATGAACAATTCGCTCAGCACCATTTCCTACCCTTTCCCACACACTCTCTGGAGGACTGCAGTTGCAGGAGATCAGTGTCGAGAACCAATGTCTCCTTCCCTTCTGAATGCTTCAACCGAACCTCCTGTCACCAGACTCTCAAGCAGTGCCTTCAGTGTTTAACCACTTGCTGCAAGAAGAGGTTCCTCACATCATGTGCTGGCATTCCCATTGAGGTGTCAGTATCTGAGCTGGTAGGGAGTGTGAGAGACAGCCTTTCCAATTCTTCCTTTGAGACCTTAATACTCTCTTTGTCAGAGGTCAAAGAGTTGGCTTCTACTGAAGCAGGCCAGTGGGGGCTAGTGTGCAATGAGTAACATTGACACCAGAGTCATGCTTAATCAGTTGTCAAGATAATGATATCTTAGTAACCCTAACCCCATACCTAACCCCATTGAAGTTGTCCAAGTCTTTTCATGGAGTTATATAGCACAGTAACTGACCCTTCAGTCCAACCGACCACGTTTCCCAAACTAAACCATCCCGTTTGCCTGTGTTTGATCCATCTCCCTCCAAATCTTTTATGTTCTGTTCCTGTCCAAATGTCTTTTAAATATTGCAACTGTATCTGCATCTACCACTTCCTCTGGCAGTTCATTCCACATGCAAACCACCCTCTATGTCAAAAAGGTCCCTTAAAAATATTTCTCTTCTCACCTTAAAATTATGACTTTTTGAACTCCCTTACATAAGGGAAAAGACCTTTGCTATTCACCTTATCCATGCCCCTCATGATATTCTAAACCTCTATGAGGTCACCCCTCAACCTCCTACGCTCCAGTGAAAAATGTCTCAGCCTATCCCGCCTCTCCTTATAACTCAAACCCTTCAGTCCTAATAACATACTTGTAAATCGTTCCTCTACCCACTCCAATTTAATAATACCCTTCCTACATCAGGGCAACAAGAATGCTACTCCAAAAATGGCCTCACCAAAAAAGAACCATCCATCCACCACCCTGCCATCACCCCAATTTTGTATCCAATTGGCAAGCTCTCTCTGAATCTGTGTGAATTCTGTGATGGTTGAAATTCTCTCCTCGTAGAACATGAGAAGTCTGATGTTGGGCAACTGTCCCTCTGTCTGAGCCCATTTCTAACCCCATTATGAGGTATTTTTCCTGAAATAAGAGTGAGTGAGGGACTGAGTGAGGTGAAGGTGGGTATTATGGCTGCTAGTTCTGGTGCCGGTGGTGGAAAGGTGGTGAGGTGGAGTAAGCAGCGCGGAGGGTTTGTGGTAATGGGAGGTTGGTGTGTGTGAGAGAAGATCTTTTAGGCAACAGGAAGAGTGGCAGAGCATGTGTCTTGGTGGGAGGTGGGTGCAGCAGGAGAGATAGAGTGACTGTGAGCTACTGGAGAGAAGATGGTGGCTCTAACACTGCTGGAGTGGAGAAGATCATTGATCTTCGTACAGTACTGCTCCCTGATCACCTGCCCCATTGAGATGGCATTGATCCAACCCGTTACCTCGGACAGCATGATCTCCTGTCACAGCCTTCCCTGCCAGTCCCCAGGAAGAAGATGCCTTCCTGATAGCACATCCTCCTGTAAGTCCTCCAGGTCCCTAACAGAGAATGAGGGCACCGTTCCCTTTTTCCAACATCCTCGCACTACGTCGATCACTGAGTGGGGGGGGCATCGGAATGCCAAGTGCTTGTCTGGGGGCACAGCAAGTTTTTAAAGACAGCACAAGCACTGGAGACAGGCAGGAGGCTGGAAGAACACAGCAAGCCAGGCAGCATCAGGAGGTGGGGATGTCAACATTTTGGGTGTAACTCTTCTTCAGGACATAAGGGTGGGTGCAGGGGAGGCTGGTGGGGAGCGTGTGCAAACCAAGAACTGTTGAAGGAATGGTCCTTGTGGAAGGCAGAGAGGGGTGAGGAAGGGAAGATGGTCTTGCTGGTGGGGTCTAGTTGGAGTTGGTGGAAGTGTTTAAGGATGATACACTGGATGTGGAGACTGATGGGATTGTAGGTGAGGTGAGGTTAAGAGGGACTTTGTCTTTACTGCATTGTGGGTTTGGAGCAATGGAACGGGGAATGGAGGTAGTGCGGTGGAGGGCTCTCTGGATGACAGAGGGGAGAAAAGCACATTGTTCGAAACAAGTGGACACCTGGGATGCTTGGGAGTGGAATGTCTCCTCAATCAAGTAGATGTAGTGGAGGTGGAGGAATTGGGATAACGGAGTTGAGTTCTTACAGGATACTGGGTGGGAGGAGGTGTAGTCCAGGTGTAGTTATGGAGTCTGTAGGTTTGTAGTAAACATCTGTCTGGAGACTGTCATTGGAGAGACTGGTCCCTTAGCAGACATCTGCTGAGTGACAGTTTGTTCTGGGAATGTAGTGATTGGCATGAGATTGGCCAGGTGGATTTTGTTGAATATGAGATCCCTGATTGGGGCTGTTAACTGGAGCCAATCAGGGAGCCCTGGCTGACTGATATAAACAGGAGATTCAGAGAGTCTCCTCACTCTAAGGATTGGCTCTGAGCGGGCTGGTCAGAACCCATGTACTGTACACATGTGGGCAGCACGATGGCACAGTGGTTAGCGCTGCTGCCTCGCAGTACCAGAGACCAGGGTTCAATTCCTGCCTCAGCCGACTCTCTGTGTAGAGTTTGCACATTCTCCCCGTGTCTGCGTGGATTTACTCCGGGTGCTCCAGTTTCCTCCCACAATCCAAAAATGTGCATGTTAGGTGGATTGGCCATGCTAAATTGCCCATAGTGTTAGGTGAATGGGTAAATGTAGGAGAATGGGTCTGGGTGGGTTACACTTCGGCGGGTCGGTGTGGACTCGTTGGACTGAAGGGCCTGTTTCCACTGCTGGACTATAATTGGTGATGGATACCAGCCTTCATGGAGTTATTTCAGGGACCAGATGGAACTGGAATTGGGTAGTGGGATATCACAGGGCAGGGTAGATAGCTAATGAAGTGAGTTTGGCAAGATACAGTGAGAAATCTAGACCTTGAGGCTAAAGAAGCCGACAAAAAAAATTCGCCTCAAGTTGCGCTCCATCAGAAATATAAGATGCAACCCAAAGATTGCTTTTTCCATTAGTTCATAAACAGTTAGCACAGAAAATGCCTTTTGTGTCAAAGTCATGAGAAGTTGTATTCCAAGAATAGTGAAAGAGAATTCCATTTGAATATGAAGTTCCAAAGATATAATCAACTAGACTGCAGTCCAAGGGAGTATGTGACAACAACCGGATTAATGTTAGTCATATTGATTTGAAGTCTTAAATTGTGGCATTTTTTCCCTCACCCTCTGTTTCTTTATTTAAGGGACTCAGTAAAACCTAATTTTTCTTTCCAACAACACTGAAGGTGGGTAGTGCCAAATTTTATCTGCCGTTTAAGTTGAGTCTCTGTGAAGTATGAAATGTAACACAAACTGTTAATAGTTATTCTTTTTACATTAACCAAGGTTGCTCCTGTGAAGTGATCCTGAATGCTTCATTGCAGGCACTATATAAATCCAAGCTGTTTTGCTGTAGTGTTATACTTTGAACTAAGCGCGAATTGCTGTGTGACATTTTTTGATTTCACAAAAGGCTTCAGAAAGTGCTGCAGTGATAAGGGTGAAGCTTTACCAATGTCAATTAACAGCAATAAAAACAAATAATGCTGTAAATCACAGCGGGTCAGGTAGCATCCAAGGAGAGAATGCAAGCTCATGTTTCAAGTCTCAATGATTCTTCATTAGATCTGCTCTGATGAGGCGTTATCTACATTGAAACGTTAGCTTGTACTCTCGCCATGGATACTGCCTGACCTGTTGTGACTTCCAGCACTTTTTTGTTTCATGTACGGATTCCAGCATCTGCAGTATTTTGGTCCTTCTTTCAATCTACAGCAGCTCCACCACAGAGTCTTCCCCTATTACAACAATTGCTAAAGAGGAGATGTCATTTCACCAACCCTATTCTCAACCTTTCTTGTGGTAACAGTACAACTTACTACTTCCAACTCTCCCAGGTGTAGCCATAACTCATCACTCTGATGGCAAGTCCTTCAACCCCTAACCGGCCAGAGGTCAAGATGAAAACAGCCACTTCCTCTGCAGTAGAACAGAGCCGGCAGGTGATGTACAAGTTTGTTCTCATTGGAGAAGTGCTATAATGGAGCTTTGATGTATTCACCAGAGCCGAAATGAACAGTGGACTATCCCTGACTGCCAGGAAGAATAAGGTTCTCTACCAAGTCACACCAATCCAATGTCTTCAGCCAAGATTCCTCGTGAAGTGTGTTAACATATCCCTCATTTGGAAGCTGTCTATGCCTAGAAGTCAACATTGCTGAAGAGGTACACCTCAGATTCCAACGTTTCAGCTCAATCAAACTCAAGCTTTCAAGAAAGGTGACAGGAGACCTGACATTAAACACAAAATCTATCAGGCAAACCTATCTACCCCTACTCAGTGCTGAGGCTCAGGGAACTTACTAACTTATTAACTTAGCAAGGCCCTAGAACCATATCATAAATAGTGTTCAGGAAGGAGCAGAGGAAAGAACAAGTATAAACATCCTCCAAGACGCCAAGAACGGAAGGCCATGATGCTCACACATCAACTTGAGGTGGATGGGATATGTTATCATAATGTCTGACTGAAGACTGTCCAAACACATTCTCCATTCTGACCTGTAGATCGGCACATGTTCACGGAAGGATCAAAAGATCCGAAACTTTCCTGAAGGTCTGCTGTATTACCATAGGACCGTGAGATGTAGAAACAGATGTAGATCACTTGGCCCATCAAGTCTGCTCCATTGTTCAATGAGATTGTGGCTGATCTGATGATCCTCAAATCTACTTTCCTGTTCGTTCCCCATAACCCTTGATTCCTGTATGGATTAAAAATCTGGCTATTTCTGCCTTTAATATACTTAACGATCCAGCCTCAACAGCTTTCTGTAGTAGAGACGTTTACGGATTCATTATCCTCTGAAGAAAATAATTCCTCCTTGTCTGTCTTAATTGGTGACTCCTTACTCTGCCCCTAATCGTAGGCTGTTCCACATTAGGAAACAACCTTCCTGCATCTATCCTCTTAAGACTCCTCTCATTCTTCTAAATTAGGTCTCCTCTCATTCTTCTAAACTCCATTGAGTATACGACCCAACCTACTCAATCTCTCCTCATAAGAAAACCCTTCGTTACCCTGAAACAACCTCGTGAACTTCCTTTGGACTCTCTCCATTGCCAGTATATCCTTCCATAGAAAAGGAGACCAAAACTGTTTGCAGAATTCCAGGTGTTGAATGACAAATGCCCAGCACGGTTTTTGCTAAACCTCCTTACTTTTATAGATAATGGACAGTAGACAATAGGTGCAGGAGTAGGCCATTCTGCCCTTTGAGCCTGCACCACCATTCAATATGATCATGGCTGATCATCCTTAATTAGTATCCTGTTCCTGCCTTACCTCCATAACCCTTGATTCCACTATCCTTGAGAGCTCTATCCAACTCTTTCTTAAATGAATCCAGAGACTGGGCCTCCACTGCCCTCTGTGGCAGAGCATTCCACACAGCCCCCACTCTCTGGGTGAAGATGTTTCTCCTCATCTCTTGTCCTAAATGGTCTCCCCCATATTTTTAAGCTGTGTCCTCTGGTTCGGCACTCACCCATCAGCAGAAACATATTTCCTGCCTCCAGAGTGTCCAATCCTTTAATAATCTTATATGTCTCAATCAGCTCTCCTCTCAGTCTTCTAAACTCAAGGGTGTACAAGCGCAATCGCTCCAGTCTATCAGTGTAAGGTAGTCCCGCCATTCCAGGAATTGACCTCGTGAACCTACGCTGCACTCTCTCAATCGCCAGAATGTCTTTCCTCAAATTTGGAGACCAGAACTGCACACAATACTCCAGGTGTGGTCTCACCAGGGCCCTGTACAGCTGCAGAAGAACCTCTTTGCTTCTATACTCAATCCCTCTTGTTATGAAGGCCAGCATGCTATTAGCCTTCTTCACTACCTGCTGTACCTGCATGCTTACCTTCATTGACTGGTGTACAAGAACACACAGATCTCTTTGTACTGCCCCTTTACCTAAATTGATTCCATTTAGGTAGTAATCTGCCTTCTTGTTCTTGCCACCAAAGTGGATAACCATACATTTACCCACATTAAACTGCATCTGCCATGCATCTGACCATTCACCTGACCTGTCCAGGCCACCTGTAATCTCCTAATATCCTCCTCACATTTCACCCTGCCACCCAGCTTAGTATCATCAGCAAATTTGCTAACGTTATTACTAATACCATCTTCTATATCATTAATATATATTGTAAAAAGCTGCTGTCCCAGCACTGATCCCTGCGGTACCCCACTGGGGTCACTGCCTGCCATTCCGAAATGGAGCCATTTATCACTACTTTTTGTTTCCTGTCAGCTAACCAACTTTCAATCCAAGTTAGTACTTTGCCCCAATACCATGCACCTTAATTTTGCTCACTAACCTCTTGTGTGGGACTTTATCAAAAGCTTTCTGAAAGTCCAGGAACACTACATCTCCCGGATCTCCCTCATCCATCTTCAGAGTTACATCCTCAAAAAATTCCATAAGATTAGTCAAGCATTATTTCCCCTTCATAAATCCATGCTGACTCTGACCTATCCTGTTACTACTATCCAGATGTGTCGTAATTTCATACTTTATAATAGACTCCAGCATCTTTCCCACCACTGAGGTCAGACTAACTGGTCTATAATTTCCTGCTTTCTCTCTCCCACCTTTCTTAAAAAGTGGTACAATATTAGCCACCCTCCAATCCGCAGGAACTGATCCCGAATCTATCGAACTCTGGAAAATAATCACCAACGCATCCACGATTTCCCAAGCCACCTCCTTCAGTACCCTGGGATGTAGACCATCAGGCCCCGGGGACTTATCAGCCTTCAGACCTAACAATCTCTCCAACATCAATTCCTGGCAAATATAAATTCCTTTAAGTTCAGGTCCTTCAGCCACTGTTACCTCAGGGAGATTGTGTGTCTTCCCCAGTGAACACAGATCTGAAGTACCAATTCAATTCTTCTGCCATTTCTTTGTTCCCCGTAATATATTCCCCTGTTTCTGTCTTCAAGGGCCCAATTTTAGTCTTAACCATTTTTTTACCTTTCACATACCTAAAAAACTTTTCCTATCCTCCTTTATATTTTTGGTCAGTTTACCTTTTTCTATGCAAAATTCATTGAAATAATTAAATATGTTGCCTAAATGGCAAATCATCATCAAAAAAATGGTGTCAAGACTTTCCAGTGATCAATAGCAGTCACTGAGAGAGAATCATGACAGAAACAAGAAGAGGTCAACTTTTCAAACTGTCTAATCACCACCTTTATTGAGTAAGGGGCTCAAGACGGGAGAATGGGTTGAGAAATATATAAGTCTTGATCAAATGGCCCAATTCTGCTGCTATATCTTACGGGTTAGCACTTCCGTTAGCTGACAATTGATGTTCACACTATGGGAGAGTCTGTAAATGTAAGATTTAAGTCACAAGTCGACTGGGAATCCACAGCCAAGACTGACATCTCAGTTTCTCACAAGGAAGGAGTATCCTTGATGCTGGATTGCTGATGATTATATGTTGATTATTGAAACCACAATCCCTTTAATGTATTGCCTCTCCCTGGGAAGGGCAGAATGGCTTTCTTACCCTGCTGTAGTAATGTTCAGTGCAGACATGGAAACTGCAACTTGGAATATTGCTCCAACTAACACAAGACCAGAGAACAGAGGCAAAAAAAGAAATGGGGGGGTGGCATGGTGGCTCAGTGGTTAGCACTGCTGTCTCACAGCACCAGGGACCTGGGTTTAATTCCCAGCCTCAAGCGACTGTCTGTGTGGAGTTTGCACGTTCTTCCCCCTTGTCTGTGTGGATTTACTCCCACAATCCAAAGGTGTGTTGGTCAGGTGAATTGGCCACGCTAAATTGCCCATAGTGTTAGGTGCATTAGTCAGAGGGAAATGGGTCTGGGTGGGTTACTCTTCAGAGGGTTGGTGTGAACTGGTTGGGCTGAAGGGCCTGTTTCCACACCGTAGGGAACCTAATCTAAAAATGCAAAGCTGAAGTGGCTGAAGTTAATTATGTAACAAGGGCATAACCAAATAAACAATTGTCAGTCATGGTCTTCTGAAGTCAGACATTTAGACAGATATTAATTTCATTTGAAGAATATGACACAAGACTAGAAGTATGCAACTCTGGAGGAACAACCTCTTAAATGTACAGTTGTAGGTAGGAGCTGACTGGCTGCACGCAGTATGGAAAAATATAATTATGTTGGGGAGATTGTAGTCTTGATTAATAACAGCCTTGATGGCTATGCTAAAATGGATATTTACCCTTGCTATAAAGATTGCAGTCACAGCTGTCTGCAAACAGAAATGTTTGACTTGTTTAGTGCCAGTAGCTATTGCACAATTGTCTACACAGTGAGGATAATTTTTTTTTTAACAGTATCCTGCACTTGCGGAGCCAGGCCTGTAGCAGCAGACATTGGAAATTGATGTTCTCACTGCAGGTGATGCTTTGACCATTTATACCGAGAAAAGTATGCACAGTGTACAATTGATACGCTTCCTCTAGGTGTGAGCCTGCAACCAAGAATCCATTGTTGCAGTATTGCCTCTAATATCTTTACTGATTTGATTTATCGTTGCCACATATGTCCTGCTTGCCTTCACTCAGTCTTTCAAGTATAGGAGTTGGGAAGTCCTGTTACGGTTGGACAGGACATACCTTAGAATCCCTCCAGCATGGAAACAGGCCATTTGGCCCAACAAGTCCACACCGACTCTCCAAAGAGCCATCCCCTCCAGACTCAACTCCCTTCTCCATCCTCGTAACCCTGTATTTCCCGTGGCTAATGCAACTAACCTACACATCCCTGGACACTATGTGGCGATTTGGCATGGCAAATGTGAGGACTGCAGATGCTAGAGATTAGAGTTGAGAGTGTGGTGCTGGAAAAGCACAACAGGCCAGGCAGCAGTCAAAGAGCAGGAGAATCGATGTTTTGGGCAAAAGCCCTTCATCAGGCAATTTGGCGTGGCCAGTCCACCTAACCTGCACACATTTGGACTGTGGGAGGAAACCCACGCAGACACAGGGAGAATGTTCAAACTCCAGTCGCCCGAGGCTGGATTCGAAACCAGGTCCCTGGTACTGTGAGGCAGCAATGCGAACTACTGAGCAACCACATCGCCCCTTGGTGAGGCCTCTTCTGGAATATTGTGTCCAGTTGGTGTCGTCCAGTTATAGGAAGGATATTATTAAGCTTGACAGGGTTCAGAAAACATTTACCAGAATGTGGCCAGGTATGGAAGGTTTCAGTTATAAGAAAGGCTGGATAGGCTGGGACTTTTCTCATTGGAGCATCGGAGGTTGAGAGGTGACCTTATGGAGATTGTTAAAATAATAAGGGATATACAAAGAATTAACAGTAGTTGTTCTTTTTTCCCTAGGATGGGGGATTTCAAGACAGGGGGGTACTTTTTTCAAGGGAAAGGACAGAGATTTTAAAAAGACATGAGAGACAAATTTTTTAAACAGAGGGTGGTTCACGTGTGGAATGAACTTCCTGAGGAAGTGATGGCTGTGCGTACAGTTACAAGATTTAAAAGACATTTGCATAAGTACATGAATAGGAAAGGTTCAGAGTGACATGCATCAGGAGCAGGCATGTGGGACCAGTTTAGTTTGGGATTATGTTCGGCACAGATTGCTTGTACCAAGGTGCTGTATGACTCGATGATTCTATGTATCTAAATACAGTAAAAGGTTTTGTTTTGTGTGCAGTACAGGTAGATCATACCATCCAAAGATCATAGGGTGATTGAACAGAGCGAGGAATACAAAGTTACAGTTGCAGAGAAGGTGCACAAAAAGCAGTGATTTGGGGATGCCGGTATTGGACTGGGGTGTACAGAGTTAAAAATCACACAACATCAGGTTATAGTCCAATGGGTTTAATTGGAAGCACTAGCTTTCGGAGCGCTGCTCCTTCATCAGGTGGTTGTGGAGACGAAGATTGTAAGACACAGAATTTATAGCAAAAGTTTACAGTTGATGTAACTGAAATTATATATTGAAAAAAACCTGGATTGTTTGTTAAGTCTCTCATCTTTTAGAATAACCATGTTGGTTTCAGTTCTTTCATATGTAAATCACAAAACTTTAAAAAAAAAATTACATTCTCAATTGGTGTCATGTCTGCCTAGATAATGTATTGAAGGTGTGAGCTTCCCTGTGTGAGGTTGTCTGTGCCACAATAGTCAGACTGATTCTAATCTAAAAGACAGATTTACAGAATCTTACATGGATTCATGCAGTTTTTGACCAAAGTAAAATATAATTAAGCAAGTACAAATTCACCCCAGAAAATTATATGTGTATGTGTGCATGTAGGTGTGCATGTTGGGGCGGGGGGGGGGTGAATATGAGTGTCTGTGAGAGAGTGTGTGGATGTGAGTGTAAAGGGGTATAAGTCTGTGAGAGGGTGTGTGTGGGAGTGTATGTGTGAGTGTATGAGAGAGGGTCTGCGTGAGTGTGTGTGTCTGTAGGAGAGTATGTGTGTAGGAGTGTGTGTGTGTCTGTCTGTCTGTCTGTCTGTGTGTATAGTGTAATGGAGTCACCTGTAGTGTGACATGAACTGGAACCTTGGTAAGTGCTGAATCCACACCATATGCCTCTTCTTTAATATGGAAGTTAAAAGTTAAAAGGTATAATGCTCCTCATGCAAAAAGTCTTTGGGGGAGAATAAAACTGGAACCATTCCCGATGACGGGCTTATGCTCAAAACATCGATTCTCCTGCTCCTCGGATGCTGCCTGACTTGCTGTGCTTTTCCACTCTTGACTCTGGAGCCAGTCTTTACTTAGTCTTAAATTTAACGAAATACTCACAGAATGCACCTCCAAACTCTACTACACCACAGTTTCAGGAACTGTCTCTTTATGTGCTAAAGTTAAAAGCTAATTAATTCCCTCCACCTGTCTACAATTAAACATGATTAATATACAATTAACATAACCATCATTCATGTACAACAGGCATACCACATTCAGACAGCAGTAAGCTGGGTCAATTTTCACATTTTAACCTATAGTTAACTTACATTCAAAGAGAGAGAGAATACAACACACATCTTAGTAAATAGAAATACTTCATCAAGAAAAAGAAATGTAAACGATTCCAATGAAATGGCAGAAAGTCAGCTTTGATTTCTGCTGTATCTGAAAATGTAGCAGTGATGTCAAGAGAGCCACTGATCAATGGAAAAGATGTGAATTAGACTCTGCAACTTGTGGATGGGTCCAGTGTTACTGGGTGGAGTTGTGTTCAGGTGGATCAACGAAGATCGCAGGATCCTGAGCTTGTTCTTATCACCTCCAAAGATCTCAATGGCTTTGGATTTGTTTTCACACTGCATTTATCTCTTTGTAGAGAGACCTGGAAAAATCCAGGCTCTTCTTTCCAAAAGACACATCTTTGGAGAAGGTGATTGAATGCACTGTTCCTGGTAGATCAACTAAAGAGCCTCACTGACGACCACATGGAATGAACTATGGGCCAGGCTTGATCATTATAAGCTCATGCTGAGAAGTAATGTCGATGATTGCAGAAAGAAAGAGTAAAGGAATGTTGTAGGAGCACCATGCACAATTCACTCAGCTGGTATAGCATGCCAGTTCCTCAGACAGTTCCTGAAACTGTGGTGTAGTAGAGTTTGGAGGTGCATTCTGTGAGTATTTCGTTAAATTTAAGACTAAGTAAAGACTGGCTCCAGAGTCAAGAGTGGAAAAGCACAGCAAGTCAGGCAGCATCCGAGGAGCAGGAGAATCGATGTTTTGAGCATAAGCCCGTCATCGGGAATGGTTCCAGTTTTATTCTCCCCCAAAGACTTTTTGCATGAGGAGCATTATACCTTTTAACTTTTAACTCCAACGCTCAAGGTTCCAGCTTTGATTCCCACTCTAAAACTTGAGCACAAAAATCTAGGCTGACTCTCCAGAACTCCTGATGAAGGGCTATTATCGATTTTCCAGCTTTTCGGATGCTGCCTGACCTGCTGTGCTTTTCCAGCACCACACTCTCAACTCTGATCTCCAGCATCTGCAGTCCTCACTTCCTCCTTTCCAGTGCAATGCTAAGGGAGTGCTGCACTGACTGAGATGTCATCTGTTCCTTAAGACATAAAACTGAGTCTGTCCTGTCTGAGATGGAAGCTAAAGATCAAGAAACATTTTTATGGCAGTTCCTAAATACTTTAACAGCAGAATGGTGAAATAATAACCACAGTCAAGTTTACACATGTACACATGTGATGTCTAAATATTCCAGTTTGGGTATTTACATGTTGTCACCATCAAGTGCTATTTATCATCATCCTTTACAAGTTTTATTTGGACCAATTTATTACACGCACTTGGGCATGATTCCAAACACATTTAGTCTGGAAGTAGAATTTTCATTTGGCAGATTTCTCCTCTTGGATTGTAGCTATGTGGCACACTCAGCTCCCTCAGCCAATTAACTCTATCACATTTGTGGGGGATATCACCATGCAATCACATGATCACATTCTCCCTCCCAAAGACTCCAGTTAAAGCATCCCCTGGCATTACTTTGAGGATGTGCATGGACGTGCAACGTCCATGGTATCCTGGCCATTGTTTATGGTTTGACCTGCTTCCATGGATATAAACCCAATGTTGTTGAGCACTCATGGATTCTGCACACATGGTCATCATTCTGTGGCAGTTAATGTTGAAGCTGAATTAAGCTCCACCCAATCCAATGATATCACAGTTTTTGGATGGTGAAGAAACTAGCATGAGATCTTTGTGCCATCCCCAACTCCTCACTGTGTTTGTGATTATTGCTAACCAGTCATTGTAACCTCAAAATATTGCTCGCATGCATAAGCTACATCTTATTTTAAGACAAATGCCCCATAAGATTCAACAGTGATTTATCATCTACCACTATCAATTAGAAAGGCCTTTACACTCAGCATAGATAGAAGAATCCTTTTGGAGCTCAATGGGAACCAGAGGGGTTAGGGTGAATCATTGCCCTGAGTAATGTTATCTTGACTTGATTAAGTTTTCAAGGACCATTTGGTGCTTCTGTTACAGAACATTCTTTAAACTATTAAATTTGTTATTTTAAGGAGGATTGGTGGGCACTGCATCATCATCATCCTGGACAATGATATTTTAATTTAGTTTGATAAGTTTCCACTGCGTAAGTCTCGCGTCGACTGTTAGATTTATTTTGTTACACCAGGAGCTGTTGAACCTGTCAAAGTTTGTTTTAAAAAGTGTGGGAAGGAAGATTGTGTCCTCCAAGGGTCAGTCTAACTTGTTTAGGTTTTATTTCAAAGAGAAATAAATTGGATTTCTGGGGGCACTCAATCCCTGTCAAAGGCCATTGGTACCACAGTATAAGAATGTTACCATGATATCTCAGTTCTCTTCAGCTCTATAGATATAGAGCTCTTAGACCATACAGTCCTGTACCTTGTGTGACAGCTTTGAGAGGTATGTTTTGTCCTGCTTTGTTTGAAGAGAGGTTTTAACATAGAGGTGTGGAGCTGTCTTATTGGATTCAATAAAGGAAACAGCTTGTGAGGCCTTGGGTTTTGTTTAAGTTGGAACAATAGGAGCAGCCTGTATGGGTGGAGTAAAGCTCCCACAGGGCCAGGATGTTTAGTTTTAGCTTTCAGTAGTTGTTGATGGGCCTTGAACTTGGTTCGGAAGCAGCAGTACATCTCTCCCTGCTTCTCTTTCTCTCACAGTTCTCTCTTGATATTTTACCTACTGCTGCCAGAATTGCACGTGAAACAACCTATTTTACTGAATTTGCCTTTACCAAAGTTGTGTTTACAGGATGCTATTATATTGAAACAGTTACTGTTTAGTAGTTAAATAGTCTATTATTCTGTTAAGTTTTCCAACAAGTTAAATTATTCTAATTTGTCCTTTCTTTTGTTGTATTTTAAGGATAGTGTATGAATAAAATGAGGTTTGCTTCAAATCTGGTAGTTGACCAATCGATTTGTATCTGGAACACACACCTGCCAGTTTCCTTTAAACTAATAAAAAGTTAGGGTCTAGGCTATCTTAAGGGGGTTTTGTTTGGTCCATAACATTTGACTCCCCTTGACCTCTGTCTTTCCCATAGGGTAATGATTGTCTAGCTCTCTGCTGTCCCAACAGCCTCTTGGATATTTTTAATCAACCTGTTTAAATGTGATATGATACAAGTCTGGAATAGGTGGGACTTGAAACCAGGTCTGCTGGCTTGGAATTCGGGACATTACCATGACAACACAAGAATTAACTCATGTTTAAGAACAGTCACTGGACTTGAAACATTAACTCTGTTTCTCTCTTTGCAGATGCTGCCAGACATGCTGGGTTTCTGTTTTTATTTGGTCCAGTATCCACAGTTCTTTGTTTTATCTTATATTTATAGACTAAAGTACTGATCTTTGTATTCCAGCTCCTTCATAATTCCTGTCTTCCCAAAGTCTCATTGGCATGTTATATTTGATGTCAGAGTTACATCATCATATCATTAACATGTACATTCTTATCATCTACAATGTCTCAATAAACACCACTAAAACACATTAGCCAGTCTTCTTCTCACTTTATGGGAGCTTGCTGTGTGCTCTTTTATTGCCCTAGGTCTTCCAATATAATGATGATTATACCTCAAACATTGCACCATTGGAGCTGTTCATACATTCTGAAGTTGTGAAAGGTACTAGACACACATATTCTTTACCTCCCTACCTACAAAGTCCTTCATGTTCTTTGAGTTACCACACAACCTTCCTTTTGCTTCCAAGTTGAGTATGTACTGACACTTTGGAGGGCTGAGGCTGAATCATTAAAAATATTCAAGGCTACAAGAGACAGATGTTTTTTATTCATGAAGGAGTCAAGCAATGGGAAAAAGACGAGACAATGGACTTAAGGATTATTCGATCAATCATGATCGCATTGGGACGCGGACCAGACTCGTTTGGCCGAATGGCCTGCTTCTGCTCCAACAGGGTAAGGGAGTCCAAAGCTAGAGGACAGAGGTTTAAGGGGAGAGGGGAAAGGTTTAAAAGATTCAGGGACAACATTTTCACACAGAGGGTGGTGCATACATGGAATGAGCTGTCAGAGGAAGTGGTGGAGGCTAATACAATGACAACATTTAAAAGCCATGATAAGGAGGTGCAAGTGTTGGACGGGGAGGAGAAAGTTAAAATCACACAATACCAGGTTATAGCCCAATAGGTTTATTTGGAAGCAGAAGCTTTTGGAGCACTGCTCCTTTGTCATGTAGCTAGTGGAGCAGGAACATAGGATACAAAATTTATAGCAAAATATCATAGTGTCATACAACTGATGTGATATATTGGACAAACTGAGATTGCTGTTAAGTCGTTCATCTTTTAGAATGGGCTGCAGGTTTCAATACCCATGATGTTGGCCTCAACCAGGACTTTAGGTTATCTTGGGAATGTGACTTGAAAAAAGTTTTCGGATTTACATATTAATGAATTGAAACTGCAACTTATTCTAAAAGATGAAAGACTTAACAGTAATCTAGGTTTGTTCAATATATCACATCAGTCGTATGACATTATGACCTTTGACTATAAATTCTGTGTCTTATGGTCTTGCTCCACTAGCTACCTGACGAAGGAATAGTGCTCCGAAAGCATGTACTACCAAATAAACTTGTTATTTAGGTAAGTGGTGTTGTGTGATTTTTAACATTTAAAAGGCATCTGGGTGGGTATATGAATAGGAAGGGTTTAGATGCATATGGGCCAAATGCTGGCAAATGTGACTAGATAAACTTAGGATAGCTGGTCGGAATGGATGGACCGAAGGGTCTGCTTCTGTGCTGTATATCTCTATGACTCTTTGGATCCATAAACATCTTATAGTGTCAGGTGCAGGGATAGCCTCCCTACCTCTCAGCCAGAAACCATAGGTTCACATCCCAACTACGCCAGCGCTTGTATCATAACACATCTGAAACAGGTTACTTAAAAATATAACTTATGATGTAAATGTGTTAAAAATAACTTCGATGCCAGGTTGTGCCTATTTCACGGTTGATGTCTTGGGGTGTCCCATCTTCACAGCATCGCATTCCTTCAGACTGTGCAGAGGTCTCTGCAGAGGTTGAGAAAATTAGAAAAAATAAGGGACAAAGGACGAGAAGAGAAAAGCAGTCAGGTCCTTTTAGGTTGCCAAACGACAAAAAAAAATTCCAATTTTGTAATTTTCTTTTGACAGAAATATCCTTGGCTAGGACCAAGAATCTCACACCAGCTGACGTCAGCTAAAGCACCTGAGGATTTGTCTGGCTTTGTTTAAAAATAACACATAAATCTACCTATTCGCTGTCAGGGAATTCTGCATGTCTGCAGGGTGCGTCCAAACATGTAATCTTCCAGCCTCCCTCAGGCTGCCTGAAGTTGATTTTCCCATCCAGCTCACAGCCCCATTTATTCTGCAGCTGGCTCCAATTAAGTGTAATTTGACAGATGCCTGAGGATTTAAACATTTATTAGACTCTTACACCTGTTCAAGGTAAGGCTCATATAGTCAGGCTGCTGAACTTTCCACCAGCTTCATCTGTTCCCAGCTGTGACAGTTCAGTAGCTGACCTCCCAGCAATAGCAGAGAGCCAAACAGTCATGGTCTGCCACATATAATACAAAACGCTGCAATTGCACAGGCAGCCAGATTGACACTCACAAATGGCCGAAAAATAGAGCCGTGTTAGATCATTTCTCCTCCCGTTGCACACCTCCAACAGGTAACTGTCCTTCCTACAACCTATCTTTGTCTCAGCACATGCCTCCAATTCCCAGCCTCTTACATATCTACCTCCTGCCGTCTCTGCTTACATTCTTAAAAAATTCATTCATACATTTCTTGCCTGTCCCCAGTTGCCCAGAGGGCAGTTAAGAGTCAACCACATTGCTGTGAGTCTGGAGTCACATATAGTTGAGCCCAGGTAAAGATACCTAAAGGACATTAGTGAGCCAGTTGAGTTTTTCAGACAATCAACAATGGATTCATGATCATCCTTTGACTCTTAACTCCAGATTTTTGTTGAATTCAAATTCCACCAATAGCCCTGGCAGGATTTAAACCCAGGTCCCCAGAACATTACCTGGGTCTCTGGATTAACAGTCTAGCGATAATACTATCAGGTTATCACCTTCCTGAGCTCCACACTCCCAAATTTTATCATTCGCAAAGGTTTTCAGGAACGGAACCCTTGTGGTTAACTGGTATTTGTTGCACAGCCCCTGTTACATAAAGTACATTGAAAAGACTGGTAGGGATAAGAAGCCAAAACAGAAATTGCTGGAGAAATTCAGCAGCTCTGGTAATACCTGTGAAGAGAAATCAGAGCTAACGTTTCAGGTCCTGTGACCCTTTTCAGAAAGGAATAAGAGGTTGTATCAGAAAGAAAGAATATTTGGTTTCACACAAAAATGAGGGCGGCTTCCCCAATCACCACAAGCTCTGGAAAAGATACTTCTGTATGTGACATACAAATTACTTTTCTACAACACACATCATGTATCTCTCCCAGACTTAACAAGAGCAGTCATTGATAGTCATAAGCATGGGAATCACAGTCAGGGGATGTTCAAAAATCAAAAGTGGTAGGAAATACATGGAAATAATCCAGTCATTTGTGAAACTTTATAAAATTATATACATTTTACATGGGTTCTAGCTAAAGAAAATTACATGCTAAAGGTTCACTGAATAGGCTGGGAGACTTTTCCCTCAAGAAAAGAAGATTGAGAGGTGACCTGATAAGGAGATCTGCGGTGTTAAATTATGAAGGGTTTTGACAGGATAGAAGTAGAGAAGATTTCCCCCTCTTGTCTGGGAGTCCAAAGTTTAAGCTAATGACTAGTTAATCCAATAATGAATTTAGAAGGAGCTTTTCAAGCCACAGAGTAGAAGGCGATGACCTAGTGGTATTATTGCTCAACTGCTAACCAGTGACCCAGGTCATGTTCTCGTGATCTGGGCTTGAATCCCACCATGGCTGATGGTGGCACTTGAATCTAATTTTAAAAATCTGGAATCAAGAGTCTAATGATGACCATGAACCCATTGTCAATTGTTGGAAAAGCCCATCAGATTCACTAATGTCCTTTAGGGAAGTAATCTGCCATCCTGACCTGGGGTCTGGCCTACATGTGACTCCAGACCCATAGCAATTTGGTTGACTTTCAACTCCCCTCTGGGTAATTAGGGATGGGCAATAAATACTGGTCTATCCAAAGATATCCATGTCCCGTGTATAAAAAAAGGAATGGAGTGGCACAGTGGCACAGTGGTTAGCACTGCTGCCTCACAGCGCCAGGGACCCAAATTCGATTCCAGCCTCGGGTAGTTGTCTGTGTGGAGTTTGCACATTCTCCCCCTGTCTGCGGGAGTCCTCTGGGTGCAGAAGGAGGCTAATCAGCCCATCTTCTCCATTCTACTTGTTTGTCAGGGCAACTTGGCCACTCCCACTTCCCTTCCTTTTCACTGGACTCCTTCATTTTGTTCTCTTCAGGTGATTTTCCAGTTTTCTGATCAACACCTCAATTAAATTTACCTCCACTGCATTTGAGGAGATAAATATGAGAGAGAGAAAGAAATAGAATTAGGGAATTTGAAAAACAGTGGGAGCAGTCTCCTGTGATTCAATATATATCAGTTGTGTGAAATGATCTGTTTTGTGACGTGAAATTCTAGGTATTATTTATTTCAAAGATATACTCTTTGTGAAGGATATTTTTTTTCACAAATGGTGAGTTGGTAAATATTGGACTTTTTTTATAATGGAAGGGAATTGAACTGGTTCCAGCCATCCAAAAACAAAATAGATGTACTGTACACAGCAGTAGATAAAAGAAAAACAGTAAAATATCTACTTTTGGAAAATTTATTGAATAAGAACAGAAGCATATAAAATCTGTCACACTTATTATAAGTCTATCCAGCAGAAATGCCATAATTGTAACAACTCTGGACAGCCTCTTGCAAATCCAGGCTTGGGTTGATAAGTGGCTAGTAACATTCACGCCAGTCAAGTGCCAGACAGTGACATCTTGAGCGAGTCAGAATCTAAACATTTCCTCTTAAAATTCAATGGGATTATTATCACTCCGACTTCCATTAACAAGAGGGGTTGCATTAACCAGGAACTGAACTGTGACATAGATTCGAACAGAAAGGCCCTTAGGTCCATCATGCCTGCGCCATCATAAGTACCACTAAAAGTGCACCAATCCCATTTTCCTGCCCATCTGAATATCACAGAACAGATCATTTGACACAATTGGTCTATATTGATTTACAGGAGACTGCTCCCACTGTTTTTCATTGAATTCCCAAATTCCATTTCTTTCTGCCTCCCATATTTAGCTCCTCAAATGCAGTGGAGGCAAATTTAATTGAGGCATTGATAAGAATATTAGATAATTACCTGAAGAGAACAAAATGGAGGAGTCCAGTGAAAAGGAGGTGAAGTGGTAGTGGTTGAGTTGCCCTCGACCAGGTAGAATGGAGAAGATAGACTGGTTAGCCTCCTTCTGTTCTGTAGCCATTCTACAGTCATATGATTCCATGTTTCTTTGCTATTCACCTCAACCACTCCATTTGGTAGCCAGTACCAGTCTTTTTGTAGTCATGGGACATGGACATTGCTTGCTAGATCAGCGTTTATTGCCCATCCCTAATTGTCCAGAGGGCAATTGAAAGTCAACCACTTTGCTGTGGGTCTGGAGTCACATGTAGGCCCGACCAGGTAAAGATGGTAGTTTCCTTGAATGCTATGATATTTGAAGTACTCATCTAAATATTTTTTAAGTGTTGTAAGGTTTCCAGACTCTACCACCTTCCTAGGCAATGCATTCCAAATTCCCACCACCTGCTTAGTGAAAAGGCCTTTTTCGTAAATCCCTCTGAATCTTCTGCCCCTTACCTTAAAACTATGCCCTCTCATGATTGACCCCTTAAACAAGGGGAAGAGCTGCTCTCTATTCACCCTGTTCATGCCACTCATAATCCTATATATCTCAATCAATTTCCCCCCTTAATCCATGTAGAGACATCTCTACATCAATCATTATTTATATTACATTTTGTTATGTTTTGTCGAGTTTAAATACCCTATTTTGATCAGAGAGTCAAACAGCATGGAAACAGATCCTTCGGCACATTTCATCAATGTCAACTAGATTTGCTAAACCGAACAAATCCAATTTGCCTGCATTTGGTCTATATCCTTCTTTTGCCTAGCTCCTCCTTAAACAAGTTAGACAATTTCAACTAGAATGTTATGATTGAATTTATCCATGTGACCCACAACACTGAAGCAGTCAAATCACTACGAACACAAGCCAATGCAAAACAGTCCCAACTTCATTAGGAAACAAGTCACAATAGCTTTTACTACAAAAGAATATTATCTTTAATTATATTCGGTCCCTTAAGCTTAAGCAATGTCATCCATATAAAAACTGTGGCTACAAAAGCAGGTCGGGCAGTAGGCAAGTAACATGCCTCCTGTCCTACCAGTGGTCATCCATCATCCACGGAGCTCCACACCTTCAAGGAGAAAACAGCCCACTTGCTTAGCACTTCATACACGCCTTCAACATTCTCTCCCTGGACCGTCAACGCAACAGCAGGTGATGCAAATGGTTTGACTTCATGTCTTAAGATCTTTGTAACTCTCAGATTTAAGGAGAGAGAAGCACATTGTTCAATAAAACATTTCAAGTTAGTTCAAACAGGCATTGTTTGGCTTAAAACACACAGAAACAGCAATCGTCTGGAGAAACCCAGCAGGTCTGGCAGCTTCTGCGGAGAGAGAGAAACAGAGTTAACGTTTCGAGTCCAATGACCCTTCTTCAAAAGGTCTCCTCCAGCAATTTCTGTTCTTGTGTGTTTCAGATCCCCAGCATCCGCGGTCCTTTGTGTTATTTTATTGTTTGGCTTAATCTGGCTGAGCTTTAGCTGACCTAGACTTAGCTAAAATAAGCTTGAAATACTTTTAGAAAGAATTGTGCTTTGCTGGCCGCATAAATCTATCCAGGGAGTTAATGACTCAGAAATCAGGAGAGTTCCAAGTTCATTCCCTTGTCCGTGTTGAATGAATCAACCTCCGCCAGAGTAATGATGATCCATCATACATAGTTAGTTATAGTGCCTCTGAGTGAAAAAAATGGTAAGTCAACCAGAGGTCCCACTGCTATTCAATATCCAGTGAGTCCTGTTGCAAGTGGGTGTTTGTGGGCATTAAGTGAGATACACACGCTCATTACATTCAGATAGGATTGAGAAATGACAAGTATTTATCTTCAAATATTGACTTTTTCATAAATCTAGATCTGAAGCAATTGCTTACCTAACCATTGATTTTTTTTATTATTAGCAATGACTGAATTGGACCAACCTCCGCAGTTTTCTCAGGCAAGATCAGACGGAATAATTGAAGCATTGCATCTTCTCAAATTGGATTAACTATTTCATTGCTAATTTTATTTCTGCACTTTTAGGAATGACTACTGTCTACTTGGCAGAAACTACCATACTTACACAACAACGAGGCTCCATCTAAAGTCCATGTCTTTGTAATTTATCTAACCTGTACTATTAATGTCTCTCAAAACCTTACCACTTTCCCAATAGTAAAGAAGCCATACTCCCAGAAGACTACAGGGCTGTTCTGTCATGGAGACAGAGTATTAGTGGTGGAAAGTCTGAAGGTCACCACACCTCAGGCAAGGAGCATTGTTGAGAAGGTGACCTCGGATGGTGTGGGAATTGAATGCACATTGCTGGTATAACATTGCATTATAAACCAGCCATCCAGCCAACTAAGCACTCCCTTTCTCAATAGATACCAATTCCTTTTGTGCACCATTTGTGCCTCATTTCCATTTTATATACCTTCAAACCCCATTTCTTGACTCCAAGTTAAAACAAAAGTACTTGACTTCAGTACTTACGAAACACCATCAAGTTTGAAAATTATGATACGGCATTCGAGTACAGTTGCACTGACAAGAGGGTGGATAGATACACCTTAGAGTAATAAGACAGATGAAAGTGAAGACTGCAGATGCTGGAGATCAGAGTCGAGAGTGTGGTGATGAAGAGCACAGCAGGTCAGGCAGCATCCGAGGAGCAGGAGAGTCAACGTTTTGGGCAAAAGCCCTTCATCAGGAAGGGTTTTTGCCTGAAACATTGGTTTTCCTGCTCCTTTGATGCAGCCTGTCCTGCTGTGCTTTTCCAGCACCACACTCTCGACTTAGAGAAATAGAATGTCTCTCTTTAGGCAACATGACAGAGCTGTGGAAAGATAAAACAGCACTCTGCAATACATGGAGCGACTGAAATAGACACTTTCAGAATTGCATTATGCAACGGTCAGATTCCGCTTGGAACACAGGCAGAGAATGCTGGGGAAAGCTCAGCAGATTTGGCATTAACTATGGAAAGAGCAACAGATTTAATGCATTGAATCCAATACGATTTCTTCAGAATTCTGGTCACTGCACTGCTATAATAAATGTATTCTTATTTTGGAAGTAGTACAAAAAAAAAGAACAGTTACACTCAACCCTCAATGGGATGAGCAATGACCAAAGACTGGACAGACTAAGCACTGCACAGGAGGTGTTTGCAGGACTACCTTCAGTACTGACTGGAGTGGACCAACATAAAATAAAGCTAATTCCCTTTTCCCGAAAGTAAGTGAGCATTAACTTTCATTTCTTTGAAGTAGATGTATCATTAGATTCTTCTAAATAATTACCCCTTCCAACAGAACCACAATATTAATTAGATCTGACCCAAAGGCACTATCATTATACAATTTATTACACTGCACCAATCTAATCCTTCAAAACTCTAACTATCTAGGATACTGTCCTGAATGAAATACCAGGCAGCGGAATTGAGCAGGTGAGCAACAGACCTGTCCTCATTTAACCAGTCAGCTATTGCCTGTTCTTGTTTGATACCAAATGCTTCTATGGTTTTTGTTTCAAAATGGGTGAGAATGGAATCTGAACACAAGCCTGCACTGGTAGAATTAATGAAAATCTGACCTGGGGAAATGCTGGTTCATATACTGAATACATCTAATGTCAATGACAAAAATGAATTTTTAGCTGTTTTTCTATTAAGTATTGGTGACTAGAGTCATATATCTCTACAGTGTGGAAGCAAGCCATTCAGCCCATTGAGTTGGCACCAACATTCCAGACAGCATCTCACACATTCCTCTACCCTGTCCCTGTAACCCTGCATTTCCCATGGCTAATCCATGTAGCCTGAACATCCCTGACAATTTAGCACGGCCAATCCACCTGACCTGCACATCTTTGGAGTCTGGGAGGAAACTGGAGCACCCGGAGGAAACCCACACTGACACAGGGAGAAAGTGCAAACTCCACAGTCGCCTGAGGGTGGAGTCAAACCTGGGTCCCTAGTGCCATGAGGCAGCAGTGCTAAACACCATACCACCCCAAAGACTAGAATGTCAAGTGTGCAGAAGCTGACAAGCAGCATGCTAGCTCAGTGGTTATTGCTGCTGCCTCACCGCAGCAGGGACTCAGGTTCGATTCCAGCCTTGGAGCAACTGTCTGTGTGGAGTTTGTACATTCTTCCCCTTGTGTCTGCATGGGTTGTCCTCCGGGTGCTCAGGTTTCCTCCCACAGTCCAAAGATGTGCAAGTTAGGGTGAATTGGCCATGCTAAATTGCACATAGTGTTAGGTGCATTAGTCAGAGGGGAAAATGGGTCTGGGTGGGTGACTCTTTATTGGATCAGTGTGGCCTATTTTCACACTGTAGGGAATGTAATCTAAAAAAAACCTAAAAATATTTGATGTGGACAGAGTTGAAAGTTATTTGTCCATCAAGTAGGTATGGAGCACCTGGATATTTCTTACTCTCTAAGACACTCATAACACACAGTGAGAACAGTCACCACAAGCAGATAAAATGGCCATTTGCTAATTAAATGTTTTTGGTCTCATGGGAAAGATTCTGAGTCAGTATTTCCACATTTGGATCAAATGGGGTCGTGTTCCCATACTACACGGCAAACAGCCATTTAGCAGTGACTTTCTGTGAATTACTTAAGAATATAATAAATAGGAGCAGGAGTAGGCCATTTGGCCCATTGAGCCTGCTCTACCATTCAATATGATCATGGCTGACCATGAACAAATTTAGTCAGTTTGTGGTCAGAGGCCAGCCTTACTGTCCAAGCAAGAACAGGCTCTGAAACCTGGTCAGCAAAGGGGAATTTCCCAGCACTGCAGATTCATCTACCCACTGCTAAATTAAAGGAAAGAGTACTTCCATCTTCAACTCAATTCACAAGATTAATCCCTGGAATGAGCAGGTTGTTTTATGAGGATTAATTAGACAGATTGGGCTTGGTTTCACTGGAGCTCAGAAGAGTGAGGGATGACTTGACTGAAGTGTGTGAGATTCTGAATGGTCTTGAGAAGGTGGATGTGTAGACACACTCTTTCCTCTTGTGGGGCAAACTAGATTTGGGAGGTCCCAGTTTTGAAAGGAGATGTCACTTTCTCAGGACACAGTTGAGGTAAACGTCATTCGCTCTGTCTCAGAAGGCAGTGGAGGTGGGACCATTGAACATTTTGAACGCAGAGGTGCATTGATTCTCAATAGGTAGAGGAATCGAGGTTATTTTAGGAATGGCTGGGAATGTGGAATATGGAAAACAACTATGAATAGCTGGTGCCAGGCGACAAATGGTCTACTTTCATTCCTATCTCAAATGTACAGAATTATAGCCAAGACATTAGAGAGTCTGCCTATACAGATAACCCCAAGAAGGTCATTAGAAGGCTGCCTTCAAGTAGGTGTGATTTCCCCCTGATGTTGTAGGTACGTGGGAGACCAATTTGAAATCTCCAATAGTCCTCTGCCATTCAACCTTAATTGGCCATTTCTTTGTTTTAATTAACTATCCAATGTCAGTCATCAGGCAGAGCAGGGGGAAGGTGAACAGGACTTGATGTGAGTTAATAACTGAGCAGGAGTGATTACTGACCACATGTTTACAGGGAGCAGGATAAAGCAGGAGGTGTAGGTGCCGGGATGCAATGGGTAGTGTCCCTGCTTCTAAATGGAGTGCAATCCCAGACAAGAACATCATGGCCATGGAAGGGGTATCCACAATGTGGTCAATAAGATTGATTACAGTCAGTTCTGATATAATGTGATAGTTCCTTTCTTGTGCGATACCACATTATAAGAAAATCGTGCAATGGCCATGCCATTTAAACTAATCGGGCCAGAATTGTGTTATAGCCAATACAGTTAAGGTAAGTTTGCATTCTACAAATAACAGTCTAAATTCTTCAATCGCAATAAAGCCAATTTGCATTGAAGAAACATGCATTATAGCAGAACCAACTGTACTTCCATAGAGGACACTTAGTACCTGAAAAGATTACTTGATATCACATGATAAGGTCCATGTAATGGAGTATAAAGAGCTGCTCCTTTGAAGACATGACCAGCTCTGTGTTTATTAGCTGTGAGAATGGTTTACTATCAGTAATGCAAACTTACTCTTAGGCTGAATCTGATGTTTCACAATAAACCATCATGTATTCAGAGGTAATGCAACTACTTACTAATAATTGTTACAGGTCATGGAGTAATGTGCTGGAAATCAAGACCTTGTTATTACTGAATTTTTCTCAAAAGTTAAAAATTTTAAACAGGTATGCAAGATTCCCCAAACTACCTAATATTTTGACCTAGGGTGGCAAAGAGCACTCACCACTTAATTATGAAAAGTAATTTGAATCTAGCTACAAGTAAACAGTTTTGAAACATCAGCATATAACACTACTAATTAAAACTTTATTCCCCTTTTTAAACTCCCCTTTACATACATATCCATGTACAGACAGGAAAAAAAACACATGGAGGGAAGGGGAGAAAACTAGACAGATTGTTCAATTGATTTTGTCCACAAATTCTGTTGAGTGGACTCTTACTGGTCTGAAAATTTTTTCCTGGCTTTCCCTTTTCCAAATGGCTTACAAGAGACACAAGGTGGCTGGTTCACTTGTAAATTCAAGAAACACAGCTTACAGCAACTGCAGAAGGAAATCTTACCATGTTCAAAGTGAGCTTTGATGGCAAAGAACAGAGAGACAACTCCCAAGCTGGTGGAAATCAAATCCTTTCTCTGTGTCTTGTTCCCAGCCCTAAGCTGTTCAGTTATCCGAGAACCATTGATACACAGATGATGGCTAATAAGAGGCCCTTATCTTCAGTAACTGATCACCATTCCATTGACCAACTAACTTCTTGCCAACCACAATACAAAATCCATCAAGTCGTGTTTATCTTCATTTACTGCTTGTTCAAAGAGCTATTTACAATAATTATCATGGGTGTCAGGTTGCTTTCTCTTCAAAATATGAAATCCCTGTGGGAGCAGGCCATTTGGCCCATCGGGCTCATACCAATCCTCCAAAGAGCATCCCACTCATACTCTATTTTCCCCATGAATGATCCACCTAACCTACACATCCCTTGACACTATGGACAATTTAATAAGTCCAGGTAAAGGTGAGGACTGCAAATACTGGAGATTAGAGTTGACAGAGTGGTGCTGGAAAAGCACAGCAGGGCAGGTAGCATCTGAAGAGCAGGAGAATCAATGATTCATTGATTCTCTTGCTCCTTAGATGCTGCTTGACCTGCTGTGCTTTTCCAGCACAACACTCTTGAATTTAATAAGACCAATCTAACCTGTAAATCTTTGGACTGTGGGAGGAAACTCATACAGACAGAGCATACAAACTCCATTTAGATAATCACCCAAGGCATGGAATTAAACCCGGGTCCCTGGCTCTGTGAGGCAGCAGTGCTAACCACTGAGCCACCATGCCACCCCAACATGCTTCCAAAACAGTGGATTTAAAACAATTCTTCCTCATTTCAGTCCACAAGTTGTTAAAAACATCAACAAAAAATTAAAAGGCATGATCCTTACAGTAGTATACATAATGCTATTTTTTTTACAGGAAAATCCGCCAAAGAATTTAATTCGACATTCCTCCCTACATCGTGTCATCACTTAGTCTAATACCAGCAAGAATGATTGGTAGCAATGATTACAGAAAGCCTGTCAGTCATGCCATTATAATAGTTATCAATTATAATATGCTACAGGCAGTAAGAGTCGGTGAAAGTGAGGACTTCAGATGCTGGAGATTAGAGTCGAAAGCGTGATGCTGGAAAAGCACAGCAGGTCAAACAGCATCCAGGGAGCAGGAAAATCAATGTTTTGGATAAATGCCCTTCATCAGCAATGAGGCTGGGAGCCTCAGGGGTGGAGAAGTAAATGGGAGGGCTGTAGCGATGGAGGGGGAAGGTACTGAGAGTAGGACAATCTCCTTATCAGCCATACAGTAAAAGGTAATGATACCTTGCTCAGAATAATCATGGACCAATATCAATTAATTAGAAGCCCCTGGTTACCATTACCCTCATAGGGCACAGTGCCTGAACAAGGAGAGAGACACTAGAGAGAATAAGGGAGGTTATGGGTCAGGTAATGGCTTGGTGCGATCATTGCTGGATTAGTAATGAGGAGATGTAGATAATACTCTGAGGTTTTGAGTTCAAATCCCACCATGGCAGATGATGGAATTTGAATTCAATATTAGATCTGCAATTAAATATCTAATGATGACAATGAAACTGTTGTCCCTTGTTCAGGGGAAAACATTCATTTGGTTCACGAATGTCATTTAGAGAAGAAAACTTTCTTCCTCACCTGATCTACATGTGACTCCAGATCCACAGCAATGTGGTTGACTCTTAACTGCCCTCTGGGGCATTTAGGGATGGGCAATAAATGCTGGCCCAGCCATTTTATGAATTTTAAAAAGTCAGGAGCACATTATATCATCAAGTCTAAAGTACCAAAAAAGACAGTGATATTTGTTTCGATTGCAAATACCTGGCAGGGATACAATGCAACTTTTCCACGCTTCTACACTGAGGTTTATTTTTACATTAGGATGCACTTGCAGTTCTTGGAAAATGTGAGCAGAATAATGATACTCTTCAAGAAATCCAGACCAAACCTGATGGGAATCTGTTTGTGATTAATCTCTAACAAACCAGTTGAGTGCAGTATTTATGTCAATATGGAGAACAGAGTCAAATATCTTTCGGAATAATTGGCTTTCAATGGAGATCCTGCTGCTAGGTAATGCATGCATTCCACACATTTAGGAAACTTTTGAAAGCATTATGAATTTAATTCTTATTTTGTTTTACAGGCAGTCATTTGATAATATAGAACTTGAATACCGCAGAAAGGAAACTATTTTGTTGGAGCTTCTTATCAGGACAGATTGCAAGAATGTCAAATCTCAAGGGATCATAACAATTTATGCTACTGGGAGAAGGATGCTGACTGGTTGGCAAGTTAACTCCAATGGGCTGAAGAACTGCCACAAAGACAGAAATAATGAGTATAGACTCCCTAATTTCCCAAGTAAATCAAAAAAAGAACAATATATGTTTAAAGTTTGTAGCTTGTTTCTTTTTAATTATCTGAGCAATTCCCCATTGTTTTCTCCATTGCAACACCTCAATCAATCCCAGTATCACTTTGCAAAACACATTTCTCTTGTAGTGATTAATTAAAATTCGGTGTCCTTGCATTTGTCCTGAAGAGAGTAAGGCAGAAAGTTTCACCAACATGTCACTCTCTTCAGGATTTTTAAAAATCTTAATTTAATTCTACAATGCCAACCCACTCCTGGCTCATTAACTCCAAGGTATTAGAACATTTCAATCCTCTGTGAACACTCAAATCTTGACTTTGGAATGCTATTTGATAGAGCGCACAATCTCACTCGCTGAATTATCTAGGCTAGAAGCTCTTTCACAATTTATGTTTAATGTTAATGATCCAAACTCTGCACTCCACTACGTTTCAGTTAGAACAAATTCAGATCAGTTATTTGTGCTGACATTTGATTTTGTTTAACTTGTTAATCTTAAGATCAAAGGGAAATGCAATTTAAAGTGGCCAAGGATTTAGATTCCCCAATGCTGTCAGCCATAGGGTTATGGTGGGAATGATGTTCACCCAAACTTCACATGGCTCACACCAAACTGTTTATTTGTTTCCTTTATGGTATGTGGGAATTTCTGGCAAGGATACTATTTATTGACCATCCCCCGATTGCCCTTGAGTGACTTTTAGAGGACCTTAGGTTCCTAGACCAGTCACTCAAACATTATGCAACCATCTCCCCTGTTACCTTATGTTCTGAAGAGAGAGCAAATTTATGTATTTCCAAGCAGTACAAAAGTCGGCCGTTATACGACAGGAGAGTCAGAAAATTCACAGAGCAGGGAAAGTCAGAAGAACCACATTTAAAGCCAGGTTCACCTTGAAGACATATTAAGTGGTGGAACCAAAAGGAATGGCTACTGGATGAGTACATGAACAGGGAGTGTTTAGAAAGATATGGGCCAAGTGCTGGCAAATGGAACTAGATCAGTTTACTGCATCTGGTTGGCATGAACGAGTTGGACAGAATCATTTGTTCCCTTCCCACGTGGTTAAAGATGCCCTCCAACGCATCTCGTCTACATCCCGCACCTCCGCCCTCAGACCCCACCCCTCCAACCGTAACAAGGACAGAACGCCCCTGGTGCTCACCTTCCACCCTACCAACCTTCGCATAAAACAAATCATCCGCCGACATTTCCGTCACCTCCAAACAGGTCCCACTACCAGGGATATATTTCCCTCCCCACCCCTTTCCGCCTTCCACAAAGACCGTTCCCTCCACGACTACCTGGTCAGGTCCACGCCCCAAACAACC
Source organism: Chiloscyllium punctatum (assembly GCF_047496795.1). NCBI lineage: Eukaryota > Metazoa > Chordata > Chondrichthyes > Orectolobiformes > Hemiscylliidae > Chiloscyllium > Chiloscyllium punctatum. The sequence goes on along the minus strand of NC_092771.1, from coordinate 16,948,175 downwards.
CACCCTCCCATCCTGGCACTTTCTCCTGCCACCGCAGGAATTGTAAAACCTGCGCCCACACCTCCTCCCTCACCTCTATCCAAGGCCCTAAAAGAGCCTTCCACACCCATCAAAGTTTTACTTGCACATCCACTAATATCATTTATTGTATCCATTGCTCCCGATGCGGTCTCCTCTACATTGGGGAGACTGGGCGCCTCCCAGCAGAGCGCTTTAGGGAACATGTCCGGGACACCCGCACCAATCAACCACACCGCCCCGTGGCCCAACATTTCAACTCCCCCTCCCACTCTGCCAAGGACATGGAGGTCCTGGGCCTCCTTCACCGCTGCTCCCTCACCACCAGACGCCTGGAGGAAGAACACCTCATCTTCCATCTCGGAACACTTCAACCCCAGGGCATCAATGTGGACTTCAACAGTTTCCTCATTTCCCCTTCTCCCACCTCACCCTAGTTCTAAACTTCCAGCTCAGTAACTGTCCCCATAACTTGTCCGGACTTGTCCTACCTGCCTATCTTCTTTTCCACCTATCCACTCCACCCTCTCCTCCCTGACCTATTCTCTTCATCCCCTCCCCCACTCACCCATTGTACTCTATGCTACTTTCTCCCCACCACCACCCTCCTCTAGCTTATCTCTCCACGCTTCAGGCTCACTGCCTTTATTCCTGATGAAGGGCTTTTGCCCGAAACGTCGATTTCGAAGCTACTTGGATGCTGCCTGAACTGCTGTGCTCTTCCAGCACCACTAATCTAGAACCTGGTTTCCAGCATCTGCAGTCATTGTTTTTACCTCATTTGTCTCCATGTTGTGCAGCTCCATGACTCCATGAATGAGAAGGAGGGAAGCCTGAAATCTGCTCAGTCGATATAATTCTGGTTAAAGCACGCGAGAGGATAGCATGACAGTGTGGACCATGAATTTAAAAAGGAAGAAACTGTTTTAAACCAAGCAGGATGAATGAAGAGATGGCTACGGTTTAAAAAAAATAATTTTCTGGATTTTCTGAGGAGAGGCAATCTCACACAGATTGCCAATTCTTTTTCCAGGAAAGGAGGGGGCTTCACCTTTTTGAGAGGCAATGCTGTTGAGGGCTCCCTCAGAGACTGTACTTCCATTCTGACACTTATGTTGTAGCACAGGCAGTAAGCTTCTGAAATATTAAAGATCCAGGAAGCCACTTTGACAGCTGCTGTAAACCTATATAATATATGGACATATACATGTATATGTGTAAGTGTGCGTATATATATATATATATATATATATATACCGTAAGAGTTACGCTAGGGTGCAAGGAGGGAAGGGGATTAGGGTGCAAGGAGGTAAGGGGCCAATTAGGTAAGAGGTGGAAGGTGTCAGGTGGTTAGGATGCCCAGCTGCCAGGAACATAGAGCAAAATGCTGGTTGGATATATGGTAGGATGCCAGATAGCTCAATTGGCTGGATAGCTGGTTTGGATACTTTCCTCTGCTGGCTGAGATTACTGTGAAGATCCCACCTTCTCAACCTCACCCCTTTGTCTGAGGCGTGGTGACCCTCAGAAATAACTCACCACCAGTTAACGTCTCTCTCGAAAGAGACAGCGGCCTCATGGGATAATGTTGACATTACTGACAGACTATCTCTGAAACTCAGTGGCAGTGCTGGCTACGAAACAACATTGAGGTACATTTCAAACAGTTGACATAATGCTTTCATTAACATCAGTTTATGAATGACAGGAACTATAGAGTCTCAAAACTGGATTTTTCATCCTGCGGCTGACAGATTTGAAGGAGGTTAAGGGTGGGCACAATGAGGGATCTGGCTGCCTCCAAATCTATCTGAAATTGGAAGACGGTGATGGTGGAGATGCCAGATGCCTCTTCCCCACCTCTTGCACCATTGAGACACTTAAATAGCCAACTAATAGTCGCACATGGGCACCATCCCATCCCATCGCCACCTCAAGGCTGGGAGGGTGGGGAAGGTGCAGCAGCTTTAGCCTCACTTTATCAGACAAGATGTGGTTGCAGATAAGCCCACCCCACTCCATCAAAATTGTATCTCTGCTTTACTCTTCCCTCTCAGTGCCTTGAATTTAGTTCCCCTCATCCACCACTCTCTCAGACACTCTCTGTCACTAAGACCATCCCTCCTTCCTCTCTGGGCTCACCAGGTACCCCTCAATAGAATCACAGAATCTCTGTAGTGTGTATGCAGGCCATTCAGCCCATTACATCCACACTGATGCTCTGAAAAGACCCCACTCAGACCCACCACCATACCCTGTCCCTGTAGCCCTGCTTTTCCCATGGCTATTCCACCCATCCTACACATTCCTGGACAATATGGGTATGTTAGTATTGCCAATCCACCTAACCTTTGGACTGTGGGAGGAAACCAAAGCCTCAGGAGGAAACCCACACAGACACGGGGAGAATGATCGAACTCCACACAGACAGTTGCCTAGGGCTAGAATCAAACCCAGGTCCCTGACACTATGATGCAGCAGAACTAACTGCTGAGCCACCCACGGTGGGACTGCCAGTCACCCCTGCAGTGATCACTCTTTATTTGTGTGGTCTGATGCCAAGCGTTGAGTTTTAGTTCTTTACAGATTTGTCAAGAACTATCCTCAAACTTACATTTCAATGTAAGAATATTATACGTTAATGCTAAGTACTGGCAGAGATGATAATCACAGATTTACCAGCGTTTGACTGATTGTTACCTTTGGTAAAGGTTAATGTGTCTCTTTCTTGCCTTCTTACATGCTCATGTGAGTTTTCCATGGCCATCTCACTCATGGTCCTTTGATTCTGATCTGGTCGAACTAACTCCATTCACACTGTCCTATTTATCCTCAGTGATTTGCAGATGTAAAACCCTGACACAAAAGTGTCACCACTCCCAACTGGTAAAGGCAAGGTTACCATAGTCTTACCAGACCATAGGGCTGCCCTCTCATTAGAGAGAAATGACTGGTGGTGGTTTAACCTGAGGTCACCATGCCTCAGGTGAGGGGAGAGGTTAGAGAAAGAGAACCCTTCCTGGTAACCTCAGCTGGTGCAAGGATTGAACTCATGCTGCTCTGTATCACCAACCAGGAGTCCAGCCAACCGAGCTAACCAACTCCAGCTTGGGCTGCTGGGATGACAGAGCTGCTGGCCTTCTGATTGGTCGGCACCTAACGAAGATGGAACCTGTTCCAATCAAAGAGTTGGACCTTAAAGCAATTGTGACACTCCTAGTGTTCAGTTAATGCAGCTATCAAGACCAAAGCAGGCTCCCCATGAGGAATGTTATTGACCAGGATACTGGTGAAAATGCCCCATACCCTCTTCATATAATGCCAAGTAATTATTTTTATGTCCCATTGAGAGGATGGGAGAAAATTGTACATACAACCTTGCAGCCCTCTCTTAATACCACACTACAGTGTCAGTCTAGATTTTATTTTTGAGTTCCAACGTCGTAGAATTACATTCATGCTTCTTTGGCCTTATCAGCAAAGTGCTTTATCTACATGACCACGGTTTCATTGCCAACAGCACTATTGCATAATTATCTGATTAGGGGCAAGGACAAAATTTCATTCTCTTTAATGCCTTTAAAGCTTAGAGTCGACAGGGACTATATGAAATCTCATACAAATAGCTGATAAAGTGACCGAACCATTGATCAGACTTAACAGTGAGAGCATTGCATGCTGGGAGTATTGCTTTTCCATTTCTGTCAATGCAAGACCAGCATGTGCTCTTTCCCATGCTTTGTCCTGTTGTTAGGTAGCAAGCACTAATCCATTGATATTCACAGGATACACTATCAAAAAGATTTTTTTTTTGAAAGCAGGAATATGGCATTAAAGACAAAACAGAGCCTTTCAGAGACCAGAGACTGGCATGTATATTCTTGACCACTTAATTGCCAATTATACTGAGAAATCTGCATTTTGCTGACCAAAAATTTACTCTCAAATGATCTAAGAGGTAGTTTTTAACCTTGTTGGTCAACAGGTCAACTGACTTTCTTGTAAGGATCAGGGTTTTGCGCTTTATTAAAGTAATTTGTCAGCTAGGTCATTGTCACTGGCCTCTGAGGTGTACGCTTCCTAAAATCTGATCAGGAAATAGTTTCATTACATGAAAAGTAAACATTTATTGTAGTCACTGATTTTGCCACAAGGTATGCTCTTAATCACAGTACAGAACTTACAGAAAATCTGTTGATTATAGAAACATGAAAAATAGGGACAGGAGTAGGCTATTCACCCCTTCGAGCTGGTCCACCATTCAGTATGATCATCCAACTCAGTCCCCTCCTCCATGCTTCTCCCCATATCCTTTAAGCCCATTAGCAGCAAGGTCTATATTGAACTCCTTTTTGAAATTGCTCAATGTTTTGACCTCAATAGCTTTCTGGCCTCAATAGAGAATTTCATAGCTCAGCACTCTCTGGGTGAAAGAATTGCTCCTCATCTCAGTCCTAAACGGCCAGATCTCTGGATCTGGATGCTATTTTGCATCCTATTTGATTGTAGTAAATCAGAAGGTGTTCATTCTTCATAACATAAGCATTCATTCAACGTTCTGCATGCTCAGTGAAAATTAAGAACAAGCTTTGGATGACTGCCTCTGGGAAGGTCCCTCTGCAAACATTGTGTGGGTCAGGGGACGTTGCTCAGTTGGGCAGGAAGCATGCTGGGATATGAAGGTGACAATAACAATGGGAGACAATAAAACACGGAATGACATGGAGTATTGCTGGGAAACCATCAACATTCAGCTACACCCTGGGTTCAATGGGAGGCAATGCATCACAACACTCGGCATACATAGCCAGTAGGCCTGGGGCTCGGGAGGTCAAGTGTAGGATAACTGTTGAGAAGATGTGGAGGAATTTCAAACTGGGGAACATAGGTACAGGATACGGGAACAACCATTTCAAATTGAGATGCAGAGTCACGTCTTCTCCCAGAGGTTAGTGCATGTCTGAAATCGTCTACCCAAAGAGTTGTCAAGGCTAGATCAATGAAAATGTTCAAAGGGGAGGTAGATAGAATTTTGAGATAGAGTGGAGTTGAGGGCCATGAGGAGCTGGCATGAAGAAGTTGAGGTTTAGGTTCGATCACCCAGGATCTTGTTGAATGGTGGGGCAGGATTGATGCGGCTAAATGGCCTCCTCCTGCTCCTATTTTCTATGTTTGAAAAGATAAAAGGGTTGTTTGGAAACATGGGGAGGGTCAAACCTGATGGTCATGACAGGGGATGCAAGGCAGAAAAGAACATGAAGGTTTTGTCAGGGGGTGCCGGGCATGATCACCGGCATTGACAGACTGAGGTGAGAACACATTCTGTAAAGTACCCCCTGCTTTGCTCTCCATCCTCATCTGAGTCAACAATGCTCAATGGAAAATGGGTCCAACACATCTCGAATGGGTGAGGTAGATGTTTTTATTTTGTCTGAGGGAATGGATTCTTCAATCCAGTTTTCTGAGTGTCTCCAACAAACGGTGCCCGCTACTGCGTTTTGTCAAAGTTATTAACGTTCAATACCAGGGGTTCCTCTCCAGCTTGAGGCCGAGCAGATGCTTGTTCTCTGGCTGGTAGGGCCATTGATTTGACTTGTTGCTGTCACATGTACCTAAGTACAGCAAAACATTTTATTTTGTGAGCAGTACAGGCAGATCATAGCAAACAAGGACATACAGATATAGGGTGCTTAGACAGAGCGAGGTATACAGATTACACTGCACAAGAGCTGCACAAAGCAAGATCAACGGCATTTGAAGTTAGAAACATCCATTCAGCAGTTTAATAACAGCAGGGAAGAAGCTGTTCTTGAACCTGTTGGTGCATGCATTCAAGCTTCTGTATTTGCAGAGGGCAGTTACAAAACAAGAGCTGTGAGTCTGGAGGCCTAGGTAAGGATGACAGATATCTTTTCCTAAAGAACATTAGTGAACGACATTGGGCTTTTCTAACAGTAAATGATGATTGCCATCACCAGAGCTGTTTACTGAATTAACTTACACCAACTCCCACAGTGTGATTTGAACTTGGGTTTTGAGAGCATTAGCCTGATTTCTCAGGATTACTAAACTAGTGACAGTATCACTGCGTAGCTACTGCCAGAATGAAGGTTTAATGGGTGTGACAATACTATGGCTTTAAGAGGTGTATTTTGTCCTGGATTTTATTTTGAAGAGAGGTTTGAGACAGAGATGCTGAGCTATTTAAATCCAGTAAAATAAACAGCTTGTGAGGCCTTGAGTTTTTTTTTCCAAAAGTTGGAACAATAGAAGCAGCCTGAATGGGTGGGGTCAAGCTCCACAGAACCAGGGATTTTTTTTATTTTTCAGTAGCATGTTGATGGGGTCTTGAAGCTGGGTTTGGAAGCTACAGTACATCTCTCCCCCTAAGAGTTTTCTCTTGATGCCTCCTGGACTGGAGAATTACATGTGAGATAATCTATTTGGCTGAATTTCCCTTTGCGTAGGGTGTGTTTATGGGACATTACTATATTGAAGCTGTTACTGTTCAACACCCTATTCTGTTAAGTTTTCCAACAGAGTTAAATTATTCCAATTCTTCTTTCTTTTGTTGCATTTTAACTATAGTGTATGAATAAAGTGATAATTTGACCAATCCCATTGCATTCAGAACACAACACCTGGCACTTGCCTTTAAAATAAGAAAAGGTTAGGTTCTAGACTAGCTTCTTAAAATATTTTGAAGGGGTTTGGTCTGGTCCATAACAATGGAAATATCAGAAGCCCACGTGGGTGATCTGACAGGGAGATGTTTGATATTTCAAATTGGAACTCACAAGGAGTAATGACAATCCAGATTTTCTGACCAATTGTTCACTAAGTAACAGCTGAGTGCTTGCTTAGCAGATCTATGTTCTACTCATCTGCAATTTAGCACCAAAAAAATTAGATGGCCAGAAATGAGAGATTATTTAGTTTTGAATGGAGATCATAGAGGGTTCTAGAGCCATTGAATCACAGCAAGTTTGTAGTGATTGGAACAAGGACAGCCAAGTGGACCTCATAGAATATGAGTTCCCAATTGGGGTTGGTAATCTGGTCTAATCAGGGAGCCCTGGCTGACAGAAATAAACAGAAGAGTCAAAGGTTCTGCTCACCCTAGGAATAGTTTGGTGCTAGCTAGGTCAGAGCCATGTACTATGAATGCGTAAAGATAGGGTGACTTGACGATGGGATATCGGCTTTCCTGGAGTTGTTTCAGAGTCCTTCACACAAACAATGCATGATGGTAAAGTTTGTTCATAAAGCTGTGGTGCCCAAGGCTCCAACTGGGGAAAGGGTTCTCCGTGAGCTGGAACATGAATATAATTGGCCTGAAAGTGACCATATTTCAAGGTGGTTTACACTGAGCTTGGAATTTGCCTTGGTTAGACACACAGCGAGAAAGTGAAGACTGCAGATGCTGGAGATCAGTTTCGAAATGTGTGGCACTGGAAAAGCACAGTAGGTCAGGCAGTTTCCAAGGAGCAGGGACGTCGATTCTCCTGCTTCTCAGATGCTGCCTGACCTACTGTGCTTTTCCAGCAGCACACTTTTCAACTAAAACACACGTGTTCATACTAATTATGAACAAAGTGTTTCTCCTGCTCTGGATAACTCCGTGACAAGCTAGAAAAGTGTACAGAGCTCCAGAAAAGTGCAAAAGGAGCTGGATATAAAGCTACAACATGCTGTTACAATACGTTCCCCATATGTTATGTTACCCAAAATTCTAAATATAATGAAAGACTGATCCAAACAAATTGCTGATCCTTGTTGTGCATTACATTGGGTGGCACAGTGGCTCAGTAGTTAGCACTGTTGCCTCACAGTGCCAGGGACCTGGGTTCAATTACACCCTTGGAACAGGCTAAACAAATACATGCACGGGAATTCCTGGCATTCAAACCAGAACTCAAACAAACATATCGATTTGGACCCCATTTACCAACCTCTCAGACAAAGAACCAGAAGTGATATCACCCAGTTCAACAAAGCAGGTTACATAAACAGAAAATGGGACAGAACACCAGCGCTTCAACGAAGCTCACTGATGATGTTACCTAGCATGGTGACGAAACATCTGAGAACGGCCAGCAAACTTACACCCTGAGCCACAGATCTTCTAAAACATTTTATTAAAATGTTTCCCTTCTCTTCCAGACAATATTATTTATTTATGAACAAATTAATGCTACATAGGTAGCTTTCGAATCTGCCTCTACAACACCACCACTGCTTGGATCAGCCCTATACAGTTTTGTGCTGGTATTACATTTACCCAAGACCAGTCCATGCAGATCCTCACTAATTAATGATGTTGAATGTATTTCTGCTTCTTAAACAGATTCTTGCCTCCCAAAATCATTCCATTCTTTCCCAGAACTCTAGGCTGGACCTGTTCAAACACCTGTTTCTGTTCCTAATATCGAAACAGCTCTTGAAAAGTCACAAATGACATCTTATTTGACTGCGACAAAGCATGACTGAGCTTCTGAAGAACGGTCACTGGACTCGAAACGATAACTCTACTTTGTCTCCACAGATGCTGCCAGGCCTGCTGAGTTTCTCCAGCAATTACTATTTTTGTTTATTTTCTCTCCTTGTCCTTCCCAATTTGTCTGCAGACTATGACATTGCAGGCCTCACCAGTCACCCACAATACCTCTCCACTGTTATCCAGTGGGACTTCTCTCAGCTGGTTCCATTTTAATCTATCAAAATATAGCCACAAAATCAGTCAGAGTCATAAAACAGGGAAACAAACCCTTCGCTCCAACCAGTCCATGCAGACTATAATCCCAAACTAAACTAGTCCCACCTGGCTGCTTTTGGCACATATCCCTCCAAACATTTCTTATTCATGTACTTATCCAAATGTCTTTTAAATGACCCACGTCCACCACTTCCTCTGAAAGTTCATTCCACACACGAACCACTCTCTGTGAAAAGTAAATCACCTCTTATGTCTCTTTTTAAATCTCTCTCCTCTTATTTTAAAAATATGCCCCCTCGTCTTGAAACTCCCTATCCGAGGGATAAGACACCTGCCAGTCATCTTATCAAACCCCTCATGATCTTATAAACCTGTATATTACAGTGGTCCCTCTCCTTACACCTCGCCATACTTTTTCCCCTCACCTTTCTCTTTGAAGATGCTCCTTAAAGCCAGTCTCTTTGAATAAGATATCGATCAGCTTAACAAATATCTCCTTATGACATACTTGGTTTGATGACACTGCATGCCATCAAAGACACCATATCAGTATAGTTTGTTGTTAGTTTCGATCTTTCATGGTGATAGCTGGTGCTAAATACATGAAATGACCATCTAAAGAAAGGATATGTGTTCAAATTACATCTTTTTCAAGATCATAAAACACTTCATAGCCGATGAAATGTTTCTTGAAATGCCATCATGGTTGTATTGTGGAAAACATCTCAGCTGATATGTGTGCAGCAAGATCCCAAAGCAGTCATGTGATAATGAAAGCAAAGAGACCTTGGAGTGCAGGTTCATAGTTCCTTGAAAGTGGAGTCACAGGTAGACAGGATCATGAAGAAGGTGTTTGGTATACTTGCCTTTATTGATCAGTGCATCGAGTAGACGAGTTGGGAGGTCATGTTGCGGCTGTACAGGACATTGGTTAGATCACTATTGGAATACTGTATGCAATTCTGGTCTCCCTGCTATAGGAAGGATGTTGTGAAACTTGAAAGAGTTCAGAAAAGATTTATAAGGATGTGGTCAGGGTTGGAGGGTTTGAGCTATAGGGAGAGGCAGGGCTGTTTTCCCTGGAGTGTCAGAGGTTAAGGGGTGACCTTATAGACATTGATGGGCACGGATAGGGTGAATGGACAAAGTCTTTTCTCCATGGTAGGGACATCCAAAACAAGAGGGCATGGGTTTAAGGTGAGAGGAGAACGATATGAGAGGGACCTAAGGGACAACTTTTTCACACAGAGGGTGGTGTATGTCTGGAATCAGCTGCCAGAGGAAGTGGTGGAGGCTGGTACAATTACAGCATTTAAAAGGCATTTGGATGGGTCTATGAATGGGAAGAGTTTAGAGGGATATGGGCCAAAAGCTGGCAAATGGGACTATATTTATTTAGGTCAGTATAGATGAGTTGGACTGAAGGATCTGTTTCCGTGCTGTACAGCTCTATGACTCCATGATCATCAGTGCTTTTCTCCATTGTTGGTTAAGAGCGTAAAAAGCAGAGCTCCCCCGCTCATGTGAAAAAAAAACACAATTAAATCTCGTGCATCTGCCTGAAAAGGTGAAGAGTTTAATAACTCAACTGAAAGACAGCCATTGTACCAGAGTAGCATTCCCACAGACTGCATGAAGGTGGATTATGTTCTTAAATTTCTTAAGAAGGATCTGAAGCTACAACTATCTTCCTCAGAGGTACGAGTGGACTACTTCAGATTCCAGCAAGCTCTAACAGCCAACTGTTCCCCAACTTGAGTGAATATCAAGGCCATAAGAAATGGAGTGGGCCATTTGGCCCCTCAAGCCTGCTCCAGCATTCAATAGAATCATGGATGATCTGATATTCCTCACTTGCACTCTCTTGCCTTTTCCCCATAATCATTGATTCCCCTACTGATCAAGAATCTACCTATGTAGATGTACAGCCTTAAATACACATCGTCTCCTTATAATTTTGATTGGTTGCAACTGAACGTCAACGATATTAGGTTTGAATAATCTTTTTGCATGCTAAGCCAGAAACTCATCAGATTCTAAATTTTATGGTTGACTTTTGATTAAATTACATTAACTCCACTTTGGTGCATCACTTTGTCATCAAGCTTAAAGATATCATTGCTTGTGATCATAGCTTCTCTCCAGTGGAGAACACTGGGGTGTTTATTGACCTTACATTAAGCATTGTTTCTTCGCAGGTTTCTGGGAGAGACTTTCTTCACAAGTGAAGCTAAAATGAGTTTCTTACATATTTTTATATGGTCCCCTTGCACTTTAGTGAAGAATAATGGCAATGTTTATCTTTAGAGAAAGAAAATCTCATGGGTTAAGATGAAGAGACTATACTGTAATCCAGTCCCTGTACAGTGGGAACAAAGGTTGAAATGCATAATCAGTCATCAACGTCTTTTTTGCTCTTAATTTTGTCAATGATGGATGGCACTAAATTTAAGTGTGTTTCATAAACACAAAGATTGGGAATCTCCCATCGGATCACTGCAGCCCTGAATAGCTTTACAGCTGATGTGAACTCTGCAGTCTTAGGATTCACAACCCTTGGAAATGCCAATATAAATGTTAAGAGATTGGACAGAATGGCGTTGTTCCCTTGGAGCAGAGAAGACTGAGGTGGGGCATGATTGAGATGTGCAAAAGTATGAGGGGGCAAGGTATGGCAGTCAAGAAGAAACTTGGCCCCTTGGTAGAGGTATCAATGGCTAGGGGCAGCATAGAGTAAAGCGAAAGGGCAGAAAGTTTAGAGAAGGTGTAAGGAACATTTTTTTTTTCACCCAGAGGGTGGTGGGAATCTAAAAATTATGACAGGAAAGGGCAGTAACATTCAAAAAGTATTCAAATGTGCACCTGCAATGCTAAGGCATGCAAAACAATCGGCCAAGTGCTGGGAAATGGGAGTAGTAAAGGTGGGGGAGATTGCTTTTGACTGGCACAGGCTTGATGGGCCCTTTTCTGTGCTATAGATCTCTATGGCTCTATTGCAGTGCCACTGGTTATAATGGGTACACTCATGTTGTCTATTATTTTGTGAAATAGGAATGCAAAATTATAGATCTAGTCAATGTTAAATATTTTACTGGGATGGGCTCATTGCATTAATGTTCAGTTTACTGTTGCTTGTTCCAACTGGGTGGCTTGGTGGCACAGCGGTTCACACTGCTGCCTCACAGCACCAGGGACCCGGGTTTGATTCCAGCCTCGAGCAACTGTCTGTGCGGAGTTTGCACATTCTCCCCATGTCTGCGTGGGTTTCCTTTGGATGCTGTGATTTCCTCCCACAATCCAAAGATGCGCAGGTTAGGTGAATTGGCCTTGCTAAATTGCCCGTAATGTATCCGGAATGTATAGGTTAAATCCATTAGTTAGGTGTAAATGTATAGTAATGGGATAGGGGTATGGGTCTGGGTGGGTTACTCTTCGAAGAGTCAGTGTGGACTTGTTAGGCCAAATGGCCTGTTTCCATGCTGTAGAGATTCTCTGCTTGCTTTATTTGTACAAGAAAGCTGTTGTTGGCCAACAGGCCATGGGGAGATAACCATGTAGTGACAATGTTACTCGACCAACAACTCAGCCAATGAAGGCTCACAAAAAGCTGAAAGAAATGCAGACACTGGAAATCGGAAATAGAGATTGCTAAAAATACTTGGCAGCATCTACAGAGAAGAGACAACAGAATTGAGGTTTTGGAAGTTCTAAAGACAGATCACTTGACCTGAAACATTAATTCTGCCTTCTGAACAATGAAGGATAATGTTTTGGGTTCAAATGCTGGTGTGGTAAAAGAAGTGGATTTAACATCAATAAAAGTTGGAAATGGAAGCCCAAAAAGTCATTCTGGAAAATGCCATGTGTTTCATGAATGTCCTTTAGGGAAGGAAATCTGCCATACCTCAGTGTTCTGACCTACACAAGACTGCAAACCCACAGCAAAGCGCTTAATTCTTAACTGTCCTCTGACATCGCTAAACAAGCCATTCCATTCAAGGGTAATTGTGACGCACAACAAATGCCGACCTTGGCAATAATGCCTACATCCCATCAATGAGTAAATCAAACAACTCCAACAAAGCAGTGAGGCAGGTGAAAGGGCTGCAAACAGTGAACTAAGAAACTTTGAAATGAGGAACACGGCCTGTACATATTATAATAAATATGCTGTCTGGGGATTGTGTGATAGAGTTTATCGTCATTTGATTTTGTTGCTAATATCAATGTATCAGGTATACCATCAGTTTGAAAGCAGCTTCAAAACTCTGGTGGCTGAGCAGTCTCTGTCTTGAATACAGTAATAAAAACCCACAATCAAAAATAAACTAGTTTTGGAAAGCACCTTGCAAAACAAAACAATTTGCATTCCAAGGCATCATTCGAGGCACAGGATGTTAGACGTGTTTTGTGATGCTTAATAAAGCCAGTTATCTGAGGTGGCCTGGAATTATCTTCGAAGGGAAGTCTCGTGCATTTTAATAATGGATGGTAGATGCCAGATGGATAGACAACAGGGCTTCCTGCATTACCAGAGGGCAAATCATTGATCTCTGCCATCAGGTTGAATCTAATGCAAGACTGGCCCAAGGTGATAAAGAATAGTAATGCTTTTGCTGGATGAAGTAACACATACAAATCATGGCTGTGTGAATGCAAGCTACTTCCATTGCGCGATATTAAAGTTCTTATCATCTTTCAATAATTAAGTAGCTCTTTGATATTGATTCATTCATGTCACCATTTATCTCTTCCAATGTACCACCTTAATGAAAAATAGTTGGATAAATGTACAACATAAGATTATCTTTTGTTATTTATAATTAACATTTTCCACTTTTTCAGTCTCAACTGTTAAACCTATTTGATGTTTTGCCAGAACTTAATATTACTAAGGTCTTCTCCAGATACAAGTCTATTCCATTTTCTAAAAGAAAATCCATTCACAGGAAATGGGTGTTATTGGCTGGGCCATTATTTATTGCTCAACTGCAGTTACTTTTGAATCACACAATCCCTACATTATGGAAGCAGGCCATTCAGCCCACCAAGCCCACTCTGACCCTCTAAAGAGCATCCCACCACACCCCTGCCTTTCCCATGGCTAATCCACTTAACCTATACATTGCTGGAGACTATGGGCAATTTAGCATGGCCAAATCATCTAACCTGTACATTGTTGGACTGTGGGAGGAAACCAGAGCACCCGGAGGAAATCCACACAGACATGGGGAAAACATGCAAACTCTACAAAAGGCAGTTGCACAAGGGTGGAATTAACCTGGGTCCCTGGCGCTATGAGATGGCAGTGCTAACCACTGAGACACCGTAACACCTCAGTATGAAGATGGTAGCGAGCTGTCTTCTTCAACCGCTGCAATGCATGTTCTGTAGGTAGATCCACAATGCTCTTCAGGAGGGAATTCCAGGTTTTGACCCAATGACACTGAAGGCACAGCAATATATTTCCAAGTCAGGATGGTGAGTCACTTGGTGAGGAGCTTGTGGGCGGTGGTGTTTCCCATGTATCTGCTGCCTTTGACCTTCTAGAATGTAGCAAAAGAGGGAAAAATTGGATAAAATAAAACATTAAATAATCTTAGATATCTAGAACAAGTCAAGTAGGAAGGAACGGGGCTCCAAAAGCTTGCAGTTTCAATTAAACCTGTTGGACTATAACCCGGTGTCTTGTGATTTTTGACTTTGCCCACCCCAGTCCAACAGCGGCACCTCCACAACATGTTTACATCCATGAATTAGGGTAACATCTTCATAATTTTCATTTGTATTGCATTGACAATTAGAAAGTGCAGCGCAGTGTAAGAATAAGATCCCAATAAAGTATGGTTCACCATTATGTGACTCAAGGTAATGGTAATTAGTCAATGTATAAGGAGCTGTTCACTATCACCCTCCATTTGAAAGGGACTATTGGTTATATAACAAGAAAGACACCATTCCACGTCAAACATGGGGCAAGGAGGCACACATAGATGATCCTTATTAAAAACATAACTTTGCCATAGTCTTATCAGACCATAGTGTTCAACTGAAGTTAATCTTGAATCGTAGAATCCCTACAGTGTGGAAGCAGGCCATGACAGAGAGACAACTGGTGGTCACTTAATCTGAGGTTCACCATGCCTTAAGTGAGGGGAGAGTTAGAGGAGGTGAAATCATCATGGTAACCTCAGCAGGTGCAGGAAATGAACTCCCCATCACAAGGATGCTGTCCAGCCACCTGACTATTAATCCACCTGTGAATAAACAAGCAGTGAGAGTGAAATACACTTAAGAAAGACAACATCCCTGTCCTGTCTGAGGATGGAGTATGATGCGAACTGGGAAATGATTCATTTAATTTAATGGAAAATTGAAAAAGTAGGGAGTTTTTTTTAAATAATAAAAGTATATTCTGTCTCCTGTGAGCTGTGCAGGAATCATACCATGTTTTAAAGTCAACACAGACCAGAGAATGACTCAGGTTTTTTTTCCTTAACTCTCCTGCTAAGAGAGATGAATTACACTCAGTTACAGTTATACAGAAGTAGGAACGTTTCTCTCAGTCTTGTAAGTGAGAATCAGCTCCAACATCCTAATCTTATATATTCCACACACATATTCCAGTAAAGAAGAGAGATATGTGGTTGATCTTAAATTCTATTCTCCCTCCCCCATTACTGAGACTGGAGATATTATGTTCCCAGTTGGTGTCTCAATGGAGATCTACAAAACAAGGGTTTGAAGCTAGACCTCTTTTAACCTTTAAGTCATTCAAAATCACATCAGGTGAAATATATAAACCCACAAGCCACTAGAGATTCCCTGAGAGACCCTTCATCTAGTTAATAATGTCTCCTTTGACATATACCCTGAAGGAAGTCAAAAGTAATTAGGGCACACCAACTACACCTATATTAGGAGTGCACAGTACTACTCTTATTCCATTCTTATTACTGAGAAATGGATAAAGCAATAGGTTTATTGAATGTTACTCATAATAGCCCATCACATATGTGTGAGTGGCAATGTACAAGTCTCAAAATGTATCTAGATGTTCTATAATAGAGTAACAAAGTTAGAGAGTCAAACAGCACAGACTCTTTGATCCAACCAATCCACTCCGACCATAATCCCAAATTAAACTAGTCCCACCTGCCTGCTCCTGGCCCATATCCCTCCAAACCTTTCCTATTCATGTACTTATCCAAATATCTTTTAAACGTCGTAATTGTACCCACTTCTTCAGGAAGTTAATTCCACACACGAATCACCTTCTGTGTAAAAAAACTGCCCCACCTTAAAAATGCACGGCCTGGTCTTGAAATCCTCCATCCTAGGGGGAAAGACAACTACCATTAACCCTACCTGTACCCCTTATTATTTTATAAACCTCTCAACCTATAACGCTCCAGTGTAAAAAAGTCCCAGCCTATCCAGCCTTTCTTTATAACTCAAACCTTCCATACCCAGTAACATCTGGTAAATCTCCTCTGAGCCCTCTCCAGCTTAATAATATCCTTCCTATAACTGTGCGACCAGAACGGGACATAATATCTTGAACAATATAATTTTCTTGGCTGATCATTGCTGCACTGAAGTGGGGTGCTACAGAAGGCAGGTGAGAAGGTTGAGGCAACATTTCCTTTTAAACACACAAACTGAGACCTAATTTTCAAACATCTGCAGTTGAGTTCACCGTGAGACTGCTGAGGATAACAAAAAAAAGGAGCGTTCTCCGTGTGTCATTAGCCAAGCATATGCTGAAGTAACAGCAGATGATATTTTGAAATTACATGGGTGAATGGCAACTTAGAAAATTATTCAATGCAGCTCAAGTAGAACCTTAAATGTAATCGAGAGGGGAAACAAAAACACCATCTGCGACATAATTAACATTCGCTACACTGACAAAGGGAAGCAGTGCTGAACAAACTCCATTCAGTCACCCATAACCGCTTTCATGCTGGCTGGGGAACTTGGAGCTTAGAGACTAGAGTTCAATATTTTATTTGTTGACAATTATGTCTGCAGGAAGGAGAAACATCGCTCTCTCTCTGTCTCTCTCTCTCTCTCTATCTCTCTCTCTCTCCCTCTATATCTCCCTCTCCCTTTCCCCCTCCCTCTCCCGCTCCCTCTCTCTCTCTTTCTCTCCCCCTCACAATCAGAATGCACTTAATCTCTTTCCTGCAACCCTTCCTGCAGCAACAATACATTGTGCTACAATGTTTACAACAAACACTATTTGGGGCTTTCCAGGAAGATTCAGGAAGGCATGACTCAACCAAATGATGTCAACTCTTTCCCTCTCGTCCTCTGAAAGAGTTTTTATCCATTGATATCCTGTCATAATAACTTGGCTCAGCAATGAGGAGACACACTTCACTGAGCAAAATAACATCCACCGACAGGAAACAATGGGATTGAAACTTACGACATTCTTGTTTGGTACTCAACTTACTACATCAGTTTATTCTTAAAGTCCATCATAGCTTGAAGTACATGCTTACAGAATCCCTACAATGTGGAAACAGGCCCTTCGGCCCACAGACTCTCCAAACAGTAACCCACCCAGACCCATTCCCCTACATTTACCCCTGACTAATGCACCTAACCTACTCATCCCTGGACACTATGGGCAATTTAGCATGGGCAATTCACCTGGCCTGCGCATCTCTTTTTGGAATGTGGGAGGAAACCCACACAGACGTAGGGAGAATGTGCAAACTCCACAGAGACATTCACCCGAGGCTAGAATTAAACCTGGGTCCCTGGCACTGTGGGGCAGCACTGCTAACCACTGTGCCGGCCATGAATGTTCTCATAATTTCAGTACATTCAGCTTTGAACCATAGAACCATGGTTCCTGTGTAATATATTTAGGCAATTTTTTACCACCTAAATCATACTAATCATTCTCTGAGATTTGGAAGACCATCCTATGTGCATCATTGTTATGACATGGGGTTAAACCCCGTCCCCCCCCCCCCCCCCCCCCGCTACTTTTAGAGGTAATGATTTACCCCATGTGGTAATCTGTGAACTATTTAAAGTAAAGATTAACATCTTTACTTCTTAAAGTATAACAGAGAATAATTAACTAACAACTATTTACAACTCCTTCCTCTAACCTATCATTTACTTTCCCTTCTATAATATTAGCCCGATAAAACCCCCGATTAAGATTTACCAAAAATCCAAATTTCAAAATCAGCCAGCTGTCACATCTTCTTTGTATCTTCCTCTGGAGATTTTCTTCTTAGGATTTCTCTTTCACAGGTTGTTGATGGATGAATGTACATGTAAGAGAGCTGTATCTCGGGCAGTCTGTACATGCTGGTGGCTTGGCAGTTCTCTCCCAACTGTTCAAGTTTTCTCGGTCTTGTTCCCCCAAAGCATTGGGTTGTGTCATTGGCTTTTGATATTGTCAATATACTCAATTCAAACTTGATTGGAGTTTTTTTAGGGTATAATTTAAACTGATTGGCCTAATTCAAATTTGTTTTTGTCTCCAGGCAACCAGCTACACTAGCTGCTGGACCAAAAGGGTACATTGCATTTATTCAGAACACTTAGTGCTGTCAGGTAGTTCTGCTAGCTTTTAACTCTCTTAAAGGTACAGTACACCCACATCTTCATAACAATCATTATGTAGCTGACACGAAACACAGTGCACGTCGTGTTGTGGAGGAACCCAGAGCACGTGACACAAGTGTGATCAGATAATCCAATTTTTATGATTTGTTGATATTGCCTTATCTAAGATGCTTCAAGGATCCAGATTTATACCTTGGGTCTATCTTATGTGTGACAGCTATTTGAAACAACTATTCAGTTAGTTCCACTCTCATCTACTCTTTTACCTCAGCTGCCTAATTGTTTGTTTTGCAAATATCTACCCAACCAGTTTTTGAAAGTTATTAGATCTGTTTCCACCACCCTTACATCCAGACATAGAGTCATAGAGTCATAGAGACGTACAGCATGGAAACAGACCCTTCGGTCCAACCTGTCCATGCCGACCAGATATCCCAACCCAATCTAGTCCCACCTGCCTGCACCCAGTCCATATCCCTCCAAACCCATCCTATTCATATACCCATCCAAATGCCTCTTAAATCTTGCATTTGTACCAGCCTCCACCACATCCTCTAGCAGCTCATTCCATACACGTACCACCCTCTGTGTGAAACAGTTGCCCCTTAGGTCTCTTTTATATCTTTTTCCTCTCACCCTAAACCTATGCCTTCTAGTTCTGGACTCCCCGATCCCAGGGAAAAGACTTTGTCTATTTATCCTATCGAAGCCCTTCATAATTTTGTAAACTTCTATAATGTCACCCCTCAGCCTCCGATGCTCCAGGGAAAACAGCCCCAGCCTGTTCAGCCTCTTCCTATAGCTCAAATCCTCCAACCCTTGCAACATCCTTGAAAATCTTTTCTGAACCCTTTCAAGTTTCACAACATCTGTCCGATAGGAAGGAGACCAGAATTGCATGCAATATTCCAACAGTGGCCTAACCAATGTCCTGTACAGCCGCAACATGACCTCCCAACTCCTGTACTCAATACTCTGACCAATAAAGGAAAGCATACCAAACACATTCTTCACTTCCTATCTACCTGCGACTCCACTTTCAAGGAGCTATGAACCTGCACACTCCCTAGGATCTTACCATTAAGTGTATAAGTCCTGCTAACAAGATATTCACTCATCTTCCCACGGAAGGCAAAAATTCGGGGTGGCTAATTAATTTTGGTTCAGTCAAAATTCTGTGAACAAAAAAAATCCTAATTCCGT
The DNA here is from genome assembly GCF_047496795.1 of Chiloscyllium punctatum. Taxonomy (NCBI): domain Eukaryota; kingdom Metazoa; phylum Chordata; class Chondrichthyes; order Orectolobiformes; family Hemiscylliidae; genus Chiloscyllium; species Chiloscyllium punctatum. The sequence continues at coordinate 16,928,641 of NC_092771.1, read as the reverse complement.
ATATGAATAAACACACACACACACACACACACACACACACACACACACACACACACACCTCTATTGACATAGAACAGAAGTAAGCCAATTGTGCTTGACCTTTCATCTGAATGTCATTTCCCCACTTTCGCCCCATGCACCTGAATGCCTGGAAAATCTAAAACTTTACCTAATTCTTTCTTAAATATAGTCAGTGACTTGGCATCCATAGCATTCTGTGGTAGAGAATTTCACAGGATCAGTACCTTCTGAATCCCTCATCTCAGTCCGAAATGATTATGAAGTCTGCAACCAGGGAAAACATCCTCCCTGTATTTAATCTGCCTATCCTGTTAGAATTGTATATGGTTCAATTAAATTCTCTCTCATCCTTCTAAACTGCCATGAACACAAGTCCAGTCAAACCAATCTCTCCTCAGGACAGTCCAGACACTCTTTGTATCAGCCTAATGACCTTTCGGAGCACTCTCTTCAGGGCATGTATATCCTTTGTGGGCGGCACGGTGGCACAGTGGTTAGCACTGCTGCCTCACAGTGCTAGAGACCCGGGTTCAATTCCCGCCTCAGGCGACTGACTGTGTGGAGTTTGCACGTTCTCCCCGTGTCTGCGTGGGTTTCCTCCGGGTGCTCCGGTTTCTTCCCACAGTCCAAAGATGTGCAGGTCAGGTGAATTGGCTATGCTAAATTACCCGTAGTGTTAGGTAAGTGGTAGATGTAGGGGTATGGGTGGGTTATGCTTCGGCGGGGCGGTGTGGACTTGTTGGGCTGAAGGGCCTGTTTCCACACTGTAAGTAATCTAATCTTTGTAAATTGGGAGAGCAAAACAGCATGTGAGAAATTTCAGGTGTGGCCCATTTAACATCTCCTAGAACATTTTCTGCTTTAAGGGGTTATCATGATGCAGTGTTCCTCACTCCTGGGCCAGTTTAGACCTAGCTTCAAGCCTGACCTGCTCCAGACATTTGTCATAACTTCTCTCAATAGATTGATCGAATTTTTTTTAAAAACTAACACTTTGTGCTTTAGAATAATCCTAGCTCCTCTAGTCTCTCCACACTGCTGAAGATTTAAGGAAAAATACATCGACAAAGGGTCACTAAAAGTTTAACATTGGAGAAGAGAAGCTGAGACCAAATATCATAAGCTAGAAATTATAAAAGGCAATGTTTGCGGTTAGAGGTTTAACATGTTTAAAAATTAAATTTAACTCATTGACTACGTGAAATAAGGAGTTAAAGCCCTGATGAATGAAGTAATGAAATCATTGTAAGGGAATATTGCAGTGTCATAACTAAGCTCAAATTACAAAGAATTTGGTTTCGTTATTTGCACGTAGCTGTCAGCTTGCTCAATATGTCGCACAAATGCCACAGATTCAGAAGATCCTGGCTCATTTCCTGTTATATGCACAACCTCGAGCGACGGTCCGGACTCGTACTGAAGGAGTGCCGTCTTGTCAGAAATCCTTCGGTTGAAGTGTTAAACTGAGGCCATGTCTGCTGTCTAAGACAAAAACATCCTCTTGCACGCTGTCCTGGGAAACCTGAAGGGTTCTCCTCTTACCCTGATGCTGATGTTGGTTATTCATTTATTTATCTTGGCACATCAGTAAGATCATAATAAATAGGATCAAGAGGAGGCCATTCAGCTCATTGAACCTGCTTTACCATTCAGTAAGATCACGTCTGATCTGATTACGGCCTTTGTTCCTCTTTCCTTTTTGCTTGACTCACTTCTCAAATCTAAAAAAACATTCTAATTCAGCTTAGAATACTTTTTAATGACACAGTCTCCATTAATCGCTGGGGAAGGGAATTCTAAAGAATCACAGTCCTCTGAGAGTAGAAATCCCTCATCATCTCTAATCGAACTGGGACACCCCTTATTTTCAGTCTATGGTTCCAGGTTTTCATTTCTCCTGTGAGCAGAAACATCCGACCATTCTTCAACACCATCCAGAATCTGGTGTTTCAATAATCTCTCATTGTTCTATACTCCAATGAGTATCCGTCTGACCTGCTCAACCTTTCCTCATCAAGACAACCCCTTTAACTCTGGAAAAAACCACTAAACCTTCTCTGAGCCACTTCCAATGCAAGTGCTCTCCTCTGTCAGTATCATGACCACACCCTTGCAGAGTACACTAGCTGTGGTCTCATGAACGCTCTGTACAGTTGTAACCAGATTTCTCTACTTTTTGACTCTGTTCCCCAAGACAAACATACCATTTGCCTTCCTAATTACTTGTTATAGCTGCATGCTAATGTTTTGTGGTTCATGTACAAAAATGCCTAGATCTCTCGCTTTATTTAGGGTGGCATGGTGGCTCAGTGGTTAGCACTGCTGCCTCACAGCACCAGGGACCTGGGTTCAATTCCTGCCTCGGGCAACTATCTGTGTGGAGTTTGCACGTTCTTCCTGTGTCTGCGTGGGTTTCCTCCCAAGTCCAAAGATGTGCAGGTCAGGTGAGTTGGCCGTGCTAAATTGCCTATAGTGTTAGGTGCGTTAGTCAGGGGGGAATGTAGGGGAATGGGTCTGAGTGGGCTGCTCTTCGGAGGGTCTGTGTGGACTTGTTGGGCCAAAGGGCCTGTTTCCACACTGTAGGGCATAATCTTAACTCTAACACGATTGTTATGTTGTTCCTGTTAAGGTGAACAAATTCATAACCCTAGCAGACTATATGTATCCTCCTGACAACTTGTTTTCTTGCGTATTCATTTACTGTCAACAACTTTTGATAATACAGACTTTCCCTTCACCCAAGTCATAAATAAAGATCATACGTTGCTGAAAACCCAGCACCAATCCCAATAGATCCAAAGATGTGCAGGTTAAGTGGACTGGCCATGTTAAATTGTCCATAATGCCCAGACAGGTTAGGTTGTTTAGCCAGGGGGGATGTGTGGTTACAGTGATAGGGTAGAAGAGTGGTCCTGTTCAGGACGTTGTTTGAAGGGTCGTTGTGGACCCAATGGTCCGAATGGCCTGCTTCAACACTGTAGGGATTCTATGATTCAGTGATCCCTACAAGTAACAGTTTGCCCTTCTGAAATGATCCATTTATCCTGACTCTTGGTGTTCAGTTGCAAAAAAAACATGAGTCCTTTCCTTCTGAAGTTATGTGGCACCTAATGAAAATTGGAAGTCTGCATACATTACATCTACAGGTATCCCATTGTTACTTCATCAAGCAGCTTTAATAAACTGGTCAAACATGATTTCCCTTTCACAAAACCATGTTAACTCTGCCTGATTGCAAGATAAATATCTAAATGTCCCGCTACTGCCTCATTGACGATGGATTTGAATACTTCTTGAATGAAGGTAATGCCAATCCATCATTTCCTACTTCCTGTCCTGCTCTCACCGGAAATATGTTGCCAGTTTTCCAATCTGGTGGAACCATTCTCGAACCCTGAGAATGTTGATAGATTATATATGTGATAACAAAGTTATCCAACTCGACCTCATACAATACAACTTCCTTTATTGGGGCTGTTAATGTGGTCCCATCGGGGAGCTTTGGCTAACAGATAAAAAGGGGTTTGCACTGGCCACTTAGGTGTTTTCCTATCTTCCTGGTGGTGGAAATTGAATAAAGATTCGTACACCTTGTGTCCTTCACTGTGTCTCACACCTGCACACACACACCATGGGTGCTGGGGGGAAAAATAAGCACTACCGCAGTTAGGCGGTAGTGTGGGGGAAAGAAAAGAAAGAAAAAAAAAACAGAGCTACACAGCATAGAAAAAAAAAAGAAAAAAAAGAAATAAAAGAAAAAAAAGGGGTTTGCACTGGCCACTTGGGTGTTTTCCTATCTTCCTAGTGGTGGAAATTGAATAAAGATTCATACACCTTGTGTCCTTCACTGTGTCTCACACCTGCACACACACACCATGGGTGCTGGGGGGAAAAATAAGCACTACCGCACTTAGGCAGTAGTGTGGGGGAAAGAAAAGAAAAAAAAAACCAGAGCTACACAGCATAGAAAAAAAAAGAAAAAAAAAGAAATAAAAGAAAAAAAAGGGGTTTGCACTGGCCACCTGGGTGTTTTTCATATCTTCCTGGTGGTGGAAATTGAATAAGGATTCATACACCTTGTGTCTTTCACTGTGTCTCACACCTGCACATACACAACATGGGTCCTGGGGGAAAAAATATGCACTAGGTAGTGTGGGGTTAAAAAAAAAACCAGGGGGAAAAAATGGAAAAAAAAACAGGAGGAAAAAAAATAAAACAAACTCCATTTGATGTGAAGGGCACTGCTTGTCACTGGCCACTCGGGTGTTTTCTTTCTTCCTGGTGGTGGGAATTTGAAAAAAGAAAAATAAAGGGATTTGCTCACTCTGAGAGCTGGCTCTGAGGGAGCCAGAGCAGCACCAAGTACTGTGCACATGTAAATAAAAGGCAAAAAGAAAATACAAACAGGAGTGTCAGGGATTTTGCTAAGAAAAAAAAAGGAGAGTGTCAGACATTCTTTTCACTCTGAGAAAAGTGAAAAAAAGGGGTTTGCCAAAAAAAACCCCAGAAAACAAACAATCTCAGTAAACAATATAAAGAAACGAAAGAACTTCAAAATAAAACTCCTCCTCACTGCAAAGAAACCAACAACAACAAAAATCAGTCTCCTCTTCCCTTGAGAGGGCAGAGTCCTTCCCTTCACTCCACACGGAACCAGTACCCTCAGAGCCACCTCTCAAAATGAACAGGATGTCTGACATTCCTGGTTTTTTTTGGCTTATTGAAGCTGCACAGGCAGCTGTTACTATCACTGCTAAAAAAAAGTGAAAAAAAAGGAGTGTGCCATTCCAATAGCTGACTCTGAGTAAGGCAGTGTTAAAGTCAAGGGCTGTTCATGTGTAAATAAAAGGTGACTTGGTGACTTATCCACTATCTCTACAGCCATTTCTTTTAAGCCCCTAGGATTCAGGTCATTACATCCAGAGTTGGATTTTCTTGGTCCTTATTTCTCTGAGGTTCGTGATAGTTTTAACTTTCCTACTCTCTTTTTTCTTATTACATGGATGCGTTATGGGTCTTCGACAGTGAAGTCATATACAAAATTGCATAGTTGTAGGGGAAGGTGATGGCCTAGTTGCGTTATTGCTGGCTGTTAACCCAGAGACCCAGGTAATGTTCTGGGTCCTTGGGTTCAAATCCTGCCATGGCAAATTTCCACCACCAGGAAGATAGGAAAACATCCAAGTGGCCAGTACAAACCCCTTTTTATCTGTGAGCCAAAGCTCCCCGATGGGACCACATTAACAGCCCCAATAAAGGAAGTCGTATTGTACGAGGTCGAGTTGGCTAACTTTGTTACAATCACCACATATATAATCTATCAATATTCTCAGGGTTCGAGAATGGTTCCACCAGATTGGAAAACTGGCAACATATTTCCGGTGAGAGCAGGACAGGAAGTAGGAAATGATGGATTGGCATTACCTTCATTCAAGAAGTATTCAAATCCATCGTCAATGAGGCAGTAGCGGGACATTTAGATATTTATCTTGCAATCAGGCAGAGTTAACATGGTTTTGTGAAAGGGAAATCATGTTTGACCAGTTTATTAAAGCTGCTTGATGAAGTAACAATGGGATACCTGTAGATGTAATGTATGCAGACTTCCAATTTTCATTGGGTGCCACATAACTTCAGAAGGAAAGGACTCATGTTTTTTTTTGCAACTGAACACCAAGAGTCAGGATAAATGGATCATTTCTGGAATTAAGGGTCTGACGATGACCGTGAATCCATTGACAATTATATTAAAAGCCCATCACGTTCACTCATATCCTTCATGGAAGGAAAATGCCATCCTCAACTGGTCTGGCCTACATGTGACTCCAGCAACGCGGTTCACTCTTATCTGCTCTTTGAAATAGACCCGACACAACAGTCAGGTCAGGGGGCAATTATGGATGATAATAAATGCTGCTCCGCCCAGCGACACCCATATTCCATGAACAAATCTGAAAAAAACTTGAAGAAAGGATCCTCTATCACAAGATTATTAATTAATAATGTCTTGTGATGCATTATCAGGTCTGAAATAGCCCCTTCCTTGCTTGATTCTAGAGCATATAGTTCTAAGATAATGTCCATAATACATTCTATGTATTCATCCTCCAGGCTACATTTTTCAAATTGTTTTATACAATTGATATGAAAATTAAGTTCAATCTTATTACTGTACCTTTCTTACAAGTATACAATGTTTTTTTCTTGGATGTAGACTGCGGTATCATCAGTAAAGTCTCCTTAGTCTCACTCTCTCATTAGACAGAGATGACTGGTGGTGAGTTTAATCTGAAGGTTATCACACCTCAGGCAAGAGGTGAAGCTGACATGATGGGACATTCATGGTAACCTTAACTTGGAATTGAACCTGCACTGTTGGTGTCATACCGCATTGCAAACTAGCTAACCGACCCCCACAATATACACTGTCCAATGGCTGTAACTGCTACTCACAGATAATTTATTGGCTATGAAGGCATTTACAGGGTCCTATCTTCTTGCTTTTGATCCATGCCCATTCTGATTGCGCCACCATTGGCAATTATGCTTTTGCTACTCAAGCCCCAAGCTGGAATGTTCTTCTTAAAGCACGATCATCTCTCCCTCTCCTCCTTTAAGCTATTTGAACCTTGCCTCTGACAATGCTTTAGGCCAATGTGTTTGCACCTCTTGATGTGAATCCGAATTTCTTCCTGATAATTGCGTCTACTAAGCCCCTAATGAAATTGAACTATGTCAAAGGTGCTCTGGGGAGGCAAGTTGCAGTTGTATACAAATGCAAATCCTTTCAATCCTTCCCTTAGGCATTCTAAGAATTCTATTTGCAATATCCTTGTCTTCCAATTACAAAATTGCTCTCTGAATATATATAGGTCCATATAAATAAAGCAGTAGCCCCATCTTCTGGCCAAAGATAAGAATGTCATTTGCATTGATTTTCACAAAGTTCATCTCTGAAGGTGACTTTTTTACATGGCTTGTTCTTAATACAGACCTGCCCTCTTCTGTTGACTTCCTGAGACTAGAAACTGAAGCCAAAATCTTAGAAAACTGCATTGCTAGCAGCAGTTAATCTGTTTCCTGTCAGCAGCTCTTTAAGTTTTCTGACTGACTTTAATGCATTCAGAGCCGAAAATGTGTTGCTGGAAAAGCGCAGCAGGTCAGGCAGCATCCAAGGAGCAGGAGAATCGACATTTCGGGCATGAGCCCTTCTTCAGGAATCTTCAGCCCTGCATTCCTGAAGAAGGGCTCATGCCGGAAACGTCGATTCTCCTGCTCCTTGGATGCTGCCTGACCTGCTGCGCTTTTCCAGCAACACATTTTCAGCTCTGATCTCCAGCATCTGCAGTCCTCACTTTCTCCTTCAATGCATTCAGAGAGGGAATAATATTTACCCTAATCATGCTCGGAGCACTTCCATTAAGATTAAAGCAAAATTTTCTGGCACCACTTTAACCAACATTTTCCATAATTTCTTCCACAGTACAATTATAATGGTGGAAAAATAGGATGAATCCCACAGAAAAACAAATGATTGAACAGCTAGCATTGCAATTTAAAGTTGTTTTGCTCCCAAACTTGTCTGTTTCTTTTGTGTCGCCTGAATTTCTACTCCATTGAGTTGGATTACTTTATATTCTTTAAGCTACTCCTCATATGAGAAAATGCTAAAATCAATGAAAAATGACAGGCTGATGGCAAAAGCAGAATGATTTCCAAGCACGCAGTAATTGTGTCTTAGGAAGACAGGGGTCTATGGGAATGCAAAGGACGATTGTGACTGATCAGCTGACGGGTCAATGCATCTTAGAAATCTCACACCTGCGATAGTGTGCATTATAGTCTATCAAATGATCCCCTCAGGCCCTTATCCAACTCAGTCTTGAATTTCTGATGCAATCAGCCCCCTACAACCTGCCTTTGGCAGTCCATTTCAGATGCCCACCACCTTCTGTGCAGTTAAATGGAAGCTGTCTCTTTACCCTCTCTCTTGTAAGCTTGATGATATGCCCTCAAACTGTTTGTAACAATCAAGATTATTGTATTCTGGGATTGTTATGTTCTGTCAAAGCTACTATATAAATCAGCCAGGTTGCACTGTTAAGTACCTAAATCAGTGTGAACAGGTCCTGAAAGGCAGACAATTGCAATACTGAGCTTGTGGGCACTTGTCAGAAATAAGTAGACACCATTGCATAAAGTAATCTACTGAGTGAGCTTGAGTTAGATGGATCATTTCATTGATCAAACATTGTGGAATCATAGATTCAAAAAACCAGAGAAAGCCATTCAATCCATCATGCTTGTGCTGGCTCTTTGAAAGAGTTGTTAGAATGAGCCCCAGTCTCCCTATTGCCCTGCAATTATTTCAAACAGGCATCCAAATTCCTTCTGAAATTTATAATTGATCCTGCTATCATCGCCCTTTCAGGCAGCACGTTCCACATTACAGTAATTGATTCTGGAGAGTGAATTCATGGATTTCCTAACTTTGCCAAATATTCTCAATTTCCATGTGTGGTAAAGCTAATGCAGGTTCTTCATCCAATGATGGATCCACATTTTACAGGTTTGCATGACTTGCAAAGTCGAAACTGCTTCAGTGAATGTGAAATGTGGAGCCTCACTTTGGCAGTTGAGTCCCAATCAGTCTCCAAAGTAAAGTCATATTGACTGAGCGTCATCTGAGGAGTTTCAGGCATTTAACTGTAGTCACGCTCAGACTCCACATTCGAACAGTATTCAAAGAATAGCAGCATTGACATAAAGTAAAACTGCTGTGTAACACTGTAGTGTGAATTTACCATGAGTGAGCCACAAATAGAACATAGAAAAATACAGCGCAGTACAGGCCCTTTGGCCCTCGATGTTGCACCGATCCAAGCCCACCTAACCTACACTAGCCCACTATCCTCCATATGCCTATCCAATGCCAGTTTAAATGCCCATAAAGAGGGAGAGTCCACCACTGCTACTGGCAGGGCATTCCATGAACTCACGACTCGCTGAGTAAAGAATCTACCCTAACATATGTCCAATACCTACCACCCCTTAATTTAAAGCTATGCCCCCTCGTAATAGCTGACTCCATAGGTGGAAAAAGGTTCTCATAGTCAATCCTATCTAAACCCCTAATCATCTTGTACACCTCTATCAAGTTACCCCTAAACCTTCTTTTCTCCAATGAGAACAGCCCCAAGTGCCTCAGCCTTTCCTCATATGATCTTCCTATCATACCAGGCAACAATCTGGTAAACCTCCTCTGCACCAAATGGTGCCCCTTTCTCATAGTCTCTCTGTCGCAATGGAATTTACCTTAGCTCACAATTATAAAACATCTCCTTTATTGTCTGCTGCTGTTTCTCTATTGCGTTGCCATTTAACCTATTTTCGTATCCCATTCGTTCTGTCTTAGTGCCTTTGTATTTACGTTGAAGACACTAGTTCGGGACCCACATTTCTCACCCTCAAATTCAATATGAATTTGATCATGTTACGATCACTCATACCAAGAAGATTCTTATACTAAGAAGGTGCATTCTAGTGTCGATTATTCACTAACAGCAATTTGTCACTTTAAATATTGTGCTTAAAGGCTCCTCAAATGTTTCTAAGTTACCTTTAATTATTTCTATATAGTACATATGTAAAATCTGTTCAATTGTTGATTAATTTCCAAATGCACTGAAACCTTCAGTTTTATTATCCATCACATGGGATTTTATTATTCCTGTCAGTTCTCTAACATACCTGGAACCATTCAAATAAATCTTTTCTGCGATCTCTCTGACACCTTCACATTCTATCTAAAGTGCAGTAACCAGGACTCTTTTGGAATCACTGACCTGAGGGCACATTGATTGAACAGAAAAATGTAATTTAGTCCTCTTGGATGAGAAGGGTGTTTACTCTGGCGTTCTAGCTGTGTAATTACTTGGCATTTCACCTCGGGGTGTGATGGATGCCACTAATAGGAAGGGAGAAAAGCTGCAGACACAGTCAGGTAGCTGGGTTAACTCCAGGAAAGGTAGGAGGGGTAGGCAGGTAGTGCAGGAGTCTCCTGTGGCTGACCCCATTGCGAACAAATATACTGTTTTGGAAAATGTAATCATGATTTGGAGATGCCGGTGTTGGACTGAGGTGTGCAAAGTTAAAAACCACACAACACCAGGTTATAGTCCAACAGGTTTAATTGGAAGCACACTAGCTTTCGGAGCGACGCTCCTTCATCAGGTGGTTGTGGAGGACACAATTGTAAGGCACAGAAGTTATTGCAAAAGTTTACAGTGTGATGTAACAGAAATTATACATTGAAAAAGACCTGGATTGTTTGTTAAGTCTCTCACCTGTTAGAATGACCATGTTAGTTTCACTTCTTTCATATGTAAATCACAAAACTTTTTTTAAAAGTTACATTCTCAGGTTAACTTTGACAATTGGTGTCGGCCCAGATAATATGTTGAAGGTGTTCACCTCCTGTGCGCTGTTGGCTGTGCCATAATGTTTAGACTGATTCTAATCTAAAAAATGCGTTAACAGAGTCTGGGTTCATGCCGTTTTTGAGCACTCCACAACCACCTGATGAAGGAGCAGTGCTCCGAAAGCTAGTGCTTCCAATTAAACCTATTGGACGATAATCTGGTGTGTGATTTTTAACTTGCAAAATGTACGGGGAGATGGACTCTCAGGGGAATGTAGCATGAACAGCCAAGTTTCTGGTATCAAGACACGCTCTAACATAATGAAGGGTACGCTGAGTTCCAAAGATGTTGTGTAATTTGAAGGGCTCAGAAAAGATTTACAAGGATGTTGCCAGTGTTGGAGGATTTGAGTTTTAGGGAGAGGCTGAGTAGGCTGGGATTATTTTCCCTGGAGCGTCGGAGGCTGAGGGGTGACCTTATAGAGGTTTGCAAAGTTATGAGAGGCATAGTTAGGATAAACAGACAACGTTTTTTTTCCCTTGGGTCGGGAGTCCAGAACTGGAGGGTATCAGTTTAGGGTGAGAGGGGAAAGATATAAAAGGGACCTCAGGGGCAACTGTTTCACACAGAGGGTGGTGCATGTATGGAATGAATTGCCAGAGGAAGTGGTGGAGGCTGGTACAATTGCAGCATTTAAAAGGCATCTGGATGGGTATATGAATAGGAAGGGTTTAGAGGGATATGCACCAAGTGCTGGCAAATGGGACTAGATTAGGTTGGGATATCTGGTCAGCATGGACGAGTTGGACTGAAGAGTCTGTTTCCATGCTGTACATCTCTATGACTCTCTGAGATAGCATCTCTCCAGGAGCCCTGACAATGTCTGTCATGTAATCTTATACTCTTGGCTTATTCGGTATGCAATTGGCCTCCACAGCTCCCTTCCCGCTGAGCTGTGCACTCACTGACACATAGTGCTTCTGCTGTGGGGACCGTCTGGTGTAGACACTGTGGGTGCCACACTTAAAGCAAAGCTGTGCACTATTACAAACGTGACGAGCGGGAAATTAACGTCAGACGTCTTCTGCGCCGTTGCACTTCGGAACAGAAAAATGAGAGGGAGAGAGACCACTTCGCCAACAAGGACTTGAAGCTCCAGGTGGGTAGGGAGGTGGAGGCGCGGCTTCTCCTTTTAACTCAGGACCAGCCAGGGGTAGTCACGACAGCAGTCACTACCAGCCTGGTTGGAGAATGCAAGGGGTGCCCACAGTCTGCAGAACATCTACCACATGAAGATGAATGATCCTCTGCACTCCACAAGGGAAATCACTCCACCTTTACTCTGCTGTGCCACTCTCTCTCTAACTCTGCCATTGCCCACACCTCCCACTAAATCTAACGGTCTCACCATTGTGTGCAGCATCTCCCTTCAGTAGCTTCTCATCCTCTTTCACTGCAGGTAGACAATCCTTTATCCGAAATCCCGAAATTCGAAAAGCTCCAAAGTCCGAAGGCTTTTTTTGTGAAGTTTTTTTTTCATTAACAGGGTTGTTTGATGTGCAAACAGTTAACCCAAGTCCACTCCCACTCCCACTCGATGTGTGTCACTCAGATGGGATGGCCCAACACCACAGGTCTCAATTTTGTTTCAAGGCCCCATTTTACTGAGTGAGTCATGCTCCTCCAGTAAGATGTTTTAAAATTTCACCATCAAACTGTCACTTACTCTGAAATTTGAAAATTTATGAATTCCAAAAACCAGCTGATCCTGAGCATTTTGAGTAAAAGGTTTGTGCACTTGTACTAACCCTGTGACCTTCCAACCCACAATTCCTTCTCTTCTCTTCACCAGGTACCAATGGCACCTACACTGCCGGATGCCATTAAGAGCCCATTCCCTCTGGTTATCAGCTCCTCCTCCATGGATTTCTCAAAGGATGCAGCAGCAAGACTGACTCCCGAACCAGCTCTGATGCTCTCACACATTAGTGAGCACTTAATCTTGATCTATATCTAGCTCAAAGTCCTTATCTTTGTCCTCGGAAGATTGCTACCTCTCTCCCGGCTTGTCAGAATTTGGGTCATCTCTTCTTTGCCTGTTCCAGTTATACAAGCACAGCATGTCAGCATTATGCCACACACTCTTATTGGAACCAGATTGTAGAACCTCTCCTGATTTAGCCAAGTATCAGATTCTCCCCTTAAGCAGCCCCCTCATCTGTTCCACAATGGCCCTGAAGCCAAGGTTCATTGCATTATAATTGCTCTCTGCCTCAGCCAGGAGATTCCTTAAAGGATTCATCAGCCATGGTTGGCGAGGGTAGGCCTTATCTCCCAGCAACCACCCTCACATGATATTCAGCCCTCTGAATGAAATAGCAAGTTCAGAGTTAGCTAGAATATAGTTGGTTATGGTAACGATGATCATTAAGGAATGGAACTCTTTACTGTTGGTGAATTCAACTGTATTACAATACACTCAACATGACGTGTGTATAGTCTATGGTGCCCTGGCCCAAGAAGAAGAAGAAAGAGGTTCTTGGAAATCCCAATGTCTGTGTTTCAGTACTGGCCTCAACACAGGGAGAAGGGGGCAACAATGTGATCTTGCACAAATTGTATATGGCTACAGTGCGAAAGAGACCATTAGACCCATCAAATCTTCATCAACCCATTGAAGAGCATCACATCCAGACCACATTCATTATTCCTAAACACCACATTTCACCATGTTTAATCCACCCAGCCTACACATCACTGAACTCGATAGGGCAATCCACCCTAACCTGCACATCTTTGGACTGGAGGAGGAAACCAGACAAAACCTGGCAAAACTCAGACAGGTAGAATGTGCAAACTCCACACAGACAGTCACCTGAGGCTGGAATCGAACCCAGGTCTCTGGCACCATGAGACAGTGGCACACTGTGCCAAGCTATGATACATGTTTGATACATTTGTGAGTTGGGATTTGGCAAATGCCACGCAAATTGCCTGTGGGCAATTGGAATGAGCCAGTCTCCTACAATTTAACTGATGCTGGGATGTGATGGCCATTATCAGAGCATGTTCTGCTCCAGAAGAATACACAGCTCCATTAAAATGTCTGCCTTGTGCTTACACTGAGACCAAGCTTGATATACTCATAGCTGACCAACCCTCCTTTGCATCCGAGGAGCATATTTTGCTGTATCGTCTTCATGTGGACAACATTCAGTTTCTGCTGGAGGTTTCTGGTGTCCCTGGGCTTTAATTCTCTTCAATGCATCAACCCTGTCTATGTATCCATGCAACAGACAGCTATAGCACTTCCTGTGGCTGGATCCATGTGGCATGGATCAAAGAACACATTGTGGGCAATGTGGGCTCCCTGGGAGTTATCATCAACAACAAGCTTTCTTGGACTCTTCATGTGGATGCACTGGTTACAAAGGCAGCTATGGAAATTTGGCATGACGGTGAATACCCTTGCCAACTTATAAAGGTGCGCCATTAAAAGCATTCTGTCTGGATGTATCACTAGCTGGTATGGCAACTGTACCATTCAAGATCAGAGACGGTTACAGAGACTGGTGAACTCGGCCCGGACAATCACAAAGGGCAACCTCCCATCTATAGAATCCATCTACCACTGTCAAGCAAATGCTTTGCTACAAAATCTACCCTCTGGGAGAAGGTACAGAAGCCTGAACACACACACCAGCCAGTTTTCTAACAGTTTCTACGCTATTGTTGTTAGAATACTGAATGGACTCACAAACTCTTACCTGTGTTTCTGTTTTGCCGCTGTTTACCTATTATTTACTTATCTATACTATTTAACTCTGTGATCTGCCTGTATTGCTTGCAAGACAAAGCTTTTCACTGTGCCTCCGTACATGTGACAATAAATTCAATTATAGAGTCATAGAGTCATAGAGATATACAGTATGGAAACAGACCCTTCGATCCAACCCATCCAAATCGACCAGAGATCCCAGTCCAATCTAGCCGCACCTGCCTGCACCCCCGGCCCATATCCCTCCAAATCCTTCCTATTCATATACCCATCCAAATGCCTCTTAAATCTTGCAATTGTACCAGCCTCCACCACTTCCTCTGGCAGCTCATTCCATACACGTACCATCCTCTGCGTGAAAAGGTTGCCCCTTAGGTCTCTTTTATATCTTTCTCCTCTCACCCTAAACCTATGCCCTCTAGTTCTGGACTCCCCCAACCCCAGGGAAAAGACTTTGTCTATTTATCCTATCGATGCCCCTTATAATTTTGTAAACTTCTATAATGTCACCCCTCAGCCTCCGATGCTCCAGGGAAAACAGCCCCAGCCTGTTCAGCCTCTTCATATAGCTCAAATCCTCCAACCCTTGCAACATCCTTGAAAATCTTTTCTGAACCCTTTCAAGTTTCACAACATCTGTCCGATAGGAAGGAGACCAGAATTGCACGCAATATTCCAACAGTGGCCTAACCAATGTCCTGTACAGTTGCAACATGACCTCCCAACTCCTGTACTCAATACTCTGACCAATAAAGAAAAGCATACCAAACGCCTTCTTCACTATCCTATCTACCTGCGACTCCACTTTCAAGGAGCTATGAACCTGCACTCCAAGGTCTCTTTGTTCAGCAACACTCCCTAGGACCTTACCATTAAGTGTATAAGTCCTGCTAAGATTTGCTTTCCCAAAATGCAACACATTGTATTTATCTAAATTAAACTCCATCTGCCACTTCTTAGCCCATTGGCCCATCTGGTCCAGATCCTGTTGTAATCTGAGGTAACCTTCTTTGCTGTTCACTACACCTCCAATTTTTGTGTCATCTGCAAACTTACTAACTGTACCTCTTATGCTTGCATCCAAATCATTTATGTAAATGTCAAAAAGTAGAAGACCCAGCACCGAACCTTGTGGCACTCCACTGATCACAGGCCCCCAGTCTGAAAAACAACCCTTCACCACAACCCTCTGTGTTCTACTTTTGAGCCAGTTCTGTATCCAAATGGCTAGTTCTCCCTGAATTCCATGATATCTAACCTTGTTAAACAGTCTCCCATGGGGAACCTTGTCAAATGCCTGACTGAAATCCATATAGATCACATGTACTGCTCTACCCTCATCAATCTTCTTTGTTATTTCTTCAAAAAACTCAATCAAGTTGGTGAGACATGATTTCCCATGTTGACTATCCCTAATCAATCCTTGCCTTTCCAAATACATGTACATCCTGTCCCTCAGGATTCCCTCCAACAACTTGCCTACCACTGAGGTCAGGCTCACCGGTCTATAGTTCCCTGACTTGTCTTTACTGCCCTTCTTAAACAGTGGCATCATGTTTGCCAACCTCCAGTCTTATTGGGGAGACAGGCCGCCTACTTGTGGAACGTTTCAGGGAACACCTCTGGGACACCCGCACCAACCAACCCAACCGCCCCGTGGCTGAACACTTTAACTCCCCCTCCCACTCCACCAATGACATCAGGTCCTTGGTCTCCTCCATCGCCAGACCCTGGCCACATGACGCCTGGCGGAACAGTGTCTCATCTTCTGTCTAGGAACCCTCCAACTGCATGGGGTGAATGTAGATTTCTCCAGCTTCCTCATTTCCCCTCCCCCACCTTATCTCAGTCCCAACCGTCGGATTCAGCACCGCCCTCTTGACCTGCAATCTTCTTCCCGACCTCTCCGCTCCCAGCCCCTCTCCGGCCTATCACCCTCACCTTAACCTCCTTCCACCTATCGTATTCCCAGCGCCCCTCCCCCAAATTCCCTCCCCCTTATCTTTTATCTCAGCCCGCTTGGCACATCAGCCTCATTCCTGAAGGATTCTCCTGCTCCTCGGATGCTGCCTGGCCTGCTGTGTTTATCCAGCACCACATTTTTCAACCTCCAGTCTTCCGGCACCTCACCTGTGGCTATCGATGAGACAAATATGTCAACAAGAGGCCTAGCAATCACTTCTCTAGCTTCCCGCAGAGTTCTCGGGTACACCTGATCAGGTCCTGGGGATTTATCCATCTTTAACCGTAATCCGGACATTTTGCAAGATGTCACCATCTGTTTACCAAGAGTCTATATCTTCCATATCCTTTTCCACAGTAAATACTGATACAAAATATTCATTTAGTATCTCCCCCATTTTCTGTGGCTCCACACAAAGGCTGCCTTGCTGATCTTTGAGGTGCCCTATTCTCTCTTAATATATTTGAGAATATATATATATATATATATATTATATATAGTTACCCTTTTGTCCTTAATATATTTGTAAAAATCCTTTGGATTCTCCTTAATTCTATTTGCCAATGCTATCTCATGTCCTCTTTTTGCCCTCCTGATTTCCTACTTCCTTTATACTCTTCTAAGGATTCACTCGATCTACCCTATCTATACCTGACATATGCTTCCTTCTTTTTCTTAACCAAACACTCAATTTCTTTAGTCATCCAGCATTCCCTATACCTACCAGCCTTCCCTTTCACCCTGACATGAAGAAACTTTCTCTGGATTCTTGTTATCTCATTTCTGAAGGCTTCCCATTTTTCAGCTGTCCCTTTACCTGCGAACATCTGCCTCCAATCAGCTTTCGAAAGTTCTTGCCAAATACTGTCAAAATTGGCCTTTCTCCAACTTAGAACTTCAACTTTTAGATCTGGTCTATCCTTTTTCATCACTATTTTAAAACAAATAGAATTATGGTCGCTGGCCCCAAAGTGCTCCCCCACTGACACCTCAGTCACCTGCCCTGCCTTATTTCCCAAGAGTAGGTCAAGTTTTGCACCTTCTCTAGTAGGTACATCCACATACCGAATCAGAAAATTGTCTCGTACGCACTTAAGGAATTCCTCTCCATCTAAACCTTTAACACTATGGCAGTCCCAGTCAATGTCTGGAAAGTTAAAATCCTCTACCATAACCACCCTATTATTCTTACAGATAGCTGAGATCTCCTTACAAGTTTGTTTCTCAATTTCCCTCTGACTATTAGGGGGTCTATAATACAATCCCAATAAGGTGATCATCCCTTTCCTATTTCTCAGTTCCACCCAAATAACTTCCCTGGATGTATTTCCAAGAATATCCTCCCTCAGCACAGCTGTAATGCTGTCCCTAATCAAAAATGTCATTCCCCCTCCTCTCTTGCCTCCCTTTCTATCCTTCCTGTAGCATTTGTATCCTGGAACATTAAGCTGCCAGCCCTGCCCATTCCTGAGCCATGTTTCTGTAATTGCAATATTATCCCAGTCCCATGTTCCTAACCATGCCCTGAGTTCATCTGCCTTCCCTGTTAGGCCCCTTGCATTGAAATAAATGCAGTTTAATTTATTAGTCTTACTTTGTCCCTGCCTGCCCTGACTGTTTGACTCACTTCTGTTCTCAGCTGTACCCATCTCAGATCGATCTCTTTCCTCACTATCTCCCTGGGTCCCACCCCCCCACCTTACTAGTTTAAATCCTCCCAAGCAGTTCTAGCAAATCTCCCTGCCAGTATTTTAATCCCCTTCCAATTTAGGTGCAATCCGTCCTTCTTGTACAGGTCACTTCTACCCCAAAAGAGATTCCAATGATCCAAAAATGTGAATCCTTCTCCCATACACCAGCTCCTCAGCCATGCATTCATCTGCTCTATCCTCCTATTCCTGCCCTCACTAGCTCATAGCACTGAAAGTAATCCAGATATTACTACCCTTGAGGACCTCCTTTTTAAACTTCTACCTAACTGTCTGTAATCTCCCTTCAGAGTCTCTACCTTTTCCCTTCCTAAATCGTTGGTTCCAATGTGGACAATGACCGCCAGCTGGCTCCTCTCCCCCGTTAGAACATTCTGCACCCTCTCTGAGACATCCTTGATCCTGGCACCAGGGAAACAACACACCATTCTGCTTTTTCTCTGCTGGCCACAGAAACGTCTGTCTGTACCTCTGACTACAGAATCCCCTAACACAATTGATCTCTTCGAAGCCGACGTACCCCTCGTTGCATTAGAGCCAGTCTCAATATCAGATTCAATTCAATCAGAACTATAATGCCTTATCAGAGATCAGTGAGCAGTCATATCAAATGAAAACACGGCTGGGACACAGTAGGATATAAAGACCTTCCACAGAGAGGGCCCTGAAATGCTTCGAGATACGAAGCCCTCCCAGAAAAACCTCTACATGGACCTCTACGATATTGTACACTAAGCCACACAAACCTTGTTACACATTTGGATCTTGTGACTGTGGTAGCAACACATTTCCTTGCCCACAGCACATTCGATCCCAAGCAGGAATGAAATACGATATTTAAGATTAAGTTATGAGGAGAGATTATACAGATTAGGCTTGTTTTCTCTAGGATCAGGAAAAAGTAAGGAATGCAGACACCAGAGTCAGAGTCGGGAAAGTGTGATGCTGGAAAAGCACAGCAGGTCAGGCAACATCCGAGGAGCAGGAGAGTCGATGTTACGGGCATAATTCCTAATGACTCCTGATGAAGGGCTGATGCTCAAACCGTCAAATCTCCTGTTCCTCGGATGCTGCCTGACCTGCTGTGATTTTTCTAGCACTATGCCTTTCTTCTCTAGAATTTAAAATGTTAAGGGATGACCTGAGTTAAGTCTTCAAGGTATTTACAGGAAAAGACAGGGTAGATGAAGATGAACTGTTTCATTAGTTGGGGAGCATAGACTAAGTATTAAGGCCAGGCTCTGTCATCACAAGGGGTGCTACCACATCCAACCCATCGTCAGCCACTAATAGTCCACATTGGCAGCTATCGATTCTCCCAGGCTGACCTTTACCCATTCCTTTGTCTGTCCAACCAGTTTTCTCTTTGTTTGAGCTCCATCTCCACATACCATTTCCTCCTACCCCACCCCCGCCCCCCCCCCCCCCCATCCCGCTTTCAGTATATATACCAACACTTTCCTTGCTACAATCAGTTCTGAAAATTTGTCGCTGGACCTGAAACGTTAACTCTGCTTTCTTTCCACAGATGCTGCCAGACCTGCTGAGTTTCTCTCTGCTTTTCTTTCAGATTTGTGTGCATCCACAGTTCATTGGCTTTTTAAAAGATTTCTCCTCATCTCTGTTTTAAATCTGGTTAGCAGCATTATAGTGGAACTGGTTCAATGGACCAAATGGCCCATACCTGCTCTTACTTTCTACCTTCTGATGTATTACATGTAATTGTGTTATTGCAATCTAGTCAAAGAACCAGCACACAGGTATGATGCACCAAATGGCCTCCTTATGTATTTTAACACATTACAATTCTGATTGAGATTGATATTCAGGTCCGAGGATTTATTGAAGTGAGAAAAATGCTGGATTCTAATGGATATAAAGTGGCATATCACACAAATAATTCAAGCTGCTGCACTTTCATTCCAAACATCATTTATTATCGTTTATTATTTGCCAGATGGATATTAAATATTTGATGTGCATAACTATGCATGGACCACGAAACTTATTTGCCTTCCAATGAACTGCTGAATTAAAGTTTCAGGATTCAAAGGAGCTGCTTGTTTGGGTAACGGTTTTAGTCTGACTCAGTTCTGTATTTCTATATGTGCTGTCACAGTCTGAACAAGGCATAAACTGTAAAATAATGCCGTCCTGCTGCAAGATTGTTTGTGAGATCTTTTCCATGCCAGCTTAGATTCTTCTATTTGATTGTAAGGACACTTTTGAGTCAGATACAGAATGACCACAGTATGTTCTGCTTAAAGTTTTTTCCAATGATGGCTTGGTAACAGTTAAGTCAATTGTCAGGCATGGATTCAAGCCATGGTCATTGTGTTTCCTTGTCGTATAATGTTGTAATCTGCTCGCTTAATCACACCAGGCAGAATATTTATTCAAAGTTCTATTAAAGACAAAAGCTTTTTCCTTTGGTCAGTTGAGGTATGTAAGATTTTAAAAGGAATGGGCACAGAATTGTGTTACTTTAAGCAGTGATTGAACATAGAAATATTTTTTAAAAAGGAGCAGGAGTAAGCCATTCAGCCCATTAATCCTGCTATGGCATTCACTCTGATTGTGGCTGATCATCCAACTCAATAGTCTGTTCCTGCTGTTCGACTATACCTTTTGATCCCTTTCGCCCCAAGTGCTATATTCTACTCTTTCTTGAAATCATATGATGTTTTACTCTTGACCTCTTGCTATGGTAGGGAAATCCACAGACTTACCACTATCTGGGTGAAGAAATGTCACCTCATCTCAGTCCTGAATGGTTTGCCCATCTCCTTCGACTGTAATCCTGGTTCTGGACTCCTTGGTCATTGGGAACATCCTTCCCAAATAAATCCTGTTGAGCCCTGTTAAAAGTTTGCAGGTTTCTAGGAGATCTCTCTTCGTTCTTCTCAACTCAGTGAATGTAAACGTGCCCTCATACGTCAGTCCTGCCACTGCAGCGTTCAGTTTATACCTTCGCTGCACTCTCTCTACAACAAGAACATCCTTCTTCAGATAAGAAGACCAAAACTGCACGCAATATTCCTGGTGTGGTCTTGCCAGTGCCCTGTACGATGGCAGTAAGCCATCCCTGCTCCTGTACTTGAATCCTCTTGCCCTGAAGGGCAACATGCTATTTGTCTTTTTGACTGCCATTGTTCATAGGTTTCTTGAAATTGGACTCGCCCGTAGACAGGGTAGTGAAGGCGGCATTTGGTATGCTTGCCTTTAATGGTCAGTGCATTGAATGTAGAAGTTGGGAGGTCATGTTGCGGCTGGACAGGACATTAGTTAGGCCACTTTTGGAATACTGTGTTCAATTCTCGCCTCCTTGCTTTCAGAAGGATGTTTTTAAACTTGAAAGGGTTCAGAAAAGAATTTACAAAGATGTTGCTGGGTTTGAGGTGGGGGGGGGGGGGGGGTTGAACTATAAGGAGAGGCCATATAGGCTGAGGTACTTCCCCTGGAACATCAGAGGCTGAGGCGTGACCTGAAAGAGGTTCATAAAATCATGAGGGGCATGGATAGGGTGAATAGTCGAGATCTTTTCCACAGGGAAGGGGAGAGTCCAAAACTAGAAAGTATAGTTTTAAGGTGAGAGGGGAAAAATTTACAAAGGACCTAAGGGGCAACATTTTCATACAGTGGGTGGTGTCTGTAAGGAACGAGCTGCCAGAGGAACTGGTGAAGACTGGTACAATTGCTACATTTAAAAGGCATCAGGATGGGTATATGAATAAGAAGGGTTTGGATGGATATGGGCCAAATGCCGGCAAATGGGACTAAATTAATTTAGGATATCTGCTGGTTATGGACGAGTTAGACTGAAAAGTCTGTTTCTGTGCCGTACAGCTCTATGACTCTACGTCACAAATGCATTCTTACCTTCAGAGAATGGTGTACAAAGACTCTCAGGTTTCATTGCATATTCCTGACTTTCAATTTACTGCAAATCAGATAACAATCTTTGTGTTGTTGCTGCCTTAGTGGAGACATTTATCCACATTATAGTGCATCTTCCATTGGAATGGGAATAACTCTACTTACTGTGCATCATCAACTTAAACACTGAGATAACAACTAATGTAATAAATAATGTAGCTGTAATTTGGTCAAATTCTGCAGAGTAAATGAGCCACAGCAAACTGAGTTCCAATGGAGTGTGTTAATTAAATATTAGGTTTAAATTGTTTGCTGAATCTTACCTTTTGAAATGTCACCAATATTAAGATCTCAAGAGATGGATTCAATTGGTTCTTTTCAAATTGCCCATGTTTAGAGTGAGCTGCTTTAAAATTGCAAAACTCTGCAGAGACAAAACATTGAAGAAACGAATGATTTATATTTCAGTTGGCTGAACCGAAATGAAAATCTGGTGAATGAACTGCAAATGAAAAACTCATTCAAAGCATTTTTCATTCATACTTTTTGTGTTCACTCCAGGTTTAGTTTAGCACTTCCCAAGATCTACCCTTTTCAATGCCTCAGATTTCCTAACAGAGTCAAAATCTGACTGAGGTCAGGCAGCAAATCAGGCAGCATCCGTGGAGTCAGAGAATCAGCATTTCAGGCAAAAGCCCTTCATCTCCTGCTCCTCGGATGCTGCCTGACCTGCTGTGCTTTTCCAACACCACACTCTTGACTCTGATCTCCAGCATCTGCAGTCCTCACTTTCTCCATTGACTTAAGGAAGCCCATTCTTCAATGAGGGCCATTGTGAATCATAGAATCCCTACAGTCTGGAGGAAGGCCATTTGGCCCATCAAACCCACATCACCCCTCCAAAGAGCATCCCACCCAGACCCACCCCACTACCTTATCCCTGCAACCTCACATTTACCATGGCTAATCCACATACTCTAAACAAGTCGGATGCTATGGGTAATTTCCCATGGCCAATCCATTCAATCTGCACATCTTTGGACTGTTGGAGTAAACCGGAGCATCCAGAGTAAACCCACGCAGGCATGGGGAGAATGTTCAAACTCCACACAGACAGTCGACCAAAGTTGGAATCAAACATCAAACCTGGGTCCCTGTGAGGCAAAAGTATTATCCACTGAAACACTGCAGGCAAAACTTCAATCCAAGTTTTCCAAGTGTCTCTAGTCTGCTTCTCCTGTGTCTGTTTGTGCATTTCCACAAAGTCATACATTGAGAACAGGAATTAGCAGGTCATGTTGCAGCTCTGCAGGACATTGATTAGGCCACTTTTGGAATACTGCATTCAATTCTGGTCTCCCTGCATTGGTTTGACTGGTAGACCACTTACTTTGGTAGGAGATGAGTGCATTTAGATTAGATTCCCTACAGTGTGGAAACAGGCCTTTCGGCCCAACCAGTCCACACCGACCCTCCCAAGAGTAACCCACCCAGACCCTCTTCCCTCTGACTAATGCACCTAACACTATGGGCAATTTAAGCATGGCCAATTCACCTGACCTGCACATCTTTGGACTGTGGGAGGAAACCGGAGCACCCGGAGGAAACCCACGCAGACACGGGGAGATTGTGCAAACTCCACACAGTCGCCTGAGGCTGGAATCAAACCTGGGACCCTGGTGCTGTGAGGCAGCAGTGCTAACCACTGAGCCACTGTGCAGCCCCCCTCACAGTACTAGGGACCTGGGTTCGATTCCAGCCTTGGGCCATTGTGTCTGTGGAGTTTGCATATTCTCTCCATATCTGTATGGGTTTCTTCCATAAGTTCAAAGATGTGCAGCTTAGGTGAACTGGTCATACTAAATTGCCCATAGTGTTCATGGTTGTGTAGGTTAGGTGCATTAGTCAGGGGTAAATGTTGGAGTGATAGGATTGGGGAATGGGTCTGGGTGGGTTGCTCCTCGGAGGGTTGGTGTGGACTTGTTTGGCCAAATGGCCTGTTTCTGCATTGTAGAGATTTGTCTTCTACTTCGGCTGAGTGTAAGCCTGTGTGCACAGATTAGAGAGAATATTGGCAGTATCCAAGTCAAAGTTTATCCCCCAACCAACATCACTATAAAAACTTTAGACAAAATTGTATATAAATTAGTTAAGTATCACTTTTCACAGAGCCTTTCCCTCCATTAAAAAAAATGGGAATCGGAATCAAAAACCACAATTTTATGCCTTAGGGGTGGAAGAGCGCCCAACTCGTCACATACCAAAAGATTCAAACACAGCTTCTTCCTTGTTGTTATTAGAATTCTCAAATTTTAAATGTTGATCTCACTCTCTGTGCACCTTCTCTACAGCCATTACATTGCAGTCCTCGCTCTGTTCTATTACCCTAACATACTTTGACTGATATAATCTGCCTGTACTTCTGCAAAACAGAACTTTTCACTATACCAAGGTACATGTGACAATAATAAATCCAATCAAACCAAAACCATTTAATCGGTGCTATAGGAAACTGGGACGCGGAGAGTGACTTTTGCCATGGTTGGGCTTGCAAGTGACAACAAGTGACTATGTTCAACAGGTCAAATGGGACAATCAGTTAGGTCACTGTGCACCCAGATCCTTGTCTTTTATTGAACAACCTTGTCTAGGCTCTTACAACAAGAATCAAGGAAAAAGAAGCCAAAGCAAATCATTACCAATTTAGCCTGTAAATGTGAAGAAATTAATTTTCATTGTGATGTTCAGATGCAATAGTTCAACTTTGAGCTCATTTGTATCATCTCACAATGTGCGTGAGGTCTATACATATAGCAATATGGCTTCTTCTGACAGAGCAAGTCTTAGATATTTGATTCCAACCCACCAGTGTTTATTGTTATCATCTTATCTTCCAGCTCCTCTCACCCAGAGACCAATGCTAGATCTGCGATAACATAAGTAAATAGTGCATTTAATTACTAATGGATCTTTGGCGAATCATTTAAAAACTGAAACGCTTTCAGGTATTTAAATTGTATCATTGCTCGGCTCCATCACATAACATTTCCCGGGGAGCTCTTTGGTAAAAGTATATAATCAGATTCCTTGGTGCAAAATTGAATCTTCAAGCTTTGCTACCTTCTCTGTCATACTGAAACTAATGGAGCGGCCAGTGTGCGAGGATCATTGGTGAATTTCTTCATGACGTATGAGGTTATTGCTTTAACAACTTCTTTTTGACCTCAGGAAAGATTTTAGTTTACTGGAGTAGTCCATTTTTACTGAAATGAATAACTGCTTTCTGACATGACCATTTGATCTGAACGAGGATGCTGTCCAATTGATTTCCATCCTGCCCTCTAGCATCTGCTGGTCTCCTTTATTTTATTTTCCAACCTTCCCTTATCAGGATGCCTTAGTGGTAGCTCTCTCACTGCTGCAGAGCTGAAGGTCTCATGCCAGTTTCCAGCCCCGAGTGTAGGCTGGCACTTTGTTGTAACATACAGGAAGCGCCACATTATTGGAAGTGCTGCATTTTGGATGAGGCGTGACACTGAGGGCTTGGCTGCTTTTTTAGGTGAATGCAGCAGGTCCTGCACAATCTTTCCCATGGAAAGAATGCAAGGCAACATTGATAGAATCATAGAATCCCTACAGTGTGGAAACAGGCTATTTGGCCCAACAAGCCCATACCGACCCTTCGAAGAGTAACCCACCCAGATCCATTCCCCTACCCTATTACTCTACATTTACCTCGACTAATGCACCTAACCTATGGGTAATTTAGCATTTACACCTCATCCCCTGCCCTCACCATCTCCCCATCTTCCACACCTCCATCAACACCACCAGCAAAATGGATCAATAGGCCTCTTATTTAAGTTCTGAGGAAGGGTCACCGAAATGTTAACTCTGATTTATCTTCACAGATGCTGCCAGACCTGCTGAGCTTTTCCAGCAACTTCTGTTTCTGTTTCTGATTTACAGCGTCCATAGTTCTTTCGGTTTCCACTTATTTAACTGCTTGTTGTGGGATTTTGCCGAGCACAAATTAACGGGAGGTGATGGCCTAGCACTGGACTGTTAATCTAGAGATCCAGGTAACGTCCTGGAGACCCCAGTTCAAATCCTGTTAAGGCAGATGGTAGAATTTAAATTCAATACACACCTGGAATTAAAAATCTAATGATGACCAGGAATCAAATGCTGATTGTTAGAAAAACCCATCTGGTTCACTAATATCCTTTAGGGAAGGAAAGTACCATCCTTACCTGGTCCGGCCTACATGTGACTCCAGATCCACAGCAATGTGGTTGAGTCTTCACAACCCTCTTGGCAATTAGGGATGGGCAACAAATGTTGGTCTTCATCCTTTGAATGAATGAATAAAAAATAGGGTTGTTGATTTTGCCAAAAAGTTGCATCAGTAACTACACTTCAGAAGCGATACATTTACAGAGGAAATACCTGAGGATGTGAAAGGTGTGCTATAAACGTTAATACTTTTAATAGAGATGACACTGACTAGAAATGACTAAATCAGATGTTTATATCCGCCTGAAAGGAAACACAAATGATACATGATATCTTGCCGGGAAAAGAGGCACATCCAATAACGTGCAGGCAGGTTAGATGGTTTGGCCTTGTAAAATTACATTGTGGTGCCTGGGTGATGTTCAGGCTAGGTGGGTTAGCCATTGTAAATGTGTGGCTCTATGGATAGGACGGGAGCTGGTCTGAGTGGAATGCTCTTAGAGGGTCGGTGTGGGACTCAATAGGCTGTGGATGGCCTCTTTCTGAACTCCAGGGATTCTATCAATCTGCTCCATGGCAATATCACAGCCTGGGACAACTTGCTTTTTCTTGAATTTGAACAAAATTGTTGAGGGGAGTGGGATAACTGTTCCCAGATACAATCTCCATGGCAATGCCTCAACCAATCAGATTCCACATGCCAACCTTTTCTCATACAGTGTAGGTTGTTGTTCCCATTGAAGAGCGGCATTCTTGTATCTGTCTTGATGAATGCAAGATGGAAAGCTTCAACAACATGCCTCTTTTTCCAACAATAATTATGTTCAGTAAGTTATATCTTTTCTCTCGTTCACAACTGTAGTTATTTAACAACCCCGCCTCTGTTGAGTGAGCCTTCAGTTTCATGGTATTTCTTTGGAACTTAAAGAGACCAGTTGTTTAGCCCTGACAAGGGTAGACCAGAGGTTTGGCTCTGAAATCTGCATTAGTATTCAAGAGAATATTTGCCCAAATGAAGATGGGAACCACCCCCTGTTTTCTCACCATTGTCTGAGCTTTAGGAGTCCATTAATCCCTTCAGCCATATGTGCCTGACTGCTAATATAAAGTCTGTCATATCCATAGGAATGGGTTCCCATCATGGCCTGTCAAACTATTATTCTGTCTCCAAATGTTTCTTCTAGGAATGAGTGTGGAAACACCAATCAACTTTTGTGCCACTAGAAATTCATCAAACCTGCTTCCAGACCAGCAATAATACAAGGGATCATCTTCTGTGATCTTCCACTGTAAGGGAGGCATGTTATAGTTCACTCAGGGAGTCCAATTTTTTGCGGTACTGTTAGCGCGGATGAAATGATCTCAGTCCGAGCCCAGAGCGCGGTTCGACAATCAGTAATTTATTAAAGTGTTTAACGCCGGCAGAGACAAACCGAGGTCCGAATCTCGATCGCTCTCCCGTTCCACGCGCGATGTTACAAGTTATATACTTCATGAGTCAGGATGTAGGAGATTGGGTATGAATGAGTGTGAATGGTGGCAATCATGGCTGGAGTATGTGTGAATGTCAAGCTTCCTGCCGTCCTCGGAGAGTCGGCAGCATACACAAAAGGTGTGCTGTTTATCTTTACGTAAATGGGTACGGGGGCTATCTGCTTGTCTCTCCGTGAGGGCTGGAGGTTATCACCCCCCTTTGTTACTTCCAAAGTGTCTGTTAGATTCATCCTGTTCGTTTGGTGTTTGCCTTTTGTGTAGGACTGTTTTGCATGATCAGGTTATGGCTGTGTGTCAGTTGGAGCCTTGACGAGATTATAAGGTGGGTTTTGATCTGTGAGTCATGACCATTGTCTGGAGTCCTGACTAGTGTCTGGTCCGGTGTGTATTCGGATCTGTCTTTGGGCCCCCTTCTCCTGATCATGTGGTCGGGCTGGCAGCTGCTGTTTTAGAATGAATACTGTTTGCTTTAAAATGGATACTGCTGGCTCTCCCAATGTGGGCCTTGCTCCATGGTATACACGGGGCGGTTTATCACCCCCCTTCAGGTACCATGTGATTTTACAGGTGTACTATAATCCGAAGCAATCGATAGTGATGATAGAGACTTCACTTCTCTTTCCATCGCCCAGCTGACCATAGGAATGTCTCCCCTGACACTGGCAAATGTTGGAAGGATGTACATGCCAAAGAACTAGTAGGCCACTCAGCCCCTTGAGCTCTCCTATTCAATAAGAGGCTCAGTGGTTAGCACTGCTGCCTCACAACTCAGGGACCTGGGTTTGATTCCAGCCTCAGGCGACTGTCTGTGTAGAGTTTGCACATTCTCCCCGTGGCTGCATGGGTTTCCTCCGGGTGCTCCGGTTTCCTCCCACAGTCCAAAGATGTGCAGGTCAGGTGAATTGGCCACGCTAAATTGCCTGTAGTGTTAGGTGCATTAGTCAGAGGGAAAATGGTTATGGGTGGGTTACTCTTCAGAGGGTCGGAATGGATTTGTTGAGCCAAAGGACCTGTTACCACAATGTAGGGATCTAATCTAAAAAGATTATGGCTGATCTACTTGCAACCCCAAAGTAACATTCTCACCTCTCCCTGATATTCCTCTCCATTCTCTTGATTACCAAGAAAGGGCAGTACAGTGGCTCAGTGGTTAGCACTGCTACCTCACAGAACCAGGGACTTGGGTTCACTTCCACCCTCAGGCAACTGTCTACGTGGAGCTTGCTGTGTCTGCATGGGTTTCCTCCAGGTGCTCCTGTTTCCTCCCACAATCCAAGATATGCAGGTTAGATGGATTGGCCATGCTAAGTTGTCTGTAGAGTCCAGGGTTGTGTAGGCTAGGTGGATTAGCCATGGGAAATTCTAGGATGGGGGCAGGGACGCTCTTCGGCGTGTAGGTGTGGAATCAATGGGCTAAATGGCCTGCTTCCACACTGTGCGAATTCTATGATTGTACAAAACCATCAACGTTTGCCTTAAAAATACTCAACGACTTTATAGAGGTTAATAAGATCATGAGGGGCATTGATAGAGTAAATAGACAAGGTCTTTTTCCCATGGTAGGGGAGTCCAAAACTAGAGGGCATAGGTTTAATGTGAGAGGGGAAAGATTTAAAAAGGATGAAAGGGCAATTTTTTTCACACAGAGGGTGGTGCGTGTATGGAATGAGCCGCCAGGGGAAGTGGTGGAGGCTGGTACAATGACAATGTTTAAAAGGTATATGAATAGGAAGGGTTTAGAAAGATATGGGCCAAATGCTGGCAAATGGGACTAGATTAACTTAGGATATCTGGTCAGCATGGACAAGTTGGACCAAAGTATCTGCTTCCGTGCTGTACATCTCCATGACTCTATGATTCTACTGTCACCTTTTTTTATATATAGAAGGGAGCCCCAAATATTTAAAACACTCAAAAGAGAAAAAATAAACTAGCCTCATCTCTGCCTCAAATGGGCTACCACTTATTAATTAACAGCTTTCTCTAGTTCTGGATTTTCCCACAAGAGGAAACATCACCTCCGTATTCATTCTGTCAAGACTTTTCAAGATTTTATATGTTTTATTCAAGTCACCTCATACTCTGCTGGCCTCCAGCAGATAAAAGCTAAACTGGCTCGGCTGTCTTATGATCATCTCTGGTCACTGAAACCCAAAAAGGGACCCAAACCCCGGGCTTCTAGGCCAGAGTTGGGGAAGTTACCCACCGTGCCACAAACATCTCTGTGGGGTAATACCTGTTGTCAATCACGATCTCCTCCTGATGGCACATTAAGCATTTTTAATGAATGGGCTATCCATCCCAACAAGCCACCAGTCACCTTGTAAGGTACAAAGTCTCTGCAGCCACATGTGACAGGCCAACACAAAGAGTAGGCCAAGGACCAGATACCGTCAGCACTGTGGAAGAAGGCTCTGTGCAATCCTAGAATCAGACTGTAGTAGGCAGGAGCAAAAACGGGAAGACAGATTATCTGAATGGCAATAGCTTGGGAAGAGGGAAGATGCAACAAGACTTGGGTATCTTTGCCCACCGGTCACTGAAAGGAAGCAAACTGTATGTTGACCTTCATAGTGAGAGGACAGGAGCAGAGGTGTCTTACTGAAATTGGACAGGGCCTTAGCGACACCACACCTGAAATGTCGTGTGTAATTTTGGTCTCCTTACCTGAGAAAGGATGTTCTGCCTATAAACGGTGTGCAATAGTGGCTTACCAGACTTATGGGATATATGAAGAGAGATTAGATCAGTTAGGACTAGATTCACTGAAGATTATAAGAATAAAGGGAGGTCTCAGAGACACCTATACAGTACAAGATGGGTAACACAGAAAAGATGTTCCTGATAACCAGGGAGTCCAGAACCGCAGTCACAGTCTAAGGAAGAAATAAGGAGGTAGTGAGGACTGCTGATGCTGGAGATTCAGAGTAGTTAGAGTGTGGAGTTGGTCAGGCAGCATCTGAGGAACAAAGGAGCTGATGTTTTGGGCAGGACCATTCATCAGGACTGGCTTCAGACCCAGTCAAAGCTTCATCAGAGGCATCTACATTTAAAACGTTAGCTTGTTCTCTCTCCATGAATGCTGCCTGCCCCACTATGATCTCCAGCATTTGTTGCTTTCAGTACAGATTCCAGAATCTGCAGTAACTGGCTCCTGCTCTCACAGTCTAAGGATACACGGGTCAGCCATTTAGAGCATAGAACACAGAAATTACAGCGCAGTACAGGCCCTTCGGCCCTCAATGCTGTGCCGACCTGTGGAACCAATCTGAAGCCCATCTATCCCAGGACTGAGATGAGAAGAAATTTCATCACCCAGAGAGTAGTGACGCTGTGGAAATTGGTCTCAGGAAGCAGTTGAGGCCATAACATTGAATGTTTTCAAGAAGGAGATAGATATAGTTCTTAAGGGTAAAGGGTTCAAAGGGCATACAGTGAAAGCACAAACAGACTACTGGGTTAGATGAGCAGCAGTGACCATATTGAATAGTGGAGGAGAATCATAGGGCCAAACAATCTACACCTGTTCCTATTTCCTATATTTCTGTGGTTCAGGTAGCACTGAATCAAGCCATTTATTACATTGTGTTTGTGCTGTCTCCTCTATAGTGATATCTAATTATTTTCATTCCCTTAATCTTTCTCTACAGCCTGCAGGCTTTTCATATTCATGTATATATTTAATTGCCTGTTGTAAGTTGCTAATATTCTCATGT
This sequence comes from Chiloscyllium punctatum, assembly GCF_047496795.1. Lineage (NCBI taxonomy): Eukaryota > Metazoa > Chordata > Chondrichthyes > Orectolobiformes > Hemiscylliidae > Chiloscyllium > Chiloscyllium punctatum. The sequence goes on along the minus strand of NC_092771.1, from coordinate 16,897,427 downwards.
ACTTAAAATGTGTTGCTGGAAAAGCGCAGCAGGTCAGGCAGCATCCAAGGAGCAGGAGAATCGACGTTTCAGGCATGAGCCCTTCTTCAGGAATATTCTCATGTCGCCTTCCAGGTCATAGCAAGATGCTGCATTAAAAAAAACCTGTCCAGTTTCCCCTCTGGTTCTTTTGCCAATTACCTTGCATCTGTATCTACACTTACTAAACTATCCTGATTGTTTAAACAATGTGTCTCTTTATCTGTTCCAGAAAAACCACTAGTAATCTTGAATTCCTCCAGTAAATATTCTCTTAACTCTTGAGAGTTATAAGGTAGCCAGGAAGGATCTAAAGAGAGAGCTAAGAGCAGCGAGAAGGGGACATGAAAAGTCCTTGGTTGGTAGGATTAGGGAAAACCCTAAGGCTTTCTATAGGTATGTCAGGAATAAAAGGATGACTAGGGTAGGTATCGGTCCAGTCAAGGATAGTAGTGGGAAGTTGTGCGTGGAGGCAGAGGAGATTGGAGAGACACTAAATCAATACTTTTCGTCAGTATTCACTCAGGAACAGGACATTGTTGCTGATGTGAATATTGAGTCACAAGTGATTAGAATGGATGGCTTTGAGGTATGTAGGGAAGAGGTCCGGGGAATACTGGTCAGGGTGAAAATAGATAAGTCCCCTGGGCCAGATGGCATTTATCCCAGGATCCTCTGGGAAGCTAGGGAGGAGATAGCGGAGCCATTGGCCTTGATTTTTATGTCGTCGTTGTCTATAGGAATAGTGCCAGAAGACTGGAGGATAGCGAATGTGGTCCCCTTGTTCAAGAAGGGGAGTAGGGACAGCCCTAGTAACTATAGGCCAGTGAGTCTCACTTCTGTTGTGGGCAAAGTCTTAGAGAGAATTGTAAGGGATAGGATTTATGAACATCTGGATAGGAATAATGTGATCAAGGATAGTCAGCATGCTTTTGTGAAGGGCAGGTCGTGCCTCACAAACCTTATTGAGTTCTTTGAGAAGGTGACTAAGGAAGTGGACGAGGGTAAAGCAGTAGATGTGGTGTATATGGATATGGAGCAAGGCATTCGATAAGGTACCCCATGGTAGGCTACTGCAAAAATTACGGAGGTATGGCATTGAGGGTGCATTAGAGGTTTGGATTAGGAATTGGCTGGCTGGAAGGAGACAGAGGGTAGTAGTTGATGGTAAAGGTTCATCTTGGAGTGCAGTTACTAGCGGTGTTCCACAAGGATCTGTTTTGGGACCATTGCTGTTTGTCATTTTTATAAATGACCTGGAGGAGGGGCTTGAAGGCTGGGTGAGCAAGTTTGCGGATGATACGAAAGTCGGTGGAGTGGTGGACAGCGAAGAAGGATGTGGCAGGTTACAGCGAGATATAGATAAGTTGCAGAGCTGGGCAGAAAGGTGGCAAATGGAGTTCAATGTAGCTAAGTGTGAAGTCATTCACTTTGGTAGGAGTAACAAGAAGATGGATTACTGGGCTAATGGTAGGCTACTTGGTAGTGTAAATGAGCAGAGGGATCTTGGTGTCCATGTACACAGATCTTTGAAAGTTGCCACCCAGGTAAATAGTGCTGTGAAGAAGGCTTATGGCGTACTGGGCTTTATTGGTAGAGGAATTGAGTTATGGAGTCCTGAGGTCATGTTGCAGTTGTATAAGACTCTGGTGCGGCCTTATCTGGAGTATTGTGTCCAGTTTTGGTTGCCATACTATACGAAGGATGTGGAGGCACTGGAACGGGTGAAGAGGAGGTTTACCAGGATGTTGCCTGGCATGGTAGGAAGATCGTATGAGAAAAGGCTGAGGCACTTGGGGCTGTTCTCACTGGAGAAAAGAAGGTTTAGGGGAGATTTGATAGAGGTGTACAAGATGATTAGAGTTTAGATAGGGTTGACAGTGAGAACCTTTTTCCGCGTATGGAGTCAGCTGTTACTAGGGGACACAGCTTTAAATTAAGGGGAGGTTGGTATAGGACAGATGTTCGGGGTAGATTCTTTACTCAGCGGGTTGAGAGTTCATGGAATGCCCTGCCAGTATCAGTGGTGGACTCTCCCTCTTTATGGTCATTTAAGCGGGCATTGGACAAGCATATGGAGGATAGTGGGCTAGTGTAGGTTAGTTAGGCTTCGGTCGGCGCAACATCGAGGGCCGAAGGGCCTGTACTGCGCTGTATTTTTCTATGTTCTATGTTAACCTATCGAAAGGTGCTTGATCCTGAAAGAATTAATGTTGATATTGCATTAGACTCCACCCAGTTCGATAATGTGACACACACTGCTGGGTAAGATCTCTATAAAGACAGAGACATCACCTCTGGCTCCTGATAGTAATTATGCTTAGCTGGTTGATGTAACTTGGAGCTATTGACATGATACAATAAACTACATTTTGTTAGTAAAGCACTTTCCTCTTCTTGTTAAGACTCAAGAGCAGCATATCCTCTGTCACTACTAATTAGACAGGCCCTTACACTGAGCACAAAAAGAGAGGGTTAGTGGCAACAGTCTATCCTGAACTCAAGCAACCAGTCATTGGGAAAACATATAAACATGGCGATCAGCGATTGCATAAACACTATGGCTAACAATGATGGGAAAAATAATCTGTTCAACCATGACAAAACATTTTCAGAGTTAAGGTGAGTTTACCAATTGTAGAACATTACCATTTGAAGTAGGTACAATTAGTGATCAACTGAAAATGCATAAAAGAGCAAAAGGGCAGGCAGTGAACATGCGAGATGCAGCATGGCAAAAGGCAATACACCCAACGGGTAATGAGGCAATGTTTATAATAATGGCACAAACATATAGACCAGGAAGGATAGATGGTGAAAAGCATTTTCTCTTTGAAACAAGCATCACAGAAGCAGGCCACATGAGATTTGACAACAGATGACAATGGAATGGCTAGAAAATCAGTTCCCACTGAGTCCACAGTATTGGAAAAAAAATCAGAGGACATTTGAGGTGACCTAAGGATAATTTTGAACAAAGATTCTAATGGAAGAAGATATAATAATTCCCAGATTGCAATATTTCTTGGTCTTTCACAGTTTAAATGGTAACTTCATCAGTAAGATTTATTAAGGTTGCAGCCTCAGAGGATCATTTTAGAAAATTGTTCTGGGGATGTGTATTGTGTTTTAGACAGTGAAAGTTAGGAAAATATCCATTTTCTTCCCATAAGAAAGTTGCGGAAATGTTCATTTTGCTGCAGAATGTTGGAAAAGTTTCAGAAGATGGGATACCTTTATTTTGGGAAAATGCAGAAATATTCTTGGTAAGCAGTTCAGAGATACAATATTGTTATAAGATAGAATGTAGAGCTTTATTATAAGGATAAAAACAATGACTGCAGATGCTGAAAACCAAATACTGGATTAGTGGTGCTGGAAGAGCACAGCAGTTCAGGCAGCATCCAACGAGCAGCGAAATCGACGTTTCGGGCAAAAGCCCTTCATCAGGAATAAAGGCAGTGAGCCTGAAGCATGGAGAGGTAAGCTAGAGGAGGGTGGGGGTGGGGAGAAAGTAGCATAGAGTACAATGGGTGAGTGGGGGAGGGGATGAAGGTGATAGGTCAAGGAGGAGAGGGTGGAGTGGATAGGTGGAAAAGAAGATAGGCAGGTCGGACAAGTCAAGGAGACAGTAACTGAGCTGGAAGTTTGAAACTAGGATGAGGTGGGGGAAGGGGAAATGAGGAAGCTGTTGAAGTCTACATTGATGCCCTGGGGTTGAAGTGTTCCGAGGCGGAAGATGAGGCGTTCTTCCTCCAGGCGTCTGGTGGTGAGGGAGCGGCGGTGAAGGAGGCCCAGGACCTCCATGTCCTCAGCAGAGTGGGAGGGGGAGTTGAAATGTTGGGCCAAGGGGTGGTTTGGTTGATTGGTGCGGGTGTCTCGGAGATGTTCCCTAAAGCGCTCTGCTAGGAGGCGCCCAGTCTCCCCAGTGTAGAGGAGACCACATCGGGAGCAACGGATACAATAAATGATATTGGTGGATGTGCAGGTGAAACTTTGATGGATGTGGAAGGCTCCTTTAGGGCCTTGGATCGAGGTGAGGGAGGAGGTGTGGGCACAGGTTTTCCAGTTCCTGCGGTGGCAGGGGGAAGTGCCAGAATGGGAGGGTGGGTCGTAGGGGGGTGTGGACCTGACCAGGTAGTCACGGAGGGAACGGTCTTTGCGGAAGGCGGAAAGGGGTGGGGAGGGAAATATATCCCTGGTGGTGGGGTCTTTTTGGAGGTGGCGGAAATGTCGGCGGATGATTTGGTTGATGCGAAGGTTTCTAGTGTGGAACGTGAGCACCAGGGGCGTTCTGTCCTTGTTACGGTTGGAGGGGTGGAGTCTGAGGGCGGAGGTGCGGGATGTGGACGAGATGCGTTGGAGGGCATCTTTAACCACATGGGAAGGGAAATTGCGGTCTCTAAAGAAGGAGGCCATCTGGTGTGTCCTATGGTGGAACTGGTCCTCCTGGGAGCAGATACGGCGGAGGCGGAGAAATTGGGAATACGGGATGGCATTTTTGCAAGAGATAGGGTGGGAAGAGGTGTAATCCAGGTAGCTATGGGTTTGTAAAAAATGTCAGTGTCAAGTCGGTCGTCACTAATGAAAATGGAGAGGTCCAGGAAGGGGAGCGAGGTGTCAGAGATAGTCCAGGTAAATTTAAGGTCAGGGTGGAATGTGTTGGTGAAGTTGATGAATTGCTCAACCTCCTCACGGGAGCACGAGGTGGCGCCAATGCAGTCATCAATGTAGCGGAGGAAGAGGTGGGGAGTGATGCCGGTGTAATTACGGAAGATCAACTGTTCTACATAGCCAACAAAGAGACAGGCATAGCTGGGGCCCATACGTGTGCCCATGGCTACACCTTTGGTCTGGAGGAAGTGGGAGGATTCAAAGGAGAAATTGTTAAGGGTGAGGACCAGTTCGGCCAAACGAATGAGAGTGTCAGTGGAAGGGTACTGTTGGGGACGTTTGGAGAGGAAAAAACGGAGGGCTTGGAGGCCCTGGTCATGGCGAATGGAGGTGTAGAGGGATGTCATGCAGTATCGTCTTAGAGTGTAGGGGAAAAGAGAACACATACAAAATGAATAAAAGCCAGAGTTTGTTCCTACAATGCAAACCAAATGCTGCCATCATGACCAACATATTCTACAATAGTCTGCTACATCCAGCTCTCCTTGACTGGATCAGGGGTTTGATTTGACTTGTGGCGCTTGACGCAGCTGAGTTCTGTCATGGACAAAGAAAGCTTTGTTCTCCTAAATGTTCTCATCCTTTTCCTCAGAAGCCTACTCCCATTCCCAGTTCCTTAGTATCCAGCACATCACCTCATTGCCTGCTCCAGTTGGGCTGAGGATGGCCCACCAGGATGGATATGACACACTCTGTCTGGGGTATTCTGAAGGAAGATGGACAGGTAGGGCAAATCCAACCCCACCGCCCTGCAGGCAAAGTAAATATCGTGCAACAAAAAAGTTTAAAAGTTTGCAGACCAAGAATAATTCAATCTTGCTGGTATACACAGTTTAAAAGTTTGAAGATACTTTGAGACAATGGAAGTAAACAGCATCAATTCAATGCAATATTACGAATATTGAAGTCATCAGCATTTATCCTTGGCAGATAATTAAATCGTGAAGAAAATAGAACAAATAGTGTGGAGGTGCTACAGATTGAAAAGAACTTTAGAGTACTAAGAATAAATATCCACATTAAGAAGAAATAGAAAGAGAAACAGCAGTACCCCTCAGTGGCATTGCTGCAATCGTATTAGTACTCAACACAAATAGCTGCCAATTTCCAAATGCCAATCGAAAACTCCTTTATTGATCAGAGAATTGAGTATAGGAGTTGGGAGGTCATATTGTGGCAGGACATTGGCTGTGCCACTTTTGGAATATTGTGTGCAATTCTGGTCTCCTTGCTATAGGAAGGATGTTATGAAACTTGAAAGGGTTCAGAAAAGATTTACAAGGATGTTGCTGGAGTGGAGGGTTTGAGCTACAGGTAGAAGCTGAATAGGCTGGGACTGTTTTCCCTGGAGTCTCGGAGGCTGAGGGGTGACCTTATAGAGGTTTACAAAATCATGCGGGGCATGGTTAGGATAAACAATCAAAGTCTTTCCCCTGGGGTGGGCGAAAGGGGAAAGATTTAAAACCAAGGGGCAACTTTTTCATGCAGATGGGTGAGCCATGTATGGAACAAGCTGCCAGAGGAAGTAGTGGAGGCTGGTACAGTTACAACACTGGATGGGTATATGAAGAGGAAGGATTTAGAGGGATATGGGCTAAATGCTTGCAAATGGATCTAGATTCTGGTCGGCATGGATGAGTTAGACTGAAGGGTCTGTTGCCATTCTGTACATCTCTATGACTTTATAACTCATCTGCTTCATCCTTGACCATGTCTTCACCTTTGACAACCAGTTCTTCATGCAGTTGCACGGAACAGCCATGCGGACCAAATTCACACCCCAATATGCCAACATTTTCATGCACAACTTCGAACAAGATGTCTTCACTATGCAGGACCTCCAACTAGCGCTATACACCAGACACATCAACAATATTTTCTTCCTTTGGTCACATGGCAAGGAATCACTGAAACAACTATTTAGTGATACCAACAAGTTTCACCCCACCATCAAACTTACCATGGATTACTCATTAGAATCAGTCTCCTTCTTGGACGCACACACCTCCATCAAACATGGACACCTCAGCACCACACTCTACCACAGTAACCTAATGATGATGCACTTCTCAAGCTTCCACCCTAAGCATACTAAAACAGCCATCCCCTACGGATAAGCCCAATGCATACACAGGATCTGCTCAGATGAGGGGGAACGTGATGGACACCTGAAGATGTTTAAGGATGCACTCATAAGAACAGAATACGATGCTCAGCTCATTGATCGCCAATTCCATTGTGCTACAATGAAAAACTGTAATATCGTCCTCAGGAGACAGACATGAGATATGACCGATAGGATACCCTTCACATTCTAGTACTTCCCTGGAAATTACTACGCCATGCTCTTCACAGCCTTCGACACATCATCGACGATGATGAATACCTCGCCCTGATCTTCCCTACGCCTCCACTTCTCATCTTCAAATAACCGCCAAACATGAAACAGAGCATTGTTTGCAGCAAACTACCCAGCCTTCAGGACAACATTGACCACAACACCACACAACTCTGCTTCAGCAAACTATGCAAGACATGGCAGATCATTGACCTGGATACTACCATCACATGTGGGAACATCACCCACCACATACATCCCCCACTATGACAATGACTGAATGGACACCGCACAATGAACAATACACAGGGGACATTCCCTCCCAGTGGGGGAACATTTCGGCGATCCAAGGCATTCAGCCTCCGATCTTCGGATGAGCATCTTCCAAGACTGACTTCAAAATATGCAACAATGTGAAATCGCTGAGCACAGGCTGACAGCTAAATTCCATACTCAAGATCAACCATGATCCTACATTCATGTCACACTACAGGTAATCCCACCACACTATATATTCCCACACACAGACTCTCACACACACACTCGCACACTTACACAGACCCACTCCCATACACATACATGCACTTGCACGGTCTCAAATACATACACATGCAAACACTCTCTCACTCTCTCAAATGCACACACACAACTCTTTCTCACGCATGCATATACACCCTCTCTCTCTCTCTCTCTCTCTCACACACACACACACACACACACACACACACACACACACACACACACACACACTCTCTCTCTTTCTCTCACATGCTCTCTGGGGCGAATTATTTCATTCAAGATTCTTTTCTGTCAAAAAATAAAACCAGACCTCAGCTTAAAACATAAATTTGATGCAGGACCTCACACCTAAAATGCATTGTCTAACCTGAGATGTCATCTCTTGTGCATTGATAAAAATTTTAATTATCTAAGGACAATGTCTTCAAAGGTATCTGGATTTTGCGTTTTAATCAGCAGTCTACCTCCTAACTGATTAAAGGATTCAACAAGGGCAGAAGGTTTAAAGTTGCTACCTTTTTGCTTATAAACACTGTGTCTAATACCTCTCGATCATACCACACCTGAGGAAGGAGCTGAGCTCTGAAAGCTTGCAATTTCAAATAAACCTGTCGGATGATAACCTGGTGTTTGATTTTTGACCTTGTCGAACTCAGTCCAACTTGGGCATCTCCACATCATAGATATCATGTCAGAGATAAACCAAACAAAACATATGATTGGAAACTTTGAGAAAACAATTCACAAGATACAAAACTCCTTTAAAACATTAGCTTGATCCCTCTCCGTGAATGTTGTCTGACCTGCTGTGGTCTCTAGCATTTGTTGTTTTCAGTACAGATTCTAGCATCTGCAGTAATTTGTTCCTTCAAAATTAAATCCTAAATCTCAAATTGAGCAAATATATTATATTATTCAGTAGGACCTTCAGCAGATGATGTGGTAAATCTCCAAAGTATAAAAGCACAAATACTGTATGAAGCTACAACAACTTGCAATGATAACAAATAATACATAAAACAAAGAAAGAAATGTTTATTTATTGAGAAGAAAAGGCCTAGAAAGAGACTGAAATAATAGATAAGTTCAACATCAACATAGTTCTTACATAACACCATTATTGACCTCTACAGATTAGTGGAAAACTCTTGATGATGAAGCTTTGAAATTAGAATACGTAAGAGACAAGTTTGTTGTTGGAATTATTGCTGAGTCTGTCAGGCTTATTAAAGCTCAAGGACCATATGAGTTTGGAGACAGCTATTCATATTGTGTCACAAGTTGGAGTCAGAAATACAGGACGATGTGAGTTTTCAAGTCATCTATGATTATATTGAATGGTGGAACAGGCTCAAGGGACCGAATGGACTACTCCTGTTCCTATTTCTTATGGTTTTATGGCGTTAAATCCTAAGAGGAGAAGAACACCCTTACTACAGAACAGAACCTATCCATTTCATAAGGTACACATCTCTATAGGTAAACAAGACAAGCCAAAATAAAGAGTAGAACTAAAGGTTAAACACAGGCAGGTTAGACAGCATCTGAGGAGCAGGAAAGTCCATGTTTAACTAGAAGCATTGACTGTCCTGCTCCTTGGGTGAGGTGTGACCTACCTGCCTGTGTGTTTCTGGCTTCCAGCATCTGCAATCCTTACTGTCTCCAAGAACTAAATGTCACCTCCTGAAAATGTGTGGCCATGCAAGATATAGTTTCAGAGCAGCAAAAGATTGTCAGAAAAACCCATCTGGTCCGCCAGTGTCATTCAGGGAAGGGAACTGCCATCCTTACCTGGTCTGAGACAAAAAAAAACTGCAGATGCTAGAATCCAAGTTAGAGAAGCAGGAGGCTGGAAGAACACAGCAAGCCAGGCAGCATCAGGAGGTGGAGAAGTCAACATTTCGGGTGTAACCCTTCTTCAGGATCAAAGAATGGTTACACCGGAAATGTTGACTTCTCCACCTCCTGATGCTGCCTGACTTCTTGTGTTCTTCCAGCCTCCTGCTTGTTGTCCTTACCTGGTCTGGCCTACACGTGACTCCAGGCCCATAGCAATATGGTTGACTCTTAACTGCCCTTGGGCAATTAGGGATGGGTAATAAAAGCTGGCCTAGCCAGTGACGTCCTCTTCCTGTGAATGAATAAAGAAAAACAGACACTTACGCATCCAAAGAGGATATGCAGTAGAAGGCCCTTGTTTCAAAAAACAATCTCTGCATTAGTCAATGAACCTGTATTTGAAAAGGTATCTGAAAAATTCTTGGGAGAACTGGTGATCCAATTGATTTGAGATTTACAATTTTCATGCATGACACTTTTAAGTGTTAAGCACCTGTTAATTTTAAGTGTGAAAGGGTGCAAGTGACATGGTCCTATCAGATCAAATACAATGGTTGAAGTAACAGAAGCTACCACCTACAGAGATGAAACAAAATTGTACAAAAATAATTCCTTCATTGAACAAGGAAAGTGCTATGCAAATGCAAGTCATTCGTATGTTTCTCACCAACATAAAAATATTAGCATAGCTGCAAGCCACATTCTGTGGCAATAGCTTACAATCTGCCAAGTCTTACCTAAAACAAAATAGCTCCCTGTACAACGATAACATCTAAAAGCTATCATTTAAAATCCTTTATTTGCTGTACCAACCTTGCTGAACCCACACCCCCTGAAACTGTTCATTACAGTCCCTTGTTAGTTCTATTGAAAGACTGACAGCTGGCTTCTATTTGAACAGAAACAAAGTGTGGGAGTTAGTGGGAACCTATTTAATAATTTCCCGTGTTAAATATTATAATTTCCATACAAATTTATCCGCATTGAGAGGTATAATTTACTATTTGTTCCCAAATACCCTTACCAAAAAAAAAATCCTCTCCAGTTTAATTACACCAAGTGAGTGTTTAGTTCAGGCTATTAAACATATAATCTACTCACTATGGAATTCCCAATTTCACTTTTTTTATTAAATCTATTTTTCTGTTCTACAATAAATAATTGTCTGTAATTTTTCAGCGAAATCAACCTCACCATTTGGTCATTATGTATAATTACATCCCTCAGAGAGGCCAGGAAAAAAAAAGACTTCAGCACTACATCTCCCAGATTCTGATTATCACCTTTTTAAATGTCACTTACAAAATCAACCTCACTTTCGAAAACACATAGGCAATTGAGTTCCTACTGCATTCTCACATCAAACTATCAGTTTAGTTAAATTAAGTTGTTATTAAAATTTTGCGCATCGCATAAAATATCAACTAGTGTGCTCATGACAGTAAGAGAAAGTTAATATTGGCAGATTGAATACTTGATCAGTGTGGATTTAAAGCTATTTAAAGAAAGTGCATTCAATTTACAGGAAATCTCCTTTTCTCTCTGCCTAAAAACATGAACTCCCAAAATGTTAGTCATGGTTCAGTTATACCACTGCATTCATTGAGGTACTCAAGTGGGCACTGGATGGTTTTTTTTGGATAGCAATGGTGTGTAGAGATATGGATAAAAGGCTGGAGATTGGCACTGGATAATAGAATCAGACTCGAAGATTGAGCCAGAATAGATAATGAAGTTCGACTAAATAACTGCAGGTTCTATTATCACAGGGGAGGCCCTGGCTTCATGGCATTATCACTGGAAACTTGGTTAAAGACCCAAGTTTGAATCCCACCATGGAAAATGGTGGAATTTGAATTCAATAATGAATCTGGAATCAAGGATCTAATGATGACCATGAAGCCATTGTCAATTGTCATAAAAAACCATCTGGTTCACTGATCTCCTTTAGGGAAGAAAATCTGCCATCCTTACCTGCTCTGGCCTACTTGTGACCCACAACAACATGGTTGACTCTTAACTGTCCTGTAGCCAATTAGGGATGGGTAGTAAATGATGGACTAGTCAGTGACACCTACATCCCATGATTGATGGGCCAAATAGCCTCCTCCTGAGTCATAATGATTTGTGAAATTGTGGGCTCAAAGCTCACTCCAGAAACTACAGCATGTAACTTACGGGAAAAAAACTCCAGATGTAAGTAATTACAAGGGGAGGTGTTAGGTTCTGGATGAGCTGTTAAAGTGAGGCACAGCTTGTTGTAATGATCACATTTCTTTTTTAAAATCATTAATTTTCAATTGTGGATCAAAATGGAAAAATGATACTACCTTCAACACGTGAAACTGTGGATAAGGATGTTGAAGTTTTAAAACAAGTGACTGAAACTCATTGCCCGTTGTATTTACACAGTTCCTTATTCAAGCAGTGCAGGGGAGTGGTGGTTGGTGGGGAGATGGTGAACACTGATTGGCGCAATGGGTGAGTATTCAGAACAGTTTTGCCCAGCAACAGACTGGTGATTGGTTTTCAGTCAAAACAGTTGTGTAGGTCATGTGTCAACAGCATAGTAACACCTCTCTGATTGGCTCCTGGGCAGGTGTACTGTTTGTGTACTGAAATACAGCAGTAGAAAGCCTTCAGGCTCTGGAAAGTCAACATCTCTTTATTTTTGCAGGGAAGTAACAAAGAATTGGAAATATCCTCACTCACCATTTGCTTATTAGCTGCTACGTTTAACCAGTGACTGAAGCACTGAGCAATCAGTGTGCTGACTGCCTTGCATCTGCAGTAAAGAACTGAATGGACTTGGAAAGAAGAGAAAGAAAATTGGAGATCAGAAGGATTCAGAAGAAGCAAATGGAAACCCCATTGAATTCTGTGGACTGGTGCTATTGAACTGTATTTCCCTAATATTTTCTTTTCAACCCATAACCCATAAGCAGGCAGCACGGTGGCTCTATGGTTAACACTGCAGCCTCACAGCGTGAGGGACCTAGGTTGAATTCTAGCCTCAGGCGACTGTCTGTGTGGAGTTTACATATTCTCCCTGTGTCTGCGTGGGTTGTCTCCAGGTGCTCCGATTTCCTCCCACAATCCAAAGACGTGCATGTTAGGTGAATTGGCCATGCAAAATTGCCTGTAGTGTTCAGGGATGTGTAGGTTTGGTGCATTAGTCAGGGGTAAATGTAGGGTAGGGAAAATGGGTCTGGGTGGGTTAGTCTTCAGAGGGTTGGTGTGGACTTGTTGGGCCAAAGGGCCTGTTTCCACACTGTAGGGATTCTACAATTCAAATTAACCACATCATGCAATTTGGTTTCTGTGTTTCCTACCTTACAAAATTGCCTATACAATAAGAAGTATGTATTTGGCAGCAACACATTTTGGGAAGTCATGGAAATTGCTATGTAAATTTAATTCCTTTCACTTTTTTTCACCACTCTGACTTGGAAGTATGTCATTAGTTCACAATCCTGGATTTCCCTTCCGAATTGCATTGCGGGTCAACCTACAGCTCATCCCGCCTCCTCAAGGCCAAGTAGAGTTGAATAAAAAGTACCCACATCCCATGAACGAATAAAAATGAATTCTGATTTTGACTTGATTCCAGTGGCTGCTATGGTATCACTAGAATAATCAGACAAGAATTGTTAGCCCTGTTCCACCTTCCAAAACACTGCCAATTAACTCTAAAGCTAGTGTATGTCACCATAACGTAAGGATAGGATTGGGATCATCTGTGGTAACATTTATAAGTCAAATGTCCTTCTAAACTCAGACTAGTGAGCCATTCAATTTCCGGTTGAACAAGGTACAATACAGTTGACTTTGAAGCTGTATCGAAATCCATTGTCTCATGTGTAGGTTCAATCCAAATGTATTTGTTTCTTCACGGAAACAGGGAGGAACTTTTTTTTTGCCCATCCTGGAACGACAGGCCTGCTAAGCCATTCCAGACAGCAGTTGAGTCAACCACATTTCCGTGGATGTGGTGTCATATGTAGATCAGATCAGAAAAGGATAGCATATTTCTTCCTTTCAAAGACACTAGTGAACCACATAAGTTTTAACAACAATCAATGATAGTTTTCCAATTAAAACAGAAGGTGCTGGAGAAACTCAGCAGGTATGGCAGTATGGACACCGACAGAAGCAGGAGGTAATGTTTCAAGTCTGATATGACTCTTCTGCAGAACTGAAAAAGCAATGGCACATATGTTGTTGGGAAAGAGAGCATTGATAGTTTGATCATCATTATTAACGGAACTAGCTTTCCATTCCAGAGATTTTATTCATTAAATTGAAATTCCATGCACTCCTGAACTGAAGCTTGAACCTATGACCCAATGACACAAGCCTGGCCCTTTGGATTGCCAATACATCATGATCAAACTTGCACAAGCTCCCAATATACTTTACAGGCAATTAAATGCCTTTAGAAGTGTGGTCCGTATTGTAATGCAGGAAACCATGCTGTATGAAAGCAGCACTCGGTCCATTACATTGTTTCCTTACTTTATAAATGCAATCACCTATGTTCAGTTAAAGAAGACAGAAGCAAATTAATAGTCCCTCATGTAATGCACACTATCCTTTTCCACAAACCTATTATCTCAATTCAAAGAACAAGAATGGCTTTAATTAAATTAGCATGGTTCCACTACATTACTAGCATTGAGGACTGAGTGCATCATTTGATTTTAATAAGTAAACATTCTTCACAGCATGGGAGCTCTACTTATTATATTAGTCATGCAAAACTAGCCACAAGGGACAATCATTAGAAGTCAGAGCAAAATCCCTTTAGCTGCCTCCTCCTAGATAAAAGATTCTCTTACCTGTCTTAATTATAATTGTTCAATGAATTTGCATTTCATGTATTTCAAGTCAAAGTGATTAACAATTCAAATTGTATTAACACCACAATAAACTGTCAATGGAAACACCTCAAGTAGCCCATTCAGTCCCTCAAGCTTGTTCTGCTCTTCAGTGGGATCATTGTCAATGTGTATCGCCACTCCATTATTGTATTACCATCCATTATTATTATTCCAGGTCTTGTTAAATAAGCAACTGTTTTAGAGTCATAGAAATATACAACATGGAAACCAACCCATCAGTCTAACTCACCTATGCTGGCTGATCAGATAACCTAATTTAATCTAGTTCCATCTGCCAGCTTTTGGCCCACATTCCTCGAAACCCTTTGTTTTCATTTACCCATCCAAATACCTTTTAATGTCATAAGTCATAGAGATGTACAGCACGAACACAGACCTTTCGGTCTAACTCATCCATGCCGAACAGATATCCTAAGTAAATGTAATCCCACTTGCCAGCATTTGGCCCATATCCCTGTAAACCCTTCCTATTCATATACCCATCCAGATGTCTTTCAAATGTTGCAATTGTACCAGCCTCCACCACTTCCTCTGGCAGCTCAGTCCATACATGTACCACGCTCTGCGTGAAAAAGTTGCCCCTTAGGTCCCTTTTAAATCTTTTCCCTCTCAGATTAAACGTGTGCCTTCTACCCTATCCATGCCCCTCATGATTTTATAAACCTCTACAATGTCACCACTCAGCCTCTGATGCTCCAGGAAAAACAGCACCAGCCTATTCAGCCTCTCCCTATCGCTCAAACACCCCAACTCTGGCAACATGCTTGTAAATCTTTTCTGAACTCTTTCAAGTTTCACAACATCTTTCCTTCAGAAGGGAGACCGGAACTGAAAACAGTATTCCAATAGTGGCCTAACCAATGTCCTGTTCAGCTGTAACATGACCTCCCAACTCCTTTACACAATACACTGACCAATAAAGGAAAGCATACCAAACAACGTCTTCACTCTCCTATCTACCTGTGTTGTAATTGTACCAATTTCTACCACTTCCTCTGGCAGTTCATTCCATACACGCACCACTCTCTGCATAATAAAGTTGTCCCTTAGGTCCCTTTTATATCTTGCCCCTCTCACTTTAAACCTAGGCTCTCTAGTTTTCCCTGGGTAAAAAAAAGACTTTGTCTATTTATCCTATCCATGCCCCTCATAATTTTATAAACCTCTATAACGTCACCCCTCAGCCTCCGACGCTCCAGAGAAAACAGTCCCAGCCTGTTCAGCCTCTCCCCTCAAACCCTCCAACCCTGGCAACAACCTTGTAAATCTTTTCTGAACTCTTTCAAGTTTCACAACATCTTTCCTATGGTAGGGAGACAAGAACTGAATACAGTATTCCAATAGTGGCCTAACCAATGTTCTATACAGTCACAACATGACCTCCCAACTCCTATATTCAATGCACTGACCAATGAAAGCAAGCATACTAAATGCCTTCTTCACTAACCTGTCTACCTGCGACTCTACTTTCAAGGAACTATGAACTTGCACAGCAATCATACTGGGTTCTGTAATGAAGATGTGGAATTCCAGGACAGTAATCACAGAAAAACAGGGAGTCACCCCAGTGTCCAGTCCAACATTCTTCCATCAGTCAAAGAAGCAGAATAACTGGACATCCAATCCACTGCAGGTTTTGGGATCTTGCTGTACTCAATGACTGTGTGTTGCATTTCCGCACAAAACAATCTCTGCATTTATGGGAGATCGCTGCCAGTTGTAGGAGGCTATTTATAGTTCTATATAAATGCAAATGCTTCTTTCATGCTGTATTAGCTCCACAGTGACAATATCATTGATTTTTCTTTACCTCTGCTTTGTTACACCTACAAACATCTAAACCATCCATCCAAGATAAATAGATGATCAAAGAGCCTTGAAGGAAAGCAGAGGATAAATACTGAGCAGGCTGATTAACATTTACTACTGTGTTCTCCAGCTCGCCCTGGAGCCCTTGCATGCAGTGGAATCATCCCTGCCTCTGAGTCAGGAACCCCAGGTTCAATCCTACCTGTGAACAGGTTGAGGTTTTTTTTAATGACTAACCCCTGATCCAATAAGTACCTGCTGTGATAATTGGGAGCAGTAAAGATAGTTAATAAGTTGTAGCTCTTGATGTTGTTTTGCTTTCAAGCTCTGACCTTTGCGGGCCCATTTTGATTTTTGTTGTCATCAACATGATCATTATCACCATCGAGAGCAGTAGGTCGCTAGGTATTCCCAGTTCTATTGGTGACTTCTCTCCAAAGCACAGAATACATGGTGGCTCAGTGATTAGCATTGCTACCTTACAGCATCAGGGACCTGGGTTCGGTTCCAGCCTTTGGTGACTGTCTGTGTGGAGGGAGTTTGCACATTCTCTGCATGGGTTTCTTCCTGGTTCTCCGGTTTCCTGCCATAGTCCAAAGATGTGCAGGTGAGATGGATTGGCCATGCTAAATTGCCCATTGTGTCCAGGGAGATGCAGGCTAGGTGGGTTGGCCATGGAAAATGTGGGGTTAAGTGGATAGGGTGGGTCTGGGTGGGATGCTGCTCGGAAGTTCAGCGCAGACTTGATGGGCTGAATGACCTCTTCCTACATGTTAGAGCTTCTATGATATGATTCAACGCCAGGGCTCAGCACAGAGAGAATTAGGGTAGATCAGAGCCCAACAATTTGGACCCAGAACCCTTCCAAGCCCATTGTGCTCAGGTCAAAGGTGAGGCCACTGCTTGGGGGTCAAGGGCCGGATCCTCTGCTCCAGCCAGGAGTCACTGTGCTGTCTGGTCTGGGGTCCAGGCCAAGGTCAGAACCGGCACCCGTGATTTCTCTCCCTGTCCTGACTGTTAGCTGTCCATACACCACTGCGCAATGTCACAGAGGACTAAATAAGGCAAGGCTTTGCTCTGTAAGTATGGAAGAATGGTACCCAAAAGTAGGACATCATCTGCCAATGGCCCATCCATTGACAAGGCTCAATCTTGCTTGTGTTAGTTTCTTTCTGACCTCTTTTCCATGGACATGGATATCACTGTGTGCGTGAGCACTTGTTTGCCTCCAAGCCAAACACTCCATCCTGATTGGAACAACATTACTGCTCCTTCACTGTCACTGCATGGAAGTTCTGAAATGTCCTCTGTTCTGGGTATTCCTCTTTCACAGGGAATGTAACGCTTCAAGAAGGTGGCTCACCATCATCTCCTTAAGGGCAGTTAGTGATGGGCATTAAATGCTGGCCCATCTGGCAACACCCACATCCTGAAGTTGTTGTTCATTGCTGGTTGTTCTTTAGAACGTGGTGTCAAGCTGCTTTCTTGACCTGCTGCATACCCTGTGTGTGTGTGTGCGTAGACCCACAGTGCTGTTAAGGGAGCTGTAGCATTTTACCCCAGCAAATGTGAAGGAATGATGATATATTTCCAATTTAGGATGGAGCATGACTTGAAGGGGAACTTGCATGTGGTGATGTTCACCTGCCCTTGTCCTTCTAGATGTAAGTTTGCTATCAAAGGAGTCCTGGAGCACCTTGTACATGGGACGCACTGCTGCCTCTATTCTTTTTCCTTTCCCTCTCTTTGGTTTTCTTCTTCTCTCCCCTCAGCACCAGAGCAAATACTAGCATAGGGCAGGTGCCAGTAGCAAGGACCTGGAGCAGCAGCGTGGGGAAACAGCGCTGGAGTATGGTGCAGGCACCGAGTCCCAACAGGAGACGGGGACAACGGAGGCGGTCCTGAAACTTACCTCAGAGCAGCTGAGTGCCGGGGCGGAGCGGGTCTGAGGCTTGGAGTGGAGGACGGGCGGCTATTGGACTAGGATCTGGTGCAGGCGGTCAGACCATGTGCGGAGGCCCTGTGCTGAGCTGTTACAATGTAATGGCTACTTGAAATTTCCTACCTCACTGTAATGTCAATCCATTAATGATGTCCTACTTTTAACTTATGTTTTTAATTCCATTAGTAACACAGCTACTTTTTATTCCTCTGCTGTATCCAAGAATCATACCTAGATACTTGTACCTAAAGATATCACCATAAGAAGGCAGACATTGTAAAAGCTTTTCACTGCACTTCTACGATGGAGCACACGTGACAATAACAGGACATTGTATATGACAGTGATAGGGAGAGTGAAAGGTGGATAAACTGGATGATAGTGCGCTGACCAAGCAGACGGACTTGCCCTGGCTTGTGTTGAGCGTCTGAAGTCCTGTTGGAGCTGTATGCTTTCAGGAGAATGTTCCATCATGCTACTGACTTGTGGATAGGAGACAGGGTTTGGCAAGGTGGGAGATGAGTTACTCACCTGAGAATTCCCACACTGTTTGAACAGTAAAGTAAGTGGAGAAAGATTCAGTTTACCTTTTAGAACTGGTGGCCTATGCACCAAATTTGTATTTACTTTTCTGAAAGAACAGCACAGACGATCAAATCACTGCAACCTGATTGTAATATTACGTAACCAGTTTCGTTACATGAACAACCAAGTTGTATGTAATCGTTTAATGAAGCAGTCATTGTAAGGTGGGTCATACTGAAACTTGAGCTTTTGATGGGCTTTACAAAGAGGCATACAAAGTTTTGCTAAATCTATATAAAACTTTCCGATCCCACTGTAGCCATGGTTCCCAATTGTTGGCACCCAAATGATGTAAAGGGGAGAGTTAAAGTGTGGCTGGAGTATGTTTGGGGCAGTTAGAACTTGACCGCAGGTTTTGTGGTACAGTCAGCGTCATTACCATTGCAAACTGGGGCCCCTATTGAATCACTGGCTGAGGAGAATAATATTCATGCTTTCAAAGTCTATTTGCATAAAACTCCTCCAAAACACAAAGCATTTGAGTGATCATTTCTTTTCCATTAGATACTTGACATTGCTGTCCTCATTAATGCACTGGGACAGTACGGTGGCTCAGAGGTTAGCAGTGCCGCCTCACTGTGCCAGGGACCCAGGCTTGATTCCAACCTCAGGCAATGGTCTGTGTGGAGTTTACACATTCTCCCCGTGTCTGTTTGGGTTTGCTCTGGTTGCCTCCCACAATCCAAAGACATGTAGGTTAGGTGGAATGGCCATGGGAAATTGCCCATAGTATTCAGGGATGTGGAGGTTACGTGCATGAGTCAGGACTAAGTATAGGTTAGGGGAATGGGTCTGGGTGGATTACTCTTCAGAGGGTCAGTATGGACTTGTTGGGGCGAAGGGCCTGTTTCCATACTGCAGGGATTCTATGATTCTTTGTTAACATGGAAATCAGATACGTACATTTTCTAGAGGTCCTGTTACAAGGCTTTAATTAATGATCATTGAATTACATTGCTCATTTTGGAGGCCTGTTCCATCTCTCTCACTCACTCATCATCGTCAACAGCTGGGACTGCTACTACCACAACAAACAAACATTATTATTGATGTTTCAGCCCTAGTTATTGATCCTGTTTCATTAGCCACCAGCAACAGCAGTTAATAAAAGATAACTGAAAACTCCAGTCACATTTTTCACTTAACATGCTCTGATATTTTAGTCAAGCCCAGGAGCAGTGGAACCATGACAATAAGGCCATTTCTGGCAGATTTTTTTCTTTTTACAGAATATCACTGACAGGAGCCTTTGAGCACATCACTTTCCTCCCAAGCTGGAGATTATGCATGAAGATTCGAGGAGGACACTGACAGAAGGACACTAAAATACACAGACAAAAAAAAGTTGTACACAACAGAAGCATTTTAACCACCACTTAATGACTTGCAGAAGAGAGTCTTTAAACAAGAACAGAAATTGGTGAGCAGATAGGTGGCCAGAGAGATGTTTACTTTTATCTTTACTCATTCACAGAAAGAGAACGCTATTGACTGGGCCAACATTTATTGCCCATCCTTAATTGCCCACAGGGCAGTTAAGAGTCAACCCCAGCGAGTCTAGAGTCACATGTAGGCCAGACCAGGTATGCATGGCAGATTCTGTCTCTAAAGGGAATTAGTGAACCAGATGTGTTTTGCCAATAATTGGCAATGGATTCATAGTCATCATTAGATCCTTAATTCCAGGTATTTATTGAATTCAAATTGTCCCACCTGCCGTGATGAGATTCGAACCCAGCTCCCCAGAATGTCATGTGGATCTCTAGATTAACAGCCCAGCGATAATATCACTATGCCACCACAAGATGAGGGGATTATTAATATCAGACCTTGGGAGCGTTGCTGAACAAAGAGATCTTGGACTGCAGGTTCATAGCTCCTTAAAAGTAGTCGCAGGTAATTGGATAGTGAAGACGACATTTGGTTTGCTTTCCTTTATTGGTTAGAGTATTGAGTACAGGAGTTCGGAGGTCATGCCATTGTTGGAATATTGCATGCAATTCTGGTCTCCTTCCTGTCGAAAACACGTTGCGAAACTTGGAAGGGTTCAGAAAAGATTTACAAGGATAGTGTCAGGGTTGCAGGAAGAGAGCTATAGAGAGGCTGAACAGGCTGTCAGGAAAAAAAGGTGGGTGGCACGGTGGCACACTGGTTAGTACTGCTGCCTCACAGCGCCAGAGACCTAGGTTCAAGTCCCACCTCAGGCGATGTTCTGTGTGGAGTTTACACATTCTCCCGCTGCCTGTGTGGGTTTCCTCTGGGGGCTCTGGTTTCCTCCCACAGTCCAAAAATGTGCAGATTAGATGAATTGGCAATGCTAAATTTCCAGTAGTGTTAGGTGTAGGGGAATGGGTCTGGGTGGGTTGCGCTTCAAGTCCACACCGATCTGCTGTTGGGCCAAAGGGCCTGTTTCCACACTAAGTAATCTAATGAGGCTGGGTCTATTTTCTCTGGAGCGTCAGAGGCTGAGGGGTGACTTTAGAGGTATACAAAATTATGAGGGACATGGATAGGATAAATAGACAAGTCTTTTCCCTAGGATCAGGGAGTCCAGAACTAGAGTGCATAGGTTTAGAGAGTGAGAGGGGAAAGGTATAAAAGAGACCTAAGGGTCAACTTTTTCACACAGAGGGTGGTACATGTACGGAATGAGCTGCCAGAGGAAGTGGTGGAGGCTGGTACAATTACAACATTTAAAAGGCATTTGGATGGGTATATGAATAGGAAGGGTTTGGAGGGATATGGGCGAATGGGACTAGATTGGGTTGGGCTATCTGGTCAGTATGGACAGGGTGGACTCTATCAGTCTGGACTGCAGGAGAAAACCGGAGCATTCGGAGTAAACCCACACAGAACAGGGAGTATATGCTAACTCCACACAGACAGATGCCTGGGGTGGAATCAAAGCCAGGTCCCTAGTGCTGTGCAGCACATCTTACTAACTGCTGAGCAAATGTGTATAAAAATAGGGGAAATTAAAAAAACCCAGAGCAAGTCTCACAGACCTACTAGTTGTAATCATAGAATGGTAACAGGGCAGGAGGCTACTTGGCCCATTGTGCCCTCCCTGGCTCTCTGAAGGTGCAACTCATCGGTCTTTTTTGTTCCATTAGCCCTGCACATTCATCCTCTTCCAATCATAATGGCTGGAAGACATCAAGGAGCAGGTTTCCTAGGTGTACTTTATATTACAGCAACTGTGCTAGACAGATGACTGTGTAGTGAGGCAAGCCTTTGAAAGGAAATATTTTGGAAAACATAAGGGGTGTGAGGAATATGCATTACCTGGACAGCTCATCTCTACATTCCCCTCTTCTGATACAGGAAAATGAATTGCATCTAACTTACCATAACCTTACATTACTGCATATTAGGGATTGAAAATCTACACATTGAAATGGAGTTATTATTGTAACAGACCAGAAAACATAGGCGGCTTGGACCCGACCTAGGAATAGTTACTTCCAAAGCAAAAACCTTATGACTTGTATAGTATCTTTTTGAACATCCTTCGATTGCAGTTCTCATTCAAAAGAAAGTTAATGTGCCAATGGCTGCCACTGTAGTGGATTGAAAATGGCAATGTTCATATACACATGTACCAGTAGAGAAATTCTGAGGGGAAAGTATATGATAACTTCAAAAACCTCTGGCTGGAGTATTTCTACCTGAAGTTCTTCACTCCCATTCTTGACAATGACCACACCTGAGATTGTCAGTTGATTAAATGTACATTGTATGACATAGAACACTTTGGGCTCCCCAGTCATCTTATCCACTATCAAGAAGCAAGCAGCAAAAATAATCCTACATTATTTTTGCTGCTTACTTCTTTTCTGGGCAGTAAACGACCTGTGGTCACAAGTACAGGATAGCCACTAAATATTGAATAGGGGATTCAAGAGGAATGGCTGCTGCCAGAGAGTGGTTAGAAAGTGAAGCCTGCTATGTCTGAGTACATGGAATGAATGACATCAACACACTGAAGGGGACATATAATTAGAAACAGGAGTAGCTCTGCAACTCAGAGATAGGAGCATAATGAAGACTAGGCCCGAATCCACAACACCAGATCGACTGGCTTACCGGTTAACGTGTCCCTCCCCACCTCATGGCTGATGCTGTTCCAAGGTAAGCACCCTGTAAAGGCTAACAGATGTAACTGTACCTGCATCCATCACATTTAAAATAAATTTAGACAAGTGCATGAATAGGAAAAGGTTTGGAGGGATATTGGCTAAAATACAGGCACGTGGGACTAGAAGTACTAGAAGTTTGGAAACATGGTCAACGTGGACTAGTTGGCCTGAAGGGTCTGTTTCCATGCTGTATGACACCAAGTAGGCCGAAGCTAGGCTAGGACAGATTGGAGAAAGTGGAGTATAAACACCAGTTTGTACAATCAGCTTCCTTCTATTCTGTAAATTCCAGGCATTTTTACATCCATGTAATTGTTTTGCAAGAGTCTATAAAATAGCTTTAGTGTAGTTGTCACTTCTTTTAGGAGGAGTAAATAGCTGTTAAAATAAAGCATAAATTCATTTTATTCATTAAGACTGTTTTGATAGTTATGTGCTGTATCTGTTAAATTGGCAATCTATAGGCTATGGTTGTAACCATCTCTGGCTCTCTCTAACCAGAAAAAAAAATCTTGAGCCATTGCAGAATAAATGCAGGGAAAAAAAGCACATAAAAGATTCAACTCCCACAACCACCAGCAGCCTCCAACCTTATATTTCTTTCATAGACATACTAATATATGTGTAAAATAATGGGATTAAATAATAGTAAAAACTGAGATGGTGGAAGATTGAACAGTAATATAAAGAATTTGTTTAAGAAAAGGCTTCAAAAGGTTCCTATTTTCCAACAGGAGATTTAGATTTAGAAATATCAAATGATACTGCAGGAGGATAAAGAGGTCACTTAAAGCAATTGGTCCATTTCAGAACACTTGTCATTTTGTGGGTCATTTTTGCACTGGTTTGTTATGCAATCATCAGCTGCTGGACAGAAGCAGTTCGGTAATTTGATGGAAAGCTTCATTTTTCTGAATCATCTGAACAAGAAACCGTTGGAGGTGCTAAACCCCATTGGTGGGGGGGGGGGGGGGGGGGGGAGAAAAAGAGAGAAAGAGAAGGAGGGGCGGTATGGGGTAGTGGGGGAGAACAGTGGAACCAGGCACCAAAGTTGGGTACCAGTTAACCTTTCTACTTTACTTCACAAAAACAATTTTAAAAAATGCTTGGCGCCAGAAATACACACACAGTCACTAGAGAACATTCATACAGTAAATTCAAAATGAAGGATATTTTCAACCCCACCCCACCAACTTTGTTTGGATTGGAGTGTCCCAATAGGAACATGACTGGTTTGAATAGAGCATGTGCACATGCAAAGAAGACGCCAGTATCATTGTCGAGTTACGAAAAGCATCAACCAGTTTCAAAAGAGGAAAAATTATCCAAATGTGTGTAGTTTAGGTGAACTGGCCATGCTAAATTGCCCACAGTGTTCAGCGATGTGTAAGTTAGGTGCATTAGTCAGAGGCAAATGTAGAGTAATAGGGTAGGGGGACAGGTCGAGGTGGGTTACTCATTGGACAGTCAGGGTGGAGGTGTTGAGCCAAATAGCCTGTTTATACACTATAGAATCATAGAATCCCTATGAAAAGGGTATTTAAATTTTTAAAAATAGTTTTTCAAATTGACATCTGGTTTGGTCAGTGCACTTGGTAAAATGGGAAACTGAAAGTGAGTTGGGTGTAAGGCTATAATCCTCTTTCACTGAAAACTCACCAGCTACATAGCAAGAATTTCACCTCACTGCTCAACAGGGATATAGAGGATGCAGCATAGAGATGGAATGCACAAGACTTCTCATCAGATTCTGACAAAATCTGCTATTGCCACCATTGCTCAGGTGCAATAAGATTTCATCCAATGATACCAGGGTGTACAGAATGACTTACCAGGTTAAATGCATAAAAATAGCTGGCGCTCAAATGGTGGAAGGGTGAGCTAATTGAGGTGTTAAAAAACAGTGGGCAAAATTCATAAATAATTGTTTCTACTATATATGAGAAATCCAGAAGGCATGGCTATACTCTTAAAACAAACGTAGCACTGAATAATTTCAGCAGGCCTGCCAAAATGTGCAAAACAAAATTAATAAAAATAGAAAGAACTGCAGATGTTGTAAATGAGGAACAAAAACAAATTGTTGGAAAAGCTCAGCAGGTCTGGGAGCACACGTGAAAAGGAGTCAGAATTAATGTTTCGGGTTGAGTGACCCTTCCTCGGAACAGAGTTATGTTGAGTCTGACAGGACTTCTGCAGAATTGAAAAGAGCAGGAAAATGCTAAGTTTATGCTTTCAGAAAAGGAGATGTGAAGGAACAATTCGTGGACAGTGAAGGTGGTTACCCAACGTGACCTTAATCAGATAGATCGATGGGCTGAGGAGTGGCAGATGGAGTTTAATCTAGATAAATATGATGTGCTACATGTTGGTAAGGCAAATCAGGCAGGACTTACACACTTATTGGTAAGGGTGGATAGTGTTGCCAAACAAAGGGAACTTGGAGTGCAGGTGCATAGTTTCTTGCAAGTCATTATGGACCAGACCAGACACCCCTCAAAATGTTTTAAGGTCGCCTAGATCCTAACTTTTTCTTATTTTAAAGGAAGTGGGTGTTCCAGATGTGATGCAGCTGGTCAAACCACTCTGCTTTAAGCAACACAATGTATTTAAACACTACATTTAAAACATGAACGAAAGAAAGTGCAATGTAGAATAAACTTGTTTATTGGATAACCTAACCAAATACTCAATATCCTAACTTAACTAATTAACTGTTCTAATACAGCAACATCCCATAAATACAGCCCTTGGCAAAAAAGGTAAATTCAAACACATTCTTACAGGCAGGAGGGAACATCATCCAGAGAGAGATTTCAGAGAAAGTCAAAGGAGTTCTTTACTGAAGCTTGCAATTCTTCTGGACTCAAACATCTTGTGGTTGCTACAGCTAAACAAAAAAAAAACTAGAAAACCCTAGACTGGAAGAACTACAGGCAGTCACTCCTCGTTCATCGTTTAAATGTTTTAAAAAGTAACCTAAAGGCTCTTACACTATTGAATAGAAGAATAGAATAGAATCCCTACACTGTGGAAACAGGCCTTTTGGCCCAATAAGTCCACACTGATCAAATCAGGTTAGTTCCTGAGCCACTTCAGCACCTCTGCCTTTACAATCCTCCCTTACAAGAAAACCCAGGACAAAATAACCTTTTTAAACAGTGATAGAATCAACACAAGGTAGACAGGATGGTGAAGGCGGCATTTATTATGCTTACCTTTATTGATCAGTGCATTGAGTACAGGAGTTGGGAGGTCATGTTGCAGCTGTACACAACATTGGTTATGCCACTTTTTGAATTTTATGTGCAATTCTGGTCTCCCTGCTCTAGAAAGGACATTGTGAAGTTTGAAAAAAAAGGTTCACAAAAGTTTTACAAGGATGTTGCCAAGATTGGTGGGTTTGAGCTACAGGTAGAAGTTGAATAGGCTGAGGTTGTTTTCTCTGGAGAGTTGAAGGCTGAGGAGTGACATTATAGAGGTTTACAAAATCATGAGGGGCATGGATAGTCTGAATAATCAAGTCTTTTCCCTAGGGTAAGGGGGTCCAAAGCTAGAGGGCATAGGTTTAAGGTGAGAGGAAGGAGGTTTAAAAGGGACCTAAGGGGCAAAGTTTGTGCACAGAGAGTGGTGCATGTATGGAATGAGTTGCCAGAGAAAGTGGTGGGGCTGGTAAAATTACAATACTTTAAAAGCATCTGGATGGATATGTGAATAGGAAGGGTTGAGGGGGATATGGGCCAAATGCTGGCAAATGGGACGAGATTAATTTAGGATATCTGGTCAGCACAGATGACTTGGACTGAAGACTCTGTTTCTGTGCTGTACATCTCTATGACTCTAAAGCAGAACAAATGGGGAGGGTGATGAGCGCAAAAGGTAATGGGGTTGATAATAGTAGATGAAAGCCACAGGTGAAGAATAGATGTTAGAGGGAGTGAATAGCAGAAAATGAGAGAAAAATCGCACAAACAACATACTGGTTTTGGCAGAGGGGGGCGGGTATTGAAAATATGATGAGATTACGATTTGAAGTTGTTTGAACTTGAGTCCATACCCAAGCAGAAAATTAGGCAGTATCCTCCCCCTTCTGTTTTGTGCTTCCCTGAAAGGCTGCTTTAGATCTGGGAAAGAAACAAGAGGAGTGAAATTGGGTATCAAATTAGCAAGCAACTGGAAGACTGAGGACAGGGCTCATGTGTTCCACAAAAAGTCATTACCCAGTTTGCAATTGGTCTCGGTAATTTAAGAAATACTACGTTGTGAGCAGTGGATACAGTAGATGGAAAGGAGTACAGGTAACACACTGTTCTACCTGGAAGGTGTGTTTGGAGGCTTGGATAACAAAGGAGAGTGGAAAGGCAAGTGTTACACCTTCGGTGATTACATGACCACTGAAAACTTGGTGAAGAAACATCAGGACTGATTGGGGAGTGAACCAGGTTGTTGTGGTTGCAATAACTAGTGTAGAATTTTGACAAGGGAGAGAAGGGAAAAGATGTGTTTGACATTACTCACGACTTGAGTAGTGATGGCAAAGGTGGAGGATGATCCTTGAAATGCAGAGGCTGGCAAGGAAAAACCTTACCTGGTCTGACCTACATGTGACTCCAGACTCCACAGCAATGTGGCTGACTCTCAAGTGCCCTCTGGGGCAATTAGGGATGGACAACAAATGCTGGCCTGGTCACATCCTGTGAATGAATAAAAGAAAACCTTAGAGGCAAAAGGTTTGAGTGGGCCTGACAGGACAGATGCTTTCCCTTGCTGAGGTATCTAGAACTAGGAGGCACAATCTAGTATAGAGTCAACGAGGCAAAGAGACTTTGAATTTCTCACTCCAACTCGGCAGTGGAGGACCATGGATTAGTAAGGCAACTTCTCTGCCCAGGTCTGTAAAAAACTGCAGAGTTGTTAACACAACCCAGTCGATCACGCATGCCAACTTTCCACCTGTTGACTCCATCTACACTTCTCAATGCTGAGGAAAGACAGGCAAAGACCCCTCTCACTCCAGTTATAACCTCTTCCATTGGACATAAGATACAAAATCTTAAACACACGTACCAACAGGTAAAAGAACAGCTATTCCCCTAGTGTTATTAGACAGCTGAATGAACCTCAAAATTTCATATCTACTGTTGACCTCTCTTTTTGTGCACCTTCTTAACAACTATAGCTTTGCATTCCTCACTGTCCAATTACCCAATGATCTTTGTATGTTACCTGACTATACTACACGCAAAACAAAAAACTTTTCACTGTACCTAGGTACAGGTGACAATAATAAACCAAAGGATGGGGCCACTAAACATATTAAATGCAGTTAGATATTTGATCAGTGAAGGTGATGGGATGCTGGTAGGAAAGTGGAGATAAAAGCCATGATCCGATCAGCCCTGATTTATTTGGAAGGCAGTGCAGACTCAAAGGGCAGAATGGCCTATCCCTAACTCAACTTTATTGGTTCAATGTCACTGAAGTGTATTAAAAGGAGAAATTCATAGTTTTAGAAATTCAAACAAACAATCACATGCTACGAAGTCCAGGTGTAAAACAAAACAAATTTACTCTTACTCTGAATTGCTTAAAGCCCATTGATAAGATGTTGCGCACTGTATCTGGTCTTTCAGAATTGTCTAAATTGAAAACCCAGGGGACCTACAATGAAGTTTAGATTGTATTATTAATTGCCTCGATAAATTGGAAAGCAGTGCCGCTATCAACGGTAATCGATCTAACTGGACTACAGTGACCATCTGAACCCAGAGGGACTAATCAGCTTATCCTCACTTTTCAGAATATTCTAAAATGAACTGAATGGAAATATAGGAAAGTGTCAGCATTTGCCAAATTAAATCAAATTGAGAAGTTGAATGCTCCAAGGATAGGGATTGCATTAAAAACAGATCCATAGGAATCCAATAATTGTACAAATAGAGAAATTCTTGTCAACATCTCTACAACAATTAAGAAACATTCCACAATTAAATTACACCATATATTTGTTTAAGTACCATCTTACCAGTTAGAGTAAATATTATAAATATAATTTCAGCCACTTGTATAGCCATTTGTGCTGTAAGTTCAATTACCTCAGGGAACACCAAGCACTTTTTTAGCCAATGATGGAGTTTTAAGTAGTTATAGTGAAAGTCTATACATTTCTACTTCCAACGCATTCACTCAAAATTATATTTCACCAATAATGTACCTATTCATTGTAATAAGATTAAAAATCACAACAGCAGGTTATAGTCCAACAGGTTGAATTGGAAACAAACTAGCTTGCAGAGCGCCACTCCTTCATGAAGTGATTGACGATCCAGTCCAACACTGGCATCTCCAAATCATTGTAATAAGATGCAGTTTTTGAATAATTCAATTGTTTTAAATGTAAAGTCATTTTAGTAGATCAAATTGAAAATACTTCCTGGCAATTGAGTGTTTTGTACCAAAAGGTTGATTAAGATGGTTCCATCACTTTTTCAGCCAACCCGACGTTTGAGAAACTGTTCCGATTGTAGGAGGGAGCCAAGCTCTTCAGTTTGAAGCTGTTGTTTAAACAAAGAACTCTGGTTTTTAGGCCAGCTTCAAATACTTGTATTTGAGAAGGCAACACAATTAGATTTCATTCTGATCCTGGTCAAAAGATCAGGTTCGACAAGCAGGAGGCTGGAAGGACACATCAAACCAGGCAGCATCAAGAACTAGAGAAGTAAACATTTCAGGTGTAACCCTTCGTCAGGTGGGTGCAAGGGGAGTGTAGTTGGCGAGGTGGGGATAGGTGAAGACAGAGGGCATGACCTGATTGGTCGATGGGAGGAATGAATCCGGTTGGTAGCTGGAAGGAAGGTCGATCAGAAGAATGAAAAAGGTTGGGGGGGGGGGGGGGGGGGAAAAGAGAAGGGGCTGGGAAGACAAGGCAGTCGGGGGGGTGGGGGGGGGAGGTTATTTGAAATTGGAGAACTCAAATGTTGAGTCCTCCGGGTTGTAGGCTGCCCAGGCAGATGAGGTGTTGTTCCTCCAATCTGCAGTCTAAATTTGCTGTGGCAATGGAAGAGGCCAAGGATGGTCATGTCAGAAAGGGAGTGGGAAGGGGAATTGAACTAGGTGGTGACTTTGAGGTTACCCCCTGCAGGTCCTGCTGAAAAGCTTGGCAAAACATGTCCCGAGTTTATGTTTAATCTCCCTGGTGTAGAGAAGACCACATCAGGAGCACTGCATACAGTAAACTAGGTCGGAGAGGCAGGTGAACCTTTGTCTCACCTGGAAGGACTGGATGGAGGTGAGGGGTCTAAGTGAGCCAACAGGTTTTGAATATTTTTTTTTTTTTTAAAAAAGACAGTTGCAGGGAAGGTACCTGAGGTTTTGGGGGTATTGGTGGGGACAGTGGCACAAACCAAGGATTGGGGGGGGGGGGGGGGGGGTAAGGGGGAAGGAGGAGCGAAGAGGGGGTTAGTGGAGAGAAACTATTGCCAGGAACAGATCCCAGGAGACTAATTCTGGTCATTCTGCTGTAGGATGGATATTATCATGCTAGAGAGGATTCAGAAAATATTTCCCAGGATATTGCTGGAAACTGAAGGTTCGAGTTAAGGAGAAACTTTTCTTTTTCACTGTAGCACTGGAGGTTGAGGGGCAAATGTTATAGAGACTGATAAAATCATGAGGGCTATAGATAAGATGAATGGCAGGCATCTTTACCTTCTGGAGGGGTGTTTCAAGACTAGGAGACATATATATTTAAGGAGAGAGAGGAGAAAGATTTTTTAAAAAGGACACTAGCGACAATTGTTTGTTTGTGTTTACACAGACTGATGTATGTGCAAAATGAACTTCCAAAGGAAGGTGATAGATGCAGGTACATTTACAATGTTTAAAAGATGTTTGGATAAGTTCATGAATAAGAAATGTTGGACATGGACTGGTTGAACCAAAGGCTTTATTTCAATGCTATGTGGATCTATGAAGAGACAAGAAATGGTGTAGTAAATTAAGCAAGGAACCGTTACCCTTAAGGAATCTCCAGATTAATTTCTAAAGATTATTAACATAAAAGTGCTCATTTCTATATTAAATGAGGACTACACTTTGCACAGCAATTTAGATCTGCTGTATTGCCTTTGCTAATAAGATTACTAAAAAGGGGATATTTATGTGAAACGACTGAAAATCAAAACCTCATGACCATTTAAAAAGGCACAATATCATTATTACAGAACCTCAATATTTGCTATCCAAGTTGGAGCCACATTTAGGATCCATTTGTAAACATATTGAAGTATTTTTACTCATAAGCACAGAGTTTCCTCACAAAGACTAATTACTTGTGATGAGCAAATTCTTTGCTCTTCTGTGAAAAACACAGGTGCCAATTCAATATTTCACCATAAAAGCATATCTCCCCCAATTCCTTAACTTTGAAAAGGTATCAGCAATGGGTTTGGAGCACTCGCTAAACTTTGAAATTGTCACCTCAAACTCTTTTCAGGTTGGCTAACCAATCTTTTTCCTAATAATTAGAATCACAACTCCTGAAGGAACATCAATTTTCACAGCTTAAAAATTGGGACTTTTTCTCCCCCATTATTTTGAATTCCAACACAGTATCCCAATCTAAAAATACGTGTAAAGAGCCAACCCTTAATTAGGTGAGCTACAGCAATAGGTACCATATTGTTTTAAAATGGAGACAGAAAGGTGTGTTTGCATAGATGAAGGCACTATTCTGGTGAGATGGGAGTAAGGATTTGCAAAACAACTTCAGAGACAGTACAAGATAACACAGCTACATGGTTTTATCATTTATTTGTCCAGAATGATACTGACACATTGACGTATTGGAATGACAATGATATAATTTCTCAATAGGAAAAAGACAATTTTGAAGAATTACTGTACTGTAAAAAGTGATAAAATAATGCAGACAACGCTTTCTATGTAGCATTCATATTAGCAGAGTAGCTATTAAATAACACATACAGTAACAATTCTTCAGCTGTTTTTGTAGAAATTCCCTTTTAAGTTGTAGAGAGTTAACAAATTGCACTGTGCAGTTAGAATGACAGTAATTTAGGAGTTAAATAATGAACCTCCAACTGATCGAACAGCAGTTCCAAGTTAATAGGGGGAAACATGTATCCATGTTTTGCATAATCTTATGACTCAAGTATAATATGTTCACTCAGCAATATTACACCAATCTGATGCAAATTATAATTCATTAAACATTAATACTGAATTAA
Source organism: Chiloscyllium punctatum (assembly GCF_047496795.1). Classification (NCBI taxonomy): domain Eukaryota; kingdom Metazoa; phylum Chordata; class Chondrichthyes; order Orectolobiformes; family Hemiscylliidae; genus Chiloscyllium; species Chiloscyllium punctatum. Next base: position 16,865,415 of record NC_092771.1, on the reverse strand, counting down.
TCCTAATGCCTTCACTATATCACCAAATTAAATTCCAAAAGTCACCAATACAGATACAATTTCTCAGTACACAGCAAAGTCTTAATAAAGCATAATTACCATCTTGCTACTTTTAAAATATATTTACAAATATTCAAGTATTTTTGGATGGTGAAAATTGTACAGATGAATGGCCAACATTATTCACTGGAAATCTAGATATGGCAGCTCCAAATTTAAAAAAAAAAATAGCATCTACATTTTTCACATTGTGTCATGATTTAAGTTTACTTGCTTTATCTTAACCCTCTGCCTGGGTTAACCCAGATTTAGGATTTCACTTGCTCAAATGGAGTCTTTAATGACACCCAAAATTTGACAAGTAATTACCAGCATGCCATGATTTGCAGGCAACCAGTGGGGAGGAGGAACACACAAACCTGGATCCTGGCCATCAGAATCTATTGAAATTGGGAGCCTTCCAAAAAAGGCCTTTACAATGACAAGTCTAGTCTGTATAGCAACACTTCTAAAGTAGCTCCACCAACCTCAATAATCATTATATAACATACATTATGTTGGAAATGTTGACAGAGGGGAAAAAAGTGCCTCACCTGGACTGAAACTCATTTATTTTGATTCTTCAAATCTAAGTGCAACAAATTATTAGCGAGCAAAAATTAAAAGTTGTTGAGTTCCTGAAAGTTCACATTTGAGCAGGAAGTATACAGCAAAGAGAGAAGTAAGTCATCTGCAAATAACAGAATCCAGCAGCTGGTCATATTAAAAAAAAGCAAATGATTCAATTTCTTTTGAAATTGAAAAATCCCTACTCGTATATACGTATAATACAGGAAAATAAAATGTCCTTTACCAAACTGCTAGGAACTTCAGATTTCGGATTAATCACCCTGTTTTAATGCTTGGGACTGGATCAATAAAATGTCAACACAAGCATATTGTTTTGTCATGGCTGTGTCAGGAAAGAAAATTGGCATCACAGCAACGCAGTTTATTTCAAAGTATTTTCTTCCTGTGCATATGAAAGTACCAACATAGGGGAAGAACTGCTTTGCTGAATCTTCAGAGTGTGGGCTATCAACCAGTAATAATGTTTAAATTAGAAAATTCTAGCTCTATTAATTAATTCATTCATTCAGTTCTGGGGCAAGAATATATTTAGCTAACACACTGGTGATTTTCTGATGCCCACTGGCAATACAAAAATAGGTCTCTCATCTGCAGTTTAATTGTGAGAAATCTGACCCCATTGTGCTGACAATCAGGGACCTAACTTAGTGCTGAATGGAAATATTCTTGGGTCTAGGCTTCCTTCCATTGCATGAAAAATAGCCACCATCAGCAATTTACATTAAAGCCTTTCTTTCACCTTGGACAAATTGTACTCTTAGTTTAAAACAAATTAATGTTCACTTTATGATTGTAACTGCCTTTAGGCAAATCAATGATTTGATGAGAAAACACAAAAATAACAGTTTTTTTTAACATAGTCTATTGAGCTAGCCAATAGCTCCTGTACACTTGCAAGATACTGAGGTGCCAGAATGCAACTGTCAATTGGTCCTAGGTGTTAGATAAATCAACACATCATTTCATCCAAGCATGGACTTTGAGACTCTAAAGCAAAATAATCCCCCTATATTAAATGGGATAACAATGAGAATAAGTGCATTAATTTTTGATTACTACATAGCACAATGTTTTGAGCATAAGATAGAATGAAACACCTGAAATAATGGAGGTACATTAAAGAGGGCAGTCAACTACTTTAAACAAGGACTCTGGCATGGAATCAAACAGCAGTTCAAGCAGTGTTCCAAAAGGATGATCAGTCACCTTGAGGTCTTTTCACAATAAGGAACTGTTTTTAAAAATCACATCAATTATTTACAGCAAATCCTTAAGAAAATGAAACCACTCAAAGATATTTTACTGTGAAACATTCGAGGGGCATAATTTGTAGTTCTAACATGCAAGGATTTCTGCTTTGTGAGCAAGTGTTTAGTGTTCACTTAACTGCTATTTTGCAATGTAGAGAACATTACTTAAATATAGTTACACTCTCCAAGTGCTACAATTGCTTGGCCAAATGGCATAACATTTCCTCAAAGTACAATTTGACATCTTAAATCTAGATAGAACATTTTCTAAGTGCTAGTTTCTGCAAACAATAATCCAACATCGAGAATGCCAAATACCAGCATGCCTTCGAAAACGTTAGTTTCAGAATAAAATGATCTAAAACCAAATTTTGGGGGATTAAGAGGATTAAAAAAAACACAGAAAATGTTAATTGTGTAAATGTACTTTTAAAAGGAAACGCGTGTTGACAGGTTATGCACTACTTGTACCATGTAGAGCACTACTTCTACAGCAATCACCAGAAAGAGATGCAGGTTAAAACAGCCTGTGTAAACCAAAACAGCACGAGCAAAACAGCTAGACCAGATGTAGCTAATAATGATTTATACTACTTCCGTACTAATACCACAGGTTTCAGTGTACAGATTAAATAGTCTTATGTACATCTCATACGCTCAATCGTAGCTCTCAAATTTAATTTCTTCTAATTTCTCATTATATTATATAAAATTAACCCATTTTATGCCTCTCCCCAAATATGAGCATTATAGACTGAACATCTTAGCAGCTTTTCAAATAAGAATTTTTTTCTTGAAACAAACCAAAATACAAAACGTTATTCCAAGCAAATTGCCCTCATTCCTTTCCCCTACTGTGTCATACAACAGTCATATCAAGTTGAAGATTTGTGCAGAGACTCTACAATTTGGAATAGAGTTTTAGAAGGAGATAATAAAGAACAAAAAATGTTATTTTTCTCTGATTTGGTTTGAAAGGACAACATTAACTGGTCACGTCTCTGCAGTTGATTTTATGAGCAAGTGCCACAGACACCATTTGCTCTCTCACCTTGGTTCATTTTGTGACCTTTAATTTAACCCATCTATCCATGCCTTTTGTGTAACGGGTCAACAAAATTCAAACTGGATCTTAAATCATTTATAATAAAATATATTTTCACCTGCTGAGACAGATTTAGAAAATAAATTGAACCTTTCCTCATCAGGAATGTACAGCATATAGCAATGTGGATGCAAATAAATTTCCTTGCAGTTATTGCATAAAGTTATATATTCGAGTCCCAAACCTAGCAGCCCAATGTTTAACATGCATTAGTTTTGTAGTCATCTTTTACTTCATAGTATCAGTTTTCAGGGGCACTCTTTTGGCCCTGATGATATTACATGAGAGGATTATCATCTAGATAATTCCTGACATTTTAGTGTTTGCTATGTCCGTTTTTCCTTTCTGAATCAAAGGGTCAAACACTTTCTACAAACATATGGTGTGCAACAAGATAAAAATTCCTTGAAGTGAGAAAAACCAAACACAACCAGAACAGTTTAAAAATTAAATGACAAAACCAATACACAGCTAACTTAAAATAAATTAATCTCCTGTGCATTATGACAAGTTATTTACACAGTTATTAGTGTTCCAGCTTCAAAGTCCACATGAGGCAAAGCATGACTGCATTGCAAAGATATGGTTAATTTAAATAGCAGAGAAGTTTAACCAGGGCAGTGTTTGCAACTGAGCTTGGGGAGGGCACATACTGAAGAACTAACCAGTCTTTTTCAGCATACAAAGTGCATTAATTAAACAGATCTACCCCTTAAATAAAAAAAGTCTTCAAAATAAACCTCAATTTAGCAAGTATGCAGAGAAAGTAAACAAACTGGAAAATAAGCAAATTAAATGTTTTCCTCTTTGTCGTCCATGCCCTTAGCTCAGTAAGTACTGTAGGAATACTGAAGATACCAAGATAGGATGGTTACAAATTATGTTGCCCATTCCACACAAAGGAAATTGAAAGTGTCTGCATTAGCTTGAATTGACAATAATCAGTACCAGAATTTTCTTTTGAAATCTCACAGTATGTGCTTATTGAAGGGGCCCAATTAAGTTCAAGGGCAAGAAGCATGTTTTTTTTTAAAAAGTGTAAGAGATATAATCTATGGTGAACTCAAAACGGAAAGGCCTTCATGTACTCATTGATTATGATCCCTTTCAGGTACAGATTTGATCATTGTACAAGTTATGATTAATTTATCTGGGGTCTTTGTTATTTAGTGCCATTATATTATCTCTACAAACTGGATTATACTATAAGCATTTCACAGAACAGCTTTGCAGGTACTCAATGTTGCTCTAGGATACATCAAAACTAACAATCAATACTGGGTAGGAGTGCAATGTAATACAAGGGTAAGGGAATTCTGCACCCATCCAGAAAATACCTGATTATTCCTAACAATATGGTTAGTGTTATTATGGTCAGAGTACCAGATATTATTCTGTGCATGTGTGCGTACACACAGATTTTTTTTTTCTTAAATCTTTTTGCTCCAGTTGGAAGTGACCTACATCACCACAAACACTTTCAATACCAATAACATCACATTTTAAAAAGGTATTTGCACATTGTTCTACAGCCACCACTGTTTCAGTTTTAAAGAGTATACCACAAACATTAGACGCTTTTGGAGAAAAGTAAGCTGTCCGAATCATACATATGAGGCGGGGGGGGGATTTTTGCATGTCCCAACTGAACCCAGGAGAGGCTTTGTAAACTTGAGGGTACATTAACGCAGCAGGCTTACATCTGGTTGTTGTAAGCGTAGTTGGGAGTGTCCGAGTACTGCGGGCTTTGCATGGTCCCTTGCACTGCGCCGACAGCCGCCTGCTGGGCTGCCTGTTGTACATGTGGGTTCTTCCACGCGCCCGTGGTCCATTCCTCTTGTGCCTTGCTCATGCTGCCGCCACTGCCGCGGTAATAGTTGTGAACCTTCAAAAAAAAGGGCAAAATTTTTCAGAGGAAAAATGCCTCAATTAACAGAACCCAAAGCCATGCAGATGAACAGGTTGGCGTTTGCACTCTGCTAAAGTTTCCTCCCACCAGATTTCATCTCACCTCAGCCTTCAAGAAAATGATCTGCAGGTACTGGAAGTCAGAAACAAAAAACAGAAAGCTTACTTTCCGCAGATACTACTAGACGAGTTTCTCAAGCAAATTTGGATTTATTCCTACTACTTTCTATTCTTTTCTCCTTTCTCCTTGAATACATCTATGCCATTTGCCTCAAAAAATTTAAATGATGATGAGCTGCCTAATGTAGCCACTCTGGGCAAACAAATTCTTTATTAGCTTCATAATAATCACTCTCTCTTTATGACCCCCATGTTTAAAATCCCTACAAAAATAAAAAAGTGAAAGAGCAAAAATAAAGCTGGGGACAACAGGAACAGAAATTAGCTATCAAAATGAGTTGTTCATATTGCATCAGCTCAATAGTTGAGGAAGACATGCAAATGGCCATAGAACCCAGGGCTTCAATACTTTGTTACTCAAACACGGGCTGCAGCTGATCCACAGCACAGCGGTACTGATTTGGAGCAAACAAAATCAAAGACTGCTTTAAAAAGAAGTATCTTGGTAAGACCCTATCAGCAATACAATGGGAAGTAATGCCTTAGTGGTATGCCTAGTTGTTAGTCTTGAGACCCAGGTCTGAATCCCTGCCATGGCAGATGCTGGAATTTGAATTTAATAAAAATCTGGAACTAAGAGCCGAACGATGACCATATTGTTGGCTGTCAAAAGAAACCCATCAGGTTCACTAATGTCCTTTAAAGGGAAGAAAATCTACTGTTTATACCAGTTTGGCCTACATGTGACTCCAGACCCAAAGCAATGTGAAAGACTCTTAACTTCCCCTTGGGTTTTGGCCCAGTGAGGCCAACATCCAATGACTTTTACAAAATAGTGTGCAGAGGTTTGGTAGTCTTCTTTGAAAGTGGATAGAATTGTGCGATAAGCAGTTCTGTAAGATTCATTTTACTTATTCCTAGGAAGAATAATTTATGTTATGAAAGGCTAGGCGTATACCCAATGGAAGTTAGAAACAGGAGTGGCAATCTTGAGGTCTGAGGGGTTTTTCTCTCTCTCTCGACAGCAGCCCAATAGTCTGATAGGACAATGACGACTTCAATCTATGGAATTCTCTATCCCTGACAGCAAAGGAGGTTGGGACTTGGAGAATATTCAAGGCTAGGTTAGATAGATTTGACCTTCAAGGGAATTGGACAAACAGGAAAATGAGGGTGGAGATGAGATGAGAATTATATCAGTCATGATCTTGCTAGCAGTGAGAAAGGCTCAAAAGCAACAAAAATGGCTAATTCAAGCTCTCAAGATCCTTGAGGTGCTCCCATTTCTAAAATATAGAGCAAAGAATTAATAGTTTAAAAAACAGAATATTCAAGAGAAAATACCATAACACTTTCAGTAAGCGAAAGCATGAGATAAATAACTTGGGTTTTAATCAAAAAGAAATGAATAACTTTTAATTGAAATAGTAAAAGAATATAAAGGAATATCAGGAAGACAGATGTAGCAGCCAGAACTACTTAGTGCTAATATTTCTCAATTTGAAAAATGTGTTACAATAATAATGGTGCAGGTCAACATCTGGATAATTTTAATGCATGTTTATTCAGCTTTTCAGGGTGCCAACACATCTCTGGACCTGCCGACTGTGTAAGCGATAATGCAGTAGCTTGCAAATGCACAATTAAATATTTGCACTCTATTTAGCATTATGCAGAGCTGATTTCTTCCAAATACAGGTACACGCGACCAAAACCCAGTTCGTTATCTAAATTATTGCAATGCTTATTGAACACAATCTCATCAAATATTACAGATGATAATCTATTCAGCAAAATGCAAAAATATAGACACTAAACATTGAGGAAGGAAGGAAGGAATATAAACACTTAACAAATCATGACCAAAGAAACAGAGCTTGGTCATCACCATCTAAGCCTACTCAATTTATGCAATTCTCAGCCAAGTGCAAATACCCACAACACGGGTACACGTTGTAACCATCAGCCCCATTATTAAATAGGAATCTTAAGAAATTAAGTGGAACCAAACTGTTTAAATTCCATTTCTGAACGTGCACAAAGGTTAGGCCATAAAGTCAGAGAGCAAGTGGAATTTCTTCAGAGGGCAGTGAACCTTTGAAATTCTCTACCCAGAGGCTGTGGAACCAAAAATCAAACATGGCCAAGACAGAAATCACAACATTTCAGGATGCTATCAGGAAGTGTGCAGAGATTACAGAAAAGGCAAATAAAAAGCCATGATCTAGGATTGATGTGGAGCTGCCAGCATTGGACTGGGGTGGACAAAGTCAGAAGACACACGACACCAGGTTATAGCCCAACAGGTTTATTTAAGATCACAAACTTTTGGAACTTTGCTCCTTGGTTAGGTGAAATGACAAAGGAGCACGGCTCCAAAAGCTTGGGGTGACAAAAAAAAAACCCCGTTGGGCTATAACCTGACGTTATGTGACTTCTGACAAAGTATAGCACATGATTTGAAGGTGCCAGTGTTGGATGGGGGTATACAAATTTTTTTTTTTTTAAAATCACAACACCAGGTTATAGCCCATCAGGTTTATTTGGAAGCACTAGCTTTTGGAGCGCAGCTCCTTTGTCAGATGATTGTGATAGGAATTCGTTAGAATGACTGTGCTAATAGTACAAATAGAGTGAAGGCATGGTTGACTTATTATTTCGAGTGCTTACAAGGGTGGGACAGGGTTATGGGTTGGAGTAGATGAAGAGGATGTACGGAGAAGGACAACGATCATATCTGGACCATATTTAATCCAATAAATGAATCCTAGAATCATTCAACAACTCCAAAACAAGTTCTGTATTACACACTCCGTGATCAAACCAGGACATTAAGCTGAAGGCCATTCTCCTGAAAACTCGTCTTGAGTGTGAAACTGCTAAAAGTGAGTGCAACTAAACAAATTGAGACAGACAACACAACTGTGTTAAACCATCACATTAAAATCCTCAGCGATTGTAAAGGGTTATACTGTGTTGCAAACTTCAATCGTATTGGATAAATCAGCATCTCTAAAAGGATTAGCACAATAAACAAGGAACCATTTATATTAAAACAAACCCATGGCTCATTAACTGCTAGAAATTAGTGTTATAGTTCTTTTGTCAGAAAACTACAGACAGAACCCATAACATGCAGCTTTACATTATGTGGACTTTACATTGAAAATTAATTACAGGACATGGCATTTGTTTATACTGGCAATATATGCTAATCTTAATTGAATCCAAAAAGTGGCAGCTGAACTCATTAGGAGTGCTGCAGTGTACATTATTCTAATAATGTCATTAATCAAATACACACTGCACAGATTCAGAACGCAAAAAGTAAAAGGCCCCAACAAAATGAAGCAATTTTTTTTTCTTTTTTTTCTTGGTTCAAGTACAAAAGTTCATCACCCTCACCCTCTTATCAAAGTAGTTAATACATGCTGCTAAATGGATTTCTTTTTCCCTAGAATTTTTTTAAAAATTGAAATTAGGGTTCAGGTAGACTGCCATGCACTACACTCTCCCAAATATTAAATCAAAGAAATTGGAAACATCAATAAAAATCCCACATCTCTTGATGCCATCAACATTATGGGGGCCTTCTGCTTTACATCAGTGTATGCCATCAATAGCAAGTCTTCAATTCTAAGCTTTAATGTTCAAATGTGCAGTTTAATCTCAGATCAGGTTGACTCATGGATTTAATTAGCAGCTGTTTTCTATGATAAAGGGGTTCTGGTTTATTCCATTATAAATAACACTGATTCAATTAACTAACAAATCCAATTCCTAGGCTCCTGGAAGGTTTTTTTTAAATTCTCCAGAGAATATTTTGTCTTGGTGGGCGTGCAGATCACAGACTTCCAGATTAATGGGTTTTTCAGCATACATTTGATTCATTATCACAATCTCATGAATGAAACAGTGGAACTGCTGGACATATTGTTTGATTTGAAATAGAAATGAAAACATGCAGCATGCCAGGAGTGCACATTTTGAAGCCGAGAGAACAGAGGGAGAAATGCATTCAAAGACTGTTGAGAAAACTCAGGCTATGCATTAACCTACTGAACCTGTTCAAACAATACACTTGTTAAAAGTCAAAACTAACAGAATCCAACTGAAGGTGCTTATTAGGTTCATATATCCATTGCCTTCACTGGCAAATAAATGTATCAAGGAATTAACAGCTATATCTTAAAAATAATAAGGATTTCTTCAAATATCTCAAACAGCACATCAGTATAATATAACAATGCAATGCAAAATAATCTAGCAACTCCTAACCCACAAACCAGATTAACAGTTGGCAGTCTTGGAATGCATCTCTGGAAGAGGAAAATATAGAACATGATACCTTCTACTATTTGAGGTGAAAAGTGAGTATATAGAAACAGCAGTAAGACCATTGCAAAAAAAAAAAGAAGTGACAAACAAAAACTTTTAAATGAACAGAAATAATTAGCTTTTAATATATTTACCCCTTCCAAGTGTGAAAGTGCTTACGTATGCAGAAAGGGAGCTTTGGGTGCAGATGATTAACTATCAGTAGAAGTAAGTTGAATTAATATTCTCAGATACAGTCAATAATTTTGCAAGCTTGAGTGGTCATTTCAGTTTTATGCATTAATCCAGCTTTGTTACACTGTCACAGCCTCTAATTTTTCCAGATTTGGAGGAGCCAGTGTTCAACTGGGGTGTTCAAAGTTAAAAATGCCACAACACCTGGTTATAGTCCAACAGGTCTATCTGGAAGCACTAGCTTTCAGGAGTACTGCTCCTTCTGACAACCACCTGATGAAGGAGCAATGCTCCAAAAACTAGTGCTTCCAAATAAACCTGTTGACTATAACCTGGCGTTGTGTGATTTTTAACTCAGATTTTTCTAAGTCACTTCCTTGCTATTTAAACCAAATAGGAAAACAGACGCCACTCTTAAATCAAATCCACTTTTTTGCTATTATCTCATCATCAAAGCCATGAGCAAGGTAACCAGGTGTGTGAGGATCTTCAACCTTAATTTGGGCCATCTGCTGCTGAAATCCTCATACATTTTTTATCATCTCCTGAACAGCCTCCCATAAATCACCCACTTTTTCAGTTCGTTCAAACAAAATTTCTGTCCATATGCTATCCTGCATTAATGCCCAGTCACCCATCACTTCAGCCGTGCTAGCCTGTAGTGGCTTCTGTGCCCTCAACAAGTTCTCAAATCTTACAACTCTCACCCTGATGTTAAAATCCCTTCCTGGCCTCTTTTGTGTCTGCTTCTAACATTACCACAACCCAACAATCATTTATATAAATATCATGAATTAATTTTGGAAACCAACTTGCCTGCAGTGAAAAACATTGTCCTGTACAACATATTCTGTGCCCTCATCTTTCCCCAATGCACTTTTCTCTTTGAGCACCGTCTCTTATGTGCTGGACAGTCAGAAAAGTAACTCGGCACCACACAAATACAAAGGATTTGGATGACTCTGGACAAAAGGGAACTGTGCAATATGGGCAAGGCCCACAAAGAGAAAAATCAAAATACCGCCCTGGTCTGAACCAACTAGAACCAAACCATTATCAGGGTTTAGGGTTAGGGGTTAACCCTAATGCAAAAACCAGTGCAGATGTCCATCTTAGGGCAGAAGAGTAACTTAAGCATTTCATTTCTGCAGTCTATACTCAGACAGATGTTCCTATTGTTAATGCTTTTCTTTGCACAGGAGTAGGAGAAGAAGGAGAAAAAAAGTCACAAACAGACAGAGGGAGAGGCCTATCAATACCCAGCAAATGGATGGCAATAAAATTCAAATAGTAAATACTAATTATTGCCTGCACTATCGGATCGTGTCCAGTCAGCTGAAATTTTTATCTGATCTTCGCCAACTGGGACTGTGCAAGCCCAGCTGACCCAGGAGTCAGACTGCAGTCCCCCAACTGATTTGTTTCAAAGATTTCACAATTAGTTGGGTATGACAGGAAGTATTCATCAATAGCTGCAAGCTATTTCACGGGTATTCAAGGAACTTTCAACAAAACAGAAAAGAGTTGCTCAAAAAGTGCCACTTTTCCAATGAGATCCTCTAATATTTCCCCATGACAACCCCTTTTGAGATGCTGTTTTCACCTGCATATGGGTTTGGGACCTGTGCCCCCCCACCCTAACTTCCAGTCGATTCAGCTGTCTAAAGCTGACAATTCCATTGTCAGAAACAACTAGTCAGAGCTTTTGCAGAAATTTCAGCCATATGAATCTCGGATGCAGATGGATCCTTTGAAACAATATGAAGTGACTGTGCCTTCTTTTGGAGTTTATACTAAAATGCAAAATGTTGTTCCTCGTAAAGCAGCAACTGGAGATCTCCCTCAATTATTAAATACCATGGTGGCAAATCCTGAACATCAGTATTGAAAATTAAGTTGCAAGGTGGTACTGCCGAAAAATACTCCCAAATCATGGATAAATAAAAAGTGGCTTATAATTTCTGTGCTGTTCAAATGAATATTTTAAGCAACTTCATATTCCTTAAAACTTACTCCTTTGTCTGTGAATACATAGCTGAGCAGCAGCAGGTGCCCATGCTACAGCCCAATCAAATGAACTTTACCTTAGTTAGAGCAACGAAAGACAGCACAGCCACTGCCGTGAACATCACAGTTGGGAAGAGCATCACAACCGCTGAGCCTGCATTTGTTCCAAAGAAGGAAATCGTAGCTATCCAGCCACTGTCAAGGAGGGGAGGGAAAAAAAAGTGATACATACATTAGGCTCATCCACCAAGTACTATTAATCTTGTTTCAAGAATGCTGGAGTAACCTGAACAGCAGCACATATTAAATCAATGCCAATATTACATACCTTTTACACAATACCTTTATAACTGGGATCACAATGTAAATTTATTGATTTGAGAGGCATTTTGTACCCCATGTACAGTACACAGCGTTACAAAAACACTTTTTTGCTTCAGATGTCTGCCACAATTCCTGCAACCATTCTTAAAAACAAATTCTATTGACTTCCCAACATCTTCCATAACAAGTTATTTTACAACTTTTAGGAGTGGATTATTTGCAACTGCTAAAACTACACGGTTGGACGGAGAGCATGTTTTACTTGGTAAAATTATCAAGGGCTATGAAATTGTGCAGAAGATGGATGAATTTGGCAGAGACAGTGGCAAAACTGCCAAAACTATTAGCATTGTTAATTGTAGACAGTGTGAATAGAATTGTACAATTTACAAAAACTTGGATTACTTACAATTTCAAAAAAAATCACTGCATAATTTGGGGGAAGAGGAGGCAGGAGTATATCAGGAATGTGAACACGAGATTCATGCTGCCTGCTTTATGAAATCTGCTACAACTTCAGGGGTTTCATGTCAGGAGGCATACTGGGGAGTCATAGTTGGAGATGTACAGCATGGAAACAGGCCTTTCGGTCCAACCTGTTCATGCTTACCAGATATCCTAAATTAAACTAGTCCCATTTGACAGCACTTGGTTCATATCCCTCTAAGCCTTTCCTATTCATACACCCACCCAGATGTCTTTTACCAGCGTCCACCACTTCCTCAGGCAGTACATTCCATACATGCACAACCCTCTGAAAAAGATGCCTCTTAGGTCCCTTTTAAATCTTCCCCTTTTCATCTTAAACCTATTCCCTCCAGTTTTGGACTCCCTGACCGTGGGGCGAAGACTTTGACTATTCACCCTATACATGCCCCTCATGACTTTATAAACATCTAGTCACCCTACAGGGAAAATTGCCTCAGCCTATTCAGCCCAAAGGTCAAACCCTACAGTGCTGGCAACATAGTTGTAAATCTTTTCTGAACTGTTTCAAGTTTCCTGAAGCAGGGATACCTCATTTTAATTGCATTTGACATTCATAGGAATGACACTGGATGACCTATTTTCCCCATCATGAAACTAATGTATGATCAGATGATCTGTTCATTCTTAGTATTTATAATTACCCATGTGGCAAATAGGCACACAGATTTACAGTCTCACATGACAAATTTCCATCAGAAAATTTGGGTTTTACCTCTCCGAAGAGATCACGCACTACACCTAAGCAGGTATGAGCCATTTTTACTTCCTTGCATTACAGATGAGTGAGGCACAATAGCAGTACTGGTGACCCGATGACACTAAATTCCAGACTCCTTCCATATCAGGAAACCAAGCCTTCCATGGAAAACAATGTCAGGATAGAACAGGAACATGCGTTGGCATTCAAAACATTCACTTGATTAAATCATTCCCATTCGCAGAGTACGATGCAGATTGTTTATTCATTCGTGTGCTTTATCTGAAGGCAGATCCTTGGTGCATTGTCTGATGTTTCATCCAGAGACATTTTCATGTCTACCTCAGTTGGAAGTGGAATTGTACTTGCTGTGTAAACATGATCCTGAACCATATGCTAACCCCCTAGCCAACAGAACCAACATACTCCAAATGGTGCAGTTATTGGAAAATAAATTACTGTGCACATGAGCACATTAACAATCAAAAATTGTACTTCTACAAAAATGTTGAATATAGATTAGCATTTAATATACATTTGCAAAACTTCCTAGTTAGTGGAAAACAAGGTTTGCAGCTAGCAATTTTCCTACAAAATGGGATGTTTTCCAATAATTTACACAATGACCCACTCTTTAGTCAGAAATCGACTCGCTTTCCACTCCATTCCTTATGAAGCAGGGTGGTCAATACTTCATTTACAGCAATCTCTGAGCAAAACACATGGGACTTGTGGTTTAGTAAATGAAATTTCCATTGAATCCGTCACACACTATTTGTATTTGCTCATCGCTAAGCCCAGTCCCAAAAAAAAAGTTAAAATTCTGATCGGATTCATTCCTCTTCTACTGCCAGGAGGCTTTCAAATGATATTTGACACTTATGCACTGTGACAGTGTTTACATTTATTCACCTTAAGAATTCATTAAAATGCTGTTGACAGAATAGATTGGAGGTATCAAACATCCACAGACTAGTGTACACATAGATACTCATAGAACCAAAGGAAAACAGAACAGAAGAATTGAGATTAGACTAGAATCCCTACAGTGTGGAAACAGGCCCTTTGGCCCAACAAGTCCACAACGACCCTCCAAAGAGTAACCCACCCAGACCCATTTCCTTCTGACGAATGCTCCTAATACTATGGGCAATTTAGCGCGGCCGATTCACCTATCCTGCACATCTTTGGACTGTGGGAGGAAACCGGAGCACTGGAAGAAACCCACGCAGACACAGGGAGAATGTGCAAACACCATACGTAAAATTACCAAAGGCTGGAATCAAACCAGAGTCCCTGGTACTGTGAGGCAGCAGTGTTAACCACTGAGCCACCATGTTGCCCCCAAAGTGGACAAAGCTTGATCGATAGTAGATCACACACAAATCTATTTCTCAGAAGTGGAGAAAAACATTACAGTGGTTTGGGGTGGGGGGGGGGGCACTCAATAAAACATGGGCTTTCTATACATATTTATCATTCTTAATGCCAAAAAACTTGCACAAAAGTGGGCAATCAGAAGAAATTAATATGAAATATTGGACAGATTGAAGTTGAGAATGATGCTCTTTTAGCAGCTGGCATCTTTAATTTGTTTAGACCTGCTGCAGCCAATTTTCAGCATTTAATTACAGCACCTTTTATTACTTTGGGGCTAAACTTGCAATGAACTCAATACAATATAAACAGCTGGATGGTTGATTCTTCAATGTTTTGCAACGAGCAACATTGGTGTTTAAATTTAATGCGCTGGATAAATCCCTAATCAACAGTCCAACACCAAATCAATATCTAATACTGTGCTCTAAAAACCCCTGCAGCTCTCTGAACAGACCATCTGAAATGACAAATCCACCATAAAGTAGCAAGCAAAATACTGCAGACAGAAACATCATCCTAAATCATCCACTCATTTCAACAAATTTATCAAGGGAACGTACAATCAGAACATTAGATGGTGACATTTTGTTCATTATGATTATTCAGCTGTTCAACACTAATTTTTCCCTTTAACAGATCCTAACAGTACTTATTCTGAAGGAAATGGGAAATAAATACCATTCCAAGATTTACAT
The DNA here is from genome assembly GCF_047496795.1 of Chiloscyllium punctatum. Classification (NCBI taxonomy): domain Eukaryota; kingdom Metazoa; phylum Chordata; class Chondrichthyes; order Orectolobiformes; family Hemiscylliidae; genus Chiloscyllium; species Chiloscyllium punctatum. Next base: position 16,850,298 of record NC_092771.1, on the reverse strand, counting down.
TGCAATGTTCATTCCTGCACAGTTAACTGATTAGTCCGAAACTATACTGATTAAGTGTCTAGAATATAAACTACAACTGTCACATTAATATATAACTACTAAATTCTATTATATTTAAAAAATGAGTTAGATTCCACTTATGAATTATGATGTTTTGAGAGTCATTTTGATATAAATTAAACTTACTGAAGCCTACAGACTATTTAATTCATTCAGAAGGTATAAATCAAACCAGTTGAATTAACTTGCAGCAAATTTATATTATTAAAATTTTTTCAGACAAGTTTCAATACAGTATAGTTATTATTAGATTCAGGATATGAAACCTAGAGTCTACTTTTCTTAAAAATGGGCTGAAAAAGTTAAAGGAAACTTAAATGTTAAAATGATCATGAATCACAAAAAGGTAGCAAGCAGGTACAGCAAGCAATTAGGAAGACCAAACAGAATGCGGGTCTTGATTGCAAGGGGAATAGAGTATAAGACGAAGGAAGTCTGGCTACAACAACGCAGGACACCAGTGTGTACTGTGCAGTTTTGGTCTCCTTACTTAAACAGGAATATACTTGCATCAGAGGCAATTCAGCAGTGTAATCCTGGAAAGAAGTAATTAGCCTATGTGGAAATGTTGAGCCAGTACCCACTGAAATTTAGAAGAATGAGAGATGATCTTATTAAAATAAATATCGACGGTTGGCTGGGTAGACGTTGGTGTATGTAGGTGTGCGGGAGAGAGAGAAACCTGGAACTAAGCAGAAATTACAAACATAGCAATGTCCTTGCAATGTTCTCTCCAAGATGTGCTAGCGCTCTAAGGTTCTGCACATGTCAATTGACGATCTAACAAATTCACCCAGTCATGGAAGTCACTCTGGAACTCTGTGGTTCAAGCACTGAAAAGAAAAATTAGAAGGAGCATTGTCTCTTAGTCAAGATGAAGGCAGGTAGGAATTTCTTCCAGGGGTGGGGTTTGAGTCTTCAGATAAACAACTCCAGAGAACAGTGGCAACTGGGTAAATGGTATATAATCAAAAGGTTGGCCTAGATTTTTTTTAATCAATAAGAGAATCAGAAGTTATGTGGGGCAAGTAGGTTCAGGCAGCTTAAATGGCTTACTCGAGCATTATTTACCATAATTTTGTTTAGTCAATTGCTTTGCATCCTGTCTTTAGACCAAATCCAGTTTACCACAGCATGATGAAAACAGCCATCAATAGACAAGTGCTTCAAATTCCATGAAGAGGAGAACCCTTAAAGATGAAATTTTGCAGATCAAAGTCTGGACACACTAAATGTTCTCCAAGTGGCATGCTTTCTTTCTCACTTTTGTCTAATCATAATAATAAATATGAAGCAGTGCCATCAACATACAGGATTGATCTTTGGTCTTAGGGAAGTGTTTGCCATGACAGCAAAACAGCCAAAAATCACAAACGTCACACCCAGAAGACTAATTGTTAATCTGGGCACCAGAGTCTTCATGAAATTTGTTTAAACTGAATGGACAGTTCATGCTCATAAATGTCAAATTTTCTTGTTCACGATAGAAACAATATCATGAACATTTGTTGGTAACAGCTTTGTTGTATTAATATTTTTAGTCAAAATTTCTAAATGAGAGAACAGGGTTGACTTAACAGCAGCTCCACAACTTGCACTATCAACAATTTTGGTTATAAAAAATCAGAAGGGAGAGATGGATGGAAATGGGATTTACCCAAGGTATGCAGAGGGGACTTTTGAATCACAGTCAACTTTGTACCTTATTGATTAAACAGCTGTTGCTTATGATCAGTGGAAAGGAGATGGAGATCACCATAGCAACCTGAAACATCCTTTGCAAGAAAAAAAAATGCTTCAAATAGAGTAAATTCTTACCATGTGAACAATCAAGAAATTTAAAACCTAGTCATTAACACTATAATTAATAATCCATGAACTAGTTCTATTCTAACAAGCCATCATCTTTGGTTTCATAATGAGAAGTCATACTGGACCATTGATGAACATGACGTATGCGAATAGAGATAGATGAGGAAGTACGGGAGGTAGCTTGGTGGGGCATATACACTGGCATGAACCATTTGGGCTGAAATGGCCTGTTTCTGTGCTACACATTCTATGGAAAGTATTGAATATCCAAAAGTAATTCACAAACAAGGTCAAGTACACATACAAGTAAGGTACACGGCTGGAGAGGTGAGCATGTGTGTGGTTTATAAAACAAAACACTAGTTTTAAAAGATACTTTTGAAGTTTGAGGAATTTGGAGAATTCTAGAACAGGGGAGGAAAAGAACATTCACAGGAAATAAGGGTTGCTTATTCAGAGATACCCCACCACCACCACCACTCTATAACATTCAGTAATAAGGTAAAAACAATGACTGCAGATGTTGAAAACCAAATACTGGATTAGTGGTGCTGGAAGAGCACAGCAGTTCAGGCAGCATCCAACGAGCAGTGAAATCGACGTTTCGGGCAAAAGCTTTCCTGATGAAGGGCTTTTGCCCGAAACGTCGATTTCGCTGCTCGTTGGATGCTGCCTGAACTGCTGTGCTCTTCCAGCACCACTAATCCAACATTCAGTAATAGCCAACTAAGATTGAAACTTCACAGCTCACTCACAACTGGGTTATCCAGTTGCTTAATTCTAACTGGATCCCTTTGATAAACCTGTTTTAGATGAGACACAGATTAAAGTGAGAGATAACAAATGCCAGCAATATTCAAGCCTTAATTACTCCATATACTATAGCTAGTGCAAAAAGAAATTGATTCTTACCAGACTCCCCAGCCAGGGATTCCCACTGCTTGAATAATGCTGATTACCAGCTGGGCCATGAACGTGAAGAAGAATGCCATAAAATTGAATGAACTATCTGACCTAGGGGTGCAAGCATAGTACATAATACATTTTCAAGAGCTTTTTTCAAAGTGGCCTCTTCATGTCTAGGTACACAATGGTCTCCAAAGATAAAAGATTTGGATCAAAAAGGGCCAATTTCGTGTTCATTTGAAACACTAGCTTAAAAAGTGAAAACTAAATTCAAAATCTCCAAATAGCTGCAGCAATTAAGAATGGTCAGAAAGCAGAGAAAGAATATCTCAAAAAAAAACTGCACATAAACTTAATTATTAAAATCAAGGCTGCCTTGCACAATGAAACCGAATAGTACCTTAGCAATTAAAAAAAATTGAAACAAAAAGGGATGTTAATTAATAAGGATATGAATGAATGGCATACATTGTAAATAAAAAGGTTAGTTGTGCTGGCAAAGATTTTTACACACAAAATTAGTATCCTACACAGCCTGAAAGTCTTACATATACACGTTTCATTTGCATTCTCCATAGGGTACTCTGTAACAAAACACATTAAATAAAATACCTGGGAAGAGGGAAGATTTATTTAACGGTTAGCAAAAAAAAAAGGCAAACAGTGCTTATGACAGGTTTCAATTAAAATTAATATAATGAAATCAAAGCCAACACCAGTAACTTCACTGGGTTGGGCGAGGTAATTATTTGTAGCTTGACTGTTGTTAGGAGGAAGGGTGGAGAGAAGAAAGAAAGAATGAACAATAGAGAGGATCAGTCGCACCCAGCAGAACCGATGAGGATTACAGACAAACTGCTCGAGTCAGTGTCACAGAGGAAGTGCGGCAGCATGAATAGAAAATAAGCAAAGAAAATTTTGCTTGCAAAGACCCACTAAACAGACTAAAATTGGTTTGGGACTTTGATGCTTTGTCCTATTGATTCCATTTGTTTCATATGCTAAGAGCCTGCATTCAGATGGTATTTTGGCACAGGAACCAGTGCACTACCGACAACAATTCTGGCATCTTGAACATAATTTCAGGCAAAGGAGTAATCCCACTGCATGACCCTAGATCAGAAAAACTGGATTCAATTAATATGGATTGTGTCCCCTCAGCCAAATAAAAACAGAAATAGAAAGCACACAGCAATAGAATTAGACATGAATCAGAAGTCCCACTGACATGGAGGTTTCAATAATCAGCACAGAAACTTACACTGAAATGTAATTTAGTCAGCCCAGCACTATAGTAATTTTTCACTCGCTGTATTCGCTTTATGTGGGTAGCTTTCAAAATGCTATTAGAAATCCTCAAGTCTCTTTCTCCTCCTCCCAAATGAAATTCTACTGCTTGCACTCGAGTGGATGTCTGCACTGCTAAGTATAATCTGATGCATGATGTATGGAGTCACCAGCGTACTGGGTCTCTTCATCTGCAGATCTGTATCATCTCAGCATGCTGCATGCAATCATCAGAAATTTTGGTGTTGCTAACACTGGTGGTTGTACAGAGAAATCTATTAAGTGGCACCAGATGTATTTCTTTACTGCCCCCCGCCCCCCCCCCAACCCCATTAAACTGAGAACTGTAGCTTTTCTTTCCCCTTCCTAACATCGACAAATATTGATTCATTTTCCTTGAGATATTAGTCTGTCATTACTTTTGCAGAGGGTTGTAAGAATGTGAAGTGTCTCAAAAGTAAAATGTTCCAAATGTCTTTTTGTTTTCTAAGAAACCAGTAAATCAGTGGAAAGAGTTGTCCCCAATTTATCTCATCAAGCACCCCTCTACGAAATCTGGACAGTGTTTTCAACAAAAAAGTGTCCTAATGTTCTCATCCATGTGAGTGGGGCTGAGGAAAAATGAGCGACAGCTCAGAGTACTTACTTGAAGGCTTTGTAGATTGGTCTAAACCAGCAAACATAAGAGCATGGTGTGAACAGAATCAGCCAGAGAAAGGCCAGTCCAAAGTTGACAGCTCCACCTCCTCCAATCAACCAAGCTAGACAGCCAATCAGATTCACTGCAAGTGTGATGCTGTTCACTGCAACAAAGTATCAATAGCACACAACAGCCAATGATCATTCACATTGCAGGCAACTAACATGGAGGTCAGCATTTCCACAGGTAAGGCAATGAGCCAATTAGCAAAGCGGTGATATAAGCCAATGCCCAGCAAGGTGTTATGCTGGAGAACTTGTTTAATAAAATTATACATGGCACAACTGTTCTGACATCAGCAATGGGAGCAGGCAATCTACCTTTAGGTCAACTCAATACTTATTCTCCTTTTACTATATTCCATAAACTGTACAGAAGTCACATTCTGAGCATACTTATGAAAACTTCATAAGTTACCTGCCATTTAGATATGATAAAGCCCTAGGATGTCCAATACTACACTGGCCAATATTAACCTGAAGCTACTCATTTTTGATCGTCCCAACCTTTCCATAAAACACATCATTCAGAATTTATGGAGATGTCAGTTGGTTATGCATAAAAGGCATCCATCATTTGAAGAATAATCATAATTTCAAAATACATTTGGAATATTGAAAGCAGTTCTAGACCCTGTATCTTAAGGATGGATGTGCTGGCATTGGAGGGGATCCAGAGACGTTTACAAGAATGATCCTGGAGATGAAGAGTTTGTCATGAGGACTGGTTAAGGACTGGGTCTGCATTCAGTGGTTTTTAGAAGTGGTTGGGGTATCTGATTGAAACCTACAGATACGGCCAGGCCTGGGGTCAAGAAACATAACCAGCTGTAACCAAAATAGTGAAGAATACTCGATAGGCCTAATTCTGTGCCTATGTCTTGTGGCCAGATGAATTTAAAAGCCAAGTTCAATGATTGTTCAACACATGTGACGCTTTATCATGTGACGTAGTTAAACGCAGACTGTAGCATCCAATAGATGGGTGATGCTGCTCAACATAAATTACAATCTGGTCTAGAACTCTCAGGTAATATATAGGTGCAATGACACAAATTCTTCCTACGCTGATGCACTGCAGAGAAAGTAGCACTGATCTCAGCAATCTCTTGATTTGCTATTTCACTACTGCAATAGAAAAGTACAGGCCGACTAAATTAGATCATCCCATAATTTCTTGGTGCACTGCAAAATGCAATTCTTCAAAGTCTTAGAAGCAACATGTCCACAGTAACAGTGCTCTAAAGCTGTAGACACTTCCTTGTACTGCACTTGAATGGAATTATATATGGCTCGATTGTTCTGTGGTATTTATGATGGATACATGCTAATGCACAAGAGTTAGGAGGCTAGTGCGTAGAAAATATTTGCCTAAGAACTCAGTCACCAAAAAACCACTACATTGTACTCGGCATTTCCGAGCCCGTTGGGCAAAGGAGTGGGGAAAGTTTTGAATAACCATTCTTTTGATAGATGGAAAAATAACTCACTGCTTCTCTCACCATGGATGCTACTTGAGCTGCTGGGCATTTGCAGTATTTATTTCAGATTTCCAGCATACACGCAGTATTGCGCTTTCGTCTTTATACAAAATGAGAGTTTGGTTGGTTTTGGTTTTTTTCCATTCAGGAACCCACCAGTTGTTCTGTCCATTTTGCTCCCATTACATAGCTGTAATAGCTTTTTTTAAAATATCCCAGGGCTAATCATAGCCCTGCTAAGGAACAATACATTAAGATTTCACTACTTAGATAAAATAATACAGTTAGATATGTTAACACCTGATTAATCTAACCATACATCTGTGGAGAAGCTGGGGATATAGATCAATCTTCAGATAAGGTCCCAGAAAAAGCAGTCTTTTAAGGAGACAAAAGCAAAAATGAACCGCTACAACAAAGTCTTGGATACAGCAGCAAGGGTCAGTCTTGTCTTTTCAAGACTTGAGCCCACCTTCAGCTATTTGGCTTCTTCAAACTGGAAGCGATATATCACAAAAACAGAACGTGGAGCATCATAATGATGCAGCAGCTACCTTTCATCAGTACAACACAAAAACAAAGCAATTTTTAAAGAGATAATTTGCCTTTATCTCACTGCCTGCTAGAGGGCTTCACAAGGGCATCTGATTCACATCAGGAGTATGTTATACAAGTTTACCCCATGACATCCTTTGCTATTTCTTGATCAATTGACAAGGAATCCGGAGTAACATGTGGGAACAGCAGCCAACATTTTTTCCTAAAAAAAATAAGTTTCTTTCTTCACCAATATTAATTCCAACAAGGCTGCACCATCAAAGGCTTGCCTTAGAGCTAACTAATCTCACCATGTATAATGGCTTAAGTGATTCACACATCAGTAGATTTTCCAGTTTTCAAGCACATCAAAAAGGCCACTATTAAAACCATTAAGCCATGGCTTTGTTTGACCATCACTTTAATTCAGACACGCTAGAAGTTCACTATATATTCAATTCAAATTTGCAACACTCTGCCCAATTGATTTCCCCTTGGGCACACGGTCATGAAGCAAGGAGGAACTGAGACCCGTTTATGCTTCAAGAAAACAGCTGGGTTTCAAGCTGCTCATCCTTCATGGGTGTTAAGACTATCGTCATAGCAAGGACAGTGAGAAACAGAATAAAGAAAACAGGTTGTTAGGATGCAAGAGATCCAAGGCAACATCAGGGTGCACAGATAACAGAAGCAAAGATCAATTACATAGCTCTCAATTAACTTAGGCTACCAAGTTCAGAGGCATGCCTGCACAGTACACAATGTGCACTTATATTAGGAATTTACATCAATGTTTAGCAATGCAGGATTCTTGCACATACAAATTGAGAGATTAGGGTCTATTTATTGTGACAATCTATTCCACCATGAGCTTAGAGGGGAAACTTATCATCTTTCTCTAAACTATTGATTTTCAACAACGGGGGAATTTCCCTGTAAAAACCAACACATTTCAGCAATTACTCATCTGGAAGAAAAAGGATGGCTCTGCAAAGGCTTTCATGAAAAGAAAGCGAACTTGTTACCATATTAGAACAGGAACAATAGGCTCATAGGCAAAGGGGAAAAAACAGAAGAGCAGAGCTTGTGCTCATAAGGAACATATCTCACTAAAGGTGGTCTGAAACCTGGTCAGAGAAGCAGAAAGTCATTTCAGACCAGAAGGAGGGAGGTCGCACAGCCCATTACACTTACTACCAGCTCTCAAAGAAACCTACATAGTTCGCAATCTCCAGCGCAAGTTTGTTTTTCAATCGAAAACCTCGATTCTGATGTGCAGGGGCTGAACGGTTTTATCTGATAAATAGAGAATGTCACTACAAGAATATAGTGAGAGTCTTGAAGAATTGTTTTTGAACACTTTTAGAATAGGGAAGTCCTCCTTAAAAGGTGAGAAAGTAAAAATGTAGAATAGGATTTGAGAAGCAGATTAACATTTTACAGAATTTGTTTTGCCTTCAACTCAAATACAGCATACCTTATTCTTCTCTCCCGGTTCCCAATAACCCTCTCCTCCTTTGACTTCCAGCTTTATTCAGGTTGCGCGAGGCTGCCACAGTGCTGCTTGAGCACCTTCATGTCAGCAACCAGTTTAAGTATTTGGCAGGTGGGTTTGCAGCTGGATGCCTTTCCTATCACTAACCCTCTCCATTTATTCAGATTTGGAGATGCCGGTATTGGACAGGGGTGTAAAAAGTTAAAAATCACAACACCAGGTTATAGTCCAACAGGTTTAATTGGAAGCACACGAGCTTTCGGAGCAACGCTCCTTCATCAGAGGAGTGTCACCTGACGAAGGAGCGTCGCTCCGAAAGCTAGTGTGCTTCCAATTAAACCTGTTGGACTATAACCTGGTGTTGTGAGATTTTTAACATTTATTCAGATTGCAGGCAAGGGTACAGACACATGCCAACTTGCTTGCACCAGGGGCTGGTTTCAACCAGAAGCATTTATAGTCTTGAAATTTGGTTTGAACCAGAGTATCTTCCATGTCAGGAGGAAGAGATCCACTGAGTCACTCCAGCATTCCCTATCCTAACAGCTTTCTTTATAGAGCTGAATGGGTGATCTACAAAAATCTCATTCCTGTCTGGCGAAGACCGCAAAAGAAAACAAGAGCAAAAACATGGTTCAGGAGGGAAGTTAGAGAAAGGGTATTAGATGCAAAGAGGGATACAAATCGGCAAGAAAAAACCCAACAGACCAGAGGGTTTGTAACAGTTTTATACATCAAAAGGAGCATCACGGGATTGAGTAGAAGGGGCGGGGGGGGGGGGGGGGGGGAGGGAAGTAAAATATGACCGCGAGGTTATAGGAAGCATAAGAATTGGAGTGTAAAAGTTACTATCTATATGCAAAGAGAAGAAGATTGGTGAAAACTCATGTAGGTCCCTTACAGTCAGAATGGGGATCAAAGAAAATGGCTGAACTAAACTCATACTTTAAATATCTAACAAAGGACACAAACAACATGTTAGAAATGATAGGGCACACAGACTTTAGTGAGAGGGAGCAACTGGAGCAAATCTGTATTAGTAGAGAAACTGATGGGATTGAAGACTAATAAGGCCAGATAATCTAAATCCCAGAGTACTTAAGGACTTGGTTGTAGAAACAGTTGTATGCATTGGTCATCAACTTCAACGATTCTTTCGACTGTGGAATTGGACTGGAAGGGAGGTACTGTAACCCCATTATTTAACAAGTGTGAGATATAAAGAGAAAAAAAAAGATACTTCTGGACCAGAAGTCTGTCGTCAGGAGGGAGGATGCCATAGTTAATTATCAAGGATTTTATTGCAGAGCACTTGGAAAACAGTGGTAGAATCAGACAGACAGTCAGCATGGATTTACAAAAAGAGGGGAATAATGCTTGACAAATCTACTGGAATTCATCGAGTATGCAACTAGTACTGTTGATTGGTGAAACCAGTGGATATGGTTTATTTGATCTTTCAGAAGGTATTTGGCCAAGTCCCACATAAGAAATTAAAGCACTTGGGATTAGGGCTAGTGTATTTAAATGATAGCAAAATTAAAGGCAGGAAACAGTAGGAATAAATGGGTGACCTTCTGAATGGCAAGTGTGATGAAAGGTGACCAGCCATTCACAATATATGTTAATGATTTAGATGAGGGAACTAGATGTGATCTCTTAAACTTTGAGATAAGAGGTGGGAGGAAAGGTGACTTGTGAGGAGGATGCAGAGATGTTGCAATGTCATTTAGACAGCTGAGCGAGTGGGCATATGTGGATAATGCCACATTATCCACATATACGATGTGCATTTAGTGTGCATAAATGAGAGGATATACACTTTGGTACCAAAAATAGAAAGACAGATTATTTGAATGGCTGTAATTTAAAAGAGGGGAATATTCAAAGAGACCTGGGTGTCCTTATATGCAGCAGTCACTGAAAGTAAGCACGCAAGTGCGGTAGGCAGTAAAGACAGCAAACTGTGTGTAAGCCTTCACAGCAAAAGGATTCAAGTTCAAAGGTGTATTATTGCAATTACACAAGTATTGGGGAGGCCACATCTATTTCGGTCTCCTTATCAGAGGAGGAAGGATGTGCTTGCTATGGGGAAGTGCAGCAAAGGTTTACCAGACTGATTCCTGGGGTGGTAGGACCCAATGCTAAGACTGGCTAGGTTAGGATTGTGTGGTGCTGGAAAAGCACAGCAGGTCAGGCAGCATCACACTCTCGACGCTAATCTTCAGCATCTGCAGTCCTCACTTTCGCAGAGTTATGATTGTATTCACTGGTGTTTAGAAAGGTGAAGGGAATCTCAAACCTATACGATTCTAACAGGACTAGACAGGTTAGATACAAGACTGATGTTTTGGATAGTGAGGGGAATGTCAGAACTATGGGTAATAGTTTAAGTATAAGGGTTTGCGATGGTACGTAATTTCCTCACCCAGTGTGGCGGGCCTGTGCAATCCGTTGCCACGGAAGGCGGTTGAGGCCACAACGGACAGGCGTCCTGGGGTACGGTGGGGTGGGGGGTGGACGGACGGACGGACGGACGGACGAATGAATGACAGGGGGTCAGATGGGATTAGAATTGGAGTTCAACAATCATATTGGTTGGCAGAGCTGGCTTGAGGGACCAAATGACCTATTCCTACTCCCATCTTCTATGTTTCCATGTTAAATTCTCCTTTTGTTCTTATGATGGTGCCTATGATCAACTTAGCAAATCTGAATTAGGAGCAAAAGGAGGTCATTCAATAAGATCATTGCTGATTTCCTATTTAACAAGTATACATCTACAGCCACCTTTAAAATATTCAATGACCCTCAACTTCACCACCTTGAACTAGTGTTCCAAAATCACAAAAAAAACTTCCCACCTCTGCCCTAAGACGATCATCCTTCCTAGCTCTGGACTGACCCACAAGAATAAACATCTTGTCCACGTCCATCTGGTCAAAGTCAAAGAGCTTGTATACTTCAAATCATTGAATTCTAAAACATCAGCAGAAACATGTCTCAATCTGAACAATATTTTAATCATAAGACAGTTCATCCATTCCTGGTATCAATCACACCTCCTCTGAATCACCACCTTTACATCCTGCCTTGAACAAAACTGCACACAGATCGAGATCCCCTTTTCAACTGAAGCATAAAATCCTTTCTAAATTATTTCTAAAATATTTCATCCCTGTACTTCATTAGCACTTAATTCTCAACATCTTGAGCAAACATCCAAATAACCTTGTTAAAACTTTAGCTCAAATTTCCAACGGCTCTTTGGAACTCTTGGGTTCGACCCAGTTTGAAAGTGTCAGCACTCAACTTGAAGGTTATATTTGTCATGCAGCAGGTCACAAGAACAGCAGGGTGAATGTTGCACAGGACAATGCTCAAAGGAATGAGCCATCTACTATTCTGATAAATATCCCAGAGTGCCGAGATGGAATTTAGTGAACATATGTGCAGAACTGCACTTTTGAGATTAACTTGCAAAGGATGATTTTTTCCTTTAAGAAAAATTCATAAAAGCTAACCTTAGAAAAATATAATTTGTCAGCTGACCTCCATGCAGAGCAGTTACATCATTAATTAGGGAGTCAGTATCAGATACAACACAACAGTCACACCCAAAATAAAAGCAAACATTGTTACAACACCCTTTCAATAACAATCCTCAAATAGGAAATCAAGGTCAAAAGGTTATATATCCTAACTCCACTGTCAGTAAACATGATATCTATGTACCGCTTTTCTTAATGCTTATAATACAGAGGCAGTTAATTATGAAGAGTCTTTGAAGTGGTTTAAAAATGCATAGAATTATCCTTAAAATTAAAACGATATTTTTAAAAATGGATTGCTTGAATTTTTCATCTTGTACTCATCAGGAATGCTAAACCTCAAAGGACGACAATAATTTATACTAGTAAAGGGTGATGACTGATTAACAAGTCAACTGATTAAACAAGATATTGCTATAGAGAAAGCAAAAGGGAACTTTAAGTTCCCTTAGCTCTTACTTCCTGTAGTAGAAATAATAGCAATTCTTTGAAATTTGGAATTCTTGCATTTGTCCTGATAAGTACAAGACAAAGTGCTTCGATGGCAGGACTCCCCTTTCGTCAACGTCCAAAATTGTGTGTTCAACCAAATAACTAGTTACATATAATGGGATAAAAAGGCTTGTGCAAATCATGTGGATAATTCTTATTTACGTGCCTACTGCTGCAAGTGAAGCTATTCAACCTCAGTAGAAATCTAATTACAGAAGCAACACATTTAAAAGATTGGAGCAAGTCAGTGCAATGACTAACAGGACTGCTATAAAATAGTAAGGACTTTCCTCGAGTACCACATTAATGAAGCAGCGCAATAGAACCGATCAATGGGCGGTAACAGACTGCAGGCCTGGATTTGTATTTCTACATGGACAATGTTTCCCACTCAAGTGTTCAGGACATGATAATGAAAGCACACAATAATCCTCTGCCTACCAGCATTTTGAACTCTGTCCAAATACTACATAGATGCAGGGGCAGCCTCAAAGCAGCTGGAATCAGTTGTTTAACAGTCCTACAGCACCCCTCACAGGCCACTTTAAACATGAATGTAAATATCATTTCATCTGTACTTCAGTTAATTCACACTCCTTAATGCTAGCATGATATCAGATGTGCATCTTGCAGAGATCAATGAAAACTCCCTTTACATAGTGGGTAAGAAAGATAAATGGATAGAAAAGCCAATGACTTGCATTTATGTAGGAGTGGATAGCAAGTCTAGAACCATAGCTACCTAATACATGAAATGAAGGGAGTGAAAATTTCACGTGAAGCCAGAATTGGAGGAACAAAAAGGTCTTATGGCTCTAAGATTTGAGGAAGTTAGAGACAGAAAGACAAAGCTGTTGCGCCAATCAATGATACTGCTGAAAAAACTGAAGTTAAAAACTCAACATTTGATAATCATCACATGCTGAAATCAAAACTTTTAAACGAAGGTCACAGTAAGAAATTTTAAAGTTCAAATAATTTGCTCAAGTTCAGTGCCAAAGTAAATCCTGACAGTGCACAGTTAATCAATTGCTTCAATGCTTTAAGATGGTGAAGTACTGCCATCTACTGGCAATCACTTGCAGCATAGCATCTCCTGTTAATGCAAGATTTGATATGCAATGCTGCCATTTGCAGGGGCCTGGTTTAACACCTTTAAATTAAACATTGACAAGCAGTTCAAATTGTCATTGAACATGGAGGCAGTTAATCCTTCCCAATTTCTGTAGGCAAAATACCAAGAAGAAAGAATATACATTACCACAAACCTGAAAAATAGAAATTACCATATAAAACTAGATTGAGAACACTGCCCTGCTAACACTATCAAGTCTGTTTTTCACTGCTCTGTAACACAACTTTCAACATTCACTGGGAACAGAAAATGATTTTGAGCTATATTTCAGCTGGACAAATATGACTTAAGAATTGAGATAGCCCATTTGGGAGCTGGACAACTCCTTTTATGAAGCAAATAAATAAATATTTCTTAGTATGTTCCAATATTACACATTTATTATTTTGTACAGCAAACAGGGCTGCAATTTTCATGTATTCATTTGCAAGGAGACATTATATCTAGCCTAATGATTCTCTTAGGCTATACCTATAGGTGGGTATAGTTAGAGGAATTTGTCTTTCGTCATATGTAGTTTGCAGCAGTTTGTGCCTCAGAGTGGACTTTATTCCGACTAAGGAGAAAAAGATAGATAGGAGCGCACCAAAATCTGAGAATAGGTTTTCTGATTAGCTCCTTTGGTAAGTGACACCTTACAATGTATAATGTTTTAAGTGTTACACAAGAGACGGAGAGGCACTCTTGTGGCACAGTAGTAGTGTCCACAAGCCTGGATGGAGGGGCCTGGGTTCAAAACCCACCTGTTCCAGAGGTGCATAACAACATCTGAGCAGGCTGTCAAGGAAAAATATGTTAAATTGAAAAAAATTAAAGGAAAAGTTTCATGAGCTTCTATTTTTGGGTACAGTTGTAAGAGTCAAAAACAGCAGGATTTTGAAAAATCACACATCTTTCAATCAGGTTTCAATTGGGATATGGTTGTGAGCAGAATGGATTAAATGTTAACGGCTGTAGACTTATGTCAGCCAAACAGTAACTTCCAAACCTTGTCAGGTGTGAAAACAGACTGATGAAACAACTACCAAATCGAAGTTATTGTACTCTTGTTTATTAAAGTGCTAAAATACATGAAGCATTTGCTTCAATAAGAAATTGTTTTATACAATTAAACTGGACATTTGTGACCAGAAATTGTTTCTGCTCATGAGGTTTACAGAGACTTTCAGCTCACGCGCTTATGTCATTATGATCTCATCTGGAAAGCCAAGTGATTGTTCAATGGCTTAACTTAACTATAAGGGAGCAATATGAGAAACTGATCGATCAATTTTCCAGAGGGGAAAAAAGAATGATTTATTCCTCCATTCTTTGATATGGGTTACTGCTAGCAAGGCCAGTAATTATTCTTCATTCCTAATTGTCCTTGAACCTAATAATTGCCAAGCCATTGCAAAGGACAGCGAGCAGTCAACCAAATGACTGGATCAGGAGTAAAACATCGACTCCACTAGCGAAATATGGACTTTCTTCCTCCAAAAAAGGACTTTAAGAGAACCAGATAGGTTTTTAAACAATTTATGAGTACTCAGATAGCTTTATTCCAAGTTCATTAACTCAATTTGAATCCCACCGGATGCCATGATGGGATTTGAACCCAGAATCTCCAGAGGGTGAACCAGAATCTCTGGAGTACTAACTAATGACATGACCATTAAATTACCATCTCCTCAGCATGATGAAAAATCACATTAGTCTTGTGCTAACATCCAGTTTCTTTATATGTTTTACATTATTTAGTATCTTGTGTTCAATCTTTTAAGCGTTATGGATTTTATTTTAAAATAATATATCAGTTAGATGTGTTTTTCAGGTAGAAGCTTCCCACGAGTTAATTGTTAGGCCAGTGATACTTAAACCGAATCTATTAGCTAGCATTTAAATGATTTTCATAATTTCTAATCATTCCAAAACACTTTGGTGAAGTACTTTTGAAGTGCAGTGTCTTCTACAACATGGAGAAACTTGGCAGTATGTGCACAGCAAGGTCCCATTGGAGAAATACACGCTTCAGTTCACGGTTCAATCTGTTGTTATGTAGAAGTGCCATTAAGCTCATTAAGCCAGTAAAGATATTGACAATAAACTTGAACTGTAACAGATATCAGATTCCTCAGACAAGTCTCGAGATTTACAGCACAAGAACTAAAGATTTGACAACCCAAAGGCAATTTGGCAGAGGCAACAAGGGTTGGCTCAGCCAGCAATAGGAACACCCTGGGAAAGAATATGAAAACTTCATCTGTCTCAACTGTCGGCTGAGGGTATCTAAGACAAATTCATCTTCCTGTTTTCTCTCCATTGCCTTGCAACTTTTCTGTTTATATTTATCAATTTTTCCCATGAAAGAGGCCACAGTCAACTTAATATGTACAAAAGAAAAAAAAAAAAAAAAGAGTTGTGCTCTGAAAGACCTTTTGTCTAAAATAATTCCTAAAATCTTGCTTTTCAACCTCAATGGCAATTTTAAATTCTTCTCACTTACAGGTTAAAAGGATAGAGTAACTATGTATGAGACTTAAGTTCCCTTTACATCACTGACAAAAGAACCAGAGACGGAGTTTCTCTTTACTCCTGTTATTCTATGCAACATCTGACCGTGATGAAACTGAAATTCAGTAGTAACAATCCAAAAAAGGACTGGTCAAACCCATGCAGGTAAAAGAATATAAGTGAATAAGGAAGCAGCAAGGTAGTTGGACTGATTAGATAACACTTTTAAACAGTGCAGATGTGATGAGCCAAATAGCCTCCTTTTTTGATTCGGTAACTTCTCAACCGGAGGAAACAATTTTACCAGTTAACCCTTTTAAAAAGTTAAACACCTTGATTAAATCTCCTTTTAGGTAGGGATTCAGAGAAAAAAAAAATGATGTTTCTCATGTAAACCCATACTCAATTTATAGCTGCAATGTTACTTCACAATTTTGACTTCCCATTTCAGGAAGAGAAAAATCCCACTACAGTGAGGCTTGTCTAACTCCAGTGAAGCAGCAGTGCAAAGCAATCACTTCAGTTTCACAACCTGCTAATTTAGCAAAAATAAAGAGATGTGGGGCTGCATCATTCAAAATCTATTACTAAAGAGTGAACAGCTACATTTTTTATTTGTCCCAAGATTCAGATGCTTTAGGTCATTGAATTTAAATAAAATTTTAAACATTTGTGTTTAGATTTCCTGTTAAAATTTAGCACGTTAATAAATGCTGTCTATTCAGGTTCAGTTTAGTCTCAGCTCAATTTTTAAGTTTTAAAAAAAAAAAAGTAGGGTTTAATCATTATAGGAGTAACATTCTGAAGGGGTTGAATTCCACTCATCTCATCACATCACAGCAGATTGATTGAAGACTGTTCTTGCCAAATCTCTACCTAAAAGCAGCAAACATACATGCATGCACAGACAGAGCGGAACAACCACCTTCAGGTGTTATATTATGATTTATCAAGGGTATCCAAGAAGCATGTGCAAGAGGAACTTGGATCATGGATGCAGAGAAGAAAAAAAGAAGAGTTGACTAATATACATGAGGTTGATTAAAAATGAATGATTTCTTGGCCAAAATTTGGGGGTCAGTGTTTACACAAGCTCGACCATTATGCAAAGTGATAGTGTAAGTTTCTTTGGACGTATATTCAATGACATTCAAAAATTTGAGTTGGTGCTGGTATTGTCCATATTCTTCTAGATTTTACTATTGTAGCTTGGATTTGAAGTTCTGAACATCTCAACTCAATGACAATTGGAGTTTGAATGAACAAAAACAAATAGAACAAGGACTTTCAATAATTAAACTCTACAGTAAGATTGCTATTACCAGAAATATTCTAAATCTTGCCTCAATCACTGAGCACACACAGGGTCATGGTACTTTCTGGGAAATGACAACTACTCAATTTCTAAATGAGATTTTTGGCATGCTGACAAGATTAGCTACCTTACACTTATAATCCTGAACTGCACTGTGTACCTACATCTTACTTGCAAAATCCAAACTGAAACCTCACAGCCCAAAATTTACACAATACTTGGTACTGAAAGGATGTTTTCTTGGGTAATTTCCAAAACTTCTCCTTTGGGAATCTGTAGTGATTGCTCACCTTCCTTAGTACCAGCTTAAACTAGCAATTCTGCTTCTAAACTGTTGACTCCTTCACTAGTATGAAGTTACTTTTATTGAGCATTGCTTGGCAATTAAGTACACTTCAATCGTGCTCAAGGGTTTTAGTATGGGTAACCTCAAATACAAGACCATATCAGGAACACTGCATGGAGTTTTGGTCCACTTGCTTGAGGAAGGATAGAATTGTACTGGAAGCAGTTCAAAGAAGGTTTGCTTAATTCCAGAGGTAAAAAGGTGTGTCTTATTAGGAGACATTGAGCAGTTTTGGCATTCATTTGATGAAGTTTAGAAGGATGAGAGGAGATCTATTGGAGGCTTAAAAGAAGACACTAAAGGAGGCTGACAAAGTACAGCAAATGTTACCAGTTATGGCAATAAGAGTTTTAAGGCTAAGAGGTGGCAAATTTAAACAGAGGAGCAGGATTTATGTCAGAAAGTGTTGTGAATCTGAAATTTACGACCCCAGAGTGCAGTGGACATCAGGACACAATGAATTGGAGGAGAAAGAGATTTTTTTTTTAAAAATGAATACTAGATTAAGGGGTATAAAGAGCAGACAGGAAGTGGAGTTGAGGCCAAGATAAGATCAGCCATGGTTGCATTGAGTAGTGAAGTAGGCTTGAGGGCCAAATTGCCTACTCCTGCTCCTAGTTCTTATGCTGTTGTACACCCATAATCTGACCTTAGTATTGCCTCTTAAGTTTTGACTGACAGTGCCAGAGTGCCAACGGAAATCAAAAACTAACAAAAAAAAGCAGCTCTTGGTCAGCATAATGCAAATGTTTATGCAAGTGGATGTGATGAGAAATCAGTTGATCAGAAATTAGGTTTGCTTCAAACAAACTCAAAACCTCAAACAAAAGCTCAGACAATGTAATTGCACCAGAACACAATTTCTTTTTTAATAAAAGATATATGCAAGCCTAAAGCCTGACACATTTTACTACGCTGTACCGTTAAACCTTCCACTTAGTGAAGAGTTAAAAACCTCTTAACATAACACACTGAAATTCAATATCTATTTCAAAAGATATCTTAGACAATAAAAAATGCACTGCGGTTTGCTGTAACCTTGTGGGCTGGATATCCTAACCTTGAAACATTACATTGAAGCAACTTAAATTACATTTATAAAAAGTATGATAAACAAATACTGGACAGCAACGTGCGCCAGAGGTCAAAGCAAATGAATTTAGGACTGACCAATAAGACGTAAATTCGCTATATTTCCCTTCCTCAAAATAAATTTCACACAGCAATTAACTTGATTAACATTCTCTACTTGTAAAACTAACAGCATATAAACACTATTAACTCAGCGTTTCCAGCTCATCTTTTCGCCTTTGCATCAAAGATAAATGAACAGAAGACATATGAGCATTAACATTAAACCCAGAACAGTTACTGAAGGTTTCTTCAATGAGGCAGAATGTAGTTGCCATGCAGAGTACAACTCCCAACAATCTAAGCTAGGAATAAGCTTCAAAGTCAAAAGAATGTAAAGCTTACAGAAACCCCTAGTTAGGGTGCCACAGCAACTCGGGTGTGGTAGCATCTGTAGAGAGAAACAGAGTCCTTTGTTTGAACAGTTCTGATGAAGGGTCACTGGACTTAAAACATTAAGTCTATTTTCCCATCTACAGATGTTGCCAGACCTGCTCAGCTTCTCCAGCACTGTTTTTGTTTTAGATTTTCAACACACACACAGTTCTTTCTTTTTAGCACCGAAGGTTTCGGTGTTGCCTCCATGGTAGTTTTCCCACCTCAGTCCAAAGGTTGAGAGCTCAAGTCTCACTTTGGAGACCTCAGCACATTTTCACTGTGGATGTCATCTTCACTGAGATTTAAGCTAGCCATTCTCACAGGAGAACATAAATGATCAATAGACACAATTCAAAGAAAAACCACAGATATTCACTTGATATCCTGGTTAAAATGTACCCCTCAAATCAACACCCAAACTCAATCGTTTACTTCATTCCTACTTATGGGAATTTTCTATGCACAAACTTGCTCCCGCATTAACTTACAATACAACATTTTCTACACTTCAGAAGTACTTTATTATTTGGGATTGCTGTTATTATAAATATTTTTTAAACTAATATTACCATGTGGTACAGTACTTCAACAGAAGTATGAAGACCATTTAATATTCAGAATATATAGTACAATTGAATAAAAATTTGTATTATTGCATTATCACAGAATTTGTTGACCAGGGATAGACTGTTTAAAAATAGTTTGTGGGCGGTATGGTGGCACAGTGGTTAGCACTGCTGTCTCACAGCGCCAGAGACCTGGGTTCAATTCCCACCTCAGGCAACTGTGTGTGGAGGTGCACATTCTCCCGTGTCTGAGGGTTTCCTCCAGGTGATCCAGTTTCCTCCCACAGTCCAAAAATGTGTAGTTAGGTGAATTGGCCATGCTAAAACATAGGGGAATGGGTCTGGGCAGGTTGCTCTTCGGAGGGGACTTGTTGGGCCGAAGGGTTGTTTCCACACTAAGTAATCTAATAACTTGACTAGATTAAATTTTGACTTTACTTAGCTTTGATCCTTCTCAAAATATTTGTTCAGTGTTATCAAAACTTTATGTAACAATAAACAGACATCAAGTTTGTATGTAGCATTTGTACATCCTTTGTACATTCAAAATTCTTCACACAGAATTCCACATCATTATTTCATTCATTCATTATTTAAAGAAAGAGTCTGAGAAAATTGCAATGTATTGGTCCAACATTCAATATCTGAGTGGCTACAGAGCCAGAATACAAGGGAGAGACAGACAGTCTCAGAAGCCAGCAATGACAGCAAAAGATTGCAATACTTTACCTGACCTGGTGGTGGTTTAACAGCAATATGAATTAACAAGCAAACAGCTCCATCCAGCAGCAAACATCAAGTACTGCAGCAGAAGCTCCTGCAGTCTACTACCCCAGGTGTGTTATTTGCCATTACATCGCTGTTTTAACATTGAAATAAACTGCTTATTGACACACAAGATTCACACTAGCAATTTAAATCCAGTAATTGCAAGTGGGATATACTAGACCTATTTTATACAGCTCTAACACGACAATGAATAAATGTAAGTCTAGACCAGTATAAATGCTTTCAGGCAGCTTCTGAATCACAAGCATGTTAAGATGAAACTGAGGTTTCTCCAGCTCCCTCAACTTTCAAAATTACTGGGCTCAGAGTTCGTAGCTGGAATCTGTGTCTTTGGGGATAAATAAAACAGTTCAGCCCTTCAAGCCTATCATTGCACATTGTAAATGCCACAATGAGATTGTTTCGCGACCCACTAAATGCAAAGGAAACACGGGCAATGTTGATACCAACTTTCTTCACAGTATTACTACTTAAGCCCTGGTATCATTCTGGCAATAGATACTAAGCTGCATTAAAGACTGTGTGCACGTGTGCATAGGAGAAGGGAGGTGAAAGTCCATAATTGAATGCAGTTATCCAGAATGGAGCAAACCAAGACTTCATGTAATTTCCAATCCTTTGCATTTTTACATTTTTTGTAACTGCCCATTATCGGTTTGTTATTACATGGCTATCAAGGAGCGCTTTCGACAGAAAGATACAATCCAAACCACATGCATTTATATTATACATTGTTCAGTTTTATCCTGATCTCTTTAGTGTTGTATAGGGAACTATTGTGCATGCCTTTGCAATTGGATGAAAATTCATCTTATTTGCTTATCATAGTTTTCTTTCTTAAATATAAATAAAACTGATCTTAAAAGCTTTATAGAAACAAACAAACAAACTTGAAAGAAAATAATTCAAGGATACTACAAAACCCAAAACTCAATTAATTGAATATTGATATCTATCCCAAGGTATTGAAGATGAACAGGCAAATACTCAGACTTAAGAAATAGCAGCTGTCCATGTTGTGAGAAGATTGCAGTAAATGAAAGCAATATCGAACAGTCAAGTTCCAAAGCTTTGAAGAATTATCAAAAAAAATGTCCCAGGGGAGCAGCACAGTCAAAGGAAGAAAAATATCCTTCCTGATTAAAGTTATTATATTGATTCCTTTTCTGAACCTTGCAGATAATTGATTTACACTAGGTAAGCTGTTTGGGAGTGTGGCAGGTAAAGAAAGAGATTTCATTTAATTTGTGCTATCGAGAGATCCTCTGCATTCTAACTTGACAGCTTTTAAATTGATTGTTCAATGAAGAAAAATTTTCATTTGTAATGCTCAATCGTGGTTCAAAATTATTAAAGACAATTGCTCAATGCCAGATTAACAAATCTGTTTTGATAAAAAGTGTGTGTTGAAGACAGTCAACTAAACAAAATCAGGATGGGGGTTCACAGCAAGAACTACATAGTTCGTGAACGGTTCTTATTCTGTAATGGACAAAAATTGAATTTTCAAATCGTTGGAGAAGGTAAACAGTACATCAATAAATTGCATCCCTCAGAATTCACTGCACCCACAAATCATAGAATCCCTATGGTGTGGAAGCAGGCCATTCAGCTCACTGATTCCACACCAACCTTCTGAACAGCATCCCACCGAGGCCCACCCCTTATCTTGTAACCTTGCATTTCCCATTGCTAACCCACCTAGCATACACATCTTTGGACACTACACGCAATTTAGCCTGGCCAATCCACCTAATCTGCATATCTTTGGATTGTAGGAGGAAACCAGAGCACCTGGAGGAAATCCATGCAGACACAGGGAGAACATGCAAACCCCATACAGACTATAGTCAGAAGGTGGAATCGAACTCTGGCCCCTGGCTCGGAGAGGCAGCACTGCTACCCACTGAGTCACTGTGCCACTCCAGAAAGTTCTCACCCAATATATTGATCAAACAGGCTGGGTGCCCTTCTACTAAATCTAAAATCACCTAGCCTTACAAAATACTGGTACTGGCATTGGTAGTATTTGACAGTTTGCATATCTTAAGTCTGAACGCCAATGATATGTATACTTTTCATTCTCCCAAAGGAGAATTTTATATTGAGCATTATACAAATGAGAAAGGCCCACCTAGGACTGAGATGAATGCTTACAATATATCATTTGGAATTCAAAGAGTGTTTTTGGTTTTAAGTCTGTGACAGTGACTTTGAGTTAGCAAGTAATTTTGTACAGAGTTCAAAACAGCATCTCACAAAAAGCATGAGATTAAGAGATCAGAAATGCCTGGTGAGATAATTGAAGTATTTAATAAATTGAGTTTTCAATTACCTACATAAAAAGGCAGTCAGGAGCCATAAGGAGGTCAGTTCAGAAGAATGAAAATAATCTATACCATCAGAAGGGCAGTTTTAGTTTTCCAGGCCAGAGGTCAAAAGTAGTTGCAAGCTGTTTTAATGTTAAAATAGGAGGGCTGGAAAACGGTCCTAAGCCTTTCTCAAGAGCTCAGTAAAAAGGTCAATCAGCAAGCCTGTTAGTGTGTCACTAGGAAAGATGGGGGAGAAACACGTCTGGTGAAATGTGTAGGAAGTCACCAAAATGCAATGCTTACAACCGTTGCAGTTTAATAGGAAATTTTAAAAGTGAAGATCAGAGTGGGGTTGAGCATCTGTAAAGGATATTGCTGGGAAACAAAAAGGTTGAATCTTTCTTTGTGCTGTTCATAAGAGCTTTCCAACTTATCAAAGCTTTTTTTGTATAATAACCTAACATACTTCTGTTAAAAGTACATGGACTGCCTTGTGCTAGTTAATATGTTCAGTGACTGCCCCAAGGCAAAAAAAAAGATCTATCAAGTGAGGTTTAATTCTGGAATCTGATTTGTCCAATATTCGCATCAGCTGGGATCACCGAGACTGAAATAACCCTTCCAACCTCAAAGATTACTAGCATCAACTCCTTAAGGCAAAAGCAGAGAAATGTGTGTTTTGCAATGCTTCAAAAACCAACGTGACCATTACGATAGCAAGACTAATTATTCAGCTTGATGCACTAGTTATAACTGGTAAAGATAAGATTACATGGCGTTAAGGTATATGTCTGAGTCAGGAGCTAAAAACTGATCACACGGAGACATAAACCTTTACAAAGTTTGCGGTTACACCTACAGAATATGGATTTGTATCTGGATTCCAGGAGGTAAATGGCATGTTTACAGTTCAATGTCCTACCTAGGCTCATTATTCAAAAATATGATTACATATATTTTAATCAGTGTAGAATTCAGTGTGCAAGCAGAGAAGATTAAACCATTTAATTGGTTCATCCAACTTGCATGGACTCTATGACACAGAAACTGAATAGAAATTTCACAGTTTTGAAATATAGACACAATCAACTTTAATGCCCTTGAAAGAAAGAGGGTCTGTAACAATGTTTGGAAGGTTAGAGATGTTACTGGGGTCCACAGCACATCTAGGATACAAACACATTCACTGGTGATATAGTTCTCATACTCACGCATCCAAAGGTAGTAAATGCGTTTTGCCAGGACTTTGTGGGGTTCTGGAATTTCATTAAAATCCTGGTAAAAACACGGTTTCAACGGAATGAACTTTGGGAGCGGTGGAAAATTGTTTTCTAGAAAATAAAAGCATTATGTTTAGAATAATGTACAAGTAGTCAGGTTTAAAATAATTTAAGATTTGCTGTTTATTAATAATGGTGAATCTTAGGCACCACTGCAAAGTTAAAGAATGTTGCTTTATACTGGATCTACTTCTGGACAGCAACAATTCCTCCTACTCCTCCTTTTATCTTCCTACCATATTAGTTTTTCCAAGCCCTTAGATGATTGTTTCTGAATATAGTTGGATAACTGGGCTGCATTTCCTTTATTATCCAGCCCCCTTCATTAACGGTTTCTCTTACTTTCCCAGCTCTCATTCATTTAGGTCCTCAGACCCACAAAGTGAATATGCCATAGCATTTCCAAGTTGACTGAAAGCATGCTCTCTTGCCATGTTACATTCCCTTTTCCACAGTGAGGGCAGACACACAAGGAGTTTCTGCTCCATTCCTTTTACCCATCACTATTTACCAGGCTTCTGTTTGTACTTCCATAACATTTTTCCTGATCCAGGTCTAATATTTCTTCGCTCTGCAGAAATAATGTTCTTTTGAACCAGCTTTTACTGTGATGATCCTATGGGTTTCAGATGTGTATTTTGTTCTGCTTTTTTTTGTTTTAAAAACAATGTTTTAAGACAGAGGTGCCAGATATCGATTGAAAACTTAAACAGTTTGTTAGATCTTTGGGTCATATTTTTAAAAGTTGGAACAATAGAAGCAGTCTGATGGGGTGTGGTCAAGCTCTGGCAGAACCAGGATTTTTAGTTTGAGTTTTCAGCATTAGCAGTTGTTGCTAGGTCTATTGCTGCAGTACATCTCCCCCCTGCTAACTCAATTCTCTTGATGTTGTTCCTCTTGGGGTTGCATGGGAGACAATCTGTTTTCTGAATCTTTTGCCAAAGGTGTGTTTATGGGATGTTACTATAGTGGAACAGTTACTATTTAGTAGCTAAGTAATCCTTTACTCTGTTAAGTTTGCCAATAGAATTACAGCTAAGCCAACTCTTTTTTTGCTTTCTTTTGCTGTATTTTAAACTGCAGTGTACGAATAGCGTTTTGCTCTTCAAATCTGGTAATTTGACCAATCGAACTGCATCTGGAACGCACCACCTTACACTTATTACTAAATTAAGAAAAAAAATTCTAGACTATGTTGTTAATATGAGGTCTAGTCTGATCCATAACACTTACCCTTCTGCCACATTTTATATTTTCCTCTTTCTCCAAGTATCCTCGTTCAGCTTTCTATACTTTCCATCACTTTGCTCAGTTCCTTTCTTTAATTTCTATTCTTCAGACACACTCCACTTATCTGCCCTAAAACTGAAGACATTTTCTCATCTGCCAGATGCACACATAGGGAGACAACTGCTCAGCTCTCCAACTAAAATAAAAAAAAAAGAGGGGTCGTCTACCAGAGGGGCACTATTGGACATGCATGTCTGTGTCCATCATGGCCACAGGTGGATTTCAAGCTAGCAGATGCTCCCAAAGCATTTCAAACTCATCCATTTAACAGGGCATTGACAGCCAGTAAAAATCTGCACAGAAAGGTTTGCCACTTCTATCCCTACCATCTTTCACTTGCACCTCAAAAGTCAAATGTGGGGTACAGTCAATAATCCCACATGTCCACAGATTCACAGGTTGTGCCTAGAAGGTCCCGAAATAGGAGCAAGAAATGGAGAGATGTTGGAGAAATGCTGTGATTTTCCTGTTTGCTGTGCTATCTTTTTGGCACTGCATATTTTGGAATATTTATAATAGATGCTTCTCAATTTCTTTTTACTTGAATGGGGGTGGAATCATTTGGTATTTTGTGTAAAGGGGAAAAATAATTAGGAAAACAAGTTTCGAGTTCTATAATTGGTGAACAGCAATAAGTAGTAAACCCCCTCTGATTTTGTCTTGGGCAAGGATTACTTAGACATTCGCCTCACTGCCAAACCACAGCAGAAGGCTTGTCAAATAGCTTTCAGCAAGTTATTCCAATTATGCAATAGCATTTAATTGACCTTTATACTGCAATTCATTGTAAATGTTGCATTGCTCGTAGATAAATATTCAACTTATAATATGGAGCAAAAATACAGAATATCATTTAGCATTAATTTGCAAAAACATCCCTTCAAGCAATACAAGCACCTTGCATTAAGGGTTCTAGTACTCAAATTTTCAAAATCAACAGAGCACAGCAGGTAATTGTTTGTGGCTTACACAAAATAATTGTTTTCCAATCTCTGGCAAGAAACATTATGAATGAGGGAAGCATCCTTCTCCATTCAACTTTCCAAGACCTTCAAGTCTCCTCACTACTGCAGTCAGTTTGATCAACCGAACAGATGAGATCCAAATATTTGGTG